>NC_136063.1:123043444-124324494 GCF_964261635.1 Lissotriton helveticus
GCCCTGGCATGTGGCAGAGTGATCAGGACAGGGACTTGTGGGCCCAGGGAGGCCTCCTCTGTGCAGCCGTGTCCAGGACCTCTGACCAGGGCCCACCAGGCCCAGAGGCAGTTGCTCTCACCCTGGGCTCTGTCCTCTGGCCTATCCATCTGTCAAAGTGCTGGGGTGGGGGTCCATCAGGCTTAGGCAGGCTTCCCCTGCTAGACCTGGTTCATAAGCTCTGACCGGGGCCCTGCAGTCCCCTGGGGTGGCTGCACCTCATTTTGGGGTCCGACATCCGGCCCGCTGCATGGCCAAGCCCCTGGGAAAGTCTCTTGCAGTGCGGGGTGGTGTCCAATGTGCAGCTGGGTCCAAGAGATCTGACCGGCCACCTGTGCCCTGCCTGGTCCTGGGGAGGGTGCTCCCACCCTGGTCTCCTTCCTCCAGCCTGCCACTCACCCATGATCCTACTATGGTGATTCATTGGGCCTAGGGGGCCTTCCCTTGCTTGGCCAAGTTCAGAAGCTCTGACTGGGGTCCTGCTGGGATTCGGGGTGGGAGCCCCATACTTGGCCCCATCCTTGAGTGTGTCACACAGCGAAGCACCCGGGGGGTCCTGTGGACATGTTGATGCCTCCCCTGCATGATCAGGTCCAGGAGTTCTGACTGGGCCCTTGGACGGGTGCTCCCACCCTGGGCTCCAGCTTGCTGTACTACCAAGTGCATGGAACACACGCTGGAACAAACTGCATTAACCAGAATGCCCAGGGGTAAACCCGCTGGTAGGAGGAGCAGTGTGCGACCATATGGATTTCTGTTTATTAAGGCTCCCTTGAGCCGGTCGAGCCGACGAGCTCATGGTTATGCACCTGCGCGTTGCGAGAGGTATCAAGACCTGAGAACATTTTTGGTAGCCTACGCAGCAGCCCCATACACATGCCTATTCCCTGCTGATGAAAGGTAACAACCTAGAAACACGTGTCCAGGGATGTCCAGCACAACGGTGGATATACTCAACGATTTTCAAGAAGCGCACACGCTGGAACAAACTGCATTAACCAGAATGCCCAGGGGTAATCCCGCTGGTAGGAGGAGCAGTGTGCGACCAAATGGATTTCTGTTTATTAAGGCTCCCTTAAGCCGGTCGAGCTGACGAGCTCATGGTTACGCACCTGCGCGCCGCGAGAGTTATCAAGACCTGAGAACATTTTGGCAGCCTATGCAGCAGCCCCATACACATGCCTATTCCCTGCTGATGAAAGGTAACGACCTAGAAACACGTGTCTAGGGATGGCCAGCACAACGATGGATATACTCAACGATTTTCGAGAAGCGCACACGCTGGAACAAACTGCATTAACCAGAATGACCAGGGGTAAACCCTCTGGTAGGAGGAGCAGTGTGCGACCATATGGATTTCTAGAGCCATGAATAGGATAATGGTAAAAAGATCCTCATTCCCAGAAATTAGTGAATATATACACCCGAACAAAAATACGAACCTCAAAGGTACAAATAAAGTAAAGCCCCTAACAGTAACGTATTTTGATACCCGCTGCTTGGTCAGACACCAACTTGAAATACATAACTTACTGGCAACTGAAAAAACGGACATCCTACTGCTGACAGAAACCTGGTTAACACAGGACTCCTCCCCTAGCAATTATTACATCCTCAAAGCTAACCGCCACCAGGGAAAAACAGGAGGGGGGTAGCAGCTATAATACACCAAGACTTAAAATTCTCAGTACTGACCCCCCTTGAACTACCACTAGTAGAGAACCTAGTGATCAAACTAGAGTCCGATTCTGCCCCTCTTGTCTGTGTCATACTTTACAGACCACCACAGAACATGCCACAGTTCCCACGACCTCGGACCTGGGTATCTGGGTTCGAGTCTCGGTAACGACGCCAAAACCTCCTGTGATTCTGGGCAAATCACTTAATCTCCCCGTGCCTAAAAAATGAAAGTGTGTCCTCATGTAACGTAACTGGAAAATATGTAAAGCGCTCTGATACCTGATTCGGTTCGGGTCTAGTTCGCGCTATATAAAACACTGAAAAAAAAACAAACAAAAAAAACAGATGACTCATCTCATAACTAATCATGCAAAAATACTACTCATTAGTGATCTCAACTACTGGGCCAATGACTTAGCAGGTGGACCTTACTCGGCGGAAATAAATGACCTACTGATGGGGCTAAATCTCAACCAGCACATCACCTCCGCTACTCACATCAAAGGACATATATTATACCAGGTATGGTCCACAAACCTGACTATAACAAACTTAGTAGTAACTCCTTGTATCTGGTCAGATCACCATCTTATTAAATTGTCGATAAATAACCTTACCAAACTTAAAATTACCCAACCTGACCCTTGATACTTTAGGAGCTGGAACACAATCAACACATGTCAATGTCTTGAAACCCAGACCAATACAATCCCCATCACCCCATCCTCCATAGATGAGAGTGGGAAAAACTTGTCGGACTTGCTCTTGACAGCCAGCAATAAACATGCCCCGCCTAAGAAAATACAACGGACACGTACCAACGAAGCCCAGAAATGTTTTTCCACTGACTTAATTCAATTAAAACTTGCTCTGCATCAAGCAGAAAGGAAATGGAGAAACAAATGCTCATCGGACGACAAAAATACCTATTTAACAGCCCTTAGGAACTTACAAAAAACAATTCTTGCTGCAAAAGCCGAATATTTCTCACTTAAAATACTCACCGCCACTAATTGATGCAAAGGACATTTTCTCAATAATCAATGACCTTTTAAACACTGTCAGAGTAGCTGAAAAAAAAAACCTTCGCAATCCCTATGCGACTCCCTGAATAACTTCCCTCATGCCAAGCGAAACCTAAAAAAACACAAAGGCTAGAACAGTTCCCAATGATAAACCAAGAAGTTTTCACAGACCTTATGACCAAAGTAAAATCTGGCTCTCCCAGATATTGCTGCCCCCCTTGGATCCTAAACAAAGCCTTCACGGCCTGCCCAGACCCACCCATGGCCCTCTTAAACAAATCACTATCCCAGGGCTACGTACCTAATACCTTCAAATAGGCACTTGTCATCCCCCCTCTTGAATAAAACAGGAGCTGATCCTGGTACTCTTACCAATTACTGACCCATCTACCTGCTTCCTTACCTGGCCAAACTACTCGAAGCCCATGTAGTCAAAAGCTTATCTGCCTTTCTGGAGCAGTCAGACTACATGGACCCCCATCAAGCAGGGTTCCGCCCAGCTCACTCCACAGAATCAGTGATACTGTTAGTCCTGGATTCCCTGCGAGAGAAAGCAGACGGAGGATCCCCCCAAGCACTAGTACTACTGGATCAATCTCCCGCTTTTGACATGGTCAACCACAACACCCTGGTCGACCGGGTCATGAATGCCTGAATCCAAGGACCAGCCCTCAAATGGATAAGCTCCTTCTTAAGTAACCATTTCCAAGCGGTCTGCCTGGGAAACTTCACAACCCCCAAGATTAAAAACACATGCAGGGGTCCTCACTCTCCCCCCACTTATTCAATTGATACCTTCTCCCACTGATCCATGCACTAAAAGAAAGGAAAGTCCAAACCTTCAACTACGCAGAAGATTTTCAACTAATATTCCCGATCAATAACCCCCCCACCACTGTCCACGAATTCCAGACGACAATGCTGTTCATCCGTGACTGGATGAACAGCAACCACCCCAAATTAAATCCATAAAAACGGAAGGCATCCTCACAGGTGGCCCATCGACCCCCTGGAGCCCCCACTTCTGGCCTAAAGAACTGGGACAACCCCCATCCCCTGTACATCTGCTAAAACCTTGGGTGTCATAATTGGGGCATCTCTTCTGTATTTATCGGCATTTATTTTTGCCACAAGCAAAAGACGACGCTACAGCTAGTATTTTTCCACATTTATTTCAGTCCTCAAAAACACATGTGAAACTCGTTGTACACGGACACAAGAGCCGAGGGAACAACAAACTAAATGTCATCTAAAACAAACAGTGTAGTTCCAATACACTAAAGTTGAGAAGGATTGGCAAATCGTAGAAGGTTTTCAGTCAGTATTTGGGTACGTGTGGCAGCCAACCAGAGAAGTCTTTTTTCTAGCAAATGCCTCACTGCCTTCCTCCTCACTAGCAGCCTCTCCACTGCCATCCTCCTCGCTGGCAGCCTCCTGACTAGATTTAAGTAGATCCAAATGCAAATCTGTGTTAAGTCCTGTGCAATCGCGCTTGGCTTTCTTCTTTTCCCTCACAGCAGACTCTTCTAGGAACTTTAAGAAAGACATTTCAAAGCCCATAGGTTTAAATGAACTAAAGTCAAATACTGGTAGTTTCCTCACCACTTTGTATGCTCTTTATTTCAGCTGCCAATTTCTCTTCCAACTTTTCAATTTTACGTTTTTTATTTTGGGGAGCAAGCTTTTGCTTAAGCACTCGCTTCAAAATGTTGTGCTTTCCAGGTTGAGAACATGCTTTTTTCATCTCTCATTAACTAGTTTTGTGTCAAGCAATTCTGCAAGTTCATCTATTTCATCCTTTTCGGTTTCACTTAGCTGTGATAGTGACTCATCATTGCTCTCTGAAGACGACACATCTGATCCGCGGAGTACTTTTCTTCTACGATGTGCAGCCTCGTCATCAAATGCAGAGGCGTTTGCTACTGAGAAGGAATGATACTTATTACAGCACTGAATCCTGCCGAGAAGCACTGTGCTAGCTTTCAAATCTAAGCAGCGCAGGACACATACTACCTGACACCACAGAGGCGCAACTAGAGCCAAATTTCGGGGTGGGGGCTACGAAAAACTTCGGGGGGGGGGCTGATTCTCCAAGCAATATGCAGAGCGGAGCTGCAGGGACGCTAAGAAGGGGTGAGAATATACAACAAAGCCTCGTTAGCATATAAATGGTCTTTTGAAGACCAGTGAAGTACTGGGGTGCCACTTGTGAGTATGTGCCCGGGAAGCTGTCTCTGCCGGGCTGACACACTAGGGGGGCGGGGGTGTTTGAAGCTCTTTGAGCCCATGGGCATTGCGCGTCATTAATCTGTCCCCTGATGCCACAGAAATACATGCCGAATTCAAAACAAGGACTGGGGCAGCAACAAAAGGACCAGGCGCGTGGCAACTCTGGGCTGAAGGACGACGCCTAGCAAAATTTACTAGAATTTTGAAGTTTTTACATATACATACAGACAAAGGAAAAATTGTTTTCGGTCTGCATTTATATGTAAAAATCAGTTTAAGCAGACAACCGGGAGCCCTAGTCATAATTAACAACAATCTTACCATGAAAAATCAAATTGGAGCTGTGGTCTCTACTTGCTGTTTCCAGTTAAGAAAAACAAGGAAAATCAGCAGGTTCAAATATACACAATAGTCCAGCACACTTTTATACGTAAATATAACAATAATATAATAGTACACGCCACTACGATGCACGCACGAGTTTGCATTCCGGATCTAGGATACTTTGCCTTTCCATGAGAAGTTTTGTTGAATTAAATTTGAAATTTTAAAATCAATGGAGAAACCACGCTGTTGCTTGATAAACTTAAACTTTTCACTTTGACTAACACTACTGATGAACATACACAGCTAAGAAATTGCCCGTTCATATACTATCAGCCCTGAAGAAGTCCCTGGACGGGACGAAACGCGTTGGCGGTTCCAAAAGTTTTTTTAAAGAATTGAATAAAGAATCAAACTTAAGACAACATCGACTCATCTTTGGAATAAGCGTTGCTTTCTGACCATTATATTATTGTTATATGTACGTATAAAAGTGTGCTGGGCTATTGTGTATATTTGGTTTGTGGAAAACGGTCTTGACCAGCTTCCCATTTTTGGGGGTGTAGGGAATTGTGCCTCCAGCCCTTTTTGCACCTTTTCTCATGTCATTTAAGAGGCAATTTTGAGACGTGTGCAGGCATTTATGCTTCAATTCCTTCTTTTTGTTGTCCCCAAAATCAGCAGGTTCCTTAATCAGGAAGCAAAAATACAGGCTGTTCTCGCTTTGGTAATATCTCACATCGACTATGCCAACTCCCTTTACTTTGGCATTCTGGCCTACCTCACCAACCACCTTCAAATGGTTCAAAACCAGGCGCCAGGCTGATCCTTCAAGCAAATAGGCACCAACATATTACCCCTCTGCTGAAGAAATTACACTGGCTCCCAATAACCCAGAGATGCGCCTTCAAGGTGGGATGCATCATTTTCAAATCCCTGAATATCAAAAACCCTAAATTCATCAACAGCTTGATCAATAAGTACACCCACGCCCGCAACCTGCGATCGGCCCACTTGCATCTCCTAATCACACCTCCTTTCAGGCTACAACGCGCTGGGGGTCAAGGTTCGCCACTCTAGGCGCCAAATACTGGAACTCCCTGCCTTTGGACATCAGAGCTTGCACAGACCTCATGAACTTCCGCAAACTCCTGAAAACATGGTTATTCCAACAGGCATACTAATAACACCTTAGCCTAACACCTTCAGAGCAGCACCAAGAAACCAACCTGGTGTACGAGCACTCTACAAATAAAGCTTAACATAACATAACATTACCAACAATAGCAATACCACCACCAATTCCACCACCAACACCACCACCAATACCACCACTATTAACACCACCACTAATACCACCACCAATAATACCACCATCACCACCAATACCACCACCACCACCAATACCACCAGCACCCACAATACCACCACCAACACCACCACTATTAACACCACCACCAATACCAATACCACCACCAATATCATCAATACTACAACCACCACCAATATCACCACCACCAATACCACCTCCACCAATACCCCCAGCACTACTACCACCAATACCACCACCACCAATACCATCACCAGCAATACCACCACCACCACCAAGTACACCACCACCAATTACACCACCACCAATACCACCAGCAACAAAAGCCACCACCAATAACACTACCACTAATACCACCTCCAATACCAGCACCATTCCACCACTAATACCACAACCACCACCAATACCACCAACAATACCCCCAATACCACCACTTCCAGTACCAATACCACCACCAACACCATCACCACATTACCAATAATATAGCCACCAATACCACCACCACTACCACCACTACCACCAACATCACCAATAACACCACCACCAATACCACCACTAATACCACCACCACCAATATCATCACCACCACCAATGTCACCGATACTGTCAAAAACAATACCGCTACCACCAACAATACCACCACCAACACTACCAAAATCACCACCACCAATACCACCACCACCACCAATACCAGCACCAATGCCAATATCACCACCAATACCACCACCACTAATACTACCAACATTACCGATTCTACCACCAGTACCGCCACCACCAATACCACCACCAAGACCACCACCAATGCCACTGCCAATGTCAATACCACTAATGCCACCACCATCAATACCACCATCACCAATACCAATACCACCATAAACACCACCACCACCAATATCAATACTATTACCATCAATACCACCACCACCACCACCACCAATAACACCACCACCACCAATACTTCCACCACCATTACCAATACCACCACTAATACCACCACCACCAATACAACCACCACCAATATCACCACCACCAATACCAGCACCATCACCACCACCAATACCACCACCATAAATTCTACCACCAATACCACAACCACCAATGCAATACCACCAGCACCAATACCAATACCACTGCCAATACCACCACCTATACCACCAAATCCACCACCACCAATACCATCACCACCACCACAAATACCAATACCACCACCACCATCACCAATACCACCACCACTAATACCACCACTACCAATACAACCACCAATACCAATGACACCACCACCACCAATACCATTACCCCCACCACCAATATCACCACCACCACCACCGATACCACAAATGTCACCACCACCAATAGCACTACCATCAATACCAACACCACCAATACCAACACCACCATCAATACCACTACCACCAATAATACCACCAATACCAACACCACCAATACCACAACCAATACCACCACCACTACCACCAGTACCACCATCAATACAACAGCCACATATCTAATACCACCACCACCGATACAAATACCACTGCCAATACCACCACCAATACCACCACTACCACAATACCACCACTATTACCACCACCACCAACACCAGAACCACCATCAATATCATCAATACCACCACCACCACCAATATCACCACCACCAATAGCACCTCCACCAATACCACTAGCACTACCACCACCAATACCATCATCAGCAATACCACCATCCGCAATAACACCACCATCAATTATACCACCAACAATATCAGCACCAACAATACCACCACCAATACCCCCAATACCACCACCAATACCCCCAATACCACCACCATCAGTACCAGTACCATTACCACCACTAATACCAATACTACCACCAATACCAACACCACCACCGCCAATACCACCACCACCACTAATACAATAATCACAGTACCACTGCCACCAATACCCTACCACCAATACCACCACTAATACCACAAACAATACCACCAATACTACCACCAATACCACCACCATCAATACCAATACCACTACCAATACCTCCCACTAATACCACCGCCACCAATCCCAACAACACCAATACCACCAATACCTCCCCCACAAATACCACTACCACCTCCACCAATACCAACACCACCTTTACCAATACCACCACCAATACCAGCACCACCACCAATAATAATATACCACTAATACCAGAAACAATAACGTTAATACCACCACTACCAGTACCAATACCAATACCAATACCACCACCAGTACCAATATCACCACCACTACCACCACCACAACCACCAATACCAATACCACCACCACCACTAATACCACAACCACTAATACCACCTCCACCGATACCACCACTGCTAATACCTCCATCACCAATACCACCACCACCAATACCACCTCCGCCACTAATACCACAACCACCAATACCACCACCACCAATATCCTACCACCAATACCACCAATACCACAAACAATACCACCAGTACCACCACCACCAATACCAATACCACAACCAATACCTCCACCACCAAAACCAGTACCAGTACCCCAATACCAATGCCATCACCAGTACCACCACAAATACCAGTACCACCACCACTAATACAAATGCCACCACCAATACTAATACCACAACCACCAATACCACTACCCTTAATACCAATATTGCCACTACCAACACCATCAGCCCCACTAATACAACCACCACCACCAATACCACCAATACCACCACCACCACTAATACCATAGCCACGAATACCACCACCACCACTGTTACCCCACCACAAATAGCACCACCACCAAAACCACAAACAATATAACTAATACCATCACTAATACCACCAACACCAATACCACCACCAATACCTGTACCACCACCACCAGTAGCAATACCACCACCACACCCACCAATACCAATAACACTACCATCAATACCAAAACTGCCACCACCAATACCACCATCTCCACCAATACCACCACCAGCAATACACCCATGCCACCACCACTACCAATACCACCACCACTACCAATACCACCACCACTACTATCACCAATACCACCACTACCACCACCACCATCACCAATACCAATACTACCACAGCCAATGCCAATACCACAACCTCAGTGCCTCTCACTCACTAGTAATAGCTGGAGTACCATACCAGGCTGGAGCTGCAACTAAGACCATCACTCCCTCCTGCCATTCCTGCCATAAATCACAACAACAAATAACACCAATTCCCCACCTCTACTACCACCACCAATACCAGTACCACCACCAATACCAGTACCACCATCACAAATACCACCACCAATACAAATACCACTAGCACCAACACCAATACTACCACCACCAACACCAATACGTCCACCACCAATACCACCAGCTCCACCAATACCACCAGCACCAATACCACCACTACCAATATCACCACCAACACCAATAATACCACCACTACCAATATCACCACCAATACCACCACCAATACTACCACCACCAATACCATCACCCCGCCACCAATACCACCACCAAAACCACCACCACCAAACCAATCACGACCAATACCACCACCACCACAAATACCACCACCACCAATAGCACTACCACCAATACCAACACCCCCAATACCACCGCCAATACCACCACCACAAATACCAACTCCAATACCACCACCACCACCAAGACCACTACCACCAATACCACTGCGAATACTAACACCACAACTACCACCACCACCAGTACTACCATCAATACCACAACCACCTATCTAATACCACCACCACCAATACAAATTCTACTGCCAATACCATCGCCATCACCAATACCACCACAATCACCAATACCACCACCATCACCAATACCACCACCACTAATACCACCACCACCACCAATACCACCACCACCAATACCACCACCACCATTACCCCACCACCAAAACCACAAACAATACCACCAATACCACCATGACTACCACCACCAATACCAGTAGCACCACTACCAGTGTCAATACCACCACTACTCATACCAATACCACCTCCATCAATACCAAAACTGCCACCACCAATACCACCACCTCCACCAATACCACCACCACCAATACGAGCAATGCCACCACCAATACCACCACTACTACTATCACCAATGCCACCAATACCAGCACCACCAATACAACCCCCAATACCACCACTGCCAATACCACCAATACCAATACCACCACTGCCACCATCACCAATACCACCACAACCAATACCAATACTACCCTCTCAGTGCCTCTCACTCACTAGTAATAGCAGGGGCATTGTACTAGGCCTGAGCTGCAACAAAGACCATCATTCCCTCACTTCATGCCTGCCATAAAGCACCACAACAAATACCACCAATACCCCACCACCAATACCACCATTGCCACCACCAATACCACCACCACAAATACCAGTACCACCACAATACCAGTACCACCATCACCAATACCACCACCAATACAAATACCACTATCATCAATACCAATACTATCACCACCAATACCAATATGTCCACCACCAATACCACCAGGTGCACCAATGCCACCACCACCACCAATACAAATACCACTATCACCAATACCAATTTGACCACCACCAATACCAATACGCCCAGCACCAATACCACTAGGTCCACCAATGTCACCACCACCACCACCAATACCACCACTACCAATACCAGCACCACCTATACCACCACCAAAACTACCTACCACCAATACCAATGCCACCACCACCACCGCCAATACAACCAACTCAGTGCCTCTCACTCACTAGTAATAGCTGGAGCACCGTACCAGGCTGGAGCTGCAACCAAGACCATCACTCCCTCCTGCCATTCCTGCCATAAATCACAATAACAAATAACACCAATTCCCCACCTCCACTACCACCACCAATACCAGTACCACCACCAATACCAGTACCACCATCACAAATACCACCACCAATACAAATACCACTAGCACCAACACCAATACTACCACCACCAACACCAATACGTCCACCACCAATACCACCAGCTCCACCAATACCACCAGCACCAATACCACCACTACCAATATCACCACCAACACCAATAATACCACCACTACCAATATCACCACCAATACCACCACCAATACTACCATCACCAATACCAGTACCACCACCACCAATACCATCACCCCGCCACCAATACCACCACCAAAACCACCACCACCAAACCAATCACGACCAATACCACCACCACCACAAATACCACCACCACCAATAGCACTACCACCAATACCAACACCCCCAATACCACCGCAAATACCACCACCACAAATACCAACTCCAATACCACCACCACCACCAAGACCACTACCACCAATACCACTGCGAATACTAACACCACAACTACCACCACCACCAGTACTACCATCAATACCACAACCACCTATCTAATACCACCACCACCAATACAAATTCTACTGCCAATACCATCGCCATCACCAATACCACCACAATCACCAATACCACCACCATCACCAATACCACTACCACTAATACCACCACCACCACCAATACCACCACCACCAATACCACCACCACCATTACCCCACCACCAAAACCACAAACAATACCACCAATACCACCATGACTACCACCACCAATACCAGTAGCACCACTACCAGTGTCAATACCACCACCACTCATACCAATACCACCTCCATCAATACCAAAACTGCCACCACCAATACCACCACCTCCACCAATACCACCACCACCAATACGAGCAATGCCACCACCAATACCACCACTACTACTATCACCAATGCCACCAATACCAGCACCACCAATACAACCCCCCAATACCACCACTGCCAATACCACCAATACCAATACCACCACTACCACCATCACCAATACCACCACAACCAATACCAATACTACCCTCTCAGTGCCTCTCACTCACTAGTAATAGCAGGGGCATTGTACTAGGCCTGAGCTGCAACAAAGACCATCATTCCCTCACTTCATGCCTGCCATAAAGCACCACAACAAATACCACCAATACCCCACCACCAATACCACCATTGCCACCACCAATACCACCACCACAAATACCAGTACCACCACAATACCAGTACCACCATCACCAATACCACCACCAATACAAATACCACTATCATCAATACCAATACTATCACCACCAATACCAATATGTCCACCACCAATACCACCAGGTGCAACAATGCCACCACCACCACCAATACAAATACCACTATCACCAATACCAATTTGACCACCACCAATACCAATACGCCAAGCACCAATACCACTAGGTCCACCAATGCCACCACCACCACCACCAATACCACCACTACCAATACCAGCACCACCTATACCACCACCAAAACTACCTACCACCAATACCAATGCCACCACCACCACCGCCAATACAACCAACTCAGTGCCTCTCACTCACTAGTAATAGCTGGAGCACCGTACCAGGCTGGAGCTGCAACCAAGACCATCACTCCCTACCGCCATTCCTGCCATAAATCACAACAACAAATAACACCAATTCCCACCCTCCACTACCACCACCAATACCAGTACCACCACCAATACCAGTACCACCATCACAAATACCACCACCAATACAAATACCACTAGCACCAACACCAATACTACCACCACCAACACCAATACGTCCACCACCAATACCACCAGCTCCACCAATACCACCAGCACCAATACCACCAATGCCACCACCACCAATTCTACCACCAATACCAGAACCACCAATGTAATACCACCAGCACAAATACCAATACCACCACCAATACCACCACCTATACCACCAAGACCACCAATACCATCACCACCACTACCAATGCCACCACCACCAATAATACCACTACTACCAATATCACCACCAATACCACCACCAATACTACCATCACCAATACCAGTACCACCACCACCAATACCATCACCCCACCTCCAATACCACCACCACCAAACCAATCACGACCAATACCACCACCACCACAAATACCACCACCACCAATAGCACTACCACCAATACCAACACCCCCAATACCACCCCAATACCACCACCACCAATACCAACTCCAATACCACCACCACCACCAAGACCACTACCACCAATACCACCACGAATACCAACACCACAACTACCACCACCACCAGTACTACCATCAATACCACAACCACCTATCAAATACCACCACTACCAATACAAATTCTACTGCCAATACCATCACCATCACCAATACCACCACAATCACCAATACCACCACCATCACGTATACCACCACCACTAATACCACCACCACCACCAATACCACCACCACCAATACCACCACCACCATTACCCCACCACCAAAACCACAAACAATACCACCAATACCACCATGACTACCACCACCAATACCAGTAGCACCACTACCAGTGTCAATACCACCGCCACTGATACCAATACTACCTCCATCAATACCAAAACTGCCACCACCAATACCACCACCACCAATACGAGCAATGCCACCACCAATACCACCATTACTACTATCACCAATGCCACCAATACCAGCACCACCAATACAACCCTCAATACCACCACTGCCAATACCACCAATACCAATACCACCACTACCACCACCACCATCACCAATACCACCACAACCAATACCAATACTACCCTCTCAGTGCCTCTCACTCACTAGTAATAGCAGGGGCATAGTACTAGGCCTGAGCTGCAACAAAGACCATCATTCCCTCACTTCATGCCTGCCATAAAGCACCACACCAAATACCACCAATACCCCACCACCAATACCACCATTGCCACCACCAATACCACCACCACAAATACCAGTACCACCACAAAACCAGTACCACCATCACCAATACCACCACCAATACAAATACCACTATCATCAATACCAATACTACCATCACCAATACCAATATGTCCACCACCAATACCACCAGGTCCACCAATGCCACCACCACCACCAATACAAATACCACTATCACCAATACCAATTTGACCACCACCAATACCAATACGCCCAGCACCAATACCACTAGGTCCACCAATGCCACCACCACCACCAATACCACCACTACCAATACCAGCACCACCTATACCACCACCAAAACTACCTACCACCAATACCAATGCCACCACCACCACCGCCAATACAACCAACTCAGTGCCTCTCACTCACTAGTAATAGCTGGATCACCGTACCAGGCTGGAGCTGCAACCAAGACCATCACTCCCTCCCGCCATTCCTGCCATAAATCACAACAACAAATAACACCAACTCCCCACCTCCACTACCACCACCAATACCAGTACCACCACCAATACCAGTACCACCATCACAAATACCACCACCAATACAAATACCACTAGCACCAACACCAATACTACCACCACCAACACCAATTCGTCCACCACCAATACCACCAGCTCCACCAATACCACCAGCACCAATACCACCAATGCCACCACCATCAATTCTACCACCAATACCAGAACCACTAATGTAATACCACCAGCACCAATACCAATACCACCACCAATACCACCACCTATACCACCAAGACCACCAATACCATCACCACCACTACCAATGCCACCACCACCACCAATAATACCACTACTACCAATATCACCACCAATACCACCACCAATACTACCATCACCAATGCCAGTACCACCACCACCAATACCATCACCCCACCACCAATACCGCCACCACCAAACCAATCACGACCAATACCACCACCACCACAAATACCACCACCACCAATAGCACTACCACCAATACCAACACCCCCAATACCACCGCCAATACCACCACCACCACCACCAATACCAACTCCAATACCACCACCACCACCAAGACCACTACCACCAATACCACCACCAATACCAACACCACAACTACCACCACCACAAGTACTACCATCAATACCACAACCACCTATCTAATACCACCACCACCAATACAAATTCTACTGCCAATACCATCACCATCACCAATACCACCACAATCACCAATACGACCACCATCACCAATACCACCACCACCAATACCAATACCACCACCACCATTACCCCACCACCAAAACCACAAACAATACCACCAATACCACCATGACTACCACCACCAATACCAGTAGCACCACTACCAGTGTCAATACCACCACCACTGATACCAATACCACCTCCATCCATACCAAAACTGCCACCACCAATACCACCACCACCAATACGAGCAATGCCACCACCAATACCACCACTACTACTATCACCAATGCCACCAATACCAGCACCACCAATACAACCCCCCAATACCACCACTGCCAATACCACCAATACCAATACCACCACTACCACCACCACCATCACCAATACCACCACAACCAATACCAATACTACCCTCTCAGTGCCTCTCACTCACTAGTAATAGCAGGGGCATTGTACTAGGCCTGAGCTGCAACAAAGACCATCATTCCCTCACTTCATGCCTGCCATAAAGCACCACAACAAATACCACCAATACCCCACCACCAATACCACCAATACCCCACCACCAATACCACCATTGCCACCACCAATACCACCACCACAAATACCAGTACCACCACAATACCAGTACCACCATCACCAATACCACCACCAATACAAATACCACTATCATCAATACCAATACTACCATCACCAATACCAATATGTCCACCACCAATACCACCAGGTCCACCAATGCCACCACCACCACCAATACAAATACCACTATCACCAATACCAATTTGACCACCACCAATACCAATACGTCCAGCACCAATACCACTAAGTCCACCAATGCCACCACCACCACCAATACCATGACTACCAATACCAATACCACCTATACCACCACCAAAACTACCTACCACCAATACCAATGCCACCACCACCACCGCCAATACAACCAACTCAGTGCCTCTCACTCACTAGTAATACCAGGGGCACTGTGCAAGGGCAGAGCTGCAGCCATGACCATCCCTCCCTCCCTGCATGTCTGCCATAAAGCACAGTCCGCCCTGCACCAGGAGTTGAAACTGAGGCCCTACTACAGCTGGAGTGTTTTTTCTATTAAGCCAAAGATATCAATGACATCATGCAATGCTAAGAGTCACACTCAAATCACAGGGATGGCAGGAAATAGTCACCCCTCTAGCTCTTCCTCCTGAGCCGCGACAGTGTAATCACAGAGTGAAAGGTGTTGGAGGGCTTTGTAAGTGTTTATAGCTTGGATCATACGTAACACTCACTTTACTCTTTGTGTCTGTGAAATTTACAACACTCACACATCTTCTTTACTGCATATTTATACCTGCTTTGAAGATGTCACAGGCCAGTCTCTTCCTCTGATATTTACAATCTAACAAGCATCAAGAAGGCCCTTAATTGCAATGCAATCGGCCTTGTATTTGCGAGAGTTTATGCTATTAGTATTGCAAATCACAATGCCTTTTATTTATGTTTAAAAATTCAAAACATAAATACAATGCATTCTCATTTACAATGTCAATAATTCAAAATTAAATGAATGAGAAACATATTTCGGTGTAAATGCTTGTTCACTTAATCTACACTTAGCAATTATGATGGGCCCTCTCATTCGGAAGTTAATTCAACCTATTCTGACGTATCTAACTGGCTTTTGGCAGCCTTTGATTCCCTTGCACCTCTTAAGGAGCACTATGCCGCCATAACATGGCCCTCGGCTCCTTTTTTCTCAGAGAGACTGAGAAAACTTCGACAAGTATCCCGACACCAGGAAAGGAAATGGTGCTGTGATCTTAAACCAGCCGAAAGAGATTTGCACAAACTTAGATTGAGACAATACAAACATGCTATTACTGAGGAAAAGGTATTATTTTATTCTAGGATGACAGAATACTTAAGGTCTCCAAGGGAACTTTTTACTGTGATTAATTCTCTTCTGGCACCCTCAACCATTGCTTCTACTGACGTTTCCCAGAGTCTTTGTGACAAAATGGCCCACTTTTACCAAGCTAAAGTCAAGAAAATCTATTCTAGTAAGTAAATTCTTTATTGCTCGGTTAATTAAAACCATTACAATGTATAACATTCTGCGGCATTTAAAACATCTTTTAAGGAATGGGGAAGGAATCATAAGTAGCAGAAGGGAAGGGGAAGAAAGTTTAAAAGACGAGTATAAAAACTATGTTACAAAAAGGCTGTCACAGGTTCCAGTGAGCTTTGCTGGAGCACAAAATTGTCATTCAAACAGTGTTCTTAGGTCTCGACGAGAATCGGTTCGATGGCTGTAGGCCTCGTTTTTTTCACAAAGCTGTCCAGAAATTTTACTGATCGGCAGATCAGTTGTGGGTCCACTGAACATAGAATCTGGACTATCGCGGATCGACAGGTGCGGACTCCTTGCTCGTTGAGTTTGTCTTTCAGCCAGTGCCTCCGATCTTGATACATGGTAGGACAGATACAAACTATGTGTATAATGTCTTGTTTACCTGCACCACAAAGATCGCATTGCGTTGTTTCTTGCGGTCTCCATTTAGGTTGGTCTAGTTTTGTGGGCAGAATGCCCATCCGTAAATGGAGGAATTTACGTTTAAGTGTCAGCGAGAATGCGGTGTCTAGGTAAACTGCTGGAGCGAGCTTTGTGTACGATTTAATAGTCATCCAGGCGTGGGTTCGGGTGCTAAAAGTTATTTTGTCAATAAGAAACGAGTGTTTCTTAGCAATCCTTTTGACCACCTGGTTAAACGAAGGAACAGTTTTGTTTCCCATATGTTTCCCAGCTCGGTTGCTTCCAATGAAAGTTTTAGGTACTTTGAATAGTCGGAGTTCGGACTAGTCTGGATTGTTTCCCAGAGGGGGCCGTTCATTATGTTCTCCTTGTTCTTCCAGACATTGTACCAGAATTTGATGGCTTCATATTTTTTCAGTAAAACTTGAGATTGTAGTCCGAACTCAAGTCTAACTTGAGCTGGAGAAGAACTATTTGGTAACACAAAAACCCGTTTGAAGACTTTAGTTTGTATTTTGTCCAGGAGGGTGGCACTTTTCCCGTGGTGCAAGACGCTGCCGTATGCTATTGTGGGCAGTAATTTTGAATTCATTGCAATTAGCAAAGGGGATACAAGAGGACCCTTTAGCTCGGTTGCCAGTCTGGCAAAGGCGTGCAGTAGGGTTGCCCCCTTATTTTCTATGGCTTTAAAGTGCTCTTGGAAGTTTAGGCGCTTATCTAAGTATACCCCCAAGTATTTATAGCTATTCACGGCTTCCAGGTGGTCATTGTTTATTTGGAAAATTGGCTGATTTTTGCGACGTCGTGTTATGAGCAATGTCTTTGTTTTCCTGATGTTTATTGTTAGCAGGTTCCTTTTTGTATAGCTGGACAGGTCGTGTAGCAGGCGTTGTAGGCCGATTCTTGTCTGGCTCAACAGTACCACGTCGTCCGCGTATGATAGGTGCGTTAGACGAAGGGTACCTAGCCTGGGAGGATGAGCATTGACCTTGTCTAAGCATTCTGTCAGGTCACTCATAAATAAGTTAAATAAGTGTGGAGCCAAGACGAAGCCTTGCTTTAGTCCATCATTTATTTATTTATTGCCATTTATAAAGCGCAACGTATACCCGAAGGCGTCTTGGCGCTGGTTAATTTGCAAACTTCAGATGGTTATTAAATGCTCCAACAGGGTACCCACTTATTTAGAAATTATTGGGTAAACAACCACGTCTTAAGTCTCTTACGAAATTGGAGGAGTGTGGAACATGTTCTGATGTCCTGGGGCAGAGTGTTCCAGAGTTTGGGGGCAGCGACCATAAAGCGGCGATCACCCCATGACACCGTTTTGGTGCGAGGGACCACTAAATGGTTGCAGTTGGAGGATCGGAGCTGGCGGCAAGGTTGATATGGGCACAATTGATCTGTTAAGAAATGCGGACCTTGCCTGTTTAGTGCTTTGTAAACTATACATAGCGACCTAAATCTGATTCTATTCTGGATCGTCAGCCAGTGGAGTTGTGTGATAGCGTCCGATATGGGCGTTGGGCGACCTCCCCTCCGTCACCCCTAATGGCCATAACCAATTGCGTGTCATCAGCATATGAGGTTAGGCTCATCCCATGTGCCTTGATGACGTTGGCAAGGTCCGACACATAGATATTAAATAGTGTCGGACTCAGGGATGAGCCTTGAGGTACCCCACATGGCTGTGTCAGCTTTGCAGATTGGTAAGGTCCAAGAGTGACGGCCTGGGTTCTATCAAGGAGAAAGGAGGGGAGGAGGTCTCTTGCCGAGGCGCAGATGCCCATCTTTTCGACACGGTCGACCAAAATCCCGTGGTCGACCGCGTCGAACGCCGCGGAGAGATCCAGCAGTACCAAAACTGCTGTCCCACCCTGGTCTCTTATTAGTCTCACATAATCGGAGGCTTTGATTAAAGCGGTCTCGGTCCCATGATATTTCCGAAATCCGAACTGAGTGTCGTCCAGCAGTCTATGTGTCTCAATATACTGGGATAATTGTATATTCATAGCCTTTTCCTCCACTTTAGCTATGAAAGGCAAACTGGCAATTGGCCGGTAGTTTTTTAACTCGGTCTTATCCAGCCCAGGTTTCTTTAAAAGTGGTTTAAGCAGTGTGCATTTTAAGATCTGAGGATATGTCCCTGAGCACAAGATTGAATTACATATTTGCGTCAGAACAGGTATGATTGACTCCATCACTGATGAGAGAGCTGCGAATGGGCAAGGATCCAACATGGATCCAGTTTTAACTGTAGAGACGATATTTAATATATGGTCTTCAGCTAGTGGTGTAAAACAAGTGAAAGATGCAGCTAAAGGTGTGTTTAGGACAGAGGGAATTGTGGTAACAGACTTGATGAAGGTGGATTTGACAGTGAAGGCTTGGTAAATGTCATCAACCTTAGAAAAGAAAAAGTTGGCCAAAGCATCGCACATAACTTGGGAAGGGGGTCGGGTCAGGTCGGGAATGTTGCCTGAGAGAGATTTAGTAATTTCGTATAGTGTTTTGCTGGAGTTCTTTGCCTGCTCAATTTGATTCGAATAGAAAGATTTTTTTGCCTTTATAATCATAGTTTTGTACGCCACCAATGAGTCTTTATATCGGCTCTTGCTTACTTGATCGTGGGTCTTTCTCCATTGCCTTTCACAATGCCTATTCTGTTGTTTTTGTAGTTTTAATTCATCCGTATACCACGGTGCAGTTGGAGTAGATCTATTCTTAGATATTGACTTGGTGGGGACCAGGAGATTCATAGCATGGCCCAGCCAGTCCAGAAACAGTGGTGTGGCCATAGTCGAGTTAGACGGAATTAACGGGCGTGTACTGTCAAGCTGGTTCCTTAGGTCTGGCTGATTAATATTATGCCACGCTTTAAAGGAACCCAGACTGGGGGAAGTAATTTCCTTGGTTAACGGTTTATTTATAACCAAGGTGCAGAATACCACGTAGTGGTCTGTCCATGGCATTGGTTAAATATCCGATACCTGGAGCCCCTGAACATTAGAAAAAATGCCATCTAAGATATGTCCTGCCCGATGAGTGGCTGATGTAACCAATTGTTGAAGCCCCAAGGTTTCCATGTCTGAAACAAGAGCCACGGTGTCTTTCTGGTTGTCATTATCTAGGTGAAAATTCATGTCGCCCAACACTGTAATGGAGTCCTCGAGCGCGAGTGATTCTAGAATTGTGCTTAGACCGGTTAGAAAGCCTGTCTTGGCTCCTGGGGGTCGATATAAAAGTAGCTCCTTAAAATTGTAGAGCGGACTGAGTTTAATTGCAAACATCAGGGCCTCACATGAAGTGTCCGGGGTATGAGTAATTATAACCCCGAACCTTTCTCTGGCTATAATGGCAATCCCGCCACCTTTCTTTCTGAGTCTGTCTTGTCTGTAGGCTTTGTAACCGCTAGGTGTTGCAATCACGACATCCGGTTCTGACGATTCGTCAGTCCACGTCTCCGTGATAAAAAGAATATCTAACTTAAAGTCAGTTATAAGATCTGCGATTTCCTGACTATGTTTGCATAGGGATCGTGCATTGATGAGGGCCATTGAGACATCCGTGCCTTTGGTATACCGCTTTGTGAGACTTCTTTCACCGTTATTTAATGTCATGAAAAGGCAATGTGGACAGCACCTTTCAACTTCCTTTATCGTGCTGGTTAGGTCTAACAATGTACAAGCCCGGTCTACAGGCGGTCTAAGACTGAGCAAGGAAGAATGTGAATAAACCAAATGGCGATTTTTAGAGATTGGTCCAGGGGTCGTGGCCCTCGGCCCGGTCCCGGCGCGGACGGGCGCAGACAGGCTTGCCTTAGGCGCGCCTTCGGCGTGCCGCCGGCGCGCCCGCTGCGCCCGCCCGCTGCGCGGACGGGATGGTCTGATGACTATATCCATGGTTGGGCAGAGGAGGGGGGGAGGGCTCGAGCAGCTACACCGCTGACCTTCCCTCTCCAAGATGGCGGCTGAGGAGGGTCAGGTGAGGTCCCAGCGCCTGAATGCAGCCGCGCTGTGACGGGCAGCTAAGTGTGAAGCCTCTAGGCGAAGTAAATCTCACCGCGAGGTAAACAACAATTTAAAAATGCACTAGTTAAAATATGACACAGTTTATAAAATACACGTAATTCTTAATTCAAAAACGTGCTAAAGCTTTGAGGTTGAGTGAGTAAAGAGTAGAGCAAGATTCCCTCGGCTTCCGCCTCAGGGGAGAAGTACAAATACAAATTACTCGAACACAAATCGAACCACCCTTAAATGTCCTGGGAGGGCGGGAGGGCTCGAGCAGCTACACCGCTGACCTTCCCTCTCCAAGATGGCGGCTGAGGAGGGTCAGGTGAGGTCCCAGCGCCTGAATGCAGCCGCGCAGTGACGGGCAGCTAATTGTGAAGCCTCTAGGCGAAGTAAATCTCACCGCGAGGTAAACAACAATTTAAAAATGCACTATAGATCAGTATAGATCTTCCAGGTCAAGTGGCGCCCGTTGTCGATTTTTACCTGCATCCACGTTCCGGTATATAGGTTGATAATGGGCAAGAGAATTGAGTCCGGTAGGCCCTGATGTTTTAGTTTTGCCCAAAGCGTTTGCCTGTTGACACGGTCAAAGGCCGCCTTGAAGTCCACGAAGCACGTATAAAGCTCCTGGGAATTCTGTAGGCTTTTCTCAGCGATAAGGCATAGGGCCATAGCGTTCGTCATTGTACCCATGCCGCGGCGAAATCTGGTCTGGTTCGGTGGTATTTTACTGTTCGTTTCAGACCATTCGATCAGATCAGCTAGTATCGATGACGAGTAGTGTTTTGATTCTGCGTCGAGGAGGGCGATCAGGCGGTAGTTGTTCGAATCCTTGCTGTCTCCTCCTTTGTAGATGGGGTTAATGATCGCCCCCCTCCAGCTCTCGGGGATGCCGCCTGTGTTGGTTACTGATCGAAACAGTACGTTAAGTGTGTTAGCCCAGTACTGTGGATCCTCCTTATAGATGGCTTGCGGGACGCCGTTTGGACCTGGGGCGCTGTCTTGTCGACTTTTCCTGAATTTTTTTGTAATGCTTTGTACGTCAACTTGCCTGAGGCATAATGCAGTTGTTCCAGAAGCCTTTGCGCGATTCCCTTGGTGAGCTCGGACGGTGTCTTCCCGCTCATAATTACTGTTGTTTCCATGTTCAGGGCTGTGGCTATGCTCAAGTTGTTGATTGAGAATGTTTCCGTTATATGTTTGGACCATTCGGACTCGGTTATGCAGGCCATGCTTATTGGTTGGGCTGTCCGATTTACGGAGTTAATTTGTAGCCAGAAGGCCCGCGAGTCCGCTCTCTCTATATTATGCAGTAGTTTGGACCAGAACTCATTTTGGAGTTTTTGTTTTTCGATCCATAATAATTTCTTGTATTGGGTCCTGGCCTTGCGTACTGCTGCCCAGACACTGGCAGGTTGGGTTTGGCCACGTGCTTGGTGTGTTAATTTGTTCAGATGCCTTTTTAATAGTAGTACTGATCTGTTGAGTACGATGTTAGATTTAAAAGGTGACTTTGTTTTATTGGTTAAGTTTGTCCTTGGAGATCCTCAAAGCTGGAGGATCTAATGTAGATCTTCCATTGGACTCCCCATTTGTGGATCATTTGGTAGCTCCTATGGAGGAAGGTTATCTCTTTTCCTTCCCCCCTCTATTGCAAGAGCATACAGAGCGGTTGCTATATGGAAACAAGTCTGGTTCTCCGCCGGAGTCCTGCACTTTGAAAATTTTGAAATTAGGAAGGGAGGTTATTGTTCCACACTTGGCCTCACTCCTTCTCTCTGTTATTACAACTGGGCAGTATCCCATTGCGTGGAAAGCTGCAGTGGTTGAACCCCTTTTAGGGAAGCCCTCTATAGATCAAGCTGAGTTAAAGAATTACCATCCCATTTCCCTATTACCTGTCCCAGCAAAAATGTTGGAGAAATATCTGAACTTCCATCTCAGTTCCTATGTGGAGAAACACCAGCTGCTCGATGGCTCGCAGCATGGGTTCAGATGTGAGCAGAGTACTGAGACTGCGTTAACCTCGGTACTTAACAAATTCTGAAGTCAGGTTGATGCCGGTCATATGACATTACTGAACCTTCTGGACCTTACGGCGGCCTTCGATACTATTTATCCCTTAAGATTGGTGGACAGGCTTAGGGAAATCGGGATCCAGGGCTCCACCCTTAATTTGCTGAACTCATATCTTCCGGACCGGTCATAAAGAGTTAAGATGAGCCAATTCTATTCAGCTTCTAATCAGTTGTTCTGCGGAGTCGCTCAGGGATCCTCATTGAGTCCTATCCTTTTTAATAGTTATGTACTCCCTCTTGCCAGTGTGTAAGATCTTTTGGGCTAGAAGTGTTATACTATGCTGATGACACTCCAATTATGGTCTGTATCCCTCACAGCGTAAAAGCATCGGTGATGGATTTGAAAAACTGTATGGCGGCAGTGGCTTCCTGGATGGTAGAGAACTGTCTGAGACTCAATCGGGATAAACTGAGGTTTTAATTTTTGGAAACCATCAGGATATCTGGTCAGAGGCTTGGTGACCAGATACCCCTGGCCCCTGCCGCCGTCCTGTCTCCAGTACTAAAAATGTAGGCATCATAATTGATAATTCCCTTTCGCTGGGCCCCCAAATAAATAGAACAGTTTCCTCCTGCTTTGGGATTATAAGTACTCTGATAAATATCTCCCAATTTCTCCCCATTTCCTCCCAAAAACAGGCAGTGGTGGCCCTTGTGTTGTCTAGACTAGACTACTGTAATGCCCTCTATTTGGGTATTAATAAGGGGTTTGTGCATCGACTTCAGCTAGTGTAGAACACCGCTGCCAGGCTGGTAATGGGTCTTCCCAAATATCACTCAGTCTCAGCCACTTTCAGTAATGTACATTGGCTTCTGCTTCGTCGGAGAATTGTATTCAAAGCCCTCTGCCTTGTTCATAAGGCTTTCTACAATAGGGGGTCTGAAGGCATCAAAAAACTCTTTCGGCGATATGTCTCCCCAAAGCATTTAAGATCGGCTAGCAATAACTTGTTGACAGTTCCAGGTTTTAGGAAAGCTTGATAGGGGTAGAGCTTTTTCTTTGGCAGCGGCTAAACTTTGGAATTCCCTTCCTCTCTCAATCTCAGCTTTGGAAACTCATTCTCTCTTCCGTAAGCCTTAAAGACCTGGCTTTTCACTCTTTCAATTCTGTAATCCTTGTACATATGTCCACCTTTGTCTCCTGGCCCCTTTCTGCAGTGCCTTGATACCCCTGGGCTAAGTTTGCACTTTGCAAAGCTTATATTCATTCAGTCTACACTTGTAGATTAAGTGCTGGTGGAACAAGCTGCTTTACACTCTTCTAGACTAAGCCTGAAGGCTGCTCTCCGCTACCACTTAGAGAGCTTTCTAATGTTGTCTAAGATCACTAAAATCATCATACGATTGTCTGGATTAGTGCAAGGTGTTACACTTACATAAGTGAGCACCATATACTAGGCAAGTCTCCTACAGGGCCTAAGCTATAATTACCCCAAATAGCCAAAAAAAAGCATTTAGCACAGGGCGGGGAAAAGGCCTGGCAGCAAAGGGGTTAAGGATATTGAAGATTGCTACAAAAAGTCTTATATTTGTATCTTAGTAGAGAGCAATTCTGCTGGAGCAGTACCCCTGTGCACCACGTCGACTTGCCATTGTCAAAGCTTGTTGACTCTCTTCACCAGAGATATTCGGACTTCATGAAGCTTCAGTCTCAAATATCCCCAGCGGCCAAAATATGTGTCTACATCGTATTATCTGCATGGTGGGCCACCATCCTTTGGTGAGCTGCTAAAGGTTCTCTTGCAACTCCTGTGCCTACAGCCCATCGGTCATCTTGAGCATCTTCTTTGGCTCCAGTGAGCTCCCCTCGTTGTCTCAGTACCTGCTTTGAGTTACCTGCTCTTGGTGATTCACTTGGACCTTGCTGGTCCCGACACTGCACTTCTTCCTACAACTATGTTGGTTGCCTTTGCCAAGGCTTGTTGGTGCCCCTGACAGGGCCTAAGCTCTAACTACCTGAGTAGCCCAAAAAAGGTTTTAGCACAGGCTGAGAAAAAGGTATTGCAGGGAATGTGTTAAGGGTATAAAAGATTACAAAAGATTCTAAGATACCCCACATTATATGCATTCATTTATATGTAACAATACATTTGAAATTCCTAAAAGAAAGCTCATGTTTGTATCTTAGCGAGTAGGATTCAAAAGAAACTGCACTTATATATCTAAAACTTAAACAGCTTTTCAGTCCATCCTTCTAGCAGCAATGTGATCATGAGATGTCAGCTTCTGTAATCATTTATGAAATAAAGGAATACAATAAGGGGAGAAAAAGCACATTTAGGGCCATATTATCAATTGTGGCATTAAAATTATAGCCGCTTTAGCGGCAGGAAACCGCTTCTGGTGTGAGCCTGGGCTTCTAGGGAAATTCACAAGGGCATATTATCAAGCCCATTATCGCCACTTTAGCGGCAGTTTCCTCATCCTCCTTGAAAGGGTGCGGTGGTGGGAAAATCATAGGCAAAGTAATGGTTTGTCTAATTTGAAAAGGTGTAACTACTTTTACAAGGAACAAGGCCCTTGTTCGAAGCACCACCTTGTCAGGATGCACAGAGAAGAAAGGGGGCTTAGAAAAAGGAGCTTGAAGCTCACTCACCCTACGAGCAGAGGTGATGGTAACAAGGAAGGCAGTTTTCAAAGTGAGGAGCCTGAGAGCAGTTTTTAAGAGGCTCGAAGGGAGCGCACATGCGATAAGTTAAGACACGGTTTAAGTCCCAGTGGGGAGTTATGGTGAGTAATGCCCTTAAAAATCTATGAACAATAGGGGACTTGAACATGGATGACTGGTCCGGTAGCCAAAGAAAAGCACAAATGGTGGCCGCAAAATAGCCTTTAAGAGTGCTAGGGCAGAGCCATGCTGGGCAAAAGAAAACATGTACAAAAAGGAAAGGACCTCTGAAAGAGGGGCAGAAAGGGGATTCACATCCTTTGCTGTGCACATGCCACAAACAAATTCAGGCTTATACCGACATAGTGGAGGGATGCCTGGCTGCCAAGATGACATTACAGGCATTACAGACTTTGGGTGGAAGGTCAAAGCTGTCAACTGTTGCTGCTCATTCTCCACACAAAGAGGTGGAGGCTGGACATGTTTGGGTGAAGGACTGTCCCCTGCTGCTGCGACAGAAGGTCCTCCTGAAGAGTCTCAGTGGATGATTGGTGGCCATGCTCAGGAGCTCTGGGACCAGGCTCTTCATGTCCAGTCAGAAGCCATAAGAATAACTTGGGCCAGCTCGCACTTGATCTTCTCCAGCACTCAGGGCAGAAGTGGTACAGGAGGAAAGGCATATGCAGTAACGGTCGAGACGAAAAGCATTACCTAGCGAGAGCTGCCTTGGAAACTACAACGCATAGAAATTCTGGCATTGCACATTCTCCTTGGTAGCAAACAGATCTAACCAAGGCTCTCCCCACTGTTGAAAGAAATCTTGCACCACTACCGACTGAAGATGCCATTCGCGATACACCAGACACTGATGGCTAAGTTCATCCCCCTTGGCGTTCAGAGAACCTGCCAGGTGTAGAACCACTAGGGTCATCAAACCACTAGGGTCATGCCCTTATGTCCCCGCCATGTCCAGAGATGAAGAGCCTCTTGCCATTGAGTCCATGACCCAACTCTACCCTGTTTGTTGCAGTAACAGATGGTGGTGGTGTTCTACATGAACACATGCACTACCTTCCTCTTGAGAGAGGAAAGGAAGGCCTTCAGTGCAACGCGAATCGACCAGAGCTCCAGCAGGTTGATATGGAGCCCAGACTCTGCCAGAGACCAGATGCCTCTGATCTCTGCCTCTCCCAGATGACCATCCTATCGCAGGAGTAATGCATTTCTCACCACTGTGAGGTCTGGTTGGGGAAGGGAGAGGACTCTGCCTCTGACCCAAGCTTGATTTGTTAATCACCACTGCAGTTGTTGAGCAGTTCCCTCCGAAATCTGGACATCTAAGAGGGAGTCAGGTGTGACTTTGGTGCGTTGATAGTGAACCCCAGCATATTGAACTTCTTCTTCCGGAGAAAGCGGTTGAGGGCCCTGAGGTCTAAAATAGGATGCAGGCCTTTGTCCTTCTTGGGCACCTAAAAGTTGCGGAAATAGCAACCACAACCTACTTCTGGCGCAGGAACCCTCTCAATAGCTCCCTTTGCCAAGAGAGCTGAAATATCCTGGCAGAGAAACGCCAAATGAGCCTCCAACATGTGATCGGTGGCATTGAGGGAAGGGTAGTCTTGAAGGGGAGGAAGTAGCCCCTTCGATCTATTTGCAAAACCCACCTGTCTGACATGATGGTCTGCCAGTGGGGGAGGTGATGGTGAATCCTGTTGCCCACTGACCATTGATGGCCCTGAAAGGTCAAACTAGGAAGGCTTGGAGGCTGCTGCAGGGGCGGAAGGCTGGATTGGCCTGCCAGCTGGCACTGGCTCCCATGTCCACGGCCATGCAAAGGCTGTGCAGCTAGAGTAAACCGGTGGCTAGACTGCGTCGAACATGGTTAGGCGCCTCTAACGTAGCCACAAATGGGGCGAAAAGTAGACGGAGGTGGACGGGACGACGCAGGAAGGCCCAAGGATCTTGCTGCAGTCCGAGAATCCTTAAAGCGATCCATTGCCGAGTCTGCTTTGTCACCGAAAAGGAACAGCCATTGAATGGCATATCCAGCAAGGTTGACTGGACATCTCCCAAAAAGCCAGACGTCCTCAACCAGGCATAGTGCCTAAGGGCTACTAACAGGGAATTGTTCTGCTCAGTTAGTCGGTGGTATCCAGTCAAAATAAATTTTGCTACATCCCTCTCATCTGCTACGGCTTGGGAAAGAATGGCCCGGGACTTCTCCGGGCACTGAGGAAGCATTTGCATGACCATATCCCTGAAAGTATTGTCCCAAGAGGTGCGCAGTATTCAAGGTCTGAAGCACCAAGCTGGAGGAAGAGAACATGTGCTCCTGATGATCCAGCTTCTTGGATTCCCTATCTGGGGGAGCATAAGTGACTGCACCCTGGGAGGAAGAGTCTTGAACCCCCAAGATATCAGGGTAAGGATGTTCAGTGAGGAAAACTGGGTCACCCGGAGCAGGGTGGTGGAATCAGGCAATCATCCTTTTCCTAGGAGCCCCTGTACTGGGCAAGGACCAGGTGCCCAGAAGGATGCCAATGAGGGCTTCCTTGAACAACAAAAAGGGTTCAGAGGAAATTCTTGTCTTCTGAAGTACCTCTGTCAGGCAGTTAGTCCTGACTGCCACTGAAGGGAGCTCCAGTCCTAAGACTTCCGCTGCCCTTCGCACCAACACAGGGAAAGATGCTCCCTCATCCATATCCACGGTAGGAGGAGAAAGCATACCAAGGTCTGTGAAAGTGTCCAGACCACTGGCACCCAGGTCCTCTCTCTAGTCAGGCTCTTTTAGCTGGTCTGCAAAAGGGTCACGAAACCCCACCTAATCCGCACTACTACCTTCTGGGTGATAGGGAACACCAGGGATGAAAAGAAGACCAAAATTACTGTCAGGTATTGGATTCAACGTTGACCGACTTTGGTCTGGCTCCGGGTCCATCTCAGGGTAAGGTTGGAGAGGATGTCAGTTGGGGGTAAAACTGACACCAGGGTATCATCGTCAGGATTGGCGCCATGGAAGGTCGAGTTAGGTTGACCAGCATAGATCCGGATCCAGGCCTGGATCCATGGGTACCCTCTATGCTGGGGCTGGAGCCACGAGCATCTAAGGCCCTGGGCCCCTGACCAGCTCCGCAGGGCCCAAAGGTGCGCCGGCGGAGTCAGGCTACCCAAAGATGTAATGGAGGGCTCAGTAAAAGGCACGAAGTTGGTCAGGGGATGCCCAGCTCCCAGAAACGAGTAGACGCATGGAGTCATCCCAGAAGGAAGCACCAAAGATGAGGCCTTAGAAGAACGACATTCCAAGTCCTTCGACGCATTAGCCAACTGACCATGAGAAGGCAGGGAGCACTGGTGCTTCTTCACCTTCTTCTTGTGCTTCGACTTACCAGAGAATTTCGAAGACTTAGAGTGGGACAAGGTGTGGGGTATCCACAAGCGGTCTCAAGACCTTCCTCAGGAGTGAGACCAGAACAACATGAAGCCCACTGCCGTGCCTCCAAGAGCTTTCAGGACCACTCCCGCAAAGACTTAGGATTCATGGCACAACAGGTGGAGCATGACTTTGAATCATGGTAGCGCTCCAGACAACAAAAGGCGCACGACGTGCAGGTCCATCACAGACATCAGTTTGTGACAGGCCTTGCAGAGTTTGAAGCCGGTCGACGGTGGGACATCCCTCATGCACCTGGAGTTGAAGACTCAATAAGGAAGTTGACAAAAGTCAAAAAAAGCTTAGTCAAAAAGTGACTATAGGGATAGGTATCTCCGGATCTGTGCTAGGCTGGAGCAGAAAAAGAAAGAACTGATTTCAGCACGCAGGGGCGGCATCTAACTAGGCACTGAGATGTCATCCTGGCAACCACTGCACTGGCGACATATGCAGAGTTGACCGACGCCATCTACCGACTCGTGGGGGTACTGCTAAAAAAATATTCTCCGGATCCAGCTTGATGCTTGGGGGAAATTCTAATATAAAAAATCTATCCATAAGTGTCACTTTCAGATACACTTATTTTTTGTAGAAACTATGTTACTGGTATCTGAATGCATTTCCCATTCATATCAGTCTTTGTTGGTTGTACTAGTAATGGAAACATGTAAAAATTCGCTACAGATTTTACTAACCAAATAACAAGATTATACTGCATTACGTCAACCCACCCGATGAGCTCATGCACTTATACTTTATCACATGAATTTATGAATAATTAGGACTTTTATCAGTAACCTTACTTTTCGAACATTCTTACATTTTTTTTCACTGATTGTGCATGGAGTAAGCAGTTTGTTCTTATTTCATGTAATGGTGTTATTTAACTAAATCATGATGGGTTTGGCCAAGTTGGTGGGTGGCTAATTCATGTTTGACAGTCTCTTCATCCTCGCCACAAAAATAGCTCTGAATAGCAATCAAATTGACCCCCGTCAACAGTACTGGCCGGCAATACCAGATCTGGATCTAAGGTGACACTGAGACAGTCCATTGGTTGCCAAAACTGGGTGGCCTGCCTGGGGTAGGGGTACCTACCATGGCTCCTGATGCGCATCTAGGATAGAGATCCGCATCTCCTGAGCCTCTGCAGCCGCATCAGGCAACAAGGCCTTCACCACAAGGGATTGGCTCTACTCAGCTGCGGTCAGAGGCTGAGGATCGGGGTAGAGGAGGCCCTGCCCATATCCACTGAGCCTCAGGGCTGGTCCTCCTACCAGGCCCACTACGCATTTGTGACGCCTGTACAGTTCTGGAGCATGGGCATCTATATTTAAAGTGTCTGGGGAGTAGACAGCTGTGGCTGCAGCGTAGGTGATTGTGGTCACTCACAGTAGACTGCTGAGAGGCTCTCAGCTCGCTGCATTCAATCAATGTATGGGACCTCTTTTTGTGTGAAGTGATCTGCCTCGCTTTTGGGACACCCATTTCCCTGGCCCCAACAGTAGAGCAGGCACTCAAGATCAATCCTGTGGTGTGCATTAAAAGGGACCTCTTGATGCGGAGTTTCCTCCTCCTGTTCTAGACAGGGCCAGCAGCCACCCAAGGACAGCTACAACAGTCTCTGTGGGTGAAATAAGGCCATGTCTACAGCCCGGGCCTAGAGGGATCGCTCACTTCAGTACATGCTCGTGACGCCCACTGGGGGACCAACAGAGGACAAAGCATCCCCAGTGACGACTGAACATCCCAGAGTCTGATGATTCAGACAGTCCAGTGACCCGCCCTTTCCTAGAGGTCTTATTTCGTTCCTTCCGTGAAGACTTATTGGCAATCAAGGAGGACCTGTCCTCTGATCTTCCTGATGTGTGCCATGATATAGACAAATTGGGAGGGAGGGTCTCCAATTTAGAGACCAAAAAGAAAGGTCACAGTGAGGAGATTGAATTGGCTGCACCAGGAGGTGCTTGGGCTCCCAAAAACAAATTGATTTAAAGCTCATGTCGAAGACCTAGAAAATTGCTCTGTGCTAAGCATTGTCCACATCGAGGAGTCACAATGGATGACGATAGATCCAACTTGCTGGAATACATTGGGGATCTCAAGTCAAGTCAAGTCAAGTCAAAATGTATTGTATGATTATTTAAAATCATTACAAATATCCCCAAAACATTTCTTTACTTTCGCAATTAAAACCAGATAACATTGACAATATCCCATTGGTTGTTTAGCTACGGGACGTTTGTTTTACCAGCGCATAAAGTGTTATATATACAATAATAAACATTACATCCAACTACTGTGATCCTGCTATCTAAATAGACTCTTGATTTGTTTTACTTTCAGTCCATATATTACACACATGGCTCTGCTGGGCCCATGCCTGGTCGGTCATACTTCTTTGTATTCCTTCAGGTTGGCTTGCCTTAGAAGTTTTCTGACCTCTGCCAGGTATTTTACTCCCCGGCAGACCAGAATTATGGAGGAACCGTCCAACTAGCGTATCACAGCTTGCCTGCAGGTAAGGATATTCAGTTAATTAAAAATGGGTTTTAAGTACTGTCTCCGCTGGGCCATGACTGCTGGGCATACACATAATAGATGGATTAGTGATTCCTTATGGTAACAACACAGTCAACACTACGCGTGTTTGTTTGATGTTTTTCCAATACAGCTGTAGGTCTTTTGAATCGTGCAGACCCATCCGGTAGTCTGTATAGCTCTTTTTTAACTGCCGACTGAAGTGAGATATTAAATATGCTTGCAGCTTTAATGATTTAAAAGAGCTCATGACAGTCCACCCCTCCCGACGTTTGGAAATAGTTTTTTCATCTTCCAGAAAAGGGTTCTTTTTTTCTGCGTCGTTGGCCTCTTTACTGATGCTTGCTTTGTCTACCCATTTTTTCCCATGCTATTTGCATTTTTAAGTCAGCCAAACAGGTTCTCAATTAACTTCCCCATGAACACGATGTTTCGTGGTCCACCTGGTGCTTTATTACTTCCTAGAATAAGCTGTCCATTGTGTCTGCGGAGCAACATTTTTGGCGTAGCTTTACAACAAATGCCCTGGAATTTCTGATTTGAGGCCGAATTCAAGCCGGACTTGTGACGGGGAGGCACACTTTGGCAGATTGAAAACGGCCTTGTAAATCTTCGTCTTGAGATCGCTTAATAGTTTGGCCTCCTTGCCACACCAAGTGAATAGACTGTATGACAAAGTGGGCAAGATTTGCGCAGCCATGACTTTTAAGAGGTGGTTATAATTCAGTCAGTGCAGTTTTGTTTTCAGTACCCTGTACGCAAAGGTTTGTGATTGAGCTTTGGCTTTTATAGCCAGTTTGTGCTCCTTGTGCGTTGTACCCTGCCCTAATGTTATGCCAAGGTATTTATAGGACACTTGCTCTTCCACCGTTGCCCCTTTCACCGACCATTTAAACTTCATTTTTTAGGAATCCACTAGGCGGACAACTGTTGTTTTGTCTTTATTCAGTTCCAGGTTTTCCTGGTCCAAAAAGGATACTAGATTATTTATCGCTCTTTGTAAGCCAATGGGGGTTTGGCTTAACACAACGATATCGTCCGCGTACTGTAAAATGGAAATCGGCATGTTGGCCATGTTCGTAGTATGAAAATCCGATGCATCCATGTTTTTGCTGATGTCTGAGAGAAACAAATTAAATAGGCTTAGTGCCAACACGCATCCTTGTTTTAAACCTTGATGCGTGTCGATGCTCGATGTTGTACTGTTTCACTCTTGCCCAGGTGTCAATATATAGGACAATTATTGCACTTAGTAATTGACTCGGCAATCCCCATGTGTTTAGCTTTTCCCAGAGACGCTTTCTACTCCTACATACAGCTGTGTTCTCTTTTTTACTGCCTTTTCGGTTACGAGCGCCAGGATAGCCAGGTTTTTTATTGTGCCTATCCCTTATCTGAAGCCCAATTGGAACTTGGGAATTATGTTCTTATTGTCCATCCAATCTTGCAACTGGGCTAAATGGCAAGAAGCGTAGAGCTTTGCCTCTACATCCATTAGCGATATCAGCCTGTAATTCTCTGGCTTCAGATGGTCTCCCTGTTTAAATATTGGATGGATTATGTTTCCTTTCCGAGAATGGGGGATGTCGATTTGCGTATATATCTGGTTGAAGAGGGGCGTGAGATACTCCGCCCAGCAATCTGGGTCATTCTTAAAAAGCGCATGGGGCAGCCCATACAGACCTGCTGCTCCTTCTGTCTTGAGATTTTGGATTATGCCTCGTAGTTGTTTAGTGTTGGTCAGGGTGTTTTGTTCATTACCATCTTTCTCCTGTTCTGGGTCTTTACATTCCACCTTGTCTTGACTGGGTTTGTTTTTGTTTTTTCCACTACCAATGATGGCCCTCTGGAACCTTCCATGGTCCCTAATTCCGTACTACTGTAGACATTTTGCACGTGTTGCACACACGTTTCCTCTCCAATTCCTGCTTCTTGTTGAAGTCTTGCTCCATTATTCAAGTTATTTTTAGTACTCCAGAACTCCTTGCTGTTTGGCAGTTTACTTGTGCACAATAATTTGGTTCAGATAGTTTCCTTATATGCTGTTTTAGCATTCCTCAACATCTTCCTATAGATGTTCCTTATTTCCTTCTATTTACTTGTGTTTGGTTTTCTTCCCATTCTTATCACCCGTGTTTGTAATCATACTTCTCTTGTGATCCTTCTCTTTTGGTCTCGTAGGTCAATATTGTACCGTGGTTCCATCCCGGTGTTTATTCTTCTTTGACTGCCAAGCAAGGCTGAATATTTTCGTGTGACACCTGGGCCAGCTGTTCACAGTTTTTTACATGTGCTTTATCTGTCTGTGGCCCCAATTTTCTCTAGTACTCCCTTGCCGTCTCCTGAATACTTTTCAAGTCCCCACCACGCCATTTTAGTTTTCTTAGGTTAACCTTTTCGACGTGTAGTTTAAGGGAGTTCATTTTTTGGGCCTGTGTGAGAGAAATGTTCAACTCTCGTAATTTGGGGGAAATGATAACTTTCTGTGTGCTGGGCGATATGAAATGTTTCAATACAAGGGAATAACGTATTACTAATAATTGTGAAATCTATTATTGAGCGAACGTTACCACTCAAGTGTGTTATTGCCACTGGTGTGTCTCCCTTTGTGTTACCATTCAGAATTGTCAATCCAAGGGCTTCTAGTTTGTTTGTTATTATTCGTCCTCCCCAGTTCACTGCCCGATTTTATTTCGTAAGGTTACAATTGAAGTCTCCTGAAATGACCATAGGGCAATGCTCATGGGATCTTTGCATTGCTTTTATCAAGGTCATTAGAGTAGAATATTTTTATTTCTGAGCCTTTCTCTCTGGATGAATGTAAACATTAATCAGAAGAAGTTGCCACTTTAATTTGTTTAGTGGGGGCTTACCACTAATTTTAATCACTTGAACCCAATTAACCCCCGCATCCAGTTCTTCAGTTAACCAGTCATACTTTTGGGCGGCATATATTGATAAACCGACTTGCGGGTGCCCAAAAGTTGAAAATCTTTCCGCAAGAATGTGTTGTTCTTTAAATCCTGGAATTGAAGCTGGAGTCATATTCCAAGTTTCCTGGAGCAGGATTATTTCTTGTTGCTGAAGGAAGGCTAGGGTTTCGTGGTCCTGGTCCATTTCTTTAAAACCATGGACGTTCCAAGAACAGATCGTAATGCTGTCCAGCCTTATTTCCTCCGAGTTCAGGTCCTGCTTTGCTTCTTCCGTTAGGGGCTTTGGATCCTCGTTAGGTAGACTTTTTACATAACGTCTTTGCCACTCATGACCAATCCAGCCTGTCCTGTATTTGGCTTCCCACATTTAGTGTGCTTGCTGATGTATTAGCCCCATTACCGCTAGATGGTGTAACAGGTGTGGCAGATCTGGCACCTTGTACGCAGGTGTTCTGGCTTTTCCTTAATCTTTCTTCTTTTTTTGAGTTTCTTGGACTGTTTAGGAGGGTGAAGGGATATCTTGCATGTTTGTGTAGCATCAACTGTATTGCTAGTTTTCTGGTAGCCGCCTCAAGGGTGAAAGCTGTCTGTCAAGATTAGTTTTAGAGTAAAATGTTCTTTACCATTTATACCTATGTGCAAATGTTACACTTTTTTAATTGTTTGTTATATTGTTATTCATTTAATGTTTTCTGTGTAAATAGGAACATTTTATATGAAATGTATTTTATTTTTCCTTCTTTGTATGGCTTTTGAGTAAGCCGAATAAAGTTATTCTGACTGTGTAGCATCAACGTGATTCCCCAAGCCCTGAATCTTCTTCTTGTTGAATATATCTTGTCCACTAGTTCCTTTGAGGACCAAGTTGTCACAGATACTCCAGTGTCCGGATTTGATCTTTTTTGTTGAATTTCCACAGCTATTACATATTGTGAGGCTATTCCATTTAGTTCTGGTATTTCTTTAAACAACTTTAACAAGTTCCCTCGGTTGAGGATATCATGCCTTCTTTTGGTTGGAAATTCTGGCACAAATGTCACCTTTAATGCAAACGCATCTGATTGGTTTTGGAAGCTATTGGGAGTTTGTAAGATTTCATCTTTGGCAGCTGCCTGATTGCTGATTGTTACTGAGTCACGCATAACGTGGGCTTCTTGTTCCACTAGTTCTTCATTCACCTTCTCCTTTGTCTTCTCTATTTTTTACAGTTTTTTTGTCATCCTTATCACTTTTGGCTCTGGGTCTTAATTCATGGGAGGAAGCATGTATCTTCAGTCCTTTCCAGTTATTGTAACCTTTATCGAATTATGCTGGGGTTGAGGTTTGGTTTTTGTAATCACCTGCCACCTCTTGCTTGATGAACCTTCCCATCTTCCTTGTTCGTTCCGTCTTTTGCTTTCCTCATTCCAATGAGGAGATTTGTCTACTATATCTGTGCTTGGGCATGTGTTACGCCAATAAACGTTTTTATCTATGATTTGAGTTGGTGTTACCTGCCCTTTACCTTTAATTGATTGAGATCTTTCAGGTACCCGTGTATCCTGTCTATATTTTTTATTCATTTCTTTAATTGGCGGGCATTCTACATCTGTAAGGGGACATTGATTGGTCTTATTTTTTTAAGCTTGGGGACGGTGTAAACAGCGATGAGTGCGCTTTCTTCCGTTGGCGTGGGTTCTGGAGTAAGTTTCAATTGATTTACTTCAGTTAATGTTGCCCCACACGTGGACATGTTCAATGACTTGCTATTGACCCCTCGGATGATTAAATTTTAAATATTGGAAAGTTTTTCTCTAAATCTATGCGTTGTTGCTTTTTATATTTAAGCTTGGGCTTCCTTGCATATTTTCTTTGCCTTTTTGTTAGTTTTACAGGAGACGAGGACTTAAGGGAGTTCTGTATTCTTTCCATTTGATTGTCAGTAATGTCCGGTTGTTCATCAAGTTCCACTTGCTCTAGTTCGCCATTGGCTTTGCTACTTAACCTTGTTCTCGATTTGTTACATTTTGAAGTTATCTTCGTATCCATCATATGTTGAGTTTCCATACTCTGCTTGTTATTACAGGTTAGTTTAACGACCCCAAAAATGTCCTTTAAGATATCAGGGAGGCTTTCCAATTTCTCAATTAATTTCCCGCAGCCGCAATAAGCGGTTGTTTTTCTTTATTTATTTGTTGCTCCGAGTTTCCCTTGTGTGTTAATTGGGACATTCTTAAATCAATCTTGAGGTTTATGCCTGAGAGGTGCCCAGCAATTAGATTTATGAGGTCTATTTGTACTTCCATTTAATCGGATTGATAATTCAGTACCCTTATTGCTTGGTCCAATGTGCCTAGCAAGGACTGACTCCATTGTGTGCTTGGCTGCTGTTCACAGCACCTCCCCGAAACCCCTGACTTGTGATCTATCATGCTGACGGATTAAATTGTTATTGGTGCTGACAGATTCAATTGGTTTACTTTTGTTAAAAAACTTCTGCTATCATCTAATACAATCCTTTGTTGACCATTGCTGGGAGACGGGCTTCGTGGAGTTGATACCGCCATTCCCGTCTGCTCTGTTGAGCTTCCATAAGAATTTTTGATAGCAAGGCATTCTCTTCGGGTTATTTTTTCTGTGTTATTGTTTCCATGATTTCTAAAAAATGTGGGGTCATTGGATAAGGAGAATGCATTACACCAGGGTTCCTCCTCTAAGGCTACCCGCTCTGGTGATTCACTTAACTTTAAAATTTCAATGTGGGGTCCTCCATGTGTTACTTTACTTTTATGTTTCCCTTGGTTGCTATGCCTCCGATTGTTTCGCTTCTGTTTAATTTGTTTAGTTTTAGTTTTTCCTCCGTGGATTCCTCTGCTCTTCCCTTGTTTACTGCACTTCTACTTGTTTCCCTTACATTTGTTGTGGATTTAAACTGGTGCACCTGTGCAGTTACTGTTACCAGATTACATGCTGGATGATCAATCGCTGATTTCTGTAGGGCTTGCTTCTCTATTGGGGCCTCTTTGATATTTTCCAAAACATGTGCAGAAGGAAAATTTGTTCTGTCTGGAAAAATAGGGCTTGGTAGTTTGGTGGCCTCAACTGTTGGTGCATAAATCGCCGCCATTGGGTGATTTAAAAAGAACAATTTGTGAATCCCGGTTTTCCTTCTCGGGCTCAGCGTTGTTGTATCAGGAGTTGGTGCTGAGAACAACCTTTCTCTCGGTCTTGAAGCCTTTCCTTTTTGGCTTGTAGGTGAGCCTTCTAATAAGGATTTTTTAGATTTAACTTTTTTTGATTTATTGCCTGTGGCCACTTGATGAATTTCCCCCGATCTTATATCTTACTTTACTTATTTACTCCTTTACACTCCTTCCATTTCACTTTATTTATTTTTATTTTTTATTATTAACTGTATAATTAATTAAAATCTTTACAGTAAAAGGAGAGAGTACAGAAAACAGTAATTGTAAACTTCTTTGCTTAGTAAAAGGTGTACTACTGTGCTAATTAAAAAGGCGAATTAAAAACAGAATAGTGTGAGGTGGTACAACGCCCCTGTCTGAGTCCCATATGAATGGCCTTTTTCCAACCTTGTGTGCCTTGGAGTTAGTCTTAACGGCGGACGATTCATTCCTGGAGGGGCGTACCAGTTGGGCACTGTCAATTCTACTACGTAGCAAAGTCACTTCAGCTGTCGTCCGCTGCTTTTACCATGGGCTTCCCAAGTGTTAAAACTTTTTCGTTACTGGCTTTTAGGGCTAGCCTTATTTGGTGAACGAATTTCGCCAATCTCGCTAGGGTCATTGTGTTGATGGTTGAAAAACACAAAGCTGATACTTCAGAGCATGATTTTGTGCTCTGTCTGAGGCAGATCGGTCTCAGCAGTCGCCGGCGATCGATGTCGAAAAAAGGACAGCAGCAGAGAAGGTGCAACCAAGATTCCCTCTTGTAGTTGCATAGTCTACAAGATATGGATTCCCCTCTTTGAGCTCATACGGGGTTGAAGTCTGCTATCCCAAGCGTGGTCAGCCTCATGTATAGAATTTTGCTTCGGACATGAGTTGTTATGGCCTCACTTAGATATAATTGTGCTTTTCCTACCATGTACGAGTTGTTTAATGGGTCCAAATGGGAGCTTCGACAGAGGGTTTTATGGTCGAGGTCAAAGGAGATTTCATAAACTTGTTTGTTGATTGCTCTCTTCCAAACATTCAGTGGGATGTCCTGCCGCGGAATATTTTCTTCCTCAATCCTCAAAGTTTTGATTGCGTTTCCCAGCCTGGTATGCCATGTCGAGGCTGGCCCTTCGAAGATGGATCTCAAGTGGTATTTAAGGGAGTTAGCCGGAGCCCTTAATGTCCTTAGATACAACTTTATAAGCTCCCCCTGGAAGATCAAGTCTGGCCTTGCTAGGCCAAGCTCCAGTCTCAGCCTAGATCTTCTTGCTGTCCTCGGTATGTGTAACACCGACTTGTATGCCTTAACTTGGGCTGAATTGAGAAGAACGTCCAACTTTCCAGGAAAGGCAAGATGACCGTAAGAGATTGCAGGGAGAAGCTTTGCTCGCAGGGCTATCAGAATTGGACTGGCGGATGGGCTGATCAGGTTCTGACTTAGTTGTTTTAACAGATACTAGCAGCCCGCCCCGGCCTTGCCCGGGGCAGAAAGTGGCTGGGGGCAGCATCGCAGCAGGAGAGGCGCTGCAGAGCGGCCGTTTTGTTGGTCCTGGCCGCTTCTGCCCGCGCTTTGTTTCCACCGCCCATCCCTTGTCCGCTACCTCATCCGCCGCTCCTACCTGCGCTGCCACTGCTCCTCCGCTTCTCGCCGCTCCTTTCCGCTTGTCCTCCGCAGCTCCTCCCAGCGCTCATGTCCTCTGCTCTTCCTGTTGCTCCTGAACGCCGCTCCTCCCTGCGCTCCCAATGTCATCACGCTGACGTCGCGGCCGGCGCTACTTTCTAGGGACTACTTTATTTTTATTCATAAATGTTTTAAATAACATATATTTTTTATTTTTATATCGCCTATGTCCTTCTGCTTGCCCTGAGGTTTTCATAGATGTCTTGGGTGTTTAGATTGGTGGTGTACTTTTCGAGTTTACCTGGCTCAAAGGACAGACTTCTCTCTTTATAATAGTAGTATAGATGTTACCTTGTTCGCTTTGGAGGCCTGATGATTTAGATGTACATTGGCCTTTGCCCGTTCCGTGAACCAGACCCCCAAGTAGTTGTATGAGGCCACAGAGTTTATTTGAACATTTCTTAGCTGCCACAGTGCATGCCTTTTCCTTTGATAGGACCCAAAGATAATAACCTTGGTTTTCCCTTGATTGACAGACAATCTGTTGGCGATGTTGAATCTGTTTAAAGCTGTTAATGTTCTTTGTAGGCCGATCTTCATGTGATCCATCATAGCCGTGTCATTGGCATACTGTAAAACTGGTAGCCTCACACTTCCTAGTCTGGGGGCTACTAGGCTGGCTCCTTTTAGGGCTTCCCCCAGATCCGCTGTATATAAATTGAAAAGAGTGGGGGCCAGCACACACCCTTGCTTCAGCCCATTTTCTGTGCCTATTTTGGGAGAAACTGTCCGAGCGCTTGTTTTGACCCGCACCCAGGTGGCCTCATATAGTGACCTAATTGCCTTCAGAAGATTCGATGGTATCCCCCACTTATCCAATTTCCACCATAAGCGTTTTCTGTCCATTTTGTCGAAGGCTGTACTATAGTCGACAAAGCAGCAAAATAGTGGTGGGTGGTTCTTCGAGGTTGCCTGGGCTGAGAGATGTGGTAGCGCCAGGACATTATCCATTGTAGATGCCTGGGACCTGAAACCAGTCTGGTACATAGGTTTTATGTTTTCCTTTTCGGCCCATTTTTCTAGGTCATTGAGTACTAGGCGTGCATATGCCTTGGCCTCCAGGTCGAGCAGGGCTATGAGCCTATAGTTCGATGGTTCTAGGCGGTCACCTTTTTTAAAAATTGGAACCAATATGGAACCCCTCCAAGAGTCGGGGGTTATGGCAGTCGTGTGGATGTAATTGAAGAGCGGAGTTAAAATAGTCGCCCAGAAGTCTGGTGCCTGTTTGAAAACCGGTGCTGGAATGCCGTTGGGCCCTGGGGCGCCGTCGTTCCTCATGCGCTTGATGGTTTTAATAACCTGTTGGGTGTTTGTCCAGGTTAGTATGATGCCATCAGCGTCGGCCGAGGAGCTGTTACCTCTCGCGTTCTTTCCTGGGCTCAAGAATATGACTTCTGGATTTGTACTAATCTGTTGGACTTCCTCAGCTAACTCCGCTTTTTCTATTGATAGGTCTTCATTAGTGGGGACTATTGCATATAGCTGTTTCACATGTTGGATCCAATCTTTTTCAGGTACCCCGTTTTCTCTCGTTGGTCCTCGGTTGCTCAGCTGGTTGATAAATCTCCAGAGTCGTGCTGAGTTCTTTTGGTTGAGGAGGGAGAAAACTTTAAGCCATTTTCTTTCCATGGTGGCTTTTTTAAGTTCCCATAGCTTCTTCCTCAAAGAGGCCCTCAGTGCAGATATCAATGCCCCCTCTGTTTGACTACCCCCTCTTTTCTTTGCTTCGAGAGCCTTGCGTAGAAGTTTTTTATGGTCTCGTATATCCTGAGGGCAGGTGTTTCCAGTGCTAAATGGGCTTTTGTCATTATATTTTGTGATTTGGGGTTCCCGAGTTTGCTTTGTAGTTCCTCAATGATTTGCTCCCATCCTTTTATGAGTGGTTCCTCTATGTACAGCCTCCCTTCCTGTGCCTGGCCCAGCCGAGTTTGAAGTTTCCCATCCGTCTTGTTTGTCCATTTAATCCTCCGTATGACGCTGAATTTCTCCTCTTCACTTGTCTCCCCGATGGATTTGTAGACAGCGGCAGTCGGTTTATCCAGCTGGAATGTTGCTCTTAGTGGCATGTGATCGCTTTCTTGCCGGTTTTCGATTTCAAAGTCAGTCATTCTGTCTGCCAACTCTCCAGATATCATAATATAGTCAATTCTTGACACATTCCGGAAAGTGGGCTGAGGCTGCCAGGCGGACGAGCGAGCGCTTTTCAGTGCATGGGTTGATGTCAGTTTGAAACTGGAGAAAAGATCTTGCAGGGGAGCCGCCCTTCCCAATCCCCTGGGGAAAGTTTTCAGTATGTCAAGGTCTTTTAGATTGAAGTCCCCAGCTAGAATGATCTGGTGTGTTTTAAAATTATTTAGCAGATCCTCTAGTTTTTGTGCCAGTGCCTCCAACTGGACTTTCATTAAGGTCTGTGCGGGGTTAATGTAGCAATTTAATACCAGCAGGTTGATTGGATGTCTGGTATTGCTCAAACCTCCTATCTGTAGAGCTTGTAGACCTGGGGAGTTCACATTGATGGTAGTGACAGCGACGGCACACTCGTGTTTTATAAAAACTGATAGACCACCTGCTGGGCGACCGAAGATGTTCCTTTTTGTCGCTGGAACTTGAAGTTCGTAGTACCCTGCCAGAGGAGTGAAAGTCAAGGCCCAAGTTTCTTGCAGACATATTATGTCTCCACTTTCCAAAAACCGCTTCAGGTTTTCATTTTTACAGATTTTGCTAATCCCTGCTATGTTCCAGGAGATTACTGTTAGTGGTGACTTTGCGGTGGTTCCGGGCCTGGCTTCTCCTCTGGCTGGCTGTCTTTTGTAGCGGTTAGGAATGCAGTATCCTCCTGCCTGCGAGTCCCTTTTCCTCAGGGATGGGGAAAATGGTTCTTATGAATCGTTGGTTGTTTTGGCATAGGATTCTGATTCCTGTTGGAACCCTTTGACCCAACTGGCTTCCATCAGGAGGTCCCGGGCTGATTGTCCCGTGTAGGACCGATCGAGTGGCCTTTCTCGCAATATCTGGAGCCAGGACAAGTGGATATTTTGGGGACGCCAGTATCCGAACTTCAATGCCCCACTCCGCAAGTAGGATGGAATTTTTCTCGATGGCTTGTAGTGTTTCTTTGTTCTTTAGTCCCACCACGGTGGAGTCACCATGTGTATCCCCTTTCAAGCTCTGGAATTTCACCCATTCTATGTCCCCCGTTTGTGTCTTGTCTAGGGTGTCCAGATGTTTGAAGAGGCGTAAGAGGTTACTCCGCTTCAGGATGTCATGGTTTCCCATGCTGGGAAATCTTGGAGTCAGGATCACCTCGTGAACAACTGCTGTTGCGCCCACAGTTTGAGCTTTAACTCCCTTTTTAGTTGCTGTTTCTGCTGGGTTAGGCACTGTCCTGGGGCTTCCTTGGGGGGTTGAGGGAGAACCTCCTGGCGCCCTCTTGTTCTGGTCGTTGTTCGACCTGGTAGCATGCAGGGACTGAGTACTTGGTTGCGGAAAATAAGGAGTGGCCATTTGTGGCAGAGGTATCTCCGGAATTGGGTGTATGAGCCGTTCTGGAAATGAGGGGCTTTTTCCAGCCGTTGGCTGGTGAGCCGTGGCGGTGATTTGCTTTGCTGGTGGCTGTTCACCCTTCGCACTGAGGGTGCTTGATAGTATCGATGGTTTGTATTGCGCTCCCTTTGGGGAGGAGGCCGGGGGCAACCTCTTACCCCAATTGTTATCTGTGAATATCGGATAAAGCTGGGTCACTTGTATACTCCCTTTTGTGGGCGGTTGCTAGAACTTTAATAGCTGGGGTTGTCTCACCTTAAGCTTTATTTTTTTCTGTTGCTTTTTTAACTTCTTTTTTGCTCTCCTTGAGAGAGGGAGATCCTGTGTGTCCGTTGTACCTGACGAATCTTCCTGCGGGACTGTTCCAATAACTTCGCTGTCCCTATGGTTTAAGCTTTGCGGGGTTGTAGATGTTAAAGGGCTGCTGTTTTACTTGGTGGCCGTATGCTCTACGCTTTTACCATTTGCGGCTATGTCCTTCTACCCCAATGGGACCCAAGGTAACTGTGTCTCCTTCGAGGTATGAGCGTTTTGCTTCGCCTGTTCTTCTTTGTTATTTGTCATCGATGCCGCCGTTCTCCCTTTTGCAATTTCCACTATGTCAGTTAATACCTCAGGCAAAGAAGCCCCTTTCTCCATAAGGTTTGAGCAGCTGCAAGAGCTGGCCCCCCAGTTAGAAAGCTCATGTTGGGAGATCCTATTGTCCATGGCCTCCACCTTGGAGCTTATGTCTGCTAGACGCCCGGCTATTGCCTATAAGAGGTCTATTTGTAGTTCCATCTTAGTTGATTGCCACAAGAGAGCTTTGTTGGTGGCAATATTTGTCTCCAGCTGAGATAAATTCTCTGTGATCATGTCTGGCTACTGTTGCAGGTGAAGTAGTCAGCTTTCGTTTTGTAGACCCCTGGGGACTCTGAAGGCCAGAGTGAGATTGGAGTTAGATCGAGAGTTCTTTCGATCTTTTGTTCGAGGTTGTAGAGGAAAGAACCTGTAATCTCCCCCGCAGCTGGCAGCACTGGGGCCTGAGATACCAGTTGAGGGTCCGTTAAATTGGGGTTCTTGAGTTCATGATGGGAGTTGCTCGTGCCTGGGGTCTGAGAGGTTGGGCCAAGGGCTTTGGTCTGGTGGATTTGCACTGTTGTCATTATTGTGGCACCGCTTTTAAGGGGAGCTGTGTCGTTGATCTTACTGGTCTTACTAATTATACTGTCCCTCATCTCGTCTGAGGACAGGAGGTGAGACCCGTCCCTGAATTGTCCTACCGATTGCTTAGAGGGGGGTTGCTCGTGGACTGCGCTGGCCTTATCCCGGTCCATCCTGGGTTCCTCACAGGGGGATGTCGCAACCTTAGAGGAGCAGATGAAATTGGGCGATCGGCTTCTGTGATGATTAGTGCTGCTATCTTGGGCCGAGCATGGAATGTCTGGGTTGATGTCTTGGATTGGGCCGTGGTTGCTGGTCGATGGATCATATTTCTTGAAAAAGTTTCTAATCGAGCCTCTTTGATCGGGCTCTTGCGGTTTTTCATATAGGCTCTCGGTTAGTGATTTGCTCCTCAACATCCGTGTTGTTGTCTTATTAACTGGTGATTGGATCGTGGGGCTTTTTTCCGGAGATGTAGGCTGTCGGCCCTTCCTTTTGACCCCCATATGCCGGGTGTCCCTTTTTTTTTTTTTGAGGTAGATCAGACTTTTAAAAGGCTCTAATTTGGCTCATAAAAAGGTTGAATGATTATTGAGTGATGTAAGGTAGGGTGGTTGAGGTTCAGGCGGTCATTGCCAGCCTCGCCTGTCTATGCTGACTGTTTTTTTTTGTTTGTTTGTTTTTTTGGCAGTGTTCTGTTCTGTTCAGTCTCTGATCCCCCTTGGCTGTGCTCCTCTTGCACCTTTGACACACTATTGGGCAGTGTGGAAATGGGGGGCAGGGAGGGGGGCAATGGCTCGGTGTTATTGTAGGCGGGGTGTGGCTCCCCCTTGCCACTCGCTGCTCTTTGTCTCGTGGAGTAATCCCTAGTGGCAGTGTTAGCACAGTGGCCGTGTTAGCACAGCGATAGTTCAGCTCAGCAGAACAATCCTGTGCCCCCGGCTCCCAGAGCTTACCGGACAGTTGTTCTGCCTGTGCCAGTGCCTCGCGGGTCACCCTCATGCCGTCTCCGTGTCAGAACGCTGCTCCTGGTTCCTGTGCTTTGCTGGACCACTGCTGAGCCTGCGCCTCGCGAGTCACCCTCTCCTGCGCCACGGGTCTCCTGTCTCCTGCTTCTTGCCTCTGCAGGACCCGCCGCTCTCCAGCCGCTCTCTCGAGAGTGGTAAAAGGTAGTGTAACCGATGGCGGAGAGCTCCTCCGAGCACCGGCTCGCTCCTTCCAACTCTCTGGTTCTCTTGAATTCTGCACAACAGCACCACCTACTGGACTCCATCAGGACCATTTCACTTTACTTTTACAATTGAGTTTGAGTATGAGAAGCAGCTTTGGCCCCCAGTGGCCTCTTAGCCTCTGTGCCTCAATGGGGCCTCAATAGGGCCCAAAACAGAGTGACAATGCAACAACTCGATGATAGAAAATTGGGGGGACCACAGTCCGGGGTGGCCCGGTGTGGTTGCAGGTGGCTGCACGGGTGGTACTCTAGACGCCTATAACCACTGGCTCCGCTGGCTCTGCCGCTTCTGCCACAACCATACCACTTTTCTACTACCCCAGAACAGCCATGCCGGGTCACTTGCTACAGCTTGCCGCCAAGGTCTTGTCCTCCTATTTGGTCTCTGTTCTCTCTGTGACCTCCACAATCTATTGCTCCTGCTTCTGCCACTGCTCCCCGGGCATTGAACTTGAGAGTGGGAGTTAGGGAGTGGTTGTTGAAATTTCCTGATGCTCCCCACTCTATTCCCTGCACTCTCATGCTCCCATACTACAGCTGCCTTGTGGTAGCCTTATGTGGCCTTGTGACTTCATGTCCGTCTTGTTGTAGCTCCCGAGATGACTTCCAAGGTCCTCACTGTAGCCCTCCACAGTCCTCCACAGTCCTCCTTCGAATCCTGGGGTCTATGACTGGGACTGGGTTTCCTGCTACTCCCGCCACTACCACTGCCAGCCACCCCGCTTTTCCCGCAGGCAGGGCGGCTTTTCCTGTAGGCAGGGAGCAGGCAGACAGAAAGAATAGCGGTAAGGCGATAATAGTGATGGCAGGCAGGCAGGTAGAGCCAGTAAACAACTGACTAACGGCACCGCTCCTACGCCGCACCCGCTCCCGCCCTGATCCTGCAGTGGCTAACCCTGCCACGACTCGTGGCACTTGCGGCACTTGCAGCACTTGCAGCACTCACCAGGTGGCTTCCCCCAGGCTCACAGGCTCTCACAGGTTCTCGTGGCCCCTCTTGCTGCCCCCGTGGTTCCTCACGACTCCCCGGGCTTACACCGGACCTGACCGCAACTGGTGCTGCAAACCGCTCAGCCTCGCTTAGGTTCGGTCTCGCTTACTCACTCAGGCTCGGTCTCACTCGCTCGCAGGCTCCAGCTCGATCTCGCTCGTGCTGCAAGACCCGGTCAGGATTCCAAAACCTTCCGTCACATTTTGGAGACTCAGCAGATGTGGAGATTAAGCTTGCTCAGTTCCATTGGGTGGTACCACCAAATCCCGACATCTCCTATTCCTGAGGTTATGCATTTTGGATTCTTTTCTGCCTGAAACATAAGCTGCATTAACACCACTGCCTTGTGGAGGCCTGATGGGTGCTTGGCATTATGGATCCTTCCCACAAGAGATGACAGTCCAGTCCACGGGGTCAGACAGTGCAAAGGCTACTGTGCTGGAACTATTCAAATCATCCTCTGCATCTTAAGACACTGAGCCATTAGTCAAATTTCTCTCTCCTCTGGCAGGTGGAGATGTGTGAGGGAGATGGGACACAGGAGTCCTGCTGCTTCAAATTAGTCCAAAGGCCTCTTCGTTGATGAGAGATTTCCCACTCTGGATTTCTGCCCTGGTACTAGCTGCGGCTGCTGGGACCACATCTGATATGCTGTTTCCGAGATCAATGGACTGATGCAGGTACTTGCTGTTTGTTTTCATGTTTTGTTTGGGGAGCATTTCCCAGGTGTTTTTTCTCCTTCTTGTAGCATGGTCAATCTTTGACTTTTGAATTCAGATCATGGCGATGCACTGTGGGAGGCAACATTTTATTGATACATACCCTTCCAGCTCTTTGGTGTAATCTTTTCAGCATTCTGCCCTTAATTTTAGAAATCCGGGAGCTCAAGGTTACCAGCCTTACCATACAGGACCTTAACAACTCCACTAAAAGCTTGGTGTTTGTCTCTTTCCTTCATCAATCCAGGAGTGAAATTGCCTCCAACAGGAGACTGATCTGATATCTAAGGATGTCCATAGAAGTCCATAGCAGTCTCACTATTTCCTGCACCAGCTCTAGTCCCCTTGTTCTGCGAAGAAGGGAGGAGTGCCATTTTCTTCTTGAGGGGTTTTAAGAGAGATATCATATCTACCATAGTGGAGGTCAAGGGGTCTCCTTGGCACTACAGATTGGGTGGGCGCCATTTACTTTAATCTGGTGCAGGTTTATGCCCCTAATGGAAGAGATATGAGTCCTTCCACAAAATCCTTGTCCTCCGTGCTGCAGACTCCTGATGCTGATATTAAGATAGAGGGACCTGAACTTGGTTAGAAACATGGACATGGACATGGACCGTAATAGCCAACGCTCTGACCAAGTAATGGCCTTCTCAGCTGCAGGACTATGTTGGCTTATAGAATGTGGACTGCAGGATGTGTGGTGATGATTACACCCATCTACTAGGTAACTATATGTACTACTCAGCTGCACGTGAGACAAACACATTCATAAATAACTTTCTTGCATCCTCCATCCAGCTAGATCTTATCTATGAAACATCTATTGCCATGCACTTACCATCTGACTATGCTTCCATCTCCCTGACTCCTTGGCCTGGAGCTCCCATTACCATTTTTTGGATACCTTGCTAAAGTCCCAGGCCACTGTTGATTTGATTCAGAAGGTATTTGCATCTTATCTCCAAGGTAAAAATGCTGAGAATCACCCCTGTTGAGATATTCGGCACAGTCTTGAAAGTTCTGTTTCTTAATTGGGGTCAATTCATAATTACAGAGGGGCCCCTAGAGCGAGAAGGGAGCTATAGAAGGCCTGGCTGTTTCTTAAATAGAGATAGGGCAGAATACACCATGGTGTGCCTCTAACATGTCTTTTACCTGGGAAGTATCCACTGCAGGCACATGCTGGAGCATCACCTACGGCAAAAAAACAACTCCGGATCAGTGAAGAGGGTCACTACAGGGTTCACCATATAGACCTACACAGATGAGGGAATAGTATCAGCCTTTCAGGTCTTTTACGGTTCTATCTATGAAGCTGCAGATGTCTCCAATGGAGATACCTCGCCTTATCTCCAACATTTTGCACTCACCTCTCTGCCTGAGGGGGAGGCCTCAGCCGTCAATAAGCCTATTCTCATTGAAGAGGTGATATTGGCCATATCGCACCTGAAAACACAAAAGTGCACAAGAGTGATGTATTCACCTTACAATTTTATTGAACTTGTGTCAGGATTTATCTCCCCTTCTCACCAAGTTACATCATTCCTTTGCTTATGGATTCCATGCTGGAGGTTGTTATTTCAGTGATTCTGAAGCTTGGTAAAGATCCGGCCCTCTACGGGTCATACAGACATATATCTCTTTTAAATGTAGATGCAAAGCTATTCACTAGTATAGTAGCTCACCAGCTTAACCAACTAATGCCAGAAATGATCGATCCTGATCAAGCAGGATATATTTTCACACTCCATTGTAGGAATAACACTAAACACCTGCTGCACCTTATAAATGTCTCATCAGCTCTGCTTCTCTACATTGACGCAGAAAAAGCATTCAAAAGCATAGGCTGGCCTTACCTCTTTGATACTCTGTAGAAATTTGGCGTTGGGGACAGATTTTGAACGTTGGTCCAGAGCATCTGTAGGGCCCAAAGCCTTGGTTAGGGTCAATGGCATGTCGTCTCCTCCATTCTCCATTTATTGATGTACACATGAGGGCTTCCCCACGCCCCCTCTTCTTTTTTGCTCTGTACATGCAGCCTCTGGTACAATGGCTGAGGGATAATTTGGACATAGTGGGGAGTACCTTTGGAAGTGATCAACATCTGAATACCTTATTTGCAGACAGTGCTACTCTTTCCATCAAGGAGCCCATGCCTCACTCCCTGCCTTGGTCACTGAGCGTCATGCTTTTTGGAGAGTCTCAGGGTTTAAAACAATCATGCAAGTATCCCAGATATTGAACGTCTCCATCACACCCTCTCATGAAGCCACTTTGTGATCCTTGTTACCATTTGTGTTGGCAACAGATACCATACCATAGTAAGGGAAAACTCGGTAGCCTAGACTATCCCGAAATCATTGGCCACTAACTATGCACCTCTTACCAGTCAAAAATGCAAGGACCTTTCAACTTGGAGACATCTTCACCTCTCCTTGTTGGGACGCATAGCGGCAGTCAAGATGACCATTCTACAGTGCATACTATATTTATTTCAGACTTTACCTTTGTCCCCTCAACCAAACACAATCCATTCCCTCCAATTGGACATCCACAGATTCCTGAGATACGATAAGAAACCTCAACTCCACAGCACATGATGTATCACCCAAAGTGTGACAGCGGTCTGGTGGTACCCCTTCTGCTCCGCTAAGACCAGGCTGCCAAATTTAGATGTTCGACGAGAAGAACTGGGCCTTTATGTACCAAGTCATAGTGGGTATCCATAAATGGAAAGAAGTTTGACTTTCGTGTAAACCCAGGGCATGGGGCCCCTACTTCTCCCGGGTGACCAAAGCCACACTTAAAGTATGGGACCTAGTAACGATCAGGGCAGGTTTGACAACCTTTCCTTGCCCATCGACCCCGATCTTTGCTAACCCCAACTTCTTCCCTGGGATGCAACCAGAGTTGTTCCGATGCTGAAGAAAAGGGACTGTAAGCAGGTTAGTTAGCTTTTTAATACTCAATGGCTTATCCCCTACGACAAACGGAAATCTGATTACTCCTTGAATGACTCAGGCGGTACAAAATATTTTAAACTCTGACACTGGTTGACTGATTCTGGGACATGGCAGAGTGCAGGGAGACTGATGATCCCTTTTGAGAAGCGTCTACTCCTTAAATCAGATGACAAACATCTTGTAATGGACCTATACACCTTACTGGGATGGAGATGCTCCAGATTAAATACAGAAGACACCTGAGAGAGGAGGTAGACCTGGGCAGGACTCTTCCAACCAAAGATCGGGGTGACATTTTTTGGAGAGTGCACCACATAGCGCATTGAATGGCTAGCACTGAGACCGCTTGTACAATTATTTCCTATTGGTATCTAAGCCCAACGAGGCTTTAGAAATGGAACACAAGCCACTTGAAGGGATGATGGTACAGGTACCCTGCTCCACCTCTTATGGCACTGCCCGTACCTTACCTGATCCTGGAATCAACTTCTAAATGATATTGACTCTGCTTTCGGTACTCCCATTCCAAGGTTCAAAGCTTGCACAATATTGGGACTCGTAAATCCCCTAACTTACCCGCTTCACTCTAATAGAGGGAGGCAAATGACTCTTGCCCTGGGGCCCCAACCAGACCATACTCTTTCTCTTGGGCTCAGAGAGGTTCCCTGACCATACCTCCTGGTTGCATAAACTATGATTTATCCTGGGGACAGAGAAGTTGTCCTTAGCAGCAGACCCTGGTCCCACCTCCAAATCTGACATATGTGCACCCTTTATCTAGATTCTTTCCTTTGAATTCTGTGAGTTGACATGCAAGGTCCCCAGTGCACCCTATATGATTCAGTGCAATTATGTACTGTAATAAACTTCATTTAAGTAATAAGCAGTACTTACCAGGTTTCTTAACGGTCACCACTTTGCTAGGAGTTGGACCTACTGGAGCACCTGAAAAAAAGAATCCCAAATTGTAATGACTGTATCTTCAATTTCAAGATAGATTCATATGCAAACTGTCTATTCATTTTACGGTGCTTCCCAGTCCCTTTTTGCGATACTCTTTGAACCTTAATATAAATAACAGTAAATTGGAAAGCATATGTCATGAAAGAGAGCATAGAAAATACAGTATTTGTCCTAGCACTACCATGAAAAGTAGTGGCAAAAAAAATATTTAGATTTTGCTAAGTTCTTAGACAACGTTAGGACACTTATTGCAGCAGTGATGGCGAGCCTCCATTGTATGTACCAATATATGCACAAATACATATTAAAGAAACATATAGAGTGAGAGATTGTGTGAAACATATGCATTTACCTAAAAGTACTGTACATATACATAAATACGTATATATCACTGAGAGAGTAGTCGTTTTACCATACCTCAGGTAAAAATAGCTCTCCACTGGGCAGCATATGTTTGCAGATTCATAGCACGACTTGCACTATTTGAATCTGCATGCAGCTTCAGAAAAACAATGTACAAAACTTAAAGTTTGAATCTGTAATTTTACAATAAATTCTCAAGGATTGAAAGTTCAACATTCTAATGTTGATTCCAAACACAATGGCTATTAGAATCACCATCTCTATTGCTATAAGCATTTTTGTGTCAAGAAAGTACCACAACAGCATGGGAATCATATATTTTCATACCCATGTAGCTTCTACTGCTACACCATGTGTACAGATATTAGAGGTTTAGAAATCTTTAATATTTACTGAAAAGAGAAATGGTCCAGAGAGTGTTGTGCTCATTGTTGATTTTTCACTTGGTGCCATCAGCGATCATTGCACAGAACGTCATTGAGGCTCATGGTACAACATCTATGAACATGTACTGCACATGTCTGTGTGCCATGGAACATTGCAAGCAGACTTCCATTAAATGATGAAGGTGCCTGGGTGAGTAGTGACAATATCAATTAAATCTTGAAAACACAAAATGGATAGGACATCGCCCTAGCTGCAGTTCCTGCTTTACAAGTAGTGGTGTGATAAATGCACCTTTAAAATACTTATGGAACAATTATTTTAAATCGAAGGGCAGCTTAAGATCCTATTTGATGCATTCTGCTTTTTCAGGGTCGGATTGGGATTGAAAATCGGCCCGGGCACACAAAAAAAAAACGCCCCCCATTTCCATAATGCCTTTCCTCAAATCACTGCTTCAGCGTAATTACATTAAAAAGAAGGACGGGGGGAGGCAGATTTCCTCATTCAAAACAACCCCATAACACCATGTTTTTACACTATACCAAAAATCCACAAGGAGGCATCCTACCCACCTGGGCGTCCGATAGTGTCTGGTATCGGTTCCATATTGTAACCACTCTCTAAATTCGCAGACGCGTTTTTGAGACCGATAGTACAAGCAACCAACACCTATCTTAAAGACACCAAGGCAGTACTCCAATTGATCGAAGAAATACCTTTTGACCCAGAGCATGGCCTATTACTCGGGTTGGATGTAGAAAGCCTCTACACGAGTCTTCCCCATCGTGAAATCCTTGAGATAATTGAGAAGGTACTTTTCTCAACACCATGGCAGTACGAGACCCTGAGACCTGAGTTTTGGAATGCATTAGTCTGGCATTGAAGAAAAATCTCTTTCTCTATGAGGGCACACACTACTTACAAAAGCATGGGACCAGCATGGGGAGCACATTTGCTTCCAGCCTGGCTGGTCTCTATGTTCACCATTTGGAGACCACAAGAATTCTCCATCAACAGAACCCCTTCCGTGATCATCTAGTCACATGGAAAAGCTACATCGACGTTGTGCTTGTGATCTGGAGGGGTGACATTCAATCTGTTCAGGATTTCATGATCTGGCTTAAGCAGCAAGATCAATTTTTGAAATTCACGCATACAGCATCCAATACAAACCTGGTATTTTTAGACCTCAACATCTACCCGAATCAAGGTAAATTACAGACTAGCCCTCACTTTAAACACACCGCCAAGAACTGTCTCCTACTATAAAACAGTTTTCATCTGAGACACCTGCGAGATAACCTCCCCTACGGGCAGTTTCTTCGCCTCAGACGTAACTGTTCTAACAACACAGAGTTCAAAAACCAAGCAGCTGACCTTGAACAAAAACTACTGAACAGAAACTATCCAAAGGAAATTGTTAAGAAGGGCCTGAATAGGGCCAGGAAAAATAATAGAGATGCCCTATTGGAACTCACAATGCCTAAGGAACAGGAAACCCCGTCCAATATGTCTAACTACATTCAACACTAACTCAAACAAAATCACAAAAATTGTGAACAAACACCGAAAAATCCTGAACTGTGGCTCCTTGAATTTTCCGAAACCAATGTTCTCCCACAGAAGGGGGAGAAACCTGAGAGACATCTTGGTCCACAGTAGACCAAGAACCACGAAAGACAGTGGCCCTCCAAAATTAGCAGCTGTAAATGGCCACCATCCTTGTGGCTCATGTACCTCATGTGAACTTACCAGCAAAAGCAAAACTATCAAGTTCTCAAACGGAACCACCTGGGAAGAACGTGTGTTCACGAACTGCAACAGTAGAAATGTTGTCTACCTTATCACTTGCCCATGTGCCAAAGAATATATTGGAATGACCTCGAGACCGGTCAAAATACGCATTGGCGAACATCGAAGCAACATACGTTGCAAAAAAACCATAAGTAAGATGGCCTCCCATTATCTAACCATGGGTCACAACACTCAGGATCTTCACTGGACAGTGATTGAATCCATCAAGTCCGAAAAAAACCTCCTTGAGAAAGAACAACGGTGGGTGTTCCGTCTGGGAACACACATCACAGGGTTGAATGACGACATACCCTGGTCGCAACTGAGCCAATAATAGCCTTTATCTGTCCTCTATTATTAATTTTATTTTATTTTTTTCCCATAAATGTAATCTTGAGGGGATTTTTAGAGAGTTTTTACCTCAAACCAAAAATCCCAATGATAAACTGTCTGCACACTGCATGCCACTGAAGGGTAATGATTAATTACATCCATTCCTCTACCCTTCTGTATAATACTCTTCTCTCCCCTGCACTAATGTACGTCTGCATGCCACAATAATCGCACTATATGCAACATGTCATTGGTCAAGTGCTGTTTGAGCCCACAATGGAGTTTTTCTACATCCATAAACACCGTTCAAGGAAAACATGCCTCCAATACCCTAATGAATATGTGGCACGGTATTGGTCTAATAATGTTTGGCCCACAATTAAACTTTTCCATATCAGGGAATACTAGCCTCTAAAACCCAAATGAGAACCGCTCCGCGCATGCGCACTATTAGGGCGCAGTGTCCGCCCTTATCTACCCATATTGCTCACAGCGCCTCACCCATAGCGGCACTCATGACATGGCAAACAGCCATAAGGGACCTCCGTTTTTCCAATATGACGCTCGCAACTTGAGAAACAGCCTCAGTTAGACATTGCTTTTCCAAGATGGCCCCTGCTCCTTGCCGACATTTACGGGCATGGATCACTCTAGTTTTCACACCACTCTCAGCCGCTCCCCACCGGTGCAGGTGTAATCAATAATCCAATTCGATTGAGTATAAAACAACATCCTCTACTCCACTCTCTCACACCACGGAAGCCACGGACGAGGGAGGATGCGAGGACTGCTAGAGCATTAGTGAGTACGGCATAGCCCTGCTAGGGAGTCCAATACCTTGACTTTTAGAACTACCCCCACGATCTTATACTGAACTGGGGCATACCCTATTTTCCTTCCCTTTACCAACAGATGGAAGTTTCATTTACCCCTCTTCCAGATCGGCTCATGGGGCACTGACTCCTATTTTGTCCAGTATGTATTTTGACATACGTCTTCCATTTGCATTTATTTTGCAGCTCACCAATGGTCTGTACAGATCTTCACGACATAGAGTGTGTGTTTTATGTTACGTGTATGTTTTGTCATGTAGTGTCTTTCTCTTTTCAAACAGGTCACAGCACCTTAGTGTGTCTTATATTTTGAGACTCGCTGAAATCGCAAAGTCACCATATATGTCACCATGCTTTTCCTTCCACCGGTGACATATGAATGCGCATTGGGAAGCGTTCTGGAAGTAATTACGTGCTCTCATTTTATCTTTGCCGGCTCACGATTCCGAAATACTGATAGGGCTGCAACTGTAATTTGAATCCTATACCACATAGGTAATATACTTTACATCCTTTCACTTGTATATTCACATAGCACACATTAATGGCAACGTTAGTGAGTGACAGAGGGATCTGACCCCGTCCTGACGAAGAGGCAGTCAGCCTCGAAACATGTGGACATCACTAGGAGAACTAGCTCATTGTCAAGCTTAAGTTTCTCCGCTACACACATTTTTAACGATACCAGCCTATGACCAATAAAGATTTTTTGTTTTCATAAGGCCAGGTATTCTTTTAATCTCACTTTTCCAAATCACTCCTGACCCTACTTACACTCACTCAAATACACCTTCACATAGCACTTACAATATCTAAGTGCTCCAGCGTAGACGCTAGTCGTAGCACGCCCCGTCCCGCAGCGGGGCGGGAAGACCCCGATGATGAAGCATGACACCAAGGGCCCTTTTGGTGTGTGAGGGATATTTTAACAAATACTGTGTATGCCTGCTATACCATAACTGAATGTAGACATTAACTTGGCTTGCATTGGATCCCCTCCATTAACTGGCTAACAAGTTTGTGGTGTAGTTTGAACAAGCCATAGGTTAGCTTTGCTGCTTTTGCCTCTAGAGCTTTAATCTGCAGTATCAGTCTGCAGGTATCTGTAAATTTTACATCCAGGTAGGTGTACTTGTTGGTCATAGTTATCCTAAGAGGAGCCAGCTGCCATACCACTGTTAGTCTTTTAAACTTGTGACCAAAAATCAACACTTTTGTCTTAGATGCATTAGCTGTGAGCTTGTTTTCCATGTTGTAATTATATAGCATCTCTAATGCCCTTTTCATGCCCATTCTTGTGTGATCCAATAAGACGAGATCATCCGCGTACTGCATAATTGGAAGTATGAGGTGGCCCGATTTTGGACGAAAGATGTTAGTTTTAACAGTGCTTCTCCCAGGTCTGCCGTGTATAGGTTGAACAGGGTGAGGGCGATCACACAGCCCTGTTTTAGCCCCTAGTTCGTGAAGATCTTGGTAGTAGCACATGTGCTAGTGAGCTTAACTCGCACCTATGTGCCAGTGTAAAGTGATAAAATGGCCGCAAGGAGTTTCCTTGGTATGCCCCACTTAGCCATTTCAGCCCACAGAATATTTTGGTCGACCCCATCAAAGGCGGCACTGTAGTCCACAAAACATGCGTATAGTGAAGGGGAGGTGGCCCCAGTTGCCTTCATTGCCAGGTATAAAAGTGCAATGGCGTTGTCCATGATCGACGAGTTTGGCCAAAAGCCAGTCTGGTATTGCGCAATAACAAGGTTTTCCGTGATCCATAATTCTAGCTCTTTCAAGATCTTTTTGGCGAATGCCTTGCCTTCCATGTCCAGTAGAGCAATCATCGGTTCAGTGGTGTCTCCCTTTTTATGGATGGGTTGTAGAATGGAGCCTTTCAATGAATCCGGAACGGCAGAGATGTTGAAGCAGTGGTTGAATAAGGCCTGAATAAGGGGTGCCCAGTATTCACGATCTTCTCTAAAATGTACCCAGCCAGCCCATTGGGCCCTGGCGCCCCATCCTTCCTGATGTCCTGCAGGATAGTTTTTATTTTCCTTTCTGTTTGGTAAGGTTCTGCTATTTTGCTCTCTTCATATTGGCAGTCTTCTATCCCGACAGTGCTTGTCATGGATGTTTTTTGGTTCACATAAAGGCTGGTTGCATGATCAGCCCATTTGTTAGCAGGATCAGCATTCAGGGTATGATTTCCGCATTTAAACTTTTAACATGTCTCCAGAATTCTTTGCTTTTGTTGGGTGCTAGTAATGCGTTGATATTCCTCCATTTACCCTCTATGCAAGTTTGTTTCAATTGCCAGGCATTTTTTTATGCAATTTCCCTGCTGCTTCCAAAGGCTTTCCGATCAAATGTACTTTTTCCTCCTGTGCTTCACTTCTGCCAAGCAGCTCTCTTTTCACGCTCTGTTAAGGTTTTGTTGTCAGTAAAGTTGAGTTACCCCTGTGGGGTATATTTATTAGTGAACCGTTTACCTGAAACCAGGGCGTTAGATAATAAAGTCATAATTTTGGCCCAACAGCTCTGTGGGCCAGTTATGCATCTGTTCTGCTTTCATTTTGTATACTTCGCCCTGTTTATGGGGCCTCATTTAATCCGTTTTATAGAAGTTGTTTCAGTATGTGGAGTGAGCATTGTTAGAATCGGGGGTCTCTGGTTGGCACAGGTATGCACTTGTGACAAACAGGGACCTTCTCCTCTAGTCAGGGCAAGGGAACTACTCCTTCAAATAACCCCTGCTCACCCTCTAGGTAGTGTGGCACGAGCAGAAAAGGCTAATCCTCAGCGCGATAGTTAGTTAAGTATTTATGATCACGCACAGTAAACCCACTGACCCACCACAAAGGGACACCAGTCGTAAGGTTGTATCAAAAATACGTAGACTTTATATAAAAGGTATATTTGTATGCAGGATTAACACAAGACCATATAACGTTTAGCGATTTGAGGCCACCAGATTTAAATAGGCAATTAGTCTTTAAATGTTCGTTGTTCAGCAAGTTACGATGACAGGGAAAACAGAACGTTGCGCACCCTGGATCCGATATGAACTCGAGACGGAATTCAAGTGTACCTTGCTTGTGGAAGTCCGAGGCGTTTCAGGCGTGACTACTGGTGAGGGCGGACCCGGGACGAGGCCAACGGTTCTCCAGAGGATCTCTCCGGCTCGGGCCCCCTCGAGGTGCGAGGTGGGTGAGCAGGACTGTGGAGGGTTGTGGTGATCCGGGGTTGATGCAGCTCACGGGGCGAGGTGCCGTTCAGGCCTGCGGGGCGTACTACTTCTTAGCACGCCAGGTCGTACTCGTGGATCTGTGAGGGGCGTCGCGTTCTCGGGTAGACGGGTGCAGCACCAGGCTTCCGTTACCACTGTACGGGGAGGCCTTTCTTGAGGTGCGGCACGAGCCTTGGTATGCAGGAGAGCAAAGGGAGACAGTCGGGTACGTTACGGCGTACGGACCGTCCGAGGCTATGAAATGCGCTCCATGCAGATTCCGGCTGGAGAAGATGAGAGGTGCACAACGTGCTCCGTTAGCAGGCGAGGTGACAGGAGAGCGGGCGGTCCGGCACTGAAGCGAAGAGCGACTCAGTGATGAGCGGGGCTCTCTGCGGCTGGGCGACCAGGCTCCGAGCTGTCACGACCTTGGGAGGGGCGAAGGCACCTGAGTCCCAACTCTGGTGAGGGAATAAGAACTAAGGCCCAATAGCAGATGAGCACAAGCAGAATAGAACCCAATGGTCCTGGGGTTCCGTTCAGGGGGCAAGCTCGCAATCAAGCCCTTGGAGATCGTTTCAGGCACAAGTCTACAAAGTCCTCTCTGGTTTTTTCCTCTCCTTTCTCAGCAAGGCACCACTGCAGGCCAGTCCTTCAGGTCAGCGACCGGTTTCCTTCCTTCAGCTTCTCTTGTCCTTCTAGTCAGCCAGAGGTTCGTCGTGGTCAAAACCGGATCTCAGAAAGATGGAGCAGGCAGCTCCCAACAAAGGAAAATCCACCAGGCGTCCAGGGGCTGAGCAGGGCCCAGGGAGGCAAGACTTCCCCTGGGACCAAGCAGGAGCACGCCCCTGGTATTTTCAAGTTGGCGAACAAGAACATTTTAGAAGAGGTCACAGCCTCTTTTTATACACGAAATTCCTTTGTCTAAAGGTGCAGGGTGGGGGTGAAACCAGTCACAGCTGGTTTTGGAGTACTTTGTTTTCCCCAGCCACCCTTTCCATTCACCAGGCAGGCTAGGGTCATCAGTCGCACCACAGATGGCGGAGCCAGCATTATGTGGCGAAAGCCCAACCATATTCAGGACCCAGATGCACCCCTCCCTAACATCAGCATGCTAATCTCTCTATTCAACACTAGGGCAGACCCATACAGACTCCTGGAGCCAGGCTTCCCAGCCAGCTTCAGCCAACCACGCGCCAGCATACTCACTGCACACGCACACCCATGTCTAGAAGTGGCACTTCCACACTAGACACATACACGCCGCATACATCATCGCGCAGCATTCAATCTCACGAGTTCACACATACCAAACTCGAGCCTGCACTCCCCACGCATCAGGAACTAATATGGACACATACATTCCCCATACATTCATATGGGAGGGCAGGCCAACCTTACCACACGCATGCACTTTACCCTGGGACACAGTGGTAAAGTGCGCAGAAACCAAAAATCACTAACACCATGTCACATTGGAAAGCAAAAAGTTCAGGGGTGAACCTGCCAGAAGGGCCAAGTCCAACAAACATCATGCCTGCAGTTAAATGTTCCTCGTGCATCATGCTGCTAGTGTTGACAAGGACAGAGATTTGTTGGTGATCACTTCCGGGAGTGTGCAGTACCTTATACTCCTCACATCTTCTCAACAAGTTCTTGCTCAGGAAGATGTAAACAAGTGTGGCGATGTTTTTAAATGTAGGTCATGGGCATGTTGTCAGCTGCCCTGCGTTGTTCCCATACCCCAGATTGAATTCAATAATACATGCTTCCATTAGATTACGACTGCGATCTTCATGTCTTTGTTTAGGGCCAAAGAGGTCTCTTATGTTAAAGTCCCAAGTGATGATGCATTCATGTCCTGGGTTCTCGTGAAGGTATTTTCTAATAATCCTGGTGATCCATCTGATGTTTATATTTTTTCCTTCTTTTTTTGGATTGACATAGAGATTAATTACTCCAAGTTTGAACGGAGTACCCTCTACTCCAAACCCAATTATAGTTATAATCTGGACATCTGGAACGTATGTGGGCCATTCCTCAATTTGTGATTTCAAGTTTAATTTTGCCAATATTGAGACCCCGCCACTTGGTCTTCTGAATATGTTTTTTTTGCTAGCCATTAAGTGGAACGTCTGATAGCCTTTGTTGTTGCTAGCTGTTTCCCACCAAGTATCCTGCAAACATATTATGTCTCCTGTCATCAGTGATTCCATGGATTCTTCATTGGTCAGGATGGACTTAAGCCCTGCCACGTTCCAGCTTATTAGCCTGAACTTAGTGTTCATTCTCTCCATTTTAATACCTCTATGTTTGTTTGTTAATCCCTCCTTAATAGTCCACGTTGTTGCAGTCCATGAGAGTTTGGTGGTTTCCTTATTATGGGAATTTCCAAAATCCTTGGAGTGTAATGCAGAAATGAGCCATGCCCAATCTTCTTGTTTGTCAACATGAGGACCGCTCACCTCCCTGCAGAATCTAATAGTGGTGCCCTTGTGAATTTTGATGTCATTGTTAAATGTTTGGCTTGAGTTTGACTTGGTTCTCCTTAGTGTACTACGCTGTAAGGGAAGCACCTCTTGGCTTTGTAGCCTCTGAAGCAGCACTTATGGGTACTTTTCAATTGGACAATAATCAGTCTGGATACCCCAATTCTTCAGTGTGTCAATTTCTGCCATAATATTTTGGATACCTGACTTATTGAGCCACTTTGTTAGGGTCGACTCCTTGTTCCCTATCCAGGTACATTTTTTAAAGTGCACCACTGCAAGCTGGGCAGATGTTAAATAGGCAAGTGAGGGTATACTTGTCAGAATTGCCATTTCTGGATGTAATGGTACAAATAACAGAAGGTTCCATCCAAACAAGCTTGTTTAAAAAAACTACAGATAAGAATACAGCTTTGCTTTACAGTAGCTTCCACCCGGCTTCTTTGATTAATAACCTCCCAATCTCACAGTTCATGAGGATAAAACGAATATCAACGGACGAGGAACAATGCAAAAAAAGTCTTGATGAACAAAAACACAGGTATCTGGATAGGGGATACCCCAGAAAATTGCTTGAAGCACATTTAGCTAAGATTGAGTCAATCCCCAGAAAAGATCTCCTGCAGAAGAAATCTAAGAAAACAAATCAAAGAATGGTCTTTGTGTCTAAATTCTCAACATCTTCTAGAGATATAAAAAGGATCATATTGAAAAGATGGGAAATTCTTCAAACAGAGAATGATTTTGGAACATTGTTCACGGACAAACCCTTGTTCGCATACAAAAGAGCCCAGAATTTCAAGGAGGTATTGAATAAATCACTGAACAATGGGAGACAGCAAAACGAAACACAACAAAGTGCTTCAATTGCAAAAACTGCAATAATGCCATACTTGGGAATACCCTATTGCATCCTCAAACAGGTGAGAAAATATCATTGAGACACACGTCAAACTGCAACTCGGAACATGTGGTGTATTCGATCAAGTGTCCGTGTGGTCTAATGTACGTCGGCAAGACGGACAGAAAACTAAAAATCCGACTATCTGAGCACAAAAGCCGGATACGGAACAAAAACCTCACATCCCCGTTGGCAAAACACTGGAACACTGGAACGACGCAAGGCACACGCTTGCCCAATTAAGATTTCAAATAATCGAACTGATCCCACAACGTTTGGGTCATGACAACGCCAGGATCCTCCTCCAGAGGGAGGCCTTTTGGATACGCAAATTGCGAACAATGTCCCCAGGTGGACTTAACGATAAAATGGAAATGGTTTGCTTTCTATGAACCTCACAAACCAGGACCCCCCATGATCTCAATTTCACGGTGTTACCAATACCACTAATATTTCTCTTACACTAATCCCCTATAATACTAATCCACACAATCAATTATCATGATCAATTATCATGATTCATTAAAACTGCACAAGATTGTAAATAGGCAGGACATTAACACCAAGGATTCACTAATTAATGGGCTGCGCAGTATCAGATTGTAAATAGGCAGTCAGTGTAAATATTTAGCATTTATTATTTAATATAATTATTGTGCATTCATAATTTTGTGTTTGTTTTTTCCCACTTTCGTTTTACTTTTTGCTTTTCGCACCAGCCGGCCCCTGAAGATAGTAGATACCACTCGAACTCTTTGGATACACTAGTCTATAGATAAAGATCGTAGGCACTTAGCAATGGCGCTTCTTTTTAGTCCGCTTTCTATTTCGTTGGCTCCTAATCCTCAGGAGTCACTAATAGGGTAAAAGGACTAGCCGTGTTGACGCTTACACGGGCGCGGAGTTCATTTTTGTGATCAGCCGCTCGTGCTTTGCGGTGAGTTCCGCCGTCTCTTATCTGTTGATTTCTGCTTTAAGCAGCCGAGCTTGCAGCTTAGCAAACTCAATCTGTTGACGCTGGCTGAGTTTTCAATCGCTTACTGTTTCCACAGAACGCGGTGACTGTTTGTCCAAACTGCTCGTGCAACTGCCTTCTTCAAAACGAACGCTATAATCCATCAGGTAAATGCAAGTCCCTACACTGCTGAGGGACATTTTTTGTAAGCATGAACTGTTTATAATGCTTACCAGCCCCCTTTCTTTGTTTAATTTCGCAGATTAAAACGCTTTATTACTCATCCAGCAGGTGAGCCCAGCATTATCGTTAGTCAACTTATATGTTGACTTTTAAATTTGGGACTGTTTCACGTTTATCTGAAAATGTGATATATTCTGCCTGTCTATTTACTTTCAGTTACCCTGACCACCGATATTCAGGTAACGAGCACTACTGTGTGTTTACTATAAATATTTTCGGTTCAGAGAACATTGAGTTTTCTTACAACATTCACTCATTTTTTAGATCACACGCTGTTACGCGCCACGATACTCGTCGAATCCAAAAGTGGGTTCGCTTGATCATTATTGCGGTAAGATTAATGTTTAACAGAATATATGTCAAAATTTCGTCCTCCCTAGCACCGGAAGTAACTCAGTTTTCCTTCTTTCTTTCTTATGTCTTCTTTTTTACACAGACCCCTGACGAAGGGGCAACTAAGCCCCGAAATGCATTGGGTTTATGCAATTTGTGATGTCATTTAATTTGGTGTTATTGATATATTTTGCACTGGATTTAATTGATTTATGATATTTACTTGAAATGTAATGCAATTGGTGAAAGAATACAATGTAGAACGATTAAATATGTGACGATAACATGCAATATATTGTTTGATTGGATAATTTAACAAAGTTGGTGCGCGCTGGAGTCCTGGTCACCTCTGGCACCAGGCCCTACATTTATGCTATTAAATAGTGTGCAGGCACTAATCCAACGCGCACACATACCGTATAAACAAGTTAAATCGGTTTCATGAGTGCAGTCCCCACGCTCATTCATAGAAGAAACAGAGGGCCTCATTTATGTGGCTGTGTGTCACTTTTACGCCACTGGTGCGTCACATTTTGTGACGCACCAGCGGCATAAAAAATGCGCCTTGTTGCACCATATTCACAAAGTGACGCATCTAGGTAGATGTGTCACTTTGTAAACCCCTGCGCCACATTTTACCTGCGCCAGGTATAATGTATGCAAGAGGGGGTGTTTTGACGCAAGAAAGGGTCGTAGAAGTGACGCAGTGAAATCTATGAGATTTCACTGCACCACTTCTAGGACACAAATGCGTCAATTTCTTACGCCTGCCTCACAGCAGGCATAAGACTGACGCAGGCCCTTTCACATGGGGCTTGCCTCATGTGAAAGGATACATTGCTGGAGTTGCGTCACTTTTGTGACACACTCCAGCAATGCGTCACTTTTGCACCATACAGATACGTCAGAAATACTGACGTATCTGTAACTCCTTGCACAATGATGCATCATACTGTAAATATGACGCATCATTGGTGTAGCAAGGAGGGCGCACTGAAAAGTGACGCATCGCTGTTTTCACGCAGTGATGCGTCACTTTTCACAAATGAGGCCCAGAATGTTTGACCGATTTAGTGTGTCGCCTGGCCCCTTGTCTCAAATTCGGGGGTGAAGATCAACATGTGCTCCATGTCTACCAGAAGGGCAGGAGCTACGACATTTTCCGTACCCTCAAGTTTCAGTCTGTGGGTAGTTTGTAGTGAGGGCCTTGTTTGGCCATAATTCCAGCCAGATGCATCATTTACATCCTTTACTATGTTAATATTAGGATCTGACTCCTTTGACCAGGCGATGAGGTCTTCATTGTTTGTGTGATCTTCCTTGTTTGTGTGGGGAGAGCACTAGCTCTCTTTTGGGCTTTGTATTGGCATTCCATGTGAAGTTGATGGAATTTCACCACTCCGGGGTACTCATCTGTTGCTGATGTCAATCGCTCCATTTTATCTCCTCGTTGCTTTTCGATGAGTGTCAGATCTGGGGTTCTCTAGTTGGCAATGGTATTCACCTTTGTCCAAATAGGGACCCTTACTTCTAAGTCAGGATAAGGGGATTGCACTCCTTAATAACCCCTGCTCACCCCCTTGGTAGTTTGGCACGAGCAGACAGGCTTATCTCAGAGGCAGTGTGTTAAGCATTTGTGAATATACACAGTAATACAGTGACAACACTACAGATGGACACAACACAGGTTTTTATAAAAATAAGTATTCTTTATATAGACTTAAACACAAGACCACAAACGACAAAAATCCACAATACTAAACTTAAGATTACTTAAAAGATGATTAAAGTTGCTTATTTCAGGTAGTAGGTAAATGCGACAAAGTTCTCAAGAAAGTACCTGGATGTGTAACGCAAAGTAAACAAAAGGCTCGCAAAAGGGGAGATACGTCGGTTCAAGGGCGTCATCGCAAAGGATCTGGTCGTAAACTTAATGAGAGCGTGAGCGTTAAGGGTGAGTGTACAGAAACTTTGGATAATTCAGTTATACATGGATACGGACATAAGATAGGGTGATATATATATATCCTTTTGTTTCAGTAATTTGTAAGTGGAGAGACACACACACAGAACAAGAGAATATCGAAGTGGATAATATTTACTCTGTTTCGGGATCGAACACACAGAGGTAAAGGATATGCAACTTATGGTAACGCGTTTAACAGATAAATTTAATTTTGATAACAATTTATGGTGTACTATACATACTGAATTGATTATGAGATGAGGGTTGCTGAAGAGTAGTTGCTACTTCAGTTTCGTATGCCGCTACATATATCTGACAGAGAGGAGGCTTATAAGAATGGATTTAATTAGGTGTTTATGATTTCAGATCTAAAGATGGATCGAGTATGAGATGATGATTACATCAGAGTGAATCATCAGGATAATATAGGTGAATACAAAATAGTATACTGCATGTATTCAGGCATGTCGCTCTTGGTGTTATTTTAACCTTGGTACTGGACTACATCCTTTCTCAAGTGTTAATGGTGCAATGTGAGTTGGGTGTGGTATAACTATCCTTTCATATTCTTCTTCACTAAGATCTATGACTTATTACTTTTCTATTTAGTGTGTCTTTACTATTTCACACTATTAGTATAAAATTTATGGCCATGTGGGAGTCATGATGACTTATGAGAATTGTTTATTTGGTTACAGCCCTGAGGAAGTCTAAAGTGTTGTATAACTACACAACGAAACACGTGTTGGCTACTGTGGCTGCTGTATTGAAAATCCATGTTATTTGGAAGAATCCGAAAATAAAAACGGATGAACTTTGATTCGAAACTAAAAATGGATGAACTTTGAACTGTGGATTTTGGACTTTCTGATTTAAGATATTGGGAGAGTGACAAATGCCAATTGAGATGCATTATAATACATATTGATATAACTTAATTTCTTGTATAGTGAGAGTGCTCGGAGAGATTAGATTTATACTTACAATGCACCCTGCCCATGGGCCTACCATAGGGGTGTCTAACATGAAGTAAAGGGAATGTTTAGGGACTGGCAAGTGGGTGCACTTGGCCAAGTCGAAATGGCAGTGCTAGATTGCACACAGACCTTGCAATGGCAGGCCTGAGACACACTTTACAAGCTGCTTCTGTGGGTGGTATAACCAGTGCTGCAAGCCCACTATCAGCATTTGATTTACAGGACCTGGGCACACATGGTGCACTGTACTAGGGGCTGACAGATACATAAAATAACCCAATCATGGAATAACCAATTAGTACATCAATTTAAAATAGGGAACACTTGCACTGTGGCACTGATTAACAGTGCTACAGTGCCCAAAGCATAAATCCAGCAAATATATATCAAAACAGAGGAGGCAATCCGTCAAAATGGAAGGGAGACTCAAACCAATGATGCCAGGTCTATCAATAAACATCTGACCTGTTGAGTGGGCAGTCATACAGTTGCTGATGTCTGGCCTAAGCCTTGCTTCCCGGTTTTCTTTCCCTCTCTATGGTTCTACTATAAGGTCGCGAGTTTCTGGCCCAATGCCTATGTTGCCAGAGTTAGTGTTCACTGCCTCGACGTATGTTTTTGCTTGTTTATTTAAGGAAATTTGGTTGTTGCAATGTAGTGATTTTTCCTTGTGTGTGTTTTCTGTAAGCTGCAAGGTCGGGCATTTCTGCCCGGGATTTCCTGCAGTAGTTCTCATAGGATACTTTGGGAGCTGTGCTATTTCTTATTTGGTAAATGGGATAAATCATAGATCCCTTTTCTGTACAGGGATTAGCAGTGTCGGCCTGATTACCGGGTTGAATTGAAGAGTGTGTTATTTCTTGCGTTTTTGCGTAAGTACCATCCCACTTCTCCGTTTGTATGTTTTTAGAGCTTACCGAAGTTTTTCTTTTGCCATCTGGATAACTGCCCATCGGTTGTCTTTTGGCCTGTGTTCTTTGTTTGAGCTCCTCTACACTGAGTGCAGAGATAACCATTTTGTCTGGGGTTATGCAGATGTTTGTCGCTATTTTATCGTTTATAGCTTCTGTGACCCTGGCTGTAGGACTGTTTATGCAGGTGTTTGTAGCTGCTTTATTATTTATAGCCTCTGAGACCATGGTTGTAGAGATGTTTGTGACTCCAGGGTCGCAGCCATGAGCCAGTTTTTCAGAATATTTCCTGTTTAGTAAGGGATTTATCCGTGCCTCGCTGCATTGATTTATTAACATTGTCAACAGTTCTGGGATTGTGGTTAGTTTCTCCACTATTGCTTCACTAACGTTTTTTGCTGGACTTGTGAAGCTCCCTTTGGCCTTTGGAGATGTTGACTGTCCAAAGGCCAAAGAACATACTACTACTGCCCCGAAGGCAACTGCTCCCCCTAGCACCAGTAAAAGTGGTAGTACAGCAACCAAGGGATTAGTAAGATTAACCTTGGGTTATGAGGCGGGTTCTGGCCTAGTCAGAACTCCAACGAAGGCTGTTCTTGTTTGTGATGGTGGCATGCATCTTGTCACCTTACTGGTAAGCCCCACTAACTTGGACAAGTGCAGACAACAGCCTTTATTCAATGTTAATAAGCTATGGCTTATAATGACGCACGGGTCAGGGTCCCGATGGTCACAGAGAACCTTGTGTCCCCTGAACAAATCATACGTGGACAGATGTCAGGAATGATCATTCATTAGCAGTTGTTAATTTCAGCTGGGGAGGGGTAGCTGTCCCAAAAAGAGTTGTTGTATCTCCATATCTACCTGTAGATTGTCTGTTGGGCAATGATCTAAAAACCTCAGCCTGGTCTGAAGTAGGGTTCAGGACTCATACAAAGATGATGGGCATCTCTACCAGTGCATTTGCTATCACCAAGGCTCATGCCAAACAGCTTAACACTGAGGGAGACCTGGAACCTGTAAGAATGGATATGATTGTTGCTAAGAGAAGGAGCAGTAAGGTAAGGAATTATCCTCCTCCCAAACTCCCAGTGAGGATCAGTCTCCTGAGGGAGATGATCTCAGTCTCTGTGAAGGAACAGTCCCAGTGGAACTTGGGTCTGAACAGGCAGAGTTCAATGGGGCAAGGGGCCCTTCCAGGGTAGACTTTAGTTTGGAACAGCATTCCTTCCCCTCTCTTGAACAGCTCAAACAGGAACGGCTGTTGGGGAGGCATAGATCTATTGGGAAGATGGGCTCCTGTTCAGGACCGCTCAGCCCTCCACAGGACTTGGTCGCCCCACTCACTGCTGCCACTCCTGCCTGCCTTTGCCGCCTCCTGCCTGCAGATTCCTTCGCTCGCTGCCCACTGCTCCTGGGAATTTCCCGCTGCGCCTGGGAATTTCCCGCTGCCCGCTGCTTCTTGGAATTTCCCGCCACGGCCTCCCTGCGGCCCCGCCCCCCTGTGATTCCATTCGCCGCCCCGCTCCCGCCACCCAGCTGCTCCTCCCTCCCGGCTCCTTACTTATGACGCCCCCAGAGCGACCGCGCAGCGGACGCGTGCAGCGGGAGCGCCGATTGAGCGCCAAAGGTGCGCCAAAGGTAAGCCCGTCTGCGCCCGTCCCCGCCTGGCCCGCGCCCAGCGCCAGGACCCCTGGCCCTCCCCGCCGAGGCAAGTCGACTCGACTGACCTACGACGCCGCCACTCTCAACGCACTCATTGCCGGCCGGACCCACGCCTGCTGCCGAGCCACCCCGAGACGCACCCACGGACCCTTCACCTGCTGCACCTGCAAGTTCACCTGCCTTCGAACCTGCCCCGCACCCGCCAAGACAACCACCAGCAGCAACCACCTCAAGTGCATCCTGATCACCACCCGCTCCGTCCACAGACACGCAGTGGAACTCTGGAACCTCCTCGACGCTACATCACCGGACGTCGCCTTCCTCACGGAAACCTGGATGAACGCCTCCTCTGCACCCGACATCGCCATCGCCATCCCGGACGGGTACAAGATCATCAGGAGGGACCGCATCAAGCAGACCGGAGGTGGCATCGCCATCGTCCACAGAAACACCATCCGCATCACGACCGACGCCAACGACTCCTTCACCGCAGCCGAACATCTCCACTTCCAGATTCACACCGACCCTAAGACGACCCTCAGAGGCACCCTCGTCTACAGACCCCCAGGACCACACACACAATTTAGCGAAGACACCACAGACTTCATCAGCCCGCACGCCCTCGCCTCCACTGACTACATCCTCCTCGGGGACCTCAACTTCCACCTTGAGAACAACAAGGACCGCAACACCACCGCCCTGCTGGAAAACCTCGCCAACCTCGGACTCAAGCAACTGGTCAACACCCCCACCCACTACGCCGGCCACACGCTTGATCCCGTCTTCTCTTCCAGCAAGTACATCACCTTCAGCCACGCCACCGGACTCCACTGGACCGACCACAGCTGCGTCCACTTCAGCTTCAAAAGATCCATGACCCACCACCACCCGTAACAGGTACCTCACAGGAATTGGAGCAAGATCACCGCAGACCAGCTCACCACCTCCCTCAGCCAGAGCCCACCCGCCAACCCAACGGACCCCAACGAAGCAGCCCGCAACTTCACACAGTGGCTGACCGCCTGCGCCGACGACCTCGCGCCACTAAAGAACCCTCCCAGCAGACCCAGAAGCAAGAAGGCATCCTGGTTCACCGACGACCTCAAGGACTCCAAGAAGACCTGCCGCACCCTCGAGAAACGCTGGCTCCTCGACCGGACCACCGACAACATGACCGCCCTCAAACACGCTACCCGCAAGCACCACCAGCTCATCCGCACCACCAAGAAGAAATCCCTGAAGGAACGACTGGACAACAACGCCCACGACAGCAAAGAGCTCTTCACTATCGTCAAGGAGTTCTCCAACCCCAGCACCGGCACCAACGACATCACTCCGTCACAAGACCTCTGTGACTCCCTCGCCTCGTTCTTCCACCGCAAGATCGCCGACATCCACAACAGCTTCGGCGCCCTACCCACGCACCCAACCGTCGAACCAATGCCCCCCACCGCCACCCTTCGCACCTGGACCACGGTGACCACCGAAGACACAGCCCGCACGATGAACACCATCCACTCTGGATCACCGACCGACCCCTGACCACACCACGTCTTCAACAAGGCCGACTCCACCATCGCACCCTAACTCCGGAACATCATCAACGCCTCCTTCAACACCGCCACCTTCCCGGAGAGCTGGAAGCATGCCGAGATCAGCGCCCTCTTGAAGAAACCTACAGCGGACCCCACCGATCTCAAAAACTTCCGCCCCATCTCGCTCCTCCCTTTTCCTGCTAAAGTCATAGAGAAGATCATCAACAGACAGCTGACCGCCTTCCTCGAGACGAACGGATCCCTCGACCCCTTGCAGTCCGGCTTCAGAGCCAACCACAGCACCGAGACCGCCCTCATCGCAGCCACCGACGACATCCGGACCCTGCTCGACAAGGGGGAAACAGTGGCCCTCATCCTCCTGGACCTCTCCGCTGCGTTCGACACAGTCTGCCACCGCACCCTAGTCCAGCGCCTCAGCAACATCGGTATCCAAGAGAAGGCACTGGAGTGGATCATCTCGTTCCTTGCCGGAAGAACACAAAGAATCCGCCTCCCCCCGTTTCGCTCCGAGGCCACCGAAGTCATCTGCGGCGTCCCGCAAGGATCTTCACTCAGCCCCACCCTCTTCAACATCTACATGAAACGTCTCGCAGCCATCGCACGACAGCACAACCTCAACATCATCTCTTACGCCGACGACACCCAGCTGATCCTCTCCCTCACCAGAGACCCGACACCGCCAGAACCTGCCTACACGAAGGGATGAAAGACGTCGCCGAGTGGATGAAGGGCAGCCGCCTGAAACTGAACTCGGCCAAGACGGAAGTCCTCATCCTGGGATCTTCGCCCTATGCCTGGGATGACTCCTGGTGGCCCCCAGCCCTGGGCACCGCACCCAAGCCAACCGACCATGCACGCAACCTGGGCTTCATCCTGGAGCCCTCCCTCTCGATGACCAGACAAGTCAACGCCGTCTCCTCATCGTGCTTCAACACCCTGCGTATGCTTCGCAAGATCTTCCGCTCGATCCCGACCGAGACCAGGAAGACTGTCACCCAGGCACTCGTTCTTCCACCGCAAGATCGCCGACATCCACAACAGCTTCGGCGCCCCACCCACGCACCCAACCGTCGAACCAATGCCCCCCACCGCCACCCTTCGCACCTGGACCACGGTGACCACCAAAGACACAGCCCGCACGATGAACACCATCCACTCTGGATCACCGACCGACCCCTGACCACACCACGTCTTCAACAAGGCCGACTCCACCATCGCACCCCAACTCCGGAACATCATCAATGCCTCCTTCAACACCGCCACCTTCCCGGAGAGCTGGAAGCATGCCGAGATCAGCGCCCTCTTGAAGAAACCTACAGCGGACCCCACCGATCTCAAAAACTTCCGCCCCATCTCGCTCCTCCCTTTTCCTGCTAAAGTCATCGAGAAGATCGTCAACAGACAGCTGACCGCCTTCCTCGAGACGAACGGATCCCTCGACCCCTCGCAGTCCGGCTTCAGAGCCAACCACAACACCGAGACCGCCCTCATCGCAGCCACCGACGACATCCGGACCCTGCTCGACAAGGGGGAAACAGTGGCCCTCATCCTCCTGGACCTCTCCGCTGCGTTCGACACGGTCTGCCACCGCACCCTAGTCCAGCGCCTCAGCAACATCGGTATCCAAGAGAAGGCACTGGAGTGGATCATCTCGTTCCTTGCCGGAAGAACACAAAGAGTCCGCCTCCCCCCTTTTCGCTCCGAGGCCACCGAAGTCATCTGCGGCGTCCCGCAAGGATCTTCACTCAGCCCCACCCTCTTCAACATCTACATGAAACCTCTCGCAGCCATCGCACGACAGCACAACCTCAACATCATCTCTTACGCCGACGACACCCAGCTGATCCTCTCCCTCACCAGAGACCCGACACCGCCAGAACCTGCCTACACGAAGGGATGAAAGACGTCGCCGAGTGGATGAAGGGCAGCCGCCTGAAACTGAACTCGGACAAGACGGAAGTCCTCATCCTGGGATCTTCGCCCTCCGCCTGGGACGACTCCTGGTGGCCCCCAGCCCTGGGCACCGCACCCAAGCCAACCGACCATGCACGCAACCTGGGCTTCATCCTGGACCCCTCCCTCTCGATGACCAGACAAGTCAACGCCGTCTCCTCATCGTGCTTCAACACCCTGCGTATGCTTCGCAAGATCTTCCGCTGGATCCCGACCGAGACCAGGAAGACTGTCACCCAGGCACTCGTCACCAGCCGACTGGACTACGGAAACGCCCTCTACGCCGGAACCACAGCCAAGCTACAGAAAAGACTCCAGCGCATCCAGAACGCCTCCGCCCGACTCATCCTGGATGTCCCCCGACGCAGCCACATCTCCAGCCACCTGAGGAACCTGTACTGGCTCCCCATCGACAAGAGGATCACGTTCCGGCTCCTCACCCACGCACACAAGTCTCTCCACAAGTCTCTTCTCTTACCTGGCTGCCAAGACTTGGAACTCCCTCCCTATCCACCTTCGGCTGACCCAGGACCATCTCGCCTTCAGGAAACAACTCAAGATCTGGCTGTTCGAGCAATAGCATACCCCTCCCCCCAAGCGCCTTGAGACCCTCCCGGGTGAGTAGTGCGCTATACAAATGGCATGATTGATTGATTGATTTACTGGAGGTAGAGGAGACCCCAAGCCTTTCGCTACCAGGAGGTTGGTAATACCCCTGAAGTTTAGTGGTTTTCATCTCTCCCTGGATTATGACATTTTCCTTGCAGGACATCTTGGGCAAAGCAAGATTTGGGACTGGATTGTCCCTCATTTTCAATGGCCCCGATATATCAGAAAACACCAAGGAGTTTTTTCACTCCTGTGTTACTTGCCAAGTCAATGGTAAGTCAGGTGTCACTACAAAGGCCCCCTTAATTTCACTCCCAGTGGTTGGGGTTCTCTTTGAGTGGGCATGAATTGACACTGTTGGTCCCTTGAACTCTCCAACTGCATCTGGACACCGTTCCATACTAGTGGTGCTGGACCCTGCAACTAGGTATCCAGAGGCTATTTCCTAAAAACCACTACAGCTCCTGTAGTGGCAAGGGCCCAATGGGGACCTTCTCCAGAGTAGACTTCACTAAGAAGGTTTTAACAGACAGAGGTACCAACGTTATGTCTAATTATGTTGCAGCAATGTAGATAGAGTGTGGAGTAAACTATACGTTTACCAAACCATGACATCTACCGTTCAATGGGCTTTTTGAAATGTTCAACAAGAAGATAAAGGGTATGATCATGGGACTCCCAAAAATGGGATGCATACTACCCTTCCTTCTCTTTTCCTATAGAGATATTCCACCGAAGGGGTGTGTCTACAGCCCATTTGAACTTCTGTTTGGGCATCTAGTTAAGGATCCACTGTATCTGATTATGGATTGCTGGGAGCACCCTCTCAAACCATCTAAACAGGATATTGAGGTCTAAGTCCTTGGCGTCTGTTATTGTATGGCTGAGTATATTGCTAGCCTTGAAGCCAGCTAGGAGCTTCAGAAAGCTTGGCATGACCAAAAGACTGTACTGATGGTTTACCAGCCAGGACAGAAAATGTGGGTGTTGGCGCCTGTGGACCTAGCAGTTCTCCAAAAAAATGGAGTGGGCCCCAACACCATCCTTGAAAAGAAAGGTGAGGTCAACTACTTGGTGGACCTAGGTACTCTCTGATATCCTCACAGGGAACTTCATGTGAATCGCCTGAAACCTGTTGTAGACAGGGTTGACATGAGCTTGCTCATGGCCAATGATGAGGGACAAGAGGAAGAGAGTGACCCTCTCCCTGATCTCCTCCCTCTGAACCCTGTTGATGTGTTCATTGAAGGAGTAGTCTTGGCAGGGAGCCTCACTGACCAGCAGCAAACTGATTGCAGGACGGTCCTAAATCATTACAAGCACATGTTCTCTCTGACACCCAGTCAAACCACCTGGTGTATCCATGAAGTAGACACAAGTGACAGTCTGCCTCAAAAGGACACAATTTACAGCCAGCCTGACCATGTCAGAGACTGCATCAGGACAGAGATCCAAAAGATGCTGGAATTGGGGGTCATTGAGCCTTCGGATAGCCCTTGGAATAGTCCAGTAGTCCTAGTACCATAACCTACACCAAGGGTAGAAAAAGAGAAAGCAGTGTTTGTGTGCACTACAGATGCCTCAATGCAGTGACTAGGACTGATGGCCATTCTATTCCTAGGGCAGATGAGCTCATATTTACTTATGCCTCAGACAAATATCTGAGTACATTTGACCTGACTGCTGGCTACTGGCAAATCCGACTAGCTGAGGATGCCAAGCCAAAAACAGCATTTTTATCCCCTAGTGTGCATTATCAATTTATTGTCATGCCCATTGGTCTAAAAAATGCACCTGCCACATTTCAGATGATGACGATGATAAAGAATTTATAAAGTGCAGCAAATATCTTGGGGTGTCAAGGCACTGCCTTTAATACATACAGATCAAGACGGACTAGTGTGTGAGAGTTATGCATTAAAAAGACAGGTTTTAAGGCCCTTTCTAAATTTTAACAGGCTGGACTCAATTCAATTCAATTCATGAAGCTTTATTCGGAACATATAAAATTACCATAAAAGCACAAGGAAAAATAACACATTATGACAGAGGTTACAAAATTCAGATCAATAAAAGAGATACCATAAAAATACATACAAAATTCCTAAAATGACATGCTTTTACGTGCATTAATAGACTGATTTAAAAAGGTAGCAGTATAAAAACAGATATCGACCGATTCCAGATTTAATAATTCAAATTTAAATAGACTTTATTCGGTTTTCATTATTCGAAAAAAAAACATAAAAGTAAAAAATTCCACATGGTTCCATTTAAAAACGATTAAAACAGAAGTTATACATTATATGCTTTAAAGAGTATCACAAACATTAATTAATTAAGATTCGGGCGATGATTTACATAGAATTTTAAAAAGCAGGCAATGAATTTAGCATATAGTTCATTCTCTAGCATCTGAAGAGATAGAAATGCTGGACGACAGGATCGGAGTCCTAGTTGTCCCAATAGTGGGAGAATCCATCGTCTATGTGGAGCCTCGTAAAATTTACAGAACAGAAAGACGTGGATTGAAGATTGTGGCGAATTTTCATCACATGGACATAGTGGCAGAATCTTTGACCAGTCGTTCTGCTTAGGGAACGAAACCAACCTGTGGAATATGGTAAATCTGAATCGAGTAAGCAAAACTTTCTCAAATTGAGTTAGCTTGTACTTCAGATATGGCTGGATCGAGAAGGTGATTTGAATGGTCAGCAGGTGTTGGACTGACCTCTTTCCTATTTCTTGCGCCAGTCGAAGATCACCCAGATGGAGAATAGAGATCCTTTTTAACTCTTTTCTGGGTATTTCAGAGATAGTAGCTTGATGGATAAAATATCTCTGCAGGCCTAGGTCGTTAAAAAAGGACTTTACGTAAGCTAACCATCTGATCTTTTGGTTGTTATCAAGTAGCATGCATTCCCCTATTAGGGAACAGGTTAACTCACACTGTTCAGTGGTCCAGATTCGCCGCCACAGCATTATGGGCTGGATCTTGATAGTGTCTTTAATATGGTCCAGTCCTAGTTCTAGGGGGCAGCCATATGTCGTTGTGCTTTGGGGAACTGACAGGAGGTATCTGATGAATGAATTCTCTACCTTCTGTAATGCTTTGATGTTTGAAAACCCCCATAGCCCTGAACCATAGCTTGCGACACTGGTGCATTTTGATTGATATATTTTCAGCGTCTCTCCTGGCGATCTTTTGCCTAGCTTTTGTGGAAAAGCCACCAGTGCTTTCGTAGTCCTTAAGAAAGATAGCTTCCTGGCTTGGATTGCCTTTACCCAGTTTATCTTGTTGTCTATAAGGATCCCTAAATAGGGGTAAGAAGTTGTAGTGTCTAGGCTAGAGTTGCTGACATATATAGCTTTACTTTTTAATGTATTTGTCCCTGAACAAATATGCATTGTAAATTTTTTTTATATTAATTTTAAGATTCAGGGAATACATGAATTTACAATAGGAGTTCAACGAGCGTTGTAGCTGTACTGGGGTTCTGGCCAGGATAACAGCATCGTCAGCATATAAGAGAGCTGGTATAGGATGACGCCGCATTGATGGTAGGTCTTGGCTCTCTTTGACCATCTCGTGCTCTAACCCGTTAGTGTACAATGTAAATAGGAAGGGGGCCAGGACGCACCCCTGTCTAACCCCCCTCCCAATGCTAAATGGCTTGGTCAGCTTGCCCTGAACCCCATATCTTACCCTAGCCGATACATCTGAGTAAAGCTCCCTTAGGAAATTCACCAAGTGAGGATCTGCCCCCATGTCTAAAATTAGTGCCCACAACTTTGAGTGACTGACGCAGTCGAAGGCTGCAGTTAGGTCTACATAGACCATGTGCATGGCTCCCCCCTTCGCTGACACGTACTTTCCTATTAGTAGTGCCTGGTCGACCGCGCCCAGACCTTCTCGAAACCCTTATTGTAGGTCAGATACTATCCTATTGTGAGAGGCCCAGGTCTGAAGGCGATCTAAAAGGATTCGTCCAATGGTTTTACCAAGGGAATCCAAAACTGATATGGGCCTGGTGCTTTGCCGGATTTTGACATTTTTAGGGCACTGAGGACTTCTTTAAGTGTGATTTTTAACTGAAGTGGGTAGCTGACTGGTTTTAAGGGCTTTGTTGGGCTCGGTAGGCTCTCATCATCGTTCCTAAAGATATTAGAGAATTGTTTGACCCACTCGGCGGCATCTATCGCTACTTCTATCTTCGGAGAGTCATTGCCCTCACAGAGGAAGGGGGATTGAACTATCGTCCAAAAGGTGATGTTATCATTCACGAGACAGCTCTCATGTAGCTGTTTCCATAGGTTGTCCTTGATCTGTGTTTTGCGTTTTTTTAGGGCTAACTTATAGCTTTTCCTTAATTTCACTATTTCATTCTTGTCCCTTTTTCCCTTGTTAAGGCTACTTTTAGTTTTGTGTAGGCTTTTGTACAGTCTGTGCTAAACCAACCCTTCCTCAAGGGGCCTTTTCATTTCTTTTTACGTGTCAGTTCATCTCTAATGGTTTTAGTGATGGTCTCATAGTTGGATAATACCGCGTCTGGGGTAGTAGACAGATCTAATCAGGCAAAGACCATAGGGAAGGAATTTGCTTATGGCCCCACAGGTCATAGTATACTTTTTCCCCTAATTGATGGTAAGTTTTCCATCCTTAATGAAGTTGGAAAATCTATCGATCAGACGCTGTAGTCCACGTGGGGTTCTTGAAAGCAGTACAGCGTCGCCAGCGTACAATAAAATGGCACAGAGACACCTTTGATCTTGGGGGCATCGTCATTTAAATTTTTTTAAATAGCATCTATTTAATTATTAAACAGTATAAAAATAAGGGGGGCTAGTACACAGCCCTGTCTGATCCCTCGTTTGATACTAAATTTGGGGGTACATTCCCCATTAGTGCCGTAGCGCACCCAGGTTTGTAACTTTTCGTACAGCCTGGCAAGGAAAAATTAATACCCTCCGGTGCTCCAAGCTGTAACAAGGTTAGCCTGGCAAGGAAAAATTAATACCCTCCGGTGCTCCAAGCTGTAACAAGGTTGGCCATAATATGGTATGGTCAACCATATCAAAGGCGCTACTTCTGTCTGCGAAGCAGAGATATAATGAGCCATGTTTGGCTTCAGTGTATTTGCCAATCAGTAGATCAAGGTTTATACACTGGTCCACTGTACCCCGACCCTTCCTGAATCCATACTGGCTATCGGCCAGGATGTCCTCCCACCCGACCCATTCTTCTAGTCTAGACAGCATGACTCTACTCATGATCTTAATTGAGGAGTCTAAGAGAGAGATAGGACGATATTCTTAACATCTGCCCTACTACCCTTCTTGTATATCGGAATAATAATGGATTCCTTCCAGGTTTTTGGTGCCTCAGTACAGACTGCTGCATTAAATACAATAGCCAAAAGAGGGCTCCACATCTCCGGGGCTGCTTTGTAAACATCTATAGGAACCCCGTCGGGTCCCTGAGCTTTCCCCCCCTTACTTGCACGTATGCCAAGCTCAACCTCATTGACAGTAATTCCCAGAGGTATAATGGGCCACCTACTAGGGTTGGTATCTACACAGCTATCAGATCCAAAAATATTTGAAAAATGTGAAACCCATCCGTCGCTAGGTACATTAGAAGTTAACTCCGGTATATATTCTTCCTTAAGAAAAGGGGAGTTTATCGTGGCCCAGAATAATGTCTTGTTAGATATCTCAATAATTTACAACAAGGGGTGGTGATGGACAGAGTCTCTGAATTAAGCAGAGTACTCTCACCCAGTCAAGAGATCAGGGCTAGATCCAACACCGTTTTTTAGCTCATTGCACTATCCCAGTTTCAGAACCTGGCTGTATGCAAATTAGTCTGTCCCTGGCCCAGTGCATCATGGGAACAGGGCAGACCAGACTACAAAAGCCAATTCTTACACTGGGAAGGAAACAAGCTTCCGGGGACCGGTTTCTGCCATTTCAGGCGTCTTCGGCCCGGCTTGCTTGAATCCTGATGGTGCAATGAGCAAGGGACTCACATCTGAGTATACCCTTCCACGCTTAGGGTGGACAAAATAATTTACAACAAGGGGTGGTGATGGACAGAGTCTCTGAATTAAGCAGAGTACTCTCACCCAGTCAAGAGATCAGGGCTAGATCCAACACCGTTTTTTAGCTCATTGCACTATCCCAGTTTCAGAACCTGGCTGTATGCAAATTAGTCTGTCCCTGGCCCAGTGCATCATGGGAACAGGGCAGACCAGACTACAAAAGCCAATTCTTACACTGGGAAGGAAACAAGCTTCCGGGGACCGGTTTCTGCCATTTCAGGCGTCTTCGGCCCGGCTTGCTTGAATCCTGATGGTGCAATGAGCAAGGGACTCACATCTGAGTATACCCTTCCACGCTTAGGGTGGACAAAATAATTTACAACAAGGGGTGGTGATGGACAGAGTCTCTGAATTAAGCAGAGTACTCTCACCCAGTCAAGAGATCAGGGCTAGATCCAACACCGTTTTTTAGCTCATTGCACTATCCCAGTTTCAGAACCTGGCTGTATGCAAATTAGTCTGTCCCTGGCCCAGTGCATCATGGGAACAGGGCAGACCAGACTACAAAAGCCAATTCTTACACTGGGAAGGAAACAAGCTTCCGGGGACCGGTTTCTGCCATTTCAGGCGTCTTCGGCCCGGCTTGCTTGAATCCTGATGGTGCAATGAGCAAGGGACTCACATCTGAGTATACCCTTCCACGCTTAGGGTGGACAAAATAATTTACAACAAGGGGTGGTGATGGACAGAGTCTCTGAATTAAGCAGAGTACTCTCACCCAGTCAAGAGATCAGGGCTAGATCCAACACCGTTTTTTAGCTCATTGCACTATCCCAGTTTCAGAACCTGGCTGTATGCAAATTAGTCTGTCCCTGGCCCAGTGCATCATGGGAACAGGGCAGACCAGACTACAAAAGCCAATTCTTACACTGGGAAGGAAACAAGCTTCCGGGGACCGGTTTCTGCCATTTCAGGCGTCTTCGGCCCGGCTTGCTTGAATCCTGATGGTGCAATGAGCAAGGGACTCACATCTGAGTATACCCTTCCACGCTTAGGGTGGACAAAATAATTTACAACAAGGGGTGGTGATGGACAGAGTCTCTGAATTAAGCAGAGTACTCTCACCCAGTCAAGAGATCAGGGCTAGATCCAACACCGTTTTTTAGCTCATTGCACTATCCCAGTTTCAGAACCTGGCTGTATGCAAATTAGTCTGTCCCTGGCCCAGTGCATCATGGGAACAGGGCAGACCAGACTACAAAAGCCAATTCTTACACTGGGAAGGAAACAAGCTTCCGGGGACCGGTTTCTGCCATTTCAGGCGTCTTCGGCCCGGCTTGCTTGAATCCTGATGGTGCAATGAGCAAGGGACTCACATCTGAGTATACCCTTCCACGCTTAGGGTGGACAAAATAATTTACAACAAGGGGTGGTGATGGACAGAGTCTCTGAATTAAGCAGAGTACTCTCACCCAGTCAAGAGATCAGGGCTAGATCCAACACCGTTTTTTAGCTCATTGCACTATCCCAGTTTCAGAACCTGGCTGTATGCAAATTAGTCTGTCCCTGGCCCAGTGCATCATGGGAACAGGGCAGACCAGACTACAAAAGCCAATTCTTACACTGGGAAGGAAACAAGCTTCCGGGGACCGGTTTCTGCCATTTCAGGCGTCTTCGGCCCGGCTTGCTTGAATCCTGATGGTGCAATGAGCAAGGGACTCACATCTGAGTATACCCTTCCACGCTTAGGGTGGACAAAATAATTTACAACAAGGGGTGGTGATGGACAGAGTCTCTGAATTAAGCAGAGTACTCTCACCCAGTCAAGAGATCAGGGCTAGATCCAACACCGTTTTTTAGCTCATTGCACTATCCCAGTTTCAGAACCTGGCTGTATGCAAATTAGTCTGTCCCTGGCCCAGTGCATCATGGGAACAGGGCAGACCAGACTACAAAAGCCAATTCTTACACTGGGAAGGAAACAAGCTTCCGGGGACCGGTTTCTGCCATTTCAGGCGTCTTCGGCCCGGCTTGCTTGAATCCTGATGGTGCAATGAGCAAGGGACTCACATCTGAGTATACCCTTCCACGCTTAGGGTGGACAAAATAATTTACAACAAGGGGTGGTGATGGACAGAGTCTCTGAATTAAGCAGAGTACTCTCACCCAGTCAAGAGATCAGGGCTAGATCCAACACCGTTTTTTAGCTCATTGCACTATCCCAGTTTCAGAACCTGGCTGTATGCAAATTAGTCTGTCCCTGGCCCAGTGCATCATGGGAACAGGGCAGACCAGACTACAAAAGCCAATTCTTACACTGGGAAGGAAACAAGCTTCCGGGGACCGGTTTCTGCCATTTCAGGCGTCTTCGGCCCGGCTTGCTTGAATCCTGATGGTGCAATGAGCAAGGGACTCACATCTGAGTATACCCTTCCACGCTTAGGGTGGACAAAATAATTTACAACAAGGGGTGGTGATGGACAGAGTCTCTGAATTAAGCAGAGTACTCTCACCCAGTCAAGAGATCAGGGCTAGATCCAACACCGTTTTTTAGCTCATTGCACTATCCCAGTTTCAGAACCTGGCTGTATGCAAATTAGTCTGTCCCTGGCCCAGTGCATCATGGGAACAGGGCAGACCAGACTAGCCCTGATCTCTTGACTGGGTGAGAGTATTCTGCTTAATTCAGAGACTCTGTCCCTCACCACCCCTTGTTGTAAATATTGTTAGATATCTCAGCGGCTTGGTTAAGAGAGTCCCAAGCCTCCTGCTGTAGCTCACTCTTCCTCCGTTTCAGAGCTTGCTTGTACTCTAGTCTTAGTTTAATTATTGAGTCAGGATCCCTAGGCTTTATGGCTAGTGCGTATTTTAACTCGGTTAATAAGCTGGTACACGTATGGTCAAACCAACCCGGATCATTTCTACACTGAACTCTTTTAGGTCTGGTGAACCTGGCGTCAATAGATTTATTAAAACAGTTAAAAACAAATAAAACCCGTTCAAAATCCATGTTATTATCAAGAATCAGGGTAATATCAACCAGGTTTTCTTTAACAATAGAGCGTATTAATTCTTTAGCTTTCTCCCCTATCCATCTTAGTCTGACCCCAATCGGTCTATGGGGCTCCACATTAGCGATTGTGGTTCCTACACCTACAGAGCTTCTATCCCAGAGGGTACATTTTAAAATTATACAATTATGGTCACTTAAAGAGGTGACTTCAAACCTAGGGGGAGCACAATATGAGGTAATACTAGAAGAAACAATCACATGATCAATGACTGAACTGCTCAGCTTGTTCTTAAAAGTGGGGATAATATGGCCCTTTTCATTTTTGGCAAAATCCAGGATTTCTAAATCATAGCAACCCATAAATTAATGTAATGTTTCTCCATAGCTGTTATGTCTAAAGTGCAGGTTATCCGAGCCATCAGAGTTAGTGACCCCGCAGACTTTTTGGGTTGACAGTTCACATATAGGAATATTAAAATCACCCACCCAAATAATATCAAAAGAAACACAACTTTCTACATTAAGATTATCAACTATACTTGCCTAGTCATTAACTACTGTCATCCTGATATTATCGAAGACATTATTATAATGGAATGTACCCTGGAATGTACCCTGGTAAAGGTAATAGCACGCACGCGCGCTATGCTGCTGGAATAGCGATCTCCAGTGCTGCTTTGTTTTAAATTACCGTTTTTTGTATTTTCGTTCTTTTAGTTGCATTTGCCCATGTTTTTAACTCTCTGCTGCTGTGCCCACATACCTGCATATAAACTGTGCCCCCCACCGCGTTCTGATCGGATTTGTTCCTTCTTCGTTTTGGCGCCTGGTCGCCATCTTGGGGGTGGATATTGGTGTGTGCCACTTGTTTCAGCGCTCTAGCGCTGACTGGGACTTCAGGTGAGCCCTATTTAAAGCTCGCTCCCCCTCGCGCAGCGGAGACGCGCAGCGGGGGCGCCTGACTCGCGCCTGAGTCAAGCCAGAGTCCTGCCCGTCTGCGCCCGTCAGCGTCCCGGAGGCGCTCGGGGCGGCGGGGGGGGCTCTGATATCAGGCATGGGTACGTCCGTGTTGCCAGTGTTGCAATATACTGCAGGGGAGCTACGCTCTCACGACAGTTTTGCCACTGGTTGCTGTACCATTTTTCCCGGTCGCCATCTGGGTAAGTCCATCTGCCCTGGTTGTCGCTGGCGCCCTAGCCACGCTCAGTTATCGCTGTCCAACCGTAACAACGTAAGTATTGGACATTGCTGCATGCTTTTAAACACCAGGTCGGCCTGCAGACATGCGCAAGACATATATGAGCTCCTAGATACGGTGAAGCCTCTATGTCTTATGCTCACTGAGACGTGGTGGGGTGAATTCTCTAACCCAGATGTTACCTTGGCAATCCCGCCCGACTATAACGTCTTTAGAAAGGATAGAGCTACGGGAAGGGGCGGCGGAGTGGCACTAGTGGTGAAGAAAGGCACACCCTGCTCTATTCTGGCAGTGGAGGATATCCGCGGCTCGGAGACTCTTGCGTTCTCCATTTCTTTGTCCCCGCATCAATCAGTGAAGGGCTTATTGATCTATAGGCCGCCTGGTCCACCGGGATCGTTTTTTGAAGATCTCGACTCCGTGTTGGTAGGATTGGCCTTGAAAGCGGAACATTGTATCGTGGCGGGGGATTTTAACTTCCGGATGGATGATCCGCTGGACCCTGCTGCGATTAAACTTTCTGAGGCAATGACCCCGATGGGATTGATCCCTCATCTGCAGGGGCCCACACACGACAAGGGACACACTCTCGACCAGGTATTTTCATCATCTCCTCTTGAGGAGATTGAGATTAGCCCGGTACTATGGTCAGACCATCTGCTGGCTAAATTTATGATCAAAGGCACAGTTAAACCGGTGCCTGGTGTGCCACAGAAGCAGGGTCATGGTCATAGAGCATACCACCGAGTGACCCCAGCGATGCTGGCCCAGGCCGCTGTGGATCATCCCTGCTCCCTCTCAGGCGATCTTGAGAGGGATTTGGGGGCCCTGCAAGTCTGGCTTTTAGACAGGCTTAATGATCTCGCCCCTGAAGTACCACCGCGCCTAGCGCCGAAACGGGTCTCGGCACCTTGGTTCACCGCTGCACTGTCGGCTACGTGGCAGCAGTGCAAGGTGGCCGAAAGAGCTTGGCGGGTACAATACGACACTGCTGCCAAGCTGACCTATAAATCGGTGGTGAAGGCGTATCATCGAGACATTCGCCTGGAAAAAAAGGCCTATCTTGCTGGAAGAATTGAGGCCGCTGCCAATTCTTGTAAGGAGATCTTCTCCATTGTGAGAGAATTTATCTCCCCCCGATCTAACACCTCGGGTGAAAAGCCTTCTGACTCCTGGGCTGTGGATCTTGCTGATTTTTTTACGAGCAAGATCCAACTTATTCAAGACTCTTTTCCTCCGGCAGTGACTATGGGCCCGACCTATTCTGAGGCCATTTTGTCTCCGTTAGCCTCACCAGGGCCGACGCTGGACGTGTTTCCTCCGATCTCTGCCCCTGCCTCTTTAGCCCTCATGGGTAATCTTAAATCCGGTTCGCCGCTGGACCCATGCCCGGCTAAAATCTTGGCGAAATTGGCAGAGGTGATCAATCCTCTGGCGAATCCGCTATTTAATCTTTCATTGAGCCAGGGCGTGGTCCCGTCAGCCTGGAAGCAGGCTATGGTGATTCCGTTACTAAAGAAACCAGGACTGGACACGAAGGCCCCTGTCAGCTATAGGCCTATTTCTTTGCTGCCGGCTCTCACGAAGATCTTGGAAAAGCACGTGCAGGTGGTGCTTTCCAATTTTCTTGAGACCAACGAGATCCTGCATGCTACCCAGTCGGGTTTTCGTCCCCATCTCAGCACAGAGACTGCGCTCCTTGAGGTTTCAGAGACTGTTAAAGGTGTTCTGGACTCGGGGGGCAAAGCCATGCTGGTGATGTTGGACTTGTCGGCGGCTTTCGACACCGTCCCTCATGACGGCCTTCTCGTGAGACTTTATGAGATAGGTTTACGAGGGACGGTGTTCAGCTGGTTTTCCTCCTTTCTAGCTGGCCGCCGGCAAACGATCTGGGCCTCGCCAGATTCCGCCGCGATGCCGCCTCTGGGAGTCGGGGTCCCTCAGGGCTCGATTCTGAGCCCGACCCTATTTAATATCTTTATGACCCCTTTGGCGGCGTTGGCGGAGTCGTTTGGGGCCCGGATCGTATCCTATGCTGACGATACCCAGCTCCTCTTCTCATGTAAGAGAGGAGGAGACTTTGACGGGGAGAGTATCCGGGATTGCCTTGGGGCTGTTTTTCATTGGTTCCAACTGAACAGCCTCAAGTGCAATTCCGAGAAATCTGAGGTACTCTTTTTTGGGTGTGACACCGAGCCCAATTGGCAGGTCTGGTGGCCCATCGACATGTTTCCTCCGACTTGCTCCTCCAAAATGGCCAAGAACTTGGGGGTCAAGATGGACAATGGGCTTTCTTTAAAATCTCAGATTTTGGGGGTTTCGGGCACCTGTTTTGGCGTCCTCAGGATGCTGCGAAGGTTTCTGCCCCTGTTGTCTGAGGAGCACAGGAGGCTGACAGTACAGGCTCTGATTGGGTCCAGGTTGGATTATTCCCACATTCTCTACCTGGGCCTACCAGAATACTTGCTCTAGCGGCTCCAAGTGGTGCAGAACGCGGCCGCAAGAGCCATTTTTGGCTTAAATAGGCGGGCTAGTGCAACGGGGCTGTTGAAGACCTTGCACTGGCTTCCAGTTCGAAAACGGATTGCCTTTAAGGCTCTGACCTTGGCTTATAAAGCCCTCCATGCGATGGGAGCAAAATATCTTCAAAAGAGAATGTCTTTTTATTATCCAACTCGCTCCCTGAGGTCGGAGTCTCTGCTTCTGGCGGTTGTTCCGCGAGTGAAGAAGGCCCGCGTGGGTGGCCGCTCTTTCGGCTTACTTGCACCACAGCTGTGGAACTCCCTGCCGCTTTCTTTGCGGGGAGCAACCAGTTTACTGGCTTTTAGAAAGGATCTTAAGACTTGGCTGTTTACTCAGTAGATCTTTTTTTGTCTGTTTCCAGGTCCTCCTTGTTTTATTCCCCTCTTTTAAACGTGTTATGTTATTATGATGCAGCATTCCTTTACCAAAAAGCGCCGGGATACTCTTTTTGAGTCGCCGTGCGCTATATAAAAAAATTAAATAACATAACATAACATAACATATAATAGTTCACAAGTAGTATGTTGCACCCTTGGTCCTCAGTGAGCCATAGAATCTGTGCATGCTTACCCACAGTCAGGTACCTTTTTACTGTAAATTGCCGATTAATAGAAACCAAGATCAATAGGCCGCCTTTAGCTCTCCCTGATGAGGATCCTTCCGCCAACAGATTATATGAGACGAACCCCTCATAATTTACATCTATCCTGCACCACGTTTCCTGGAAGCAAAGAATATCATGGCTATTAATAAAGTTGTTCCAGTCTAGAACATTCTCCTTAGACTTCAGTCCGGCAATATTCCAGCTGACAATTGTAATACCCATATTACCATTTTTTTAGCAGCATCCAGTATATCAGTTGCTTTGAGGCCATCTCACACCTTCAGATTTCCAATTGGTATATCCGCACAGATATTAATCACATTCTGATCGACCATCAAAGTTGGCTCAGAGTGTATATGCTTTTCATTTGATTCGATTACCTGTCTGCTTGTAAACACCTGGTATTTGGGGGTACATACATGGAGGACCCACAGACCTGGGTAAGTCAGTCATTTGAATACAGGGAACTTAGGGCTTGGTACCTGTTTTGTTTTGGGACTTCAAATACTGAATGATGAATAAGTGTGAGTGATCTATTTCTGTTAATATCGAAAGGCGGTTTAATTAGGTGACTATAGAAGTAGCCTAGTGGACGCACACATACACTATTCTCATTGTATGATAGTGAAGCTGCTCTTAACAAAACAGTAGCAACGTGTTGGGGGTGTTTAAAATTTACAATGACGCAGTCGCCCCTGCAGGTCTTTCTAGAATTGCCAATCCAATTTACCCTTCTAGTTTATAATATTTGCTCAGAATAAGCGATTGGGAACCCACATTGCCTATGCAGCCATGAGACTGTTTTGTTTTTAAGGGAATCATGAAGTTCCTGCTGATGCTGTATAGAGTGTTTTTCAATAGGTGGCACATTAGTTAGGACAACCACATACGGTGCACAGTCTGGGGGAGGGTTAATAAAACGGCTTTTCTTTACTTCTATTGGTCCCATTTTGCTCTCAGGTACTATTGCAACCTGTATTTTCTGGCTTAGTATTGACGTGGGGTTAAGCATAGCTGTTTCAGTTACATTAGGTCCCCCATTAGGTGAGTTTGGTACGTCTTTCCTAGCTCTACGGCCATTCTCAGCAGAATCATTCTTGACAGCCCTAGAACTTCCAGCCAAGTCAATGTGGGAATCCAAAAGACCTCCTAGTTTTAATACTTCAGTAGAACTAATATCAAGTTTAAGCACTAAGGGTTTAATGAGTTTTTCAATCTTAGCGTCTATTATGCTCACTAGGAGATCAAGTTGCTTGTTATTTATTTTAACTGTGCCATTCTTATCCATTAACTCGGTGTCATCTGGGGTACTTTTAGGGGGTGTTTCTGCTCTTTTCTTCTTGCGATTTCCCCCACGTTTAATTTGTAATTTCCTACATGCCCTCACTGCTCTAGGGGCCAGAGGGCACTGTTCTGGAGCATCATTAGATGCATTCGATGTATCCTGATTTGGATCTAGTTGGCGGGCTCTGTGATAATTGCATCAACAGGATTACCAGGTTCATAGCTATCATCCAAAGGAGAAGCGGTCAATAGGATTTGCATTGCAGGGGGTATAGCTGGGGGAGCCCCCTTACCTAAGGATACTCTCCGGTCATTATTGATTTTACTAACCACTTTCACTAAATAATTATCCTGCGTCGCTAACACTGTGGGGTATTTACAACTTTCTGTTTGAACATTATTAATACTGGCAACAAACACTATCATAAAAAGAATAATAAAAAACAAATACTATCATGAATTGCTAGATACTATAAGGATAAAATCAGCTCATACTCTAATAGCTTTAAAAAGTAATTGAATAAGGAATAGTACACAATCACAGTGAGGGGAATCGAGAGTCTCACTTAACGGGTATGGGCAGCCTCTGCAACGACCAAAGTCTGTGGCCCAGCCCAGCCTCGTTCAGTGATGCTGTAATTTATGCGCCTCCTGGCGCTTTTTCACGGTAGGCGGCTTCCGGCCGCATGGACACCTGGGAATTGTAGTCCGCACCCACACCGTGGCGGCACAGGATGGTAAAGATGCGGCAGCGGGAGGTGAGCACAGGACGGCGGGTCCAGCAAAGGAGGTAAGAGGCAGCCGCTGACTCAAAGAAGCCCCCTCCATGTAAGCTACCGCTAGTAGCTCCAAAAACATGCCCAGGCTGAACTCTTTTTTTAGCCTTGTTGGCAAAGAGTTACACAGCTTGGGTGATGTGGTTGTGAAACTCTTACCACCCCCCTAGCTCTACGTACTCTAGGAACAATTATGTTTGCATGTTCAGCAGATGTGACTGGTCTCTCAGGTGTATATGGAATAACATATTTTGCCAATTGCATTGGCCCTAAGTTGTTGAGTGATTTAAAGGTAATGCAGTGTGTTTTATATTGGATCCTCTTGGTTACCGGTAACCATTGAAGATGGACTAAAGCTGTGGAAAAGGAGTCAAATTTATAAATACCTAGTAGTACTCTTGCTGCTGCATTCTCAGCATTCTGTATTGTTTTAATGCTACGCTTAGTAGCACTGGAAAGGAGGGCGATGCAATATTCCAGTCTTGTTGATATCAGCACCGATACCACCGTTTCCCTCAGGTTCAGAAATTGCCAGACATATTTTACTCAACATTTTCAAGATACAATGAGGGATAGAATCGCTTTTCCTCTAGTCATAGTAATCTTTTTTTAGCATGATGTATCTATCTGTATGTGTAATCTATCAATATTCGCTATAGCTTTAAAGAATTAGTTTAGTCTATAGGGAATTCCTTTACCAGTTGCCTTTTTGTATTCCTTAAAATGAACCAAAAACCAGACAGACGCCATTTTGTTTACACACACATTAGATTTAGGCAGTGGTCACGTGCTGTCCTCCAGTAGTTAGTAGGCCCCTGCTAGTTGAGTTATAAGAGGCACCTGAAAGCACACTATTCTTTTCTCGTCTTGAGACCCAAGGTCGCATCTGGCTTCAGATGTGATAAGCACATTCCTGAAGGCGCCGTGCCTGTGCTCCCAGGCACTGAGACGAAAGGGAGTCACCCCTCCTGACCCTCCCCAATAATAGTAGAAGCAGACTTTCAAACTTGCCTTGTGTGCCATATAGGGTCTTTCCTTCAAGCTTCAGTGCCACTTAGTATCTTTCCATGTACGGTGATCTCATGCATTATGATAAAGGTAAATATGCCATGTACTGACTGTGAACCGGCAGTCTTCTCTGCGCACCGGTTGGGTGACAACAGAGAGGCTCCTCTATAGAGTATTTGTGTTAATAAACGATTTACTTTTCTTCACTGCCAACTGACTGATTATTTTGGTAAAACGATATTGCGGCTATTGGTAGGAATAGCTCCATAGGTTATATTTACGGTATGTCAAAAAAAGCAAGCCGAGGTTACCGAGTTGATTTGTGCATGTAAAGGACAGCTTGATATCAAATATAACTCTTAAATTGTTTCACTTTGAGCACCGGTTTAGTGAAGGAACCTAGTTGGACTGGCCACCAGCTATCCGCCCAGCACCAAAACCTCTGTTTTTGATGAGTTTCGCTTCAGACAATTGTCTGTCATCCTATTAGTTATATGGCTCATACAGTTGTGAAAGCAAATGGCTGAATGGATTGCTCACCATGATGATAATCTGTGTATCGTCTGCGTATGACACAAGGGCAAAACCATAACTTGTTACTAGTCTGTCAAGGGGGTTACATAAAGGTTAAACACTGTTGGACTCAGGGAAGGACCCTAAAGAATTCTGTAGGGCAGCGTGAAGGAAGGTGAAACAACGTTCCCTAGTGTCACTTCTTCATACCACTCAATCAGGAAGGAGCCCAGTAGGGAAAGTTTCAAAAATCTTAATTCGGTTTTTCAGACACATAAAAACCATAAAAGCACATTGACCAATAATGAATATTACACAGTAAAAACATGATATACAAGCATAAAATACCCAATTAATATAATATATATTAATGGCAACAAACACAAGTAGGCAGGTATAAAAATAACAGCGGTACTTAAACAATTAACTTTCCCTACTGTTTCTAAGTCTTAGGGCAGATTTTAAAAAAACAATCAAAAATGAAGTGCTTTCAGGGTTTAACAATTGCAAGTAGTAAAGGGCTGGTCTAACCTAGGTGAAATTCAGTTTCTTTAAGAGGGGCTTTAAATAGAACCTCCGGGGTAGATCATAAAAAGGGCAAATAAATAAAAAGTGCTCCAAATCCTGCGGAGACTCATAGTCGCAGCCGCAGGATGGTAGCACTTGGCCTCGGTGAGAACCCCTTGGAACAGCTAACAGAAGGTGGTAATAATTCAGGGAAAACCTGATTAACAGGTGCCGCTCAAAACCCGACATGGGCCAGAATAGATAAGGCTCAAGTGAGGCGGTAGTTTTCAGCATAGCATGGTTTCGGACACTGAATTTATTTAGTTCCACCTCTTCCCGATTCATTTGTTATGTAAGAGAAAAAGTTTTCCTTACAGACTCTACATCAGCGAGTCTGATCAAATCGGGTTTTAAAAAAAGTTCTGGGCGCCCCACGGCAGAGAAACAATCTTTTAAATATCTTAGCCATGGGATTTTGAGCATGTTGTCTGAAGATACTGCTTCCCTTAGGAGTAGATGGTTTAAAAGCAGATCTTTATTCAGCCAGCATTTTAGCCAAAAAGTTAGTGGCCGTAGTGCTAAAGTATCACTAATGAAGGGTGTTCCATTTTCGTCATGCATTACAAGATTGGAGATCCCCTTTGGGACCCCCAGCAGTTGCATCAGAAAGATGTTCTCTGCCACCACAATATCATTAGCTGCCATGTACCCCCAGAGTTCGCTACCGTAACTTCCTATTGCCACACTCTTTGCTTGGTAAATCTTTAGAAGTGCAGCAATAGGACGTTTACCCATTTTCCTGGGAAAATTAAATATAGTAGCATTTGCCCTGGTTATCTCGCCCCTTTTCCTTCTGGATTAAAGGTCCCCATTTTAACTGGTCATCGAACAAAACTCCCAAATAAGAGAATGTTCTGGTTGTGGGAACCCTCATCTTGTTAACCCTAAATAAATAAGGCTTAATATTACGCTGCCCCACCTGCATTATATAAGATTTAGTGTTGTTGATAGATAAGTCGCGGGCATCCATAAAATTATAAAAAGCATTTAATAGGGTTTGAAGGCCTCTTGGGGTCCTAGCCATGAGGGCAGCATTGTCTGCGTACAGTAAAACAGGCAGCCCCTTACGACCAACATAGGGATAATCAGCACCAGTGTCTAGTAAAAACTCCTCCAGGTTATTAATGTATAAGTTAAAAAGAAAGGGGTCTAAAATACAGCCCTGCCTAAACCCCTCTGGACACTAAAATCCCTGGACACCCTTAGATCCTGCGAGTACCTCACGTTGGCCTTAGTATCCTGATGCATGTCCCTAAGGAGGATGACCAGGCTGGGCTCCACCCCCATGGCGCCCATGGCCTCCCAAAGTTTCCCCCGGTTGACACAGTCAAACGCGGAGGAGAGGTCCATGAACGCCATGTGAATGGTACCCTGCCTAGCCAAAGTATACTTCCCCAAGACCATGTACAGGTTGAGGCACTGTGCTGTTGCGGAGTGACCAGGCCGGAACCCATATTGGGTTTTAGAGATGACCCCGTGATCATTGGCCCAGGCTTTCAGTCTATTTAGGATTACTCCACCCACTTTTTTGACCACAGAGTCAATGAGGGAGATTGGCCTGTAACAGGTGGTGCTGTTATGGTCTCCTTTCTTACATACTGGCACTATCGTGGATGTGCCCCAGGACCTAGGACAGCCATGCTCTGCGGCTGCATTAAGCACAGCAGTGAGAAACGGCGCCCAAAGAGATTCGTTTGATTTAAATAGATACGGGGGCATTCCATCTGGACCTGGTGCTTTATTACTGGATAACCCCAGGATGCCTTTCTTAACCTCACTAATTGTAAAAAGTGGGGGGGGGTTACACTTTGTTCCCCTCTAACCACTTCTGTCTGCAAAGTATTACTGTTAAAAATAAGACTAAAATGGGATACCCACTCATCTTCGGTGATATTAGTGCCAATTGAATTGGACCCCACCACATCGAACAAAGGTTTGTTAATAATACCCCAGAATCGTTCACTGTTTCCAAGGGTATTTGGGTCTAACAGATCTTGCCAGATTTTATCCTTTATTTCTGCCTTACGCTTGGCCAGGGCCTTTCTGTAAGACAGCCGTAGTGACCTGATTAGTGTAGGGTCCCTGGGAGTAGACTTCAAAGCCACCTTTAGCTCACGGCCTACTTTTGAGCAGGAGTGGACAAACCATTTGGGGTCCCTACACCGAGGGCCCGAAGAAGGTACAGATAGCAAGTCACCTACTTTTGAAACAATCCCGTCAAATGCTGAGAGAATATCTGGCGGGAGAGACGCAGGGGATACACATGATGATAACTCAGAGGCGCAGGTTTTAGTAATCTTGTCATAGATTGTCTCCGAGTTCACCGTAGACCATTTTAAACGTCGCCTACCATCTGAACATTTCAGGACCCCACAATTTTGAACTTTATCACGTAAATTTAAAAGGTTGCCAGCCAGTGAGATACAAACAGGATTGTGGTCGCTATATGCAGATTCCTGGATTTTAAAGCCAGATATAATTGATTCTAGGCCATTAGAGAGGAGAATGTGATCAATATAAACCCCCCCGAGTACCCCTTGAATGTGGGAACGGTTTGGCAGCTGCAAACATCAACCAGGGACATAGCAGAAGTTAGGTCAAATTCATTTAGTAGCTGGTTCAGCGTATCACCCCGGACAGAGTGTTCAAAATGAAGCCTCCCATTCTGTGACAACCTAATTCTCCCATTGCGGTGTTCATAGGGTCCCCACATGGATGCACGTTAAAGTCCCCCATGATAAGGATCTGATGGGAGAAGTTTTCACTGTGGTGCATAATGAAATCGCCCAAATCGACAATCCTGCATTCCCCTCTTAAGTTTACAGTGTTATAAAAGTTAATCAGGGACACCCTTTCATTCCCTCTTCTTGTAATCACTGCTTGGATGTTGATGTTTTGTGTAGGTATTACTTTGACTACACAGAGCAAGGCTAGGTCACTATACAAAGCCAAGTTTCTTGTAGGCAGATCACCGAGAAAGACCTTATGAAGTCTACCCATTTTGGGTCTTTAGCCTTTCCCGCCAGCCCGGCAATGTTCCAGCAGATAACATTATAATCCGATTTCTTACGTGCAGATGTTTGCGGCGATCGGGTTACAATCATACCCCCTCTAGAATCAACATTATTGACTATGATAGCGCCCCTAGGGGGCGATAGGGTGGCACAGGTTATTTTGCTAATAACTGGCTTAGGGGCTTCGTCAGGTTGTACAAGACTGGCACTATCGGATTGCACGCACATTTCATCCCTGGAATGGTGGCGTCAATCAACCAGTTCTAAACCGCTATACATGTTTTGTGTATGTATTTGACTAACTATATGCGGTTGTGCGTACCGGCCCCCACCCGACCTTTCCACACCCCAATGTTTTACTAATGTGCAGTCACTTTCCATGTCTGGGAGATGGGGTGGGGGTAGAAGTATGATAATGGGAGAGGTTGGATTGAGGACTCATGGCTGTAGTGACTCCAGTTACAGATATGCCCCACGGTGCGCGGGTCCCTAAAGTTCACTATCACGCAATCTCCTTGAATAGTTTTTGGCCTGTGCCCCACCCAGGACAACCTGCGTACCATCAGGATTTTGCTAGAAACATTGCGGGGGAGTGGTCTATGCCTATTTAGCCAATCGGCGGTTTTGTTTTTTAAGTAGATGAACGATTCCTTGGTTGGGTTAATTAATTTAGGGACCCCAGTTAAGACTACCAAGTAAGGGCTTGATTCTGGTGGTAAGTCAATTCTTATGTCCCCAGCAGTGCGTACATCGGATGAATCCCGGGGAGTTTCTATGGGCTTAACAATATTACCCCCTAGTGTGGTGTTAACAGGTAGTAATACAGGGGTAGGTAATTTTGTGGGGGATACATTTTAAATGGGTGGTATTACGGGTGCAATAGAGTTATTTATCACATCCCCCCTTGTGTATTGTTATGTTGAGCATCACCCAAAGACGCTGTTTTTAACTTAGTATTGTCCACGATCTCCAATGTAGCTTTCTCAATCTTGGTTAACCGCCGCTCGATCTGTACAAGTCTGTTTTCAAAAGATTTGAAGGTTGATTTTAGCAGGGCTCCAAGATTGGCAAGATCTGGGACCTCCAATGCCAAGGTTGTAGCGGTAAAATTGGGCGCCCCTGTGGTAATTTAAGACAGTACTAGTGTCCCATCTCTCTCTACGTGGGCCTCTATGCCCGGGCCGTTTGATGCTGTGTTGCTGTCACTAACACATTTGGCAATATTGGGCTTCCTTCCTCCAGCAACAGCATTAGTGGACAGTCACGGGAACGTTGATGATATTTGTACGTGACGATGGATCTGGGGTACCGGCGTTGGCAAAATGCCCCATAGATGACCTTTTGTCTAAAGCAAGATCTAGGGAAACCCTGTGTACCATAAGGCTAATCCCCTGATCAATAACTGAGTTTGCCCTGGTGATAAAATTTTCCAGAGTCCCTGTAAGGAGCCCACCTGGGTTAGCTGCTTTGCTTTTATTTTTTGTACTGACATTTTACAGTAGAAATGGCCAGCCAAGCAAGTACTTACAGTTGAGCTCAATGTTCTAGTAGCAGAGGCTCCACTTTGAAGAGGGGTAGCCCAGTCCGGTCTCCCTCGGCCTCGAACAGGCTTAAACGGGCCTTCCCTTGGCCCGGGCTTCGCCCGGCTCGTCCCGCGAAGCGGGTCTCAGTGTTGTTTAAATGCGCCTCCTGGCGCTGGCATGTCATCGTTAGAACACGCCGCCGCTAACGCAGCTGGGTATTGTAGTACCGGGGCGGCAGCACGGCTTTCACATCAGGTGACTCCTGGCGGTGGCGGTGTTAGGCTCTCAGTGACTCCTGGCGGTGTTGCTCAGAGTAAGGTAGGTTTAGCCACGAATGTTCCCCCACTCCGCCGGTCTCAGCGTTGGTTAAATGCGCCTCCTGATGCTGGCACATCGTCGTTAGAACGCACCGCCGCTAAGGCAGCCGGAAATTGTAGTACCCGGGAGGCGGCGCGGCTTTAACATCCAGTGACTCCTGGCGGTGGCGGCGTTAGGCTCTCAGTGACTCCTGGCGGTGGCGGCGTTGCTCAGAGTAAGGTAGGTTTAGCCACGAATCAGGGAAAGTACCTTATTCCTGATTCCGATGGAAGCTAAACTGACCCCCAGCAGCCCATGATTAAAAGTATCAAAGGCAGCTGACAGGTCCAAGAGGATCAGAGCTGCACTCCCCCTGCTGTCTAAGATCAGCCTAACCTCCTCCGTAGCAGTGATAAGGGCCAACTCCTTGCTATGGCAAGCACGACATACAAATTGGGAACCAGAATAGCGTTATCATTGATGATTTATTTGTTTGCAGAGTTTTATTTAGCACTGGCTAGACTCTGAGGTATCAGAGCACTTTACATGGGGATCAGCAAGTTACAGGATACAACAATTACATCAGTTACAGGATCCAAGCATAGGCATAGGCGAAAACTATGAGATCACACAATATTATTAAAGTTATTGGTGCATAGCATAGCCAAGACACACAACATTATGGGAAGTTGAAGGTAGAGGGGGAAAGGTAAACAGGGGAAAGAAATGCAGATAGGGACAGGCAGGGGGAAAAGTACTTCAGGGGGAATAAAGCAGTCAAAGCAGTGAAAGTGATAGACAAAACCGTGAGAAATCGTGAAAAACAAGGTCCGATGTCCGACTTAGTAGGTGGCAGCCATGGGGGTGAACCAGAGCCAAACTCCTCTATAGCTGCATAGGACAGCTCCACCAGGCATTGGCCAAGGGTACTCAGGCTTCACAGGAAGTACAAACAGTTTTTGTTTTCCGCCCATGGGGCATCATCATCCAACACCGCACTCAGGCCTCAGGGCTACAGGTTGGGCCGCCATGATTGCTCTGCCAAATCAAGCATGACTGACGATAGTTCAATATTTTACAAAAGGTTCCCTAGGAACTTTAAAATGTGTTTTGAGGCAATAGTATATCAAATAAGACTGCCTTTTTATTCAACCAGATCATAAGCAAACATTCGGTCCATCTTATGTGAGAGTTATCTGAAAAAAATCCCATCTAAGAAGTGTCCAGCGCTATTAGTCAAACCCTTAACAAATTGACACAGCCCTACACTATCCCTATGATCAATAAGTGCTTATGTGTCTGAACCGGCTATTTTTTCTGATGGAAGTTAAAATCCCCATGTACTGTAAAATTGGAGTGTTCAGCTTTATGAGCTAAAAAGGAGCCTACATTTTCTGAAAAAGCGGCCTTGGATTTGGGTGGACCGCAGAGTAACATTTCATTAAAGGAGTATTGATCGTAGAGTTCAATTTTAAAGTCAAATACTTTGCAGTCCTGATTGTCCAGCTGCACTTTAATCCAAGATATAAAGCTAGGTTTGAGAATGAGCGCTATGTCCCCGCCTTTTCTCTATACCGGATCTACTCTGGTATGCCCACTGCAAACGTCCACTGTGCACCGGGGTTTCCCCCATATTTTATAGTAATCTGCTGAGCCCCGATAGACCAGACCATCAACCTCTTCCAAAATGGTGGTCAGCCAGAAGTAGATCAAATGAGATCCAAATGAACCAACTCTCTCCGCAACAAAACAGAAAGACCTGGAGGCAGAGGTTGGTGAACAAAGTTCTCACAGGTCTGGAAGCCTATAGTGCAGCCTATTTGGATGATATTGCTCCAAAGTGTTCTGGAAGCCCTGCAGAAGCAGGCCTCATTATAAAGACCACCAAGTTGCCAGATAGGGCTGAGCAAGGTTTTACACTTGAGTCACCTGGTAAGTGGAGGCCAAGTTTAGCCATTGAAGAGCAAAATCAAGAGCATCATGGACTGGGCTGTTCTGACTACACTGTTATGTAACATTTTAGGACCCTATTGTAATTTTCCCAATTCATGCCCTTATATAGGTATAAATCACTATATCATTATATAGGCATAAGAATCATAACCATATTTAGAAATAGCTCATGCAGTCCAAATACGGCAGGGCTACTTCCACTAGTTCCGAAAATCTACAACTATATCTTGGAAAACTCAGCTTCAGCAGCTAGGGACTTACCCTTGCTCGAATACTGACTTGTCCAAGAACTCATGGAGTTTTCAAAGAACTGAGAGTCTTTAATGACGTTATTATGTCCACCTTTACGTCAATATCAGCACCTTCAAGGTATAAATATGCTCACACTTGCCACAGCAAACACACGGTGGTTTGGAGCAGTTCGACTATCTACTTGCCCGACGTGCCGTGCTACTGCAAGTGCCAAAGGAAGCCGACCCTCCAGCAGACGCACTGAGAGAGACGCTTTCATTTCTCTTGCTGAGAAATCCAGCTCCAGTGTTTCCAAGCTACCCTTGCGGGTTGTTGGGAAATTGAGTCCTGAGCCTGACCTTCTTCATTCCAAATCAAGGTACAAGCTGATTAGACCCTAAGATAAATCTTGGACAGATTCTTGGCAAAGAATACTTCATTTATGGTACACCTCACTTACTTTTTCCTTTGTACTAAGCTTAGATTAGGTACATCTGGGTAGGCGTATTTTAGAACCACCAGATGAGTACTTTTAGCCTCTGTTATTTATCTATGTATTTATCTATGGTTTAGGAACCATACAATGCTCTTACAGTATTATTTTATTCTACTCTTTTAACTGTATGCATTATATTTTGCAACCAGTTTTACGATTGTAGCAGTTCATTTCTTATGCTTGAGAAAGAAGACTGTTCAATGAATCCTTTTATTGAAAACGCCTGTCTATCTATTTCTCTGCACCTCTGGTGAAAGAAAGCATGCACGATTGACTGAGTAAAATATCTATCTATTGTTTCGACGACTCTGAAGATCAGTTTTATTCTTGGGGAAACAAAGTTGTCAATTTTTATGCAGTTGATATACTTGGATAGAGACCTGTCTACATAAGTCCTACGTCACATCTATAGGATTTATTATTCCAATGCGCAGAGCTTATTGGAAATATAGAAACTACACTACATGGTGCCCAACGTGAGGCAAGGCACTCATTTAACGCTAGATACTAGAGTAACGCAGTCATGCTTTTCACAGAGACCCCTTTATCCCATAAAAACTCCAATAGATGACTTGAGTGGGTTAACGGATAAAATATCCGCCATAAACTGAGTAGGACGAAAAATTCTATGTATTAGTTTTGGCTTTGTTCAACGTTGAAGGATACAGTTTTCCAAAATATTGTGCACCTTAGCTTTATTTCCTTAAAACTTGCTCTGAAAACTTTCATTAAACAATGTTGAATAATGACAACATCGAAGCCGGTGGAGCTGGAAAACCTCGGCCAGGTTTTGACACCACATGGTTTAATAAAGACAACATGGATGCTGTAATCATCCCGGAAAACATAAGGAAAGCCATAGCTATAAAGCTTATAGAAAATGGCCTATCAGCAAGAGGTGGTAGAGTCATATTTGTCATAGAGGCACATGAATATCGGCAGACAGAGGTATTCTATTCATGGATTTTCTTTCCACAAGCAAATCCAACAACAAATGTGTTCCACTGTTACAAGATAGAGGAAGGTCCAGTGGAATACGCTCCTTTCGAGGTCATTGAAATTCCACTCACTTACCAAGAGAATCAGCTCTGGTTTAAAGGCACCCTACAAGATCAAAGTCACATTTCCAGGCTCGGTCCACTATTTAGACCAGGAGCAACATGACCGGTACTAGCCAGCTATACACCACGTCCTCACATTGAGAGAATGACAGATGTAGAACTGTTAGCTCAGCTAAAACAATTAATTAAAATCCATAGACAATTGGTACAATATGTCATGCGGACTCTAACAGTCCAACCCTCATCAGGGGAATACAAACAAAATTACACCACAGACTATACAATCAGTCATTGGTAAATTGCCCGCAAAAAGGGAACAAATTCAATTTTGGTTAGCTCAAAAAATTACTCAAATAGAGTCAGTATTTCCGAATAGTACACCTCATGAGAAACACAAGGATTTTAACAATCTGGTTACCAATGGGGGTCGCACCACACGTGGAGGACTGTGACACTGGGGGTACAGTCTTTGCTTCAACCTACACAAAAACAAATTTTTGTGTTCTGTCAATGGCGGTAATACCTGATGTCCTGAAACAGATTCAAAATGAATACGGACCAGAACTTGCCTTGAATCTTGGTATGACATTACTAAAAGATTACAAACAGGTCGCAGCTATCTTATTAGCTAACATTAAAGGTGAAGCAGCATCCGTGGCAATCCGCCAAAAATGAAAAGAACTTGATATTCTTAGCAATCGTATGAACTTGCTAGAATTATTGAAAAATCCTATGATGAACTAGGAAGAGATAATTTGGGTGGGAAACCAGTAAAACCTGAACTGACAGAAAATCCTGAAAAAGTTTTTCTCAAAAACAATCTCACTATACCTAAAAAGAAGTGGGAAAATAGTAGACACTCACTTCCTAAAGAGAAGCGTTCTCAGTCCAGAGGTAGATCTCCTCAAAAGGAGCACTCAGAAAAGAGGTATAACCTTAGAAATAGGGAGAATTTAAGAAAACCTTATAGATATCAAGATATTGATACACGCTCCTCTCGTACCTTTCAGACTTCCTCGCAGAAATCCGAAAGAAGAGGACCATCAGAACACAAAGAAGAACGTGTGAGGTACAAAGACGATCAACACGTTCCAAAAAATAAGAAAACTCAATTCACCAAAAAGAAGGTAGCAAGTATTAAAATCAGACATGGTGAGGATCTTGAGGACACAACTCAAGAACGGGGAGTGAGCCCAGACAATGCTGGACAGTGCAGCAGAAGTCCCCATAGCTCGCAAGATCCTGAAGGATCATCTGGAGACAGTGGATCTGAATGAATGCATTCACGTTGAAACTGCAGATACCCGGGTTAGTGTACCACACAAGTTATAAGTCAGACTTCGTATAGAGTGGGAAAATTACAAGGAAAATAAAAGCACTCTTTTGGGAAAAACGATCCAAGGTTTATGACATCCTTCTGGCTGAAAAAGACTGGCCACCTCAATTTGTCAGGGAGTGCCAACATGGCGAAGAGATCTTTATGCCGGCCTACTCAAATCACATTCCTATTAAAAAAAATGCACCTATGCCAGAAAAAGGGCCGTGGCACATGCTCCAGCAATATATAAACATCAAGTGGGATGGAATGAGGATTCTCCTCACCACAAAATCCAGTTAAAGAATCAGCCAACTACTCAAAGGCAGTATCCAGTTAAGCAAGAAGCTAAAAAAACAGGTCAGGGAGATCTTAGATCAACTTGAATACCAAGAGGTGATTGAAACATGCACCTCGTTCCATGAACAATCCTTTGTTTCCTGTCTCCAAACCAGACAATACATATCGTCTAGTCTTGGATTACAGACATTTAAACTCCTGCTGCAAAACTTTTGCAGTACAAAATGCACACAGTGCAGCACTGATGAATAAAATTGTTCGCAAAAAATAGAAAACAACATTAGATATTTCAAACAGTTTCTTCTGTGAAAACATTGCACCTGAAAGCAGGTACTTGACCGGTTTCTCAATAATGGGGTCACAACAACACTTTTGTCGTCTCCCGCAGGGGTTTAAGAACAGTCCTGGGTTATTTTCAGCCAGAGTAACAGAATTACTACAAACGTATGATGATGAGGCATAATCTTATGTCGATGACATCTATCTTACAGATGCTGATTCGGACAGGCACTTGACCAGGGTGAACACCATATTATTTGGATTTGGCTCTAAAGGGTATAAATTCAACTTTAAAAGTCAGGTATTGCCCACCTCAACGTCCTATTCTTGGGATACGAACTTTCAAGTGAAGGCAAAAGCCTGGCAGCAAACTTTTTAGAAAAATGTGCACTGCACCAACCTCCAAAAACGCTGAAAAACTTACAGTCAGTTTTAGGATTCCTGAATTTTGGAAGAACTTACATTCTAAACTAAGCAGAAAGGGTTAAACCTCTCTATGAACTAATCAAACCTGATTTCAAACCAACTAATTGGACTCAAAAACACACAGAAATTTTGTGTTCAGTACAAACAGACATGTTAGCGACAACACATTTACAGACAGGCTTAAATGAACACAACCTTTTAATCCGAATCATCATAGGAAGATGTGGATTCACATACCTAACCTTTAATGAATGTGACAGGGTACCAATAGCTTAAAAATCATACTTGTACACACAAGCTGAAATGAAATTCACTTCAACAGAAAAAATTCTGACAGCGGTTCAGACTGCGGTAGCAAAAGAAAGAGCCCAAGCGCAGGGTAAATGAATAAAATCGTTTCTCCTGTACCTGCCTTAGAGGCAGTGACAAACACAAGCATTAAGAATGCAAATGCTTTACTTTTAAGATGAATACAATGGGTTAATTCTCTTTCTGCGACAGACGTTGAATACGTTTTTGATCCTTACTTGAAGACACAAGAATTTCTCCAATACGAACAAGAATGCCCTCTGCCCACTGAAATTCGGCCTCTAGAACATTACGGCTGTATAATATATACAGACGGATCAGCACAGCCCGCAATTGGAGGAAAACAAGCTTATAGTGCTGTGTGCGCGATTGTTAAAGGTCGCTGGTGCATTGGTTAATTCAGGACCATGGTCACAAGAACTTAATCTCTCGGAGACTGTACAGCTCAGTGAGCTGAACAACAGGCTTTCAAAATGGCGCTTGAAAATACTGATCGCGAATTCCCCACACTCATAGTGTGAGATTCATATTACTACGTCCAGTCTTACAATGAATATCTGCAGAACTGGGTTCAAAATGGTTTCAAAGATGCAAAAGGTGGCACAATCAAGTATAAAATGCTTTGGGAACAAGTAGTTCTTTTACAGAAAGAACTACAAAAGACTTACGTGATCCATACACTGAGTCATCACCATGATGACGTTTACGTTGAAGGGAATTCATTGGCTGATGAAGCCGCGAAGGCAGCTGTGCAAACGGCTTTCGTAACTAGAATCACTTGTTTAAAAACAAAAATAGATGGTGAAACCATGTTTGCTGTCAATGCCACGAGCAAAGGCAGCGGAGCTGCGTTACCTCTAAATTATCCACCCGAGTATACATACATAATTGATGTAAACTGTGTTCCTTTTGCTCTAATCCCTGCAGTGGGGGATAGGGTAATTCCAAACAGGAACCGGAGAGGTGTTCTGATTCACAAAGCACATATGGGAGAGGGTCTGATACATCAAAGGATCTCAAAATCTCTATTAGATTTAGAAGAGATGTACTGGTGGCCAGGGATAAAAGCTCACATATACGAATTCAGAATTAATTGCGATGACTGTTACAGAGATCACAGCTTGGAGCACCACCAGATTCCTGACTACAGTGTAGTCAGCCCAGTACAGACACCACTGTTAGATAGCATTAGACGATCCACGCTCAAACGTCCCAATGGACAAAAGCGGTCCCGCAAACACTAGGACAACATTCATTTGGATGTGACCTCAGCGCTCCGCTGACGCCCGAACTGTTGTAAAAGATTTGCGAGTCTTTATCGGCACATACGCAATCGGCACACTACAATCTGACCATAGTCCTGCGTTTAGCTCTAGGACTTATAAGGAGGCCATGGCCAGTTTGGGCATTGCCTTGCGGTTTTCGAGTCCATTCCATCCTGATGGAAATTTGGTTGTGGAGAAACAAACCGTGACATAAAGCAATCTATAACAGCTTGGGTATTAGGTTCGGGTGACGGGTGGGTCAATTGTCTAATAAGTGTCCAAAGTAGTCTTAATAACCTGCCAAGAAAGTCTCTGGGTGGAATCACTCCATATGAAATCCTTTTTGGTAATAGAATGATGGTTGAAGACCTCGATCGTCATACTTCAGTGGTGGAACAAAAACCCTTTGATATCAAAGATCGTTTGGCTGTTTTACAGGACTCAAACAAAACAAGAAGAAGTGTAAAACAACACCATCAAAAAGCCAACGATCACTGAAGAAAAACCACCTGTCCAAGCAAGACCTGTCTGGATTCCAAAGATTGGGGGTCTGGTCAGAGAGAAAATAGTGGACAAGAAGGAATTTGGGCCTTCTTACAGAAAACCAGTACCTCTACTAGCCGTCCACGGATCAAGAACAGTGTTACTGCCGCCCCATGCTGGAAGAAAGGAGAACCTGCCGGTATCAATTGACCTGATAAAACCACATCATGTGGCCGATAATAAGTAGTAGGCCCAGTGGACTCCCAAGATGTGGCAGACGATCAAATCTTGCTACTATCCAAGAGGTTCAAACTGAGAGACTCATCACCATTGAAGATTCTGCAGTGAGAAAAGAAGGACTATGCAATAAAGCCATCGAACTTGTGCCTCTTGAAACCCAAATAACAGTTTGTAAAGACACTCCCTTCTACAATGATGTAGCATCTAACTATACAAACATGTCAAGGGAACAAGGAGCTCCAGTGATTTCAAATAATCCGGATGCAAATCCAACAAATGACAGAACTGCCTCTGGCTATTTCATCAACTTTGATACCTTTTCTGAGGATCCCAGTGAACCTGAAACAGCGCAAACAAACAAAACTTTCAAGGACCAATTAACGGAAATTGGTAAAGAGCTTGCAAATACATATCTGGTTTCATCATAGGTTGAATTTTGGATTGGGTTAGGTGTATTTTATCTCCTGCTAAGGCTCATTCTTGTTTTTAGTTTGGAAAAGCTGATAGATGGAAAACATATTAAAATGGACACAGCAGGTAAGAACATCAACTTGCTCCTGAAACCACACAAATCATCTCATCGTGAACAAGGAGACCTGTCATTAGTGAACATCACAGCGGTTCCTCTACCTTGTGGAATAGCATGGGATAGAACTGATTATGACATTCATGGCCCTGTCGAGCGGATGAAGATTCCACACCAATTCAAGGTTTCCTTGATTGATTTTGCTTCATCTAGTACATTTTCTGATGATTGGGACTTTGAAACTGTTAATAACATGATGGCAGATTTAGAAATGTCAGCAAAGTTTGCAAAACATGAATACTTAGAAGGTTCATCAAATTATGAAGAAATTTATTGTTTTAATCATTTTGGTCATCATTATTTGCACAAGTCTGCAAACCCTAGAAATGTTTTAACTTGTAATCAATGGGAACATTGCCCAACACCTCCAAAAGATAGCTCTAAAACATTCTATAGAAACTTTCCATATTTTACAGGTTTTAATGTCACAAACCCAGAAAGCTTCTACTTCAAAAATGTTAATAAGACAGGCATGAAAAGTATGTTGACTAATACTAAACAGATTTATTCTGCGGTCTTTCATGCTCAATTGTCCACATTAGGCTTTGAATTTTGGAAAGACAACATTGAGACAAAAACTGTTTGGGGCAGAAAAGACTGGCAGGTACAAGGTTTAGAAGCATTGTTTAGAGCCTGCATCATCCAAGAACAAATACTGTTCTTAAATGAAACTGTTTAACAGACATCTTGTCTTGGCCTGGCTAAGATAAAAGATTTAAACAAACTGTCCATACCTAAGCCCACACCTGATAGTAATTTAACTTCAGACGAGAAGGTAGATGTAAATTATATTTTACTACAAAACAGAACAAATCCTGAATGGAAAAAATGGTTAATCTGGCCCACAGACACGAATATCTGTCAACATAGATTCCTGAACAAGACACAAGGGTTTACAGTAACTCGGCCAGATCCCAGATATATCCAGAGACAACATCCAGGGATAATAACAACTTACAGTGTAGGAAAACTGTACCATGAATGGCTACAAAAATCCACACTCCCGAAAATGAAACAACACTTAATTTTACTTAAAGATGGCGTTGAGGGGGGCGTGGCCAAGATGGTGGCGTAGAGAGATGCAAAATCGCCGAGCTCCCGCTGGCGGCCTTTCACAGCACTGGCCAGAGGCCATAGTAGCCACTGTCGGCACCACAAAACTTGTACCGGACATCCCTAAAGCCACGGTCCTACGGGCAGACCCCCGCTCGGCCGTCAAAAGGAGCCCTTTACTACATGAGAAGCCCGCTGCCTCAGTGGTCGGTGAGGGGGAGGGGCAGAGTCCACGACGGACCGAAGCGCCTTGAACATCGGGCCGCGCACACCACTGGACTCCCAGCGCCGAAGTGCTCTGCAGCCAAGGAGCAAGTAAGGAGACCTGGAACTGGGCCCTGGAGAGGAGAAACGGAGCCCCGAGCTGCGGAGGAAGAGCCGCCGCCATATTGCTAAAGGCAAACGTGTGCCGCGAACTCCGGGGATCCAGGGGAGCCGCGTCGACCGCAAGGATCATCCACAGTCCTGCAGACAGGACAAAACAGAGGCACAGGCACCCCCGGGATGACCCTCACGGCGATCTGGACTGCTCAACAGGAAGCAGTGGAACATACGGCATCTTGGTAAAGGTGGCCCGGAGAACGCGGCCGCAGGGCACTGCAGGAGCCAGGAGGTGATCCGGCACTCATTGGTGAGCCACACGCAGGGGCCCAGACCAGTGGTAACGAAGGGGGGACACACCCACTGGGCCAGGAGCGTGAGACTCCATAACACTGCCAGAGGGGGGCCAGGCCCCGCGCTGAGAGGAGTTGAAGGGGGCCCTTGCCACACTAGCGAGCAGCCGAGGTGGTAACCCCGGGATTCGAGCGACGGAGGGATGAGGAGCACGTGGCAGCGCTGGCGACCAAGGTGAGGAGGAGGAGGTGGCGCAGCTGGATCACCGCTGTGAGCCCGCAGCAAAGCAGAAGCTGAGGGAAACCCGTGGGTCACAGCGTTGCCCCAGGTCCTGACTGGTGCAGATGGGGGCGGTTGAGCTACGAGGCCCCACAAACACAGAGGCCCAATAGACCTAAACTAGGTGGGTCACACTATGCTGGGGATATCCCAGGTGAGACGGAGGCGGCCTGCAGCCACCCGGAGGATAGCGGTCCAACCAGGGAGACACCACGAGAGCAGCTAGTGGTGAAAGAGAGCGCTCCAGACCGATGGATTACACTCGGCGCACAACGCGGGACGGGGATTCCCAACAATAGATCCACCTACCATGTCGAATGCGAGGGTCCGCAAAGAAAAGTCAGTCAAAGACTTATTTGAGAAAGCCCAGACGTCCCAGTCGCCCAAAGGCATGACTACGACCACTGCACGCCCCGCTGCAGGCCCCACAGATAACAAGGAACCCATCACGAAAGCATTTCTAGAATCGCTCTTTACTGCGCTAAGGGACGACATTCACACCTTCAAAAAATAATTTACCGAAGAACTTAAGGAGGTTAGCAAAGATGTAGATGGGATAGGAGAGCGATTAGCGACGTTGGAAACAAAGACTGACAGACAGGATACTGACATTGACGCCCTCCAACAAGAGATTCTGAGACTCCATGACCAACAAGTGGACCTGCAAACGCACATGGAAGACCTGGAGAACAGATCTAGGCGCCATAACATACGAGTAAGAGGCGTACAAATGACAGACGATGTCAAGGACCTTTTCACCTTCACGAAGAGCTCTTTAACTATATCTTAGGTCACCCACTTGAGTCAGAGCTGCACCTTGAGTGGGACTGCTGAGGAATGCTTCATCCCCCCCCTCCAGATATCCTTGTCTGTATTCAGGACTTTCGTACAAAGGAAGCCATCCTGCAGAAAGCTGGGCGCAGCGCCCTATCACCTTTAAGAATCACACTCTAGTCTTGTTTCAAGATCTGTCGGCACTCACTTTGCAGAAGTGACGGTCCTTAAACCAGTCACAGCACATCTTCAGCAACAGCAAATTCCTTACAGCTGGGGCCACCCCTTCCGTATAGTGTTTAGGCTTGACAAACGTACAAAATCCGCTCCCTGCGAGAGGCTTGCTGCTTCCTGGGGATCGACCCACTGGAGGAGGAGGACAACGTATCGGCCCAAACAGAGGGGATGGCGGGCCCGGGCTCCCAGTGGCGAAAACAGGGCAGGAGATGACGGATCAGAAAGCCCCCCCGCAGATGACATCAAGGATGGGCAGCGCGCCGCAGTTGAAGCAGTGGCCTCGGACCTCTCTTTGACCCACCCTGGCTGACACTAATGGCTTCACCAAATGCAGTTGCAGACTGGACTTTCCACGTGCAGGCTCGTTGGCGGGAGGGAGGTTCCCTTCGACAGACAGTAACACCCCGAGAGACTACATTCCCGATCACCCCGGAGGGTGATGGACTTTGGACCTCAGGTTTTTGGGGGTGATTGGGGGAGTTTTTGGGGGGAGGGGAGTTTGAGGATTGTAAGGGGGGAGTTTTGGGGGAAGAGGGCTGGGAGGGAGAGAGGAGTTCTTGGGGGGGTTGGGGAAGGGGAGGAAGAAATTGTCCAGTGCTCTATGTTGGCTCACAATCCACACCTACTACACTTACACAGCTCAGTGCAGACCCCCAGCACCTCGCTAATGCCCCCACGTTTGCCCTGGCTTACTGGGATTTGGATACTAGCTTTCCCCACAACACTGTAGGTAAGGCCACCCACCACCTTTAAGATCCTGACCCTCAACGTGAAGGGTCTGAATAGTCCCATTAAAAGAAGAACGATCTTATCCTATCTGGAAAATGCACAGGCGGACATATGTCTATTACAAGAGACCCACCTGTTAGCCTGGGACTGTCACCGGCTGCGCTCCCTCAAATTCCCAACCCAGCTCTTGTCTTCGAACACTACCAAGACTGCAGGTGCAGCAATTCTCGTAGCACGACAATTCAAAGGGGAGGTCCTCCATAAAAGCGCAGAACTTAAGGGGCGGCTGCTAGCTTACCGCTTGTCCTTAAATGGTCTCACGTTCACTCTAGGGTCCCTCTACGGCCCTAACGAAAGCCAGGAACGCTTCCTGCACTCAGCCCTTGCAGAGGTCACAGTCACACCAGATAGACATATCATTGTGGGGGGCAACTTAAATCTAGGCTTCGACAATGTCCTGTCAAGGGCGTTACATAAAGGTTAAAAACCGTTGGACTGAGGGAAGGACCCTGGGGAATACCGCAGGGCAGCGTCAAGGAAGGTGAAAAAATGTTCCCTAGTGCCACATCTTGAGAACACTCGATCAGGAAAGAGCCCAGTAGGGGTAGTACTTTTTCCCTGATCCAGATGGAAGCTAAATTAAACCCCAGCAGCCCATGATTAACAGTATCAAAGGCAGCTGACAGGTCCAAGAGGATCAGAGCTGCACTCCCCCAGCTGTCTAAGATCTGACTAAGCTCCTCTGTGATGGCAATAAGGGCCAACTCTGTGCTATGGCAAGCACGAAATCCAAATTGGGAACTAGAATAGCGTTATCATTGATGATTTATTGAATTATTTTATTTATTTATTTGCAGAGTTTTATATAGTGCTTGCTAGACCTGGAGGTATCAGAGTGCTTTATATGAGGATCAGCGAGTACAGGATACAAAAATTACATCAGTTGCATCAGTTACAAGATCCAAGTTTAGGCATAGGAGAAAACCAGGAGATTACACAATAATATAAGTTATTGGCGTGTAGCATAGCTAAGACACACAACATTATGGGGAGTGGAAAAGTGGAGAGGGGGAAAGGTAAACAGGGGAAAGGAAGGCAGATAGGGTCAAGCCGACCGGTAGGGGGAAAAGTACTTCAGGGGAAAGAAAGCAGTCACAGCAGTTAAAGTAATAGACAAAACCGTGAAAAACAAGGTCCAATGTCCGGCTGGATAGGTGACGGACATGGGGGTGAACCAGAGCCAAACTCAGCTATAGCACATAGGACAGCACCACCGGGCATCGGCCAAGGGTACTCAGTCTTTACAAGAAGTACAGTTATTGGTTTCCGCCCATTAAGCATCGTCATCCAACACCGCATTCAGGACTCAGGGCTCCAGGTCGGGCCGCCATGCTTGCTCCGCCAAACCAAGCATGGCCAATGATAGTTCAATATTTATAGCTTTCTCAATCATTTTTGCAGGGAAATGGAGTCTCGATATAAGTCTATGATTGAGAGTCTCCTAGCATCCAGATTGGGTTACTTTAATAATGGAAGTATCAAGGCGTACTTCCATTCTATTGGGAAATATCCCGTTGTGAACATAACATTAAAAATCACCGGGAGGTGAATAGCTATAATTTCAGGAGAAATGTACAGAGGTTTTGGGGGGCATGGATCTGATGGGGAGCCAGAGTTAATTGTACCAATGAGTTTCGGAGTTTGTTCAATTGTAGTGGTAGTGAAAGAAGGGAGGATAGGGGTAGTTAACTCTAGTGGATCTTGTACTTAATCATGAGTTATAGATTGATTCTTCTTGAGTTGGGCAGACGTCAGAGCCAGTTGGTTGCCCTGATGCACACACATGTCAAAAACAGACTTAAGCTTGTGCTGAAATGATTCTGCTAACGAGTTCCAGAATTCCTGACTGACGTTGATAATTAGGAGCAGTTAGTTGGCAGCTTTGCCAGTTTCTTTACCTTAGTAAACAAAGCTTTAGGGCATCTGTTGGAGGCCTTTCCCCGAGGATAAGTGTCTTATAAGTTTGAAGAGACAGTTTACTTTCTATATGAGTACTTGCATTGTCATCAAGTCTCCATCACCTCTCTAGTTTATGACCTAATGATTTCTGAGCTTTCTGCCTGTCATGAAAATATGGTTGTGAAGGTGTGCTCCTAGAGCATTTACACTTTTTGGGGGAATTAGTTGTAGCATGACTGAATCAAGGCAGGAATGGTATTGGGCTGTGGCGTGATCAGAGTCAGTAGACAAATGAGATAGAGTTTCTAAAAGAAGATGATTTAAAGATCTAGCTGTACTTTATTCCGGGGCGACTGACAAAAGGTTCCCAAGGAACTTTAAAAAATGTTTTGAGGCAATAGTATATCAAATAAGACTGCCTTATGATTCAACCAGATCATAGGCAAAGATCCGGTCCATCTTAATTGAGAGTTATCAGAAAAAATCCTGTCTAAGCAGTGTCTTGCGCTATGAATCACCCCTTAACAAGTTGACACAGCCCTGCACTATCCATGTGATCAATAAGTGCTTATGTATCTGGATCGGGGACTTTTTCCTTATTGGAAGTTAAAATCCCCTAGTACTGTAAAATTGGAGTGTTCAGCTTTACGAGCTAAAAGGAGCCTAAATTATCTGGAAAAGCAGCCTTGGATTTGGGTGGACAGTAGAGTAAGATTCCATTAAAGGAGTATTGATTGCAGAGTTCAGTTTTAAAGTCAAATACTTTGCAGTCCTGATTGTCAAGCTTCATTTTAGTCAACAATTGAAAGCTAAATTTGAGAATTAGGGCTATTCCCCCCACATTTTCTCCCTACACAATGTACTCTGGTATGGCCAGGAGAAGATCCGGGTCCGAAGAGGGGTATGCCCATTTCTCAGTAATGAAGGCTATCTCTATATGATTGGATTCTAAAAACTGTTCAAATGCAATAGCTTTCTTAATTAACGACCTCACATTAATAAGTAAGCATGATACCCCTCTGGGATATGCCTTAGTGGTAGTGTAGGTTTAGGTAGGTAGTTAGAAGTGCTGGATAGTTAGACCACAGATTGAGCATGCACTATGCCCCAGGCTAGGTAGGGGTCAATTCAAGGTCCAGAACATGTTTTTCCTCCCCACTGCAGTTCCAATAAAATATCCTTACTATAATGTATTGTAGGCTTCAAAACAGAAATATCTGGTTCAAAACTGACAGAATAGCTGGCACTGAGCGCAGGCCGAGCACGGAGGGCATAGACAGGCTTGTCTTTGGCACGCGTTCAATACACTAGCGGTGTGCCCGCTGCGAACGTCCACTGTGCACCGGGGTTTCCCCCATATTTTGTAGTAATCTGCTGAGCCCCGATAGGCTGGACCATCAACCTCTCCCAAAAAGGTGGTCAGCCAGAAGTAGATCAAACGAAATCCAAATGAACCAACTCTCTCCATATCAAAACAGAAAGACCAGGCGGCAGAGGTTGGTGAACAAAGTCCTCACAGGAAGCCTATAGTGCAGCCTATTTATATGATATTGCTGTCTTTTGCTCCACCTGGGAGGATCACTTGATCCACCTCCGAAGTGTTCTGGAAGCCCTGCAGAAGGCAGGCCTCACTATAAAGGCCACCAAGTTGCCCGATACAGCAGAGCAAGGTTGTATACTTGGGTCACTTGGTAGGTGGAGGCCAAGTTTAGCCATTGGAGAGCAAAACCCAGAGCATCATGGACTAGGCTGTTTCGACTACTCATCTCAGGTCTGAGCTTTCTTGGGCCTGACTGGGTACTATAGGAGGTTTGTTATAAAGGATATGGGTCCATTGTGATTACCCTAAAAGATCTCACCTTCAAGAGAATGACTAAGAAAGTTGGGCCAGTACCAAGCAGAAGCTTTCATAGGCAGAAGGTTGATCAGCTATAGAAAGGGAGGCCTTTGTTGTGGTCTGGGCCTTCGAAGAATTTGAAACCATATCTGTTTGGTACTCACTTCTTTGTGCAGACAGACAATAAGCCCCTCTTATGGCATAAACAGATAAAGGGTGACAATCCAAAACCTTTGAGGTGGTCCATTTCCCAATAGGGGATGGAGTTTTCAGAAGATCATAGGCCTCAGAGTAACTATGCCAATGCAGATGGATTCTCCAGATGTTTCCACTTAGAAAATGAAGACTCAACCAGACAAGGTTAGTCTCATCTCCTTACATTTGGGGAGGTGGTGTAGGTAAGTAGGATCTGCTTTCATGGTCACCCCCACTTTTGCTTGTGTCATTATGTTTTTCTAACAAGTCTGACTGGGATCCTGCTAATCAGGACCCCAGTCTCTGTGCATCTTCCCTAAATTAGACATGGGGAGTAATTAGACCCCCCCCCCCCGATTGGCTACTGATTCATCCTTATAAGTCCCCAGTATATGGTACGAAGGTACCCAGGGCAGAGGTATACCAGGAGTCCCCCGTGGGCTGTAGCATGTATTATGCCTTCTATTGGAGACCACTAAACTTGTGGCTTCAGGCCTGCCATGTGAGGTGGTGCTATCACTACTTACTACAGATATAACTTTCCTTATATCTGAGGTCACTGCACTTACAACCCTGCACTTACAACTTATAATTCACCCCTAAGGCAGGCAATCCTTCTAAATCCAGAAGGTAGGTTGCAAGGTTATAAGTGTAATGGTGCTCGTGCGTGAGCAGGACAACCCTGCAATCCACGGAGTTCATTCTCCCTGGATGTAAGTGCATCTGCCATCACAATATATAGAGTGGCCATGCATCATTACGCAATGGCTAACTCTAAACTGGCTGTAACAAACCTTGTTGTGTTTGATATGAAACATTTTTGAATCATACCCCAACACCATAACGGTCTTGGAGGTATGATTCTATGCACAGTAAAGCTCCTCCAGGAGGCCCTCATTTCTCCCGGTACCAGTCTTCTACACGTGGACAGCAAACTATGGCTGCTGCCTACCAGAGATACAATTCTGCCCACCTGCTGCTGAGAAAGCTTGATAGAAAGGGAAGGCAAGACAATATGTTTCCTGTCATTGCCTCAAAGACAGGACTTAGTGTAATAAGACAGGGTGGGGGTACTTGCAACTTCACTAGACTGCTTTGAAGGACATATTTGGTGCCCTCATGCATACTCCAGTTCGAACCAGTTCAGGGAGGTCAAGCAGGGTTAGGCAGGACAATAGGTTTCCTGTCACAGGGAGGTGTGACCACCTCCTAGACAGGAATGAGTGTTTATGACAGGGTGGGGGCATTCGCCAGGGCCACTAGGCTGCTCTGGTGAAAAAATGGACAAAGGATTTGGGAGTAACCTCAACACTGTCCAGCCCCTCATCTGGAAGGGCACCCCTCACATGTACCAGCCCTTTTCTTAGGGCACTTAAGGGCTTGCCTAAGGGTGGGTCCTTAGATTCATAGTGGGACAAGATTCAGATGTGAAAGCTCTTCATGTTCAATCATCTGGGCACTTTGGGCTTTGTTAGACTTTGCTTTGATAACTGAGACTGCAACTGAGAAGACACCTTCTGCTCCTGTTCTTGTCGTCCTGCCAGCCTTCTGCATTTTCTCTGCTGGTACTCCTTACAGTCTCTTCTACAGACCTGGGGACATCCAAGACACCCGAAGGAATCTCCCTTGAAGAGAAGGAGTCACTTCCCTGCATCTGCAGGCACAGCAATGAAGCTGGCCATTCTGCTGTTCTCAAGCTACTACTCACTCCAAAAGGTTCAGTAACACCGGTGGTAGTTCTGCAACTCCCTCAAGGCCTGCACTGTTTTGATAGCAAGTTTGAAGCCAGTATCCCTCTTCAGAACCACTGGAGCAGTACATTTGTGCACTGTGTCGACTTGCCGTTGCCAAAGCTTGTTGACTCTTTTCACCAGAAATCTTCGAGCTCCTAGAAGGTACAGCCTCAAGTATCTCCTGCTGCCAAGACCTTTGCCTGCTCCACATCCTCTTCACCTTGGGCCACCATCATTTTTTGAGCTGCTTTAGGTCCTCCTTCAACTACTGAGCCTACAGCCTATTGATCCTCTTGAGGGTTTTATTTATTGGCTCCAGTGGGCTCCCCTGCTTGCTCCTGGTGAGTCACTAGGGCCTTGCTGGTCCGGACGCTGCACTTTTTTTGACTACTATGTTGATTTCCAATGCCTAGGCTTGTTGCCGCCCCTGACAAGGCCTAAGCTGTAACTATCCCAAAGAGCCAAACAAAAAGGTTTAGCACAGGGTGTGGAATAGGCCTGACAGCAAAGGGTTAAGGGTATAAAAGGTTGCAGAAGATTGTAGGCTGCAACACAGAATATGCACTCTCTTAAATCTAAGAATACATATGAAAATCCGAAAAGAAATCTCATTTTTGTATCTAAGCAGAGAGCAAATAAAAAGATCTGCACTTATATGTCTAAAACTACAACAGCTTTTCAGTCCATCCTTCTAACAGCAATGTGATCAAGAAATGTCAGCTTCTGTAATCATCTGTGAAAGAAAGGAATAAAATAAGGGTAGAAAAATCTAATTTACTGTTAGTTTCAAAGGAACAAAAATTCAGTTTCAATGTTGAAGTGTTGGATTGGGAAAAGGATTGAGCAGCAATACAGAATCAAAAAATTATATAAATAGTTTGTTTTATTTTTATTACTGAAATACATTGACTGTAATACTAGCTAAATATCATGTGGTTTAGGTAACCAGTTTGTCTATAACATGATAACAGATGTGACCATAAGCACATTCATACATGGTTCTTGTGGAAAAGATTGCATTTAAAAATCATCAGTAAAATCAATTAGGCAGTGAACCCTATATGACTCTATGAGATACATCAATGCAACAAACTTATGTCTGTATTGAAAGTAATACGCTGTCCTTACCTGATTTCTTTATGGTTACCGCTTTTCTACGAGGTGGTAAAAATATACCTGAGAAAGAGATGACAAAAATGTAATGACAATTATTTAGAGAATTCAAAATATTTTCAGATAAAAAGACTTTCTTCATTTTAGTGCTGTATGTAGTCTTTCTTAGGATACATATTTCAACGTTACCATGAACGGTATAAATCAATCAATAAAAACTTGTATATAATTTTCCAAGGAAATCATTCAAGTATTAAGTAAAATGTATCCATAATACAACAAGCAGACTTAGGTCGAAAGACTGACATATCAGTGTAGAAAATAGATTATTCACTTTGAAAATAAAGGGGTAGATGTATCAAGATTTCAATTTGCGATTTCTAAATAGCAATTTTAAGCGAATCGCTATTTAGAAATCGCAAAATGGAATGTATGTAGAAAATCGCTTTTTTTAGCGATTTCTTAGTGTTCCTTAATTGCGAATTCGCATTTTGCGAATTCGCAATTGCAATTAAGGAATAATTTCCAATGCATTCCTATGGGCCAGTAGTCCCACAGAAATGATTGCGAAATAATTCTCAAATTGCGAATTCATAATTTGCTAATTGCAATTAGAGAATTATTTCAAGGGTGCAGGGGTGTCTCAAAGACACCCTGCTGCACCCCTGAAATGTACATGTGTGTGCATATGGCGCACATACATGCCCTATGGGCATGTGTGTGCGTCACATGCCACCTTCAAAAATTGCAAATTGTGCATTTTTAAAAGAATTCGCAAATTAACATCAACTACAAGTTGGTGTTAATTTGCGATTTCTTAAACAAAATTCGCAATTTAAAAATGCTACATACATAGCATTTAAGGAATTGCAAAATTTGTGATTCCTTAAATGCTATGGCAAAATAAGGAATCGCAAATGTATGCGATTCCTTATTTTGCGAATTTTTGATGCATGCCAAAACATGCAAAAAGACTGTTTGCGACTCGCAAAGGCAGGCCGAAATTCTGCGAATTTCGGCCTTTGCGATTCGCAAAAGGCTTGATACATCTAGGCCCTCGATCCTTACATACATTGGAGATTCATTTCTTAGAACACGAGAGTACATTATTATCAAGGTGCACATAAAATCCAGATGTAAAAAGGGAAACAAAAAAACACAGTTTAGGTGTGGCCAGAAGCTGTAAATTTAGGAAGGCCAGTCTGATTTGCTTCAATTCATATGCAATGCCGACAAAATAGGTTTTACAAATTTGTGTCACTGGGCAGGCAACTTAACCAAAGCAAAACGATGTGCAAATCTATGTACATGGAGCCTCAAATGGAAACATAATCACAAGTACAGTGGGGTAAAGTAGACCGTGAGAGCTAAACACCCTTTCAGTATAACATCTGTTTTTAGTAGAAGCTATGTTACTGGTATCTGAATGTATTCCCCAGTTATATTGATTTTTGGCGGCTGTAATCATAAATGCAACATTTAAAAATGTGTTCCAGCTTTTACTAACCAAATAACAAGATTATAGTGCATTAAGTCAACTCATCCAATGAGCTCATGCACTAGCACTTCATCATGTGAATTCTTGAATAATCATGACTTTTATTAAAGTGACCTTACTTTTAGATAATTCTTACTTTTTTTTAACTAATGGTGCATGGGCTAAACAGTACGTTCTTATTTCATGTAATGTTGTAATTAACTAAATCTAGAGGGATGTGGCCAAGATGGAGGGTGGCTAAGACGTCTTTCACTGTCTCTTCATCCTCACCACTGAAATAGCTCTGAATAGCACACTGCCTGGCAATCAAATCAGCCCCCGTCCACTGTATTGGTCTGCAGAACCATGTCTCAATCTAAAGTGGCCCTGAGGCAGCCCATTTCGAGCCACAGCTGCCTAATGTTGGATATGCCCCCACGTTCAGAGGGTCTTTCTGGTCCACAGTGGATCTACCCCCAGGATCAGGGGTTGCCTTCTGTACGCTCCAGCACACTTGTTTCATGGCAGTCAAGTCATGTGGGTGGCCTGCCTATGGTGAGGGGTGCCTACAGGGACTCCCTACACACATTTAGGATCCGCATCAGCTGAGCCTGACTGACTGCCTTTCCAAACACACCCTTTACTGCGTGGGATCGGGTCTACTCAGTTGTGGCCAGAGGCTGAGTATTGAGGCAGAGGAGTCCTCGTCCCTGGCCCAATACATGTATGTGATACCTGCACTGCCCTGGAGCCTGGGCCTCCATAATTAAAGTGCCTGGAGATTGGATGGCTTCAGCGGCATCCTAGGCGATTGTTTACACTCAGAGCAGACTGCAGAGGCTCACAGCTCGCTGCATGCAGTGATCGCGCGGGACTCAAATTAAACTACACAGAGCTGGTTGGGCCTTTATTTGGAGGGAAATCGCAGCTCTGGACTCTATGCACCCCACAGTACGTCATATGTGGATCACACCCTGAGCTGTACCCTTTTGCTGCAGGGACTTGAGGCCATTGAGGGGGACCTCTTTTTTTTTTTTTTTTTTAAAGGACCTTTATTGTACAGTTCTGAACTTACACAGCGTTTGGCCTACAACCCCGGGGGCCGGCCGCAGCAAAAACCAATTCTGTTCATTACCATTGAGTTAACACAGCCCATAAGCCGACAACCCGGGGGTCCGGCGGCATTGCAGAGTAATGTGTGTACATATCTTGCACGATTACACCGAATATCATATAGGTCCGTATTTTCTGTTTTGATGAACTTACTAAAGTAAATAAACAAACTAACAGAATGCAAACTATAAGGCAGACAAATCGGTTAGAGCACATTACCTGTCCTGTCTTACGTGTGATGAAAATTTTCTGTGGGCGAACAAAAGTTTCTAACATCGGATTGAATTGCATCTAACACACCTACGGGTGGGCGACCCCATTCGAGTACAGTGTTGAATCAGGCAAACAGGCCTCGCAACCCCTCCCCAACTGTGTAGCATGTCTGTGGTAGATTGCAAGGTCTCTGTGCCTGCCTACTACTCCCAATCACGTCTCACTCTCCCTCCTCCTCATCTTCCGATGATAATGGCTCGTCCTCCTGCAGTGGTTCGCAGATCTCCCCCCTAAATACGTTAGATTGAGTCCATATTTTGTTCCATTTGCGGGGGCAGGCCCTCGCTGTGTAAACCGCCCTCTCCGTGATCATCACTCTATCCATGTTCATACACCATTGTGCCAGCGTGGGGGCCTCTGCCGCACCCCATTTCTGAGCTATATCTCGTTTCGCTATTAGCATACCTATCGTGGCCCACGTTTGCCCAGGTCTGGTTAGATCGTTCGGTTCCCATACATTCAACAGGCATTTGCGTGGCTCAGGGACAAGGGACTGCCCCAGTGTCTGAGAAATGGTGCGCATTATTCGTCTCCAAAATTCCACTATTTGATGACACTCCCAAATGGAATGCAGAAATGTCCTCTCCTCCCCACATCCACGTAGACAGTAGGGATGTTGAGCTCGCTGTATAATGTGTAATGCCATTCTTGTGTAATATACCCTGTGGAGGATTTTAAGCTGCACTAGACGGAACTTAGCCGATATGCCCACCTCCTTCGGTGATGCCAATGCCTCATTCCATTCGGAATCATCCATATCCCCCATCTCCGCCACCCATTTTCCTCTCAGTTTTGATGTAAGGTCCGGTAGGTTGTTAAGCAACTTACGATAAGTGAGTGATGTGGCCCGTTGTTGCATGTAATCTGTGAGGAGGCGGTCCTCAAGGGGAGATGCCTCTGGGACTTCCGAGTCAGGTGGTATGGCTGTAAGCAGTGCATGTCGAATCTGCACATATCTATACGATTCTGCACTCCTAACTCATATTGCCGTCGCAGCTGAGTAAAGGGTATCACTGTGCCTTTGTCCCATAAGTCTCCCACCGTAGATATACCAATGTTATCCCATTGTGTGAAGCCTCAGGCTCCCCAATGCTTTGGTGTCCCAAAGTGGGGTGAGCTTAGTGATTTTCCCTTTCCACCCTAGTTTAGTCTGCGCTGTGTGCCACAGTGTGGTCGTAAGTCTGGTGGGCCCTACCATCTTGTTTACAAGGCTTTTGTCGTAAAGGTGTGCTAACATACTGTTGGTACCTAATTGCGTCCTGTCGGCCTTATAGGCCGGGTCATCCTGGGGGGTGTGCAGCCACTGATTGATGGGTCTCAATTGGGCCGCCCAGTAGTATAACTGCAGGCTCGGCAGCGCTATCCCCCCTTCGTACCAGCTCCTATTCATTTTGGCCTGCACCATGCGTGCTGGGAGATTACTCCAGAGCAGGTTGGATACCAGTGCCGATACTCGCCAAAAGTATCCGGGTGGTACTGGATAGGGTGTGTTATCTAGGACATTGAGAAATCTTGGCAGCGACATCATTTTGTAGAGCGCCGCCCTGCCCAATAATGTCAAAGGTAAAGTTGCCCAATATTTAACATCATATTTCAGCCGATCCAACAGTGGTTTCAGGTTTTTATCAAAGAATTCCATTGGGTCGCCCGTGACGTGTATGCCAAGGTATTTGAAGGAGGACACTGCGAGTCGTAAGGGGCAATCGGCAGCAAGAACAGGTGGTGGTCCTTGTAGCACATACAGTTTGGACTTTGCCCAGTTTATAGTGTAACGTGAGACCTCCCCATGTGCGTCACACAGTGCCAGAAGTTCCGGAATACTACGGTCCGGATCTGCAAGGTAAACGAGCATGTCATCTGCATAGAGCGAGAGACGGTCCTCCCTACCTTCCGCCCAGGTGATCCCGCTCAGCAGTGGAGTTGAGCGTATTAGCGTTGCCAGAGGTTCCAGTGCTGTCGCGAAGAGTAGCGGAGACAGGGGGCAACCCTAACTGGTGCCCCGCGCTAAGGGAAATACAGGGGAAAGGTGGCCGTTCGCCACGACCTGCGCTATGGGGTTAGTGTACAGTAACCAAACCCAGGCTATGAAGTTGGGACCAAACCCCATATGGGACAGGACCTCGAAGAGGTATTGCCATTCCACCAAATCAAAGGCCATCTTTGCGTCGAGTGCATAATATGACTGCTGGGTCGGAGTGTGACGGTGCTCTAGCCAACACCCCATGCACCCGTCTCAGACTGAGGGCTGTGTTTCTGTGGGGCATAAAGCCCGACTGGTCAGGGAGTATCAGTTGTGGGAGGTGGGGGAGCAACCTGGAGGCTAGGAGTTTCGCCAGAATTTTTATTTCCGCATTGAGAAGGGAGACGGGGCGGTACGACGCACATTCCGCCGGTGGTTTTCCGGGCTTGGGGATCGCCACTATAGTGGCAGTCCGTTGATCTAACGGGAGTTCCGCCGTATTCAGGCTCTCAGTAAACATAGCCAATAGGGGCCCACTGAGTTGTTCAGACATAGATTGGTACCATCCTATTGGGATGCCATTAGGTCCCGGTGTTTTCCCCGACTTCACCGCATGGATGGCTTTCTCGGATTTCTTCGATCGTAATGTCTGCCTCTAACTCCGTAACTGCCTCCGGTGTCAGTGTTTGTGTGACGACGTGGCTGAGCGATGCCCGTGCCGTATCCACCAACACCGTTTTATCTGGAGTATAGACGGCTTTAAAATGCTCTGCCAGGGCCCTCACTGTCTCTTCTGGGCGTGTTTGCGCTAATCCCTCCTTATTATATATCTGTTGTATCCCCTTAGCGCTTCCTCCTCTCTTGTCCAACCAGGCCAACATTTTCCCTGCCTTATCCCCAATGTCGTATACTCTATGCGCGGTTACAGTAATTTGCTCAGCTGTCTGATGTTGCAAAGTGTTCTTTATACTGTTGATGACGTAGAAGTAATGTGTGCGACGTTACTGGGGTGGGGACTGCCGTATGGGCCTTGTTTGCTTCTTGCATTGCTATTTCTAACTGGGACAATTCTAGTAGCCTCTCACGCCTATATCCTGTAATAGACGTTATCGCCTGGCCCCGTAACACCGTCTTGTACGCCTCCCATATGACCACAGAGGACTGTACTGATGCCGTATTTTCATAAAAATAGTATTTAGTCGCTTTCCTAAGAGCTTTTTTAACCTTTGGGACCTTGAGATACGATGCGTGTATGGGATAGATCCGTTTACGTGATTTCTCCTGAGTGGATAGGGTCAAAACTACAGGGGAGTGGTCTGATATTCCCCGAGGTTGGATCTCGATATTGTCTACTCGCTGCAAGCCGTTACCCAATCTCAGAAAGTAATCTATACTTGACAAACTGTTATGTACCATGGAATGTTAGGTATATTGTTTCGCAGTGGGATGTGTGTGCCTCCATACGTCTATTAAACCCAGGGCCTCCAAGAAGTTGTGATAGCGAGAGGGTCCGGGGGCTTGGGTCCTGACCGGGAATCTATCTGCTAAAGCGTCTACTGTTGCGTTGAAGTCCCCTCCGATAATTATATCTCCCTCAGGTAGAGAAAGAAGAAATTCAACCAATGCTGGCAGCTTAACTGAGTGGAGTGCTGGAGGGACATACACTGATACGACATTCATGAGCCTCCCCTCCCACTGTCCCTGTATCGCTGCAAAACATCCCTGTTTGTCGACTTTGGTACTTAGTATTATGAAAGGGAATGATTTCTTAACTAGAATACCCGTTCCTCTGGAGCCTGAGGTAAAGTCTGAGTGCACCGCCATCGCGTAGCCTCTCCTGTCTAGTGCTTTGGATGCCCCTCCGGTGAGGTGTGTTTCCTGCAAAAGCACCAGAGCAGGCCCTGCCTCTTCACTGCGTTCATTACTAATCCTCGCTTAATTTTGTCCCCCAGCCCTCTTACATTCCAGGTCATAATCCGAAGGGGGGCGACTGTTGACCGAGGCATCTCCCCCTCAAGAGCGTTGGAGTGTGAGTCGCGTAGATTCGCCATTGTGACCATCTAGGTGCAAAACATGTCCCACCGCCCGTCCCAGAAAACTGCGTTGAGTGTGTGCAACACCGTGCGTCTATCCCCTACCTGCATTACATGAATAACAACATAACTGCCCCCCCATACCGCCCCCCTCCCTTCCTCCCTGCTTAACGGACCTAGAACCGCCCGCCCCCCCAACTTAGCAGAGTGCTTTACCCGTCCCATTAACAGTGTACTTGCTTGCTGGGGTGAAATGTCTTCCGGAGCAGGTCGCTCCCCTGCCCTCTTCGAAGTCACCTAGGTCAGTGTCCAAGCGCGACCCCACCGTTCATGTCGCTATTAAATTAAACCCTGAGGAGTGCCGGGAGCTCATGATTCCTCGCCTCCATCTGCTTCAAAGTGTTCCTGGGTTGGCGACCGAGCCGTGCCATTTCTGCCTGACGCCTGCGATCCCGCTTGGCTGCCTCCTTGTTGGCTCCGGTTAGTCCTGTCAGTGCGGCGGGGTAGTCCTACTTGTCTCCAGCCCGCCAGCCAGTCGCGGGCCGCATCTGGGGTGTCGAAGAACCATACTTTATTATCCACTACTACTCTCTACCGGGCTGGAAACAGCATTGAGTAGGAATAGTTTCTTTGCTCTCAGCTCCTTCTTGACCTCAAGGAAGGTTCTCCTCCGACGGGAGATCTCAGCAGTATAGTCTGGGAAGAAGGTGAGTGTGGAATTCTGAATCTGGATCGGTGGCGACACCCTCGCCGCCTGCAAGATGGCGTCCCAGTCGCGAAAAATAAAGAGCCTTGCCAGGATTGGTCTCGGGGGGCCCCCCGGTTTTAGCTTTCCACCGGGAACTCTGTGTGCCTGCTCCACCGAGAAGAAGTGTGAGAGCCCTTTGGGTTGAACTTTCGACTTGATCAGCTCTTCCACATAGAGGTCTATAGCGCGGGTACCTTCTGATTCTGGAACCCCGAGAATCCGGACGTTGTTCCTTCTCGAGCGCCCTTCCTGATCGTCCAGATTCTCCTTGAGCGATTTGTTTTCGGCCTCCACTGACTCCATCGCTATTTGGAGTTCCGAGACGTCCTCCACCAAAGATTTTGTTACCACCTCGACCTGCTTCACTCTCTCGCTCATTTTGTGAAAGTCCACGCGCAGTAAGTCGACCTCCGTAGCAGGCCTGCACCTGCGCCAGTGCTCTCATTACGTCTTCAAGCGTCGCTTTCTTGGGACCCTCTCGGTTGGGCGTTTTCCCTGTGGAAGTACGAGGCTCCATTTGGGGAGGGCTGTGTTTGTCGTAGGCGAATTTATCCAATCTGGATTGTGTTGAATTGCCCTTCGGTCCTCTGCCTGCCATGGTGCCCCTCCGATAGCGCCCTTTCGCTACTGCTATTGCTGTCCTGTCCCCAGGGACGCACCACCTCGGCTGGTCCCAGATCACGCTTTTGAGTCCTGGCGCCCCTCTCCTCCCTGGCTTGCGTAAATCCGGGTGTCTAGCAAATTAGCGCAGTGTTTCGGGTGGGTAGTGCCACAGTTCTTGCCCGTCCGTTAGTGCACGCTTTATCTGTAGCTTTCCCCGCGTAAGGGGTCTCTAAGGTCGCCCCCCACACACGAAGCTGGTAGTGCATGTGGCGCATGGGAGCCTCTCTCTGCTGACGCGTATCGGCTGCCGGAAGGGCTTGTGGGCCTGTGCGCTGCGTCCGATCGTTGTTAGCCCTTACCGCGCCATAGGGGGGCCCGTGCTTCACCTCTGCTGCGACCCCAATGTATGCCAGTGTGCGGCCGTTATGCAGACATCCGTCCAATTCACGCTTCACCCTGGTCTGTGTAATTTCACGGGCGCTAACTCCTACAAGCAGCGGGCCAAGAAAAATAGTAGGGCGGGAAAGTTCAGCTTAGCCATGCATCCTACAGCTACTGCAGCAATGATATGTGCTTTGCTTCCGGCCACAGGCAGAAGTGCGAAGCGACCCAGCCAAATCCCGACAAAGAGAGGGGGACCTCTTTTTGTGTGAGGGGATCTGCCTCCCTTTTGAGACATTGATTGCTCTGGCCCTCTCTTCAACAGTCTCTAAGCACCTAAAGGCCCGGTGCTTGGAGTGAGATTAATCCCCATGGTGTGCATTAGAAGGGGGCTATTGATGCAAGGTGTTCTTCCTCCTTGCTCCTGAACAGGGCCATGAGCGACAACTACGACAGTCTCTGTGGGTGAAATAAGGCCATGTCTATGTCCTGGGCCAACAGGGAACACTGACTTCAGGACATGCTTGTGAAGCCCACGGGAAGCCATCAGGGGACAGAGCATCCCCAGTGACCACTATGCACCCCTGAGTCTAATGATACAAACAACGCGGTGACCCTCCCTTTCCTAGAAGCCTTATTCTATTCCTTACATGAAGACCTACAGGCGGTCAAGAAGGACCTCTCCCCCCACCTTCCTGATGTGCGCCATGGTCAGAACAAAGTGGAAGGGAGGGTCTCTACTTTGACGACAAAAGAGACAGGTCACAGCGAGGAGATTGAATAGTTGCACCAGGAGGTGCTCCTGCTCCAGAAACAACAAATTGACTTACAGGCTAATACCAAAGCCTGAAAAAATTGCTTGAGTGAAACAGTGTCAACATCCGAGGGGTTCCAATGGATGCCTAGAGACCCAACTTGGTGGAATAGATTGGGGCTTACTTTCGTCACATTTTGGGAGCCTCAGCAGTTGTGGAGATTAAGCTAGATGGGTTCCATCTGGTTGGACCACCAAAGCCAGCAAAATGCCTTTATGCGAATTTATTAGTTTGCATTCATGACTTCCAAGTAAAAGAGTCCATAAAACGTATGAGCAAGGATGTCCAGCCCCTCCAGTTTAGAGGACACGCACCTCTGCTGTATATAGACATGCTGGCCATTACGCCTCAGAAGCGGAATGACTTTTGCTCGGTCACAGGTGGCCTAAGGAACGCTGGCATCTCCTATTCCTTGGGCCATCCACTCTGGATCATTTTCCATCTGAAACTTAAGCTGCATTAACTTCACTCCCTATGGAGACCTGCAGGATGCTTGTCATTGAGGATCCTTCTCACGAGGGATAACAGTCCAGTCCACAGGGCCGGACGGGGAGAAGGCGACTGCATTGGAAAGTATCCAAATCACATTCTGATAGTCTGATCCAAAGTTTATGGCAATGAATGGAAAGAGTCTCTCCTGGACACACCATTTGGTGACAACAACAATGTTGATACATCTTGAGACTGGGAATCATTAGTCAAAATTCTCTCTCCTCTGCCGGGTGGGGATGGGACAGGGGATTCAAATTGATCCAATGGTCTCTTCGTTGAATAGAGATTTTTCCACTCTGGAATTCTGCCCTGGTTCTGGCTACGACTGCTGGGACCACACCCCAAACGCTGTTCCTGGGATCAATGGACTGATGCAAGTACTTTCATGTTTTGTACGGGGGCATTTCATGGGTGGTTTTCTCCTTCCTCTAGCATGGTCAGTCTTTGGCTTTTCAATTTGGAGCATTGTGGTCTACGGCGCAGGGGGGGTGTGGAAAAGTAAATTTTGCCATGTTGTATGTGCCTACGTGTTCCCCATATTATGCTATATGTGCATGATCGATATGCATGTATTCCCCTCTGATCGATTAAAGACGCAATTACAGTTGTGTCCATCTCTAGTATGCCAGTTTCCAGTCCTCGTGAAAGCAACGAATATTAGGCCTATGTAAACTTACGTTGCCACATTTTACGGTGTGCACGTTAACTCATTGAATTGTCCCCGTTTCTAGGCCTCAAAAGGGCCCGGACACCAGATTCAGCTCCTGTCTCCTGAACCCTCTCCGAGGAGCGATACAGCCCCCACCTGCATCCCTGACCTTTCGCTTACTTTCTGCCTCGCAGTGTCCGGCCCGGCAGGCTCTGCCTCCCAGTCTGCCAAGAGTATGTTATGCTTCTAGTTATCAGTCCAGCCCTCCTTCTCTGCATTCCTAAGCTACTGAATCGCATCAATAGTTCCCGTCATGGTCTAGCCTTTATGTCTCCATGTAAGAGAAATACTGTATTAATATTCATAGAATATTCCTAGTACACGCAATACATGTAGAATTATGCACGCACTAGTCTTAGTGTCAAGTAGCCTTTGCCCTGATAACTTTTGGATTCTAGCAATATGTACTCCAAACACCAGATACCAGATATGCCTTAGGTACATGTCGCTCTGACACTCCAGACTTTAGTCTCCTCTTCTAGCGCAGAAGTCATAGCCCCCAGTTCCCTGGTAACACGTCATTGCCCGTTTGCGCGCACCACTAGGTTAGAGGTCCCAGCTGCTCAGGTAGCCCCCTCCATGTTTCCGCCCCATTTATGACACTTCTGTTACGTTTACATCACATGTCTATGTATACGCCCTGTACACGCCTTCTTGTTACATCATTTTGCCCTTATCTTTCACGACTGCTACGAGTCACGCCTACTGCTACGCCTACTGTATTGAATGTAATGCAATTGTTTTAATATATATACTGTGTACTGCTACTGAAAGTCCCCAATCCCCGATTCCCATTTCCCCGGCAGCTGCCTTCATCCTATTCCCGTACAGGCTGTCCTGTTCCTGTCCTTTATGCCTTATTAAAGCCTGTAGACTCAAGATACCTCGAATCCTGACTCTTATTTATTGAGCTACCTGTTTCATTCACTGTAATTAAAAAATAGTACCGGTAATTAATTATTTATTTACCACATAATGGCGCCCGAATAGGGACTTGCCCTTTCCCCACGCGCCGGTGAAGCCACGCAGGCCCCCTGATCCTCTGCAGCCGTGACGGAACCATACCGTGCACGTGCAGATATTTCTGCTTCAAGTATCCCTCAGGTCCACGGAGGAGACGGAGGTTGCGGTCCAGCATCCAGACGAGGCGGTGAGGAACGCGGCGAGTCCCGACCAGAGCCCAAGCCGAGAGTCCAAGGTCCGAGGTATCCGGAGGCCCACCTGTAACTGAAGTCCGAAGTTCGTAGTCCGTCGTCGTAGCAGTCCAGTCCAGTCCGAGGCCTTCCGTTCTTGCTGCCCGGTGAGTACCGTTGCTGGGGTAGTATCTAGACAGGGTCAATTAATTTGTCCCTGGTCCGTGGGTTTGGGTACGCAGATCCAACACGAAGTGTTCACCTAGGTGGACGCGGGTCCTGACGTGTCTCTTTATGGGACCGGTAAGTTTCGCGCTGTTTTAGCAGTGCATCTAGTCATTCTAGTAAGTTCTGTTCTCGAGAAATTCATGTGTTCTGTCCAAACTGTTATTCTAAATGTTATTCCATGTGTTTTCAATGTCGTGGTATGAGTGATTTGTTTTTCCAGTTATTATTGTGTTTATCGTGTATTGTATTGTGTCCAGATTCCAGCCTAGACAATGCCTCTATTCTCGAAACTACGTCAGTTAAAAACCAGAAAAGGGTTATTAGAGGAAGCAGTTCCTGTCCCGCCTAGGGACAGTCCAGGTCATTTTATGTATCATAAGCATGGCTTAAGTGCCATATTATATCTAGACTTATGGGTGGATTACACCAAGGAATTAGAAGAGAAATATAGATGGCCCGTATCAGGTACGTGGGATGCCGAGTGCATCATGCGAGTAGAAGAAGCATTATGGAAAAAGAAAGCCAGACAGTCCCAGAAAGATGCCATCGAGTTATGGCGCAAAGAATCTCATAGAAGAACGGAAAAAGAAATCAGAAAAACAGAATTAAGTAGGGAATCCTCAGAAAGAGCCCAAGAAAGGGAATTAATCGAAGTAGGTGAACGAGTTAAAACCGAACAGTCAGACAGACAGAGAAATGCCCTTATTAAGGGTATGTATCCTCTTCTTGCCGAGGGCTTGCCGAAAGCAACCCCGGAAGCACCATGTAATTCTCCGCCGCCCTTGGTTCCGATTAAGCTACGCCACAAACCGACCGCAGCTGATATTTTTCTCTCGTCCTATTTGGACGACACAGTTCCAGCCTATGCAAATCCTGTTCCGTCTGCTCCTGTAAATAATGTAATTCCTGTTCCTTCAGCTACCGGGGCACCCGTTACAGCACCTGTTACGGCACCCCCGGTCCAGCCTACAGTACATGTACCCGCTACATCAGTCATTCTACCAGCACGTACAATACCCGTAGACGATTCCAGTTTAGGAGCCGCGGGGGGTAGTCCTCCTGGAACCCCGCCTCAACCCAGACGTATAACGTTACTCGAGCTACATGAACGAGCGTTACAGCGTTCGCCAAAAATTCAGTCAGTTGCAGATATCAAGCGAGCCCTTACCGAATGCCGTTATGATCCAGTCCCAGGCGATGATGATATGGTCCTGTATTCATTGCGTGTAAGACGGGTGACCGAATATTTGGACACCCTACCGAATATGAAAGGTTATCTAGACAGAATATATCGTTTCATCCGTACAGGAGTAGATCCAGAAAGTATTCGCGACGCCATGGTTCAAAGAAAAGTCGAGACTCAGCTCATGCTTTTAAAGTTTCTAATAAATTGTTTAATAAGAGAACAAGATTATCCGGATAAAGATCCGGAAGAAATGAAAGTCCTGACCAGGTGGAGTGACCATATAGCAGAGGGAAGACACAAGACACAGAACTGTATAGAGAGTATGTACAAGAAAATCCGTAGGGAAATAATAAAGTTACACGAGAAACGAGAAGCAGAACAAGTAACCGAGAAAGAAGACAACTCTGATAATGAAGAGGTAGACTACGAGAATCCCTCCAGAATAGCGTATGTAGGTAGAACTAGACTTCCCTACCGACATTCACGCCTAGAACACAAGAAAGTTTTCCCTCCTCCAGCACCAGAACAAGGTTCTCTTGAGCAAGTATTTCAAGTTACCGATCACATTCTGAAATCACGAATCGGTTATAGTGAACTTAGTACAATGCATGAACAAGAACTAGCCCGATCAGCAGTCCGATGGACTACTGATTCTACCACTTTTCCAGACGAAATAGTGGCACAAATGTTTCTGAAACTGCCCCCAGCCGAGCAACGACTGGTGGGTATGTACATGATCCAGCACCTCATTACACTGTATGAGGGACAGCATTCTGATCCAGGTCCGTTACATGATGTTTTGAACGAGTTACTCCAGTATAGATGGAGAGGTCCAGGTACCGATTTAATTAGTATCATTCTAGAACAGCGCCACAAATATCGAACGTTTCTGAATCCGCATTTTGATCGTGTCTCACCCCCAGAAAGTAAATCATTCTACATAGATAGACAGCATCCGTTACGAGAAGTACACCCAGTTAGGACAGCGGGTGGTGATCTAGAACGAGTATTTGTTTACACCCCCATTACAAAGATGGAACTCTTAGAGATGAAAAAGTTAATTCCCTGTCACGACAAAGATCCAGCAGGGTTCCATCGAGAATTAAAAGACATGCTCCGTATGGGAGAATACACGTATCCTGATATCATTAAAATGTTAAAGGTCCTGTTTCCCGCAGGGGTATATGAAAAACTGAAGGAAAAAGAATGGGAGGTGGGAGAGAAAAAGATAGATTGGGCAGCTCTAGAAGCTGAAGATAATTCACGAGTAACAGGTACCGGTCTTGGGGGTAAAGTTAAAGAATTGCCCGAGTTATTGATACAGGTTTTGCCAAGATTACTAGCCACGAAAAAGGAAGACTGGGATGCAATCTCAGCCTGTAAACAGAAACAGGATGAAGACACTAGTGATTTTTATTCTAGATTCGAAAAATGTTTTATTATTAACAGTGGTCTGAAAACAAGTAGTGAATCGTACCCTCATCTTTTTGTTACCAAACTGGTCGAGAATTCAAGTCCACAAGTTAAAAATCGAGTATTGAAAGTCGAAAGTAGTTGGCAAGCTAATACTCCGTCACAAATGTTACAAATGCTCCAGTATCACCAGAATAGAATCAGGGAAGAGCAAGAACACGAAAGGAGACGTATGAAAGACACAAAAATGAAAGTATTAGTTGCACAATCTGTTCCACAGGACAGTCAGAAGAGGGGTCCGAATCAAGCCAGTCATCCTGCAGCTCCCGTTAAAGGGACTTGCAATTATTGTAAACAGCCAGGTCATTTTATAAACGAGTGTGCAGTTCTGAAACACAACATTGCTACTGGTAAGACTAAAGAAAGACCACGTCCGCCTAGACAAGAACAAGTTTCACAGACTTCTCAACCACCACAGAATGCACAACAGACAGTTCCAGCGCCGCAGCCTATCGCTGCAACACAGCATGTTACACAGCAGATGTACCAGTATGCCCAGACAGAGTATCCAGAGTATCAACAGTATTCATGAAACAGCCTAGAGAGGGAGGTAGGCTTGCCTCTCATCGAGATACCTGTAGATCAAGAGGGTCCCTATGTACACAGTCAAGTATTAGGGAAAGACAGAAAGTTTTTGATTGATACAGGGGCAAGTAGGACTACTATCAGTCATGACGAGGTTCCAGGGGCTCCGCTCTCAGGCTCTAAATATGTTTCCCTTGGATTTTCAGGAAAGCCGATTGTTAATGACATTTCGAAACCAGTTACTCTAGAAGTTGGTCCATTGTCCCGAACTACTGATTTGTTACTCACAAAATCATGTCCAGAAAATTTGTTAGGCATTAAGACATTAAAAGAATTAGGTGCAGTAATTTGCTGCTCCCCAGAAGGGGTCTGATTGTTTCTGAGAGACTTTAAAGGTCATTATGTATTACGTGATTTTGATCCAAGATTATTGAATGTACCACAGCATTTATGGGCGCAAGGTCCAACTGATGTAGGTTGTATGCATATCACACCGCATCGTGTGACTCTCAAACAAGGTGTAGTTTTGCCACGAATCAGACAGTACAGATTGCCACCTGAGGCTGTAGCAGCCTTATCCAAAATTATTGACGAACTTATTGCTCAAGGAGTGGTTGTAGAAACTGACTCCAATGTATGTAATTCTCCTATCATTCCAGTCCTGAAACGTACTGATCCAAATGCACCTCCAGTATATCGATTAGTGATTGACCTTCGAGAGCTTAATAAATGTATCATATCCCAGTATCCAGTAGTCCCAGATATTTCATCCCTTTTGACAGCCATTGATTCTGAAGCTACATTTTTCACAGTTATCGATCTCAAGAATGCATTTTTCAGTGTCCCCATTCATCCAGACAGCCAGTACCTTTTCGGTTTTTGTTTAAATGGAAGAAGCTATAAATTCACGCGAGCTCCTCAAGGTTTCACAGAAAGTCCTAGTATTTACAGTCAAGCACTTAAGAGACAACTAGACAATATTCACATGCCAACTGACACTGCCCTGCTCCAGTATGTCGATGATCTACTGATCACAGCCCGTTCTGAACGTGACTGCGAGCGAGCGTCACTCACAGATCTGTATTTCCTGGCCGAGCAGGGGCACAAGGTGTCCCCTTCCAAACTACAATTCTGTGTCCAGCAAGTGGTCTACTTGGGACACTTACTGTCCAAGTGGGGTAGGCAGTTGACACCAGACCGTATCCAGTTAATAGCGAGTCTTCCACAGCCCAAGACACAGAAGGAGGTACGTGCTTTTATCGGCCTTACTTCTTATTGTAGACAATGGATTCCTCAGTATGCATTTCTAGCTAAGCCACTGATACAGTTAACGACACAGGAGGCAGCCGTATCACCTGTCCTCCCTTGGACCCAGGAACATACACTTGTATTCAATGAATTAAAGAAAGCCTTATGTCAAGCACCTGTTCTAGCGACACCAAACTACAGTAAGCCTTTTACACTTTTTGTTACAGAACGTGATGGTACTGCATTATCTGTTCTCACACAAGATCAAGCAGGACAATACAAGCCCTGTGCTTATTTTTCGAGCACATTAGATCCAGTAGCCCAGGCTCTGCCTGCGTGCCTCAAGTCAGTTGCAGCCACAGCTCTAGCTATCAGACAAAGTGATTCCATATTGTTAGGACACTCCCTGACAGTACAAGTTCCACACTCCGTGGAAGTTCTTTTAAACCGAACACAGACTCAGCACTTGACAATTGCACGTTTAACAGGTTATGAACTGACACTGTTCCAGCCACACATAGAAATCAGACGCTGCAACATTCTAAATCCAGCTACACTGTTACCGTCAGTTACTTCAAATCCTGCCACACATGACTGTGTGGAAGTTGTTAACACTATGACAAAGCCAAGACAAGACCTGACAGATATTGCATTACCTAATCCCGACCTGACACTTTATGTGGATGGTTCATGTATGAGAACAAGTACAGGAGAACTAGTAGCCGCGTATGCAGTGACTACTGACACTGAAGTTATAGAGACACGTCGTATTGACACCCTGTCTGCTCAAGCAGCAGAGCTGGTAGCTCTGACCCAGGCCTGCATACGTGCCAAGAACCTGAAAGTAAACATATATACAGATTCACGTTACGCATTCGGAGTTGTACACGACTTTGGAGTGCTCTGGCAGGAGAGAGGTTTCATGACTTCTCATGGAACCAAGATTCAGCATGGTCTCCTCATTCAAGCTCTGTTAGATGCAATACATTTACCGACAGCTATCGCTATCATGAAGTGCAAGGCACATACAAAAGTCACTGACATCATTTCCCAAGGTAACGATCTAGCAGATCGAACAGCCAAGCTTACAGCTCAGACCCCAGACATTCCAGTTAACACAACACAGACAATCACTCCAGATCAGACTACTTGTATGACAGTCAAGGACCCTACACAAGATGTCATAGACATACAGTTACATGCTACTCCCGAAGAAATCAAGAAATGGTCCGAACAAGGAGGGGTCCAGACAGATCAAGGATGGTTGACGAAGGGAAAAGCCACATGGTTCCTCCCCGACTCTATGGTTCAAGTCATTATTAATACCGCACATAGTCCAGCACATCTAGGAGAAAAAGCTATGTTAGACAGTATTCAGAACCTTTGGTTCAACAAGCACTTACGAGCTGCAGCCAAGCAGAAAGTCCGTACCTGTATGATATGTTGTCAGTTCAATCCAGGTAAAAGTGTCCCGGTGGAACAAGGCGGATTCCAACCTCCTGACCACCCTTTTGAAGTCCTCCAGATGGATTATATTCAGATGGAGCGATGTCGAGGTTTCAAGTATGTCCTCGTAGTTGTATGCGCTTTGTCCAGGTGGACAGAAGCATATCCAGTTCCAGATTACACAGCCGCGACCACTGCCAGGCAGTTGGTTCGTGAGTTCTTTCCCCGCTATGGACTCCCTAGGGTCGTGTATTCAGATAACGGCCAGCCATTCTCATCTGAGCTCATGAAACATGTTTCCCTTCTGTTAGGGTACCAGTGGAAGTTCCATTGTGTGCGCCATCCTGAAGCAGCCGGTCTCGTAGAGAGACATAATCAGACTTTGAAAATCCGCATTGCAAAAGTATGTAGAGAAAAAGGTGTAGACTGGATAGTTGCCCTGCCAGTTGCTTTATTTTATATGAGGATGGTTGCACATTCCAGATCAGGTCTGTCCCCGTATGAGGTCGTATTCGGCCGCCCCCCAAACATGTGGGGTACACCTAGACCCCGCAGTATTACAGATGTTTCCAGTAATATGCTGACAGATTACCTAGCTTCCTTGATGTCTGCCCTACACTCTTGTCGTTCACAGGTTGCCGCCGCATTTCCAGACAACACCGAAGTGAAACTGCATGAAGTCGTTCCCGGTGATCACGTATTTGTCCGAAATTTTGATCGTTCAAGTCCGCTGGAGCCCCGTTGGAAGGAGCCTCGCATGGTATTGCTAACAACAAGGACCGCCGTCAAACTTGAAGTCAGGAAGGGGTGGGTCCACCTGAGCCACATAAAAAAAGTCCATGGATTACGAGAAAAGACTTTTGCTAAGGACTGCCTTATTCCTAAAGACTGCCTAAAAACAGACTCTGAACTCAAAATTCCCCTGTTAGAGAAAACTCCGCAACAGGAGTATAAAGAGAAACTCCGGTCTAGTAAAATAAGTCAGCCAGTTTCATTGTCTAAGTCCCTCTCGGGTGAAACGGTTAGACAGGTTCCTGACATGTATGAGATAGACCCCCACAGTGAGAGAGTTAGTCAAAACTCTAAAAGATGTATTATTGTTCTATGTTTTCTATTATTTTTGAGTCTTATGGTTACCTGCACAAGTTATGCATTACATTTATGTTTTCCAGTTTCACATGTACATATGTTTTCTAATGCTACAGTAGAGCACACATTTAGTGATCTGCCTCCTCACGAGCTATCCTATCGTCTTGCTATGCGAAATAACACATTCATTCGAATGTTGCATTATTCACACCAGACCAGCAATGCCACCAATTGTTGGGTGTGTGGTCGACTCCCCCCTTTTCAGACACCGAAGGGAGTTCTGCCACTTTTTCCTTATCCGTTTTCACATAATGGTTCGTGTGGAGCATGGTCCACTTTAACGTCATCCTCAACTGATATGTCCCTTCTGAATAGAACATGTTTTCCAGACAAGCAAGGTCTCTCCCATAGAATAGGGTTAGATCTAGAAAATGAAGTATATGAATTAGGTAATTATTCCTCGAATTTCATGGTTTTGAATGTTCAGTCCGATACTACTCCAGATTTGCCTGCTATTTCAGTACTACCAGTCAAAGGCGAATTATGTGTCAGAAAGAATGGTTCCGCACATGTAGGACATAGTGATTGTACTACTACTGTCGAGTATAGTGACAGTGGGAAATCTATTTTCAAAGCCTCACGTCATTCTTATTTTGTTTGTGGTCAGACCGCATATGTTCGTCTGCCCCTCGATTGGGATGGAACATGTTATATTGCCTTCCTACTGCCACCAGTTTTTCTAGCCCCATCCGATTATCACAGAAACACACATCTAGTACACGTCAGACATAGAAGGGAGATCGAGTCCCCAATTGTCGATCAAACTGAAACTACTCTAGAACAGTATCAAGACTTCAAGAAAGGTTTCTTTTTCTTTATAGGACCTATCCAGAATAGTAAGTTAATACGTAGGTTAACCAGAACCCTTGAAACAGTAGTGAATGGGACTACTTCTGCTCTAGGTAACTTAACCGAAGAGCAATCTGCAATGCGTTTTGTCGTGCTCCAAAATCGTCTCGTTCTTGACGTCATCCTGGCCGATAGAGGAGGAGCATGTAGAGTCATCGGATCTAGTTGCTGCATTTTCATTCCTAATAACGCGCCGTCTGTTTATTCAGCTATAACCAGACTTCATAAAATTGCCCATCAGTTACACCAGAATCCAGGCACCTGGACATGGTCCGGTTGGTTCTGGAGTATTATATCTGCCTGGGGATGGAAAGTATTGTCATTCCTAGGTATTGCAGTAATGATCATATTCAGTTGCTGCCTCTGTATACAATGTGGCCCTGCGATTTGCGGCATGTGCGCTACCTCTTGTATTCCTAGTCCTAAGTCCCGTTCCAAGACTATTCGAGATGAGCAAATGATGCTATATGAAATGATAGATGGTATCATGAATATTGATGTTTCCTGATGGAAACGTAGGGCACAAGGAGGGAATGTGGAAAAGTAAATTTTGCCATGTTGTATGTGCCTACGTGTTCCCCATATTATGCTATATGTGCATGATCGATATGAATGTATTCCCCTCTGATCGATTAAAGACGCAATTACAGTTGTGTCCATCTCTAGTATGCCAGTTTCCAGTCCTTGTGAAAGCAACGAATATTAGGCCTATGTAAACTTACGTTGCCACATTTTACGGTGTGCACGTTAACTCATTGAATTGTCCCCGTTTCTAGGCCTCAAAAGGGCCCGGACACCAGATTCAGCTCCTGTCTCCTGAACCCTCTCCGAGGAGCGATACAGCCCCCACCTGCATCCCTGACCTTTCGCTTACTTTCTGCCTCGCAGTGCCCGGCCCGGCCTGGCTCTGCCTCCCAGTCTGCCAAGAGTATGTTATGCTTCTAGTTATCAGTCCAGCCCTCCTTCTCTGCAGTCCTAAGCTACTGAATCGCATCAATAGTTCCCGTCATGGTCTAGCCTTTATGTCTCCATGTAAGAGAAATACTGTATTAATATTCATAGAATATTCCTAGTACACGCAATACATGTAGAATTATGCACGCACTAGTCTTAGTGTCAAGTAGCCTTTGCCCTGATAACTTTTGGATTCTAGCAATATGTACTCCAAACACCAGATACCAGATATGCCTTAGGTACATGTCGCTCTGACACTCCAGACTTTAGTCTCCTCTTCTAGCGCAGAAGTCATAGCCCCCAGTTCCCTGGTAACACGTCATTGCCCGTTTGCGCGCACCACTAGGTTAGAGGTCCCAGCTGCTCAGGTAGCCCCCTCCATGTTTCCGCCCCATTTATGACACTTCTGTTACGTTTACATCACATGTCTATGTATACACCCTGTACACGCCTTCTTGTTACATCATTTTGCCCTTATCTTTCACGACTGCTACGAGTCACGCCTACTGCTACGCCTACTGTATTGAATGTAATGCAATTGTTTTAATATATATACTGTGTACTGCTACTGAAAGTCCCCAATCCCCGATTCCCATTTCCCCAGCAGCTGCCTTCATCCTATTCCCGTACAGGCTGTCCTGTTCCTGTCCTTTATGCCTGATTAAAGCCTGTAGACTCAAGATACCTCGAATCCTGACTCTTATTTATTGAGCTACCTGTTTCATTCACTGTAATTAAAAAATAGTACCGGTAATTAATTATTTATTTACCACAGGGGGAGGGGCAACAGTTTATTGACTAATGCCCTTCCAGCTCATTGGTGCAATGTCTTCAGCATTCTGCCCTCACTTTTAGACTTCTGGGAGCTCAAGGTTACTAGCATTACCATATGGTGCCTTAACAACTCCACTAAAAGGTTAGTATGTGTCTCTTTACTTTTTCATTCCAGGAGTGACAATTGCATCCTACAGAAGTCACACCTGATCTCTAAGTATGTCCAAAGAATTCAGTCTAACTGGTTCCTGCATAAGTTCTGGTTCTCTTGGCCAGCGAAGAATGGGTGGCAGCCATTCTCTTATCAAGGAGCTTCGAGGGAGATATCATATCTACCATGGTGGAGGTCAAGGCGTCTCCTTGGCACTTCGCATTGGGGTGGGTATAGTTCACTTTACTCTGGTGTATGCTTATGCTCCTAATGAGTGATTAAATCCCTTCTTTACAAAGTCCTTGGCCTCTGTGCTACAGACCACAGACGCTCATATTAAGCTTGATGGGAAAGGGACTTGGTTATGGACATGGACATAACCGTAATTGTCAACATTCTTACCAAGTGAGGGCCTTCTCAGCTGCAGGTCTATGTTGTCTAATGGATTGTGGACTGCAGGACATGTGGCCACAATTGCACCTATCTACTTGGGACTACATGCACTACTCAGCTGCACATGAGACATAACCATGTATCGATCACTTTCTGGCATCTCTGACCCAGCCCACTCTGCCACCCCAGTTCAGACATGGCCATATGCAAATCAGTCTGACCCTGTGCCTCATGGGAACAGTCCAGCCCGAACTGCCAAGCCATGCCTTCCCTGGAATGGAAACAAGCTTCCGAGGACCGGTTTCTGGTATTACAGCCGTCTTCAGCCCAGCTTGCTTGAATCCAGTGGCAAAGTGAGCAAGGGACTCACTTCTGAGCATACCCTGCCAACATATGGCGAACAAAACGGTACAAAGGGGGATGGTGATGGACGGAGCATCTGAACCAATCAAACACTCACACCCAGTCAACAGATCTGGGTTTAATCCATCAACGTTCTTTAGCCCACTCTGCCACCCCAGTTCAGACACGGCCATATGCAAATCAGTCTGACCCTGTGCCTCATGGGAACAGTCCAGCCCGACCTGCCAAGCCATGCCTTCCCTGGACCGGAAACAAGCTTCTGAGGACCGGTTTCTGGTATTACAGCCGTCTTCAGCCCGGCTTGCTTGAATCCAGTGGCAAAGTGAGCAGGGGACTCACGTCTGAGCATACCCTGCCAACTTATGGTGAACAAAGCGGTACAAAAGTGGGTGGGGATGCACGGAGCATCTGGACCAATCAAACACTCACACCCAGTCAGCAGATCTGGGTTTAATCCACCACCGTTCTTTTTCCCACTCTGCCACCCAGGTTCAGACATGGCCATATGCAAATCAGTCTGACCCTGTGCCTCATGGGAACAGTCCAACCCGAACTGCCAAGCCATGCCTCCCTGGACCGGAAACAAGCTTCCAAGCACCGGTTTCTGGCATTACAGCCGTCTTCAGCCCAGCTTGCATGAATCCGGTGGCAAAGTGAGCAAGGGACTCACGTCTGAGCATACCCTGCCAACTTTTGGCAAACAAAGCGGTACAAAAGGGGGTGGTGATGGATGGAGCATCTGAACCAATCAAACACTCACACCCAGTCAACAGATCTGGGTTTAATCCATCACCGTTCTTTAGCCCACTCTGCTACCCCAATTCAGACATGGTCATATGCAAATCAGTCTGACCCTGTGCCTCATGGGAACAATCCAGCCTGAACTGCCAAGCCATGTCTTCCCTGGACCGGAAACAAGCTTCCGAGGACCGGTTTCTGGCATTACAGCCGTCTTCAGCCCAGCTTGCTTGAATCCAGTGGCAAAGTGAGCAAGGGACTCATGTCTGAGCATACCCTGCCAATTTATGGCGAACAAAGCGGTACAAAAGGGGGTATTGATGGACGGAGCATCTGAATCAATCAAACACTCACACCCAGTCAACAGATCTGGGTTTAATCCATCAACGTTCTTTAGCCCACTCTGCCACCCCAGTTCAGACATGGCCATATGCAAATCAGTATGACCCTGTGCCTCATGGGAACAGTCCAGCCCGAACTGCCAAGCCATGCCTTCCCTGGACCGGAAACAAGCTTCCAAGGACCGGTTTCTGGCATTACAGCAGTCTTCAGCCCAGCTTACTTGAATCCAGTGGCAAAGTGATCAAGGGACTCACGTCTCAGCATACCCTGCCAACTTATGGCGAACAAAGCGGTACAAAAGTGGGTGGGGATGGACGGAGCATCTGGACCAATCAAACACTCACACCCAGTCAGCAGATCTGGGTTTAATCCATAACCGTTCTTTAGCCCACTCTGCCACCCCAGTTCAGACATGGCCATATGCAAATCCGTCTGACCCTGTGCCTCATGGGAACAGTCCAGCCCGAACTGCCAAGCCATGCTTCCCTGGACCGGAAACAATCTTCCGAGGACCGGTTTCTGGCATTACAGCCGTCTTCAGCCCAGCTTGCTTGAATCCGGTGGCAAAGTGAGCAAGGGACTCACGTCTGAGCATACCCTGCCAACTTTTGGCTAACAAAGTGGTACAAAAGGGGGTGGTGATGGACGGAGCATCTGAACCAATCAAACACTCACACCCAGTCAACAGATCTGGGTTTAATCCATCACCGTTCTTTAGCCCACTCTGATACCCCAATTCAGACATGGTCATATGCAAATCAGGCTGACCCTGTGCCTCATGGGAACAATCCAGCCTGAACTGCCAAGCCATGTCTTCCCTGGACCGGAAACAAGCTTCCGAGGACCGGTTTCTGGCATTACAGCCGTCTTCAGCCCAGCTTGCTTGAATCCAGTGGCAAAGTGAGCAAGGGACTCATGTCTGAGCATACCCTGCCAATTTATGGCGAACAAAGCGGTACAAAAGTGGGTGGTGATGGACGGAGCATCTGAATCAATCAAACACTCACACCCAGTCAACAGATCTGGGTTTAATCCATCAACGTTCTTTAGCCCACTCTGCCACCCCAGTTCAGACATGGCCATATGCAAATCAGTCCGACCCTGTGCCTCATGGGAACAGTCCAGCCCGAACTGCCAAGCCATGCCTTCCCTGGACCGGAAACAAGCTTCCGAGGACCGGTTTCTGACATTACAGCCGTCTTCAGCCCGGCTTGCTTGAGTCGATTCAGAAAGCATTTGCATCTTATCTACAAGGTAACAATACTGGGAGACTTTCCTAGCCTCTGTTACAGAAGCCTGGTAAGGGAGGAGATTATAGCTATTTTTGTCCTGCACAGTCTTGAAAGTTCTGTTTCTGAATTGGAAGCAAACGATAAACACATTGGGGCCATTAGGGTGAGGAGGGAGCTAGTGAAGGCCCAGTTTCTTCTCAAACACCTTGATTTGGATAGGTTGGCATTCACTGTGGTGTGCCTCAAACATATTTTTTACCGCTGCAGGCACATGGTGGCACATCGCCTTTGCAGCAAAATCCACCCTGGATTAGTAAAGAGGATCCCTAAAGGGTCCTCCACAAAGACCTGCTCAGATGAGGGAATAGCGTCGCCCTTCTAGGCAGTTTACAGTTCTATCTACGAACAGGAGTTGTCTCCAATGGAGATCCCTCGGCATATCTCCAAAATGTTGCACTCACCTCTCTGCCTGAGGGGGAGGCCTCAGCCGTCAATAAGCCTATTCTCATTGAAGAGGTGATATTGGCCATATCGCACCTGAAAACACAAAAGTGGATAGCAGTGACGGATTCACCTTACAATTTTATAGCACTTGTGTCAGGATTTATCTCCCCTTCTCACCAGGTTACATCATTCCTTTGCTTACGGATTCCATGCTGGAGGTTGTTATTTCAGTGATTCCGAAGCTGGTTAATGATCACCCCCTTTACGGGTCATACAGACATAATGGGGCATATTATCAATAAATAGTGATATTTATCGCTAAGTAAGCTTAGCTGCAATTTTTTTATCGCCACGCATCACCGGATTTTATTGCTGAGATAACGTGCTATTAGCAACGTTTATCTCAAAAGCAATAAAATTCCTGTGCGATAGCAGCAAAATCCGTGACTATCGCTAAGATATTCACACATTATCGCTAACAGGGTCTTAGCCATTATATCCACCTCCCATTGGATATAATGGCATTAGTTTTTGGAAATATTCGCGCTTAGAGCGAATATTTCCATTGCTACGCCTGTGTTGGTAATAGGCGATAGCGATGTTAGCGATTGCTTTCAGTCGCTAACAGGTAGGGTGTGCCCACCTTGCATGTCATTAGCGATAAATATCACTGACATGCAAAGCGGGCCACACACCGCTCGCTATCGCCTACAAGCTGTCGTTAACAGCTATTAGCGACAGCTTGCTAATAGGGCGATAGAATTATCGCCGCTTAGCGGCCGAAAACGGCCGCAAAAGCGGCGATAATTTCCTATCGCCCCCCCCTTGATAATATGCCTCTCTGTTCTTTTAAATGTAGATGTACCCTATTCTATAGTATATTAGTGCACCGCCTTAACCCACTAATGCCGGCCATGATCGATCAAGCAGGGCTAATTTCCAACATCCAATGAACAGCACATTCTGCACCTTATAGATAAGTCTCATCGGTCTCGCCAGAGGCTCTGCTTCTTTCCATTGATGCAGGAAAGGCATCTACTAGCATAAACTGGCCTTACCTCTGAGATTACTCTGTAGAAATTTGGCATTGGGGACAGATAATGTACATGGGTTCAGAGCATCAATAGCCATCCCGAGCCTCGGTCAGGGTCAATGGCATATCGTTTACTCCATTCCCCATTCATTGGGATACATTCCAGGGCTGCCCCATGAGCCCTCTTTCTTTTTCTCTGTACATACAGCCTCTGGCACAATGGTTGACGGATAATCTTGACATAGTGGGGCGTCCCTTTCGTGCTGACCAACATCTGATTAGCTTATTTGCTGACAATGTTGTTCTTTCCAACACCCATGCCTCACTCCCTGCCGATTTCACTGAGTTTCAGGCTTTTGGGATAGTCTCAGGGTTTAAAACAAAAATGCAAAAGTCCCTGATATTGAACCTCTCAGTCACACCCTCTCATGAAGCCACTTTGTGATCCCAGTTACCCTTTGTGTGGGCTACACATACCAGACTATACTTAGGCAACTCACTGGCCTGGACTATCCCTAAAACATTGGCCACTAACTATGAGCCTCTTTTTATTTAAAAAACATTTGGGGGAGTTGTATATGTATATGAGCGTTGTTGCGGAGCCTCCAACCGGGTTCCCCAACTTCGAAGTCGACCGCTCTAGCCGCAAGGCTACATCCTCTAACCCAGCGTTTCCCAAACTGTGGTCCGCGGACCCCCAGGGGTCTGTGACACATTCCCAGGGGGTCCGCCGGACTCGAGTGCATTCCTTCAGCAATACTGAAATTACCATGCGCTACATGCCCTGAGAATGACAGTGCAGGGGCGGCGGGACCACAACAAAATCACCACAATAAAACCGGACCAATCTCCATTCAGCGTTAGGTGCAAGCTGAAGGGTGATTAGCTTATTTTATTATTTGATTATTCGCGCTCGCACCGCAGAGCGTGTTCCCTTGCACTTGCGGCCAGCCCCTGAGCATTTTGCCCCCAAATGTCGTGTTTCCACTTTCTGCCCTGAATATGAAGTACAGCTGTGCCTCTTGTTTCAAGGCTAAACAGCATTCTGGCACCTCGGGCCAGCAGAAGGGCACTTCACCCGATGGAAAGCAAAGATAGGCATGTGAGTGTTTTAGCTATACAAGCGTAGACCAGGGGAATTAGCAGCAGCCTTTTGATGATTCTTCTCTTGTGTGACGAGTGATCAGCTTGTTGTGTGCTGGTGGCAGTGACATCATGGTCTTTCCTACCGTTAGGGTTGGTTTCATAACAAGTGTGGCTGCAAGTGTGATCCAAATTATTGAATTTATTTTAACATGGTTTAATCATGTCACATTATGCAATCAATGCGTGTAATGATTTAATCCTTATTCTGAAAAAAGTGTATTTACCTGACGCAGGTGCAGCGTGGTTGTCATCACATCATAAACAAAATACTCCTCCTCCCCCCAGGACACACAACCCTGTCTTGATGAAATATGCATATGTTAAAAGCGTTTCCTTTTTATGTTATCAGCCTCATGGAAGTGAAAGAGAACAGCACTATAAAAATCCAAGTTGCTTTTTGTAGAAGTGTGTCTGAATAAACACAGTTAGTCAGGGTCTTGTTGATGCACCTCCTGCTCCACCCGCCCTACTGCTGAATAAATTAAATGCATGACTTCAAGGGGCAGCACACTTTTTTTTATTTTGCTCGCTATGGGTGACTCAGTCACTGAGGTAGATTTGCCATTCCTGATTAATTGTCATTCATAGCTCATGAAATAAAAATATGTATGCTGCTCCTTGAATAGGTAGGAACCCAAGGCATGATAGTAATTTGCTCTGTATACACTGTACTTATCGCTTTGTGCACTTGACTACCTTGTTAGAATTTATATTTATATTACATACTTTTTCACATTCTGCCAATTTATATGTTGTTTCGTGGGGTATGACTTCATGCTAAAATTCTTCATAAATGTATAATATATTTAACACTCCTTAAACAGTGAATAGAGTAAAACCAGCTAATAATGCAAACTCATTCAACCAGTTTGTGCAAGGAGGGGTCCTAGGCTCTGAAATGAGAATGTAGAGGTGCTGCTATGACTGAGGCAAAAACACTTGATGGACAGAATGCAGAACAATGTCATACATTCACCCCAGTACAGAGATCTGGGCCTAAATCCATGTTTTTTTTTGCTCACCATGCCAATCCAGTTTGGACGCAGCCATATGCAAATCAGTCTTGACCTTACGCCTAATGGGAACGGTCCAGTCCGAACTGCCAGGCCAGGTCCTCCCTGGACTGGAAACAAGCATCCTAGGACCAGTTTCGGGCTTTCAACCCTCATCAGCCTAGATAGCTTGACTCCAGTGGCATGAAGAACAAGGGACCCACGTCTAGGCATACCCGTCCTACTCGGGTGACAAATGCAAAAACAACAATTGATGGACAGAATGCAAAACAATGTCATACATTCACCCCAGTACCGAGATCTGGGCCTAAATCCATCGTTTTTTTTGCTCACCATGCCATCTATTTTTGTGAAAAAGCTTTTTCAGATCTTATGTATCTAAAAAACAAATACAGAAATTGTTTGAAAAATGTAGAATCAGAACTGAGGATTCAACCTTAACCAAACATTGAAAAGTTAGTCGCCGAGATGCAGAACCATCCTTCCCATTGAAATGTTTTGATTTTTGCAAATTTTTCACTATAAAATAATAAAAGCTTCAGTAATTTGAGTATTTGCTTGGTGTGTACTTTTTTGTGTATTTTTTGCAAATTACTGTTGTAATTTTCGAAATGTATTTTATAACGTACAAATTGCTTGGGGGTCCCTGGCTTCCAGTAGTGATTCAGTGGGGGTCCTCAGGAGTCAAAAGTTTGGAACCACTGCTCTAACCTGTCAAACACGCTAGCAGCTGTAAACTTGTAGCTAACTTCGCATCTCCTGGTTGGGACGCGCAGCTGCAGTCAAGATAACCATTCTCCTGCGAATACTATATTTATTTCACACTCTGCCTTGCCCCCCCCACCCCCGTCAAACGCAATCAATTCTCTCCAATTAGACATCAACAAATACCATTGGTCCATGAAGAAACCCCAACTCTACAGCACTTAATGTATCACCCAACTGTGACGGTGGTCTGGCGGTACCCCTTCTGCTCCACTACTACCAAGTGGCCCAACTTAGATGTTTGGTGGGATGGAATCACCCAATCCCTGAGAAGCACTAGTCCATCATGGACTAAGTCATAGGGTGTACCCAGAAGTTTGGCTTCTGGGTAAACACAACGCCTGGGGCCTTTACTCCTCCCCACTTAAAGTATGGGAACATCATGTAACTTAGGCACCCAGGAAATTAGTAACCTGATTACAGAAGTGAACAGAAACACGTGTGCACAATACATGTGGAAAAGATTGGATTTAAAAATCATCAGTAAATTCAGAGACAGTAAACGCTATGTGATTCAGTGCAATTTTGTACTGTAATGAACTGCATTAAAGGAATAAGCTGTACTTACCGAGTTTTATTTTGGTTACCAATCTGTTATGAATTGGACCTGAAAAGGAGATTCCCAAATTGTAGTGACTGTATTTTCAAATTTCAAGATAGATGCAAATACAAACGCTCTATTAATTTTACGGCGATTCCCAGGTCCATCTGCGATACATCTTTGAACCTTACTATAAATTAAAAAAAATTGGAAAGCATATGTCATATAAGAGGTCAAAGAAAATGCGGTAATTTATCACTGGGTAAAAGAAATAGTTAGATTTTGCCAAGTGCTTAGACAACTTTAGACCACTTTATTCGGCAGTTCTGGCGAAAACTGCAAAGCGTTCACGGCTTGTATAAATACATGCACGAATACATACTAAATCATAAATGGAGTGAGAGAATTTGTGAAACGTATGCATTTATCTACAAGTACTCTAAGTATACATAAAAACGTATGTATTACTGAGAGAGTAGTCATTTTTACCATACTTCTGCTACAAACAGCACTCCACTGGGCAGCACATGTTTGCAGATTCAGTAGCACGACTTTCACTATTTGATTCCACATGCAGCTTCAGAAAAACACTGCACAAAATGTAACGGTTGAATCTGTAATTTTACAGTAAATCTCATGGATTGAAAGTTCAACGTTCTAATGTTGATTCCAAGAACCATAACTATTAGAATTACTATCTGAATTGCTATACGCATTTTTATGACAAAATCAGTACTACAGCTGCATGGAAATCATATAATTTCAATGCATGTAGCTTCTACTGCCATATTGTGTGTACAGATATTGGAGGTTTAGACATCTTTAATAATTACTGAAAAGAGGAATGGCCCAGAGAGTGGTGTTCTCATTGTTGAAATCCTTCACTTGGTGGCATCAGTGATCATTGCACAGAATACCAACAAGGCCCATGCTACAACATCAATTGAACATGCACAGCACATCAGTGTGCCTTGAAACATTAGAAGCAGACTTCCATTAAATGATGGAGGTGCTTGGGCGAGAAGTGACAATATCAAGTAAATCTTGAAAAACAAAAAATGGATAGGACATCGCCCTTGCTGAATATCCTTTCCAAATAGTGGTGTGATCAAAGTACATTTAAAATACTTTAAAAAAATTCTTTTAAATCAAAGAGCTGTTTAAGATCATATTTGATTGATTTCTGCATTTTAACCAGCTCCAGATTACGGTCATGAAAGTTTATAGAATTTTCCCAGGTGACACACAGAAACTGTAATCTATGGGGGATATTCTCAAAAACGTGTGATGATTACTGAAAATTGAGCTTAAAGCAACTCTACACAATGCAGTCTATCGCGAGAAAACAATGCTTTGTTAAGTAAGTATTCACAACACGGAGGCACAATGCGATAAGTCCACAACAATGCGTCAAATGTCAGCAATAAAGTCAACGTGACGCCACAAAAATACGAAACACTAACGCAAAATAAGATGCAATTAAGCGAATCGCGATTCAAAAAGCAGCGAAAAGCAGTACCAGGCATGCAAATCCCATGTGTCAGGAGGGAAAATGCACTATTAAAGCAACAAAAAGAACACACCAAAAACAACTCAAAGTGCGTATCACCATGGATGCACCCGGACCGAGTGCAGAGGCCAACGCAAACCCCACAATCCCAGGAGACCACCAGCAAGAAACTTCGGGGTCGGGGAAGGGCAAGGAGTAGAGGAAGAGGAAGACGAGATGCAGTCTTCAGCAAAACCACATCAGCATCACCGAGGTGACAGAACACAACCATCAACTGACCCACAATTAGACTAACATGAATGTAGTCGGAGTGTCAAGGAGGGCAATGGAGGAGGCCAAGAGGCGCTGGCATGATGTGAAAATGTAAACCAAGCACAAACACACTGCCAACATGAAGGCCGCAACAGCGACAGGAGTTGGGAATCAGGACAGAGCTCGAGAGGATCTGACACAACCTCAACAGGGTGAGAAATGAACAGGGACTGGGGGGACGTGGCAATGGCACATATGAACAATCAAGTGTAGCACATGGCACACCCACAATTATCCTGGATTATGTCCCTGAACCCCGTAGCACACTGCAGCACACACATCCACATTGACAACAATGTGGTACAATGTGCAACCCTGACACTGCAGGACAGAGACCACAACTGGCTCTGCCCATGCGCAGAAACAGGCCAACTACATCTAACAGAGCAGGAAACTGTGAGATGGAATGGTACGCGTACAACCTCACATCCGTCATGTAGTCCAAATGTCCACTGGCCCTCATCGAAATCCTGCACCTCCCAAACAATCACAATGTACATTGTCATACAGTCTGCATGTAAACAAGAACAATGCACTAACATTCATGTCAACACAATGTCAACATGCATCTCCCCTTCACATTGCAGAGGGACAAACAACATCTCCAGCAGAGCAGAGCATACAACTCATCAGTGATGCTGGAGAGGACCACCACACCTCTGACACCGATGCCCTACAACAGCTCATAGACATCCCAGCCAACCCACCGCCAGGGCCAGGGAAGCCAAGTTGCATAGAGGAGAACAAAACCCCTGCAGAGAACACACAGCAGGAAGCACCGGCCAGCATGGCTGCCCCTCAAAACTTTACCGAGCATACATGGCATTCTAATGCCAGGTGTTAGAATGCCAAAAGAGGGTGGCCGTATAGGTGCGGCTGGGGGCGAACCCATGGAAGATGAACTAGATTACATACGTGGGTGACTACTCCCCTTCAAGGACCACCTATACCCCAGAAAGGAGACCCACACTGCGAAAGAGACACATGCATTTGCACTTTTCCGGTACAGAACCACGCCCAGAGGTATGCAATTATCATTCACACGCCCACGCTGGACCTGCGTACAACAGCCCAGTCCACTCCTCTTACGTATTGAGTGGGTGACGACAAAGCTACATGTCCAAGGTTGTACCTGCTGCCTGCAGTGACATGTTTGCGTCCGCTGTACACAGCACAATGTAATATTGTAGGGCCCGGGACCCTCATGCATACATCATAACCACATGGACACACGCAGATAGTTTGTGGAACTGGCTATGGGCACGTGCACCCGGCCCCTTTATTGGCAGGGACACATGTACAGTAACGCCTGTGCTGGATGTGTGTGGGGTGAGTGTAAGCCAGCCCTCATGGAGTGGTTGGTGCTGGAAACAACTAGAACAGTGTACACTATTAGAACAGAAACAGAAAACACCAGCATTACAGAAACAACTGCAGAGCTTCATGGAGGTTGCCAGAGCAAGTACAGAGATCACCCAATATGCAAACAGAAGTGCCTCTGAGTTGCAGTGCACTGAGTTTGGGGCACTACAGCTGCACGCACTCATGTCACAAAAATGTCTAGGATTGTGTCCCTTCGAGATATACCTGATTCAGCTGCAGTGGGGTGTGTGACACCTGCAACATCTCCCTCATCATCACCCCAGGTCTCCCACAGTGCTTGAGGTGACATTGCTGTGTTACCTCTCCACAGCACAAAACTCAAGCAGTAACGGTCCATGGGTAGCGGTGCACTGAGTTAGTGGCCCCTGGAGTGCTGAGCAGGTATCAGGCAGATGATGGCATCCATGACAGGTATGAGCATCTCCGTTAGTCTGCCAGAACCACTGTTTCGACACTTGCAGTTGGCAGTTGGAGGTGATCCTGGCTTTGGTGGCCTGTACATCCTGCGGTGATGCGACGTCCTGGCCGGCCAGGACTCGATTTTGATGTTTGAGCCATGGTGTACCGCAGTGGAGGCAGGAGGCACATGGCGTTGATGAGCCCAAGGCCATCGTCTCAGAGGCCAATATTCAATTAGAGAGGGTCCCTGACTTGAGCTACACAAAGTTAATAGCCCCAAATGCACAGCACCCAGCACAGGCACACCGCCACTGGATGGTGGCTTGCGGTGCACTGAAGTAAGGCCATACGGACTGAGCAGGTCTTCGTCGATGTTCAAGGAGCATGTGGTGGAGGGTTGTGGGGGACAGTGGAAGGTGTCCTCCAGGGCATGATGCAGAGGGCAGAAGCCGTCCAGAAGCAGCAAATGGAGGAGTGGAATGCTACAGCCTCTTTCTCACCACCAATTCGGTATCAGCCACATGAGGATGAAGACTCATGACTCAGATGCCAGCAAAGGTCAACCAGAGAGTATCCATGAATGCCAGAGAACAGAGTTAGTGGCACAGGGGCTGATAGAGAATGCAGTCTGTGATGATGCCGGTAGAATGAAAAATGGAAAAATCAAGGCTCACTTCCAAATGTGTGACCTACTCGCGCACAGTGTGGCCCGAGGGCAGTAGTCCACGGGTGGCCACAGACACGTGTGGTTGGAATGCTATTTACAGAATTGGTGGCACCACATCATAGGGAGTATAGTGACATAAAATCTGCCATAAATAATGTGTATGTCGGTGGAGTACGTCAACGAGAAAGGAGTACTGCAGGCCTGTGTCGCCGAGGCCAGTGATGGTCTGAGGAGGCTGCCAGGCTCTCGGCACTCAGACTTTAAGCCTGCACCAGCACGTGGTGGGCCCTCTTCCACACACGCTGGTGTCAGCAGGTGAGCGGCGAGGCCTGGGCGTGCAGGGGCAGACAAGACTGGTTCGGCGAACAGTGGCCCGGGGAGCAGCAGGCGCACAGGATCGCAGAAAACTCTGCTTATGGCGATGGCGTCGGCCTCGTGGTGGGGTGGGAGGTGCAACCTTGGCAGAGATATTAGGCATTCCAGAAGAGGACCACCCCCAGAGTTACATGCCTTTTATTCACACCCCTACGCTGGCCTGGCGTACACCACTCCGCTCACGCTTACTGCGGGACGTAACAAGCAACATTTCTGTGAGCTTCCCCACTGGCTGAGGGTGACATGGTGACATGGTTGCATCCACTGTCCACTACACTCCATACAGCAGCGGTGTGTGTCGACATGGATATGTGTGTGGTTCGCATACAGCAGTCTTGCCGTCACATCCACACCACACTTGGCATTGTGTATATTCTCATTTATGGGTCACTTGCCTCCTTCGTACATGCCTGGTCCCCACCTCTACCCACCATCTGCTATTGTGTGGCTGAGGTGCCATGCCATTGATGGCCTATGTACTTGGCCGGCCCAGGTTCCCACAGTAAGACTGTGTTGTCGTGTCTGGTGGGTGGGCATGTTGTTTGGCATGTTGTATGTGAGTTTGTTACATGTGCATTCACAGTGGTGTGCGTTGCATGATTGTGGAGTTGAGGTGTGTGGTGTGCTCATTTGGTACTTGCCAAAGAGCAGTGCCCTTTCCGTAGGTGCCATCCTGGTAGGACTGGTTGATGATGGACTGCCGAAGATGTAAGAATCATGCACACTGCCTGGTTGGTTGGTGTCGACTTTAGTGGAGATTCCCCGGTGGTCCACTATTGCCTTGTTGCGGTTATTGTGTGCAGTGTCTGCAGGGGGCACAAGTAGGATATGTGTGCAGTCAATTTCCCCCAAACACGTGCGGGAAGCCAGCTATGGTGTAGACAGCTTGCTTGGTCTCCAGCTGTTCCTGTGCAGTGTGGGGGAAGTATAGATAGTGGGGTACCAGGCTGATGATGTCATCCACGACCGTTGTGTAGAACTTGTATTGGGCTGGCTGTGAAACTCCTCCAACTCTGGTGGTTGTTGGTTGGAGGGTACCAGTGGCCCACACGTGCAGGACGGCCAGCAGATTTGTCTGAGGTGGGATGTTGGTTGTCTGCTGTGTTGGTACCATCAGACTGTGGGCAATGGTGGTCAGGATGCAGGGGTTGGTTGTCCTTTTGTGCCTGCAGTGGGCAATGATATTCTCTGGTGTTGGGTCTGTGAGGGTGGTGTTTTCTGAGGGATTCTGTCTTTGTCTGCGCTACCTCAGTTTTGGTCTGGGAGGTGTTGTGTGGGTCCGGGGAGGTGGTGGGTTGGTGGTGGTTTCAGGGGGGTAGGGAGGTGTCATGGGGTGGTGGCGGGGGTGTTGTGGCCCTCTTGGGTATCCGGCCTGCATGATCATTATTTCCATGTCTTTTCTAGTGCAGGCTGTCATCCGCCTTTACACCAGGTCAAAGCAGGTGTTAATTTCATGCAGCTAACGCGCCTTGTCACCTGTTTTGTGATCTTGAGGAGTGGTGTTGTCACAACTTTTGGCACAGGAACGCCTACTTTGCATCTCATTAGAAATAGTTGCTGCGGTCATCCGTGTCAATGTTTTTTGCGGCTGCTATTGCAGGTAAACTGGTGATATGGACTGTTACACCAGCTTGTGAATGGGACGATAGTTTTATTGTCAGTTTAGCTGCGATAAAGTGCTGATAACACGCCGATAGCTCCTTGAGAATATGCCCCTAGCAATTTTTAAGAATACATTTCAGAAGATCAGCACCTATATATTTAAAACAAAAACAGATTATCACTACATCCAGATGGCAGCAAGGTGATCTAGAGATGTCAGTTCCAGTGACCATTTTTGCAAAAATTATATGTACCAAGGGACAAAAGGAGGAATATATTGTTATTTCCAAAAGCGCAAACACTCGGTTTGAGTGTTGGAGTGCTGGGTATTAAAAGGGAAGGAGCAGTACTTCATATAAAAGTCTATATTATATGAGATGGTTTGTTCTACTAGTCCCCCTATGTTATTTAGTGGAATAATGTAATGTAACGTGTAAGGCTGTATTTGAAGTGATAAGCTGTACTCACCTGATTTCTTTATGGTTACCACTTTGCCAGGACTTACTCGAACATCTGAAAAAGAGAAATAATCAATTGTAAACTCTAGCTTCAATTCTCAAAATAAATTAAAATACAAAAACATTATTACTTTTCAAGTGGTGCCCTGTCCTTCTTAGAATACATCTTTAAACCTTACTATAAGTGCCAATATACAGAAAACCATGACATGACCTGAAACTTAGTATATAAAATATTGTCATTTATGCTTCTAGCAATACTATTCAAAGCACAGGGAAAGGATAACTGGGGAACAGAAATACTGAAATCCAGAGATGTGCTTAGACAACTTTTGGTCTCTGTTAGAAATTAGGTCTCCAGTTGGCAGAGTTATGCACACCCTAAATGACCCTGTGCGTACCCTCCTGTGGCTTGGCACAGAGCAGTCAGGCTTAACTTAAAAGGCAATGTGCACACAACACACAGTAATACAGTGAACACGTCACATAAAGTCTCAGCATCAGTTTCGGAAATAGAGTATAATTTTATAAATAAAACAAGACCAAAATGACAATATTTCAATCAATAGAGGTTAAGATATGATTTTTTTTAATTAAGTGAGAAAATAATGCTTAAAAGCAAAACATGCTCAAACAGCTAATTGGTCATAATGAACCAGGACAAAGTCAAGTGTTCAGTCTGCCCACGATGGAGGCAGGGCAGGTGCATGACCACGCAGGAGCCCCTGAGCAAAAGTACCTTAATCCTTGCCAAGCATGTGATGCGTGGATGATCCCCACAATGTTGGGGTGTTGCACCGAATTCCTCCATGCTGCTGCGTTAATGCATCGGTTCCATTGATAAAAGCGCCAGATCCAAGTGCACAGGTTTTGAATGTGATGCACTGAGTTAATTCTCTCTGAAGGGTGAAGCAGCGATATTCTCCATACAGTGGCAGCAAAGCACTGTTTGCAAAGCAGTGGTTCTGGAGGCGATACAGCAGTTCCGAATAAGATGCGCCACCCTGGTTCCTGCAACAGTAATTGTGCATCAATCCCATTCTCGCAGCAGGCTCATGAGTGTCTTGGAGCCTTCACACTCTCCCCATTGATATTATCCCACTGACTGTACTTTGTAGTATTTTCAGTCTGGTGGTTCTCCGCATTATCTCTCCATCACCCAGGGACACTAGGGTAATCTCATCTCTGTACCCACAAACTCCTCCCCAAGCACTACACAGGCCAACACCAGTGACAGCACACTGGCCAGGCGGGCTGTGTCCACTTAGGACTATTGCCATCCACTTGTAGTACTATTTCGAATGACACTCATAACTCCTATGGGATGCTTTCCATGTAGACTCACTGTCAGGGAACAAATTCTTCTTCTTCTCAGCAGGGGGAAGAAAATCCTGACCCATGGAAGTAGTTTCAGGCCATTTAGAGAACGTCATACTTATATTTTTGTCACCCCTACATCCTTCCTGAAAAGACCCTGCCCACCCTTGTGGTATTCCCTCCATATACCTTCTTAAGGACGCTGGGGCTGTACCGGCCGGCGGCCTCCTTAGCAGGGTCACTGGGGTCAGAGAATTTACCTTTAATTAAGTGCTAACTCAGATCTTTAAAACAGAAATTAAACATGTATACTTTTGCAATCAATTCATACAGCCCCTGTACATCCTTAACATCATTTCCCTTCACCCAACCAACTAGTACCTTGCAAAAAGAATCAACACAATACATCCAGGTCTGTGGAAATACTTTTACTCTGTCCCTAAACTTCTGCCTGTACTTCTCAGAGGTCAAACCATGCTTCCTAATTAGGGCTTCATTCATGGAGGGATACAGCATCCTGTCACCCTAACCCCCCCTCCTAGGGCAAGTAGAGCGTACCTCCCCTCAGTAGGAATATACTTCCACATACAAGCCCTCCCAATCCCCTCAGAGATATTGTGCATCTACAGATCAATCATATATGAATCAAACCACCTTCCTATGTCATGTCCCTCTCCATAATCAGGCATCTGGCCCTTGGGTGATGTGTACTCTTTTCTTATAGGACACTGAAGATAAGCTGCCACGATCTGTGCTGGACCCAGAAATCCTGGCTACTAAATAAATGTTTCTCAAGCTCACTTCCTGATCCAATTGTCTTTTTCCAACTTCAGCTTAGCAAGCTCCAACTTAATTGTCCTCTCTTCTCTCTTGTCTTCCAGCTCCTCTGGTGACAGGCCTTTGGAGGATACACTGCTGCCTATCCTCGGGGGGAACCATCTCTCAATGCCAGCTGTTGGTCGCCTGCCCACAGGCAGACCCAGATTCTCCAATAAATCTTGGCTCAGATCTTCATCTTCCTTAATCTCCAATTCATCCTTTTCTGGGATCACAGGCCCTCCTAGGCAAGCTTCTACCGGACCTCAACTCTTTTTTCAGCTCCACTTTTCTAGAGAAGCCCCTTGTAGAAAGCTCAACCTCCTGCATTGGTTCCATTGAGTGAAGCGCTAATTCAGCCTGCTTTTAACATCTTAAATTGCTTTTACATTGACTTCATTAGCTTGAACATTTTTTATTATGGCTTTTAACCTCTATGATTGCCCTGTTAATTATTATACAAACACAAGTTGACGATAGACAGAGGCAGACACTCACCCCCAGTCACTGATCTGGGTTGAATTCTTCATCATTCTTTAGCTCTCTTTGCCTTCAGCTTTGACCCTGTGCCTCATGGAAACAGTCCAGCCCAAACTGCCAAGCCTTGTCTTCCCTAGACCAGAAACAAGCATCCTGGGATCGGTATTGGCGTAACACCCCTCATCATTCAGGCTAGCTTTCATCCAGTGGCAAAGTGAGCTACGGAACCACACCTGGGCATATCCTGCCAACCTAGGGCAAACATAGCAAACACAAGGATATGATGGATGGAGCGCTGAAACTTATCAGACACTCACTCCAGTCACAGATCTTGGTTGAATTCATCATCATTCCATATCTCACTTCACCACCCCAGTTCAGACAAAGCTATATGCAAATCAGTCCTGACCCTGTGCCTCATAGCAACAGTTCAGCCCGAACTGCCAAGCCTTGTCTTCCCTGGACCAGAAACAAGCACCCTGGGACTGGTTTTGGGGTATCACCCCTCATCAGCCAAGGTAGCTTAAATCCAGTGGCAAAGTGAGCAAGGGACCCACGTCTGGGCAACCCTGCCAACTTAGTGTGACTGTTTTCAATGCAATTCAAAAATCTTTATTCAACTTTTTAGGTCATCAAAGCACACAATATACATATAAAACGATTACACATAATTTCCAAGTTGAATTCATTTAAAAAAAGAAGAAAAAGAAGAGCATTTTAAAATCAATATACACTTTCTAATGTAAAGTTATAAGACCTTTTAAAACACTATGTACAACATAAAATCTTGTTTAAAATGAGATTAGAATTTCATAATTACTTTGAGTCAACTATCCAATTTGGTGGGAGGCGAATGGCTACTCTAAAAACATGAGATACGGCGAGATAGGTAAATTTAATGGGCTGTTCTCTCCTTGTTGGACCGTGCTCTAGTTGCCCATACCCACCCCAAGAATTTCGCCATGGCAACAACTATCACTTCAGATGTGTCGCTTCTTAGGATTCGTTCTGCCTCCTGTGCCCTTCTTGTTCCTAAGAGTTTACATATTGGGGACAACCAAATACGCTGCGGAGCTCTGTAGCCGTCACATTCAAATAGTACATGGGATAAAGATTCATTTCCAGACTGGCACACCAATAACAAGTCATCACAAAATACCAACCATTTGCTGGTGAAGGCTCTTATGGGCAGTGTACCAACCCTGAACTGGAAATATAATTTCCGCTCGAACGGCTTTGTGATAATATCCCAATAGCAATCTAAATCAGGTACCGATTTGCCACTTAAGAAACGGACAGTGAATGAGGCTGACTCGCAGTTCCTCACCAGATCAGTTTATGCCATTTCCCAGCATTTAGCTTTCAGCATCTGCTTTGGGGGAAAGATAGCATTATCTGGATCATCCCACAGCGAGCTCATACCGATACAAATTAATGCGGCTCCAAGCTGTCTTAACCATCCTATTTTGCGTGAACTATCCACCCTTATTACATCTAAGAAGCCAGCCGCACACTCTGCTAGCTCTGGGGTAGACCATAACCCATGGCAATACAACAAAGGACGCAATTTTGCCATTTCTGTGATTGGCTTTCGCCCAAGGTCGATCAACAATGGCCGCATCGGGGTACTCTGGGGTAATCTCGCTATATTTCTAAAGAACCTATTTTCCGATATGGTTAGTTTGACTAAGTTCTTGTCACCCCAAAGTTTGGCACCATATAGGGCAGAACCAATTACCTTCATACTGTATATCTCCATGGCGGGGCTGATAATCTTAATAAATGAGGTGTTATATTCTTTTAACAATACCCCTGCCAGTTGACTATGCTTCAGTGATGATAGATCAACTTGATGTGACCATCTTAGCCCCTCCTAGATCTGGACCCCCAGGTATGTGAACTCCTTAACCTGATCAAGCTTGATGTTATTTGGTCTGATGCCTCCTTTGAATGCCCTGTGTGGGTTAAATGACATCAGTTTTGTTTTGGACAAGTTGACCTCCAATCCCCGTTGAGCACAAAACTCTTCAAAGATTGAGAGTGACCTCTGAAGCCCACTCGGGATTTTTAGAGAGAATCAACGTGTTGTCCGCAAACATCAATATGGGGACCTTTTTGCATGCCAGTACCTGTACATCCGTATTAATTAATTTCATACAGTTCACTATCCCGTTTATATACAATGAGAACAGGGTCGGGCCAGAACACATCCCTGATGTGCTCCTTTATCAACTGGAAAACATTATGTTACCTCTCCCTGTTTGCCCCAGCGAATCCTAGCCTTATTGCTTTCATGCAGTCTGATAATAAGGGGCAAAAAATTGAGAGGTAACCCCATATCTTTTAGTGTCAACCAGAGCTTCCCTCTTGGCACGAGATCGAATGCTGCCCGTAGGTCAAGAAAAACGACATATAAACTCCCCTTACCCAGGGTCACTACTTTCCAATGCAGGAGCGTGAACCTAAATACTTGATCTATTGTGCTAGTAAATGCACAAAATCCTGCTTGGAGGGGGGATAAAATACCATTTTCATTGATCCAATCCTGTACTTTATTTAAAATGAACCTGCCCATTACCTTTTGAAGCGAACCGATGAGGCTGATGGGCCTGTAATTCCCTGGGCTCGCGTTGTCTCCTTTTTTAAAAAATGGGATGATCTCCGCACCTTTCCAGGAATCTGGAATCGGCGACCCCTGAGCTATAGCATTTGACAGTAGGAAAATATATAGACCCCATCATGCCTTATTGGCAAGAAATACATCTCTCAGTATTCCGTCCATGCCCTGGGCATTTTCTGCCATGATGGATTTTAAGCCCACCTCAACATCCACCCTACTAAATGCTTCCTCAGTAAAAAACTGTTTAGCAATACTGACTTCACTATCATGCTCACTTGCCGCATATTGTGGTTTAAAGTGGTTAACCCACTCTAATTGTGAGACATGGTTATCGAGCTCCGCAGCTTGCCATCCTCGATTCCATTTATAAATATTCCAAAATTGCTTTGGATTCCTATTATCACAGGCCTCTTTCAAGTCATCCCACCTTTTACTGTCCCAGTTCCTTTTTGCTTTAAGTATTCCCCCGATATGTTGCCCTTGCTAATCGTACTTGTACTAGGCCCCCTGATTTTATGGCATATCCCAACTCTGCACGCAACCTTTTACAATCGATACTATACCATTCCTGCACTTTAGGTTTAAAAACCTTTTTGGCTTTACTATCTACTACAAAGTGCGTACGCAAGTGCCCAAAAAACTCAGTATGTATGGTGGTTGGTAAATTCGAATCAGGCAAATTTGACAAGTTGGATACACCAGCGTTTAGGTCGTTTATCACCCTGTTTAACTCATTTTCAATGCTGGATAGCACGAAGGGTAGTTCTTTTAATTTGGTCCATTTTAGTCATCTCTGGTCATTTGATGGTACCACATCCTTGGACATATAACTGTCTTCTATATCGCTACGAGGCTTATAACTAAACAGGTCCATTTCCACACAAAGAGGATTATGGTCGCTTTCCAATCTATTGTGTATTATCATATCCCTCACCATATGCCACAATGCTAGGCTAACCAGGACATAATCAATTCTGCTTGAGCTATAGCCATTATTAAATGTAACAGCCTCCAATTTGTCAGACTTTGTACGGCCATTAAGTGCCCGTAGACCATTTTCCATACATATGGAATTGATATGGATCCCCTCATCAGACCATCTTTTTATTGGCTCTAGCTCCAGTTTGGGATGACCTACCTTAAATCTTCCTCATCTAGTGTGCTGCCCTCCTCATTCAAGAGTGGCTCAAAGGTTATGTTAAAATCTCCCACAATGATCAAAGGTAGGCATGACTGGTTATTCTCCAGAAGATCACCTAGTGCCGCTAAAACATGCAACCTTTTCCCTCTTGAGCCACACACATACACATAGTATATTACTGCTATCCCCTTAGAGTCCCTAGACAGTCTGACTGACAGGATGTCATGGTTGTTGGTTGGGATAGTTTGAATATTCAACCTCTTATCTTGCCTCACCCATATTATCAGACCTCATGAAGGTCTACCTCGTAATCCTTTGATGGCCGGAATATAGAAATTTAAGTAACCAGCGCAAAAAATGGGGGCCTCTGACCAGGTCTCTTGAAACAGACAGACGTTGAACTCCTCAATAAAACCATGCCACTCAGGGAATCCCACCTTAGAACCTAATCCTGCGATGTTCCATGTTATGAGGGTGTTCGTTACTATTGCCCCAATGTCTGCTAATTTTGTCTTTACTACTGGTAAGCTTAGGCTTAGGCTACTCTTTTGTTTAATCCCTACATTTTGGTTAATTATCAAGGGTTCCACTTCTGCGTCTTGTTCCAGTTCTCCTAATCGGGAATCAGACCCAAATAGAACAGTTTTGGGGGCCACCTCCTTAGCTAGATCACCCTGCTTCCCCTTCACCATTTTACCTTCAAGTCAATTAATAGTTTCCAATGTTGATTCCCCCCTAAGCCCGGAAGGGGCAAGCCCATTTTGTCGAACAATATCTCCTCCCCTCGGTGGATGCCTAAACTGTATATTTGATAGTCCTGGTGCACTAGTGCAAAATTCGAGGGCGAAAAGATTTTCCGCTATGTATGTATTTGCCATCGTAAGCTCAATACTATTCAGGGAATTTACTGTCGCTACCAGCCTACGGGCACTAACTATGTCTTCCCTAATCACCGACCAGCACCCTCTCACATGCCTTATCCAGTGGATTGATGTGTTTATTTTGAAGTAAGTTTGAACTGTGTACTGCATTTACCAGGATGCAAAGGGGCGAACTGTGCTGGGACTATGAGGCAGTGTGCTCCCAACCCTGATTCTATTTAAAAGGCTCCCTTCAGCCAGCAAGCTGACGAGCTTTGGAGATGCACCTGTGTGCCTGTGAGTGGTACTGTGACCTGAGAGGAACTTGGCAGCATTTCCAGCAACCCCAGATGATTTTTCTTTGCTCTCTAAAACTGCTGCTCTCCACTGATGAAGGGCTCAACCCAGAAACACGTGTCTAGAGATATACAGCAATGTCTGCATCAACTTTGGTGAAAAACTCCAGCTAATTTTGAAGTAAGTTTGAACTGTGTACTGCATTTACCAGGATGCAAAGGTGCGAACTGTGCTGGGACTGGGAGGCAGTGTGCTCCCAACCCCCATTCTGATTTGTTTATTAGGGAATCCTCACTCTCTGGCCTATTAGTCACTGGAAGTTTTGGGACATTCACCATGATAATTTTTGACAGACTGTGCATTTCCATAGGACTGCTTGCCACATGCATGCTTTTCTCCCTAGGCCTTAACTGGGTGAGCTTTTGTGCCCTAGCATTGTTCTGATGTACCTGTGCCCTAACAGAGTTTGTTGGTAAATAGGTTCTGACATTATTGTTATGTTATGTTATGTTATGTTAGTAGCTTTTATTCAGCGCACAGCTGCCCCAGCGAAGGGGCGTCCTGGCGCCTGATCCAGTACCACAACACAACAAATCACCGCTGAAAAGAAACACGATCAGTCAACAGAGGTGAACAAATAGGTTTTAATCGCGCGTCTGAAAAGAGTCAGGCTATTAAGGGCACGGATGTGGACAGGAAGGGAGTTCCATAATCCAGCCGCCATGACTCGAAATGAACGGCCGCCCATCCTACTCAGTCTGAATCTAGGCGCACTCACTAGATGAAGAGATTCCGACCTGAGAGACCGCCTAGGAACATACGGGGAGACAAGACCCACCAAGGCAGGAGGTGAAGAAAATTTCAAGATCTTGAATGTCAGACAGAGTGCCTTAAATTTAATTCTCTGTCTGACCGGCAGCCAGTGAAGGGAGGTTAAAACTGCAGATACAGAGCACCGTCTCGGGAGGCCCACAATGGCCCGCGCAGCAGCATTCTGCACCCTCTGCAGTCTGGTTAGTAGAGTTAGTCTGGATAGGACTTGGGGCAGCTCGCAATTGTTTTGTAGGTTGCGGTTTATTTCCACCCATAGGGCCACTTGAGCTATGTATGGCACCAGAATCCAGTATTTGGTTTGTACTTTGGCAGATGGATGTGCCTTCCCTTGTAGCCCTTGGTTGCAATTTGGCCTCGGTCAAAGTTTTCACTAACGCAATTAATTCCTCAATCTGGCCACTCATTACACCCATTTCTTTCCTCATTGCACCAACCTGTATGGTTAATTCTTGATGGTTCAGGGCCACCCTGGTGTGGATTATTCAGGGATAGCTGATGTACTTGTCCCCCCACCACCTTCTAGGCCACTATTATCAATATATTATAGTGGGAGGTACCTGTTTGTACACTGTACCCCTGGAGCAAGTTGATCTATATTAGCTATATCCTCATTAGGAAATTTCCACCTCATTAGAACTTTTGTCTACTTTTCTTGCAGTTGTTCTATGGAACATAGCCGGAATGGTAGTGATTGGTGCTTTATCCACATGTACTGGCTTGTTAGTAGGTAGGTCACTAGATGCTTGCTTGCCTAGATGGCTCTATCTCAAGGATACCCTCACACTCTTCTATCAGTGTGTCTATCCTATCTAATACACAGTTACTGGTTGCATTTGTTTGGAGGTTCCTTGCCCTTTTGCTTTTACCTCCCTTCTTCCAGTCTCCCCCCCATCCTCCCCCACACCCAACCGCTTTCTTTTACCCATTTGTAATCTTGTCAGGCTTGGGTAGGTAGGGTTCAATATATAACACTTTAGCTCAACTTAATATAATATAACACTTATTAGCAAGGCACTGTGGCGGCAAAACAAGTCCAAACTTTACAGTTTTCTACAAGGGAATAGATTTTCCAAATAGTACAGTCACCACAAAGATAGCAACAACAGTACCTGTGGGCGGTCTCAATTACAACTGAATCACCAGTTCCATGCTCTGGCCTGCAAAAGGAAACAAACGTTGGAAGGGTGACCCAGCATAGCCTCTTCCGGCCAGTGACGGGCAAGGACGGGCCCACCCTTGGCCCGAGCTTTGCCCGCACGCGTCCCGCGTGGCGTTGCACGCTTTTGAGCGCGAGCAGGCGAAGCAGCTCCTCCCCCAGGCAGTGATGGATTCTGGGACCTGGAGTCCCCTTAGTGCAGCATGGCAGCGTTGCAAGCTCCTCAATACCAGGGCCTGGGAGTTCGGGCTGGACTGTTCCTATTTGGCGTAGGGTTAAAACTGATTTGCATATGGTTGCGTTCAAACTGGAATGGCATGGGGAGCAAAAAAATGATGGATTGAGGCTCAGATCTCTGCACTGGGGTTAATGTATGATGTCGTTCTGCATTCTGTCCATCAATTGTTGTTTTTGCATTTGATAATAATTAAAGAATATTTTATATGAACAAATTACATAGGAGTACATAATAGACAATACTTAAGTGTCAGCATATATACATTGTCTTGGCACACTGGTGAAATCATTCATTCTGTTCACAATCTTATATTGCTGATCATTTTTATTTGCTTTAGTATATTGATCATTACAGCACATCTATTTTATACAAGAAACACAAGAGTTCTATATGTATAGAAAACACGCCTTTTGTGTATTTCTTCTGCATGAGTAAGCACTGACAAACACTGCTGAGCCAAAAGGTTCAAGAACTGTTACCACGATTCCTGAGGAAGTCAGTGTTCTCATGTTCATGTACTACTGCCACTCACCTCACTGCCCTCACCCCGTTCCGTCACTGCAAGTGCCGATTGTACGGAGGGTGAAGACGGGGCTTGACAAGCACTCCCTTCCGGTGATTCCTCTTCCGGTAAGTGAGCCTGCTAGTTGTTTTTTTGCGCACCAACCTATAAAGAAGGCTACCTCAGACGCCGACTTAGCAGCGACTGGAACTGACACTCAGCGCTGTTAATAGCGTCCTGCTTTGTTTTTATTTCGCCATTTTAAATCTTTGTTGCACTGTACTTGTGTAAAAAACTACTGCCACTCACCTCACTGCCCTCACCCCGTTCCGTCACGGCAAGGGCCGATTGTACGGAGGGTGAAGACGGTGCTTGACAATCACTCACTTCCGGTGATTCCACTTCCGGTAGGTGAGCCTGCTAGTTGTTTGTTACACCTACTGATATATATCCCATGACAGGGCGAACGCGCGCAGCGGGCGCGCCGCTGGCGCGGCGAGCCCATCTGCACCCGTCCGCGACTGGAACGCGGCCAGCGCCAGCCATGCTGCTCGTCTAGATCGCGTTGGCTTGCCTAACCTATCTTGGTCAGCTGAACAACTATTTGCCATGAGACCAAAATTCTGTGGGAATCCCTCTCACCTTAAACTCGATCTTGTTCCCCGGGAATGCTGTAAATACTGCCCTTTCAGTTTCAACAGCAAAGGGAATATACGATTGGTAGGGAACCCAAAATGCACCTATAAAGCCTGCCTGGTCAATTACAGATCGGTCCCTAAACACACTGAAGACATCTGGCTGTCTCTGTTGAATGAACATTGGGACTTAATGTTCCTCACTGAGACCTGGTTGAGAGACAATAGCAACCCTGACATATCCCTTGCAATTCCATCAGGCTATAAGATAGCCACTATGAACAGGGAGAACAATAGACGAGGAGGAGGAATTGCTATTATATTGAGAGAAGACTGGAGCATCACACATAAAAAATAGAACAAATCGGTACGATCGATGCTCTATCATACTGTATAAAATGTTCTCCTAATTCATCATTCACGGGAATATTAATATATAGACCGCCGGATTCATCGGCAATGCAAAACTCTGACCTATATGTTATAATTGCTGACTGTTCTTTGAAATACCCCAACCTCACAGTACTCGGAGACTTCAATGTACATATAGACAACAAAAACTGCCCTCTCGCCTCCAAATTGAATGATACCCTTTTAGGGTTAAATCTTTTGCAAAAGGTAATTTTGCCCACACATAAACTAGAACACACATTAGACCTTATGTTTACGAATGATCAACTCTTAGAGGTCAAAATTCCTCTTCAGCTTACCTGCTCAGACCATTATCTTGTGGCTTTTAATTTGACCCGCACCGGGGGTGGCAAACATAAGGCTCTCACCTATGAGACTAGAAGAGACTGGAGGAAACTTGATTTAAAAGCATTAGAAAATGATCTTTTAAATATCACCCCAGAGCTAACAGGCAACCCTAACCAGGATAACTCTGCTTATCTTCACTGGGTCTCATCAGAACTCGACAATACTATTCCTGAAAAATCCATAAAATGTACAAGGAAAGCACCTTCAGCACCTTAGTTCTCCACAGACCTTAGGACATGTAAAAGCGCCTGTAAAAAACGTGAGCGACTATGGAGAAAACACTACGATACTGGAGTAAAAATTTCATACGAAATCGAGCTGAAAAAATTTAAGAAACTTAAACAACACACTATCAGGGACTACATCACTGAGCAGATTAAAATCTCCAAAAATCCGAGTAAAGAGATCTTTAACCTGGTACAGGGATTTGTTAAACCTCAGGCCTTGAAGAGCTCGGTAACTCCTTCACCTGCCCTATGTGAATATCTTGCTATTTATTTTCAGGAGAAAATCCAGACAATCTATAGCTCTTTTCCTCAGACAGAAAAGATAGACAATTCTTCCAGTGTCCCTCAACTGGGAAATCAATGGTCAGAATGTAGTCCATTTAATCTGGATAGCTCACTTGCTGATTTAAACAGGATAAGTTCTGGCTCCCCTATGGATCCATGCCCAACCAGAGTTTCTAAACCATTAGCCACGGCTCTTAATCCTGTCCTCAATGCTATCTGGAACTCCTCTCTAAGATTAGGCTCCTTCCCTGCTCCCTGGAAGACAGCATACGTGAGACCCATACTGAAAAAGGAAGATGCTGATTCCCCTGTTCTCAAAAATTATAGGCCGATCTCTCTTCTACCCATACCAGCAAAAATTCTGGAAAAAGAGGTCCAGAGACAGTTAACAGCCCACCTCGAATCCAATGCCCTTCTCTACGATTCACAATCAGGCTTCAAAGCTGGGTATAGCAACAAGACAGCTCTATTGGAGGTGGCAGAGACTGTCCGTGCTACAACTGATCAGTGAAATTGCGCCATGCTGGTGCTACTCGACCTCTCCACGGCCTTTGATACAGTCTCCCACCGAATACTGATTAAAAGGCTAGAACAAATGGGTATAGTAGGCACTGTGCTTGCCTGGTTCAACTCATTCATGGAAGATAGGCATCAGTTAATTTCCCTCCACCCCCACATCTCATCAGCATAATCCCTTACATGTGGAGTGCCTCATGGGTCGGCACTGAGTCCCACCCTATTTAATGCCTATATTGCCCCACTGGCCTATCTGGTGGAGGAATGGGATGTCAAGGCTATGTCTTACGCGGATGACACCCAGCTGGTGTTCTCCTTTAAGGAGAACACAGAGGCAGCTTTGTCCAACTTCAGGCAGTGTCTGCTTAACATCGCATCTTGGATGACAGACAGCTGCCTGAGGTTAAATACGGATAAAACTGAGGTGCTATTCTTTAATCAGGCACAACCTCCATCAGCAGAGATGGGGTGGCCAAGAGAGCTGAACCCTCCACCTGAACCGGCGCAGGTGGCTAAAAACCTTGGTTTTAAATTTGATTCTGCTCTCTCTGGCAAAGCACAGGTCAATCATGTATCCTCGCAATGTTTCTGGAAGCTAAAAACACTCCGGAGATTTCTTCACTTTCTCCCGATGGTCAGCAGGAAGACAGTGGTACATGCCCTGATCACATCGCAATTAGATTATGCCAACAGTCTCTATCTTGGCCTACCTGCCTATCTTATTAGGAAATTGCAGATTATTCAAAATTCAGTGGCAAGGCTGATCAAGAACATCCCACTTTATCATCACATCTACCCTCACCTGTGGAGCCTCCACTGGCTGCCAGTAAAGAGAAGAATTGAATTCAAAGCTCCAATCATAGAACACAGAGCTCTGGCAGACAAAGGTCCCAAGTATCTCAAAGCAAGAGTACAGAAATACTCCCAGACCAGATCCCTGAGATCAAATAATCAAGAACACTTATCCGTTCCCCGATATATAAAAAATCTCGCCTTGGTGGTAGCTCACTCATGTTGAAGGCAGCTGCACTGTGGAACACCATGCCTTTACATATCAGGAAAGCCAAGACAGAAAGACTTTTTAGGAAAGATCTGAAAACATGGCTATTTAACCTCCCATGATACTTTTAGTCTCCCTCCCCTGCCGCTGCTAGCGCCAGGACACCCCCGTCGGGGGTAGCCGTGCGCTCTATAAATTATAATATTAATAATAATAATAATATTAATTCTAAGGTTGCCCAAGCCATTTGTTACCTGCCTAGGGGTAGAGGTATCTATGGTTGCACTGTGAGCTAGAAGGGCTTTAGTCCAACGAATCATGAGGGTTGCATTGAATCAGTCTGGCACCATCCCAACGTTTATGTTGTCCAACAAATTAAAAGTTCCCACAGAGAAAGTGGAAACCGTACTACAATATAGAGTGAGACAATGTTAAAACATATGCATTAACCTAGATGCACTACAAATACATATATAAATATATATTACTGAGTATTTGTGTTACTATACTGTGGGTCGGCACAACAGTCCAATGGGCAAGGCATTTCTGCACATTCTGTAACACTCATTGCACTATTGAAATTTGTATGAAGCTTCAGAAAAACAGCATACAAAATTTAAAGTTTGAAACTGCAAAATTTTGAGCAAATTTTCAAGGATGGAAAGGTAACTGTTTAAATGTTGATGCCAAACAAAATGTCGATGCCAAATACAATAGTTATTCAAATTACCTTCTGAATTGTTATGAGCATTTTGATAAAGAAAAAGAACTACAGCTGCGTGAAAATCATATGATTTCATAGGCATGTAGCTTATACTGCTACATTTTAGGCCCATTTGTTAGAGATTTAGACATTTCTATTGATTAAAGAAAAGGGCAATGGCCCAGAGAGTATTGTGGCATAGTGTTGTGTTCTTTACTCAGTGATTATTGTGTAGAAGAGTCATTGAGGCCCATGGTACAACATCCAGTGAGCCTTGACAGTAGATAGTGGTCTGTCCTGGAATATTAGAAGCAGACTTTCATTAAATGATGGAGATGAATGGATGAGTAGTGACAATATCAAGCACACCCTGAAAGACAAACAAGGAATAGAACATCAACTTTGCATGCATTTCCTTTTTTCCATGTAGTGGTGTGATAATTGAACTTTAGAAGGAATTTAGAACATGTATTTTAATACTATTTGATGGATTTCTGTCTTTCAACCACATTCAGATTAACCCTTTATGTTCCAAGGACGTAACCGTTACATCCTCTGCACATGTCCAGAAAATCCCTCTGCTGTTTCATTTTTTTGCCAACCTCAATAGCAGAGGAAGACCTTCCGCCTGCTGTCTTGGGCATTTAAAAAAAATTGTCTAATGTTGATCGGCACCCGTGGTGTGCTGACGTTATTACTTTGAAGTGAAGTGAGCCGATCAACTCATTGGTTAAAAAAAAAAGGTCAGTTTTCAGTGGAAAAATGCTCTGCATCCATGTTGCATTTTGGCACGTTTCCTGTCGCAGGCACTAGGCTTACCTACACATGTGAGGTACCATTTGTATATGGAGACCTGGGGGAATGCCGGGTGGAAGGGAGTTTGTGGCTTCCTGCAGATTCCAGAGCTTTCCATCACAGAAATCTGAGAAAGTATGTCTTTTATAGTCAAAGTTTGAGGTTTACAAAGGATTCTGGTTAATAAAAAGTGGTGAGAGACACATAAGTCATCCTCCCTGGATAACCCTAGGTTGGCTAGGCTTCCCAGGGTGCTGGCTGAGCTAGGGTCCAAAATCTGAGGGAACTAAAACATTAGAACAAGTGTTATTATCATTTTTCTCGACACAGGGAGCCTTCACCTGCATGGCCGGATCTAGGAGCTCCAAATGCCCCACCAGGCACTGGAGCAGACCCTCCCGCTCTGGGATATGTACTCCGGCTGCTGCACCACCAAGGGCCCGGGATGGGGTTCTTTCAGGCCTGGTTAGGCCTCCACCTCTTTGCCTTTGTGATAAAGTGGCTGCGAGACCCCTGCCTGAGGCCCAGTTGAGGTTCCAATCACCAGGGCCACTTGATTGCACTTCATGACTTCATTTGGGCGACTGATGGAAGGCTGTCCTGGAAGTCCCAATGAGGGCTCATATGCTTCCATTAGTCGTGCCAGGGCTACATTAGGTTGGGTGCATGTGGGCCTTTGGTCCCGTCTGTCAGTTGGTGCGCATTTTTTAAGGAGGTAGCCTTCCTATGGATTACTAGGGACAGAGTACCCTGGATACCCTTATGATCTGGCAGTTCTGAGGCAGCGGCCAGCTAGCCTCAGACCAGGGCCCCAGTGGGACCTAGAGTGGGGGTCCCTCTGTCCTGATTGCAGTCCACGGTCTGGCACATAGCAGAGTGCCAGGGACAGGGCCTTGTGGACCCAGGGAGGCCTCCCTGTGCAGTTGTATCCAAGAACTTCTTCCAGGGCCCACCCAGCCCTGGGGCAGGGGCTCCCACCCTGGGTTCTGTCCTCTGGCCCACCCCGCTGTCAAGGGACTGGGACTGGTGTCCATCGGGCCTGGGGAAACTTCCCCTAATAGGCTTTATTCTGAAGCTCTGGCCTGGGCCCTGGCCGTCTCTGGAGGAGGTGCCCCTCAAACGGTGCTCTGTCTTCTGGCCCATTGCATGGCAAAGCACTTGGGAAAGTCTCCTACAGACCTGGGAATGTCTCCAATGTATGGCTAGGGACAGAAGATCTGACTGGGCCCAGAGGCAAGCACTCCCACTCTGGACTCCTTCCTCCAGTCTGCCACACTCCCATGATCCGGGGATAGTGGTCTACCAGGCCTGGGAAGCCATCCCTTGCTTGGTTGGCTGAAGCAGCTCTGACCGGGGCCCTGCAAAGACCTTTGGTGGGAGCCCCCATATTCAAGTGTTTGCCGCATGGCAAAGCACTCATGGGGTCCTGTGTACATGAGGAGGCCTCCCCTGCATGGTCAAATCCAGGAGTTCAGACTCGGCCCCTGTCAGGCCCTGGGACGTGTACTGTAACCCTGGGCTCCAAATTGCCATACCACCTGCTGCATGGGGCGGGGGTTCTTCGGGTCCTGGAAGTCTTCCCCTGCTTGTACGGGTTCAGAAGCTCTGATCGGGCCCCAGCTGGCCCCTCGGTTGGAGCTCACTAATGTTGGCCCTGTCCTTCTGTCTGCCGCTTTGCAGAGCACCCAGTGCGGGCTCCCATGGGCCGTGTGGAGTCCTCTCTTGTGTGGCTGGGTCAAAGATCTCTGAATGGGGTGAGGTGCCCTGCTGAGCCCTGCGAGGCCCCAGGTGTCCCAACCCTGGACTCTGTTCTCTGGCCTGCCCTGCTGCCAAGAACCTGGGACGAGGTCCAGTACCTCTGACCAGTGCCCACCAGGCCCAGGTGTCGCTCCCACCTTGGGCTCTGTCCTCCAGCCTGACCCTCTGTCAAGTGCCTGAGATGGGGGTCTTGTCCCTTGGCCATTCATTGCAAGAAAGGGAGGCATTTTTTCTATGGATTACTAGGGACAGGGTAGCCTAGACACCTTTGTGCTCTGGTGGTACTCAGCCAGGTGCTGCCATGGCCAGGAACACCCCTCCCGGACCACCATGGGCCCAGGTCTGCTCTTGCTTCGCAGCCCTGGGCATTTCCTCCAAACCTGACTTTCTCAAGAGCAGGAAGGGTCAGAAAGTGAGCATCCCAGCTGCCCTGGAAAGTCTCAATGAGGGTTCATGTGCTTCCTTAAACCCAGGCAGCACTCCAGGAGGTTAAGAGTAATTGTGCTGGTGGTTCCCTCTGTTATTCTGTGCACACAAAATACAAGTAAGGGTGGTAGCCTACCTCCAGATTATAATTAAGTACTCCAGATCCTCCTGTGGTCCAGCGGTTCTTATCTGGTTGCTGCCAAGGATAAGGCCACTGGGGCACCCAGGCATGGGTCAACACCAGCCTCCCACACCTGCCTGATGGCCCTTTCAACTGAGCATGCCTTTTCCTCGAGAGCTGGCAGTGAAAGAAAGTGGTCATCCCAGCTGCCCTGGAAGTCGCTGTTAGGGATCATTGTGTTCCTTAAGCCCAGGTAGGGCTTTAGGAAATCAGGTGTGTCTGTTGCAGTTCAAGTCTTCCTGTTCAAGGTAAGCTGGGTAGATGATGATTATAGCAATGCAAACCCTTTGTGGATGCCATTTACAGGGAAATAAACAGACGCTTTCTTCTGTGGCACTTATTTCCTAAAATGCCTCAAATTTACCTGTATTTTGGCTACTTTCTCAGTCCCCTCAGGGGAAACCCACAAACCCTGTGTACCTTTTGAATTCCAAGGATGTTGTAAAAAAGGGATGCAGATTTGGCATAGATAACCTGTGTGGACAAAATGTTATTCGGGCCTGTAGGAAAGTAGGATCTATTTGCATGACTACCCCCACTTTTAGCCGGTGACATTATGTTTTATTGAGTAGTCTGACTTGGATCCTGCTAATCAGGACCCGAGTCTCTGTGCTTCTTCCCTAAATTGGACATAGTGAGTACTTAGGTACCCCCTAAATTTGGCCACTGGTGTATCCTTATAAGTTTCTAGCATATGGTACTAAGGCACCCAGGGCATAGGTACACCGGGGCTTACCCATGGTCTGAAGCATGTAATAAGCCACCCACAGGATAGCACTAAAATTGTGACAACAGGCTTGACAAAGCAGCTTGTAAAAGCTGGTGCTTGCACCACTTATGACAGATATACGTTTCTTTATATGCGAGGTCACTGCACTTAAAACCTATAAGTCACCCCTAAGGCAGACCTTTCCAATCATGAAGTTAGATTGCTCAGTTATAAGTGGGGGGGATCCCTTCATGAGCAGGACACCCCTACAATCCATGGAGTCAATTTTCCTGGGTTGTAAGTCCAACAGCCCTTACTATATATAGAGTGGCCAGGCGTCATTACTTGTGGCTAACTCTAACCTGGCTGTAACAAACCCTGTTGTGTTTGATATCAAACTTGATGGAATCATACTCCAACATCGTAAACGGTGTTGGTGGTATGATTTAATGTACTGTGAAGCTCTTCCAAGAGGCCCTCAGTGCTCCTGATACCAGTCTTCTAGACCCAGACAGAAAATGATGCCTGCTGCCGACAAGGAGACACAATACTGCCCTCCTGATGCTGAGCCAAGCTCGATCAGGGGATGACAGGATAATAGTTTTCCTGTCACAGGGAGGTGTGACCACCTCCCACACAAAACTTAATATGTTGGGAGAGGGTGGGGGTGCTTGATAGCGCCATTTGACTGCTTTGTAGGGGGCATTTGGTGCCCTCCTTGGGCACTCCATTTGGAACCAATTCAGGGAGCCGTTGGCTCCTGCTCTGGAGCGAAACTGGACAAAGGACATCTGAGTATCCTCCCCACCGTCCAGCCCTTCATGTGGGAGAGACCCCTGAATCGTCCTAACCCTTTCCGTAGGGTACTTAAAGGCTTAATGACTATGGTACTGGTGGAAAATTGTTTATTGATGGTGCCCCAAAGAAATCCACAGATAATATTATCTAGATATAAAGTTAATGCCATGCTAATGAGGAAGGGAGAAACACCCTATTCCCTAACATGTGGTCAACATGGTGGCGATGATTTTGACATGCTGAAATATAGACGTGTGAAGTCTTGTCTATTTTCACTGTCGGTAGCTCCCAGAGCAAAGAACACAGAAGTCTGGTCATGTGTGTTACACATAGTGTATTTGTGAACTAACCTTAACGAAGAAGACTGGACATACCTATAAGCAAGATTTTTTTCTTGTTGAATGCTTAACGGAATTATGTCCACATTCTTAAGCATTTTAATTACCAGCCACGGGTGCGCTGTGCTTGTGACGGAGTGGTGCCGTCATGGCCCCGCCCGCTCAATAGAACACGCCCAGGCGTGGAATCGCAGCAGCATGGGCGGGGCGGCGCCGTGATGGAACAACTCCGTCACTAGGACAGCACGCCCATGGCTGGTGACGGAGTGGTTCCGCCACCAGGGCACAAGGGGTTAATCAAATATTCCCCCGTTTTTAGGTCTCGCCTAGACGAAAGCAAAAGCGAAAGCTTTTGCTGTCTAGGGCGAGACAACTTATGTAATCACTTTTGGGGGAATGTGGACAGCAGACTGTCACAAGCTTCTCCTGCCGGAGATTTGACCTCGTGAGCGCGCACGCCCAGCCCGGCGCCGTGCACGTCCCCTGCCACAGACACACACATGCACACGCAGGCAGGAAGGCCCACACACACACACACACAGACACGTGCGCGCACCCCCCCCGCCGCATACATAGAAGCGCCCCCGGCCGCCCCATACATGAGGCCTCACGCCCCTCCTCTCTATTCGGGACTCACCGGGTCGGCTGGCGTTCGGCGGCGGGCCGGTCTCTCCTTCTCCAGCGGGGGCTCCCTCTTCTGCGCGGGGGCTCCCTCTTCTGCACGGGGCCCCCCCGCCATGGCTGGCACGGCATCTCCGGTCTCCCTCACGACTCAGGAGACCGGAGGACAACAGGCAAAGCTTCCGCAAGGCAGTCGGAGCGGACCCACCTCTTCCCGGCCCCGCCCACAACCAGGCGGCGGGCCGGACATCTGCTTCCGGTGTTTTCCTCCGGGCCGCGGCGGTGATTGTTCTCTCGTCTTATCTTAGTGGGCGTGTGCACGCACCAGTCCAGCTCTGTGGTTGGGCATGTATTAGAAATCACAATGCCTTCAGGCCGCATTCCCGGGCTTGTTATTGCTTCCTTCATTGACTCTGAACGGCAAGGACTCATGTTGCACAGGCACAAGTCTGACATTACGGCACAAATTGCTCTCTGTTACATAGACTCGGCTCGTTAACATGCGCGCTCAGTAAGAGCCAGCGCGACAACTCTTCCACCCCGGCCATTACCGACAGCTGACAGGCTAAGGAATCATTACCGAGAGCGGGAGTCATGGATAGGTCGAGGCCTGTCTGTCTGAGCTGGTGCCTCTCACGCACACCCGGCTTGGCCTAGGGTCTCAAGTTATTGCCATTAGCCTGCCCAGCAGTGTTTTTTTCAGTCAGAAATGAGTGCTCTCAGCAAGACGCACCGCGGGAAGCGCAGGCAGGATGGGCATTAATAATGCAGCCTGACTTCGGATCTTCCTGTGATTAGTGATTCACGAGCATGGCCCGCTCGTTGGATTTTGTCCTTCACTTGCCTTGGCCCCATCACGTGTTGTCTTTGTCTGCTAACATTACATTTTGAAACTCGGGACGACGGTAAGTGTTTTGTTTCATTTCACTCCCATCCGCAATGTTCTCTTCATATCTTTGTCCTACACCACCCCTCTCTCACCCACCCTCTTGCAGCCTTCCCTGTTCTTCTGAGCACAACCAGCCTGGCTCACACCCCTGCCAGCCACCCCACCCCCACTCCTCCCTCAGGTTCCTCCACACCAGTCACAGGGCGGTCTGTGCTGCTCATTACCTTGTAGGGGCGGCACAGGAGCCACACACTCCACACATGCACTGGGGTATCACTGGTGATGGTGAAGTATTGAGAGGGGGGGCCTCAAGATGGAGAGTGCGGCGGCAGAGAGGCCCCCCACCCTCTCATCCCTGCCCTTTCTCCTGCTGGATCAGGCCGCGTTGCTATGGCGCCTCTGAGAGGCCCTTCACTGCGCTCCCAGCCCCTCTGTGCATCTCTGGCAGCAGACTCGGGGAGGGGTGCACCTGGCATATTCCCCCCCGTTACCCCTCCTTCGGCACCACCACGCTGCTGAGAGCCCCCTCCCATCAACGCACATGTTGAGCAGATTCGTCTGGGTCTCTGGGCTCTATATGACTGTCCACCCTGCCCTCGTCTGTGTGTGTGCTTCCGTGAGTGGGGGAAGGGGGATCTGTGTGTGGGGTAGGCGGGGGTGCGTACGTTTGTGTGCGGGTAGGTGCAAGCTTGTGTGTGTTTTGAAGGCCCTAATCAAATGTGGGTATATATGTGAATGGATGTGTGCTTGCCTGTGTGTGCATAAAGTAGAAGTGCATGTTTCCTTCTACATGTGTCAGTGTTTGCTTCTGTGTGTGCTTGCACGAGTGAGTGCGTGCACGCATGTGTGTGTTTGCTTGCTTGCATGAGTATGTGTGTGCCTGTCTGTGTGTGCATAGATATATAAGTGTTTGTTTCCTTCTGCATGTGTCAGTGTTGGCTTGTGGGTTTACTTGTTTTAAACTGTTAATAATAACCTAGCAACTTTACCAGCAAAACCGAGTACGTGTGAAATATGTGGCAGTACTGCGAGCCAACCACCCACTCTCCATGTCCAGCACTGTCTTGACCCCTCCCCCCCACCCCCCACCTCCCTGCACCAACGGTCCGCTGCACTCTGCATTCCCATAATCTCACCCCCCCCCACCCGATGAGTCAGAATGTGACTCCCATACTCGAGCCCGTGTTGCTCTGTTATCCTGTTAAGGCATGTTTGCCTTCATCACCTGATCTCATCCGTGCATTCCTGAATTTACTGCCTTTAAATAACTATTTTCGTCTGATCAGAGAGGCTAATGGATGAGTCTCCTTCGCATGGCTGGTCCTTTTGCAAGCAGTAAACAAGATCAGAGAACTCTTTTGAACGTATGCAAATCGTAACTGTGTGAGCAATTCAATCTCATTTGTGCAAAGTGTTGTAATGGGCTTATTGGAGAGTTAGAGAAACGTGCTCACAAGTTACATTTTGATGCAAATCATCCGAGTAAATAAATAATAGCATGTTGCCGTTTGCGTCCTTGACTTGATCTGGTTTTTTTATTTTTATTTTGCTATGCTTCTCACAGGGGCTAACGTCTGCCTACTTTAGTAATAAGTGCTATACGCTAACTGAATTGTACCTAGACAATATCCTGTATCTGCTTTGCCACACAATGCAAACTCTGTCATGTATATAATATGACTGAATGTTGTTTGCGTATGTGCAGCGCAAAGTGTTCCATCGGTATGAAGTCACATTTCGTTGAGTAGGTGTGACTTTCCAAAACGCTCCGCGTTTTCCGCTGCTGATTGCAAACTGATTAGGCTAAATAAGGTGCTTCAAGTAGTATTTCCCATATTAGGCGAATGTGTCCACTTCTGTGGCAGTGAATGAATGGGTGAATGCAGGGCTTTGAGTGGGATGAAAAAACACCACATCCTCCACCACATCCACCCCATCCACCACCACCACCACCACATCCACCAGATCCACTACCACCACATCCGTGTGTGTGTGTGGCTGTGTGTGTTTGGCTCTGTGTGTGTGGGTGCAAATGTAATAGGTCTCACATTTGCGAGAGATTAAGCTATTGGCGGACCTCCTATGCCGCACCTCGTGCCAGTTCCTATATGTATGGTCACTGTGCAAGCTACCCCTACGTCAGCCGTTGAGTGACGTCACTGTGCTCCAGATGAGAGAACAATGCAACAAATAGGGGTGTGCAGCTCAAGAAGTCCAATAAACCAGTATAGGTAGAAAAATAATTTCTTTATTCCAAAAATTATTTTAAAATTCATTGAGTTTAGACAATCCAGCCAACGCTTTTCATTCCCATATAGGGAACTTCTTCAGGGCAAACAATATGTCACATGTAAAAGTGCGGGTTCGCTGAGACTCCATAGTATAAATATTGGATCTTTCCCCAACAAGGGTAGAAGGAGAGCTTAGTCAAAAGGCACAAAGGACAGGGGGCTAGGCAGAGTAGCAGGCAAGGGGAGAGATTCAGGGGACAGGGGATCGGAGCTACGGAAGTAGACAAAGTGAGAAAGAGTACTAAATGGGAGCATATTTAATTAATGAGTTTTGCATAGCAATGGCTAGACCCGAAGGAATCAGAGCCCTTTACATGAGGGACAATAATGTTGCAATTTACATCAGTTAAAAATTAGATGAGTATCAAGAAAAGCATTTAAAGAACATAGGGGACAAGGTGGATGGAGCGAGGAAGGGTGAGGGGATAGGGAAAAGGGGTAGCAGGAAGATAGTACGTAGAGACAGGAGGAAAATCTGCCAAAGGTCCGGCTGGGTAGGTGACGTCAGCGGGGGAAGTCCACAACCAATCTCCTCTTTTAGCTATCTGGTAGCTCCACCGGGCATCAGCCAAATCGCTTGGTCTCCACAGTCTGGGGTAAGTTCTGCAGGTTTAAGTCCTGATATGTAAGCTGGTTAGGGGATAGGTTCAAGGTCTGGTCAATGTCCAATTATTGTCCCAGGTAAGTAAAACAATGTGGAGGGGCCCACTATGGCAGCCATCTTCGGGTCAGGCAGGGGACTGTCTTGCCCCTTCAGTGATCCAGTATCTCCGGATCAGCAGGCCGCCGGATATTGCCCCAATACTAGGAAGTAACAGGGATTTGCACCTTGCAGTGTTCAAGGAGCCTAATGGCGATCAGTTTCATGCCCATGGGCCTAACTTTCCTCCTAATAGCCTGCCAAATGGAGATGCCCAGGTTGGTCTCACCCCATGAAGAACACAGTTGCCCCCAGTCGGCCCAGGACCCTCAGTACTGTACTCGGGACTTCCTTGTGGTTTCCCACCAAAAGCCCGGAGTGTAGGCCCACACAAACTCTGGTCTCTACCATCAGATTCCCACTTACAGGATCCAGGTCAGTGCTGACGCTGCCACAGTAATCCTTGTACTCTGCACTTATTTGCCACCTCAGCAACATTTCTCAGCAATATAGCTATCTCGGGGGGAGTGGCCTCGCACACTGGCCTCCGATCTTGCCTTTAATTGCCCCCGGAATCGTATCAGGGTATTCCAGGGCGATGTACTCCACTGGGCTCAAGCGCCGCCACCCTCTGGTGACAGATCTGGCTAACAGGTCCGCAGCAGGGAGAGGCAGCTTTCTTCCCCTATGTCTTATTAAGGCTCGTGCTGTTACCTATCTGGCAGGAGATTGCATTTCCTTCCACTGTATCACTAGGTAGGGCTTGGCACTGGGCAATCTATAATATTTTATCAGATGCTCAAGTGAATGTTTGCGATGTCAGTTGCGGATGAGTTAGTCCGGATTCGAGGTACTAGTCATCTAGACAAAATGGCGCCCGTAGTTACGGCGCTGTAGTATTCGCCAATTGTGGGAGGTCCACAGCAATCTAGTGCTGCTTCAAATGTATATGTTATTTTAGTATTAAATCATTTTTATTGAAGGAGTGTCACACAAGAAGCATACACAAAATATCAGCGATATTACATGAAATAGCTTAACCAAAGCTGAAGACACTAGATAGAAGGCGTCCAAGCGGACAATCGCTAACTGAAACCAGTGCAGTATCTAAGTGCGTACAACCCTCTCATTAGAGAAGTCAAGGAGAAAGGAAAGAAAAACAGTGTAAAGAAACACCCATGCCAAAACCTCCCTCCCCCTTACCCTCCTGCCCTACCCTCCCCTGCCCACCCCTCCCCCTGGTCCTAGTCCACCGTATTTGTGCCAACTCCTTCCCGCTATCTCTATTCTCCACCCTCCGTCTCAGAGAGACGTAACAATCTAAGGTACCGTGGGCTGGTGACATCACAAATATGTTATTTTAAACTTGTTTATACAGCAGCGGCAGTTGTCCCCCAATGCGTGCAATATTAAGGTGGTATCTTTGCAGAGCCTCCGTTCTGTGTGCCGGCCATGCTCCCGATAGTCAGAGAGGGATGTGTACCACAGTTCACCGTCATGCACATTGCATAGTCACTTATCTGTTAGGCAGTGTTGTTACAGTCTCTGCAGTTTTCAGAGTCGATGCCAGCCGTGTGCAGTGCTGTGGCTTCTTTATGTCTCTCCCAGCTCCGCTACAAAGTATATGCCGGTCCTTGTCTCCATCTTGTCTCGGTCGGTAAAGTGTATTGTAATTTTTTAAAATATCGTGTTCTTGTATGTGTGCCTGAGTACTCGTTCCTCTTCATTGCTACAAAGCCTCCACACATACCCACTCCTTCTCAGGTTTTGCTGGTGAAAGCCGCTGCTCTCCTGCAGATGGGGGCGCGTCCCCTTCCAGGACCCTGCTTCCTGCATCTGCCAGACCTCGGTCTGCTCGGGACCTGCCCTGTCTGTAGCACTCCCCTGTATATTCCGCGGGCTCTAAACAGCTGAATATACCTGTGCAGCACCCTGTGATGTCAAAGTGTCCTGCTGGCTCCTTGTAAAGAACTAGAGGCAGTGGAGCCATTTGGCTGTCGAAGCGCTGCTGCTGCTGGGGCTCCCGTGGTGCACTATCGCCATAGACAAAAGGCTGGCGTGGGTGCTCACCTCGTTTAGGTATCCTGGTTCTCAGGTTATCCACAGGTGGGGTAGCTCCCCAACCTTCTATCTTCCATGAGATTTCTTGAGGCTCCTCTTGGAATGGTCCTTCTTCTTAAAAACTGCAACCACAACTTTCCATTTGACTTTTATTGAGACAGCGGTTATGTTCCCACAATGCAAGCAGCCTCCGTTGGGTTCCTGGGTACTTACCTTGGGTGGTTCCTTGGGTCTATGACTCTGCTACATCATCTGGGTCCAGTCTCGACTTAGGTCACGGTTCGCATTCCACTATTTAAGTGTATGGATGCTCTCCCTCAGAGATCATTGTGTATTTGTGCTACTTACGTGTGCCTATTGCTTGTATTGTGGCTATATCTCTGTGTAGGGGATATTATAACTCCTTTGTGTGGTTCTTATTCACTTAACCTACACTATAAGATTAAGTACTGGTAAAACACTATGCTTTAAATTCCTTCTGGACTAAGCCTGGAGGCTGCTCTCCACAGCTGCCACTTACAGAGCTCCCTACGTTTGGCTAAGACCACTAAAATCACCATAAGGGTTGTCTGGATTAGGGCAGGGTGCTCCACTTACATAAGTGAGCACCATGTACCAAGCCAGCCTCCTACATTGGTATGCAGTTGTTGGGATTCAAGCCTGCAATATTTAACCAGCTAATCTAGGTGTGGATTAATTGAATAAACTTCACTAGCATTTGGCACATATAATATTTTTATAGACAAAGGAAGTTCTTCTGAACTTTTACATTGGTTGTCAAGGGTCATGCAAAACACTTTCTCCAATCTTAGGAAGTCTAGCTTTCATTTATGTAGGTAGGTGTAACACCAGACTACACCTAGACACCATGGGCCCGATGTAGGTGGCCCATTACCGGTCGGTAAACCCCAAATTCGGTAACTTTCAGGTTTACCGACCGGTATTGAGCCAATTGTGATGTAGGGGAGGATTCGGTAAATAATGAATTGGTATTTACCTATTCGGTATTTACTGAATCATCATTTACCGATTCAGTATTTACCGAATCGGTAAATGACATGTAGGAAGCACTTTAAAGAGTGCTCATGTGCTGTAAGGATTCGTTATTTACCACCACCTATTAGGTGGTGGTAAATAACGAATACCTTTGAAAATGCAAATCTGTGCATTTTCAACTGTGCCATGTGACAGACATACATATGTGTGCCACATGTGCACACAAGCACTATTCAGGGGTGCAACAGGGTGTCAATGTGATACCCTGCCATCCTTGAAGCTTTCCCTAAATTACCCAATCGGTATTTACCGATTCAGTAATTCACATTCATTCCTATGGGCCTCCAGGCCCATAGAAATGAATGTGAATTACCGAATCGGTAAATACTGATTCGGTAATTACCGAATCGTAACGATTTGGTAATTTTTACAGATTTTTTAGCTACATTGCATTTACCGATTCTAAAATACCAAATTGATAAAACTCGATATTTTAGAATCGGTAAATTTCAATTACCTACATCTAGCAGTCAGTAGGGGTTAACCCCAGTGGCCCTAATTCTGAGTATGACCAATAAGGGTCTGATGACTCCATCTTGGTAAACTCTGAGCCCCCAGGGAATAGTGAAGCTGGCACAGAGAGTGTCCCTAGAAGTAGGTCCCCCTTTATTCCTCTTGGGAAGGTTCAGCATATGCAGAGGAGTTCTAGGTCCCCCTCTGCCGAGTCCAATGCTTCAAATCATTACATAGGGACCTCCATCTCTAGCAAGACCCAGTTAGACCCAAGCTTAGGCAAGAGCAGTTGGCCCTTGATAAAGACATCCTGGAAGTTCAGTGGGCTAGGAAGAACTTGGGACTAGAGTCCCATGGTGGACTCAATAGTATATCTAGAATAAGGAAAACAATATCCTTTGACAATAGGAACCTGAGCAGGATAGTCCCTCCTTACTAGGAGGGGGATGCTATCCATAAATGGATCACTGCCTTTGAGAGGGCCTTACAGTTCAGAAGGTCCTTCAAGGGCAGTGGGCAGCTATCTTGTGGCTCTCCTTTACTAACAAAGGTTGAGACAATCTCTTTATTGTTAGAGAAGAGGATGCTGAGATCTATTTAGTCCTGAAGAGTGCACTCATAGATGGGATTGACTTACCCACTGACTAATACGGGATTTAGTTCAGAGACACCCAGAAGGCACACACCCAGGACTGGGTAGATTTAATTGACAGTGCTATTGAGGCACTTGAAGCTGGCTTCATGGAAGCAGGGTACCAGACTATGAGGAATTGTACATTATGTGGATGAGGGAGCAAATCCTTAAAAATTGTCAGAGCCAACTACTGCACCAGTACCTGGCAGACTCTGATCTGACCTCTTCCTTGGGAAGAAGGCAAACAAATGGATCCGCACAAGGGTTAAGCTGAAAAACCATGTTTGTGAAGGTGACCATAAGAAGCAAGATTATTCTAAAGCCCAGGAGAGGGGTGGGGAGAAGGGCAAAGACAAAAAGGAGCCTTCTCAGAGTCCCCAAAAACCAGCATCTGGGGGTGAATCCCGCAACTCATATAAGGGTAAAAAGAAACCTTGGTGTTAAAGTAAAGACCCAGTGCACAAGAACAGTGGATTGTCCAAAGGCTAGGGAATCCACTACTACTGAACCAAGGGCTTCATAGGATTAACCTTTGGTTCTGAGGTGAGTTCTGGCCCAGTCAGAACTCCAACTTAGGCTGTTCTTGTCTGTGATGGTGGCATGGATGTTACCTCCTTACTGGTAAGTCCCATTAACTCGGGCAGGTACAGACAACAGCCTTTAATCAATGGAAATAAGCTATGGCTTACAGGGACACAGGGGACAGGGGCCCAGTGGTGACAGAGAACCTTGTGTCTCCTGAATGGATCATACTTGGATAGATGTATCAAGTAACCAACGCTAGCAATGTCAGGACTAATCATTCCTTGGCAGTTGTGAATTTCAGCTGGGGAGGGGTAGCCATCCCAAAAAGAGTTGTGGTATCTCCATACCTACCAGTAGATTGTCTGTTGGGCAATGATCTAGAAACTGCAGCCTGGTCTGAAGTAGATTTCACAAATCATGCAGAGATGATGGACCTCTCTACCAGTGCATTTGCTGTAACCAAGACTCAATCCAAGCAGCTTAGCACTCAGAGAGTGCTGGATTCTGAAAGAATGGACACAAGTGTTTCTAAAAGAAGGAGCAGGAAGGGTAAAGAATTATCCTCCTCCCAATCTCCCAGTGAGGATCAGTCTCCTGAGGGAGGTGATCCCAGTCCCTGTGAAGAAACTATCACAAAGGAACTTGGGTGTGAACAGGCTGAGATCTCTGGTGCAAGGGGGCTTTCCAGGGCATACATGAGTTTGGAGCAGCAATCCTTCCCCTCGCTTGATCAGGTCAGACAGCAAGCTGCTACTGGGGAAGTAGGGGATGGCAGTGGATCCCATAGGATCTATTGGGAAGATAGGCTCCTGTTTTCTGAAGGTAGAGACCCCTTTTGCTACCAGGAGGCTGGTAATACCCCTGAAGTTCTGAGGTTTTCATCTCTCCCTGGATCATGACATTCCCCATGCAGGACATCTTGGGCAAAGCAAGACTTGGGACATGATTGTCCCTCATTTTCACTGGCCCCATATGGTAGAAGACACCAAGGAGTTTTGTCGCTCCCGTGTCACCTGCCAAGTCAGGGGTAAGTCAGGTGGTACTACAAAGGCCCCCTCAATTTGACTCCCAGTGGTTTGGGTTGTCTTTGAGAGGTCAGAGATTGACATTGCTGTTCCCTAAACTCTCCAACCACATATGGACAAAGTTACATACGAGTGGTGATGGACCATGCCACTAGGTATCCAGCGGCTATTCCCCTTAAAACCACTACAGCTCCTGTAGTGACATAGGACTCCTGGGAATCTTTTCCGGGGTGGTCTTCCCTAAGGTGGTTTTAACAGACAGAGGTATCAAATTTATGTCTAATTATATTGCAGCAATGCCGAAAGAGTGTGGAGGAAACTATACGTTTACCAAACCTTAACATCTACAGTGCAATGAGATTGTTGAAATGTTCAACAAGACCCTAAAGGGTATGATCATTGGACTCCCAAAAAATGCTCAGGCAAAAATGGGATGCATACTACTCTTCCTTCTCATTGCCTACAGAAGGTTCCACTGAATGGAGTTGGCTACAGCCCATTTGTACTTCTGTTTGGACATCCAGGTAAGGATCCACTGTATATGGTTAAGGAGGGCATGGAGCAACATCTCAAACCCTCTAAACAGGATATTGTGGACTATGTCCTTGTCCTGCGTTCTTGTATGGAGCTTCAGAAAAGCTTGGCATGACCAAAAGGCTGTACTGACTGTTTATCAGCCAGGACAGTAAGGGGTTGATTCCGATCTGGTAAAATGCGCTCAGAATCGTCGTACGGCGCGTTTTTTTCCCGTACGAATCGTACCTGTAGCCGTCCCGTACGTACGATGAAGTACGATCCGTACTAGGTGGCGAACTCCGTACGAATCGCACTCGGAACCCGCTGTACGCGACATCACTACGGTTCGCGGCTGGTTTTTACGACCCAGCAAGTACGATTCGTATCGGGTACGCATCGTACAACCCTTTTCCTACGGGAGCTGAAAACAGTCGTAAACGCACAATTCGCGCCAAAACAGGTACGGAACGCCCCCCCCCCGGTATGGCACGTACCCCCATGATCGCAGGGGTACGCGCCCTACCCCTGCGATCATGGGGCGTACGTGCCGTACCCCTGCGATCATGGGGGGTACGCGCCGTACGGTGTGTATGTGATTGTGCGCTTTTCCGTACGAATCGCCCTTACCTGACGTGGACCGTACGAATAGCGTCCCGATCACCCGGTCTGGATTGTACTCGCCGAGTCGTACGGTGTGTGTACGAGTCGTACGGAAACGGCTCCGGATACGAATCGTACGGACTGGGATTTTACCGGATCGGAATCGACCCCTAAGTGTGGGTGTTGGAACCTGTGGCCCCATCAGTTCTCCAAGACAAATGGAGTGGCCCCCACACTATCCTTGAAAAGAAAGGTGAGGTCAACTACTTGGTAAACCTGGTTACTCGCACATACGGTACTTCATAATGAATGTCTGAAACCTTTTGTAGACAGGGCTGACATGAGCTTGCTCATTGCCACTGATAAAGGACAAAAGGAAGAAAGTGACCCTCTCCCTGATCTCATCTCTCAGAAACCTGCTGATGGGTCAGTAGAAGGAGCAGCCTTGGCAGGCAGCCTCACTGACCAGCAACAAGCTGAGTGTAGGAAGGTCCTCAATCATTAAAAGCACATGCTCTCTCTGACATCCAGTCAAACCACCTGGTGTGCCTATGAAGTCGACACAGGTGACAGTCTGCCGGTAAAGTACACAATTAACAGACAGTTTGACCATATCAGAGACTGCATCATGCCAGAGGTCCAAAAGATGCTGGGATTGGGGGTCATTGAACCTTTGGATAGCCCTTGGGCTAGTCCAGTAGTCCTGGTACACCAAGGGTGGGAAAAGAGAGAGGAACTTTTGTGTGGACTACAGAGGCCTCAATGCAGTGACTAGTACTGATACACATCCTATTCCTAGGGCAGATGAGTCATAGATGCTTTGGCCTCAGATAAATATCTGAGTACATTTGACCTGACTGCTGGCTACTGGCAAATCGTACTAGCTGAGGATGCCAATACAAAAACAGCATGTTTAACCCCTAGTGGGCATTATCAATGTATTGTCATGCCCTTTGGTCTGAAAAATGCATCTGCCACATTTCAGAGGTTAGTGAACAAAGTTCTCACAGGTCTGAAAACCTTTAGTGCAGCTTATCAAGATGATAGTAATATCTTTAGCTCCACCTGGGAGGATCACCTGGTCCTGGGAGGATTACCTGGTCCACATCTGAAATGTTCTGGAAGCCCTGCTTCACTATAAAGGCCACCAAGTGCCATATAGTTCAAAGCAAGGTTATATAGGTGTGTCACCTAGTAGGAACAGGCCAAGTTTAGCCATTAGAGAGCAAAATTCAGACCATCATGGATTGGGTTGCTTCCACTACTCAAACCAGGTCAGAGCTTTCTTGGGCCTAACTAAGTACTACAGGAGGTTTGTCAAAGAAGATGGGTCCATTGTGACTGCCCTAAATGATCTCACCTTCAAGAGAATGCCTATGAACGTTCAGTAGACAGTTAGCTGTCAAATGGCATTTGATGACCTACACAGGCCATGTGTACTTCTCACGTTCTTCAAAGTCCTATTTGCTTCAAAATTGTCATTGTCCAGACTGTTCCATTTGTGATAGGGGTAGGAGCTGTTTTGTCACAACTAAATGCAGAGGGCCAGGACCAACCAGTAGCTTTTATCAGCAGAAGGTTGATCAGCTATGGAGAGGGAGGCCTTTGATCTAGTCTGGGCGTTGAAGAATTCCTATTTGGTACTCACTTTCTTGTTCAGACAGACAATAAGCCACTCTTATGGCATAAACAGATGAAGCGTGAAAATCCCAAATGTTTGAGGTGGTCAGTTTCTCTACAGGAGATATACTTGTCAGTGGAACATAGGCCTAGGAGTAACTCTTCATATATTTCCTCTTAGAAAATGAAAACTCAACCGGAGAAGGTTAGTCTAATTTCTTTACATTTGTGGGGTTGTGTAGGTAAGTAGGATCTGCTCTAATGGTCACCCCCACATTTTCTCATTATATTTTTCCGAATAGTCTGACTGGGATCCTGCTAATCAGGGGCCCGGTCTCTGTGCTTCTTCCCTGAATTCGACATGGTGAGTACTTAGGCACCCCCGAGATTGGCTACTAATGTATCCTTAAAAGTCCCTATTATATGGTACTAAGGTACCCAGGGCATACATATCCCAGGGGTCCCCCATGGTCTCCAATAAATGGCATGTATTATGCAATTTATTAGAGACCACTAAAATTGAGACTAGAGGTTTCCATTGCAGCCTTTGTAAGCTGGTGGTATCACTACTCACGACAGATGTACGTTTCTTTATATCTGAGGTCACTGCACTAAGGACGGAAACCCTTTTCAATCCTGAAGGCAGGTTGCTCGGTTAGAAGTGTAGTGGTGCTCGTGCATGAGCAGGACCCCCCTACAGCAAAAGGAATTATTTCTTTCTGGATGGAAGTACATCAGCCATTACGATATATAGAGTGGTCATGTATCATTACGTGATGGCTTACTCTAAACTGGCTGTAACAAACCCTGTCCTGTTTTTAAGCGTGGGCGTAAAATCCATTGCGGGGCAAATTTGCGGATTTTGACGATTTTGTGATCCTTGAATCGCGCAAATTTACCCAATAATCCGCAAAATCGCAAGCTATGAATTATTTTGCTTGGTCGCGCTTGAAAAATACAATATCGAGCACGCGGCGTTGACTCTGTGCCTGCCGAGTTGTTTTTCTCCCGGTTTTGCGTGTGCTGCGTCATTTTCGATCTTGCTGCATGATCGCGCGAGAGTTTTTCGAACGCAATTACGTCATCGCGTCTTGCCATCTTGCACGGCGAGAGTTTGACAACGCGAGTACGTCATAAATGCTCGCGACGGTGCGCAGCTGACTTCAGGCGGGAGGTTTGAACAACTCGCGTTCCCGAAATTGCAAAAATTGCATTTCTGCACAAGAAATTCACAGCAGGAAGCATAAACCTTGTGAAAATGATGATTTTGATCAGAATAACTCCTCAGATTGACATTTGGCTGCACTTTTTGGTGCAGGAGTCCATTTTTTGTGGTGGGGTGGGAGGAAGGAAGTGCCCCAGAGTCTCCAACTTCCTGTTCCTGTCCAGCAGGCTCCTCCCAGTGCTTTGTTCATGTCCCGGTCACTTTTCATTTGGCTGTGTAGCTGGAAGGATAACTTTTTCTTGCTGCTGGTGGATTTTTGTATTTGAGGACTTTTTCGACTTTGGAGTTTGGATCACTTTTGGGCTTGAGATTTTACAAGTAAGTTGGTGTTGTTTGTTTGGGGCATTGCATTTGAGGCAACTCCACTTCTAAAACTTTTTTCACAACTTTAACAAAATATATATTGTGGTGGGTAGCTAGCCACAGTATCCAGTAGGCCCAGGGCTTGTCATGGGTGCATGATACAACTGTTTCTCTGATTTTTTTTTAACTTAATTCTCATTTATGTCATGGAATTTTAGCTCACTGTTAGATGTTGGTTTATTTTAAATTTTGGGGTGCCTGTAAAGTCTCACTAGCCAGTAGGCCCAAGGGTAGTGAGTGGTGCATGGACCAAGTCTTTCTGTGGGGTGTCTTGAATTTAAACATCATTGAGGGCATGGATGGCATGGGATTGTGGTGATTTTAATGTGTTTTTCGATTTTATGGAGTGTTGTTGGGGACTGGTCATGTGGGTGGGGGGCATTTTGAGGGCTGGTACAGGCAGGGCCTGGCCATGTGCTGGGATCAAGGGGCCATTTTGAAGGCAGGCAGTGTGCTCAGGCCTGCACCCATTTTGCCTAGCTTTTATCCATTATGCCCAGGGGTACTCAGTGGTGCATGGGCCTAGTCTTTCTGTGGGGTGTCTAGAATTTAAACATCATTGAGGGCATGGATGGCATGGGATTGTGGTGATTTGTATGAGTTTTTCGATTTTTTGGGGTGTTGTTGGGGACTGGCCATGTGGGTGGGGGCTATTTTGAGGGCTGGTACAGGCAGGGCCTGACCATGTGCTGTGGGTCAAGGGGCCATTTTGAAGGCAGGCAGTGTGCTCAGGCCTGCACCCACTTTGCCTAGCTTTCATCCATTATGCCCAGGGGTACTCAGTGGTGCATGAGCCTAGTCTTTCTGTGGGGTGTCTTAAATTTAAACATCATTGAGGTCATGGATGGCATGGGATTGTGGTGATTTGTATGTGTTTTTCGATTTTTTGGGGTGTTGTTGGGGCCTGGCCATGTGGGTTGGGGCCATTTTGAGGGCTGGTACAGGCAGGGCCCGGCCATGTGCTGGGGGTCAAGGGGCCATTTTGAAGGCAGGCAGTGTGCTCAGGCCTGCACCCATTTTGCCTTGCGTTCATCCATTATGCCCAGGGGTACTCAGTGGTGCATGGACCAATTCTTTCTGTGGGGTGTCTTGAATGTAAACATCATTGAGGGCATGGATGGCATTGGATTGTGGTCATTTATATGTGTTTTTCGATTTTTTGGGGTGTTGTTGGGGCCTGGCCATGTGGGTTGGGGCCATTTTGAGGGCTGGTACAGGCAGGGCCTGGCCATGTGCTGGAGGTCAAGGGGCCATTTTGAAGGCAGGCAGTGTGCTCAGGCCTGCACCCATTTTGCCTTGCTTTCATCCATTATGCCCAGGGGTACTCACTGGTGCTTGGACCAAGTCTTTCTGTGGGGTGTCTTGAATGTAAACATCATTGAGGGCATGGATGGCATTGGATTGTGGTGATTTATATGTGTTATTCAACTTTTTGGGGTGCATAACTGATGTTCCTCTGTCTTCCTTTGCTTTTAGGTGCACAAGAGAACCACCAGTGCCAGGAAGAAGTCCTGCAGCGGTGTGTGCAGCACAACGTCACGTGACGTCACGTGTGGCCACAGACAAGACAACTCTGCAACTCGTTCAACTGCGGCCTGCTGTTCTGACATCTCAAGAAGATGGCCCCAAAGAAAGTTGGCCGTAGCGCCTCAGCGAAAAAAGTTTCCAGTGCCACTGCCAGTAAGAAGGAGCAGAAGAAGCAAGTGGCACCACCTACCAAGGAGACTGGTGTGCCCACCGACACCTTTTTTTGGGGAATAAAAACTACGCCTGCAGCAGCAGCGGTGTCCGCCGGGGACCAAGCTGGAAGCAGCACCTCCGCTTCATTGGGCTCAGTGCCACCACGCAAACTTAGGTCCAAGACCATGTGTGGTGCTGCGGCTGCCACTTTGATTGTTCAATCACCATTGACCAGTGATGTTGGCTCATCACAAGGAAGTACCATCCAGTCAACGCCGGGTGTAGCTCAGCTGACGAGTGTTCAACAACCACAGCCGCAACGACAACCACACGTGCAACTAGTACAAGCGCAAGTACATGGGCAAGGAGAGCCGCAAGGAGAGGCGGAAGTAGAGCCGCAAGGAGAGGCGCAAGTAGTGCCGCAAGGAGAGGCGCAAGTAGAGGTCCAAGGAGAGGCGCATGGAGAGGGATAAACAGACATAATATCGACTCCAAAATATCGACTGGACATAATATCGAGTTCAAAATATAGACTGGACAAAATATCGACTAGACAGAATATAGACATCAAAAATATCGTTTTTAAGGTAAGTAATGTAATATCGAATGTTAAAAATATAGATGGTTAAAATATCGAAGTATATAATATAGGTAATAAAAAATATCTAATTTTTAATAGTATCTAATTTTTTATAATGTTATTATATGTGTGAAAATTGTGTATTTATATTATAATTAATTTAAAAAAATGAAATTTGTGTTTTTATGTATTGCGTAATTAAATTCTGTAGCGGGTTGTGTGGGTTTATAGGTGAATAGGGTGGGAAGTAATTTAACTATAATTAATTAAATATGTAAATGTATTTATTGGTATTGTTTTTTAATTAATTATTAATTAATTTATATTTGGTAAATAATTAAATTTTAATTGGCAATTAATTTTAATTAATTGAGTATTTGCTGATTATGTTAATTTTACTAATTCATTTTCCGTAGCGGGTTGTGGGTTTATAGGGGAATTGGGTGGGAAGTAATTTAAGTAAAATTAATTAAATATGTTAAAAAATGTATTGGTATTTTTTTAGAATTAATTGTTAATTAAAAATGTATGTGTAATTAATTAAATTTTAATTGGCAATTATTTTTATTTAATTGATTAATTGCTAATTATGTGAGTTTTACTTTATAGGGGAATAGGGTGGGAAGTGATTTATTTATAATTAATTAAATACTTCAATTTATTTTATTGTATTTAATTAGAAAAAATAGATAATTACATTTTAATAGTTAATTAAATAAATTTTAATTTGTAATTCATTTGGATTAATAGGAAAGAAATAATAATAATTAATTTTAATTTGTAATTTTAATTGATTAATTGTTATATTAAAATAAATTGGATAATTATTTTAAAATAATTTGTTTTAGATATTAACTTATATTTTTCAAAATAATATATGAAGTATTTAATTTCCCTACTGTTGCACCCACTGGAGTGGGAATAGTAATTTTTACCCCTACGCTATCCAACGCTTTCCCTACTGTTGCACCCACTGGAGTGGGAATAGTAATTTTTACCCCTACGCTATCCAATGCTTTCCCTACTGTTGCATTTTTTGGAGTGGGAATAGTAATTTTAACCCCTACGCTATCCAACGCTTTCCCTACTGTTGCACTCTTTGGAGTGGGAATAGTAATTTTTACCTCTACGCTATCCAACGCTTTCCCTGCTGTGGCACCCACTGGAGTGGGAATAGTAATTTTTACCCCTACGCTATCCAACGCTTTCCCTACTGTTGCACCCACTGGAGTGGGAATAGTAATTTTTACCCCTACGCTATCCAAAGCTTTCCCTACTGTTGCACTCACTGGAGTGGGAATAGCAATTTTTACCCCTACGCTATCCAACGCTTTCCCTACTGTTGCACTCACTGGAGTGGGAATAGTAATTTTTACCTCTACGCTATCCAATGATTTCCCTACTGTTGCACCCACTGGAGTGGGAATAGTAATTTTTACCCCTACGCTATCCAACGCTTTCCCTACTGTTGCACCCACTGGAGTGGGAATAGTAATTTTTACCCCTACGCTATCCAATGCTTTCCCTACTGTTGCATTTTTTGGAGTGGGAATAGTAATTTTAACCCCTACGCTATCCAACGCTTTCCCTACTGTTGCACTCTTTGGAGTGGGAATAGTAATTTTTACCTCTACGCTATCCAACGCTTTCCCTACTGTTGCACCCACTGGAGTGGGAATAGTAATTTTTACCTCTACGCTATCCAACGCTTTCCCTACTGTTGCACTCACTGGAGTAGGAATAGTAATTTTAACCCCTACGCTATCCAATGCTTTCCCTACTGTTGCACCCACTGGAGTGGGAATAGTAATTTTTACCTCTACGCTATCCAACGCTTTCCCTACTGTTGCACCCACTGGAGTAGGAATAGTAATTTTTACCCCTACGCTATCCAACGCTTTCCCTACTGTTGCACCCACTGGAGTGGGAATAGTAATTTTTACCTCTACGCTATCCAACTCTTCACCTACTGTTGCGCCCACTGGAGTGGGAATAGTATTTTTTACCCCTACGCTATCCAAAGCTTTCCCTACTGTTGCACTTACTGGAGTGGGAATAGTAATTTTTACCCCTACGCTATCCAACGCTTTCCCTACTGTTGCACTCTTTGGAGTGGGAATAGTAATTTTTACCCCTACGCTATCCAACGCTTTCCCTAGTGTTACACTCACTGGAGTGGGAATAGTAATTTTTACCCCTACGCTATCCAACGCTTTTCCTACTGTTGCACTCTCTGGAGTGGGAATAGTAATTGTTACACTTATGCTATCCTACGGTAATAATATTGATTATTATTTAATTATATTATGTTACTCTATATATATGTTTTAACAAATATGATTTTTTTTATAACTTTCATTAATTATTTAAATATTATAAGGTAATTTAAGTATTTTTAAGTATACTTTAGTAATTAATTTTTAACATTGTTTATAATAAAGTCGATATTTTAATTAACTATATTTTTGTAAACGATATTTTTAGTCTATATTTTTGTACTTACCTGTTTGTAGATACAAACTCGATATTCTGTCTGTCGATATTTTGTCAACGATATTTTTTCAAGTCGATATTATGTCCATCGATATTTTTCCATTGATCCATGGAGAGGTGCAACTAGAGGTTCATGGAGCGGCACAACTGCCTACAGCGCTTGTTCCTCCAGAAGTAGGGGCACATCAGGAAATTGATATTCAATAGGAGGTATCATCCGAGGGAGCCACTCCTCCTAATGATGATTATCCATTGTCTTCCAGATCCGCAGCAAGAAAAAGGTCAAGGAGGGATACTACTACTACTACAAGTTCTTCTTCAAGCCCCCTTCCTTCTGATGACCTTGGTCATGATTAAGCATGAGCGTAAAATCCATTCCGCTCGCGGATTTTGCGGATTTTCGGCAAATTCGCAATCCGCGAACTCTCGCGAACTTGCCGAAAATTCGTAAAATCCGTGCAAAGCGGATTTTTTGCTTGGTCACACTTGCCAACTAGAATACTATACAATTTCGCGGGAGTAAACACTTGCGAACACGTAGATGCGGCGGGCAGCGACAATCTCGCAATTGCGAGATTGCAAAATTTGCAATTTCGCACAAGAAATCCACCAGCAGGCAGCATAAACCTTGAAAATTATGATTTTTATCAGAATTTCTCCTCAGGTTGACATTTGCCTGCACTTTTTCTTTGCAAGGAGTCCATTTTGGGGGGGGGGGTGGGAGGAAGGAAATGCCCCACAATTTCCAACTTCCTGTTCCTGTCCAGCAGGCTCCTCCCAGTGCTTTCTTCATGTGCTGGTCACTTTGATTTGGATCTTGACCTGGAAGGATTACTTTTTGTGGATGCTGCTGGATATTTGGATTTTTGCAAAACTGAAAGCACTCAGCAGGTGCAAAAGTTCAATCTTATCATTAGTAACCATTCCCTGTAGTGCTTCCTGAGGGGCCCCTTCAGAGTTCATTTGCCTACTTGCAACTATTCTATGACCCTGCTCTGACCCTCACAGCAGGCTCAGAGAATAGCTACAAGTATACAACAAAGGTCCTGTTAAAAAAATTACACTGCAACAGAAAGCAATTACAGACAAAACTGAAAGCACTCAGCAGGTGCAAAAGTTCAATCCTATCATTAGTAACCATTCCCTGTAGTGCTTCCTGAGGGGCCCCTTCAGAGTTCAGTTGCCTACTTGCAACTATTCTATGACCCTGCTCTGACCCTCACAGCAGGCTCAGAGAATACTAGAAGTAGGCCACAAAGGTCCTCTGAAAAAAAATTGCACTGCAACAGAAAACAAATTACAGATAAGGAAGCAGGTGCCAGCCAGACTGGAAGTTTAAATTCAGTGACACATTAATCAACCCTAAATTAATTCATGTCAGTTGAAGCAGGGCAGGTGTGCTTGCTTTTTTCACCCCCATAATCTACAGTGATAAACCAACCAGAGGGTGGCAGTGATGTACCAGAGGGTGGCATGGGTGTACCAGAGGGTGGCAGTGGTGAAACAGAGGGTGCTGTGAACCTGTGATGATGAACCAGACGTAGAAACAACATAGTCGCGGCCGTTGCGAGCCGACAAGTAAGTTCGCAATTGCGAAGTGGTACACAACCCTCGCGAACTAGCAGAAACCCTTGCGAACACCCAAAAAAAAAAATCTGCAAATTCGCGAGAGTTCGCGGATTTTGCGGATTGCGAATCCGTAAATACGCAAGTTCGCGGATTGCCAATTCGCAAAATCCGCCCATGCTTAGTCATGATTGGAACCGAGCCATGCAGTCTGAGAGGAAGTCACGCCATGAGCCGACAAAGGTAGCTAAGCCTAAAAGGAAGGCTCCCGTAAAGCTTCCACTTATGGGTGATGACGACGAACAAGAAGTGGTGTCTTCTGCTGCTGATGAACAGTCTGACGATAACCCAGTCATCACAGTCATCACTCCAGCCCCAGCAGGCATGCAGCAGACAGACATTTTCACCCTAGCCCGAATGGCTGCTGAGCGCGATATGGGCGGCGTTGCACTGGTACCACCACCGTTAACTACAACACCAACACGACCTACAGCTTCCATCTTTTTTAGTCAGAAGGGCCGGCATGGACCTCCATCCAGCTTGACCTCAAGTAGTGGTGCTGTTGGTCAACAACAGAAACAAATTCAGCCACGCCCATCCTCCATTTCATCTGGCATTGAAAGTCAAAGTAGCACCTCCACCTTCAGCAGACATCACCAGTCCCCAGTTTGGGGCTTCTTTACTGTTAGCCAAAGGGCGGAAAACATGGTCGTTTGTTCGATTTGTAAATCATTAGTTAGTCGGGGTAAGCTTGGTACCAACTATGGTACCGGAGGCCACAGAGGTCATCTCAAGCAACACCACACTATCATTTGAGAAGCACACTTGAGGAAGATCGAGGAAGGCAAAAGAAAAACAAATCCAAATGTATCCCTTGATATTGCATCTGATGGTGACGAGAGGCTGATTGTGCAGGGGGGAAGTGAAGAAGCGACAGACATTTTTTCTGGTACACCCAGTTCTGCTGGCAGCAGCACTGCAGTGGTATCGCCCAAACCCTCTACCCCTGCAACATCTATGAGGCACAGTAAGAGTGTGGGAGAGAAACCTATGCGAAAAACTACATCAATGGGCCTAACTGGTTTAAAGACATCATCATCATCATCAGCACGTAAAATTATCCAGTCCACCATTCGCCAAATGTTGTGGTCAGAGGCGCCATTTGAACGCAACCACCCAACAGTACGTCTATATAACGCAAAGCTGGCTAAAATGCTAGCGCTGGACCTTCTCCCTTTTTCTTTTGTGGAAGGGGCGGGGTTTCTAGAATTAGTGGCAACAATCTGCCCTAAATGGAAGGTTCCTAGCTTGTACTATTTTGCCAGAGTTGCGGTTCCAGCACTACATCAAGATGTGCTGGAGGTGATTGGGGCAGCTTTGCAGAAGAGTGCTGTTCACACTATCCACTTGACAACAGACATGTGGACCAGTTGCCAAGCCATTGATTACATGTGCAACACTGGGTCTCTTTTGCAGGGTCTTTGGCAGGGGTTAGAGACAAGTCAAGTGCAGGTGTTGACCTGGACACAGTTTTTCAAGCTACTCGGAAACATGCAACATTAGCCATGTTTGCCATGGAGAAAACTCATACTGCAAAAAACATTTTGGAGAAGTTTAACAGTAAGGTCTCTGAATGGCTGCAACCAAGAAATCGCATAGTTGGTTATGTTTCCACGAATAATGGCAGTAATATAGTTAAGGACATGCAGGAGGGTGAATATTTAAGAGTGCCGTGTTTGGTGCACTGTATAAACCTGGTTGTGCAAGAATTCTTGAAAACTGAAAACACAGCCAAAAATTTACTGACCACCTGCCGAAAAATCTGCACACATTTCAGCCATTCTTTTAAGGCCCGGAAGGAGCTGAGGAGCATTCAACATGAACGTAAAGTGCCAGTCAAAGGACTCATCCAGGAGGTGGCAACACGTTGGAACTCAAACTTTTACATGCTTGAGCGTCTGTCTGAGCAGTGGGAGGTAATAAATGACTATGTCTTTAAACTAGGTTCTGATCATAAAGACAAGAGGCTAGAGTTGGAGGAATAGAAGCTAGTTAAAAGCCTGACAGACATGCTTCGTCCTTTTGAGGTCTTCACGTGTGAAGTCAGCAGGGAGGACTGTTCTTTGAGCAAAGCTATCCCATTGTTGGTCATGCTAGAGCACCAACTGAAGGCCGTGTCTTCAACGTTCAGAGATGATGCTGGAAAGCAAGATGCATATAGGTTGGCGGAGAACTTATTAAGCTGCCTAGTTGGCAATGAAAGGCTTCATAACATACATGCAGAACAACATTACATTTGTGCCACTATTCTGGATCCACGGTACAAAAAGGCAGTGGCCAGCAAAGCATTCATTCCTTTTGATGAAGCAGATGTTTCAAAGTACAAACATTGGCTAGCTGTGTCAGCCAGTCGGTTCGAAAAAGATCGGCAGAAAATTCAAGGAGCCGTCAGAAGTCCAACTGAATCAGTAGGCCATCCAGCATCAAGTTCCACTTCTGAATCTGTGGGCGAAGGGAGTCACTTTCCCTCACAGCCGTTAATGACACCAGCAGCAACCGTATCATCCTCACCTGCACCAGGCCCAGCCATAATATTGTTGGAAGTGGATTGGCTAACTCGTAATGGGTTTCTTTGTTCCAGTGCTGAGAAGGCCACAGATGGTACACAAAGTGGAGCAACCGTGGAGAACCTTGAGTTGATGCTGCAGGCCTATCTGGATGAGCCAACACAGGTCTTTGCTAATACGAGCCCATTGCTGTATTGGTACAGGAAATGGATCTATGGCCACTGATCGCCAACCTGGCTATAAATTATTTGTCTTGCCCACTCGCAAGCGTGTCTTCTGAATGTGTTTTCAGTGCTGCTGGTGCCATTGTAACTTCAAAAAGGACCCACCTGTCGGCCAAAAATGTGGAGAGGTTAACACTGATCAAGATGAATCAGCACTTGATACCACCAGATTACAAAGTACGTGAATGCACGCAGGAACAAGAGGACACCGACTGAGGTGACGGAAGTTCTTCTCTGTTACCTGACCTACTCCCATCTCAATTCATGGAGTTTGAGGACAAGCTCTACTTCCCTGACACCGAGCCCTGAAAATGACTTCCTTTTTTTCGTCCTTATTCACTTTTATTCCTGTGTGTCTTTCTTTGTTTTGCAACTTTTACCACAACAAACCTCTAATCACCTAATCACAACAAGTCCATCAGCAGCACTGTCTTCATATTATATTCCTTATTGATTTGAAGGTGCCTCAGTCTGCATTCCTGAGGTTCACAAGTTCACAACTCAATCATGCTCCTTAATACTCCTCCTCCGGAATCCACCTATCCATTTCCCTCAAGGCAGATGGATGGATTACGACGAGTCCCCTCAAGTGGGACTGAAATTACTGACTGACTATCATGCTTGCTGATTGGTGACAGAGTTACTTCTGATATTGACAGGAGAGGCTGCCCTGTGGGCCCTCACTTTCCGAAGAAGATGTGGACAAAAGGTAGAACAGGTAATGAATAATTGAGAAGATGGCATGCAGTGGACAGCAATGGCTGTCTGGCTCTGATGAAACCAATTGCTGTTCGTTTTTTGTGCATGAAATGATGATTCATATGTCTTGTCTTAGTTATTATTTAATCTTTCACACATTAATTGTACCTCATGTCAACAACTCTGTTTTTTTTACCTTGTTTGATTAAAATTGTACTTCAAATTCAGGGGCCACTATATTGCATTTCACAAAATATGTAAAATGACCTTGGAGCGGACTCACTTGCCAATATACCATGATGATTGATTAAATAATATATCTTTTTTCTTTACAGTCACTCACTTGGATGGATGGATCATCAGCGTCGATTTACGGAAGAACAATGGCCAATTCTTGAGTGGCAAACAGGTAAACCAGTCGACAACAACTACTACAGCAGGACTACATATCTGTCTATTCATGGTATGCATTTGTCGAGGGCGAGGCAGTGTACTGTTGTTGTTGTTATGCCAGGCAGAGTCCTCTCCAGACAGCAGTTCATGTAAAATTGGGGCTAGGTGGCTTGCTGCATACAATTAGATATGTTTTGTCTGTCTGACAAAGACCCTAGGTATGCTACATCAGGTTGCTTCACTCAGTGGTGCCTGCCTCCTGATGTAGCATACCTATGCTCTTTGACACAGACAGACAAAGCATATCTACGGTTTAGGGTTCAGTCAGTGCGATTTACTAGGGTTTTTGGGATTAAGTTGGTATGGTTCACGCTGAATCTAGGGCTCTGGCCCGAAGCAGGCTCATTCATAATGATGTTGGCAATGTTTTAGTGGGGTTTGGTGTTCTTTTGTGATGTATTCCTATAGGTACTGTATCGATTCCCCTATTCCTGACCCTGGTTTGGTTAATAATTAACTAGCAGCCATCCAACGGTGCAAAAACCGTTATCTGATTAAGCCACACCACGGCACAGAAGCGCGTTATCTGATTAGGTCATAACGCATGCCATCTAATTAGACAAGCGATATTCCTCCAGCCCCTGATAAGGCATACGGAGTTCTCAAAACAAATCAAACCTACAGCGACCTGGGAAATTCCCATAGCCATTGTTTTGATTTCACCGAGAACTTCAGCAAAAGAATGTGCGAACGAGCCCGTTCATATGACATCCTTATTGACGTATATATGTCCATCCTTACGTCAATCTCGGCACCTTTCAGGTATAAATATTACCGACATTGCCTTAAGCAAACACATGCGGTGGTGACGAGATCGGAGCAGCGAGACGTGCTGAGGAGCCCAGCAGAGAGCGAAGCCCACAGACGCTGCCCCGCCTTCCTGACGCGCTGAGAACGAGACGCTGCCTTTCTCCTGCCGAGAAATCCAGCTCCGGCGCTTCCAAGCAGCCCTCGCAGGCAGCTGGAATATCAAGACCTGGGATAAGAGATACCAGCCCTCCATCATTCTAGATCTCAGGTACAGAACTGAATAACCCCTTGCAGAGAATTCTCGAATCAGTCCCTTGGCAAAACAACTTAACTTAAACTGCTACTTATCTACTCCCGCCCACGTATTAGGCTTAGGTCAGGTACACTGGGGTAGGCGTGGTTAGAAGCACCAGTTGAGTATGATTAGTCAAATGTATATATGTATGTATCTATTTTATCCATTTTAAAGTATCATATGGCTCAGAAACCATATCAATGCTTTTACAGTATTATTTTATAATTCTGTCTCTACTGTATGCACTTTACTTAACTACAAGTATTGCAATAATAGCGATTCATTTCTCTTGTATGAGAAAAGAGACTGATCAATAAATAACATCTTTTATTGAACCACGCCCATCTCTTATTTCTCTACAAACTGGTGAAACTAAGAATGCACGTACTGACTGAGTAAAATAAATTGTCTATTGTTTTCACACGACTCTAGAGATACACTCTTGATTAGGGGAGAGCAAAGTTGTCATGTTCTATGGTTGTCAGAAACTAAATCCCTTCTTGTCTATCCAGGGAGGTTAAAATCCTCCTTGCCTATTCGAGAAAGTTTCTAGTGAACTCTGAGCTAGCTGGCAAACACAAAACTTTAAGTCTAATATCGTCGGTAGAAGACCTAGTTAACCTCTGCCCTAGGTCTATACTATTGAAGATATTATTCCAATGCGCAGAGCCTATTCGGATAATAGGAACTTGTACTACATGGCGCCCAACATTTGGATAGGCGATAAAACTAACGCAAGACATTAGAGTAACTCAGTCGTGCTTTTTCACACAGAACCCCTTTTTTCCCATAATACTCCAAAGACGTCTGGAGTGGGTGAAAGGTCATATCCGCCAAACCTCGCAGGAGGAGACTCCTATGTATGGTTCTTGGTTTATTCAACGTTGAAGGATACACTGTTCCAAAATATTGTGCATCTAATCTTTGTTTCCATAGAAACCTGATCTGCAAACAAACAGAATAACCTTCCTGTCAGTAAAATGACAGAAAGTGAAGAAGAAAGGGAGACAGTTAGACTAGCAGCTGAACTCCTAGTAGCAGACAATACTCTGCTGGAAAATGACCCAGATGCAATACTCATCCCGGTCAACATAAGGAAATCTATAACCCTAAAACTTATAGAAAATGGACTGACACCAAGAGGTGGTACAGTCATATTCGTAATTGAGGCACACGAATATCGGCAGACAGAGGTATTCTATTCATGGATAAACTTTCCAGCAGCAAACGCTGTAACAAAGGACTTCCACTATTACAAAATAGAGGAACCTCCTAGTGAGTACACTCCTTTCGAGGAGGTGGAAATACCACTCAAATTCCAAGAGCATCTGCTCTTGTTTAATGGCGCCCTAAAACATAATAATCACATCACCAGGCTCGATCCACTAGGTAGACCAGGAGCAACGTGGCCGGTCCTAGCCGGATACACACCACATCCAGACATTGACGAAATGCCTGCACCAGAACTTTTAGCACAGCTAAAACAATTAATAAAAATACATAGACAATTAGTCCAATATGTAATGCGAACTTCAAAAATCCAACCAGCAATTAAAATTCCACAGCTGACCAGTCATCAGGGGAACACAAATAAAATTACACCACAGAACATACAGTCCTGTCTAGGTAAGGTACCCGCAAAACGGGAACAAATTCCTTTCTGGCTAGCACAAAAAATAACTCAAATAGAGGAGGTGTTTCCAGATACCACCCCTGTTGAGAAACATAGGATTCTGACTATCTGTCTTCCAATGGGAATCGCACCACATGTGGAGGATTGTGACACTTGGGGAACAGTCTTTGCTTCCATTTACACAAAAACACATGGTGTACCATCCATGTCAGTAATACCAGATGTGCTAAAACAGATTCAAGATGAATACGGTCCAGAACCCGCTTTAACTCTCGGTATGAAACTACTGAAAGACTTCAAGCAGGTCTCTGCAATTTTATTAGCCCACATAAAGGGAGAAGCAGCAAATGTGGCGATTCGCCAGAGGTTAAAAGAGACAAATATAGCAGACCAACCATCGGAAATTGACAGAATCATAGAAAAATCCTATGAAGAACTAGGAAGAGATAATTTGGGTGGAATATCAGTGAAACCCCAACTAGTTGAAAGTCCTGAAAAAGTATTTATAAAAAATAATTTAAAGACTCAAAAAAAGAGCTGGGATGGAAATAAGCAATCCAATCCTAAAGAAAAAAGATTCCAGTCCAGAGGAAGGTCTCCTTGGTGGAGAGAAAGATCTCCCGACCAAGGACGCAAGTCTCCCCAACGGGAGCCCTCTGTGAAAAAATACATCCTTAGAAATATGGATAATATAAAGAAACCTGATAGATATCAAGATATTGATACACGTCCCTCTCAATCTTTTCAGACTTCCTCGCAGAAATCGGAAAGAAGAGGACGATCAGAACAAAGGGAAAAGCACATCAAGTCCAAAGACAAAGAACCTGCTCATCTGAATAAAAAATTACAATTTCCAAAAAAGAAGGTAGCCAGTATTAAAGTAATCAACAATGCCGAGAATACTGGAGACACAGCTGAAAAACAGAGAATGGGCTCAGACAATGCTAGACAGCGCAGCAGAAGTGAGCATAGCTCGCAAAGTCCTTATGAATCATCTGGAGACAGTGGACACGAATGAATACATTCAGGTGGAAACTGCAGATACCAGAATTAGCAAACCTCATAAAATATATGAAATAACATTGCGTATAGAGGGGGATAAGACTAGAAAAATAAGGGGACTATTTTGGGATAATCTGTCCAAGGGCTATGACATCCTTCTAGCTGAACAAGACTGGCCTCCAGAGTTTGTCAGGGAGTGCCCACATGGCGAAGAAATAATTATGCCTGCCTTCTCAAACCATATTCCAATTCATAAAAAATATACACTTGCAAGAAAGTGGGCAGTAGCTCAAGCCCCTGCCTTATATAAAAATCATGTGGGATGGGATGAGGACTCTCCTCCTCACAAAATCCAGTTAAAATCACAACCTACTGCACAGAGGCAGTACCCGATTAAGCAAGAAGTTAAGAAACAGGTAAAAGAAATCCTAGATCAACTTGAATACCAGGGGGTGATTGAAACCTGCACCTCACAAATGAACAACCCTTTGTTTCCTGTCTCCAAGCCAGACAATTCATATTGTCTTGTTTTGGACTACAGACACCTTAACTCATGTTGCAAAACATTTGCAGTACAAAACTCGCACAGTGCTGCACTAATGAATAACATAGTGCGCAAAAAATACAAAACAACCGTAGACATTTCTAATGGTTTCTTTTGTCAAAATATAGCACCAGAGAGCAGATATTTGACGGCGTTCTCAATAAATGGCACGCAAAAGAATTTCTGTCGTTTGCCCCAGGGGTTCAAGAACAGCCCAGGGTTATTCTCAGCGAGCGTAACAGAGTTACTACAAACCTATGATGACGAGGCATTATCTTATGTCGACGACATCTATCTAACAGACGATGACTTGGATACTCACTTGAAGAGAGTGAACACCATAATACTTGGGTTCGCAGCAGAGGGTTACAAATTTAACTTTAAAAAGTCAAGAATTGCCCATCTAACAGTCCTGTTTTTAGGATATGAACTATCAAGTGAAGGCAAAAGCCTGGCTGACAATTTCCTAGAGAAATGAGCTGTAATCCAAGCACCCAGAACACTAAAAAACCTACAATCAATTCTAGGCTTCCTGAATTTCGGAAGAACTTATATTATAAATTATGCAGAAAGGGTCAAACCCCTTTATGATCTAATAAAACCAGATTTTAAAAGAATCAATTGGACTCAAAAACACACAGAAATTTTGAGATCTTTACAAACAGACATGCTAATTAAAACAAAATTACAAACATGTGACAACACACGCAACTTTGTGATTCGAGTCATCCCAGGAAGATGCGGATTCACATACCTGACCTCTAATGAGGGAGAGAAGGTACCAATAGCATACAAATCACATTTGTACACAGAAGCTGAAAAAAGGTTCAGCGTTAAGGAAAACATTGTTCATGCGGTTCAAACAGCTGTAGAAAAAGAAAAATACCAAGCAGACGGTAGACAGGTTACAGTCAGAACAGCAGAATCAGCTTTTGAGGCATTAACAACACCATGTAATTTATCGACAACTGCACTAAATCCAGAATGGATACAATGGGTAAATTCTGTTGCTACAGACAAAGTAAAATACTATTTTAAACCGGAAATGAATGAATTAAAATATCTAGAATATGAGAAAGAATACCCTCTGCCAATCGACATTCTGCCTTTACGACAGTACGCCTGTGTAATACATACAGACGGGCATGCTCAACCCTCAGTTTGGGGAGAGCTGGCTTACAAGGCCACATGCGAAATTGTAAAAGAAGTGTGGCGCGGAGGTAAATTAAGACCTCTACTTACAAAAACACACTCAGTGGAAAATAATTCAGAACAACAAACTGAAATAATAGCGTTAAAAATGGCGCTAGATAATGCCGATCGCGAATTCCCGACACTTATTGTGTGCGATTCGTATTACTGCGTCAAATCATACAATAACGATTTACCGAAATGGATTCAAAACGGTTATAAAGATGACACAGGTGCAACAATAAAGCAAAAAGTGCTTTGGGAACAAATAGTTCTTTTACAGAAAGAACTACCAAAAACTCACGTGATACATTCACTGAGTCATCAGCGTGATGGCGTTCACATTGCAGGGAATTCATTGGCTGAGACAGCCACAGCGGTAACAACTAAACCGGCTTCCGTAGCTACAAAAAAGCGTGCAGTAAAATACATTGACGGTGAAACTGTGCTGGCGATGAAAACGTCATCAAAAGGCGACTGTTCAGCACTACCGATCAATTATCCACTCAATTATACATACATAATCGATGCAAACTCAGTCCCTTTTGCTCGAATCCCTGGAGTGGGGGATAGAGTAATTCCAAACACGGACAGGAGAGGCTTGTTAATAGCAGACGCACATATGGGTGAGGGTCTCAGACACCTTAAGCTAAAAGATTCTCTGGTAGAATTACAATCAGTGTACTGGTGGCCAGGCATGAACCTGCATCATCACATTTTTGTAAAAAACTGCCCAGACTGCAATAGAGATCGCAGTGGCGAGCGGGGAGGACTATTGCCATGGCATTTCACTCCAGATGAACAACAACAATAAGAAAGCCCCCATAATAAAAAAACCCAAAAAAAGAGCGTTATATTAACATAAAAAGACTAATTTTCACTTATAATGTAGACCCCAGCGCTCGGCTGACGTCTGGACTGTTATAAAAGGATTTGCGAGTCTATAATGGCATATACGCTAGGAGCATGCTACGTTTTGACTAATGTATTCCTTTTAGCCTTCAAGCTTATGGGAAAGCATGGCCAAATGAGCATAGCATAGCGGGACTCTTCTCACTTCCTTCCTGAGGGATACGGGATGGTGTAAAGAAAAAACCAAGACATAAAGCAATCTATAACGGAAAAGGTATTAGGTTCGGGTGCTGGTGGGTCAAACATCTCATAAGTGTCCAACGTAGTCTAAATAACCTGCCAAGGAATTCTCTGAAAGGGTTCAGTCCGTACGAACTATTGTTCGGGACTAGAATGATGATCCAAGATCTTGATAGTCAGACTTCAGTGGTTAAAGACAAAAGCTTTGATATCAAAGATCGTTTGGCTATTTTACAGGACTTAAATGAAACAAGAAAAGACCTGAGCAACATAAAACTGAAACAACAGCCAACAACCACTGAAGAGAAACCACCTGTCCCAGCAAGGCCTGTCTGGATTCCAAAAGTCGGGGATCTAGTCAGAGAGAAAATCGCGGTAAAGAAGGAATTTGGGCCTTCTTACAGAAAAGCAGTTCCTGTCTTGTCTGTCAACGGGACAAGACCAGTAGTACTACCGCCCCTTGCTGGTAAAAAGGAGAACCGAGTTGTATCCATCGACCTGGTTAAACCACAATCATGTGGCCGATAACAAACAGTAGGCCAAGTGGACTCCCAAGGAGTAGCAGAACACCAATGTTTGCTACTAATACAGAGGCTCAAACTGGAAGACTGATCACATTTGGAAAATCTACAGTGAATCAACAAGGACTATGCAACAAAGCAATGGAACTTGAACCTCTTAAAACCCAAATTAAAACTTTTCATCAAGAAACAACAACCTATGATGATGTAACTGCAGACTTTGCTAATGAAACAAAGCAAAATCCAAAAACAATTGGAACAATTGACAGAACAGCATCCGGCTACTTCATCAACTTCGATGATTCATCTGAAGACCTGAGTGAAGCAAAGAAACAGCCATCAACAAAAACTTTTAAAGACAAAGCTAAGGAACTTTTTCAACAGCTGAAAGAAACCTATCTGATCTCTCCATGGATTGAATTTTGGTGGCGTTCGGTGCATTTATCCTCATTCTTTGGCTCATCTTAGTACTATGTTTGGGACATTTCATTGAAGGGAAATATGCTAAAATGGACACAGCAAGCCAGAAAATCAACTTGGTCCTTAAACCACACACATCTTCACACATCGAGAAAAGAGAACTTTCTTCAGTAAACTTCACAGCCAATCCTATACCAGGCGGTGTAGCATGGGACAAAACTGATTATGAAATCTATGGTCCGGTTGAAATCCTGAAGTATCCACACCAATTCAAGATCTCATTGAGTGACTTTGTAAAACCAAGCTCATTTGCGGATGATTGGGACTTTGAAAGTATTAATGATATGATGTCTGATCTTGTGATGTCTGCTAAATTTACAGAACATGATTATTTGCAATTATGATCAGATTTTCTGCTACAACCATTATGGTAACCATTATCTACATAAATCTGCTCAACCTAGAAATGTTTTAAATTATAACCAATGGGAACATTGTGCTACTCCTCCAAAAGATAGCTCGAAAACATTTTATGATAAATATTCATGCTTTCATGCTTTTCAGGGTTTAACACAAGTTTAACACAAGTAATGCAGAAACATTTTATTTCAAATTGTCAAAGAAGACAGGTATGAAGACCATGCTTACAAACACAAAATTGATATATTCCGATTCATTCTTTGAACAAATGAATACATTTGGGTTTGATTTCTGGAACAATAATATTGAAGCAAAAACTGTTTGGGGTACAAGAGATTGGCAAGTACAAGGTATAGAATCATTGTTTAGAGCCTGCATGATCCCAGAACAAATAATATTTTTTAATGACACTATTCAACAAACTACCTGTCTTGGCTTAGCCAAAATCAAAGATTTGAACAAACCGTCTATTCCAAAGCCAACAGTAAACAGTAATAGCTCTATCGATGTTGAGATAGACGTAAACCATATATTAAACCAAAACAGAACACATCCTGAATGGAAAAAATGGTTGATCTGGCCCACAGACACAAATAACTGTCAAGACAGATTCCTGAACAAAGAACAGGGGTTCACATTGACTAGGCCAGACCCTAGATATTCCCAAAGACGACATCCAGGGATAGTAACCACCTACAGCGTGGGCAAGCTCTGCCTTCAATGGCTACAAACGTCCACACTGGCTGAAATTAAGCAACACCTAACTTTACTTACAGAAGGTGCTGACTTGCGTGATTTCATATTGGGACCACGCAAACAGCGTCAAAAACGTTTCATAGCGGCCTCTATATATGCAGCTTATAACGAAGTCTGGAAAGTAACTCAAATTGAGACAGCAGAAAAAATACGGGAAATTGACCGTATTAATTTGGAAAAATCACTTTCTGTGGTGGACAATGGGTTAATGACTCTGTCCTCCAGAACATATTCTCTGGACAGCATTGTGTCTTCAGCAATCGATATAATATCGCAAGACTTACTGATGTTACAACACGGTCAGTCCCAATTGCGTTCTATTGTACAGCTTGGCTAGACGTTGCAAAATTTGCGTTCTGGCTATGTGCCTTGGCGTTTAATCAACACAACGTCATTATTTAATATCTTTAATCTCACTGATAAACAAATCAGTTTGGCACAGAAGCTTGCTGACTATACAATTCTGAGCATTGAAAAACTTGAGAGATTACCATTGACAATGTCAGAACGACCTGTCATTGAATGGATAATACATGGAATAATAAATATTCCGATAACTACTTTCCAGTTTCAATTCTGCCAAAAATATATACAGGCAGGCCAGTATGAAAGGTTGGGTAAAGGATACATTAAGTCAATATGGAACTTGCCCTATACACACAAATGTGTCAGCAATAAAGGCCAGAAAGTGTTTCTCAGTGGCGATAATTGTGAAAGATCACTGAGCGGTACACTTCTGTGTCAGGGTATTAGTTTGCATGGAGCCTGTGAAGGGACTTCAAATAACCTTTCATGTTACCAGCTAGGCACACCTGCAACACGAATAGAACCATTCTTTAGGAGACTCTCGAACGGGAGTTACATTCTAATAGTAGATCGCAGATGTTGTAGTTTGCTGCCCGGAAAACCTTATCTCATAACTGTGACTAGGAAGGTCATGTGCTGTGAACATGTATTGTTCCCCAGCGAGTCTGCAGACAGGGAGGCAAGGTTATGGCCCGATTTGAAAATTGCTTCTATTCGAATAGATACTTTAAGCAGAATGAAGACTGTGCTCCTACAGACGCCGACCAGGCTCACGTCATCAAAAGAAACGTATGATCTCCAAGTTGCAAGGACAACAGAAGAGATTCATTCATTATTATCAACTAATTCCCCCATACATTTCGCAGAAATACTGAACGAAATCTTAAATATTTCTGATACCACTGGTATCTCCAGTGTATTTAAAGCAGTGTTTTCGGGTGCTTTAACTCCATTCAAAGCCATCCTGGGTATTTTTCCAGACTTTGTCCATTCCATTTTTGGCGGACTTCCTCTCCTTTTAGGACTAGTAGCGGGTATTCTATTTTTGATCCTGTTATTTCGCTATGGCAAACCATGTCACAGACAAAACACCTGCGACAAGGGAAGAAATGATCCTAGCCATTGGCTACCGGGACCGGGTAACTAAAATCCTTGGACTATCCCGGCTCAGAGACCTGAACATGACTTGGTTTATTTCATTTAGACCAATGTGGCAAAGTTGTGTTATGCCTGTATTAAGGTGCTTGCTATGCGGCGAAGAATGCGTGTTGGACACCTGTCTGGCACTACAATCGGATGTGCCAATGGACGCAGATACCTTGTTGGGTCCGGTAACGGCTCATGCATTGTGCTGTCCCCAGCGGCTACCAATCCTGATGACGGCATTCGTGGAGTCTTCACCACTACGATTGAGGGGTAGTGAAGTACAAGATGAAAGCAGCATCGATCAGGTACGACCTTCAGTCAGCTATGCTGATCCAAACATCAATGGAGGCAATCATGCTCAGGCTCATGAATGCATGGTAACAACCTTTTCCGAATTAGTGGAACTTATGCAAGAAGCTGTTGACAGTTTTTTCAACAGTCTAAATGATATGATGTTTTCACCAGAGCAGCAGGAATAACTTTGAGCAAACTAGCACTTGGATTTCCCCACACATGCTGAATTTGGCATTCAACTTTTTGAAGAAAAGCGATATAAAAAAAATGTTCTCATAATTTTTTTTCAGACTGCAAGAACTTTTTCCCCAATTCCACAATATTTACGATTTTTGGGACACTTATCTTCTGCTTAAAGTAGACGTTATTCTTAGAGAACTAAATTTCTATTTTTAGGTAGTCACAAGACATTCGCTATGCTAGCACTATTATACATAAATTTATGATTGTGATGAAATGGTCTCGCACTTTTTTTTCTGTATTAAGAGCCATTTCATGTGTGGTTTTCGCATTTAGATTATGCTGAATTTTTAACATATGAGTAGCATTATTAGACTGCTTGTGCTTATAGTATACGTGACAGTACATGTGATTGTGTTTCGTATATTTTATAAAATCCAATTTTCGGAATGCATATAAATGTATTTTGGGGTGGTACGGTATACACAAACGCTACTGATATTCACTATGCCTAGATTTGTAAATATGGACATAGTCTACGTGGAGTGGGTGTGATGTATTCCTATAGGTACTGTATCGATTCCCCTATTCCTGACCCTGGTTTGGTTAATAATTAACTAGCAGCCATCCAACGGTGCAAAAACCGTTATCTGATTAAGCCACACCACGGCACAGAAGCGCGTTATCTGATTAGGTCATAACGCATGCCATCTAATTAGACAAGCGATATTCCTCCAGCCCCTGATAAGGCATACGGAGTTCTCAAAACAAATCAAACCTACAGCGACCTGGGAAATTCCCATAGCCATTGTTTTGATTTCACCGAGAACTTCAGCAAAAGAAATATTACCGACATTGCCTTAAGCAAACACATGCGGTGGTGACGAGATCGGAGCAGCGAGACGTGCTGAGGAGCCCAGCAGAGAGCGAAGCCCACAGACGCTGCCCCGCCTTCCTGTCGCGCTGAGAACGAGACGCTGCCTTTCTCCTGCCGAGAAATCCAGCTCCGGCGCTTCCAAGCAGCCCTCGCAGGCAGCTGGAATATCAAGACCTGGGATAAGAGATACCAGCCCTCCATCATTCTAGATCTCAGGTACAAAACTGAATAACCCCTTGCAGAGAATTCTCGAATCAGTCCCTTGGCAAAACAACTTAACTTAAACTGCTACTTATCTACTCCCGCCCACGTATTAGGCTTAGGTCAGGTACACTGGGGTAGGCGTGGTTAGAAGCACCAGTTGAGTATGATTAGTCAAATGTATATATGTATGTATCTATTTTATCCATTTTAAAGTATCATATGGCTCAGAAACCATATCAATGCTTTTACAGTATTATTTTATAATTCTGTCTCTACTGTATGCACTTTACTTAACTACAAGTATTGCAATAATAGCGATTCATTTCTCTTGTATGAGAAAAGAGACTGATCAATAAATAACATCTTTTATTGAACCACGCCCATCTCTTATTTCTCTACAAACTGGTGAAACTAATAATGCACGTACTGACTGAGTAAAATAAATTGTCTATTGTTTTCACACGACTCTAGAGATACACTCTTGATTAGGGGAGAGCAAAGTTGTCATGTTCTATGGTTGTCAGAAACTAAATCCCTTCTTGTCTATCCAGGGAGGTTAAAATCCTCCTTGCCTATTCGAGAAAGTTTCTAGTGAACTCTGAGCTAGCTGGCAAACACAAAACTTTAAGTCTAATATCGTCAGTAGAAGACCTAGTTAACCTCTGCCCTAGGTCTATACTATTGAAGATATTATTCCAATGCGCAGAGCCTATTGGGATAATAGGAACTAGACTACACTTTGGTCCAGAATTGGCAGAATTGTGGCCTCTTTGGGTGTTTTGCGGGCGCATGTGTTTGGGTGAAAAGTAAGTGAAAACTAGTCGTAGACCTTCTTCTTCTTCAAAGAGCTCAGTGGTTCGATTTTGTTCTGGCTTGATGAGATTCTTGTGAATCGCTGGAACAAGTGACTGTCCAGGTGAGTTTCAAGAGGATCGAAGTAGTGGAAGTGCTGAAAACAGCAATGTTTTGTGAACAGCGCAATTTGCCATGTTTTGAATATACCAGTATTGCATGTTTTTGGGGGGCTGTTTGGGGGGCTTCTATGCTTTTTTGGGTGGGTTTTGGGGTCTGGGAGCACTGCTGGCACAGTCTAATGTTGATTGCATTTGTTTTCCAGGAAATCCATGGTGGAAAAGGGAGTTAGGGCCTAGCTGCAGAGCGTATTTGGACTGAATTCCAGGTAGGCCCATTTTTGCTTTTTGCCTGTTTGGGGGTGTTCTGCTTTTTGGCGGGTGGCTGCAGGGGTCTGGGGGCATAGCTCGGAAGGTCTAATATTGGATAAAAGTGTTTTGGATAAAATCCATGGTGAAAAAGTTTTTGCGTTTTTGCTCACTTGCCTATCTTTGGGGTGCTGTTTGGGGTGCTTCTAGGTTTTTGTGTGTGGGTTTTGGGGTCTGGGAGCACTGCTGGCACAGTCTAATGTTGATTGCATTTGTTTTTCAGGAAATCCATGGTGGAAAACGGGAGTTAGGGCCTAGCTGCACAGCGCATTTGGACTGAATTCCAGGTAGGCCCGAAATTTGCTGTCTCACTTTTAAAGGTTTTGCTTTTTGACTGCTTGGGGGTGTAAATATGGTTTTCGCCCGGGTTGGCGGGTCTGGGGGCATTGCTGGGAAGGTCTAATACCGGATAAAAGTGGTTTGGACTAAATCCATGGTGAAAAAGTTTTTCCGCTTTTGCTCACTTACCTGTTTTTGGGGTGCTGTTTGGGGGTTTCCTGGTGTATGGGGTGGGTTGGGGGTCTTTGAGCAACGCTGGGTATGGGTAGATTTGATTGTAAGTGGTTTGAAGAAAATCCATGATGGCAAATGGGAGTTAGGGCCTAGCTGTAGAGCGCACACGCAGTGATTTTTGAAATGTGCCTAAAGATTTCCAAGTCCCCATTTTTGTATTTTTGCTTTTTGGCTGTTTGGGGGTCTTCTACTTGTTTTCGCCTGGGTTGACGGGTCTGGGGGCATTGCTGGGAAGGTCTAATACCGGATTAAAGTGGTTTGGAGAAAATCCCTGGTGAAACTGTTTTTCACTTTACAGAGTTTTTGCTCACTTTTGTGTTTTCGGGGGCCTGCTTGGGCCGGTTCCTGGTGTTCGTGGGTGGGTTTTTGGGTCTTGGAGCAACGCTGGGTATGGATACTTTTGATTGCAAGAGGTTTGAAGCAAATCCATGGTGGCAAAGGGGAGTTAGGGCCTAGTTGAAGAAAGCGTTTGACACTATTTTTAACTTAGGGCTATTTAGGGTTAGCAGTATTGCAAATGTTTGGGGGTGTTCGAGATTTTGCCAACTGGGTTCTGGGGTCTACTCTTGGAGCACTTGTTGAGAAATGTCTAATTTTGGTTGCAAGTGGTTTGAAGAACATCCATGGTGGGAAAGGGGGGATTTGGGCCTACTTTACTTTCAAAGTAAGTTTTGTCACCATTTTCCACTAGGCCTCAGACAGGTAGCAGTATCGCACATTTTTGGGGTCTGATTGGGGGTATTCTACATTTTAGCGTCTGTGTTTAAGGGTCTGGGAGCACTGCTGGGAAGGTCTAATTTTGTTCTAAAATCGTAGTTTACACTACACCTAGCTTGAGGGGAAAGATCAGCAAAATTTGCCCATACGTATTTATGCTTCAAAAGGAGACTCAGAGTACGCCCTTTCAAAACTATTGTACTGTCGATTCTGAAACTGAAAGTGTGACTTTTTGCACTACACAGCGTACGTACCTTATATTTTTTTCTCGGTGGTGTTTTAATATCACTTTCTGTTTTTCCATCAACCTTTACAGGGCGGCTTTTACTCTGTGCAATCGAACAAAGGATGATGCCAGTCTTCACATTAGCGACCCGCAATTCAGCATCGATCGACGTAGCGTCAGATGGAACGGAGGAGTACCGCAAATAAGAGGAATGGCTTGATGCATGCAACTTCCCAAATTCAACAGGACAAGTACAACAACATACAGTAACAGTATCCATTCATTTCTACTTATCTTTTAAGTAATGTTATTGCTGTGAACTTCTATGAGTGTGACTCTGCATTTCTTTGCTCTCTCCTTCTAAATTTATCCCTCCAGCTATTGTATACTTTTACTTTGCTATTTTTTAAACTAATTTAATTAACAAAGTGTTTCTCGGAGTGCAGAGATAGGCAAGTGAAAACGCATAATTACTGCAGCCCTGTACTGTCGCATTCTTTCATTCATTAGAAAGTACTACTTAGTTAAAGTAACCTAACCATCCATGTAGCAATCAACTTCATGCCTGCAGAAGTGCAAGCACTTTCTTTATGCCCCCTTATGGATATCTTCGTATCCAAAGATTTGTTTATCTTCATTTGTTGTTTGTCCATGCTGTGTTTTTTTTCCCTCTCACAACAAAACTTTCCCCAAAAAACCCATTCCCATCCAATTTCCAAACCCTAACCCTCTTCCCCCGGGCTGTGTGGTTTTCATTGATGTGTGAGTAAATGACAGCAATAATTCCACACACTTGCTGGGGAGGATAAGGTCATAGCAACTGAAAATGAATTACATTTCAGGCTGGTGAAGGAATCGAAGGATATATTGTTAGTCAACTTGACACAGACCCATGACTATTGGCAAATCAAAGCAGATTTTCATGGGCGCCATGAAATGGCTTGATCATGAAGAACATCCTCCTCCTACACGTGGCAAATGATTACGCTGCTTTGTCCTTCACCTTCAGTACTATTTCTTGTAGTAGTAGCCAATGTCAAATTCCACGCAAGTAGTAGTTATACTTTCAATACTTTGGCATTTGTAAGGCTACATATTTTGGCACTGTTCTAGTGTACTGTCACGTGCTATAGTATCTATCGTACTGTTCTAATGCTCCACTAAGGCCAATCAAGGTTTCAATTTCTTTTTTTTCATATGCTGCAACTGCCACTGTGTACCACTACTAGTACCACCGCAATGATGCCATTTCAACCGCCAAGGATTGACAACCTTAATCGCCATTTGCCATGCAGCCAGCCCTGTGCCTAGCCCTAATTTCAAACACGAATTACAGGTAAGATAAGCATTTGGGGGGAGCAAGAATAATGGAGTAGTATGAGAGACGAGAGACTGGCGGTAGTACTAGTAAAGTCCTAGGACAATTGAATTCACTAAATCTGTGAGAGGCACTTACTTTTGTAAACATTTGGGCAATTACTTACACTATTTGAATCAAGAAGCCACTTAAGTTTCCGGAAAACAAACTTACAGTTAACCCCCTCTAGCCTCAACTGCAGTAAAAACACGTATGCTATGTTTAAGTTGAAAGTAATAATTGTTTATATCCCTAACAAAAATAAACTATCCCGCAAGACCCGACCCACCCCCACTCCCTAACCCCAAAGAATGTCCGTGAAATAAAAAGTCCCCAAAGTCCAAAAAACCCAACTCCCAATTCCCACCCTCCAAAAGTCTTTAAAAAAGGGGCAAGGGACAGTCTCTCCTTCTCTAATGCCGCAGGTGGCGTAATTTCTGGGCCAGGTGGTCATGCTCCTTGCAGAGGTTCTTGAGCAGGATTCTCAGTTTCTTCTGCTCCTGCTCAAGGTAGGACACCCTGAGTGTTAGGCGGTGCACGCGTGCCTTGCACCTGCTGTGGGGGGCAGCTGATTTTTTGGCTGCTTGGCAGTGGCGGGTGGCTGCGGTACCACGGCTTCGTACCGCTGGAGGCCTGCGCTGACTGGCTCACCCAGGGAGCACGGAGGAGGATGCAGCTGTCCATGTAGATGTTGTGGTGGTCTGTGACTGCGTTTCCTCCTCCTCCTGGGCCACCAGCCACCGATATTCGGCAACAGTTGCCTCCAGTTTCCTTTGCCGGGCCCGTCTAGCCAGCTCCTTCCGTGACAGTTTGGAAGGAGCATCTACATGAAGAAAGAAAAACATAGTCTGTAACCAATGCTCTTTAAGATTAACACAAAATAATTCAGCAGAAAGTTGTGTCACAGTAGAACTAGCACCTTGCAAGCACAGTACATAACATTTGTTGCCTGTATCTATCTAACCTCCCACTTCTTCAGCCTTGCTCTAACATTAGTGGGAGTTTCAGGAATCAATTCTATGAGCACTATGGACTCACTACATTAAAGTCGACTATGACAGTACACCAGTCTTATTCTTCTTCTTCTCTCTTGTTTAGCGAAATTGGTACGTAAACTTCTGGAAGCCGGCATAATGCCAGCGCAGTCAACTTGCACCCGAGAAAAACCGACGCACGCCATGATGACACAGGCTTGCGTTACTGTACCAGTCCAGTACATGCAGGTGGTGAAGCTCTTACTTTTCTATTACGGGTGGCACTGAGAATACTCTGTTACAAGGGCTACTGCTTAATTAATTTAACTTTCACCCTACAGTGCCAATGACTACTAGAAAAGGAAAATGAAGAAGATAAATAATATGATTATCTATCCCTTCACAGGATATGTATTTGATTACATATGGGATGACTTTAGGTGATTTGTTTTGTCAACACTGATAGGCCACATATGAATGACAGAGTTGTACTAAAATTATTAACAGAGGTAGTGAGTGGCCCCCGTAATCGCCGGATATATGCTGTGCTAGCAATACAAAGTACCGCTACTTTTCATGGTAGTATTGGGAAAAATTACAACTTCTTTTTCTTGCCTTTCCTACACTGGAACGGACGTGCGGGTGCGGTGTTACATGCACTTCAAAGTAACACCTAGTTCATCCAGTGACCGTCTACTCTCTCTACATACACATATGCTATCTATGAGTCAGATAGTACCATGATCCAGGCATCCATCCATTCAAAGTAAATGTCAATCATTCTTCTTAATGTCTCAAGTGGACAAACCTTCCTTTTTCTCACGGGAAAACAACATTTTCATTTTCTTTTGGAAACCGCAAGCCATGCATCCGTGCTTGACTTGCATTTGAATTTCAACCAAAGGATATATTGCGCACACATAGTTTCTGTTTCACCCACCCAGGCAGTCCTCTTTCCTTTTTCCTTCCACCCATCCTTGCTTCATCCTTCAACCAGCCATGCATCATATTCCCAGCCACCTCGGGCAGCATTGAAAAACACGTATCATTCTTTGCCAGTCATCATTACTTTTAACCCGCTCGTCCTCCCACACTTACTTACACCCTTCTTTCCCTTTTCGTTCATCCCATCCATTAAGTTAATCTCTGATCTGACTTGGATTCTCGAAAAAAACTTTCACAGCTGAGTTGAAGTCAATTTAGAGGAGGCTACTGCCTGGTTAATAAAAAATGTAGGGGCTCATTTATGAGCCATTGCGTCACTTTTGCACCACTGGTGCGTCACTTTTTGTGACGCACCAGCAGTGTAAAAAATGCGCCTTGTTGCGCCACATTTACAAAGTGACGCATCTAGGTAGATGCGTCACTTTGTAAACCCCTGCGCTACATTATACCTGCGCCAGGTATAATGTATGCAGGGGGGTGTTCCCACGCAAGAAAGGGTCATAGATGTGACGCAGTGAAATCTACCAGTTCTGGGACTCAAATGCGTCAAAATCTTGAGCCTGCCTCACAGCAGGTTTAAGACTGACGCAAGCCCTTTCAAATGGGGCTTGCCCCATGTGAAAGGACACATTGCTGGGGTTGCGTCACTTTTGTGACACACTCCAGAAATGCGTCACTTTTGCGCCATACAGATACGTCAGAAATACTGACGTATCTGTAACTCCTTGCGACATGATGCGTCATACAGTAAATATGACGCATCAGGTATGGAGAAAACAGAGTAGTGATTAAATAGCTACTACTACTCACCAAGCCCGGGGATCTCGACGCCTAGCAGGTCGAGCAGGTTGCGTTCACGGTCCAGGAGGTCGGACCACCGGTGCGTGGCCTGGTTGTAGGTGCGCCGGACCCGAGAGTGTTGATACATGGCCTAGCACACCTTTTCACACCGCTTCCGATGCTCTCGGAGCCCGTACCAGCCAGCGATCCTGCCGCCTGCCGCGATGGTCTTGGGGTGGCGGCGCTGGACATAAAAAACCAGTGCGGCTACCTCCTCCTCACTAAAGATCTCCCGGACTGTGACGTTCTCCCCCTGCAATCGGCCACATGGGAGCCGGGTACGGGGTGCGGGACCCTTCCCCTTCTCCTTCCCGGCTCCCTTTGCCATGGTCCTGTACAGCAGGAAGAAAAAAAAAAGGAAAGATTAGGGAAAAAGTAAAGTAAATTTTTTGTTTTTAAAAAGTGGCTTTAAAAGTAACAAAAAGTTGAAAAAAACACAAAATATAGATCTAGAAAAAAAGAGGGATAGATATAGAGTAGAAAAGATTTTAAAAAGTCCAAAGAATCAAAGGATTGAACAGATGAACGGAGGATTAGAAAGCATGCACAGAACCATAGCAATGAATGAAAAACAAGATGGCCGCGCCCATTGAGGACCGTGTGGGTAAGTTTGCGCGATATTTCCCTTCCGAGCACGCGAAAACGCCCGCGAACACGTAATCGCGCGCCGCATACGACGTGAGCATGCAACTAGCGGCCGGAAACAGAAACACGTCACACAAACAAGAAGGCCGCGCCCATACACGACCGCATGGGCAACCTCGGGGTTGGTGCGCTGCAAGCGGTCCGCGAATAAGAAAAAAAAACACACGAACACGCAAAAAAAAGAAGAAATCCGCAAATTCGCACAAATTTGCGGATTGCAAGTTCGATTTCGCACCAATTCGCGCCCCGCGACTCTCGCGAAATGGCAGAAAAACTAATTTTGGAAAACTGAAAGCACTTAGCAGGTGCAAAAGTTCAAGCTAATTTGTAACCATTCCCTGTAGTGCTTCCTGAGGGGCCCCTCCAGAGTTCAGTTGCCTACTTGCAACTATTCTCTGACCCTGCTCTGACCCTCAAAGCAGGGTCAGAGAATAGTTACAAGTATGGCACTATGCTCCTGTAAAAAAAAATGTAAACTGCAACAGGAAGCACTTACAGCTAAGAAGCAGGTGCCAGACTTGAAGCTCAAATTCAGTGACACATTAACAAGCCCCAAATTAATTCATATCAGTTGAGGCTGGGAAGGTGTGCTTTCCCCACCATAATCTACAGTGGTGAACAAGAGGGTGGTAGTGGTGAACCAGAGGGTGGCAGTGGTGAACCAGAGGGTGCTGTGATGAACCAGAGGGTGGCAGTGGTGAGTGCTGAACCAGAGGGTGGCAGGGGTGAACCAGAGGGTGTCAGTGGTGAACCAGAGGGTGACAGTGGTGAACCAGAGGGTGCTGTGATATACCAGAGGGTGGCAGTGGTGAGTGCTGAACCTGCGGGTGGCAGGGATGAACCAGAGGGTGTCAGTGGTGAACCAGAGGGTGGCAGTGATGAACCAGAGGGTGGCATTGGTGAACCCGAGGGTGTCAGTGGTGAACCAGAGGGTGGCAGTGGTGAACCAGAGGGTGCTGTGATGAACCAGAGGGTGGCAGTGTTGAACCAGAGGGTGGCAGTGATGAACCAGAGGGTGCTGTGCCCATACACGACCGCATGGGTAACTTCGTCGTGAAAGCGGCCCGCAAACACGCAAAAAGCCCCACGAACATGCAAAAAGCCCCACGAACACGCAAAAAACCAAAAATTCGCAATTTCGCAAGAATTCACGAATTATGCGGATCGGGAGTTCGCTTTCGCACGATTTCGCGGACCGCGATTTCGGCGATTTCGCCCATGCTTACCTGTTTTGTATCAAACATTTGGGAATCATACCCCATCACTGTAACAATGTTGGAGGTATGATTTTATGCACAGCAAAGCTCCTCGGGAGGCCCTCAGCATTTCCTGGTACCAGTCTTTTAGAACTGGACAGCAACAAATGGCTGCTACCGACCAGAAGTACGATTCTGCCCTCCTGCAGGGTAAAGCAGGACAATAGGTTTATTGTCATAGGGAAGTGTGACCACCTCCCAGACAGGACTGAGTGTATAAGGACGGGGTGGGGGCGCTGGCCAGCGCCACTTGTATGCTTTGTAGGGCCCATGTGGTACCCTCCTTGAATGCTCCAGTTGGAATCAGTTCAGGGAGCTATTGGCTCCCGCTCTGGCGGTAAACTGGACAAAGGAAATGGGAGTAATCTCCCAACTGTCCAGCCCCTCCAGAGGGAGGGACCCCTACAATGTCTCAACCCTTTTCCTAGGATACTTAAGGGCTTGCCTATTGGTGGGTCCTTAGATTGATTGTGGGACAAGACTCAGATCTGAAATCATTAATGTTAAATCATCTAGGCACTTTGGACTTTGTTAGAATTTGCTTTGATAACTGAGATTGCAACTTCGGCTCCTGTTTTTGTCATCCTGCCAGTCTGTAGTGTTTTATCTAGGAACCTGAATCGATATTCCTATTTTATGCCCTTGTCCGGTTGTAATCAATAATGTCCATACAACGGCATAATAATCATATCCATAATTCAGTCGTAGCACATGCTGTCACATTAAGCAAGGCTACTTCTCCGGCCCCCTAGTAAGCACACCGAGATCTCTAAACTAAACCAAGCCTCCAGCAACCTGGGAAATTCCCCTTGCTTTTGTTTTGATTTCATCCTAGAACTCCTGTAAAGCACTGTAAGAACGGCCAGTTCTTAGTGACATCTTTATTGACGTCTTATGTCCAACCTTACGTCAAACCCAGGCACCTTTCAGGTATAAATATACCAACGTTGCCTTAAGCAAACACACGGTGGTGATTCTGGAGCAGAGCAGCTATCTACTTGCCCGAGAGCCCAGCTGATGCGAGAGCCCACGGAAGCTGCCCCTCCTCCTTGACGCACTGAGAGAGACGCTGTCTTTTATCCTGCCGAGAAATCAAGCTCCGGTGTTTTCAGATACCTTCGCGGGTTACTGGGATATCGAGTCCTGAGAAAGAGATACAAGACCTCCTGCTTTCTATTTTCCAGGTACGGAACTGACTAAACCCTTACAGAGAATTCTTGAGTCAGATTCTTGGCAAAACAAACTTAACTTAAACTGCTACTTACTTACTCCTTCCCACGTATTAGGCTTAGGTCAGGTACACCGGGGTAGGTGTATTTAGAAGCACCAGTTGAGTACGATTAGTCAATGTATATATGTATGTATATATTTTATCTATTTTAAAGTATCATATGGCTAAGAAACCATATCAATGCTTTTACAGTATTATTTTATAATCCTCCTTTTACTGTACGCACTTTACTTTACCATGAGTATTACAATCGTGGCAATACATTTCTCTTGTATGAGGAAGAAGACTGCTCAATAAATAACACCTTTTATTGAAAACGCCCGTCTCTCTTTTCTCTGCATTCTGGTGAAACTAAGTACGCACATTTGACTGAGTGAAATAGCTGTCTATTGTTTTCACACGACACTAGAGATACACTCTTATTCAGGGAGAGCAAAGTTGTCATGTTTTATGGTTGTCAGAAGCTAATCCCTTCATGTCCATCCAGGGAGGTTAAACTCCTCCTCGTTTATTCGAGAAAGTTTCTAGTGACCTCTGAGCTAGTTGGCAAACCTTAAGTCTAATATAGTCAGTAGAGACCTAGATAACCTACGTCCTACGTCTACACTGCTGAATATATTATTCCAATGTGCAGAGCCTATTGGGAATATAGGAACTACACTACATGGCGCCCAACATTTGGTAAGGCGATAAATCTAACGCAAGACGTTAGAGTAACTCAGGCGTGCTTTTTCACACTGAACCCTTTTTCCCGTGAATACTCCAAAAGACGTCTGGAGTGGGTAAAAGGTTAAAAATCCGCCGGAACTTAGTAGGAAGAGATTCTTATGTATAGTTTTTGGTTTAGTCAACGTTGAAGGATACAGTGTTCCAAAAATATTGTGCACCTAATCTTTGTTTCCTTGAAACCTGATCTGCAACAAAAACCTTTATGTCAGTAAAAATGTCTGAAAGTGAAGAAGAGAGGGAGGCAGCTAGAATAGCAGCTCGACTCCTAACGGATGACACTAGTCTCCTGCAGACCGACCCAAATGCAATACTCATTCCGGTCAACATAAGAAAAACTATAACTCTTAAACTTATAGAGAATGGACTAACATCGAGAGGTGGTATAGTCGTATTCGTAATTCAGGCACATGACTATCGGCAGACAGAGGTATTCTAATTATGGATAAACTTTCCAGCAGCGAATGCTGTCACACACGAATTCCACTATTACAAAATAGAGGAACCTCCGGATGAATACACTCCTTTCGAGGAGGTGGAAATCCCATTAAAATACCAAGAGCACCTGCTCTGGTTTAAAGGCACCCTAAAACATAATAATCACATCACCAGGCTCGGTCCACTAGGTAGACCAGGAGCAACATGGCCGGTTCTAGCCAGCCACACACCACATCCAGACATTGAAAAAATGTCAATACCAGAACTTTTAGCACAACTAAAACAACTGATTAAAATTCACAGACAATTAGTCCAATATGTAATGCGGACTTCAGCAGTCCAACCAGCTATTAACATTCCACAGCTGACCCCTCATCAGGGGAACACAAACAAAATTACACCACAGAACATACAATCATGTCTGGGTAAAGTACCAATAAAACGGGAAAAAATTCCATTCTGGTTAGCACAAAAAATCACTCAAATAGAGGCAGTATTTCCGGATACTACCCCTACTGAGAAACACAGAATTCTGACTATCTGTCTTCCAATGGGGATCGCACCACATGTAGAGGACTGTGACACTTGGGGCACAGTCTTTGCTTCCATTTACACAAAAACACATGGTGTTCCGTCCATGGCGGTAATACCCGATGTACTAAGACAGATTTAAAATGAATACGGTCCAGAACCCGCTTTAACTCTGGGTATGAAATTACTAAAAGACTTCAAGCAGGTCTGGGCTATATTATTAGCTAACATAAAAGGAGAAGCAGCATCTGTGGCGATCTGCCAGAAATTGAAAGAAACAGATATGGCAGAACAACCATTTGAACTTGCCAGAATCATAGAAAAATCCTATGAAGAACTAGGAAGAGATAGTTTGGGTGGGAAACCCGTAAAACCCCAACTAACTGAAAATCCTGAAAAAATATTTATTACAAATAATCTAAACACTCTAAAAAAGAGCTGGGATGGAAATAAACAATCCACTCCCAAAGAAAAAAGATTCCAGTCCAGGGGAAGGTCTCCTCGGCGGAGAGAAAGATCTCCAGACCAAGGACACAAGTCTCCCCAGAGGGAGCCCTCTGAGAAAAGATACAACCTTAGAAATAGGGATAATCTAAAGAAACCTGATAGATATCAAGATATTGATACACGTCCCTCTCGATCTTTCAGACTTCCTCGCAGAAATCGGAACGAAGAGGACGGTCACAACAAAGGGAAGAGCACGTCAAGTCCAAAGACAAAGAACCTGCTCATCAAAGTAAAAAATTACAATTTCCAAGAAAGAAGGTAGCCAGCATTAAAATAGTCAAACATGGCGAGGATACTGAGGACACAGCTGAAAAACGGAGAGTGGGCCCAGCCAGTGCTAGACAGGGCAGCAGAAGTGACCATAGCTCGCAAGATCCTGATGAATCATCTGGAGACAGTGGACACGAATGAATACATTCAAGTGATAACTGCAGACAGCAGAGTTAGCAAACCTCATAAAATATACGAGATAACGTATAGAAGCAGATAAGACTAGGAAAGTAAGGGGTCTATTTTGGGATAACCTTTCCAAAGGCTATGACATCCTTTTAGCTGAAAAGGACTGGCCACCAAAGTTTGTCAGGGAGTACCCTCATGGCGAAGAAATGATTATGCCTGCCTTCTCAAATCACATTCCAATTCACAAAAAAATATACACTTGCAAGAAAGTGGACAGTAGCCCAAGCTCCTGCATTATATAAAAATCATGTAGGATGGGATGAGGACTCTCCTCCTCACAAAATCCAATTAAAATGTCAACCAACTGCACAAAGGCAGTACCCAATTAAGCAAGAAGCTAAAAAACAGGTCAGGGAGATCTTAGATCAACTTGAATACCAGGGGGTGATTAAAACATGCACCTCACAAATGAACAATCCTTTGTTTCCTGTCTCCAAGCCAGACGATTCATATCGTCTAGTTTTGGACTACAGACACCTTAACTCATGTTGCAAGACATTTGCAGTACAAAACTCACACAGTGCAGCACTAATGAATAACGTTGTGCGCAAAAAATACAAAACAACATTAGACATCTCTAATGGATTCTTTTGTCAAAACATTGCACCTGAAAGCAGGTATTTGACCGCTTTCTCAATAAAGGGCTCCCAAAAAAATTTCTGTCGACTCCCACAGGGGTTCACGAATAGCCCAAGATTATTCTCAGCAAGAGTAACAGAGTTACTACAAATGTATGATGATGAGGCATTATCTTATGTCGATGACATCTATCTGACAGATGATGACTTGGATACTCACTTGAAAAGAGTGAACACCATAATACTTGGGTTCGCAGCAGAGGGTTACAAATTCAACTTTAAAAAGTTACGAATTGCCCATCTAACTGTCCTGTTTTTAGGATATGAATTATCAAGTGAAGGCAAGAGCCTAGCAGACAATTTTTTTAGAGAAGTGTGCTGTACTCCAAGCACCAAAAACGCTGAGGAACTTACAATCAATACTAGGTTTCCTGAATTTCTGAAGAACATACATTCTAAATTATGCAGAGAGGGTTAAACCTCTCTATGAATTAATAAAACCTGATTTTAAACCAATCAATTGGACTCAAAAACACACAGAAATGTTGAGATCATTGCAAACAGATATGTTAGCGAAAACAAAATTGCAAACTCGCGATAATACACGCAACCTTGTAATCCGAGTCAGCCCAGGAAGATGCGGATTCACGTACCTGACCTCTACTGAGGGAGAAAAGGTACCAATAGCATAAAAATCACTCTTGTACCCACAAGCTGAAAAAACATTCAGTCTTGCGGAAAATGTTGTAAATGCGGTTCAAACAGCTGTAGCAAAAGAAAGAGCCCATGCCCAAGGCAGACAGATTACTGTTTTAACAGCAGAATCAGCCTTCGAGGCATTAACAAGCCCACATAATTTAACTACCGTGGCATTAGATCCAAAATGGATATAATGGGAAAATTCTCTTGCTACAGAAAAAGTGAAATACTATTTTGACCCGGAAATGAAAAAATTGAAATATCTAACATATCCTCTGCCTAACGACATTCTGCTCCTACAACAGTACGCTTGTGTAATATACACAAACAGTTATGCAGAACCCTCAGTTTGGGGAAAACAAGCTTATAACGCTACGTGCGAGGTTGTCAAATGCCGGTGGCGCGGGGGTAAATTGAGACCACTGGTAACAATGTCACAATCTAAAAAAAGACAACTCAGGTCAAAAGACTGAATTAATAGCTTTAAAAATGGCGCTCGACATTGCCGATCGCGAATTCCCGACACTAATAGTGTGCGATTCGCATTCCTGCGTCAAATCATACAATAAAGACTTGCAGAAATGGGTTCAAAACGGTTACAAAGATGACACAGGTGCCATAATCAAGCAAAAATCGCTTTGGGAACAAGTAGTTCTTTTAAAGAAAGAACTACAAAAGACTCACATGATACATACACTGAGTCATCAGCGTGATGGCGTTCACGCTGCAGGGAATTCATTGGCTGAGACAGCCATAGCGGAAGCAACTAATCCGGCTTCCGTAGCCACAAAAAAGCGTTCAGAAAAATACATAGACGGGGAAACCATGCTGGCGGTAAAAACGTCTTCAAAAGGGGACTGTGCAGCATTACCCGTGAACTATCCACTCAATTATACATACATAATCGATGCAAACTCCGTTCCTTTTGCTCGAATCCCTGGAGTGAGGGATAGAGTAATTCCAAACACAAACAGGAGAATCTTCCTAATACAAGAAGCACATATGGGATTAGGTCTAAGGCATCAGATGATCAAGGAATCTCTGACAGAATTACAATCAGAATACTGGTGGCCGGGAATGAGCTTGGATAATCACAAATTTGCAAAAAAATTTGAAAATTGCAACAGAGATCGCAGTGGCGAACCGGCCGAAGTAGTGCCAGAACACCTAGTAGAAAGCATAAGGCGATCTATACGCATGATTAAACAGGAAATATGCGTCCCAATGTATATTATTTAAGACTAGATTCACTTAAAATGTACACACCAGCGCTCGGCTGACGCCAGAACTGTTATAAAAGATTTGCGAGTCTATATCGGCACATACGCAATTGGCATGCTACATTCTGACCAGGGTCCGGCTTTTAGCTCTTGAGCTTATAAGGAGGCCATGACCAGCATGGGCATTGCATTGCGGTACTCTTGTCCCTTCCATCCTGAGGGAAACGGGATTGTGGAAAGAGAAAACCGAGACATGAAGCAATCTATAACGGCGAGGGTATTAGGTACGGGTACTGGGTGGGTCCAACATTTAACAAGTGTTGGGTCCAACATTTAACAAGTGTCCAAAGTAGTCTTAACAATCTGCCAAGAAATTCTCTAAAAGGTTTCCGTCCATATGAACTATTGTTCGGGACTAGAATGCACATTCAGGACCTCGATAGTCAGACTTCAGTGGTAGAAGAAAAATGCTTTGATATCAAAGATCGTTTGGCTATTTTACAGGATTTAAATGAAACAAGAAAAGACCTGAGCAACGTAAAGCTAAAACAGCAGCCAACAGCCACTGACGAGAAACCACCTGTCCCAGCAAGGCCTGTCTGGATTCCAAAGATTGGGGATCTGGTCAGAGAGAAGATCGCGGTGAAGAAGGAATTTGGGCCTTCTTACAGAAAAGCAGTACCTGTCTTAGCTGTCAACGGAACAAGATCAGTTGTACTACCGCCCCTTGCTGGTAAAAAGGAGAACCGAGTTGTGTCAATCGACCTGGTAAAACCACAATCATGTGGCCGATAATAAGTAGTAGGCCCTGTGGACTCCCAAGAAATAGCAGAAGACCAAATATTGCTACAATCCAAGAGGTTCAAACTGAGAGACTAATCACATTTGATAAACCTGCAGTGATTAAAAAGGGACTATGCAATAATGCCTTGGAACTTGTGCCTCTTGAAGCCCAAATTGAAACAATTCATCAAGAAACACCTGTCTACAACGATGTAGCCACAGACTATGCTAATGAAACAAAGAAAATTCCAAAAGCAAATAAATATCCGGAAGCGATTCCAACAATTGATAGAACTGCATCTGGCTACTTCATCAATTTTGATGACTTTTCTGAGGATCCAAGCGAGCCTGAGGAACAGCCAACAACTAAATCTTTTAAAAAACAAAGTAACAGAACTCTTTCATCAACTCAAAGAAACCTATCTGATTTCTCCATATATTGAATTTTGGATTGTGTTAGGTGTACTTTGGCTCATCATGGTTCAATTGAGGGAAAATATAGTACAATGGACACAGCAAGTCAGAATATCAACTTGGTCCTAAAGCCACACAAGTCATTTCACATCGAGAAAAGAGAACTATCATCCGTGAATGTCACAGCCAATCCAATACCCGGTGGGGTAGCTTGGGACAAAACAGATTACAAAATGTATGGCCCGGTCGAGCTCTTGAAGTATCCACACCAGTTTAAGATTTCATTGAGTGACTTTGTAAAACCAAGCACATTCTCTGATGATTGGGACTTTGAAAGTATTAATGATATGATGTCAGATTTAGTAATGTCAGCAAAATTTACAGAACATGATTACTTGCAGGGTTCATCTAATTATGAAGAAATGTACTCCTACAACCATTTTGCACATCACTATTTGCATAAATCTGCCCAACCTAGATATGTTTTAAACTATAATCAATGGGAACATTGTGCAACTCCACCAAATGCAGTTCAAAAACGGTTTATGAGAAATTCCCATACTTCTCAGGGTTTAACACAAGTGAAGCAAAAGTCTTTTATTTCCAAATGTTAAATAAGACAGGAATGAAAACAATGCTGACAAACACTAAATTAATCTATTCAGAAGCATTTTATGAACAAATGACTACATTTGGTTTTGATTTTTGGAAAAACAATATTGAAACAAAAACCATCTGGGGTACCAAAGATTGGCAGGTCCAAGGTAGAGAATCATTATTTAGAGCCCGCATGATCCCAGAACAAATTATATTCTTGAATGATACCATTCAACAGACAACCTGTCTTGGCCTAGCCAAAATTAAAGACTTAAACAAACCGTCTATTCCAAAGCCAACACCTGACAATAATAGCACTACAGATGTTGAGATAGACGTATCCCATATTTTTAACCAAAATAGAACACATCCTGATTGGAAAAAATAGTTGATCTGGCCCACAGACACAAATAACTGTCAAGATAGATTCCTGAACAAAATACAGGGGTTCAAATTGACTCGGCCAGACCCTAGATACTCCCAGAGACAACATCCAGGGATAGTTACAACATACAGTGTAGCAAAACTCTGCCTCGAATGGCTACAGAAATCCACACTGGCAGAAATTAAGCAACACTTGACTTTACTTAAAGACGGTGCTGACTTGCGTGATTTCATAATGGGGCCACGCAAACAGCGTCAAAAACGTTTCATAGCGGCCAGTATATATACAGCTTACAACGAAGCTTGGAAAGAAACGCAAATTGAAACAACAGAAAAAAATACGGGAAATTGACCGTATTAATTTGGAAAAATCACTTTCTGTTGTGGACAATGGGTTAATGACTCTGTCTTCCAGAATATATTCACTGGACAGTATTGTATCATCTGCTATAGATATAATAGAGCAGGACTTGCTAATGTTACAACATGGTCAGTTCCAATTACGTTCTATTGTACAGCTAGGCTGGACGTTACAAAATCTGCATTCAGGCTACGTGCCTTGGCGTTTAATCAACACAACGTCATTATTCTCTATCTTTAACCTTACTGATACACAAATCAGCTTGGCACAGAAAGGAGCAGAATACACAATTCTGAGCATTGAAAAACTTGAGAGATTACCATTGACAATGTCAGAACGACCTGTCATTGAATGGATAATACACAGAATAATAACTATTCCGATAACAACCTTCCAATTTAAATTCTGTCAAGAGTATATACCAGCAGGCCAGTATGAAAGGTTGGGTAAAGGGTACATTAAGTCATCATGGAAATTACCTTACACACACACATGTTATAGTGAAAAGGAACATAATGTATTTCTTACTGGTAATAATTGTAAAAGCTCACTAAGTGGTATACTTCTGTGTCAAGGTATTAACCTGCATGGGGCCTGTGAGGGGACTTCAAATAACTTTTCATGTCACCAGCATGGCACACCTGCAACTCGGATAAAGCCATTCTTTAGACGGCTTTCTAACGGGAGCTATATTCTAATAGTGGACAACAGATGTTGTGGCATGGTGCCAGGAAAAGCTTATCTCGTTAGCGTTAGTTCCTTGGTCACTTGCTGTATGCAAGTATTGTTTCCAAACAGCACTCCAGACAGGGAGGCAAAAATTTGGCCATTTTTGAATATCTCTTCTATTCGAATTGATACTTTAAGCAGAATGAAGTCTGTCCTTATGCAGACAACTGTGCCCTTGACGTCATCAAAAGAAACATATGATCTGCAAGTCGCAAGGACAACGGCAGAGATACATAGCCTTTTATCAACAAACTGCCCCCTACATTTCGCAGAAATGTTAAGCCAAATACTAAATATGTCTGATACTGGCGGTAGCCCACATGTATTTAAGACAATTTTTTCGGGACTGTTAACACCCTTCACAACAGTTCTGGGCATTTTTCCTAATTTTGTCCATTCTGTCTTTGGCGGCCTACCACTCCTGTTGGGACTCGTAGCAGGCATTTTATTTTTTATACTCCTGCTTTGTTATGGCAAACCAAAACGCAGACAAGACTCCAGCCACGATGGAAGAAACGATCCTAGCTGTACGTTATCGGGACCGCATAACTTAAGTCCTTGGATTAGCCCGGCTAAGAGATCTGAATATGACCTGGTTTGTTTCATTCAGACCCATCTGGCAGAATTGTATCTTACCTGTGCTTCGATGTATGCTATGCGGAGAAGAATGCATGTTGGACGTCTGTCTTACACTAAGATCAGCAGTACCATTGGATACAGATACTTTGCTAAGTCCTGTAACGGCCCATGCATCGTGTTGTCCCCAGCGGTTACCAATCCTGATGACGGCATTCATTGAGACTTCACCACTGCGATTAAAGGGTAGTGAAGTACGAGATGAGAGCAACATCACCCAGGTACGACCTTCTGTGAGCATTGCTGATCCTGACATCGATGATAGCAATCATTCTCACGACTGCACAGTTGCGGCATTTTCCAACTTGGTCGAACTTTCACCTGAAGCTGTAAACCACTTTTTTGAAAGTCTGTCTGAAATGATGTTTTTCCCCGAACAGAAAGAATAACTATTAAGCAAACTAGTACACAGCGTTCCCTGAACTCTGAATTCGGCCTTCGGCTTTGATAAACAAAAGCTACTGAACATATTTGGAACTATATTTTTTCTCTCTCCCCTGAAAGCGAAATTCTTTTTTTCCCGATTCCAAAATATTTACCTTTTTTCTGGCACATGTACTCTGCTTGAAGTAGAACTATTCTTAGAGAACAGAGCTTCTATTTTAGGAACTCTAAAGACAATATATCACGTAAGCCTCTAGCACATTTACAGCTACTGTATTTATATGTGATGGAATGGTCTCTACGCTTTTTTCTGTATTAAGAGCCATTTCATGTGTAAATTTCGCAAATCATTCATGCCGATATATGCATGCATCCTTTTTAATGAATGATTACACTGCTTGAAAAGCGTACAGTACCTATAATCATTTTCATGTATTTCGCATACACCATTTCAAATGCAAAAATGTATGTTGGGATGGGTTGGTATACACATGCACCTTTTATGTTTACTATTGCTTAAGTTTTAGTAATGATGGACATTAATTCATGGAGTGGGTGTAGTGTTTTATCTAGGAACCTGAATCGATATTCCTATTTTATGCCCTTGTCCGGTTATAATCAATAATGTCCATACAACGGCATAATAATCATATCCATAATTCAGTTGTAGCACATGCTGTCACATTAAGCTAGGCTACTTCTCCGGCCCCCTAGTAAGCACACCGAGTTCTCTAAACAAAACCAAGCCTCCAGCAACCTGGGAAATCCCCCTTGCTTTTGTTTTGATTTCGTCCTAGAACTCCTGTAAAGCACTGTAAGAACGGCCAGTTCTTAGTGACATATTTATTGACGTCTTATGTCCAACCTTACGTCAAACCCAGGCACCTTTCAGGTATAAATATACCAACGTTGCCTAAAGCAAACACACGGTGGTGATTCTGGAGCAGAGAAGCTATCTACTTGCCCGAGAGCCCAGCTGATGCGAGAGCCCACGGAAGCTGCCCCTCCTCCTTGACGCACTGAGAGAGACGCTGTCTTTTCTCCTGCCGAGAAATCCAGCTCCGGTGTTTCCAGATACCTTCACGGGTTACTGGGATATCGAGTCCTGAGAAAGAGATACAAGACCTCCTGCTTTCTATTACCCAGGTACGGAACTGACTAAACCCTTACAGAGAATTCTTGAGTCAGATTCTTGGCAAAACAAACTTAACTTAAACTGCTACTTACTTACTCCTTCCCACGTATTAGGCTTAGGTCAGGTACACCGGGGTAGGCGTATTTAGAAGCACCAGTTGAGTACGATTAGTCAATGTATATATGTATGTATCAATGCGTTTACAGTATTATTTTATAATCCTCCTTTTACTGTACACACTTTACTTTACCATGAGTATTACAATCGTGGCAATTCATTTCTCTTGTATGAGGAAGAAGACTGCTCAATAAATAACACCTTTTATTGAAAACGCCCGTCTCTCTTTTCTTTGCATTCTGGTGAAACTAAGTACCCACATTTGAAGGAGTGAAATAGCTGTCTATTGTTTTCACACAACTCTAGAGATACACTCTTATTCAGGGAGAGCAAAGTTGTCATGTTTTATGGTTGTCAGAAGCTAATCTCTTCTTGTCTATCCAGGGAGGTTAAACTCCTCCTTGTTTATTCGAGAAAGTTTCTAGTGACCTCTGAGCTAGCTGGCAAACCTTAAGTCTAATATAGTCAGTAGAGACCTAGATAACCTCAGTCCTACGTCTACACTGCTGAATATATTATTACAATGCGCAGAGCCTATTGGGAATATAGGAACTACACTACAAGTCTTCTGCATCTTCTGTGCCTGTGCTCCCTACAGTCTCTTCTACAGACCTGTGGATATCCACGACACCCAAAGGAATCTCCCTGGAAGTGAAGGAGTTACTTCACTTCATCTGCAGGCACAGCAAAGAAGCTGACTGGTCTGTTGTTCTCGAGGACCTATTGACTCTGTAAGGTTCAGCAGCACTGGTGGTGGTTCTGCAATTTCCTCAAGACCTGCACTGTTTTGGTAGCAAGTTTGAAGCTAGTATCCCTCTTCAAAACCACTGGAGCAGTACACCTGTGCACTATATTGACTTGCTGTTGCCAAGGCTTGTTGACTCTCTTTACCCCGTTCTATGCTTCCGTCGGCCAAGAGCCGATGCAAGCACTACCTCGCTGGTGCCTAAGGGCATGTATGTCTGCACATGGCACAGTTGAAAATGCACAGATTTGCATTTTCAAAGGTATTCGTTATTTACCACCAACTAATAGTTGGTGGTAAATAACAAATCCTTACAGCTCATGAGCACTCTTTAAAGTGCGTCCTACATGTCATTTACCAATTCGGTAAATACCGAATCGGTAAATGATGATTCGGTAAATACCGAATCGGTAAATATCGAATCGTTTTTTACCGAATCCTTCCCTACATCACAATACCGGTCTGTAAACCTAAAATTTACCAAATTTCGGGTTTACCGACCGGTAATGGGCCACCTACATCGGGCCCTATGTTTCTTGTATTTGAATGTATTCCCCAGTCATATTGCTCTTTGGTGGCTGCACTCATAATGGAAACATGTAAAAATGTGTTACAGTTTTTACTAACCAATCAAGAAGATTATAGTGTATTAAGTCAACTCATCCGATGAACTCATCCTCTCTATCTTTATCACGTGAATTTTTGAATAATCAGGTCTTTTAACAAAGTCACCTTACTTTTAGATAATTCTTACCTTTTTTTAACTGATTGTGCATGTGCTAAACAGTATGCTCTTATTTCATGTAATGTTGGAATTAAATAAATCATGACGGTGTGGCCATGGTGCTGTGCGGCTAAGACATATTTCACTGTCTCTCCTTCCTCAATACTGAAATAGTTCTGAATAGCACACTGCGTGGCAATACCCATCGGCAGTCCATTTGGCGCCACAACTGCCTCATTTTGGGTAGGCCCCCGTGAGCAGAGGGCCTTTCTTGTCCACATGATTGTAATTGGCAGCTTCTGCAGGGGAGTATGGCAGCCCCTCTGAAGGAGCCCAGCATTTCTGCAAGTTTCTGACTGCAAGGCAGGTGGCCCAGCAAGCCCAGCTGATATCTCACCTAGGAAGCCCTTGAAATGAGCCTCTGCAGAAGTTGAGACATGCTGTGGATCTTCCCCCAGCATCCGGGCCTGCCTTCTGTGTGCTCTGAGCGCTCTTATTTCATGGCAGTCAAGCCATGTGGGTGGCCGGCCTATGGTGGGGGGTACCTCCTGGTACTACCAATGCTCATCTAGGACAGAGAACTGTATCGGCTGAACATGACTGCCTAGGTTGCGCAACAAGGCCTTCACCACGAGGGATGGTGTCTACTCAGTTGTGGCCAGAGGTGAGGATTGGGCCAGAGGACGTATCCTCCCAGACCCACTACATGTGTGTGACACCTGCACGGCCCTGGAGCCTCTTCCTCCATATTTAAAGGGTCTGGAGGGTGGCTGGCTGCAGCTGCATCCTAGGCAATTGTGGACACTCAGACCCGACTGCTGAGAGGCTCCCACTCTCTGCATGCAGTGATCGCGTGGGACTCAAATTAAACTACACAGAGCTGGTTGGGCCTTTCTTCTGTGGGGATCGCAGCTCTGGGCCCTCTCCTCCACACAGTACATCGTATGTGGATCACACCCTGAGCTGAGCCTTTGAGCTGCAGGGACTTGGTGCCATTGAGGAGGACCTCTTTTTGTGTGAGGGGATCTGCCTCCCTTTTGGGACATTGATTACTCTAGCCCTCTCTTCAACAGTCTGTAAGTAACTAGAGGCCCGGCGACTGGAGCTGGGACTCAAGATTATTCTCCATGGTGTGCATTAGAAGGGGCCTATTGAAGCAAAGTTTTCCTCCTGCTCCTAGACAGTGTCATCAGCTACCAAAGGACAGCTATGACAGTCTCTTGTCAAACTTTCTAACTGATAGAACTCAGAGTATTAACCTGGGTCCTTTTCGCTCCAAGAGTAACCAAGGGAGTACCACCGGGCTCCTGTTTGAGCTCTACTCTATTTAACATTTACGTTACTCCCTTGGCTGGATTAATGAGGACATTTGGATTTTGTCCTATTTCTTATGCTGACAATACTCAGCTTCTACTCTCATTTGCTAAATTTATTCCCAACATTCAAGCCATCTTTTCGGAGGGCTTGAAGTCCATTGCTGATTGAATGAGGGACAACTTCCTTCAACTTAACGCAGAGTAATCAGAGATTATGTTTTTTGGAGAGGCTGTGGTGAGTTGGACCCCAGCTGGTGGCCAGAGGAATTGGGCTCTAAAAAAGTGGTAAAAAATGTAGGAGTCCGCATAGACCAGAAACTCATGCCCGGAGAGCATGGCATCACTACTGTGTGGGCATGTTTTAACACACTTAGCCTACTAAGCAGAGTCTTCCCTTTTATACTAACCCTGGGTGAAGGACTTCGCTACGTGTTGCCTACTTCGCCCTTTGCAAAGTAGGCGTAGCAGGCAACACTACGCCCACCCCATGGGCGTAGCGAAGTTGCCTTCCACCCGCCTCCCTCCCGCCCTCCCCTACATTCCTAATTTTTGAAAATATTGAAATAAAAGTAAATAAAAAGGCACTTACCTTGTGCGCTGCGTCCCGGGCCTCCCTCTGCTTGTTCGCGCCGCCGTCGCTGCCGTCTTGGATACCAATATGCATGAGTGGCAGCCCGCGCATGCGCATGTGCGGGCGGCCGCGCATGCGCATTGGTATCCAAGATGGCGGCGACAGCGGCGCGAACGAGCAGAGGGAGCCCCGGGACACAGCGCACAAGGTAAGTGCCTTTTTATTTACTTTTATTTCAATATTTACAAAAATTAGGTATGTAGGGGAGGGGGCAGGCGGCGCGTAGTGGGGCTACGCGAAGTGCGTAGGTGGGCGTAGTTTCACACCTACTTTGCATAGCTTCGCGTAGCCCCACTACGCATACTACGCCCAGGGTTATTTTATACCCTCCTCTACACAGAAAATGCTGATCCAGGCACTAGTGTTAAGCCACCTAGACTACTGCAATGCCTTGTTGGTCTCAGCCAACAAAGCCTCTTTAAACAAATTGCAGGTAGTTCAGAATACTGCGGCCCACCTAGTAGCCAATGCCCCTCCCAGAACGGCATCTTAACTCCTACTGCAAAAACTACACTGGCTCCCTGTGCAGAAGCGGATTATATTTAGTATCTGCTGCACTGTTTTCAAAGCTCTCTATAACCTGGGTCCTAATTATCTATCAGACAAATTTATAAGTTACTTACCTTCCAGGTCACTTCGGTCAGGATCTAAATCACTTCTTTGCACCCCTCGGTTTGAAGAAGATTACATGGGTGGCAAAGCCTTTTCTCCTCTAGCCCCCCTTTTTTGGAACCAACTTCCCCTTCACTTACGTCAATGTCCAGACTACTTACAATTCAGAAAGCTGCTAAAGACTTATCTGTTCTGATGTGTATTTGGTTGGCTGATGTTAGCAGTCCTTGCGCGGATATACCCCTGACGGGGTGATTCGGGCGCTATATAAATTATTAAATATCAAATATCAAATGAAGTTAACACAGGTGGCAGGTTGCCTGTAAAAAACAACATTTACAGACACCCTGACATTGGGCTAGACCAGTAGTCCTGGTGCAAAAACCTCACACCAAGGATGGCAAAAGAGAGATGAGGTTTTGTGTGGACTACAGAGGCCTCAATGCAGTGATTTGGACTGATGCCCATCATATTCCAAGGGAAGGTGAGCTCATGGACACATTTGACTTGACTGCTGGCCACTTGCAAATCAGACTACAAGAGGATGCCAAGCCAAAAGCAGAATGTGTAACCCCTAGAGGGCTTTATGTATTTATTGTCATGCCCTTTGGTCTGACAAATGCACCTGCTACATTTCTGAGGCTGGTAAACAAAGTCTTAACATGTCGGGAAGCCTATAGTGCAACACATCAAGATGATATTGCTGTATTTTACTCCACCTGGGAGTATCACCTTGTCCACCTCATAAATGTCCCGAAGGCCTTCACTATAAAGGCCACAAAGTGCCATGTAGGGCTCAGGAAGGTTGTTTACTTGGGTCACCTGGTAGGTGGAGACCAAGTTTTGCCACAGGAGAGCAAAATCCAGACCATCGTGGACTGGGTTTCTTCCCACTACCTAGTCTCAGGTCACAGCTTTCTTGGCCCTGACTGGGTATTACGGGTGGTTCATTTAGGGATAGTGGTCCATTGTGACTCCCCACTAATGATCTCTCATCCAAGAAAATGCATAAGAAAGTTAAGTGAACAGTTAGCTCTCAAAAGGCATTTGATGACCTGAAACAGTCCATGTGCAAAGCTCCCATTCTTCAAAGTTACGATTACTTAAAAAACCTTCATTGTCCACACAGATGCATCTGAGATAGGGGTAGGCGCTGTTTTGTCACAACTAAATGCAGAGGGCCACAACCAACCAGTATCTTTTATAAGCAGATGTTTGAAACTTAGGGAGAAACATTGGTCAGCGCTAGAGAGGGAGGCCTCTGCTGTGGTCCGGGCCTTGAAGATGTTGAGGCCATACCTGTTTGGTATTCATTTCCTTGTTCAGACAGACAATAATTCCCTCTTATTGCATAAACAGACGAAGGTTGAAAATCCCAAACTTTTAAGGTGGTCCTTTGCCTTAAAAGGGATGAACTTTTCAGTGACACATAGTCCTGGGAGTAACCATGCCAATGCAGATGGACTCTCCAGATATTTCCACTTAGAAAATGAAGACCCAAATGGGCAATGTTAGTCTCATCGCCTTACGTTTGGGGAGGGAGGTGTAGTATGAAAAGTAGGATCTTCTTTCATAGGTACCACTACTTTTTGCTGTTGTCAATATGTTTTTTCTGACAAGTCTGACTGGGATCCTGCTAATCAGGACCCCAGTCTCTCTGCTTCTTCCCTAAGTAAGACACGGTGAGTACTTCGGCACCCCCCAGATTGTCTACTGATGTATGCTTAAAAGTCCCTAGTTTATGGTACTAAGTTACCCAGGGCATAGGTATACTAGGGGTCCCTCATGGGCTGATGCATGTTTTATGCCATCTATTGGAAACCACTAAAATTGTAACTACATGCCTGCCATTGCAGCCTGTGTAGGCTGGTGCTATTACCACTTACAACAGGTCACTGCACTTAAATCTTATAAGTGACCTCTAAGGCCGGCAATCCTTTTCAATACAGAAGGCAGGTTGGTTCGTTATAAGTGTATGGTTGCCCATGCATGAGCAGGACACCCCTAAAATCCACAGAGTTTGTTCTCCCTGGATGTAAGTGCATCAGCCATTAAGAAATATATAGTGGCCATGCATCGTCACGTGATGGCTAACTCTAAACTGCCTGTAAATAACCCTGTCGTGTTTGGTATCAAACATTTTAGAATCATACCCCAACACTGTAACCATGTTGGAGGTATGATTTCATGCACAGTAAAACTCCTCCAGGAGGCCCTCAGTGCTCTTGGTACCACTTTTCTACACATGGGCAGCAAAGTATGGCAGCTGCCGACCAGAGATACGATTCTGCCCTCCTGCTGCAAAGCAAGCTCGAGAAAGGGAAAGCAGGAAAATAGGTTTCCTGTCACCACCTCCCAGACAGGTATTAGTGTATTGGGACAGGGTGGGAGCACTTTCAACTTTACTAGGCTGTTTTGTAGGGCACATTTGGTGCCCTGCTTGCATACTTCAGTTGGAACCAGTTCAGGAACCCCAAGCAGGGTGAGGCAGGACCATAGGTTTCCTGTCCCAGTGAGGTGTGAACGTCTCCCAGACAGGACTGAGTGTATTAGGACAGTATGGGGGCATTTGGAAGCACAACTAGACTGCTCTGAAGGGCCCATTTGATCTCCTCCGTGCACACTCAAGATGCAACCAGTTCCGAGAGCCGTTTGCTCCCACTCTGGCACGAAATGGGAAAAAAGAAGTGGGAGTAACCTCCTCACTGTCTAGCTCCTCCTGAGGGAGGGACCCCTCAAATGTCCCATGCCTTTTCTTGGGTGCTAAAGGGCTTTCCTATGGGTGGGTCCTTAGATTGATAGTGGGACAAGATTCAGATCTAAAACCACTTCATGTTCAATCATGTGGCCCTCTGGACTTTGTTAGACGTTGTTTTGATACATGAGACTGCAACTGGGAAGACTCCTTCAGCTCCTGTTCTGCATCTGCAGGCACAACAACAAAGAGGCTTGCGTGTTCTTTACCGGTAAGGAGAGGGGGTTGGACATAGGGTTCCTAGGTTTTCTGATAATATTCGAGCGCGAATAGGCAAGAAAAACGCTCGACTTTTGAAATGAAATGTTCAAGATGAACGGTTATTTACTTGCCGTTCTTTCAGTTACTTGCCGTTCTTTCATTTGCCACTGAGGCAGATTGTGAAAGTACACGGAGGTCGACTTACAGGAGAGGTCGTGCCTAATTTTTAATTGACCCTTGCAGCTGGTAGGAGTCACCATGGCTTCTTTGGGGTAAATATGAGTTGCTACCTGTGTGATGTGATGTTTTTCTAAGTAGGATAGACATGAGCATATTGTGAAGTGGCTGTTCATTTTCATTATTATTTCTTCATTTGACAGTCTTTTTTAACGGTGTGTCCAGCATTGAAGCGGTAGCGAGAACATTTACGCCCTGATGAAATTGCCTCAAATGGTAAAAGGCAATGAAACATGTTGGCTGGTGGGTTTAGGGCTGCATGATTAGCAACCTATACCTCTTCCATCTTTTAATTAGTTAGACTGCACAATGTCTAAAGAATAAAGTGATTAATGACGTGCATCTCTAACTTTATAGTATATCTATTTTTTGGTTTAGTTTTCTCTCTTTCACTGCACTCAATTGCACTTACATTACATTTTTGTTTAGACACTTTTCTTTCAAGGCTTGAGGACCGCCGATGATGATAATAGGGCTACACTGGTGAGTACCAACCAGTGAATCCCGTTGGTGGTGCGCCCGTGAGGGGTCATCTTGCCTTTCTCACACTTTTTAGGCACAGAAAGTTGTTACTGTTGCTTTTTTGACTGTCATTATGGGATGGTGTTGCTTTTAAAGTTGGCCTGGAAATAGTGTACTCTCTACCCCCATTAATATTAAGTGTGGGGAGATAAAATAACAGATTGATTCTGACAAGATGTGCACATGTTGAAACAAGAACAGGCCAAGAAGGACCTGGTCATTTTGTTGATATGATTATGTGAGTGGAGGGCAACCAGGTTTCTATTTTCCCTTTGTGCTCCTTGCTGTTTGTACAGCAATAAAGCTGACCTGTCTGCTGTTCTCGAGTTCCTACTGACTCCAAAAGGTTCAGCAACATAGGTGGTGATTCTGCAACTCCCTCAAGGCCTGCACTGATGTCCTCTTGCAGCTACTGAGCCTATGGCCTAATAGTCCTCTTGCGGATCTTTTTTTGGCTCCAATGGGCTCCCCTGCTTGCTCGTGGTGAGTCACTTGGACCTTGCTGATCCCAACACTGCACTTTTTCTGACGACTAGGTTGGTTGTCGTTGCCAAGGCTTGTTGGTCCCCGTGACTGGGCCAAAGCTCTAACTCCCCAAATAGCTAAAAAAAAAAATAAGCACAGGGCGGATAAAAATTATGGCAGCGAAGGGGATAACATTATACAAAGGGGCAGAAGATTCTAAGATACCACACAGAATATGCACTCTCTTCAATGTAAGAAATAATTTGAGATTCCTAAAAGAAATCTTGTGCTTGTATCTTAGCAGAGAACAATTCATAAAGATCTGCACTTATATACCTAAAACTAAAACAGCTTTTCAGTCCATCCTTCTAGCAGCAATGTGATAAAGAGATGTCAGCTTCTGTAAAAATTGTGAAAATATTAAGATGTTGCACATGCCCCTTGTAAGATGGATGGATTCCTTTTTGTTATCTTATCTTCTATTAAAATGTATTGTATTGTATTGTATATGTACTAATATGCACAAGGAGGGGAAAAAATTCAGGTCAGTTCATTGGTCGATAAAACCATAAAAGTATATAGAAACACAAAACCCGGAATTCCGTAATAAAGAACCTAACCATGGGAGAAAACAGGGCTTTTACTATTTCAGAGTAGAAAACATCCTTTCCAGAAAGAAAGCTTTCTTTCTAGAGTACCCTCACCCACCAGGGTTTCCCCTTGGTAGCATGCTTCATCATGGGGGTCCTCTCAATCCGCTGCAGATTGAGGTGTGCTGCAACTTGCAAAATTACGTAGGAGCACTTTGTTTTGGAAAAATATGTAGTACCGTGATGTGGAGTGGAAAAGGAAGTGGATTAAAAATACCTAACTAGTGGGCTGAAACTTTATTCCTGCTCCTAGTTGGTATGGTTAAAAACAGGGGTGAATACTGGGAAAACAGCATAACTATGATGAGTCAAGTGTCCCTAGTATATGGTCGACATGTTTCGAGCTTCCCCTGAAGCTCTTCTTCAGGACCACACAGGGACATGCCCTGTGCTCACCACTACTATAGTAACCTATAAATAAGGTAACTGAAGAAAATGAAAAAGAAAAAGTGCCATACCGTTTGCGTGTGCACCAGTGGTTAAATACATACATTTACACAATGGTAGGTAGTATCTGTTGGGAATAAAACAGAGAACAATTAGAGCAATACTGGCCTACCAGGCAAGCTGGCAGGCATTTAGGTCAGGCGGCACCATATCCTTATTAAAATACTTCTCTATGGCACGTGTAGTCGTTAACTACCTCGTGTTTCTGTTGTGCTTTGCGGAAAAAACATTTGGTACACATCTCAGGTGGAGAAAGTGTTTAAGTGCTATTATATATACACATATTTACTTATAGAGCCACATACTTTTGTCAAGGCTAAAATGAGCCCTATGGTCTGGAGGAGTTGAGGGGCTCGTAGTCACACCCTGAAATAATAATAATGTCAAGGGGTTTCACGTAAGCATAACCTGTCAGGAAAAACGGGGATTGCCCAAAACCTCCAAATCACTCATAGTCCTCTATTCAAGCTCCAGAAGCAAGCTGTGCAGGGAAAAAGTCAGTAGACTTACTTTATCAGAGCACACCTCATGGATATTCACCTATTCACTCCCCTGGAGGCCGCATATTACTGCATCTCGCGTCGGGTGCTCCTAAAAACTTCCCGATCTGCTTAGTCATTGCAAAAAATGACAAGACCGTGCACTTAACAAAATGGCCGGCGGGGTTGGCTGTGTTCCTGGGCCATGTTATGTGTATGACTCAGAGGTTCACAGTTGCTATAAAATTAAATACAGTACCTGATACATTAGTGAAAATTAATTAAATGGTAAATAGAATGTTCTTTTGGTTTAAAAAGTCAAAGAAGAGTTTAAAATGTAAAGACTTAAGGATCTATCGATATCGGCGATTGTACAATAAAGACTTTACTGAAAGTTGTTTTAATACATGTGTGCGCCAAATTGTGTATACAAATGGTGGGCACAGGGTGAAGTCCCTATCATGCTCCATTAGCGAGTTACACAAATCAGTTGTGTTGCTCAAGAAAAACCATATGGGAGCACGGTTGCTGCAGAAAACCTTTTAGTGCTGAAAGTTTTTTGAATGTATGTGTGCGCCAATTTGGCTATACACATGGTGGGCAGGGGGTGGAATCCCTATCATGCTCTGTTAGCAAGTTACACAAAACAGTTGTGGGGCTCAATAAAATAATGGGAGCACTGGTTTCTGCAGAAAAAGGTCTAGTGAGTGTGTAAATGTCACTAAAGTCGTGTGTAAGTATGGTATGATGACCTTTGTCTCTTGGTACAATGAAAGAAACAGAAAAGCCGTCCATAGTGTGATGTTCAACTACTGGTCATAGTGATGCCCGTCTATCTGGTTACCTGACAAACTGGCCCCACAGAATATTTTTGTCAGACCCCTAGTGTCCGTGCGTAATTTGAATACCCAACGTTGTTCTTTTTCTAGTAATCTGTGTTCCAGGTTGTCAGGGTGTCTGATGTGCTCTAACCCACCCATGTCAGCTCATTGGGGGTATGTTGCTTCTTGATGAAATGCTATATCATTTTCGTGGTGGCCCTGTGGCACCTGATATTGCTATGGTGCTCTACTATTCTGGTGCTGAACTTCCTAGTAGTCATGCCCACATCATGTAGATTGCATGTGCAGGTGATCTTGTATACCACCCTTGTGGTATTGTAATTGATGAACTTGCACAATTCCCAGGTCATGTTGTTATTAAAGTTCACGGGCCTCATTTATGAAAAGTGACGCATCGCTGCGTGAAAACAGCGATGCGTCACTTTTCATTGTGCCCTCCTTGCGACACCAATGATGCGTCATATTTACAGTATGACGCATCATGTCGCAAGGAGTTACAGATACGTCAGTATTTCTGACGTATCTGTAAGCGCAAAAGTCACGCATTGCTGGAATGTGTCACAAAAGTGACACAACTCCATCAATGTGTCCTTTGACATGGGGAAAGTCCCATGTGAAAGGGCTTGCGTCAGTCTTACGCCTGCTGTGAGGCAGGCGCAAGATTTTGACGCAAAAGCGTCCTAAAAGTGACGCAGTGAAATCTCATAGATTTCACTGCGTCACTATTACGAGGCTTTTTGCGGGGGAACGCCCCCCTGCATACATTATACCTGACGCAGGTATAATGTAGCGCAGGGGTTTACAAAGTGACACATCTGCTTAGATGCGTCACTTTGTAAATGTGGTGAAACAAGGCACATTTTTTACTCCACTGGTGCGTCACTAAAAGTGACGCACCAGCGGCGTAAAAGTGACGCAAGGGCTCATAAATGAGGCCCCACTTTCTTTGTGGAGGAAGTCAGGTGGCACATGTTGCAGTTGCCACAAGGATGGTGGCCATCTGTGACGGGGGCTTAACACCTGTTGTGTCTTTCCACTATCAGGTGATGGTTTGGGGCGAGTGTGTATAAAAATGTCTCTAAGGTTCTTCCCTTTCCTCCTATGGAAGAACATAGGTTTTGGTATGTTCAGGTTACCACTGTTTAGGGTACACCCGTTTTTTGTGACGCAATCAGACGCTATAGTAAAGGTGGTGATACATATAGGTCTTTTTTCTTTCTCAGTGTCTTCTTTCGGTATGTTTCAAGGAGTGCCTCCCTGTGATTATTTGCAGCTCTCTTCCTTTCTTTGGATATCAACTGTAAAGGATATTTCCTAGCAATCAGTTTCTCGGAGAGTTCTCTTGCTTGGATATTGTAGTCTTTTTTCTCAGTATAGTTCCTTCTAAGTCGGAGGAACTGTCCAAATGGATGGTTCTCTTTCAGGAGTCTAGTACGAAAGCTGTCATATATTAGTAGACAGTTTTTTGCAGTGGCCTTGAAATGTGTAGTGGTCTTGAGTGAGCCTTCAACAGCATAGATGTTTAGGTCCAGAAATACCAATTGAGTTCTAGTCATGTTATGTGTGAATTTTTAGGAGGAGTCCTATTGATTTAGCCAAGCAATTAATTCATTGGCTTCAGACTCATCTCCTAGCCAAATCACTAACCCATCATCAATGTATCTCTTCCACAGTTTTATGTGGTGGGCATGTGGGTTGGTGTTGATCAGTATTTTATGCTTCTCAAGGTGGTGCACATATAGCCCTGCCACATAGGGGCAAAGGTGGTGCCCATGCTGGTCCTGTGCTGTTGGCGGAATAGTATATTCTCAAAGCAAAAGAAATTCTTGGTCAGTGCCAGCTTTCAGCATTCCAAGACCAGGTGCCTCAGCATATGGTAGGTTCATTGTTCTTCAAAAAGGCCCTCCTCAATGATGTCAAGGGTCACCTTGTGGGGTAGGCTTGTATAAAGGCTCTCCACATTTAATCCAAAAAAGATACTGGTAGTAGGATCAAGGCATAGATTATGGAGAAGGCAAAGTACTGCCTTGGTGTCTTGTGGGTAGGTGCTAATTTGTGGTATCAGCGGGCGTAAAAAAGCATCAGTGAACTTGGAAAGTGGCTCCAGGATGGACCCGATTCCAGAGACATTTGGTCGTCCTGGTGGGTTTTCCAATGACTCATGTATTTTCGGAATGGTGTAGAAATACGGAACATGATAGGGACTTCACCCTCTGCCCACCTTGTGTGTAAACAATTTGGCGCAGATATGCATTAAAAAACTTTCAGTAACGTCTTTATTGTATAATCCCTCGCTGATATCGATAGTTCCCTAAGTCTTTCAATTTTAAACTATTCTTTGACTTTTTAAATCAAGATAACATTCTATTTCACATTTAATTAATTTCCACTAATTTTTCAGGTACTGTATTTAATTTTAAAGCAACTCTGAACCTCTGAGTCATACACATAACATGGCCCAGGAACACAGCCAACCCCGCCAGCCATTTTGTAAAGTGCACGGTCTAGTCATTTTTTGCAATGTCGAGGCGGATCTGGAAGTATTTAGGAGCACCCGACGAGAGACGCGGTAATATGCGGTCTCTGGGGAGTGAACAGGTGAATATCCATGAGGTGGACTCTGATAAAGTAAGTCTACTCACTTTTTCCCTTCACTGCTTGCTTCTGGAGCTTGAATAGAGAACTCTGAGTCATTTGGAGGTATCAGGCAATCCCCGTTTTCTCCCTGTTTTCCTGACAGGTTATGCTAACGTGAAACCCCTTGTCTTTATTATTATTTCAGCGTGTGACTATGAGTCCCTCAACCCCTCCAGACCATGGGGCTCCATTCAGCCTTAACAAAGGTATGTGGCTTTATATGTAAATATGTGTATGTATTAGGTGTTGTAAGTCACATGGTGTCTTTTTCACTTTTGTTTTAAATAGCACTTAAAAACTTTCTCCACCTGAGATGCGTACCAATTTTTTTTCCGCAAAGCACAACGGAAGCACGAGGTAGGTGATAACTACACGTACCTTAGAGGAGCATTGTAATAAGGATATGACGCCGCCTGCATTAAATGCCTGCCAGCTTGCCTGGTAGGACAGCATAGCTCTAATTGTTCTCTGTTTTCCTCCCTACAGATACTACCTCCCATTGTGTAAATGCATGTATTTAACCACAATTCCACACACAATAAGTTTGCCACTTTTTCTTTATAATTTTCTTCAGTTACCTTATTTATATTTTACTGTAGGAGTGGTGCACACAGGGCTGGTCCCTTTGTGGTCCTGAAGAAGAGCTTTAGGGGAAGCTCGAAACATGTTGACCATATACTAGGGACACTTTACAAATCATGGTTATTCTGTTTTCCCCAGTATTCACCCCTGTTTTTAAACATACCAACTAGGAGCAGGAATAAAGTATCAGCCCACTAGTTAGGTATTTTTAACCGACTTTCTTTTCCACTCCACATCACTGCAGTACACATTTTTCCAAAATAAAGTGCTTCTATGTAATTTTGCCAGTCGCAACATGCCTAAATCCGCAGGGAATTGAGAGGACCCCTATGATGAAGCATGCCACCAAGTGGAAACCCTGGTGGGTGAAGGGACTCTAGAAAGAAAGCTTTATTTCTGGATTGGATGTTTTCTACTCTAAAATTGTAAAAGCCCCGTTTTCTCCCATGGTTAGGTTATTTATTACGTAATTCCAGGTTTTGTGTTTCTACATTTAGTAAGAGGGGTGAACTTAACCACTACCTCTACCTCCCCCTATTTTTGATTGTGCATAAAAGTATATATACAATACAATACATTTCATTAGAAGTTAAGATAATAAAAAGGAATACATCCATCTAACGCAGGGGCATGTGCAACATCTTAATATTTCATAAAACAATCTACAGCAACACGTATCCTAATCCGCTGGCCTCATTAAAGTGCATGTGCAGAATATGTGCAAAAAACAAATGAGAGTTACTGAGAGAGGCAAGCATGGAGGAAAACTTCTCAATTGTGGCTGTAAAAATACAGTTGATTTTAGACACCATTAAGGTGCTTTGCAGGGGTCATAAAATGGTGAATCCAGGGAGATCATCCCACAAGCCCCTTGAGGTTTGGAGAGTACACTTACAAGGCATAGTAAAATCTTGGTGCATAATACAATTAGAGTTTGAAATATAAAAGACTTAACATTTGGATTAAACCATAAACAGCTAGGGACATTATTACATTTTAAAAGACTTTAAAATTTAGATTACCATTAACAGATGGGAACATTATATGTACTTGCAGTTTTGATAACAAATTTAAAGGAGTACCACGTCCACGCCACATTGAAATTAAGAATCGGGATACACCGAATACAATGGGTGTGCGGGTGTCAGTTTTCAGGACTCTGAATGCCTCACCACAATGCACAAACCCTATATTCCTACACAACTGGATAGGCCAATGCTGCCTAAGTAGCTTGTAGCCAGGCCAAAAAAAGAAAACATGGAGCTCTAACTCTTCTACACAGTTGCAGGAAGGGCACCCATGCAAGGCTGACTTTGACCATTTACATGAAAAAGCGCAACGCGGCAGGGTACCATTTCTAAACTGGAGCTATCATTTCCTTGCCAAGTGAGGTTGGATATCATCCAGAAAGAACTCAATTATGTATTCCTCCTTCATTAACAGAAATGTGGTGGTCGGATGTCCTACGGTTGAGCTCCCTTCGATAGCTGCAAGTTTAGACATTTGTTCGATTTTTACTAATTCGTGAGAGCGTGAGATTGAAAAACACGCTTCCTCTGGGTAACTCCAAAGACTAGGCTTTTCCAAGCTGCAGCATTCTTCTTCAATATATGTAAACCAAGGGATTTTATCTACTCACCGGAGGCTCAGTAGCTCTTTTAATTCTGATCAATAGGCTGCCCATTCTGGCTTCACCCACAGTGTACGCCAAAAGATTGAGGCACTGAGACCAATCTCATCCCCAATTGGTCTGATTCCTGGATCCAATAGTAGAGGGATTGGAGGGGTGCATTTAGGGAGACCTAGGATCCACCTCAAAAAACTATTCTCTACTTTACTTACCTTGGCACAAGAACAGTGGCCTCATAATTCCCCCCATACATTATTGCATCTGTGACTTGCACCTTGTAAATCTCTACTACAGGCCCAGCGGGTTTAGCGTATGAGTATCTGAGTAATTTTGTAATACCCCCAGTAGTGTGGGATATTTGTGGCCCCACTCCATATTTTCTGTCAGGGTGACACCCAAATATTCAAATAACAACAACTGCATAGTGCCATCTAGTCAGGGATTGCAGTGTTATGTCTTGGCTGGGTTGAAGACCATATACTTGGTCTTCTGGGTGTTGATCTCCAGCCCCCTGTTGTTACAGAAGGTGACAAAACTATCCAAAACCTCTGGATACTCGTAGGCGATTTTGACATTAAGAGGGTGCCATCCGCAAACATCATTTCTGGGATCTTTGTGCCTGCTAGCTTAGGGGCCTCATTGTCTTTTACCTCAGTGAGTTGGTCAACCAATGTGTTGACAAAGAGGCAAAACGGCCAGTGCGAGCGCGCACCCCTGCCTTACTGCTCTGTCAATTGCAAAATGGGAAGTTAGTTCACCTCCTTTCCCGCACCTTACTTGGGCAAAATTCCTTTCATGCAATAATAAGAATGCTCAAATGATGGCATGGATCTCCATTTCTCTAACTACCCCCAAAACTTAACTCTGGGCACCAGATCAAGAGCTGTCTTCAGATCCACACTAATTAAATAGAGGCTGCCACCCTCCATTCTCACCATTTTCCAAAATATGTGTTGGAGTCTATATACTTGGTCAACAGTGGAAGAGTTGTTTCTGAATCCAGCTTGATATGGGCATAGTATTTTGTGTTCTTCCATCCACACCTGAAGGAGATCCAGAAGTATCCATGCAAATCATTTTTAGGTGACATTGATCAAACTGATCAGTCTGTAGTTTGCAGATAGGGTCAATATTCAGTTCTTCATGAAGAGGTTCCCTGGAAGCTTGTCTAGTACCGGTGCTTTACCAAAGGGGAGCTTATTTATTGCATTTAGAACTTCAAGCAGGGTGATTTCCGCAACGTCTTCACAGTTGGCTCTTGGTAGAGTCGTTGTTGCATCATCACAAGGGCTGTGTACTCCCTGGTATATGGAGCCTGGAAGTGTGCTTCCTAAGGTTCTGCTGCTATATTTGGTTCTATTGCTTTATTGCCTTTGCTACTGCCCGTGCTTACAACGGACCAGAATTCCCTTGTGTCTTCGTTGGATAGTGTGGTTTTTAATCCATCCCATCTATTCAATTCTCAGGTCTGTTTTGTTAATAGCGTGGATTCTTTGTGCAACCTCCGCATCTGTTTGGTTAATGGTTTGTCTTTGGCTTTGATGGCCTTTAACAGAGCCGGTTTCGTCTTCCGACAATTGTCATTTAAGCCAGGATTGCATGATTCGTGTTTTCGGCTTGAAATGTGTCTTTGGGAAAAATATATCAGCCAGTTGAGAAACCCGGCCCGCATGCAAATCTGCAACTTTGTTGATGGATACTGGGTTGCCCGTCTCTACGGCAGCTTCTCCTATTTCTAGTAGGACTGGAACAATTGCTGTGTATAATTTGCTCAGCTTTTTGGTCGACTGTTGAATTACCCCCCATTTTATTCTCCTATTATTGGTGAGTATTAAATTATTATCAGGGGGTGCCTCTGACCAAGGCAATTCCAAGGTCCGGTATCTTCAATTCCATGGGCAATGCGTTATGATCGCTATCATGCCACTGATTAACAGTAAAATCAAAGAACCTGTGCCATATCCTGTTCTCCACTAGAATGTAATCCAGAAGATAAGCTTGGCCTATTCTATTAAATGTTAAATTTCCCGTTGTGTTCGATGCTGTATGACAGTTGCCCGCTCTCAGGGAATGGTTCAATGTAATCGCATTGATCTGAGGTGCCAGCGAAGACCAGACCTTGATTAGTGGGGTTTGTGGATCGGGGATTAGTCATTGTGCACCCTCCTCACTGGAAATTGTATCAGTGATATCGGGAAGGGGCTCAAATTGACACTTAAAGTCTCCCCCAACAATCAACAGCATGTTAGGGGCGAGAGTAGGAATAAAAAGACCCAGTAGATCAAAAGTCAGAGATTCCTCCTTCAGACCTGTGGCTCGAGAGTAGATAATAATAAGAGCCAGATTCAGATTGGTGGGGAAATGAAGTGCTATGCATAGGATATAATTGGATGAAGAATCCAGCTAGCTAGCTTTACAACCCAGATGTGAGCTAACCCATATACATAGACTCCCGGGCGGTCTGCCCCTACCCCTCAAGATAGCTGGAATACTAAATAACCCACACCACACCCTTAAGGGGTCTTCCTATGCCTGTGTTTCCTGGAACATGCAGATGTCAAATTGGTCCACAAAAAGCACTCCATCCGAGCAGGGTAATTTGTTTTTAAGGACAGCAACGTTCCAGGATAGAACCATCAGCTTGCTCCCTATCTAATGTTTATTAATGAAAACGTCAGGAGCGTAAATGCCGTGGGTTTGAGTACCCCCTATTAAGGCCTGGGAAGAAATACCAAGTGTACTAATGTGTTGTTCTACCCTCGTGTCACTGGTATATAGGGGGTTGGTGACTATAGAGGCTGATAGTCCCGGGAGCTCTTCCCGTGGTCCTACTACGCAGCCAATTACTTGCTGTGTTAACATGTCCAGGTCTGTTGTGTTTATCCCAACCCCAGGGATGTTGGGTTGACTTGGTTAGAGTGGGACACAACCAAGCTTCTCTAGTACTTCATGGTACCACTAGGTTCTTGTACCCCGATCTGTCCCTGTATCCCTGTTAGTCAGTCCACTTCATCTAGAACCCCAAATCTATGTGTTACGTGTACGTTATAGGGCTAAAGTCTAGAAGAGGGATACCTACAGTCAGTGTTCTGGTGCTTCAGTGAGTACCTGCTAGGATCTAAGATGGTAATGGTCCTCTCTGGAAAGTACTCATAGAAGTTTTCCAATGGGAGGGCCCTAACCTCGGTATGGAGCTCTGAGGTACTGCGTCTCTGGCTAAATAGTCTGCACCCGGTCTGTGGATTTTTAAAATGAATGACCACATCATCCACTCATGTTGTTTTGTGGCTTTTTTCCACCCAACCAACTTTATGGACCATTAAGATTTCTCCTGCCCTTTCATAGGGGAACTGCCTGTGCCTTGCCAACCAAAACGGAGGTCCAGTTGAGACTCCCTCTGGCCGTTCTTGAGTTCTAGTACCCCTGTCAAAATGATCACATAGGGGTTTGAGGCTGAGGGTAAGTTTATGGTGGATTGAATAAATGAATCTATCCTACCCACTGAACTATCTACCCCCGGTACTTCTCTACATTTTGGAGTGGTGTTCACTCTGGGTGGGTGTTGCTGATGAGCGGTCTAGCCCTCCGGCTGAGTGGAGGGACGCCTATTTAAGGCGACCTGCCCTGTGGACTGCCCTGAGAAGGTACTCGAGCTTTGCATCGCGCTATGCGCCTAAATACCGCGCTATCATTTTTAAAGCTACCCTTATAACTATTTGTGTTCTTCTTAGTTGTACTCTGCCCTGATTTTAATAGGATTTATTGTAACCCCCTCACTTGCACTCTAATCGGCTCCTTCACCGCTGTTTTGGCGGGTCCGGTTTCTGGGGTGGGATTGGCTTTGGGCGCCATCTTGGAGTGGTGTTCACTTTGGGCGCCATCTTGGAGTGGTGTTCACTTTGGGCGCCATTTTGGAGTGGTGTTCACTCTGGGTGGGTGTTGCTGACGAGCGGTCTAGCGCTCCGGCTGAGTGGAGGGACGCCTATTTAAAGCGACCTGCCCTGTGGACTGCCCTGAGAAAGTACTCGCGCTTTGCATCGCGCTATGCGCCTAAATACCGCGCTATCATTTTTAAAGCTACCCTTATAACTATTTGTGTTCTTCTTAGTTGTACTCTGCCCTGATTTTAATAGGATTTATTGTAACCCCCTCACTTGCACTCTAATCGGCTCCTTCACCGCTGTTTTGGCGGGTCCGGTTTCTGGGGTGGGATTGGCTTTGGGCGCCATCTTGGAGTGGTGTTCACTTTGGGCGCCATCTTGGAGTGGTGTTCACTTTGGGCGCCCTCTTGGAGTGGTGTTCACTTTGGGCGCCATTTTGGAGTGGTGTTCACTCTGGGTGGGTGTTGCTGACGAGCGGACTTGCGCTCCGGCTGAGTGGAGGGACGCCTATTTAAAGCTCCCTCCAACGCGCAGCGGTTACGCGCAGTGGGCGTGCCTGAGTCGTGCCAGAGTCCTGCCCGTCTGCGCCCGTCCGCGCTAAGGAGGCGCGGCCCGCGGCAGGACTCTGGACCTGGCCATCATGACTTTACCTTTGAGAACTTATAGTAGGGCCGATCTACTGGCCCTTCGGGACCGATGTACACATTGCGAGTTTTCGCCTGTAGTCCCGCTTTGTGGCCCATATCATTGTAGGTGTGGTGCTTGGTCATTGGAACCCCCCTCTCTTATACGCTCCTTGGGGCCTGTTATAAAGAGGGTAGGACAACGGGATCTGAGTATCTGGAGCTTAAACGTCAGATCTGTGGTAAAGCACCATCAGGAGGTTTACGACCTTCTCATTGATGGCTTGCCGGATGTCCTTTTTCTAACGGAAACGTGGCTCCAGGACTCTGACTCCTCGATAATTAACCTAGCCTTTCCCCCAGAGTATGCTATTTTTACTTTAAAATCGGACGACTAGAGGTGGATGCATTGCGATGGCCACCAAACGGTGTTATCCCTGCGAGTGGAAAGCCGCTGAACTTTTGGGGTGTGAGGGTGCCCTATTTAAAATAGCGTTTAGTCACCAGTTTACCTTCTCTGGTTTATTAATTTACCGGCCTCCGGGCTGTGACTCTGTTTTTAGGGCTGCTCTTCCTGAGTACATTAGTACAGAGGCACTAGGATGCGCAAATGTTAATGTTGTGGGAGATCTTAATCTCCATTTGGACTGCCCTTCTTTACCCTCTATTAGGAGCTTTCTGGCGGATCTTGAGGCTCTACAGCTCTCGCAGATGATTACTTTCCCCACACATAGAGGTGGTCATACTCTTGACCCATTCTTCACAAATCTAAAAGGATTCAGAGTTCTTGGTTCCTCCCAGTTGGTCTGGACAGACCACATGCTGGTGAAAACGGCATGCTCTTTGTCTGACTCTCCTTTTCTATCTCAGGACAGACTTGTTCTTAAACGACACTGGAACAAATTAAGACTGGAGGATTTTTACCATCTGCTCGAGGAGGTTCCTTTAGGTCCGCTCACCGAGGTTGATTGTGGATACGACTCCTTCTGTGAGTGGATATCTGGTGCCCTCGATTCTCTGATTCCTATGTGTTGGTCCAAGTGTCATCGGAAGGAGCCGAGTCCTTGGTATGACACTTCCTTGGCATCTCTTAAGAGGGCCTGTAGACAGGCCGAAAGATTATGGAGGAAGTCGTACGACCCAGATCTGAAGATATGTTATCTGGCCAAGGTCAAGATCTACCACAGGGCAGTGTGTCAAACTCGCGCTTCCTTTTATGCTCAACAGTTTCAGAATTCTGCCAATCCATCGAAACTTATTTTCAAAGTATTAAAGGACCTGATGGCGAAGAGAGCAACTGCAGTGGAAATATGCTCGGACTCACATTGTGAGGGTTTGGCCTCTTTCTTCCATGAAAAAGTGCAAGCCATCTATCGCACTTTTCCAATGGGTTCCCTGATGTTAGAGCAGGTTGGTCGCACCTTAGGTGAGGGGGAATGTCTTTCTATCTTACCCCCCTTATCTCTAGAGGTGTTTGACTCTCTCAGCGCCAAAATCAAGTCTGGATCTCCGGCAGACCCACTGAAACCGGCCCAACTCAAGACCCTGGCGCCGGTTTGCCGTACCCCGGTGCTGTCCTTGATCAACCTGTCCCTCTCTACTGGAGTGATTCCCGTCAGATGGAAGCAGGCAGTAGTCACGCCAATTCTGAAGAAGGCGACCCTTGACCCCCTTAAACCTGAAAGCTACCGCCCTATCTCCCTTCTCCCTTGGGCCACGAAAATAGCGGAGGCCCATGTGAATGCCACTCTTACAGACCATCTTGGTAGGCTTAACATTCTAGACCCTACCCAGAACGGGTTCCGTGCGGGTCACAGCACGGAGACGGCCCTTCTCTCGATGGTCGAGCATCTGCGTTCCGTGCTGGATTCCGGTCGGACGGCGGCACTAGTGTTATTAGATCTCAGTGCCGCCTTTGACACGGTCTCGCACGGGATTCTGATTCGGCGTCTTGAGGAGGTGGGCGTTTCTGGCTCCGCCTTGCACTGGTTTCGATCCTTCCTTACGGATAGGTCATTCCAGGTGGCGATCCCGCCCGGTAAGTCGTCATCCTACCCGTTAGACCAGGGAGTCCCACAGGGGTCATCACTGAGTCCCACCCTTTTCAATCTGTATGTGAGACCGTTGGCTGCGGTCGTCAAGCGGTGGGGCCTGACCATGGTCTCTTACGCAGATGACACGCAGCTGGCGGTCACACTGAGTGGGGACTCAGACCTGGAGGCTCCCAGGTTCTGTGATGGTCTGCGGGAAGTGGCTAACTGGATGAATTCCAACTGTCTCCAGTTAAACACCAAGAAGACGGAGATTATGGTGGTTGGTAAACAGGTGGCTTTGTGGGGTGACAAATGGTGGCCTTCGGAGTTGGGTGTGACTCCCCTCCCAGCGGCAGAGATAAAAAACCTGGGGGTGTGGCTTGATCCTTCTCTGAGTTTCATCTGTCATACCAAGAAGGTGGCGGCTTCTTGCTATGGCATCATCAGAGGACTTCGACCCATCCTCAAATTCTTTGATGCACCCACAAGACAGCTGGTGGTCCAAGCATCAGTGCTGTCCAGGCTGGACTATGCCAGCTCCCTATTGGCGGGGGTTAACCAGTCAGAATTTCTGCGGCTCCAGCGGGTTCAAACCGCTGCGGCCCGACTGGTGACAGGTCTGCCTAGGCGGTGCTCGGTGTCCAATGCCCTGCGCTCTCTCCACTGGCTCCCTGTGCAGCAGAGCATTAGATTCAAGGTTCTCTGCCTTGCATTTAAAATCCTCAAGGGTACTTCCCCACAAATCTTGGAGAAACTGCTGATCCCCTATGTCCCCTCTCGCACTCTTAGATCGCTAGGCCAGAACTAAGCAGTGGTCCTGCGTTTTAAGTTGAGCAGAATTGGTGGCCGCTTCTTTCGAGTCCTGGCAGCGAGCTGGTGGAATTCTCTCCCTCCACAAATCCGGGCCATCGATGAGCTCCTTCAGTTTAGACGGGCTATCAAGACCTTTTTATTTGTTTAGCTCATCTGTTGTGTCTCTACTCCTTTCTGCCCGCTTTTAATGCTGTGTTGTGTTTACCTTCTCAAAGCGCCAGGACGCCCCTTTGCTGGGGCAGCTGTGCGCGGTACAAATAAAAATAACATAACATAACTCACTCTTTGCCCTGTTAAACTAATGTTGCAGTTGTTTATACTCAGCGTAGGGTGTGATGTATTGCCATTCCCTTGCACGCAATTAACATTCATTGGTGCTATATGAGTAGAATGACTTGTGCCTGCTGTACCACTAATGTATGTATAGGCATCCAGGGGGGTTATATCTCTCAGGTTAATATGGTCATTGGGCCGCCTAGGACCCTACGGACTGAGGTGAAATTTGATTCTTAAGCGTCCCTGCCTTGTTTACAAGTATCAAACTAGGCAGCTAAAATCAGTCCCCCTCTATATGTGCTTGCCTAGTAACCCCGGATTTTGCCAAGTTGTGTATGAAATCAATTAGAGGGGCAACTTCTTCCTTAAAGATAACTCTAAACTGGGTCAGTAGATCTACTATCAGGGTCTGCACCCACGCTGGATAAACCAGATCTATTTGAGTGGTACCCATACAATCCCCACATACTTTTGGAATATCCACAGACTCTACGATTGATACCTGTCCCCCTTTGGCGTTCTTACTTTTAGGTGCCCCCCCACTCACTTGATTAAGCCTCCTATTTTTGCATGCACTAGGAGCAGCAGCCCCATTCCGGTTTACCGTTTTTGAAAAAGGTTTTAGTCGTGGTGATGGAGAGGGTTCATGAGCTCCAGGTGTATGGGATGGGGTGGGGGCTTTGGGAGTAGATGGATCTAGCAATGGGAGACAGAGATATGGGGTTAATTATAGATGACTTTCAGTAAGTTCTATTTCCCTTGTGACCGCACCTACGGCCCTCTGAAGCATTCTATCAATTGAAGTAGGGGGCAATAGGGAGGAAGGGTGGTTGGGTGCTGGGCTGTTTGACAGTGCAGGTGCGTTTCCTCATTGAAACTTACCGAACCCACAGTGTAACCACCCAACTAAAAAGCTTAGAACAAACACTTGGGATTGATATAATTAACAAACCATAGAGCCTACGGAGAGTATTAATATTGAATGGTGTAGGAGGAGGACTGCAACATATCTCCGTAGAAGTCGGGCTAGCCACTCTTCCCCGCCCCTCAGAATCCTTGCTCAGGGTTGTTAATTGAGTACCAAACTGAGCTGCAACAGTCAGGGTGAAGTTATCAAAACGGGGCTTGGGAGCAGCCCAGTCCACAGCTATGGGGAGGTTGTAAGCAGTACTCTTTCCTTGCAGTTGTTAGGAGGCACTCCAATAGGACCAGGTATATCTGAATAGCTTCACATGGTTCAACACAAAATGAATAGTGTAGCTGATGAATAGACTGACAAAGTCTTACCCGCAGATTTCAGTGGAAGATCAAAATCAAAGTGGGTGACCCTGCCCTATCTCTTTTTGGCGATGAAGGACTAGGACGGGCCTGCCCTTTGCCCGGGCTTTGCCCAGGTGTGCCTGCATGCGTCCCATGCTATGGTTGATCCGTTGAAGATTGATGAGTGCCCCAGGGAGTGCAGAAACTGCATTGTGGTGGCTCGCCGGTCGCTGGGAATTGTGGGGTTTGTGGTCCCCCCTTGCTCCGATTGCAGCTCACAGCAAGTTCTTTGTGGACTTAATGAAATGAAAAGGGGGGGCTCTTGCCCCCCCGCCCGCATGGCGGCGCGGTGACCGCCTCCCCCTCCGTACCTCGCGGTGGTGGGGCGTGCCCTTCTGGGCGTGCCTCACCACCGATTGGGTGGCGCCCTCCCTGGCCCGGATGTCATTGTAGGACTTCCGGGTCAGGGGGGCGGGCCGCAGGAGGGGCCGGGTGGGGGGCATAGCCACCCCCCCCGGGCCCCTTAGGGATAAAGAAGCGGGGAGCGCCCGGGGGACCCTCTTGTTCCCTGGACGCTCCCCCACAGCGTGTCGTCCCCCGCGCTCGGGGGTTTCTTGTTTCCTTTGTCGCTTTTATTTTTCAGGCTCTTTGTTGACGGTGTGCAGCGGCGGTCGCCCGAGCTCGGTGCAGGCTTCCTTGGTGGTGTGCAGCGGCGGTTGCCCGGCAATCTCCTGGTCTCTCGGGGCGACGGAACCACGTGGAGCGTCGCGTATTTTACTTTCCGGCTGTGGGGAGGAATGAGGTATTTCTCGGCGGGTGCGGGTTGGCGGGAAACAACGCAGCCGGAGTGTATGCTGCAATTTGGCCCGTATCACGCTGAACCCCCGCCTTCTCCGCTCACACAGGCAGTTTAACTGAGTTTGTTCTGTCTTCCCCCGCATTGCAGCACGCTACGAAATTAGCCGGCTGTTTAAGGGAACTGAAGTAGGTTGCTAAGCAGGGTCGACCAGGGCAGGACTCGGATGGGAGACCAGGGGAAAGGTTGCCTTGAATTGCTGAATTAGAGAAACCTTTTGTTAAATTTTGGGGCTGATTCATGTTGATGCTTCTCTTCTGAATTTTAGGTGATTCTGTGGGGGTTAAAGACTGCTTTAACTTAATTTGCCACGTGTAGGAATTACATTGGGGTCCAATCCTTACTGGGGTGCTACACTGTGCCGGGGTCTCTGGGGGTCTGTAGAGGGTACGAAATTAAGTGTAAATACATTTTTTGCCTTGTTACAACACCCTCCTGCCCCTGGAGACTGTCTTTTTTGGCAGCAGGGGTGCGAGCACACTCTCAAGGGTAATTTTATGGTTCAGGTGTTTGTGTAGCGGCGTGAGTGTGCCATTCCCAGAGATTAATACTTTTTCTATTGCAGGCAATTCAATACAGTATCTTGGCATCTTGTGCACAGTGAGCCCAGAGGAGTGAACGGCGGACGTGGTCACGTACCCAATACCAGCTGTGGAAACGGGCAGGATTTGATCGGTAAGAGGAGAGCGGGGGGCTAGCATTACATCGCTCCTGGTAGCCGCCGGGTGGGTCTACACTAGGTTTACTCACCCCTGACATAGCCGGATAAGCCGGTGGTGTTGCGGTTGCCGTTGCATGGTGCTTACAGCCCCCTGGACATCCTCCATCTGGTGAAGGTACAAAGCACACGTACGCTCAATTGTGACACTAGGAGTATAGGCAGTGGTTTTTTAACATGCCAGGGCCAAGGGGTGGTAAAGGAGGGTCCAGGATGGAGGTTATGATGCAGGCCATGATGCGGGAAATGAGCGACATTAACAAACGATTGGGGAAGGTTGATGAATTGGAGGCCCGCATCAATGAGAGGTTTGCTGATTCCCCTGGCCCATCGGGTAGGCCTGTTCGCCAGAGGGCGGCCCCCTTGCCAAGAGGGGATTTTGCTAACCCGCCTAAGAGGTCTAAGGCCAAGAAGCCCAGGTACACTGCCCCCGCCCCTGAGCCGGTAGTTCCGGTACCTACTACACCTGTACCTGCGGTCCCGACCCCTCTTACACCTATACCCGCGGCACCGGCTCCAGGATTCCGCCGGCGCTCCCACCTGCGGGGCCTGCCCCCTCATCCGTGGTACCGATCCCAGTCACGGGCCTGCCCCCACCGGCCGCCCCCTTGCCTATTACACCTGTGCCGCCGGTCATGCCCCCAGTGGCGCCTGCAGTCCCAGCAGGTAACCTAGACTCAGTTCCTCCAGAATTGGTATCTCGGATAGCGGACTTGCTACCGTGGCTGCAGAAGGGGGTGTGTGTGTTTTGCCTCATCTGATCATGTGGCAGAAGCGGAAAAGCTGGTAGAGAAGATTAAGGCTGCAACGGCGGCGGACAGTAGTGTGGTGCCCTCATCTTCTTCCCTTACAGGTTCCAGTCCCGCCCAGCCGAATGGTGACAGTGTTCTACCGGCCCAAATGCCTGTAAATGGTAAGGAAGTGTCGCTGCCTCTCTTGGGGGACTGCCTAGTGCCATCCAGGAGTGAAAACTTGGGGCAACATGTGTCTCAGGCAGTGAAGGAGTTGATTTGGGCGGGAAAATATGTATACATATTCTCTTTGTTGCTAGACAATAGGGAAATGGAGCAGGCCAAGGTACTGAAGGAATGGATGCATCCAAGTGAATGGAGGGCACAGTGCTCCAGGTTCAGGGTAGATGAGACTTTGAAGAATTGGATCAGGGCCTTTTCTGTCCTTTCGGCTATCACGGAAGAACGCCCCCCAAATGTGCAGGCAGCAATGGCGTGCTACCAGAGCAGGATTTTGGGGTGGAGCGACCAATACACTGGGGATGCGTGGAAGGAGTATGATGTTAATTTCAGGAAGGCCAAGGAATTCGACGCATCACTGGCGTGGGACAAGGTGGATTCTATGTCCTGGCACAAGCAGTTCTCAGGTGACACAGCCCCATCCCAGGCCACCAGTGCAGTCAGGGTGTTCTCCGCCAGGCCTCAACAGCCCTTTCGGTCAACCCAGGGGAATGAGGTCCCGGGGAAGAATAGGGGGGGGGGGGTCAGAAAGGAGAGGGGTATGCTGGGATTTTAATAAGCGCACCTGCACAAGGGCCCAGGGCACCTGTAGATTTAGGCATGCATGTGCAGTCTGTGGTCACACGTCCCACCCCAAGACAACTTGCAGGTCCAAGCAAGGCAACCATGGTCATAGGGGAAGGTGGAAGCCAGAGTAAGTCAGACGAGCCGGGCCCCCCCACACCAATAGATGTGTTAGCATTGATCCCAAGGTTGAATAGATACCCTGACCAGGCAGCGGCCACCCTACTTCAGGAGGGTTTTTCACAAGGTTTTAGGATCCCGGCAGTGGGTTACACAGGTAGCGCAAATTGCAGGAACCAATTGTCAGTAAAACAAAATCCAACTGTGGTGTCCGCTAAGATTAACAAGGAACTGTCCCTAGGCAGGATAGCTGGCCCCTTCCAGGAGGTGTCTGTCCCTAATTTTGTGTGTTCACCGCTTGGAGTAGTACCCAAAAAAGAGAAAGGTGAATTTAGACTGATCCACAACCTATCCACGCCGAGAGAAGCATCCTTGAACAATGCGATTGATGAAGGGATTTGTAGTGCAAAGTATGCCTCATTTGATCAGGCGGTTGTCTTATTGCATGCCCTGGGACCAGGGGCATTGACGGCTAAATCTGACATAGAATCCGCTTTCCGTCTCCTCCCGGTGTACCCGATGGATCACCACCTTTTAGGTTTCACTTTCGAGGGCAAGTTTTACATGGACAAATGCATGCCCATGGGCTGTTCCATATCATGTGCCTATTTTGAGACATTTAGCTCATTTCTAGAATGGGTCATGAGACAGGCGACGGGCCACCAACAGGTCATGCATTACTTGGATGATTTCCTGTTCTTAGGCGCGGAAGACTCTCAGGAGTGTGCTTGGGCACTGCAGGAATTTTGCGTGCTCATGCGGGCTTTTGGGGTTCCGCTGGCGCCGGGGAAGACGGTTGGCCCGGCTACTTGCTTGGAATTCCTTGGCATTGAAATTAACTCAGTACAGGGTTGCTTCAGGTTGCCCAAGGACAAAGTGTCTAGGTTTAGGGCAGCTCTGCGTCAATGCCTATGTAAAAGCAAGGTTTCCTTGCAGCAGCTGCAGGAAGTGGTGGGGCAACTGAACTTTGCACTGCGGGTCATCCCAATGGCGCGCCCATTCTCACGCTCTATTGCTCAGGCTATGAAAGGACTACGGGAGAAGCACCACCGCACTAGGCTGTCAGCTGAGGTTCGCCAGGATATGCATATATGGATGGCATTTCAGGAGGACTTTAATGGCAGGGTAGTGTGGTCAGGTCCTCCTGCTACATCACCAGAGTTGGGTTTATGGACAGACGCTGCTGGTAGCGTGGGCTTTGGCGCCATTCTAGGGACCAAGTGGGTCACCCAACGGTGGCCGGAAGAATGGAGAACATGGGGTTTGACCGCCAACATCGGCTTCCTGGAACTTTTCCCAGTGTGGGTGGCATTGAAGGTCTGGCCAGAACATCTATGTAACTAATCAGTGGTGTTCTGGTCGGATAACATGACAGTGGTCGAATGCATAAACCAACAGGGGGCACGCTGTCCGTTCATATTGTGCCTGATTAAAGAGATTGTGCTGCAGTGCTTAAAATGGAATGTACTTTTCAGAGCCAAGCATGTCCCAGGCATCCTCAACAATGCAGCTGACTCCCTTTCTCGCTTTAAAATGCAGGTTTTCAGGGAACATCTTGAAAAACTGATCCAACGACAGTTAAATAATTTTATTGAAGAAAGCGGTGCCCTACATGAAACTCAATCGGGCTTTAGGGCCGGTTTCAGCACTGAGACGGCCCTCATCGAGGTTGCCGAGTCTATCAGGTGGTCCTTAGATTCAGGGGCATCAGCTATGCTGGTGCTCCTGGATCTATCAGCTGCTTTCGATACTGTAGATCACAGCAGACTGTTGACCCGACTTAAGAACATTGGCCTTGGAGACAAAGCACTGAACTGGATATTCTCCTACCTCACCAATCGCTCCCAGAAAGTGGCCCTGGGTCCCTTCTCTTCTAGACCAAAAAACCTTTGGTGTGGCGTCCCACAGGGGTCGGCACTCAGCCCCCTGCTGTTCAATGTCTATTTGGCCCCGCTTTTCACCCTGATTGCCAAATGGGGGGTCAAGGCAATATCCTATGCGGACGACACTTAATTAGTCTTCCCATATTCAGACACGTCTGAGGCAGCCTTCAGTAAAATCAGGGGCTGTCTTCAAGACGTAGCCAAATGGATGAACACTAACAAGCTCAAAATGAATGCGAGCAAAACGGAGGTGCTATTCTTCGGTAATCTTAAACATCCCCCCCCGGATCTGTGGTGGCCAACTGAAATGGGCCCTGCCCCATCTCCCGGAACCCATGCAAAAAATCTCGGAGTAAAATGGGATGAGAACCTATATTTCCTGCCGCATATTCAACAGCTCACCGCTGGCTGCCTGCATAAACTCAGAAATCTGCGGAAACTTCTGCCCCTGCTACCAGTCGAATGTCGAAAAACGGTTGTTCACGCAACAATCACATCTCGACTTGATTATTCTAATGGCCTCTATCTTGGTCTACCCAAATATGCGGTGCAACGCTTACAGATCGTGCAGAATGCGGCTGCGAGACTGATAAAACGTGTCCCTTTCAGGCATCACATCTCTCCGCATCTGCACGAGCTGCATTGGCTGCCTGTGGCAAGCAGAATTAAGTTCAAAGTGCTGACCCTGGCTTTCAGAGCGCTAAAAGGCACGTGTTCCAATTATTTAAAACTCCGACTCCCGCGCTACCACCAAAAACGAGAGCTACGCTCAAACTCCTTGCTCAAGCTTACTGTTCCTTGCGTGAGGAAAGCTAGACTTGGAGGCAGGTCCTTTTCGGCCGGCACGGCGAAACTTTGGAATTCCCTGCCAACTGCCATCCAATCCGCCATGTCAGAAGCCAGCTTTAGGAAACTCCTAAAAACTTGGCTTTTTATGCAATAACTCGATTCTTTCTCCTGACTTTTCACTCTTGTTGTAGGACTCGCTAGCGCCGGGACACCTCCCCTGAGGTAGCTGTTCGCGCTCTATAAGCTTCTGTATTATTATTATTATTATTAACATCTTCCTGCAGCAGACCCCTCCCCAGCGCACTTCCCAGCAGTACTCTGGCAGATTGGTGCCCCAGATTACAGGACCTCGTGGTTGCTAGCCTAGCCCCCAGGACCAAGACAGCTTACGAAGGGGCGTTTTTGTCTTACCACGCTTTCTTGGGGCAGGAATGGGAGGTTAGGTGGGCACAGGAGGACAGCTTTGCGGCCTATTTAGAATGGATGCACAGGGAAGGGAGATCAGTAGCAGCCGCAAGCAGAATTAGGGCGGCGGTCTCCTTCTTTGCGCAGGCTAAGGGCATGCGAGACCCCACCAATAACTTTATGGTGCGCAAGGCTATGAGGGGATGGCGCCGGTTGCAAGGCCACTCTGCGGATACGAGAAGGCCCATAGGATTGGCGCGGCTGGCATCCTTATTGCTGGCATTGCATGAGGTTTGTAGCTCAGAATGGGAGATACAGCTGTTCAAAGCCGCCTTTTCCCTTGCTTTCTATGGGGCTCTAAGAATTGGCGAATTGGTGGCAGGGTCAAAAGGGGATAAGTTGGGCGGCCTACAACTGACTAGTGTTAGGATCAGAGAGGATACTATGTGGGTGACAATTCAGAGGTCAAAAAATGACCAGGAATCTCGGGGTCACACCATAGTGCTCCACCGGGCCGGGACCAACCCCTGCTGCCCGGTTTCTCATGTGGAGGTTTTCCACAGGCAACGGGAGGGCCCGGCGGGGGGTGCACTGTTGTGTCATGCCGATGGGACACCATTGACTAGGTACTAGTTCAGGCGGGTCCTGGAACTGACGGTGAGACAGGCAGGTTTAGATCCCAAGGAATTTAGCACTCACTCCTTTAGGATAGGGGCTGCAAGCGAAGCGGCGCTAGGGGGTCTCTCGGCTGAGAGTGTGAAGAACATTAGGAGATGGTCATCTGAATGTTATAAACGATATGTACGGATTGACATGTTATGACAGGATGATCCTCACGCTTGGTATGTTTTCTGGTTCTTGCAGTTTCTCAAACCTGTGACGCAGGGGAGGAACTCACCGCCAGGCGTCAAGGATCTACACCGTCACAGCACAAGCAGCATGCAGGACGCAGGACAATGAGGATTTGGATTGTGGGCCACTCTTATGTGAGGCGGGCTAAAGATGTTTTTCTTTCAGGAGACCGTAAGAGGAGGGCGGCGCTGAAGGGGTTGGACATCTCATTATTCGGGAGAGGGGGTCTGTGCCTCGGTCAGTTTAGGAACTTCTTCCAGGGACTCCTAGCTCAGCAGCCCGACTCCCTGTCAGTGGTGATACTTCACCTAGGGGAGAATGACCTGGCCAAACTGGGGAGGCGCGTCCTCATTGAGGAGATCATCTCCACTGCGGGGTGGGTGGCCAGGACTTGCACGTGTTGCACAGTAGTATGGTCTCAACTTATCCCTCGGTGGCAGTGGCGAGGGGGGGACTCGGTCAGGGTGTTGAATCACTCGGTAAAGAGGATCAACACACAGTTGGACAAACTATTTCGAGCCCCCCGGTTGCAGACGATTCCACATGGGTGTATCTGGGGCGAACAATTCTACCTGGGGGATGGGGTGCACTTGACAGAAGCAGGGAACGTCCTGTGGTCTAATAATGTCTGGGCCTGGTTGGAGGGATTCGCTAGGTGAGCACCCTCTAGGGTAGGTCAAGAAGGGGGGAGGCCAGATCGTCGGTTAACAATGCTGGCCTGTGGCGGTAAGGTCATGACCGGTGAGCAGCTAATTTTAAGGTCTGAGGGGGTGGGCATCGTCCCATGGAGGTTCCCGCCCAGGGGGAGGGGCCATTGGCCCCTCCTAGAACTTCAGGGGCAAGGTAACTGGTGCTTCAAAGGGCCGCGGGTTGGAGTAGTCACGCTTTCCTTAGGCTGGTAGCCACCCCGCGCGCGCATACTTATGACGTCACCGGATGGCGCAGAGTAAGGGCCCTCCTTTAGTGGGTAAATGGAGTTCACGGAGTGGACCGGGTAATTACCGGGCCCGGCTGCGCATGCGCACATCTCTAGGTAAGGCACAGCTCGTAGGACCTGACACCGGTTAGCGACCTTGCCATATGGCCAGAAATGTAGTATACAAAAATCTAGATGAGGATGTTAGATTCGGTTAGGAAACAATCTGTATTAGAGTCTCTGTTAAGGTTAGGCTCTCAAATGTGTTGACAATATTGTATCTAATGTCCTGCTGATTTTTGTAGAAAACGTTTATCATGCAATTACATTTTTATGATCTTATATCTTAATAAATACGGCCGGGGGGTTTCGCGACCCCCCGCCTTCCAAAAGTTAACCATGTTTCATGACCCTCTATCCGGGGTTTGGTGTGGTGAGTTGGGGGGGGGGGGAGGGCAGCCAGTCGCTGACCATGTCAAATGTACTGTTAGTTCCAACAGCGCAAAAATTCAGTTTCAGTGTTGTAGTGTTGGATTGAAAAAAGGATCGGGCAGCAATTCAGAATCAAAAACTATAGATGGTTTGTTTCACTTGTGTTACTGAAATACACTGACTGTAATACCAGCTAAACATCATGTGGTTTAGGTAACCAGTTTGCCTATAATGTGATAACAGACGTGACCTTAAGCACATTCATGATTGGTTCTTGTGTTAATGATTCCATTTAAAAATCATCAGAAAAATCAATAAGACAGTGCACCATATATGATTCAATGATACATCAATGCAACCAACTGAAGTCTGCATTGAAAGTCATATTCTGTCCCTATCTGATTTCTTTATGGTTACTACTTTTCTAGGATTTGGACCTACTAGAGTACCTTAGAAATAGATTCCAAAAATGTAATGACATTTTTTAGAGAATTCAAAATATTTTCAGCTAAAAAGGCTTTCTTCATTTTAGGGCTGTATCTAGTACTTCTTAGGATACATATTTCAACTTTACCATAAACAGTATAAATAACTCAATAAAAACTTGTATTTCATTTTCAAAGAAAATCAATCAAGTATATAGTAAAAATGTATCCACACTAAAACAAGCAGACTTAAGTGAAAGACTGACATATCGGTGTATAAAATATCTACTGGTTGGCTATTTAATAGTTTCATGTATTCATTGTATCATCTGCACATCACCTAGTATGTATAAAAGGAATTTTATTGGCTGGTCATGTGATTGTTTTACGTATCATAGCTTATTTGCACATTTCACACTATGTTTGATATCATGTTATAGTAATGTGTAAGGAAGGAATGTTGTACTGTATGCAATTGTCTTTTTAAATTGTCAGTGTGTTTTTGTGGACCTCCGTCGGAGTTCCAAAACAAAATAAATATATTGTATTGAATTGGTAATGATGATTTGATAGTCTGGATCCTTACAGATAGTGGAGATTCACATACATATCCTAGAACAGGAGAGTACATTATTATCAAGGTGCAAATAAAACCCCAGATGAAAAATGGGAAACAAAAAAGCACAGTTAAGGTGTGGCCAGGAGCTGTAAATATAGGTAGGCCAGTCTGATTTGCTTGAATTCATATTCAGACAACATAGGTTTTACAAATTTGTGTTTCAGGGCAGAAAACCTCGGGTAAAGCAAAACTTTGTGCAAAAGTATATGCATGGAGGTTTAAATGGAAAAATAATCACAAGTACAGGGGGGTAAAGTAGCCTGTGAGCACCAAACACCCTCGGGGAATAACAAGACTTATATTTTGTATCTTAATGTATTCCCCAGTCATATTGGTCTTTGGTGGATGTACTCATAAAGGAAATATGTACAAATTTGTTACAGTTTTTACTAACCAAAGAACAAGATTATAGTGCATTAAGTCAACTCATCTGATGAGCTTATGCACTAGCACTTTATCCCATGAATTCCTGAAAAATCTGGATTTTCTCAAAGTGTCCTTACTCTTAGATAATTCTTACTTTACAACTACAGTATGTTCCTATGTCATGTAATGGTTTTAATTAACTAGATTATGAGTGGTGAGGTCAAGATGGGGGGCAGGTAAAATGTGTTTCACTATCTCTCCATCCTCGCCACTGGCAATCGAATCCACTTTAGCAGTATTGGTCTGCTAAACAATGTCTGAATCTAAGGTGGTCCTGAGGCAGTCCATTTGGAGGCACAGCTACCTAATTTTGAGTAGGCCCCCGCGTGCAGAAGGCCTTTCTGGTCCACAAGATTTCGCCTGGCAGATAGCTCGGAGGAGTATGGCAGCCTCTCTGAAGGAGTCCAGCATTCTTGCAAGGTCCTGACTGCAGGGCAGGTGGCCCATTAAGCCCAGCTGAAATCCCATGTGGGAAGCCCCTGAATTGAGCCTCTGCAGAAGCGGAAGGTGAAATTTGCAGTGGATCTTCTGCACGGATCTGGGCCTGCCTTCTGTATGCTCCAGTGCCCTTGTTTCTTGGCCGTCAAGCCATGTGAGTGGCCTACGGTTGGGATTGCCTACTGGGACACCCAATGAACATCTAAGACAGAGTTCTGCATCGGCTGAGCCTGACTGCATGCGTTGGGAAAAAGGACCTTTACTACGAGGGATTGGGTCAACTCAGCTGTGGTCAGAAGCTGATGATTAGGGCAGAGGAGGCCTCCTCTCATAACCACTACACGTGTGTGATGCCTGAACAGCCCTGGGGCCTGGGCCTCCATATTTATTGTGCCTAGAGAGTGGATGGCTGCGGCTGCATCACCGGTGATTGTGAATACATGGAGCAGGCTGCTTAGAGGTTCCCAGCTTGCTGCATGCAGTGACCATGTGGGACTCAAATTAAACTACACAGAGCTGGTTGGGCCTTTTTAGCTCTCGACCTCTGCCAATGCGCTTGTGTCGAGACATATAGAGGTGCAACAGGGAAGCTTAACAAGAGGGCTTTTGCAGGCGGATTACGCACAGTGCATGTGCCTGTGCACTCGCTTGCCATTTGCTCCCCGAGCCGCCTCGCATCATCGCATCAGAGACGCAACAGCAATGCCAAGAGCTTCAGACTTCAAAGGAATGCTCTCCCCGGCCCACCTCTGCGCAATGCCAGAGCTTGTAGTTCGAGAGGCATGACATTTTCCACCAGCCACTTCACGCGCTCCGCAGAATCAGCCCTCCTCCCAGCGCTGCCTGTCCTTCAAAAGCAGCTTGTTCAACTTTCAAAGAATGACCAGTCAGCCTGAGGAATAGACGGTACTCTCTCAGCTCATTCTATTTTTTCACTTAAAATCACAATTTAAAACGTTTATAAATATATATGTTTAACATTTTCCATGTTCCAAGAGAAAACATTTGCCTCCTTTGTTAAGGTCAGACCCCAGTAACTTTATTTAAACATGCCTGCCATCTACCTCACTCTCTCTCCCACTACCTCACTCTCTCTCTCTCACTACCCCACTCTCTCTCTCACTACCTCACTCTCTCTATCTCACTACCTCACAACCTCACTCTCCCTCACAACCTCACTCTCTCTCACTACCTCACTACCTCACTCTCTCTCTCTCTCTCTCACTACCTCAATACTTCACTCTCTCTCACTACCTCACTACCTGACTCTCTCTATCTCTCTCTCTCTCACTACCTCAATACTTCACTCTCTCTCACTACCTCACTACCTGACTCTCTCTATCTCTCTCTCTCTCACTACCTCACTCTCTCTATCTACCTCACTAACTCACTCTCTCTCACTACCTCACTCTCTCTATCACTACCTCACTCTCACTACCTCACTACCTCACTCTCTCTATCTACCTCCCTAACTCACTCTCTCTCTCACTACCTCACAACCTCACTCTCCCTCACTACTTCACTCTCTCTCACTACCTCACTACCTCTCTCTCTCACTACCTCACTACCTCACTCTCTCTATCTACCTCACTAACTCACTCTCTCTCTCTCTACCTCACTCTCTCTATCACTACCTCACTCTCACTACCTCACTACCTCACTCTCTCTATCTACCTCCCTAACTCACTCTCTTGCTCTCACTACCTCACAACCTCACTCTCCCTTACTACCTTACTACCTCACTGTCTTTCTCTCTCACTACCTCACTCTCTCTCTCGATCTCGTTCAGCCTACCTCACTCTCTCTATCTCACTATCTCACTACCTCACTAACTTACTACCTCCTTATCTCAATACCTCACTATCTCTCTCTATCGCTCACTACCTCACTCTCTCTCTCACTACCTCACTCTCTCTCTCACTACCTCACTCTCTCTCTCACTTCCGCACTGTCTCTCTCTCTCACTACCTCACAACCTCACTCTCCCTCTCTCCCTCTCTCACTACCTCCCTCTCTCTCTCTATCACTACATCACTACATCACTCTCTCTCTATCTCGTTCAGCCTACCTCACTCTCCCTACCTCACTACCTCACTCTCTCTATCTACCTCCCTAACTCACTCTCTCGCTCTCACTACCTCACAACCTCACTCTCCCTCACTACCTCACTATCTCACTCTCTTTCTCTCTCACTACCTCACTCTCTCTCTCTATCTCGTTCAGCCTACCTCACTCGCTCTATCTCACTATCTCACTACCTCACTACCTTACTATCTCACTACCTCCCTATCTCAATACCTCACTATCTCTCTCTATCGCTCACTACCTCACTCTCTCTCTCACTGCCTCACTCTCTCACTACCTCACTCTCTCTCTCTCCCACTTCCTCACTTCCTAGCTCTATCTCACTACCTCACAACCTCATTGTCCCTCACTACCTCACTCTCTCTCACTACCTCACTCTCTCTCACTACCTCACTCTCTCTATCTACCTCACTAACTCACTCTCTCTCTCTCACTACCTCACAACCTCCCTCTCCCTCTCTCCCTCTCTCACTACCTTCCCCCCTCTCTCTCTATCACTACATCACTACCTCACTCTCTCTCTATCTTGTTCAGCCTACCTCACTCTTTCTATCACACTACCTCACTAACTCACTCTCTCTCTCTCTCTCTCTCTCTCTCTCTCACTACCTCATTCTCTCTCACTAACTCAATCTCACTACCTCACTACTTCACTCTCTCACTATCTCACTACCTCACTATCTTTTTCTATCGCTCACTACCTCACTCTCTCTCTCACTACCTCTCTCTCTCTCTCTCACCACCTGACTCTCTCTCTCTACCTCACTCTCTCTCTCTATCTCACTACCTCACAACTTCACTCTCCCTCACTACCTCTCTCTCTCACTACCTCTCTCTCTCACTACCTCACTCTCTGTCTCTCACTACCTCACTCTCTATCTACCTCACTCTCTCTATCTCACTACCTCACTACCTCACTCTCTCTATCTCACTACCTCACTACCTCACTCTCTCCACCTCACAACCTCACTACCTCACTCTCTCTCTATCTCACTACCCCACTACCTCACTCTCTCTCTATCTCACTACCTCACTACCTCACTCTCTATCTCACTACCTCACTCTCTCTCTCTACCTCACTCTCTCTCTACCTCACTCACACACTCTCTCTTACACACTATCTCTCTTACACACTCTCTCTCTTACACACTCTCACACACTCTCTCACACTCTCTCACACACTCTCACTCTCTCTCACAAACTCTCACTCTCTCTCACACATTCTCTCTGACACACACTCACTCTCTCTCACACACACTCACTCTCTCACACACACACACTCACTCTCTCTCACACACACACACACACACACTCTCTCACACACACTCTCTCTCTCTCACCTACTCTTTCTCTCACACCCTCTCTCTCTCACCCTCTCTCTCTCACACTCTCTCTCTCTCACACACTCTCTCTCATACTCTCTCTCTCTCACTCTCACACTCTCTCTCACACACTCACACTCTCAAACTCTCTCTCACACACTCGCTCTCACACACTCTCTCTCACACACACTCTCTCTCACACTCTCTATCTCACTCTCTCTCTCTATCACACTCTCTCTTTCTCTGACACTCTCTCTCTGACACTCTCTCTCTCACAATTTCTCTCACACTCTCTCTCACACTCTCTCTCTCACACTCTCTTTCTATCACACTCTCTCTCACACTCTCTCTCTCACACTCTCTCTCTCACACTCTCTCTTTCACACTCTCTCACACACTCTCTTACTCCCTCTCACTCTCTTTCAACTCTCTCACTCTCTCTCACACTCTCTTTCTCATACTCTCTCACTCTCTCTCTCACACACACACTCTCTCTCACACACACACACACACTCTCTCACACACACACTCTCTCTCTCTCTCACACACACACTCTCTCTCTATCTCTCACACACACACTCTATATCTCTCACACACACACTCTCTCTCACACACTCTCTCTCACACACACACTCTCTCTCTCACACACACACACTCTCTCTCTCACACACAGTACACCCTTCTACTGCCACCTCTCTACCACTCTCTCCACCAACACTCTATCACTCTATCCGCCACTACTCTATCCACCACCACTCTATCCGCCACCACCCTATGCAACACCACTCTATGCACCTCCACTCTAGCCCACACACTCTAGTGCCCACACTCTAGTGCCCACACTCTAGCACCCATCACTCTAGCGCCACCACTCTAGCGCCACCACTGTACCCGCCCACCACTCTACCCGCCCACCACTCTACCTGCCCACCACTCGATCCGCCACCACTTGATCTGCCACCACTCGATCAGCCACCACTTGATCCGCCACCACTCGATCAAACTCCACCCTCCAACTCCAAAATAACCCTCCAACACCACCGTACAATTCCACCCTCCAAACCCTCCCTCCTAATCCACCCTCCAACTCCACCCTCCAAAACGTCCCTCCAACTCCACACTCCAACTCCACCCTCAAAATCCACCCTCCAAATCCAAAATCCAAGAACTACTTCACCCTCCAAATCCACCCTCCAACTACACCCTCTAACTCCACCATTCAACTCCACCCTCCAACTCAACACTCCAAATCCACCCTCCAACTCCACCCTCCAACTCCACCCTCTAACTCGACCCTCCAACTACAAATCCACCCTCCAACACCACCCTCCAAAAACACCATCCAATTCCACCCTCCAATGCCACCGTCCAACTCCACCCTCTAACTCCAACATCCAAATCTACCCTACAAATCCACCCTACAACTACAACTCCAGCCTCCAAATCCACCCTACATATCCACCCTCCAAATCCACCTGTAAACAACAACTACAGACTCCCACTCCACTCTCCCACTCCACCCTCCAACTACACCCTCCCACTCTACCCTCAACTCCACCCTCCAACTCCACCATCCAACTCCACAATCAAAATCCTACATCCAAATTCACCATTCAACTCTACCCTCCAAATCCACCCTCTAAATCCAACTCCACCCCAACTCCACCCCCCAACTCCACCCCCCAACTCTACCCTCTAAATCATCCTTCCAGCTCCACCCGCCAAATCATCCCACCAAATCCACCCTCCAAATCCACCCTCCAAATCCACCCTCCAAATCCACCCTCCAACTCCACCCTCCAACTCCATCCTCCACCCTCCAACTCCAGCTCCACCCTCCAAATCAAAAGCCAACTCCACCCTCCAACTCCACCCTCCAAATCAAAAGCCAACTGCACCCTCCAACTTTACCATCCAACTCCACCCTCCAACTCTACCCTCCAACTCCATCCTCCAACTCCACCCTCCAACTCTACACTTCAACTACACCATCCAACTCCACCATCCAACTACACCATCCAAATCAAAATCCTACATCCGAATCCACCATCCAACTCTACCCTCCAAATCCACCCTCCAAATCCAACTCCACCCTCCAAATCCGACTCCAGCCTCCAATACCAGCCTCCAACTCCAGCCTCCAACTCCACCATCCAAATCCACCCTCCAAATCCACCCTCCAAATCCACCCTCAAACTCCACCATCCAAATCCAACCTCAAAATCCAAATCCAAATACACCCTCAAAATCCAACTCCACCCTCCAAATCCAAATCCACCCTCAAACTCCACCATACAACTCCACCATCCAAAAACACCATCCAACTCCAAATCCTACATCCAAATACAAATCCACTATCCAACTCCACCCTCCAACTCCACCCTCCAACTCCTCCCTCCAACTCCACCCTGCAACTCCACCATCCAACTCTACCCTCCAACTCCACCCCCCAACTCCAACTCGATCCTCCAACTCCACCCTTCAACTCCAACTCCACCATGCAACTCCATCCTCCACCCTCCACCCTCCAACTCCACCATACAACTCTATCCTCCACCCTCCAACTCCACCTTCCAACTCCAACTCCACCTGCAAAAACAACCATCCAAATCCAGCCTCCAAATCCACCCTCCAACTTCACCCTCCAACTTCACCCTCCAACTCCACCCTCCAACTCCACCCTCAAGCTTCACCCTCCAGCTCCACCCTCCAACTCCACCCTCCAAATCCAGCCTCAAACTGCACCCTCTAACTCCAACTCCACTCTCCAACTCGACCCTACAAATCCACCCTCCTACTCCACCCTCCAACTCCGCTCTCCAACTACACCCTCCAACTCTACCATCCAACTCCACCCTCCAACTCCACCCCCCAACTCCACCCTCCAACTCCTCCATCCTACTCCACCATCCAAATCAAAATCCTACATCCGAATCCACCATCCAACTCTACCCTCCAAATCGACCCTCCAAATCCAACTCCACCGTCCAAATCATCCCTCCAACTCCACCCTCCAAATCATCCCTCCAACTTCACCCTCCAAATCATCCCTCCAAATCAAGCCTCCAACTCCACCCTCCAAATCTACCCTCCAACTCCACCATCCAAATCAAAATCCTACATCCAAATCCACCATCCAACTTCACCCTCCAAATCCACCCTCCAAATCCAACTCCACCCCCAACTCCAAACTCCAACTCCACCCTCCAAATCATCCCTCCAACTCCACCCTCCAACACCACCTTCCAACTCCACCCTCCAACTCCACCCTCCAACTCCACCCTCTAACTCCAACTACACCCTTCAAATCAAAAGCCAACTCCACCATCCAACTCCACCCTCCAAATCAAAAGCCAACTCCACCCTCCAAATCAAAAGCCAACTCCACCTCCAACTCCACCCTCCAACTCCACCCTCCAAATTCAAACCAGTATTGTTTGTAATATCAATGCATGTAACTCACATAAATACAACACATATTGCATTAAAATGCTATAGGTGTCACATTTGCAAAAGTTATAACTATTAGCGTTGTAAATGACAAAGCAATTATTTTCACTATTTTCCACAACAAAACATTTTTAAAAAATGGACTTTTACAATAGCAATAGCTCAAATTTTGCAAATGAGAAACATATTGTATTGCATTTTAACACCTGTTAACTTCTGCTGATCTGATGCTCTCTTTCACCACACCTCCTTCTCTAACTTCCTATTCTCCCTACTCTAGCGCTACCACTCTACCCGCCCACCACTCTACCTGCCCACCACTCGATCCGCCACCTCTTGATCCGCCACCACTCGATTAGCCACCACTCGATCCGCCACCACTCGATCAAACTCCACCCTCCTAGTCCAAAATAACCCTCCAACACCACCCTACAACTCCACCCTCCAAACTCTCCCTCCTAATCCACCCTCCAACTCCACCCTCCAAAACGTCCCTCCAACTCCACACTCCAACTCCACCTTCAAAATCCACCCTCCAAATCCACAATCCAAGTACTACTTCACCCTCCAAATCCACCCTCCAACTACACCCTCTAACTCCACCCTCCAACTCAACACTCCAAATCGACCCTCCAACTCCACCCTCTAATTCGACCCTCCAACTACAAATCCACCCTCCAACACCACCCTCCGAAAAGACCATCCAATTCCACCCTCCAACGCCACTGTCCAACTCCACCCTCCAACTCCAACATCCAAATCCATCCTACAAATCCACCCTACAACTACAACTCCACCCTCCAAATCAAAAGCCAACTGCACCCTCCAACTTCACCCTCCAACTCCACCCTACAACTCCACCCTCCAACACCATCCTCCAACTCCACCCTCCAACTCCACCCTCCAACTCCACACTTCAACTACACCATCCAACTACACCATCCAAATCAAAATCCTACATCCAAATCCACCATCCATCTCTACCCTCCAAATCCACCCTCCAAATCCAACTCCACCCTCCAAATCCAACTCCAGCCTCCAATACCAGCCTCCAATACCAGCCTCCAACTCCAGCCTCCAACTCAACCCTCCAAATCCACCCTTCAAATACACCCTCCAAATCCACCCTCAAACTCCACCATCCAAATCCAACCTCAAAATCCAAATCCAAATCCAGCCTCAAAATCCAACTCCACCCTCCAAATCCAAATCCACCCTAAAACTCCACTGTACAACTCCACCATCCAAAAACACCATCCAACCCCAAATCCTACATCCAAATACAAATCCACTATCCAACTCCACCCTCAAACTCCTCCCTCCAACTCCACCCTGCAACTCCACCATCCAACTCCACCCTCCAACTCCACCCTCCAACTCCAACTCGATCCTCCAACTCCACCCTTCAACTCCAACTCCACCATCCAACTCCATCCTCCACCCTCCACCCTCCAACTCCACCAAACAACTCTATCCTCCACCCTCCAACTCCACCCTCCAACTCCAACTCCAACTGCAAAAACAACCATCCAAATCCACCCTCCAGCTCCACCCTCCAACTCCACCCTCCAAATCCAGCCTCAAACTCCACCCTCTAACTCCAACTCCACTCTCTAACTCAACCCTACAAATCCACCCTCCAACTCCACCCTCCAACTCCGCCCTCCAACTACACCCTCCAACTCCACCATCCAACTCCACCCTCCAACTCCACCCCCCAACTCCACCCTCCAACTCCTCCATCCTACTCCACCACCCAAATCGAAATCTTACATCCAAATCCACCATCTAACTCTACCCTCCAAATCGACCCTCCAAATCCAACTCCACTGTCCAAATCATGCCTCCAACTCCACCCTCCATATCATCCCTCCAACTCCACCCTCCAAATCATCCCTCCAAATCATCCCTCCAAATCAACCTTGCAACTCCACCCTCCAAATCTACCCTCCAACTCCACCCTCCAACTCCACCCTCCAACTCCACCATCCAAATCAAAATCCTATATCCAAATTGAAATCCACCATCCAACTTCACCCTCCAAATCCACCCTCCAAATCCAACTCCACCCCAAACTCCGACTCCACCCTCCAAATCATCCCTCCAACTGCACCCTCCAACACCACCTTCCAACTCCATCCTCCAACTCCACCCTCCAACTCCAACTCCACCCTCCAAATCAAAAGCCAACTCCACCATCCAACTCCACCCTCCAAATCAAAAGCCAACTCCACCCTCCAACTCCACCCTCCAAATCAATAGCCAACTCCACCTCCAACTCCACCCTCCACCTCCACCCTCCAAATCTAAACCAGTATTGTTTGTAATATCAATGCATGTAAGTCACATAAATACAACACATATTGCATTACAAACGCTATAGGTGTCACATTTGCAAAAGTTATAACTATTAGCGTTGTAAATGACAAAGCAATTATTTTCACTATTTTCCACAACAAAACATTTTTAAAAATTGGACTTTTACAATAGCAATAGCTCAAATTTTGCAAATGAGAAACCTATTGTATTGCATTTTAACACCCGTTAACTTCTGCTGATCTGATGCTCTCTTTCACCACACCTCCTTCTCTAACTCCCTATTCTCCCTACTCTAGCGCCACCACTCTACCCACCCACCACTCTACACGCCCACCACTCTACCTGCCCACAACTCGATCCGCCACCACTTGATCCGCCACCACTCGATCCGCCACCACTCGATCAAACTCCACCCTCCAACTCAAAAAAAAACCCTCCAACACCACCCTACAACTCCACCCTCCAAACCCTCCCTCCTAATCCACCCTCCAACTCCACCCTCCAAAACTCACTCCAACTCCACACTCCAACTCCACCCTCAAAATCCACCCTCCAAATCCACAATCCAAGTACTACTACACCCTCCAAATCCACCCTCCAACTAAACCCTCTAACTCCACCCTCCAAATCAACACTCCAAATCGACCCTCCAACTCCACCCTCTAACTCGACCCTCCAACTACAAATACACCCTGCAACACCACCCTCCAAAAACACCATCCAATTCCACCCTCCAACGCCACCGTCCAACTCCACCCTCCAACTCCAACATCCAAATCCACCCTACAAATCCACCCTACAACTACAACTCCAGCCTGCAAATCCACCCTACATATCCACCCTCCAAATCCACATGTAAACTACAGACTCCCACTCCACTCTCCCACTCCACCCTCCAACTACACCCTCCCACTCTACCCTCAACTCCACCCTCCAACTCCAACTCCACCCTCCAACTCCACCATCCAACTCCACAATCAAAATCCTACATCCAAATCCACCATTCAACTCTACCCTCCAAATCCACCCTCCAAATCCAACTCCAGCCCCAAATCCACCCCCCAACTCCACCCCCCAACTCAACCCCCCAACTCTACCCTCTAAATCATCCTTCCAACTCCACCCTCCAAATCATCCCACCAACTCCACCCTCCAAATACACCCTCCAAATACACCCTCCAAATCCACCCTCCAACTCCACCCTCCAACTCCACCCTCCACCCTCCAACTCCAGCTCCACCCTCCAAATCAAAAGCCAACTCCACCCTCCAACTCCACCCTCCAAATCAAAAGCCAACTGCACCCTCCAACTTCACCCTCCAACTCCACCCTACAACTCCACCCTCCAACTCCATCCTCCAACTCCACCCTCCAACTCCACACTTCAACTGCACCATCCAACTACACCATCCAACGACACCATCCAAATCAAAATCCTACATCCAAATTCACCATCCAACTCTACCCTCCAAATGCACCCTCCAAATCCAACTCCACCCTCCAAATCCGACTCCAGCCTCCAATACCAGCCTCCAACTCCAGCCTCCAACTCCACCCTCCAAATCCACCCTCCAAATCCACCCTCCAAATCCACCCTCAAACTCCACCATCCAAATACAACCTCAAAATCCAAATCCAAATCCACCCTCAAAATCCAACTCCACCCTCCAAATCCACCCTCAAACTCCACCATCCAACTCCACCATCCAAAAACACCATCCAACTCCACCCTGCAACTCCACCATCCAACACCACCCTCCAACTCCACCCTCCAACTCCAACTCGATCCTCCAACTCCACACTTCAACTCCAACTCCACCATCCAACTCCATCCTCCACCCTCCACCCTCCACCCTCCAACTCCACCATACAACTCTATCCTCCTCCCTCCAACTCCACCTGCAAAAACAACCATCCAAATCCAGTCTCCAAATCCACCCTTCAACTCCACCCTCCAACTTCACCCTCCAACTCCACCCTCCAACTCCACCCTCAAGCTCCACCCTCCAGCTCCACCCTCCAGCTCCACCCTCCAACTCCACCCTCCAAATACAGCCTCAAACTCCACCCTCTAACTCCAACTCCACTTTCCAACTCCACCCTACAAATCCACCCTCCAACTACACCCTCCAACTATACCCTCCAACTCCACCCTCAAACTCCACCCTCCAACTCCTCCATCCTACTCCACCACCCAAATCGAAATCTTACATCCAAATCCACCATCCAACTCTACCCTCCAAATCGACCCTCCAAATCCAACTCCACTGTCCAAATCATCCCTACAACTCCACCCTCCATATCATCCCTCCAACTCCACCCTCCAAATCATCCCTCCAAATCAACCTTGCAACTCCACCCTCCAAATCTACCCTCCAACTCCACCCTCCAACTCCACCCTCCAACTCCACCATCCAAATCAAAATCCTATATCCAAATCCAAATCCACCATCCAACTTCACCCTCCAAATCCACCCTCCAAATCCAACTCCACCCCCAACTCCAAACTCCGACTCCACCCTCCAAATCATCCCTCCAACTCCACCCTCCAACACCACCTTCCAACTCCACCCTCCAATTCCACCCTCCAACTCCAACTCCACCCTCCAAATCAAAAGCCAACTCCACCATCCAACTCCACCCTCCAAATCAAAAGCCAACTCCACCCTCCAACTCCACCCTCCAAATCAATCGCCAACTCCACCTCCAACTCCACCCTCCACCTCCACCCTCCAAATCTAAACCAGTATTGTTTGTAATATCAATGCATGTAAGTCACATAAATACAACACATATTGCATTACAAACGCTATAGGTGTCACATTTGCAAAAGTTATAACTATTAGCGTAGTAAATGACAAAGCAATTATTTTCACTATTTTCCACCACAAAACATTTTTAAAAAATTGGACTTTTACAATAGCAATAGCTCAAATTTTGCAAATGAGAAACATATTGTATTGCATTTTAACACCCGTTAACTTCTGCTGATCTGATGCTCTCTTTCACCACACCTCCTTCTCTAACTCCCTATTCTATTCTCTTCTCCTGTGCTGATCTGCTGCTCTCTTCCACCCCACCTCCTTCTTTAACTCCCTGTTCTCTTCTGGTGTGCTGATCTGTTCCTCTCTTTCAACAAATCCTTCTCTAACTCCCTGTTCTCTTCTCTTCTCCTGTGCAGAACTGCTGATCTCTTCCAACCTGCCTCCTTCTCTAACTCCCTGTACTCTTCTCTTCTCCTGTGCTGATCTGCTGCTCTCTTCCACCCCGCCTCCTTCTTTAACAACTTGTTTTCTTCTCCTGTGCTAATCTGCTGTTCTCTTCCACCCGCCTCTTTCACTAAATCCCTGTTCTCTTCTCCAGAGCTGATCTGCAGCTCTCTTCAAACCGCCCCCTTCTCTACCTCCCTATTCTCTTCTCCGGTCCTGTTCTGCTACTCTCTTGAACAACACCTCCTTCTGTAACTCCATGTTCTCTTTGCCTGTGCTAATCTGCTGCTCTCTTTCACCCACCTCCTTCTGTAACTCCCTGTTCTCTTCTGCTGTGCTGATCTGCTGCTCTCTTCCACCCACCTGCTTCTCTAACTCCCTGTTCTATTCTGCTGTGCTGATCTGCTGCTCTCTTCCACCCCACCTCCTTATTTAACTTCAAGTTCTCTTCGCCTGTGATAATCTGCTGCTCTCTTCCACCCACCTCCTTCTGTAACTCCCTATTCTCTTATGCTGTGCTGATCTGATGCTCTCTTCCACCCACGTCCTTCTGTAATGCCCTGTTCTCCTCTGCTGTGCTGATCTGTTGCTCTCTTCCACCCACCTCATTCTCTAACTCTCTGTTCTCTTCTTTTAGCCCTCTGCTGAAATGCTGCTCTCTTCCACCCCGCCTCCTTCTTTAACTCCCTGTTCTCTTATGCTGATCTGCTGCTCTCTTCCACATCGCATCCTTCTCTAACTCACTGGTCTCTTCTCCTGTGCTAATCTGCTGCTCTCTTCCACCCCACCTCCTTCTCTAACTCCCTGTTCTCTTCTGCTGTGCTGATTTGCTCCTCTCTTCCACCCACCTCCTTCTCTAACTCCCTGTTCTCTTCTCTTCTCCCGTGCTGATCTGCTGCTCTCTTCTACCCTGCCTCCTTCTCTAACTCAAAGTGCTCTTCTCCTGTGCTAATCTGCTGCTCTCTTCCACCCCATCTCCTTCTTTAGCTCACTGTGCTAAACTGCTGTTCTCTTCCACCGCCTCTTTCTCTAACTCCCTGTTCTCTTGTCCTGGGCCGATCTGCTGTTCTCTTCCACCCCACATCCTTGTTAACTCTCTGTTCTCTTATCCTGTGCTGATATGCTGCTCTCTTCCACCCCAAATCCTTCTTTAACTCCCTGTTCTCTTCTGCTGTGCTGTTCTGCTCCTCTCATCCACCCACTTCCTTCTCTAACTCCCTTTTCTCTTCTCTTCTCCCATGCTGATCTGCTGCTCTCTTCCACTCTGCCTCTTTCTCCAACTCACTGTTCTCTTCTCCTGTGCTAATCTGCTGCTCTCTTCCACCCGCCTCCTTCTTTGACTTCCTGTTTTCTTCTCCTGTGCTAAACTGCTGTTCTCTTCCACCCGCCTCTTTCTCTAACTCCCTTTTCTCTTCTCCAGTGCTGATCAGCTGTTCTCTTCCACCCGCATCCTTTTTAACTGCCTGTTCTCTTATCCTGTGCTGATCTGCTGCTCTCTTCCACACGCCTCCTTCTTTAACTCTATTTTCTCTTTTGCTGTGATGTTATGCTGCTCTCTTCCACCCACCTCCTTCTCCAACTCCCTAGTCTCTTCTCTTCTCCCGAGCTGAACTGATGCTCTCTTCCAACTGCCTTCTTCTCGAGCCCCCAGTTCTCTTCTCTTCTCCTGTGCTGATCTGCTGCCCTATTCTCTTATGCTGTGCTGATCTGATACTCTCTTCCACCCACCTCCTTCTGTAACGCCCTGTTCTCCTCTGCTGTGCTGATCTGCTGCTCTCTTCCACCCGCCTCCTTCTCTAACTCCCTGTTCTCTTCTTTCAGCCCTCTGCTGACCTGCTGCTCTCTTCCACCCTGCCTCCTTCTTTAACTCTCTGTTCTCTTATGCTGATCTGCTGCTCTCTTCCACATCGCATCCTTCTCTAACTCACTGTCCTCTTCTCCTGTGCTAATCTGCTGCTCTCTTCCACCCCACCTCCTTCTTTAACTCCCTGTTCTCTTCTGCTGTGCTGATTTGCTCCTCTCTTCTACCCACCTCCTTCTCTAACTCCCTGTTCTCTTCTCTTCTCCCATGCTGATCTGCTGCTCTCTTCCACTCTGCCTCCTTCTCTAACTCACTTTCACTACCTCACTACCTCACTCTCTCTATCTACCTCACTCTCTCTCTCTCACTACCTCACAACCTCACTCTCCCTCACTACCCCACTCTCTCTCACTACCTCACTACCTCTATCACTACCTCACTCTCACTACCTCACAACCTCATTCTTCCTCACTACCTCACTCTCTCTCTATATCGTTCGGCCTACCTCATTCTCTCTATCTCACTACCTCACTACCTCCATATCTCAATACATCACTATCTATCTCTGTCGCTCACTACCTCACTCTCTCTCAGTACCTCACTCTCTCTCTCACTACCTCATTCTCTCTCACTACCTCACTCTCTCTCTCGTACTACCTCACTCTCAGTCTCTTTATCTCACTACCTCACAACCTCACTCTCCCTCACTACCTCACTCTCTCTCACAACCTCACTCACTCTCTCTCACTACCTCACTCTCTCTATCTACCTCACTAATTCACTCTCTCTCTCACTCACTACCTCACAACCCCACTCTCCCTCACTACACCACTCTCTCTCTCTCACACTACCTCACTACCTCACTCTCTCTCTATCTCGTTCGGCCTACCTCACTCTCTCTCTCTCACTACCTCACTCTCTCTCTCTCACTACGTCACTACCTCACTCTCTCTATCACTACCTCACTCTCTCTACCTCACTCTCTCTATCTCACTATCTCACTACCTCACTACCTCACTACCTCACTACCTCACTACCTCTCTATCTCACTACCTCACTATCTCTTTCCATCGCTCACTACCTCACTATCTCTTTCTATCCCTCACTACCTCACTCTCTCTCTCACTACCTCTCTCTCTCTCTCTCACTACCTCACTCTCTCTCTCTATCTCACTACCTCACAACCTCACTCTCCCTCACTCTCTCTCACTACCTCACTACCTCACTCTCTATCTACCTCACTCTCTCTCTCTCACTACCTCACTCTCCCTCACTACCTCACTCTCTCTATCTCACTACCTCACTACCTCAGTCTCTTTCTATCTCACTACCTCACTACCTCACTCTCTCTCTATCTCACTACCTCACTACCTCACTCTCTCTCTCTACCTCACTACCTCACTCTCTCTCTCTACCTCACTACCTCACTCTCTCTCTCTACCTCACTCACACACTCTCTCTCTTACACACTCTCTCTCTTACACACTCTCTCTTACATACTTTCTCTCTTACACACTTTCTCTCTTACACACTCTCTTACACACTCTCTCTCACACACTCTCTCTCTTACACACTCTCTCTCACACACACTCTCACACACTCTCACACACACTCTCTCTCTCACTCTCACACTCTCTCACTCTCTCACACTCTCTCTCATACTCTCTCACTCTCTCCCACACTCTCTCTCTCACACTCTCTCTCACACACACACTCTCTATCTCACACCCACACTCTCACACACACACATACTCTCTCTCACACACACACACTCTCTCTCTCATACACACACTCTCTCTCACACGGACACTCTCTCTCACACACACACTCTCTCTTTCAAATTCTCTCTCTCACACACAGTACAGCCTTCTACCACCACCACTCTACAACTCTCTCCACCAACACTCTACCACTCTATCTGCCACCACTGTATCCGCCACCAATCTATCCGCCACCACTCTATCCGCCACAACCCTATGCGCCATCACTCTGTGGATCACCACTCTAGCGCCCACACTCTAGCGCCCACACTCTAGCACCCACACTCTAGCAGCACCCACACTCTAGTGCCACCACTCTGGCACCACCACTCTAGCGTCACCACTCTAGCGTCACCACTCTATCCGCCCACCACTCTACCCGCCCACCACTCTGCCCGCCCACCACTCGATCTGCCACCAATCGATCTGCCACCACTCAATCCGCCACCACTCGATCCACCACCACTCGATCTGCCACCACTTGATCCGCCACCACTCGATCTGCCATCACTCGATCAAACTCCACCCTCCAACTCCAAAACAACCCTCCAACACCACCCTACTACTCCACCCTCCAAACCCTCCCTCTTAATCTACCCTCCAACTCCACCCTCCAAAACGACCCTCCAACTCCACACTCCAACTCCACCATCAAAATCCACCCTCCAAATCCGCCATCCAAATCCATAATCCAAGTACTACTACACCCTCCAAATCCATCCTCCAACCACACGCTCTAACTCCACCATCCAACTACACCCTCCAACTCAACACACCAAATCCACATTCCAACTCCACCCTCCAAAAACACTATCCACCTCCACCCTCCAACTCCACCGTCCAACTCCTCCCTCCAACTCCAACATCCAAATCCACCCTACAAATCCACCCTTCAACTACAACTCCAGCCTCCAGATCCACCCTCCAAATCCACCTGCAAACTACAACTACAGACTCCAACTCCACACTCCCACTCCATCCTCCCACTTCACCCTCCCACTCCACCCACCAACTCCACCCTCCAACTCCACCCTCCAACTACAACCCCACCCGTCAACTCCACCCTCCAACTACAACTCCAGCCTCAAACTCCACCCTCCAACTCCACCCTCCAACTCCACCCTCCAACTCCACCTCCACCCTCCAAATCCAACTCCACCCTCCAAATCCAAATCTACCCTCCAACTCCACCCTCCAACTCCAAATCCAAATACACCCTCCAACTCCACCCTCCAACTCCACACTCTAAATCCACCTTCAAAATCCACACTCTAATTACACCCTCAAAATCCACCCTCAAAATTCACACTCTAACTCCACCATGCAAATCCACCCTCCAAATCCTCCATCCAAATCCATTCCCAACTTCACCCTCCAAATCCAACTCCATCCTCCAAATCCAACTCCAGCCTCCAACTCCAGGCTCCAACTCCAAATCCAGCCTCCAACTCCTGCCTCCATCTCCACCCTCCAAATCCACCGTCCAACTCCACCCTCAAACTCCACCCTCAAAATCCACCCTCAAAATCCACCCTCCAAATCCACCCTCAAAATCCACCCTCAAAAACCAAATCCAAATCTACCCTCAAAATCCAAATCCACCCTCAAAAACCAATTCCACCCGCAAACTCCACCATACAACTCCACCCACCAAATTCACCATCCAACTCGAACTTCACCATCATACTCCACCACCCAAAAACACCATGCAACTCCAAATCCTACATCAAAATACAAATCCACCATCCAACTCTACCCTCTTACTCCACCCTCCAACTCCACCCTTCAACTCCACCCTCCAACTCCACCCTCCAACTCCACCCTCCAACTCCACCCTCCAACTCTACCCTCCAACTCCACCCTCCAACTCCACCCTCCAACTCTACCCTCCAACTCTACCCTCCAACTCCACCCTCCAAATCCACCCTCCAACTCCACCCTCCAACTCCACCCTCCACCTCCACCCTCCAAATCCACCCTCAAAATCCACCATCCAAATCCACCATCCATCTCCATCCTCTAACTCCACTCTCAAAATCCAAATCCAGCCTCCAACTCCACACTCCAACTCCAACTCCACCCTCCAACTCCAACTCCACCCTCAAACTCAAAATGCAACTCCACCCTCCAAATCGACCCTACAACTCCACTCTCCAACTCCACTCTCCAACTCCACCCTCCAACTCCACCCTCCAACTCCACCCTTAAACTCCACCATCCAACTCCACAATCAAAATCCAACATCCAATTCAAAACCCACCATCCAACTCTACCCTCCAAATCTACCCTCCAAATCCAACTCCATCCCAACTCCACACCAACTCCACCCCCCAACTCCACCCTCCACCTCCACCCTCCAAATCATTCCTCCAACTCCACCCTCCAAATCATCCCTCCAACTCCACCCTCCAAATCATCCTACTAAATCCACCCTCCAAAACCACCCTCCAAATCCACCCTCCCACTCCACGCTCCAACTCCACCCTCCAACTCTAACTCCACCCTACAAATCAAAAGCCAACTCCACCCTCCAACTCCACCCTTCAAATCAAAAGCCAACTCCACCCTCCAACTCCACCCTCCAACTACACCCTTCAACTCCACCCTCCAACTACACCATCCAACTACACCATCCAAATAAAAATCCTACATCCAAATCCAAATCCACCATCCAACTCTACCCTCCAAATCCACCCTCCAAATCGAAATCCACCCTCCAAATCCAACTCCACCTTCCAATTCCAACTCCACCTTCCAAATCCAACTCCAGCCTCCAACTCCAGCCTCCAAATCCAGCATCCAACTCCACCCTCCAACTCCAGGCTCCAACTCCAGCCTCCAACTCCAGCCTCCAACTCCAGCCTCCAACTCCACCCTCCAACTCCACCCTCCAAATCCACCCTCAAACTCCACCATCCAAATCCAACCTCAAAAACCAAATCCAAATACACTTTCAAAATCCAACCCCACCCTCAAAATCCATATCCACCCTCAAACTCCACCATACAACTCCATCCTCCAAATCCACCATCTAACTCCAACTCCACCATCAAACTCCACCATCCAAACACACCATCCAACTCCAAATCCTATATCCAAATACAAATCCACCATCCAACTCTACCCTCCAACTCCACCCACCAACTACACCATCCAACTACATCATCCAAATTAAAATACTACATCCAAATCCACCATCCAACTCTACTCTCCAAATCTACCCTCCAACTCCACCCTCCAACTCCACCATCCAACTCAACCATCCAAATCAAAATCCTACATCCAACTCCACCCTCCAACTCCACCCTCTAACTACACCATCCAACTCCACCATCCAAATCAAAATACTACATCCAAATCCACCATCCAACTCTACTCTCCAAATCTACCCTCCAACTCCACCCTCCAACTCCACCATCCAACTCCACCATCCAAATCAAAATCCTACATCCAACTCCACCCTCCAACTCTACCCTCCAACTCTACCCTCCAACTCCACCCTCCAAATCCACCCTCCAACTCCACCCTCCAACTCCACCCTCCAACTCCACCCTCCAAATCCACCCTCAAAATCCACCATCCAAATCCACCATCCATCTCCATCCTCTAACTCCACTCTCAAAATCCAAATCCAGCCTCCAACTCCACACTCCAACTCCATCTCCACCCTCCAACTCCAACTCCACCCTCAAACTCAAAATGCAACTCCACCCTCCAAATCGACCCTACAACTCCACTCTCCAACTCCACTCTCCAACTCCACCCTCCAACTCCACCCTCCAACTCCACCCTCCAACTTCACACTCAAACTCCACCATCCAACTCCACAATCAAAATCCAACATCCAATTCAAAACCCACCATCCAACTCTACCCTCCAAATCTACCCTCCAAATCCAACTCCACCCCAACTCCACACCAACTCCACCCCCCAACTCCACCCTCCACCTCCACCCTCCAAATCATCCCTCCAACTCCACCCTCCAAATCATCCTACTAAATCCACCCTCCAAAACCACCCTCCAAATCCACCCTCCCACTCCACGCTCCAACTCCACCCTCCAACTCTAACTCCACCCTACAAATCAAAAGCCAACTCCACCCTCCAACTCCACCCTTCAAATCAAAAGCCAACTCCACCCTCCAACTCTACCCTCCAACTCCACCCTCCAACTACACCCTTCAACTCCACCCTCCAACTACACCATCCAACTACACCATCCAAATAAAAATCCTACATCCAAATCCAAATCCACCATCCAACTCTACCCTCCAAATCCACCCTCCAAATCGAAATCCACCCTCCAAATCCAACTCCACCTTCCAATTCCAACTCCAACTTCCAAATCCAACTCCAGCCTCCAACTCCAGCCTCCAAATCCAGCATCCAACTCCACCCTCCAACTCCAGGCTCCAACTCCAGCCTCCAACTCCAGCCTCCAACTCCAGCCTCCAACTCCAGCCTCCAACTCCACCCTCCAACTCCACCCTCCAAATCCACCCTCAAACTCCACCATCCAAATCCAACCTCAAAAACCAAATCCAAATACACTTTCAAAATCCAACCCCACCCTCAAAATCCATATCCACCCTCAAACTCCACCATACAACTCCATCCTCCAAATCCACCATCCAACTCCAACTCCACCATCAAACTCCACCATCCAAACACACCATCCAACTCCAAATCCTATATCCAAATACAAATCCACCATCCAACTCTACCCTCCAACTCCACCCACCAACTACACCATCCAACTACATCATCCAAATCAAAATACTACATCCAAATCCACCATCCAACTCTACTCTCCAAATCTACCCTCCAACTCCACCCTCCAACTCCACCATCCAACTCCACCATCCAAATCAAAATCCTACATCCAACTCCACCCTCCAACTCCACCCTCTAACTACACCATCCAACTCCACCATCCAAATCAAAATCCTACATCCAAATCCAAATCATCCCTCCAACTCCACCCTCCAAATCATCCCTCCAACTCCACCCTCCAAATCATCCCACCAAATCTACCCTCCAAATCCACCCCCCAACTCCACCCTCCAACTCTAACTCCACCCTCCAAATCAAATGCCAACTCCACCCTCCAACTCCACCCTTCAAATCAAAAGCCAACTCCAACCTCCAACTCTACCCTCCAACTCCATCCTCCAACTACACCCTCCAACTACACCATCCAAATAAAAATCCTACATCCAAATTCAAATCCACCATCCAACTCTACCCTCCAGATCAACCCTCCAAATCCAAATCCACCCTCCAAAACCAACTCTGCCTTCCAATTCCAACTCCACCCTCCAAATCCATCTCCAGCCTCCAACTCCAGCCTCCAACTCCAGCATCCAACTCCAGCCTCCAACTCCAGGCTCCAACTCCAGCCTCCAACTCCAGTCTCCATTCCAGCCTATAACTCCACCCTCCAACTCCACCCTCCAACTCCACCCTCCAAATCCACCTTCAAACTCCACCATCCAATTCCAACCTCAAAAACCAAAAACAAATACACCCTCAAAATCCAACTCTACCCTCCAAATCCATATCCACCCTCAAACTCCACCATCCAACTCTATCCTCCAAATCCACCATCAAACTCTAACTCCAACATCAAACTCCACCATTCAAAAACACCATCCAACTCCAAATCCTACATCCAAATACAAATCCACCATCCAACTCTACCCTCCAACTCCACCATCCAATTCCACCCTCCAACTCCAACTCAACCCTCCAACTTCAACTCCACCCTCCAACTCCACCCTCCAACTCCTACTCTACCTGCCAAAACAACCCTCCAAATCCACCCTCCAACTCCACCCTCTAACTCCACCCTCCAAATCCATCCTCCAAATCCACCATCCAACTCCACCCTCCAGCTCTACCCTCCAACTACACCCTCCAAATCCAAATCCAGCCCCAAACTCCATCCTCCAACTCCACCCTCAAACTCAAAATGCAACTCCACCCTCCAACTCCAACCTCCGATTCCACCCTCCAACTCCACCATCTAACTCCACCATAAAAATCCAAATCCTACATCCAAATCCACCATCCAACTCTACCCTCCAAATCTACCCTCCAATTCCACCCTCCAACTACACCATCCAACTCCACCATAAAAATCCAAATCCTACATCTAACTCCACCCTCCAACTCCACCCTCTAACTACACCATCCAACTCCACCATCCAAATCAAAATACTACATCCAAATCCAAATCCACCATCCAACTCTACCCTCCAAATCCAACCTCCAAATCCACTCTCCAAATCCAACTCCAGCCTCCAACTCCAGGCTCCAACTCCAGCATCCAACTCCAGCCTCCAACACCAGCCTCCAACTTCAGCTTCCAACTCAGCCTTCAACTCCAGCCTCCGACTCCAGCCTTCAACTCCAGCCTCCAACTCCAACCTCCAACTCCACCCTCCAACTCCACCTTCCAACTCCACCCTCCAAATCCACCTTCCAAATCCACCTTCAAACTCCACCATCCAAATTCAACCTCAAAAACCAAATCCAAATATACCCTCAAAATCCAATACCACCCTCCAAATTCAAATCCACCCTCAAACTCCACCATGCAACTCTACCCTCCAAATCAACCATCCAACTCCAACTCCACCATCAAACTCCACCATCCAAAAACACCATCCAACTCCAAATCCAACATCCAAATACAAATCTACCCTCCAACTCCACCCTTCAACTCCAACTCTACCTTACAACTTCAACTCCACCCTCCAACTCCAACTCAAAATCCACCCTCCAAAACCACCCTCCAAAGCCACCCTCCAACTCCACCCTCCAACTCAAACCTCCAACTCCACCCTCCAAATCCACCCTCCAAATCCACCATCCAACTCCACCCTCCAGCTCCACCCTCCAGCTCCACCTTCCAAATCTAAATCCAGCCTCCAACTCCACCCTCCAACTCCAACTCCACCCTCAAACTCAAAATGCAACTCCACCCTCCAACTCCACCATCCAAATCCTACATCCAAATCCACCATCCAACTCTGCCCCCCAACTCCACCCTCCAACTCCACCCTTCAACTCCACCCTCCAAATCATCCCTCCAACTCCACCCTCCAAATCATCCTTCCAACTCCACCCTCCAAATCATCCCTCCAAATCCACCCTCCAACTCCACCCTCCAACTCCACCCTCCAACTCCACCTTCCAACTCCCAACTCCACCCTCCAAATCAAAAGCCAACTACACCCTCCAAATCAAAATCCAACTCCACCCTCCAAATCAAAAGCCAACTACACCCTCCAAATCAAAATCCAACTACACCCTCCAAATCAAAAGCCAACTCCACCCTCCAACTCCAACATCCAACTCCAACATCCAACTCCACCCTCCAACTCCACCCTCCAACTCTACCCTCCAAGTACACCATCCAACCCCACCATCCAAATCAAAATCCTACATCCAAATCCACCATCCACCTCTACCCTCCAAATCCAACTTCACCCTCAACTCCACCCTCCAACTCCACCCTCCAACTCCACCCTCCAAAACCACCCTCCAACTCCACCCTCCAACTCCGACTCCACCCTCCAAATCAAAAGCCAACTCCACCCTCCAACTCCACCCTCCAAATCCAACTCCACCCTCCAAATCCAAACCAGTGTTGTTTGTAATATCAATACATGTAAGTCACATAAATACAGCACATATCGCATTACAAAATCTATAGGTGTCACATTTGCAAAAGTTATAACTATTAGCGTTGTAAATGACAAAGCAGCTATTTTCACTATTTTCCACAACAAAACATTAACAAAAATTGGTCATATACAATAGCAATAGCTCAAACTTTGCAAATGAGAAACATATTGCATTGTATTTTAACACTCTGTTAACGTCTGCTGATCTGATGCTCTTTTTCACCACACCTCCTTCTCTAACTCCCTATACTTTTCAATTCTCCTGTGCTGATCTGCTGCTCTCTTCCACCCCACCTCCTTCTTTAACTCCCTGTTCTGTTCTGCTGTGCTGATCGGTTCCTCTCTTCCAACAAACTAATTCTCTAACTCCCTGTTCTCTTCTCTTCTCCTGTACAGAACTGCTGATCTCTTCCACCCTGCCTCCTTCTCTAACTCCCTGTTCTCTTCTCTTCTCCTCTGCTGATCTGCTGCTCTCTTCCACCCCACCTCCTTCTTTAACTCCCTGTTCTCTTCTGCTGTGCTGATTTGCTCCTCTCTTCCGCCCACCTCCTTCTCTAACTCCCTGTTCTCTTCTCTTCTCCCGTGCTGATCTGCTGCTCTCTTCCACTCTGCCTCCTTCTCTAACTCACTGTTCTCTTATCCTGTGCTCATCTCCTGCTCTCTTCCACCACTCCTCCTTCTTTAACTCACTATTCTCCTCTATTCTCCCGTACTAATCTACTGGTCTATTACACCGCCTCAATCTCTAACTCCCTGTTCTCTTTTGCTGTGCTGATCTGCTGCTCTCTTCCACCTCACCACTTTCTCTAACTCCCTGTTCTCTTCTCTTCTCCTGTGCTGATCTGATGCTCTCTTCCACCCATATCCTTCTCTTATTCCCTGTTCTCTTCTATTCTCCCGTACTAATCTACAGCTCTATTACACCGTCTCATTCTCAAACTCCCTGTTCTCTTCTCTTCTCCTGTGCCGAGCTGCTGTTCTCTTCCACCCACCTCCTTCTTTAAATATCTGTTCTCTTCTCCTGTGCTGATCTGCTGCTCTCTTCCACCACACCTCCTTCTTTAACTACCTGTTCTCTTCTCCTGTGCTGATCTGCTGTTCTCTTCCAACCAACTCCTTCTTTAACTACCTGTTCTCTTCTCCTGTGCTGATCTGCTGCTCTCTTCCACCCCACCTCCTTCTTTAACTCCCTGTTCTGTTCTGCTGTGCTGGTCTGTTTCTCTCTTCCAACAAACTCATTCTGTAACTCCCTGTTCTCTTTTCTTCTCCTGTACAGAACTGCTGATCTCTTCCACCCTGCCTCCTTCTCTAACTCCCTATTCTCTTCTCTTTTCCCCTGTGCTGATATGCTGCTCTCTTCCACCCCACCTCCTTCTTTAACTCCCTGTTCTCTTCTGCTGTGCTGATTTGCTCCTCTCTTCCGCCCACCTCCTTCTCTAACTCCCTGTTCTCTTCTCTTCTCCCGTGCTGATCTGCTGCTCTCTTCCACTCTGCCTCCTTCTCTAACTCACTGTTCTCTTATCCTGTGCTCATCTGCTGCTCTCTTCCACCACTTCTCCTTCTTTAACTCACTATTCTCTTCTATTCTCCCGTACTAATCTACTGGTCTATTACACCGCCTCAATCTCTAACTCCCTGTTCTCTTTTGCTGTGCTGATCTGCTGCTCTCTTCCACCTCACCACCTTCTCTAACTCCCTGTTCTCTTCTCTTCTCCTGTGCTGATCTGATGCTCTCTTCCACCCATATCCTTCTCTTATTCCCTGTTCTCTTCTATTCTCCCGTACTAATCTACAGCTCTATTACACCGTCTCATTCTCAAACTCCCTGTTCTCTTCTCTTCTCCTGTGCCGAGCTGCTGTTCTCTTCCACCCACCTCCTTCTTTAAATATCTGTTCTCTTCTCCTGTGCTGATCTGCTGCTCTCTTCCACCACACCTCCTTCTTTAACTACCTGTTCTCTTCTCCTGTGCGGATCTGCTGTTCTCTTCCAACCAACTCCTTCTTTAACTACCTGTTCTCTTCTCCTGTGCTGATCTGCTGCTCTCTTCCACCCCACCTCCTTCTTTAACTCCCTGTTCTGTTCTGCTGTGCTGATCTGTTCCTCTCTTCCAACAAACTCATTCTCTAACTCCCTGTTCTCTTCTCTTCTCCTGTACAGACCTGCTGATCTCTTCCACCCTGCCTCCTTCTCTAACTCCCTGTTCTCTTCTCTTCTCCTGTGCTTATCTGCTGCTCTCTTCCACCCCACCTCCTTCTTTAACTCCCTGTTCTCTTCTGCTGTGCTGATTTGCTCCTCTCTTCCGCCCACCTACTTCTCTAACTCCCTGTTCTCTTCTCTTCTCCCGTGCTGATCTGCTGCTCTCTTCCACTCTGCCTCCTTCTCTAACTCACTGTTCTCTTATCCTGTGCTCATCTGCTGCTCTCTTCCACCACTCCTCCTTCTTTACCTCACTATTCTCTTCTATTCTCCCGTACTAATCTACTGGTCTATTACACCGCCTCAATCTCTAACTCCCTGTTCTCTTTTGCTGTGCTGATCTGCTGCTCTCTTCCACCTCACCACCTTCTCTAACTCCCTGTTCTCTTCTCTTCTCCTGTGCTGATCTGATGCTCTCTTCCACCCATATCCTTCTCTTATTCCCTGTTCTCTTCTATTCTCCCGTACTAATCTACAGCTCTATTACACCGTCTCATTCTCAAACTCCCTGTTCTCTTCTCTTCTCCTGTGCCGAGCTGCTGTTCTCTTCCACCCACCTCCTTCTTTAAATATCTGTTCTCTTCTCCTGTGCTGATCTGCTGCTCTCTTCCACCACACCTCCTTCTTTAACTACCTGTTCTCTTCTCCTGTGCTGATCTGCTGTTCTCTTCCAACCAACTCCTTCTTTAACTACCTGTTCTCTTCTCCTGTGCTGATCTGCTGCTCTCTTCCACCCCACCTCCTTCTTTAACTCCCTGTTCTGTTCTGCTGTGCTGATCTGTTTCTCTCTTCCAACAAACTCATTCTGTAACTCCCTGTTCTCTTTTCTTCTCCTGTACAGAACTGCTGATCTCTTCCACCCTGCCTCCTTCTCTAACTCCCTGTTCTCTTCTCTTTTCCCCTGTGCTGATATGCTGCTCTCTTCCACCCCACCTCCTTCTTTAACTCCCTGTTCTCTTCTGCTGTGCTGATTTGCTCCTCTCTTCCGCCCACCTCCTTCTCTAACTCCCTGTTCTCTTCTCTTCTCCCGTGCTGATCTGCTGCTCTCTTCCACTCTGCCTCCTTCTCTAACTCACTGTTCTCTTATCCTGTGCTCATCTGCTGCTCTCTTCCACCACTTCTCCTTCTTTAACTCACTATTCTCTTCTATTCTCCCGTACTAATCTACTGGTCTATTACACCGCCTCAATCTCTAACTCCCTGTTCTCTTTTGCTGTGCTGATCTGCTGCTCTCTTCCACCTCACCACCTTCTCTAACTCCCTGTTCTCTTCTCTTCTCCTGTGCTGATCTGATGCTCTCTTCCACCCATATCCTTCTCTTATTCCCTGTTCTCTTCTATTCTCCCGTACTAATCTACAGCTCTATTACACCGTCTCATTCTCAAACTCCCTGTTCTCTTCTCTTCTCCTGTGCCGAGCTGCTGTTCTCTTCCACCCACCTCCTTCTTTAAATATCTGTTCTCTTCTCCTGTGCTGATCTGCTGCTCTCTTCCACCACACCTCCTTCTCTAACTCCCTGTTCTCTTCTCTTCTCCCGTGCTGATCTGCCGCTCTCTTCCACTCTGCCTCCTTCTCTAACTCACTGTTCTCTTATCCTGTGCTCATCTCCTGCTCTCTTCCACCACTCCTCCTTCTTTAACTCACTATTCTCCTCTATTCTCCCGTACTAATCTACTGGTCTATTACACCGCCTCAATCTCTAACTCCCTGTTCTCTTTTGCTGTGCTGATCTGCTGCTCTCTTCCACCTCACCACCTTCTCTAACTCCCTGTTCTCTTCTCTTCTCCTGTGCTGATCTGATGCTCTCTTCCACCCATATCCTTCTCTTATTCCCTGTTCTCTTCTATTCTCCCGTACTAATCTACAGCTCTATTACACCGTCTCATTCTCAAACTCCCTGTTCTCTTCTCTTCTCCTGTGCCGAGCTGCTGTTCTCTTCCACCCACCTCCTTCTTTAAATATCTGTTCTCTTCTCCTGTGCTGATCTGCTGCTCTCTTCCACCACACCTCCTTCTTTAACTACCTGTTCTCTTCTCCTGTGCTGATCTGCTGTTCTCTTCCAACCAACTCCTTCTTTAACTACCTGTTCTCTTCTCCTGTGCTGATCTGCTGCTCTCTTCCACCCCACCTCCTTCTTTAACTCCCTGTTCTGTTCTGCTTTGCTGATCTGTTTCTCTCTTCCAACAAACTCATTCTGTAACTCCCTGTTCTCTTTTCTTCTCCTGTACAGAACTGGTAATCTCTTCCACCCTGCCTCCTTCTCTAACTCCCTGTTCTCTTCTCTTTTCCCCTGTGCTGATATGCTGCTCTCTTCCACCCCACCTCCTTCTTTAACTCCCTGTTCTCTTCTGCTGTGCTGATTTGCTCCTCTCTTCCGCCCACCTCCTTCTCTAACTCCCTGTTCTCTTCTCTTCTCCCGTGCTGATCTGCTGCTCTCTTCCACTCTGCCTCCTTCTCTAACTCACTGTTCTCTTATCCTGTGCTCATCTGCTGCTCTCTTCCACCACTTCTCCTTCTTTAACTCACTATTCTCTTCTATTCTCCCGTACTAATCTACTGGTCTATTACACCGCCTCAATCTCTAACTCCCTGTTCTCTTTTGCTGTGCTGATCTGCTGCTCTCTTCCACCTCACCACCTTCTCTAACTCCCTGTTCTCTTCTCTTCTCCTGTGCTGATCTGATGCTCTCTTCCACCCATATCCTTCTCTTATTCCCTGTTCTCTTCTATTCTCCCGTACTAATCTACAGCTCTATTACACCGTCTCATTCTCAAACTCCCTGTTCTCTTCTCTTCTCCTGTGCCGAGCTGCTGTTCTCTTCCACCCACCTCCTTCTTTAAATATCTGTTCTCTTCTCCTGTGCTGATCTGCTGCTCTCTTCCACCACACCTCCTTCTTTAACTACCTGTTCTCTTCTCCTGTGCGGATCTGCTGTTCTCTTCCAACCAACTCCTTCTTTAACTACCTGTTCTCTTCTCCTGTGCTGATCTGCTGCTCTCTTCCACCCCACCTCCTTCTTTAACTCCCTGTTCTGTTCTGCTGTGCTGATCTGTTCCTCTCTTCCAACAAACTCATTCTCTAACTCCCTGTTCTCTTCTCTTCTCCTGTACAGACCTGCTGATCTCTTCCACCCTGCCTCCTTCTCTAACTCCCTGTTCTCTTCTCTTCTCCTGTGCTTATCTGCTGCTCTCTTCCACCCCACCTCCTTCTTTAACTCCCTGTTCTCTTCTGCTGTGCTGATTTGCTCCTCTCTTCCGCCCACCTACTTCTCTAACTCCCTGTTCTCTTCTCTTCTCCCGTGCTGATCTGCTGCTCTCTTCCACTCTGCCTCCTTCTCTAACTCACTGTTCTCTTATCCTGTGCTCATCTGCTGCTCTCTTCCACCACTCCTCCTTCTTTACCTCACTATTCTCTTCTATTCTCCCGTACTAATCTACTGGTCTATTACACCGCCTCAATCTCTAACTCCCTGTTCTCTTTTGCTGTGCTGATCTGCTGCTCTCTTCCACCTCACCACCTTCTCTAACTCCCTGTTCTCTTCTCTTCTCCTGTGCTGATCTGATGCTCTCTTCCACCCATATCCTTCTCTTATTCCCTGTTCTCTTCTATTCTCCCGTACTAATCTACAGCTCTATTACACCGTCTCATTCTCAAACTCCCTGTTCTCTTCTCTTCTCCTGTGCCGAGCTGCTGTTCTCTTCCACCCACCTCCTTCTTTAAATATCTGTTCTCTTCTCCTGTGCTGATCTGCTGCTCTCTTCCACCACACCTCCTTCTCTAACTCCCTGTTCTCTTCTCTTCTCCCGTGCTGATCTGCCGCTCTCTTCCACTCTGCCTCCTTCTCTAACTCACTGTTCTCTTATCCTGTGCTCATCTCCTGCTCTCTTCCACCACTCCTCCTTCTTTAACTCACTATTCTCCTCTATTCTCCCGTACTAATCTACTGGTCTATTACACCGCCTCAATCTCTAACTCCCTGTTCTCTTTTGCTGTGCTGATCTGCTGCTCTCTTCCACCTCACCACCTTCTCTAACTCCCTGTTCTCTTCTCTTCTCCTGTGCTGATCTGATGCTCTCTTCCACCCATATCCTTCTCTTATTCCCTGTTCTCTTCTATTCTCCCGTACTAATCTACAGCTCTATTACACCGTCTCATTCTCAAACTCCCTGTTCTCTTCTCTTCTCCTGTGCCGAGCTGCTGTTCTCTTCCACCCACCTCCTTCTTTAAATATCTGTTCTCTTCTCCTGTGCTGATCTGCTGCTCTCTTCCACCACACCTCCTTCTTTAACTACCTGTTCTCTTCTCCTGTGCTGATCTGCTGTTCTCTTCCAACCAACTCCTTCTTTAACTACCTGTTCTCTTCTCCTGTGCTGATCTGCTGCTCTCTTCCACCCCACCTCCTTCTTTAACTCCCTGTTCTGTTCTGCTGTGCTGATCTGTTTCTCTCTTCCAACAAACTCATTCTGTAACTCCCTGTTCTCTTTTCTTCTCCTGTACAGAACTGCTGATCTCTTCCACCCTGCCTCCTTCTCTAACTCCCTGTTCTCTTCTCTTTTCCCCTGTGCTGATATGCTGCTCTCTTCCACCCCACCTCCTTCTTTAACTCCCTGTTCTCTTCTGCTGTGCTGATTTGCTCCTCTCTTCCGCCCACCTCCTTCTCTAACTCCCTGTTCTCTTCTCTTCTCCCGTGCTGATCTGCTGCTCTCTTCCACTCTGCCTCCTTCTCTAACTCACTGTTCTCTTATCCTGTGCTCATCTGCTGCTCTCTTCCACCACTTCTCCTTCTTTAACTCACTATTCTCTTCTATTCTCCCGTACTAATCTACTGGTCTATTACACCGCCTCAATCTCTAACTCCCTGTTCTCTTTTGCTGTGCTGATCTGCTGCTCTCTTCCACCTCACCACCTTCTCTAACTCCCTGTTCTCTTCTCTTCTCCTGTGCTGATCTGATGCTCTCTTCCACCCATATCCTTCTCTTATTCCCTGTTCTCTTCTATTCTCCCGTACTAATCTACAGCTCTATTACACCGTCTCATTCTCAAACTCCCTGTTCTCTTCTCTTCTCCTGTGCCGAGCTGCTGTTCTCTTCCACCCACCTCCTTCTTTAAATATATGTTCTCTTCTCCTGTGCTGATCTGCTGCTCTCTTCCACCACACCTCCTTCTTTAACTACCTGTTCTCTTCTCCTGTGCGGATCTGCTGTTCTCTTCCAACCAACTCCTTCTTTAACTACCTGTTCTCTTCTCCTGTGCTGATCTGCTGCTCTCTTCCACCCCACCTCCTTCTTTAACTCCCTGTTCTTTTCTGCTGTGCTGATCTGTTCCTCTCTTCCAACAAACTCATTCTCTAACTCCCTGTTCTCTTCTCTTCTCCTGTACAGACCTGCTGATCTCTTCCACCCTGCCTCCTTCTCTAACTCCCTGTTCTCTTCTCTTCTCCTGTGCTTATCTGCTGCTCTCTTCCACCCCACCTCCTTCTTTAACTCCCTGTTCTCTTCTGCTGTGCTGATTTGCTCCTCTCTTCCGCCCACCTACTTCTCTAACTCCCTGTTCTCTTCTCTTCTCCCGTGCTGATCTGCTGCTCTCTTCCACTCTGCCTCCTTCTCTAACTCACTGTTCTCTTATCCTGTGCTCATCTGCTGCTCTCTTCCACCACTCCTCCTTCTTTACCTCACTATTCTCTTCTATTCTCCCGTACTAATCTACTGGTCTATTACACCGCCTCAATCTCTAACTCCCTGTTCTCTTTTGCTGTGCTGATCTGCTGCTCTCTTCCACCTCACCACCTTCTCTAACTCCCTGTTCTCTTCTCTTCTCCTGTGCTGATCTGATGCTCTCTTCCACCCATATCCTTCTCTTATTCCCTGTTCTCTTCTATTCTCCCGTACTAATCTACAGCTCTATTACACCGTCTCATTCTCAAACTCCCTGTTCTCTTCTCTTCTCCTGTGCCGAGCTGCTGTTCTCTTCCACCCACCTCCTTCTTTAAATATCTGTTCTCTTCTCCTGTGCTGATCTGCTGCTCTCTTCCACCACACCTCCTTCTCTAACTCCCTGTTCTCTTCTCTTCTCCCGTGCTGATCTGCCGCTCTCTTCCACTCTGCCTCCTTCTCTAACTCACTGTTCTCTTATCCTGTGCTCATCTCCTGCTCTCTTCCACCACTCCTCCTTCTTTAACTCACTATTCTCCTCTATTCTCCCGTACTAATCTACTGGTCTATTACACCGCCTCAATCTCTAACTCCCTGTTCTCTTTTGCTGTGCTGATCTGCTGCTCTCTTCCACCTCACCACCTTCTCTAACTCCCTGTTCTCTTCTCTTCTCCTGTGCTGATCTGATGCTCTCTTCCACCCATATCCTTCTCTTATTCCCTGTTCTCTTCTATTCTCCCGTACTAATCTACAGCTCTATTACACCGTCTCATTCTCAAACTCCCTGTTCTCTTCTCTTCTCCTGTGCCGAGCTGCTGTTCTCTTCCACCCACCTCCTTCTTTAAATATCTGTTCTCTTCTCCTGTGCTGATCTGCTGCTCTCTTCCACCACACCTCCTTCTTTAACTACCTGTTCTCTTCTCCTGTGCTGATCTGCTGTTCTCTTCCAACCAACTCCTTCTTTAACTACCTGTTCTCTTCTCCTGTGCTGATCTGCTGCTCTCTTCCACCCACCTCCTTCTTTAACTCCCTGTTCTGTTCTGCTGTGCTGATCTGTTACTCTCTTCCAACAAACTCATTCTGTAACTCCCTGTTCTCTTTTCTTCTCCTGTACAGAACTGCTGATCTCTTCCACCCTGCCTCCTTCTCTAACTCCCTGTTCTCTTCTCTTTTCCCCTGTGCTGATATGCTGCTCTCTTCCACCCCACCTCCTTCTTTAACTCCCTGTTCTCTTCTGCTGTGCTGATTTGCTCCTCTCTTCCGCCCACCTCCTTCTCTAACTCCCTGTTCTCTTCTCTTCTCCCGTGCTGATCTGCTGCTCTCTTCCACTCTGCCTCCTTCTCTAACTCACTGTTCTCTTATCCTGTGCTCATCTGCTGCTCTCTTCCACCACTTCTCCTTCTTTAACTCACTATTCTCTTCTATTCTCCCGTACTAATCTACTGGTCTATTACACCGCCTCAATCTCTAACTCCCTGTTCTCTTTTGCTGTGCTGATCTGCTGCTCTCTTCCACCTCACCACCTTCTCTAACTCCCTGTTCTCTTCTCTTCTCCTGTGCTGATCTGATGCTCTCTTCCACCCATATCCTTCTCTTATTCCCTGTTCTCTTCTATTCTCCCGTACTAATCTACAGCTCTATTACACCGTCTCATTCTCAAACTCCCTGTTCTCTTCTCTTCTCCTGTGCCGAGCTGCTGTTCTCTTCCACCCACCTCCTTCTTTAAATATCTGTTCTCTTCTCCTGTGCTGATCTGCTGCTCTCTTCCACCACACCTCCTTCTTTAACTACCTGTTCTCTTCTCCTGTGCGGATCTGCTGTTCTCTTCCAACCAACTCCTTCTTTAACTACCTGTTCTCTTCTCCTGTGCTGATCTGCTGCTCTCTTCCACCCCACCTCCTTCTTTAACTCCCTGTTCTTTTCTGCTGTGCTGATCTGTTCCTCTCTTCCAACAAACTCATTCTCTAACTCCCTGTTCTCTTCTCTTCTCCTGTACAGACCTGCTGATCTCTTCCACCCTGCCTCCTTCTCTAACTCCCTGTTCTCTTCTCTTCTCCTGTGCTTATCTGCTGCTCTCTTCCACCCCACCTCCTTCTTTAACTCCCTGTTCTCTTCTGCTGTGCTGATTTGCTCCTCTCTTCCGCCCACCTACTTCTCTAACTCCCTGTTCTCTTCTCTTCTCCCGTGCTGATCTGCTGCTCTCTTCCACTCTGCCTCCTTCTCTAACTCACTGTTCTCTTATCCTGTGCTCATCTGCTGCTCTCTTCCACCACTCCTCCTTCTTTACCTCACTATTCTCTTCTATTCTCCCGTACTAATCTACTGGTCTATTACACCGCCTCAATCTCTAACTCCCTGTTCTCTTTTGCTGTGCTGATCTGCTGCTCTCTTCCACCTCACCACCTTCTCTAACTCCCTGTTCTCTTCTCTTCTCCTGTGCTGATCTGATGCTCTCTTCCACCCATATCCTTCTCTTATTCCCTGTTCTCTTCTATTCTCCCGTACTAATCTACAGCTCTATTACACCGTCTCATTCTCAAACTCCCTGTTCTCTTCTCTTCTCCTGTGCCGAGCTGCTGTTCTCTTCCACCCACCTCCTTCTTTAAATATCTGTTCTCTTCTCCTGTGCTGATCTGCTGCTCTCTTCCACCACACCTCCTTCTTTAACTACCTGTTCTCTTCTCCTGTGCTGATCTGCTGTTCTCTTCCAACCAACTCCTTCTTTAACTCCCTGTTCTCTTCTCCTGTGCTGTTCTGCTGCTTTCTTCCACCCCGCCTCCTTCTTTAACTCCCTGTTCTCTTCTCCTGTGCTGATCTGCTGCTTTCTAAAACCTGCCTACTTCTTTAACTCTCTGTTCATTTCTCCTGTGCTGATCTGCTGCTCCCTTCCACCGCCTCCTTCTTTAACTCCCTATTCTCTTCTACTGTGATAATCTTTAAGCTATCTTCCATCCGCCTACTTCTCTAACTCCCTTTTCTCTTCTCCTGTGCTGATCTGCTGTTCTCTTTCACCCGCCTCCTTCTCTAACTCCCTTTTCTCATCTCCTGTGCTGATCTGCTGTTCTCTTTCACCAGCCTCCTTCTTTAACTCCCTTTTCTCTTCTCCTGTGCTAAACTGTTGTTCTCTTTCACTCCGCCACAATAAGAAATATTCCCCCACGACCTATATAATTTTAACGGTGATAACTCTTACATATTTTCTGTTGTACTTTAACACATTGTGGCAACATCAATTTTTTTCATTTATAGTTTTATTATTTTTTATATATTTTGTAGTACAAAAAATCACTTATCAATTTATCATTTTAACTTGTAAATTTTTAAAGCTCATTTAGTAAAAATACATAGTGATGCATTTAAAACAATAAAAGACATATCCTACTCCATGCAGAAAAACTACATACACCTAAACCATTCCTACAGTCACACATACAAAAACTCATACATACTACATTCACTACTTATTCTGCGTCTGAGGGATCGCAGATTGAGGTTCGATATAATACGCAAGCTCTTTCACTCCGCCCCCTTCTCTAACTCACTGTTCTCTTCTCATGTGCTAATATGTTGTTCTCTTCCACCCGCTTCCTTACTTAACTCTCTGTTCTCTTCTCATGTGCTGATCTGCTCCTATCTTCCACCCACCTCCTTATTTAACTCCATGTTCTCTTCTCCTGTGCTGATCTGCTGCTCTCTTCCACTCCGCCTCCTTCTTTAACTCCATGTTCTCTTTGCCTGTGCTGATCGGCTGCTCTCTTCTACCCCGCATCCTTCTTTAACTCCATGTTTTCTTCTCCTGTGCTGATCTGCTGCTCTCTAAAACCCGCCTCCTTCTTTAACACCATGTTCTCTTCTCCTGTGCTGATCTGCTGCTCTCTTCCACCCGCTTCCTTATTTAAATCCATGTTCTCTTCATCTAAGCTGATCTGCTGCTCTCTTCCACCCGCCTCCTTCTTTAACTCCCTGTTCTGTTCTCCCATCCTGATCTGCTGCTTTCTTCCACCCCGCCCCTTCTCCAAAACCCTGTTCTCTTCTCCCGTACTGATCTGCTGTTCCCTTCTACCGCCTACTTCTCTAACTCCCTGTTCTCTTCTCCTGTGCTGATCTGCTGATCTCTTCAACATGCATCCTTCTTTAACTCCCTGTTCTCCTATAATCTGCTGCTCTCTTCCACATACATCCTTCTGTAACCGCACACTCACATACATACAACCATGCACACACACACATACAACAACACACATACAACCACACACACACAACCACACACATCTATCTATCGCCCTCACTCTAACTATCGCCTTCACTCTATCTATTTATCGCCCTCACTCCCTCTATCTATCACCCTCACTCCATCTATCTATCGCCCTCACTCCATCTATCTATCGCCCTCACTCTATCTATCTATCGCCCTCACTCTATCTATCACCCTCACTCTATTTATCTATCACCCTCTCTCTATCTATCTATCTATCCTATCTATCTATTGCACACCAACAGCATCACTCAGGGGCACCACAGCATCACTCAGGGGCACCACAACATCACTATGCGCTACCACAGCATCACTGAATGCCACAGCATCCCTTGTCGCCACCACAACATCACTCAGCGCCACCACAGTATCAATCTGTGCAAACATTCAACAACAACTCGTTCAAATATGTCCTCTCAACGTTTCAAGCTTTATTACAAATGTCACAAAGAATTTTGATTTTTCACTTCTGTTCTTATATTTTAGTCACAATAAAATACACTTAACATAATCTTCACAAAAGTTATTTACAAAAGTTTAAGCTATTGCCATTATAAATTACAATAACTTTTGTTTAAGTATTAATTATTTTAAAAAAAAGAAACATTGTTATTTGTAAAATCAATACTTCTAAGTCATGTAAATACAAAACATGCTGCATTAAAAATGCTATAGGTGTCACATTGTCAAAAAATAAAAGTATTAGCATTGTAAATGACAAAGCTATTACTTTCACCATTTAAAAAAAATAACACATAAATAACAAATTTGTCATGTACAGGACAAGCAACTCAAACTTTCCTAATGCGAGACCTATTGCATTGCAAATCATTGTTTCTATGTGGGATCACAGGTCTGGGCCCTCCGCCCCCCACAGTACGTCACATGTGAATCACACCTTGAGCAAAGCCTTTGAGCTGCATGGACTTGTTGCAATTGAGGGGGATCTCTTTGTGTGTAAGGTGATGTGCCTCACTTTTGGGACATCAATTGCTCTGGCTCTGGCCCTGGCCTCACCAGTCTGTAAGCACCTAAAGACCCGGTGATTGGAGTGGTGACTCAAGATTAATCTCCATGGTGTGCATTAGAAAGGGCCTATCAATGCAGGGTTTTCCTCCTCCTGCTCCTTGACAGGGTCATCAGCCACTAAAGGACAGGTACGACAGTCTCTGTGGCCATGTGTACGTCCCCAACCATGAGGGATCGCTCACTTCAGGTCATGCTCGTGAAGCCCGCTGGGGGACCATCAGGGAACAAAGCATCCCCAGTGACCAGTGAGCACCCCCCAGAGTCATACAGCCCAGTGGATCTCCCTTTCCTAGAGGCCTTATTCGGTTCCTTATGTGCAGACCGACAGGCAGTCTAGAAGGACATCTCCTTCAATTTTCCTGATTTGCGCCATAGTCGGGACAAAGTGGGAGGGAGGGTCTCCACTTTGGAGAACAAAGAGAGAGGTCAAAGCGAGGAGATTGAATGACGCTCCAGAAACAACAAATTGATTTGCAAAAGACCTATCCCAACGGATGCCAAGAGACCCAACTTGGTGGAATTCCTTAGGACTTACTTTCTTCACATTTTGGGAGCCTCAGTAGATGTGAAAATTAAGTTAGATGGGTTCCAAAGTTAGCAAAAGGCCCTCCTGCGGATATATTAGTTTGCATTCATGACTTTCAAGTAAAAGAATCCATACTATACATGAACAAGGATGTCCACCGACTCCAGTTTAGAGTACACGCACCTCTGCTGTATATAGACATGCTGGCCATTGCGCTTCAGACGCGGCATGACTTTTGCTTGGTCACAGCTCATCAAGAGTTGTTTTAATATAGTAAAATCTGTATATGCTCGAAAAAAGTAAAGGTAGCCTATTCCAATGGTAGGGGGCCCACAATGAGAAGGCGTGCCTCCATGCCTCGTTGTTCTGATGCGTTTTAGGCATAGAAGCAGTCAGTCACTTGACCTGAGCTGCCGCACCGGGTTATACGGTTGTAGTTTCTGCTTCAAATAAAGAGGGCCCTTCATCTGCAAGGTCTTGCATACCAGGCAGAGAAGTTTGAAAAGGGCATTCTTTTTAATTTGGAGCCAGTGAAGGGAATATAGAGAGGGCTCGGAGGGGGAGCAATGAGGAAGATTTAGTATCAATCTAGCAGCTCAATTCCGCACCAGCTGGAGCCATGGCCAACAGGCCTTCACTACTTCCCACCTGGAGGGCATATCCCATAATCCAAGTCGCTCATAATAAGTGCTTGTACCAGTGTCTTCCTAACCTGCAGAGGTTTCCATTAAAACATCTTTTGAAGGGTTTGCAGAATGCCAAAACAGGTACCAGACACTGTTTTGACTTGCTCCTTAATGGAGAGCTTGCCATCCATCAATATTCCCAAGTTCCTTGCACATTTGCTGGGGATGGGTGGAGCGCCTAGGTCAGGAGGCCACCAGTCCTCTGCCCAAGCTGTCTGTGCCTTCCTGAACAGGAGAATCTCAGTTTTGGTCATGTTCGTTTGAAGACAGTTCTTGGACATCCACAAAGCTACTGTCAGTAGACAATTTTAAAATCTCGTTTTGGTCAGGGTGAGTTCATGGTCCCTGGTGATGATTAATTGAGTGTCATCACCATAGGAGATGGTTTCAAAACCACAAGATCTAATGAGTTGTGACAAGGGGGCCATATACACATCAAACAGTTTCAGGGTCAGGATTGAGCCCTTGTCAATATATGAAGGAGCTGATGAATACTCGCCCAAATGGACCTGGCCTATATGTTCTAACAGAAAGTTAACCAGCCATTCCAGTGCTTTGCCTCTGCTACCAAGCTCCCAGAGTCTATGTACTAAGATCTGATGGGAAATGGTATTGAATTCGGCCGAGTGGTCTGAAACAACTAACATGGTCACTGATCCCTAATCTAGTGCCAGTTTGATGGAGTCTGTGACCTCCGCTAGTGCAGCCTCCATGATGTGTGAGGCACGAAATCCAGATTGGAAACTGTTGAGTAGGTGATTAGATTCCAAATATGATGATAGTTGGGCATTTACTGTGGATTCTAGGATTTTAGAGAGAAAAGGGAGAAGAAAAATGGGTCTATAGTTTGCAAAGTTCTTGGGATCTGCTGTTTTTTTTTTTTAAAGGGCTTAATATTTGCTGCCTTCTATTTACAGGGTATGCTAGCCAATTTTAGGGAGAGATTAGATAGATATGTGAGTGAGGTGCACAGAATAGGGACTAAAGTGATGATCATGTGAGCAGTTGCTATTTCTCTCAGAGACCCTGCCTTTATCGAATTTATACCGGCTAAAGTCTGATCCGCAGTTATTGGTCTGAAACTTTCCAACATGCACACAGGCGGGACTAATATGGATTCCTGTGTAATGGAGCCTATTAGGTTTAAGAATGTGTTATAGATATTATTTTTTTGTGTAAAATCGGCTTAAAGATTATCGCAGTGCGCTTGGGATGTCGGAATCATTTGATTGCCCCTCTTAGGGTTTTTTAATTCTTTAAGGATTATAAACAACTCCCCAGATGCATTTTGTTTCAGAGTTAATTCTCCCTGCAATATGGGTACTTCTGGCCATATTACAATGTTTGAGGTACATTCTCAGGACGCTTTTATAGGCTAGTCTGCCCTTGTTAGTTTTGTCCTTCCTCCAGATCAGTTCCAGTCTCCTTACTCTGGTTTTCTCTTTCCTTAACACCTCAGAATACCAGAGAGCTGGGGATTGTTCTCCTTGAGACTTACGCTTTCTTAAAGTTATCCAAATCACCTTCTGATAGTCTGTGGCCTGATCAAGAGATTATGGCAATGGAAACGAAGTCTGTCTTGGACTCACCGTCTGGTGACAACAATAAGATTGACACATCTTGAGACTGGGGGTCATTATTCACAATGCTCTCTCCTCTGGCGGGTGGGGATGTGTGAGGGCGGGGGGATAAGGGAGTCAAATTGGTCCAATGGTCTCTTTGTTGATGAGAGATCTTTCCACCTAGAATTCCGCCCTGGTACTGGCAAGAACTGCTTGGACCACACCCTATCCGCTGTTTCCGAGATCAATGGACTGATGCAAGTACTTGCTGTTTGTTTCCATGTTTTGTATGGGGGCATTTCATGGGTGATTTCTCCTTCCTCTAGAACGTCAATATTTGGCTTTTCAATTTGGCAGTTCACTGTGAGGAGCAAAAATGTATTGATACATGCCCTTCCAGCTCATTGGTGCAATCTCTTCAGCATTCTGCCCTCAGATTTAGACTTCGAGGAGCTCGTGGTTACTAGCCTCACCATACGGGGCCCAAACAACTCCACTAAAAGGTTAGCATTTGTCTCTTTCCTTTGTCAGTCCAAGAGTGACAATTGCCTCCTACTTGAGACTCACATGATCTCTAAGGATGTCCACAAAATGCAGTCTAACCGGTTCCCGCACAGTTCTGGTCCTCTTGTTCTGCTAAGAGGGAGGTGTGCCATTCTCTTCTCAAAGGGCTTTAAGGGAGATATCATATCTACCATAGTAGAGGTCAAGGGAGCTCCTTGGCACTTCGGATTGGGGTACGGAACCATTCACTTTACTCAGTTGTATGTTTATGCCCCTAATAAGTGATAGAAGTCCTTCCCTATGAATTCCTTTCCCTCTATGTTGCAGACCCCAGATGCTGATATTAAGCTAGATGGACCTGAACTTGGTTATGGACATGGATATTTACCTAATATTCAATACTGTGACCAAGTGAGGGCCTTCTCAGCTGCAGGTCTATGATGTCCTATACACTGTGGACTGCAGGACAAGTGGCGACAATTACACCTATCTACTAGAAACTACACATACTACTCAGCTGAAAATGAGACGTACCCATGTATCAATCATTTTCTTGCTTCTCTGACACAGCTGGAACTTATATCTGAAACATCTATTGCCATGCTCTCACCCTCTGACCATCCTTCCATCTGCCTAACTCTCAGACTGCACATACTGTAGGCCCAGAGCTCCCATTAGCTCTGTTGGGATATCTTGCTTAAGTCTTATGCCACAGTAGATTTGATTCGATTCAATTCAGAAGGCATGAGCATTGTATTTCCAAATTAACAACAGCGGGGACACTTACCTAGCCTCTCTTTGGGTAACCTGATAAGGAGGAGATCATAGCTATTTTTACTGCTGCACTATCTGGAAAGATCTGTTTCTGAATTGGAAGCAATCAATAAACAGGCAGGGGCCCCTAGATAGAGGAGGGAGCTAGAGAAGGCACAGTTTCTTCTCAAACACTGTTGTGCCTCAAACATATCTTTTACCTGCGGAGCATCCGCCGCAGGCACATGCTGGCTAGGCCTGGGCGGTGAACTTCGCTCCATTCGCGGTGTTTGCGGAGATTTCTGCACTCGGCACTCCACGGAGCTCACAGATGTGCATCTGAGTTTTTTTCCCACTTGCCATCGCGAATGGTAAGTGCACGTGTGTGAGCTGGCGCTTGGGTAGAATTTCTGCCCGAGCAGCAGAAATACCAGTATAAACTGCAGTTCGCACTGCACTCTGCCACTCGCGGAACTTCGCTGAGTTTTTTTGTAACTTTGTAGAGTTCCGTGTAGCAAAACTCTGCAAACTACGCCCAGGTCTAATTCTGGCACATCATCTATGCAGCAAAATCCACTCTGGATCAGTAAAGAGGATCCCTACATGGTCCTCCAAAAAAGATCTTCTCAGATGAGGGAACAGCATGGACCTTCCAGGCCTTTTACAGTTCTATCTACAAAGCTGCAGTTGTCTCCAAAGGAGATCTCCAAAATGTTGCCCTCGAGTCTCTGCCTGAGGGTGAGGCCTCTGCCGTCAATCATCCAATTTTCATTGAAGAGGTGATAATGGCCATATTGCACCTGAAACCATAAAAGTACCCGGGGTCTGACAGCTTCACCTCACAATTTTATAGGACTTTCTGTCAGGACTTATATTCCCTACTCAGCAGGTTCCATAATTCACTTGCTTACTGATTCAATGCTGGAGGTGGTTATTTCAGTGATTCTGAAGCTGGATAACAACCCCACCACCTAAGGGTCATACAGACATATGTATCTTTTAATGTAGATGTGAAGCTATTCACTAGTAAATGAGTGCACAACCTTAACACACTAATGCCAGGCATGGTCGATCCCGATCAAGCAGGATTAATTTCCACCATCCAATGAAGCTAGACACCTGCTGCACTTTATAGATAAGTCTCATCAGTCTCACAAGAGGCTTTGCTTCTTACCATTGATGCAGGAAAGTCGTTCAATAGCATACACTGGCCTTATCTCTTCGATACTCTGTAGAAATTTGGCACTATGGACAGATATTGTACATGGGTCCAGAGCATCTATAGGGCTCCCCAAAGCCTCGGTCAGGGTCAATGGCATATTTTTTCCTCCATTCTCTATTCAACGGGGTACACGTCAGGGCTGCCCCATGTCCCATCTTCTTTTTGCTCTGTACATGCAGCCTCTGGCACAATGGTTGAGGGATAATCCGGACATAGTGTGTAGTCCCTTTGGAGGTGACCAACAGCTAATTAGCCTATTTTCTGACAATGTCATTCTTTCCTTCACGGAGCCCAATGCCTCACTCCCTGCCTTGGCCACTAAACTGCAGGTTTTTGGGAGAATCTCAGGGTTTAAAACAAATATGAAAAAGTCCTTGATATTGAACCTCTCTGTCACACCCTCTCATGAAGCCATGTTGTGATCAGAGTTACCCTATGTATGAGCTACAGATACCAGCCTATACTAAGGCAACTCACTGGCCTGGACTAATCCTAAAACATTGGCCACTAACTATGCGCCTCTTACCTGTCAAACATGCAAGGAACTGTCAACTTGTAGCCATCTTCGCCTCTCCTCTTTGTGGTACATAGCTGAAGTCAAGATGACCATTCTCCTGAGCATACTATATTTACTTCAGACTCTGCCTTGTCCCCCAGTCAAACATAATCCATTGTCTCCAATTGGACATCAACAAATTCCTGTGGGACATTAAGAAATCCCACCTTCACAGCACTTAACTGTTGTCTGGTGGTACCCCTTCAGCTCCGCTACTACCAAGCTGCCCAACTTAGATGTTTGGTGAAAATGAATCACCCAATCTCTAAAAAGCACTGGTCCTTCATAGACCAATTCATAGAGGTACCCCCATATATGAAGTAGTTTGGCTTCCTTGTAAACACTGGTCCTGTGGCCTTTACTTCTCTCTGGTGACAAAAGCCTCACTCAAAGTATGGGACTCGGTAGCGATTAGGGCAGGCCTGACAACCTTCTCTCACCTTTGGACCCCGATCTTTGCAAGCCTGGACTTTGTCCCTGGAATGTAACCAGATTCTGATTCTGAAGAGAAGGGACTGTAAATGGGTAGGTTACCTTTTTGATACTCAAGGGCTTATCCCCTTTGACAAACTGAAATCTTATAACTCCATGATTGACTCAGATGGTGTACAATATTTACAACTCGTATACTGGGTGACTGATTCAGGAACACGACATTGTTGGGAGGCCAATTACCCTTTAGAAAAGCTTCAACTCCTTAAATCATATGGCAAACATCTCATATTGGACCTCTACGTCTTACCGTCACTGGAGATGCCCCAGATTAAATCCTGAGGACAACTAAGATGGGATGCAGAAATGTGCAGGACTCTTTCTACCAAATATTGGGAGGACAGTGTTTATAGAGTGCACCACATAGCGCATTGCATGGCTAGTACTTAGACACATAAACAATTATTTCCTATTGGTATCTAAACCCAACGAGGCTTCGGGAATAGAATGGAAGCCATTTGAAGGAATGCTGGTGGGGATCTACTCTACCTTTTATAGCCCTGTGTGCAGTCCTGTCGCTGTTGGTTAGTGAGGCTGCCTGTCAAGGCTACACCATCAACTGAACCATCATCAGGGTTCTGAGAAAGCAGGTCTGGGAGATGGTCACTCTCCTCCTCCTGTTCCTCATCTGTAGCCATGAGCAAGCCCATGTCTGCCCTGTCAACATATGATTTCAATCTGTTGACATGAGGCACCCTGTGGGGGCCCCTGGGAGTTCCAAGGTCAACCACATAGGTGACTTCTCCCTTCTGCTCAACAATAGTGTGGGGTCCACTCCACTTGTCTTGGAGAGCTGCTGGGGCCACAAACTCCAACACCCACACTTTCTGTCCTGGCTGGTAAACAGTCAGCACAGCCTTTTGGTCATGCCAGCCCTTTTGTAATTCCTGGCTAACCTCAAGGTTTTTAGATGCCTTTTTCATGTACTCGGCCATCCTGGAGTGGAGACCAAGTACATAACCCACAATGTCTTGTTTGGGAGGTTTGAGAGGTAACTCCCATCCCTCCTTCACCAGACACAAGGGTCCTGTTACAGGATGCCCAAACAGAAGCTCAAAAGGGCTGTAGCCAACCGTCTTCTGTGGGACCACTCTGTAGGCGAACAAAAGGCAGGGCAGCAGGATGTCCCATCTTCACCTACGTTTTTCAGGTAAACCCTTGATCATGCCCTTCAAGGTCTTGTTGAATCTTTCAACCAGACCATTGCATTGTGGATGATGGGGTGTGGTGAACTTGTAGTTCACTCCACACTCCTTCCACATAGCAGTCAATTATCCAGACATAATGTTTGCACCTCTGTCTGAGACAACCTCCTTTGGAAAACCCACTCTTGAGGAAACTCCCAGGAGGGCTCGTGCCACAACAGGTGCTGTTGTGGTCCTTAGGGGAATAGCTTCTGGGCATCTGGTGGCATGATCCACTACCACCAGAATAAACCTGTGCCCAGAGGCTGTTTGGCGATCCATTGGTCCAACAATGTCAATCCCTACACGCTCAAAGGGAATCCCCACCACAGGTAGTGGTATTAGGGGGGCCTTTGTGGTGCCACCTGATTTGCCACTGGCTTGCAGGTGACACAGCAGTGACAAAACTCCTTGGTATCTTCTGACATATGAGGCCAGTGAAAGTGCGGAACAAGCCTGCCCCAAGTCTTGTTCTGGCCAAGATATCCTGCAAGGGGAATATCATGGGCTAGTGTGAGAAGGAACCCCCTGAATGCCAAAGGTATGACCAACCTCCTGGAAGCTCCAGGCTTGGGGTCTCTAGCCTCTGAATACAAGAGCCCATCATCCCAATTGACTTTGTGGGTCCCACTAGCATTCCCAACAGCCTCAGAAGCAGCTTGCTGTCTGAGGGGTTCAAGAGAAGGGTAGTCTAACTGTGCCTGCCTCAGATATGCCCTGGAGGGTTCCCTGTCTCAAGAAACTCAGCCTGTTCAGGCTGAAGCTCTTCTAGGACAGTTTCCTCCTGGGCCTCAGAATCAGCTTCCTGTGAAGGCTGATCTTCTTCCTGAGGCAAGGGGGAAGGCACTGCCTTAACCCTACTGCTTCTCCTCCGGGTAGGCAACTGGTCCATTGTTCCAGAATCCAGTGCCAATTCAGTGTTGCTATTTCTGACCTGTGACCTAGTCACAGCAAGGACATTTGCTGATATTCCTAACATCTCTGCATGGGTCCTATACTCCACTTCAGCCCAAGCTGAAGTCTCCAGGTTATTGCCAAGCAAGCATTCTAAGGGAAGTCTGAGCTAACCACAACCTATGTGAGGCCAGTTACCCCTCCCCAGGAGAAATTAACAATTGTCATACTGTGAGTGGTAGTGACATTGCTAGCATTGGTCAATAGGTAATTTTCACCTAGTATGATCTGTCCAGGGTCCACAAAGCCAGGCGTCACCATTGTGACACTAGCACCTGTGTCCCTGTAGGCCTGAGCCACTTTATCATTGATTAAAAGAGTCTGTCTGTTCTTGCCCAAGTTACTTGGACTCACAGTAGAGGACATAGCCATGTCCACATCACAGACACGAACAGCTTGAGTTGGTATTCTGACTAGGCCAGAATCCATCTCAGTTCCCAGGGTTAACCCTACTACACCCTTCTGTTGAGAACCACGACTTGGAGCTGGACTAGGGGGAACAGTTGCCTTAGGGGCAATGGGGGCTGGAGCTGCCTCCTTCTTGGTGCACTCACTGGTCTTGTGAGTATTAACCTTACAAATTTGGCATCATGGTTTCTTTGGGCCTTCTTTCTTTTTAGATTGTTGGGAACCCCCACCATTAGAAGCTTTTTGGGGACCATGAGAAGACTTCTGGTCTTTTGCTTTCTCCGCACCCTTTTTGTCTTGCTTCTTCTGATCCCCACCTTGGTTCTGTACCTTCTGCCTCACCCAGGTTCTGACCCATTTGTCTGCCTTCTTTCCCAACTTTTGGGGAGAGGTCAGATCAGAGTCAATCAGGTTTTGATGCAATAGCTGCTACTGACAGTTGTTAAGGATCTGTTCTCTCATAATTAAATTATACAATCCTTTATAGTCAGTGACTTTACTGCCCAGTATCCAGCTCTCCAGAGCCTTAGTAGAACAATCTACAAAATCAGTCCAGTCCTGAGTCTGTGTCTTTTGGGTATCCCTGAACAGCAACCTGTACTGCTCAGTGGTTAGGCCAAACCCATCTATCAGATCACTCTTCAGGACATACTAATTGTCAGCATTCTGGTCATTAACTGTCAGGAGCCCATCTCTACCTTTCTCTGAAAAGGAGAACAACAAGATTGCTGCCACTGACCTTGGGGTACCTGCTGTACTTTGCATGCCCTCTCCAAAGCAGTTATCCATTTGTGGATGCCATCCCCAATCTGATAGGGAGGGACAATCTTGTTCAGGTTTCTGTGGTCATGAGACCGTTCCCTATCTCTAGGTATTATGCTTCCACCAGTGGGCTCTAGCCCACTCCACTTTTTCACTCTTTCAAGAGCCAGGGTCTCTTTTGCACAGGGAACTTCTTGCCTCTTGATCCTAAGCTTGGCTTCTCTCATCCTAGCTTTATGCTCCCTCCTCTGAGAGGATGGCATCCTCCTCAGAGCAGAGGCATTGGACCCTACTGAAGAATCAGAATGCTCAGAGCCTCTGCACAGTGACATGTGCCTTCTGTTTATAGTGTTAGGCCTACTGGGGTGAGTGGAAGGGGTCCTCTCCACTTCCAGATAGTCCTAGGTTTCCCAGGATAGGGTCATCACCCTCTTCCTATTCAGCATCCACCTCCTCATCAGATTGTGCTGGATCATTTCCAGTATTCTCTTCTGTGGATGGATGGCCCCCCTCTCTACTGCCTTGGTTATCTGTGTCTGATGCATTCTCTACATCATAGTCAACTAAGATGTCTTCCAGATGGTTAAAGGTTGGACTCTGTCCTTGTCCTAGTCTTCAGACTGAACACAGACTTCTCAGTTCATGAAAAGTAAATGTGTCATACTTAGAAGGCAACCTTGGATTGTCTTCTGGCAGAGGCCCACTAGGCCCTGCTTCCAAGGACATTTTCTAGTGAGGTGTGGTGTGTGCACCTCCCTACACTAAATGGTTTCCTACTAGAACCTCTCTAGGAGTTGTAGTCAGGGTGTGCTAGGTCCTTATCACCTACAACAACTAAGTTCAGTAGAACTTATGTATATCTATGATTTGATTCATATGTACCTACAGGTACCTTGATATGATCTTTTAGATGATATTACATGATTATTTCGTAAAACAAATTGCAAGCTCTTATCCCAACCGCTGCACACCAATAGGAGAAGTTAGCCTGGGATATGATGTCCACTAGTTCTAGTGGGCACCTTGCAAAAGTCTAATCGACCCTTGTTGGTGATGGTTGTAAAGTCAACCTTATAGAAGCTATCCTAATGGTAGCATGAACCAGCAGTCTTCAGGCTAAGACTTCAGGAGGCGAGTTAAGCAAGTTGTTTTACCATATATAATCCCTTGAATACCAAATGAAAGGACACCACACAAGGAATATATCAAATATATATGTATTTATTCTAAACACAACCCCTCTGCACTCTTTATGAGGTCAGAGGTAAAAGTACAATACAAGTCACACAGTTAATACACAATAAGTTGCACAGTATTCGTTATGCCCTAGAGGCCTCACTAACCATATACTAAGAAAGTGGTACAAGTTCCACGTGAGAGTTAGAAAGCAGGCCTATGGCCTGTAGGATCACTGGGGCTATACTAAATGACCAGTTGTTAGGAAGTAGGAGACCCACGGGAGCCGCGTGCAGTGTCTAAACACAGGTGCGGGTTACCATTGACTTTCGGTGGTGTTCGTAAAAGTTACAAAGTTAAAGATTAAGGACACTTCCAGATGGACTTGGATGGAACTCTTTTAAATTAGGATGCTTCGAGAGTCAAGACCCACGGGAGCACTGGAGTACTCGAGTTACCTCACCCAGGGAAGCCGGGTGCATAGGTGTCTTTTCGTGTCGGGTTTCGTCGTCGTTTTCTATGGAGAGCTGCATAGAAGTGCTGCAGGCGACCAGAGGAAAAGTGTCCGGGTGGATCCACAGCTGGATCGGAGATGTGAAGAACATGAAAGCAGAGGGGACAGAGTCTGGGTCACTAGCCAGTGACCAGGAAGGAACCAGGAAGGAACCAGGCGATGTCGGGTGCTTTAAGGTGAAGAAAGTGAGTTTGTCTCTTCAGCCACGAGGTCCAGGAGGCATCGATGATGATCAGAAGCAGGATTTGAGCTGACGCACAATAGATTTAGATGACTGCAGTATTGGTAGCTGGATTGGACCCAACAAGCCTTGGCAACCGCAACCCACGTAGGATGTCAAGATTGGCTCTGTTGCAGACCAGCAAGGTCTGTGGTGCTTCTTCTTTGGAGGGAGGCTGGAGCAATCATGGAGCAACCAGGAAAGCAAAGTAGTTTCAAGATGACATATTCGGGGGACTCACTAGCCAGTGGGCCAGTAGCCAGGAAGATGTGTCGAGTACAAATGTGAAGGCGGGGCACACGGGACACTCACGGAGTGTGGGGGCCTGGACATTGGTGCAGATGAAGCTCTGGGATGGGGCTTCTCACACCCCAATGCACAACTTACTGAGGCTTCAGGAAAGGAGTGCAGTTAGCAAAATACAGGATGTCCAAGATGTCCAGTCCCACATATCTCATGTCCACCATGGGTCTCAGCTTTGCTGTGGATGTGGATCGGGGTCAGAGAAGTCTGGAAGTCTAGTTCTTAAGTCGCAGAGTCTTTGGGATCCATCGGGAGCCTTGAAACTGCAGACTGGCAAAGTTGCTGATGGTGCCTGTTTGAACAGGGTGGTCACTCTTTGACAACAAGGGAGATGTCTTCCGTCTTTTAGTCAGAATAGAATGTCGAAGGTCCAAGAGTTCTGTATAAACATTTCTTTCCAGGATAATCTGAAGTCCTGGGGGACACAGCTCCTATACTTATACTAAGGATGGGGGCTGGATTACCTGACTAGGTCCCTCCTAAGGGTGGACCTGAGAAGGGGGTGGTTACACCCCTTTCCCTTTGTCCAGTTTTGCACCAGAGCTGGGGCTGGAGTGCCTCAGCAACTGGTTTGAACCAGGCTATGCATGGAGCACCTTGTGTGCCCCAGGCAGTGTCTAGATGCATTCACTGAATGCGGCCCTCTCTGCTCCAATACACTAAACCCCTGTCTGGGGAGATGCCAGCACCTCCCTGGACAGGAAACCTTTTGTCCAGCCCTCCCCTGACGGAGTTTCATCCAGCAGCAGGAGGTCAGACTCGTGTCTGTGGTAGCAGCATCCATTTTGTGATGCTGAGGCTCTGTTTAACTTTAACCGGGTAAAGCAGTAACATACATGCCTATTCCCTCAAGAAGGGTGGAATGCTACCCCCGCCACCAAAATTGGCGGGGGGGGGGTAGTATTCCAAAGTGTTTGACACCTTACACAACATGTTTTGATAAAGCCAAACCAAAGTTAGCATTAACCGCGAGGATTATAATGCACTTAGGAGTTTATGGTATGGCTATATCATAGAACAGCTATAAGAAGATGGTTCCGAAAGCTGCAGAGGGGCTCAGCTCATGGCAGAGCACCCTCTCACATAAAACCAAGCACTTTGCCTCCAGGATTGTCGAGGCCTACCATAGCAGTGGCTTATAGGTGTATCTGTGTCTATATGTAAATGTAGACATAGGTATACTATATCTAAGTAAGGGGTGATTACACCACCTTACCCAGGCTGTGTGAACAGACCTATGGTGTCAGTTTGGAAGGCAAACCAGATGTGGCACAATACATGCTGCAGCAACTGGTAGGCCTAGGGTGCACCTATGCCCTGGGTACCTATGGTACACTGTACATGGGCTCACAAGGGTGACCCAGTAACCAATCTGGTATGTACCTAAAGTGCATGGTATCAATTTAGAGAGAGAACAGCTAGGCTGTGGTCCTGATTAGCAGGGCCACAGCCTGACTAAAGTCGAAAAACCAGTGTAACACAGCAAAAAGTGGGGGTAACCATAGGAAGCAGACCCTACTCTCCTACAGATGGATCCCAGGATGGGGCCCACACAGAGCTACTGATACAGGCCAAGCAGGAGAAGGCTCTCTGCATCCGATGGAACCCCTTTTCAAACTCTTATTAGTGTGGCCGGCCATAAGACAGAGACCGGGGGAGTGCCAACCCTGGGCCTGGTGGGTACCGGTCAGAGGTACTGGAACCCATCCAAGGCCCTTGGCAGTGGGACAGGCCGGAGGACGGAACAAAGGGTGGGAGCAGCTGCCCCTAGGATTGGCAGAGACCCGCTGCCCGGGTGTTGCTCCTGGATCCGGCTGAGGCCTCCCCAGTCCCTAGCGACCCATCCCGAGCACTTTGCAACTCTGTGGGATTGAGTGTGGAGCCAAGCTCCTACGCCTGGCCGCACCAGAGAGACCTTCACCAGACCCAAGGGAGCCTGTTCCAGGGGCATACAGTGGGCTGGAAGACAGAGCCCAGGATGGGGGGCCCACACTGAGCTTCTGAACCAGGCACAGCAGAGGAAGCCTCACTGGATTTGATGGACCCCAGTCTCAGCCCCTTGGTAGTGGGGCAGGCCAACAGAGCCCAGGGTGTGAGTGCCAGCCCTGGGCCTGGTGGGTGCTGGTCAAAGGTACTTGACCCCATCCCAGGCCCTTGGCCATGGAGCAGGCCAGAAGACACAGGTCAGGGTATGGACAATCAACCAGGGCCTGGAGGAGTCCCGCAGGGCCCCACAACCTGTTCGGAGGCCCTTGACTCATTTGCACCAGAGAGGACTTCACAGGGCCTATGGAACCCCACACTGGGTACTGTGAGTTGTAGCAGACACAGGGACAGGGTCCATGTTAGGGAGCTACAACCTAGGGGCCCAGGTGATTAGAACTTCTGATCCCGTACAAGCTGGGGATACCTTCCTGGACCCGAAGGACTCCCATCCCAAGCACTTGCGGCAAGCTGGAGCCCAGGGTGGGAGCACATATCCTATGGGCCAGCAGGGCCCTGGTCGAAAATCAAGGACCTGACCATGGAGCGGAAGCCTCTCCGTGACCAGAGGAACCCCAGGTGGTTTGCTCTGTGGCAGACTCAAGGATGGAGCCAAGCACCGGGGCTTCCACCTTGAGTCCCAACAGGTCCCCGGTCATAGGTTCTGAACTCAGCCAAGCAAGGGAAGGCTCCCTAAGCCCAATGGACTGCCATCCCAGGACAATGGAAGTGCAGCAGGCTGGAGCCAATGATGGAAGTGCCCGCCCAGGGGCCTGCAGCGCAACTGGCCAGGTAAGAGCTCCTGTACCCAGCCGTACATTGGAGACCTCCCTGGTTCACAAGAGACTTTCCCAGGGGTTTGGCCCTGCAGTGAGCCAGAGGATGGAGCCCAGGATGGGGGGAACCCACCCCAGGGACTGCCAGGGTCCTGGTCAGAGGTTCTGAGCCAAGCCTAGCAGGGGAAGCCTCTCCAGGCCCAATGGACCCCCTTGTTGTCCCCCATGGAAGTGAGATAGTCCAGAGAATGGAGACCAGGGTGGGATCACCTGCCCTGGGCCTGGTGGGCCCTGGTCAGAAGTCCTAAACATGGCTGCACAGGGGAGGCCCTGTCCTGGGCACTCTGGCATGCTCCAGGTCTAAGGGATAGTGGGCCCCCATCCCATGGACTGCCGGAGGACCCTGTCTAGGGATAGCTTGTAGCTGGCTGAGAACAGCCAGACCAAGAGGGTGTACAGGTTACCCTGCCCCTAGTAATCTGGATGAAGGCTACCCCCCTCAATCCATGAGCACTGACTGACACAGAGGACTAAATGCATTCATGCACCCAACCTCATGGAGCCCTGGCTGGGCTCTTGGAAGCAAATAAGCCCTCATTGGGACTTCCATGGTAGCCCAGCCATTGGTTGCCTGAGTGGAAAAGATGACATGCAACCAAAAAGCCAGGTTCAGGTAATCCTTTGGCCTGGATGCTCGGAGCCTCAGCAGGGCCTCAGTAACTGGGCCTGTGGGCACTTTATCACAAAGGTGAAGAGGTGAAGGCCTCCCCAGGCCTGACAGAACCCTGTCCTGGGTCTTTGGTGATGTGGCAGGCATGTACAGAGTCCTGAGCGGGAGGGCCTCCCCAGAAGCTGGTGGGGCTCTTGGGCGCAGATGGAGCTCCTGGACCCGTTTATGTAAGTAAAGGCTCCCTGGGCCCAGAAAAAAACATAACACTCGTTTTACCATTTTTTTCCCTTAGATTTGGGACCCTAGCTCAGCCAGCACCCAGGGAAGCCTAGCCAACCTATTGTTATCCTGGGAGGCTGACTTGCATGGCTCTCACTATATTTTCGTACCCAGAATCCCTTGCAAATCTAAAAGTTTGACTATAAAAGACATATTTACTCACATTTCTTTGATGAACGTTCTGGAATCTGCAGGGAGCCACAAACTTCCTCCCACCCGGCACAAATACAACCTTACTTGAGTGGGTAGACCTAGTGCTCGAGACATGAAACTGCCCAAAACGTAATATGGATGCAAAGTATTTGTCCAAGGAGAACTGACCCTTTTTTTTTTACCAATGAGCTGATCGCCTTACTTTACTTTCAATGTAATAACGTCAGTGCAACATTTAAATGCCCTGGGCATCAGGGGAGGCTCTTTCCCTGCTCCCAAGGCTAGAATATATTTTTTAATCCCACTGCTGTAAACAGCAGAGGGATTTCCTGGACGTGTGCAGAAGATGTAATGGTTAAGTTCTTGGCACAGAAAGGGTTAAACTGAATCTGGTTGAACAGCAGAAATCGATCAAATGGTAATAAAAGACATGTTCCAAAATTGCTTCTTAATTTCAATAATCAAACCACTACTTGGAATGAATGAACTGCAGCAAGGTTAATGTTCTATCCCTTGTTTGGCTTTCAGAATTTGCTTGATATTGTTACTACTCATCCATTCACCTCCATCACTTAATGGAAGTCTGCTTCTAATATTCCAGGACACACTGCTATCTGCTTTCAAGGCTCACTGGATGTTGTACCATGTATTCACTGATGACACCAAGTGAAGGAATGCAACACTATGTCACAATACTCTCAGGGCCATTGCCCTTTTCTATAATCATTAAAGATTTCTAAATCTCAAACAACTGGGCCCAAAAGGTAGCAGTAGGGGCAACATGCATATAAATTCATATGATTTCCACGCAGCCGTAGTGGTTTAATTACAAATTAAAATGCTAGTAACCATTCAGATAGTAATTTTAATAACCATTCTATTTGGCATCAACATTAAAACATCCTGGAAAATGTGCTCCAAATTTGCAGTTTCAAACTTACATTTTTTTTTGTTTTGTTTGCTTTTTTCTGAAGCTTCATCCAAATTTCAATTGTGCAAGGAATATTACTGAATGTGAAAAAAATGCTTTGTCCAATGGACTGTTGTGTCTACCTCAAGTATAGCTGGATGAATACTTACTCAGTAATATATATATATATATATATTCACTGAAAAAAACATAGGTTTCACACCAGTTAGTTACCTGGAAATTTTACTGACATAAAACCATTGAAATTCCCACGTTATAGTTAGTTGGACTCACTATAACTCGCGCGCCCGCAATGCACTGCTGATGATGTCACATATTACATCATTCATGACATGGTTAGTGACATCACTGATGACATCTCAAATGACATCACTGATGACATCTCAAATGACATCACTGATGACATCTCAAATGACATCACTGATGACATCACTGATGACATCATCCAGTGACTGTGTTTCTGTAAAGTTTAAATATGTTTTACATATTCAAGAATGAGTGGGTGTATAAGTGTCTGGATGAAGGATTTAGTTGGTGCATGACTGACTGTATAAGTGAGTGATTAAATGTGTCTTACTGAATGCATGGGTTAGTGACTAAACTGTCTGAATGTGTGCATCAGTATGTCTGTTGTTGTGTAAGCTGCTGCATGTGTTGATCAATAGCTATATGAGTCGCTATATGGTTTATTGATTGGTTGCCCAAGTATTTGTATGTGAGGCTGAGTGTGTGTGTGTGTGGCTGGTAGGTGTGTGACTCTCTGCATAGATGTGTGACCAGTTGATTCACTAGCTGTATGGGTTCAAGAGTGCATGTGGAAACAGCTGTATGGGTGGTTGGCTGTGTGCATGACTGTGTTGGTGAGTGAATGGATATCTCAGTGCTACATGTCCAAGTAAGTACATATGTAAAACACAGTGCATGTGAGAGTTGGTATATATAAATGACTATTCATGAGAGCCAGTGATTGCGTGAGTGGCTGTATGGATCAATGTCTACTTGTATCAGTGATTGTAAAAGAGAGTAAGTATGTGTTAGTCTATTTTTGAATAAGTAAGGTTTTGTGTGTATAAATGTATAGATGAGAAAATGGGAGTGTGATTGATTCTTTGCATGACTGACTAGGTGTGAGAATAACTCTGTGGATGAGTGTCAGCGTGTGAGTGTCTGTATAGGTGTATGAGTGGATATGATAGTGTTCTATTGATGAGTGACTGTATGTATGAGTGATTGTATGTGTGAATGAGTGGATGTGTGTAGACCTAGAAATCAGTGAGTGCGTATGTAGTTACTGGTATTGGTGTGTCAATAATTTCAGGAATGGTATTTTTTATTTAACAGTGGGTGTATTAAATGTTAGATTAGAGTGTGAGGAGGTGCATCGTATTATCACATGGATGATGTCATCAGTGATGTCATCAGTGATGTCATTTGAGATGTCATCAGTGATGTCATCAGTGATGTCATTTGAGATGTCATCAGTGATGTCATCAGTGATGTCACTAACCATGTCATGAATGATGTAATATGTGACATCATCAGCAGTGCATTGCGGGCGCGCGAGTTAAAGTGAGTCCAACTAACTATAACGTGGGAATTTCAATGGTTTTATGTCAGTAAAATTTCCAGGTAACTATAACTGGTGTGAAACCTATGGTTTTTTCAGTGAATTTAATAGTTTTTTTAATGCTAATTCCTAACTATAACTGTTCTGAAACCTATGGTTTTTTCAGTGAATTTCATAGGTTTTTTAATAGCTAATTTCTGTAGCTATTAAATATTTTACTTTTTTATAATGAATCCTATATTGTATATTTATGTAATACTATTATTTTTTTCTATAGTGATCATGTTTTTTTTTTTTTTTGTGTTTTGCCATGGAGCGCTCACGGTGCGCTTCCCGGTAAGCGCCCCAGTAAGCGCCCCGATGCGCGTACCGGGGAGCGTCCCGGTAACGCTATTGCCGCGAATGAAAACAACATCGTGACGTATCGCGTAGCTGCGCGGTGCGTATGATGCCCGCGGCGTACACGTGCCCGGGCGCGCACCGTTGCGCGCCCCGGGGCGCGTAGCGTAAGCGCGTCGGGTTATGTGACCTGAAAATAAAACTTTTTATTGGTTCATTTCACTTTTGGTTTCCTAATGATGTAAGGCCAGGTCATGTGACCTAAAAATAACACTTTTCATTGGTTCAGAACAGTTTTCTTTTCCAAATGATGAAAGACCCCACCTTTTTTCCTCATTCTACCTTTGTGCTTTGAGAGAGGTAGACCTGCAGTTATTTCAGTAGAAAATGGCTACATTAGCTGCAGCTGCTGGAGCTTCTGGACCATCACCACCACCACAAGGACCACCACAACTTCACAGTGGTGGAGATCAAGAAGAGGAGGAGGATGAGGAGGAGGAGGAGAGGAGATTCCTCCGAGAGGACAATATTACCTACAAACCTAAAGAGCACATCATCTGGCAGTTTTTTTCAATCCCCAAGGACAAGAAAAAAGTAAATGCGCCTAAGGCAACCTGCTTAATATGTCATCAGGAGCTGTCAAGGGGGAATCCCAACAAAAAATACTCCTTTGGCAACCACACCATGATCAGGCACATGCAACGCAAGCATCCAAATAACTATGCTAGGGCAGAGGTCAGGGAACTGGCTAGAAACCCTGTCCAATCTTCTGCGAGCACCTCCCAAACTAATGTTCCCACCCCATCGGGACCGGAAGTTAGGGAGATGTGCTCCACCATACAAACAAAGTTTTCCAATTTTAAAAATGTTTGTATTTTTTGTGGACAAACAATATGCTATGGAGAGCAAAGCATCACACTTATTAACCGTTCTTGGGATAACCACAAGTGCCCAAGGCAACATAAATTTTTTCCGCTTTTTTTTTTGCTCCTGTTGAGCCCTTTAGAATTCCCTGTTTTTTGTTTCTCCCCTTAAAAAATACAAAAAAAATATAAAACTGTTCAGAAAAGTCAAAAAAAGTAAAAAATGTTCAAAAAACAATAAAAAAATATAAAACAACAAAAATAATAAAAACAACAGTTCTTTTTAGAACTACCTCTAATGTATAAAAAAAGCAACTTTTTTGGGAAACTCTGTCATGCTTTTTTCTCCACGGTACGCTCCCCGGTACGCGTACCGGGGCGCGTACCGGTCGCTCCCCCCGCGAAATTTTTTTTTTTTTTTTTTCGTTTTCAGCGCCGGGGCCCTTTTATGCCCCCCACATCAAACCTAGGGGGTCAGGGGGGGTCTACCCTGCCCCCTTTTGGTTATTTTCCCCTTTGTTTTTGGCCCCTCTTGTGTCTCTATCCTACCGAGACACAAGATGGCGGCCGCTCCAATCTGTTTGGAATATTTACAAACACCCGAGAGCCAATCAGCTTTCCGCTCGCGTATTCGCGGTACGCGCTATTGCGCACCCCGGTGCACATTCCAGGGCGCGCTTATAGATATATATATGTTTTTTGAACCTAAATTACTCAAAATCCACTGGAGCACATATCTTGAGACATAGCAAAGGCACATCGGGCTACCAGTCCCTACAATTTTGCCAAGTTTGGTGGAAATCCATTCAGCCGTTCGAGCTAAAAGTGAGTCCAACCGCCCTATGGAAATTAACATGGGGAAAACATGTTTTGGGACCCCCTTTTATCTCGGCCCCCGCTTGACGAATTCCCCCCAAACTTTCAGGGAAGGACCGGAGCACCGCGAGGCAAATTTGAGTAAAATGTCAGTCAGATTCCTCAACCGGCGCCAAAGTTATTCCCAATAGAATGTTGCGGATTTCCTATGGAAAACAATCCTAACTATAACTACCTACTGGCGACCTCCAGTAGGTAATATATATGTAAATATATATATATATATATATATATATATATATATATATATATATGTATATATTTGTTGTACTTATAGGATAATGCATATGTTTGAACATTCTCTCACTCTATGTTATGGTACAGTTTCCACTTTCCCTGTAAGTACTGTTAATTTGTTGGACAACATAAAAGTTGGGATGGAGCCACATTGATTCTATGCACCCCTCATGATATGTTGGACGAAAGCCCTGCTATCTCACAGTGCCACCACAAGTACCTATACATCTAGGCAGGTAACAAATGGCTTTGGCAATCTTAGAACATGAGAACTCTTACTCCCTCAGGAATTATGGTAATTGATCTAGAACCTTTTTCGTCAGTTGTGTTTGTTGGTGCTTAATCATACGAATACTGAACAAATACACAAAGGGGTATTTTCAATATTTATTGAACCATTGTAATTCTTGTATAAAATACATGTGCTGCAATGATCAATAGACTGACGCAAATACAATTGTCAACAGAACAGGGAACAGAATGAATGATTTCACCATTGTGCAAATAAATTGTATGGATACTGGCAAATAAGTACTGTCTATAGTGTACTCCTACGTAATGTGTTCATATAAAAGATGCTAATATTCTTAGAAAGGCAATCATAGAGGTTTAAAACCAAAGCATAATGAAAGCCATGATAAAAAATGTAACGGCTAATAAAAGGCATTTTTAAAGCAAATTAAAAACTGGCTGAAATAGTGCTTTACTCAAGGGAACCGATGCAGGAGGTTGAACATTCTACAAGTGGCTTCACCAGGAAAGTGCAGCTGAAAAAGGTGCTGAGGTCTGGTGCCAAATCTCAATCAGGAGGGCCAGTGAGCCCAGAAAGGATGAATATTAGATCGAGGAAGATGAGGATCTGAGCCAAGATTTATTGGAGAATCTGGGACTGCCTGTGGGGCACGGGACCGACAATTGGCATGGATAGATGGTTCCCCCAGAACAGACAGCAGTGTATCCTCCAAATGCCTGTCACCAGAGGAGCTGGAGAACAGGAGAGAGGAGAGGAAACTTAAGTTGAAGCTTGCTAATCTGAAGGGATAGCAAAGTAAATTGGTTCAGTAAGTGAGCTTGAGAGAGCTTAACCTAAAGGCCAGGAAGTCTAGGTCCAACACAGATCGTAGCAGCTTATCTTAAGTGTCCTATGAGAAAAGAGTACATATACCATAGGGCCGGATGCCTGACTATGGAGAGGGAGATGACATAGAAAGGTCGTTTGATTCAGATGAGATTGCTTTGCAGAAGCACAAGATGCCTGAGAGGGTTTGAAGTCTGTGGAAGCATATGCCTACTGATGGGAGAGACGCTGTTCTGGCCCTAGAGGGGGATAACATGATGAGGTATCTCTTCAAGAATGAAGCCCTGTTGAGGAAGTATGATTTGCCCCTAGAGAAGTATAAGCAGAAGTTTAGGGACACTTTAAAACTATTCCACAGACCTGGATGGATTGGGTTGATTCTTTATGCAAGGTACTAGATGGTTGGGTGAAGGAAAATGATGTTAAGGATTATCAGGGGCTGTAGAAATTGATTGCAAAATAGTACATGTTTAATTTCTGTTTTAAACATGAGCCAGAACTTGATTGTGGGTAAGTTATTCGACCCCAGGGGCCTTGCTGAGGAGGCCGATGGCCGGTTCAGCACCAGGGTCCACAAGAAGGTATCTATAGAGAATACCACAAGGATGGGCAGGGTCCTTAAAATAAGAAGGTGTGGGATCAAAAACAAAACTATGGAGTTTTCTAAAGGCCCAAAACTAGTTTCATGGGTCAGGATTCCAATGCCCCTGCTGAGAAAAAGAAAGAGTGGTTCCCTGACAATGAGTCTGTATGGAATGCATCCCTTAAGTGGTATGAGTGTCATTAGGAATGGCACTACAAGTGGGATGACAAGTGTCCCAAGTGGGCACAGCTCACCACTGGTGTGCAGTCACTGGGGTTGACTTGTGAAGTGCTTGGGGAGGAGTTTTTGTTAGGTACAAAGTTGAGATTACCCTAGTGTCCTCGGGTGATGGAGAGATGATGCAGAGAACCAACGGACTGACTATACTAGGAAGTACAATCAGTGGGTCACTATCAATGGGCAGAGGGTGAAAGCACCGGGAGACATATGAGCCTGCTGCGAGAGAAGGATTGATGCATCATCATCGTTGCAGGAACCAGGTCGGAATATCACACTCAGAACTGCTGTACCTCCTCCAGGACCACTGCTTTGAAACCAGCGCATCACTGCCACTGTATGCAGAAGATCCCTCCAGTGTGAAGTAACCCAGTGCATCACATTAAGAACAACCACATTTAGAACTGACTCTTTGCGCAGTGGAACCAATGCATCATCACAGTTGCATAGAGAAATTCAGCGCAACACCACATCTTCGTGGGGATCAGCAACACATCTCATGCTTTGGCAAGGATTAAGGTACTTTTACTCAGCGGATCCTTAGTGGGTCCTGCAGCCAGTCTGTGCTCCATCGAGGGCAGCCTGAACACTTGTCTTTGTTCTGGTCCAGTACGACCAATTAGCTCTTTGAGCGCGATTTGCTCCTACGTGTTTTTTTTTAACTTTGTCTTTACAAATGTATATCTTAACCTCTAATGATTCATTTTGGTCTTGTTCTATTTCTGATTTATACTCTATTTCTCTAAACTAGTGTGGAGACGTTTTATTTTCATTCTATTACTGTGTGTTGGGTACGGTTGATTGTATGGACCCTGCCCATCTCTTAAGTTAAGCCTGACTGCTCTGTGCCAGGCAACCAGAGGGTATGTACAGGTTAATTTAGGGTGTGTATACCTCTGCCAACTAGAGACCCAATTTCTAACAGAGACCTTAAATCATCTAAGCAATTGGCTAGATATCACTATCTCTATTTCCCAGTCCTCCTTTCCCCTTGCTTTTAATTGTAATGCTAGAACCATAAATGAGAAAAATGTTCTATACCCTGTTTCATGATTTTCATATGATTTTCTGTGTATTGCCATTTATAGCAACGTTCAAATATGTATCCCAAGAGGAACATGGCGCCACTTTAAAAGTAAAACACTCAGACAAATCACAATCACGATAGCACACTGAGAAGCAGCAAATTTCAAGGTGAACCTGCAAGCGACATCCTTAACACAGCATCTGGAGTAGCATGAACGAATGCAAAAACGCTCTCCGGGAAAGTGAAGGGATGCAGGGTCTGCTCATAAAATGTAGACAGATTAGGCCCAAAGCTAGAAGGAGCCAACTTTGCAGAATTCATCCAACAGTACGACATACTCTTTCTTCAAGAAACTTGGCAGACAACAAATTCGCCAATTATAGGCTACAATGAACATCTTAACCCAGCCATAAAGGATGCACATTACGGTAGGGTAAAAAGCTGCCTATCAACCTTCATCTTGACTGATATCCTCTGGAAAGATGAAGACATTGACCTTGATTCTCCCTGGATGCAAAGCACAAAGCTAGAATCTATGCCCTCAATGAGCCTGCTAATCCTGAACATCTATATACATCCTGCAGAAAAGCAAAAAGGTCTGATTAGCAGGCGCACAGCCACATTAAAGTAAAAAAACTGAGAATCCCAGCAAAAAGTGGGGGTGACCATAGGAAGCAGACGCTACTCTCCTACACAGGCTGTTAGAGGATACACTGCTACCTATCCTAGGGTAACCATCTCTCCATGCAGGCTGTTGGTCACCTGCCCCATTCTCCAATAAATGCTGGTTCAATCCTCATCTTCCTCAATCTCCAATTCATCCTCTTCTTTGATCACAGGTCATCCAATGCAAGCTTTTGCCCCAGACCTCAGCACCTTTTCCAGCTCCACTTTCCTAGTGAAGCCCCATGTAAGAAGCCCAACCTCCTGTGTGCATTCCAAAGTGATCATCAGTGATCTTGGGGAGCTCCAGACACAAGCATCTCCTGATGCCAAGACCTCGCCTGCATCGGATGCGTCACTTGCTCGGAGCCCACTCTGACTTACCTGCACATGGTAAGTCACTTGGACCTTGCTGGTCCCGACCCTGGACATTTTTCAACAGCTATGTTGGTTGCCATTGCCAAGGCATTTTGGTGCCCCTGCCGGACACTCACCTCCTGGCACTTGACCTCTGACATGGGACAGCTTGGGAAAGGCTCCTGGTGTTCCACAGCAGCGCCTGGTCCACACAACTGCAAGTTCAAGGGCACCGTCAACTCACTTGCAGCTCTGACATGGGCTTCCATGTCCCCTGTTCTCTCCTGAGTGGCATAGAATCTGTCCCCTCTGCTTGCAGTTACCTCTAACTTTGGATTCCACCAGACTCTCACCTTCTTTGCTAGTGGCATCTTCATTGAAGTCCTCTATTGTAGTCTATGGCGGTTTCTGATGTCACTTCGCACCTATGCGTCTGGCTTCCCTGGTGTACATATCCCCGTTATCTGGGTATCCATAGGTGGGGTGACTCTCCAACCTACCATCTTTCACAGGATTTCAACAGGGTCCTCTGGGAAGGGTTATTATTCTTAAAAACTGCAATCACAACTTACCCATTGATTTGTATTAAGTCATCGATCATGTTCGCACTCTGCACACAGCCTCTCTGGGGTTCCTGGGTACTTACCTAGGTTAGTTCCTTGAGTCCACAAGTCTTATATGTCTTCTTGGTCCAGTTTTGACTTAGTTTGTGGTTCACATTCCACAATTTTAGTGTATTGTTTGGTCTGTCTTGCCAGAATTGGACTATACTAAAGATTTCAATTGGCACATACAGTGGGGGTTCCGTCTTCCCCCGCTACCTGTACGGAAATAGAATTTGTATCTTCAGAGGAGCCTTTCTCCTCTTTGGATGACCCGAAGAGGCCCGCCACGGGTGCAACGTGTTGGCTGTATTGTCTTTTTCACTCAAACATTTGAAATAAAGGATAAAAAATCCAAAGATCTCCTTTTGTCCTATGTGCATGTGTCTAGCTTTTATGCTGCTTATATTTAATTGCTTGTTGATGTTGCCTCTCAGAGCCTTCGTTTTAGTTTTCATAATGAATACATATTTTTGAGACTATACTGTATGTTTTTTTTTCACTTAACCTACACTATAAAATAAGTAGGAGTAAAACAAGCTGCTTTACATTCCTTCTGGACAACACTTGAGTGCTGCTCAGTACAAAGACAGCCTCCTACATTGGTGTGTAGGGACTCAAACCTGCATTGTTTTACCAACTAATCTAGGTGTGGATTAATTGAATAAATATCACTAGCATTATGCACATATATTTTTATAGACAAATTAACTGCTGCTGAAGTTTTAGTTTGGTTGTCAACGTTCTAGCACAACCCTTTCTCAAATATTAGGAAGTTTAATTTCCAATATGGCAGGTAGGTACAACACCACACTACTCCTAGACACCATGTCTTTAGTGATGGACCTCAATGGGGCCCAGTCTTCTAGATACAATGGTCTTAAGTTCCAGGATCTAAGGACCCAGTGTACTTCTAGGAAGTGAAAGACAGGAAGCAACCCAACCAATAACCATTTTTCAGAGCGACTTATTATATGTGATCTCCAGAATCCTGACATGTCAGAGGATCAGGACAAAGTGGGTGGGGATGCTCCAGAATATAGGTCAGGAGGGGTTATCCCTAGTGGCCCTAATTCTGAGCATGACCAAGAGGATTCTGATGTCTCTACCTTGTTGAACTCTGATCCCCAAGAGAATAGTGCAGATAGCACAGAGGGTGTCCCTAGAAGTAGGTACCTCCTCGGAGAGTTCAGATGTATTCAGAGGAGATCTAGGCCCCCCCTATGCCGAGTCCAATGCTTAAGGACCTCTATCTCTAGCAACAGGGAGGACTCTTTAGAGGGGGAATACCACCTGATCAAACTTGAGTGAGTTAGACTCAAGCTCAGGCAAGAATGGTTGGCTCTTAATAAAGAGATATCATGTACAACACAGGACCTGTTCCTATGGTGAGTATACTTCTCCTGATCATAGCCAACCAATAATATTATTTAGTTGGAACAACGGCTGCAAAATCTAGCCATCTTCTGTTACTGGATCAGGGTCACCCTTTTAGAGCATTAATTAAAATTAATTAAAAAGGTGCGCTGTTTTCTCTGTGACTCGTTTCTCACTCTACCCTCCCCCAAGAACTATCTGGATTGAAAGGCGAGAAAGGAATAGGGAGAAAAAGTGTGGGAAGGGAGTGATGGAGCCTCACGGGAGTAACACCATGGAGACTAGCAGGATGGTACTCGCCTGCCGCCTAGGTTCTCATCATCAGCTTCCACCACTCCAACCAAAAAGTGATAGTGCATACAGAAAATAGGAAAAAAGGAGAAAAGTAAAGGTGCTGAGGAGACAGTGCCTGCCTGTGCACCAAAGTTGGTGTACTGCAGGTCTGGACCCAAAGTGCGAAAAAGCGTGTCAAGCCAGATGGCACACTAATCCTGTGAATATAAAACCGAGCTACATCACACTGGCCAAATGTACTTTATTCTGTGCTGTGTGTCTGCCCCATTTAAAAAGCCGACATGTTTCCTTGCCCCTTTGAAAACTTGCGGCAACTTCTTCAGGGCTTGGGTCTGTCACTCAACCCTGAACCAAATTTCAAATATGCCTGTGAACAACGTAAAAGAAAAGAAACAGCGCACCCCTATCAGTTGGCATTGAATGTCTGAATGATTCAATTGTTAAAAATATATATTGTGTGAATATATATCTGGTTCTTCCCCGCTACTGTATCATGACTGATTTACCGTTTTTCAGAGCTCGAAAGGTAAACCTATACCTCGAGAATGGGTGTGTCTCTATCACTGTTATACAGGATTTTACCCTCGTTCTGCAGCTGTCAGTCTGTAAAAACATGGGGCAAAAATCGGTTATCTGTGACTGTTACCGGTAACAGTCACAGATAATTAGCGGTGGCGTAAATGCGGAGCATTCCAGTAAGCCAACTTCGACCAGCTAATCTATACAGCCGCCGTAGCCGGCAGCACTCTGAATGCACTACAGGGAGTGGCAGGCAAACATTACGAGCGGGAGGGTACGAACGCCCACATAAGCACAGAAAATTATTACAGGGAGCTTGACACCAGAATGAGGGATGGGAATGTGTTGCAAGCACTTGAAGATAACTGATTTTTGCGCCATGTTTTTACAGGCTGACAGCTGCAGCACAAGGGTAAAATCCTGTAAAACAGTGATAGAGACACACCCATTCTCGAGGTATAGGTATACCTTTCGAGCGCTGAGAAACGGTAAATCAGTCATGATACAGTAGCGGGGAAGAACCAGATATATATTCACTGAATATATATTTTTAACAATTGAATCATTCAGACATTCAATGCCAACTGATAGGGGTGCGCTGTTTCTTTTCTTTTATGTTGTTCACAGGCATATTTGAAATTTGGTGCAGGGTGGAGTGACAGACCCAAGCCCTGAAGAAGTTGCCGCAAGTTTTCAAAGGGGCAACGAAACATGTCGGCTTTTTAAATGGGGCAGACACACAGCACAGAATAAAGTACATTCGGCCAGTGTGTTCTAGCTTGGTTTTATATTCACAGGATTAGTGTGCCATCTGGCTTGACACGCTTTTCCGCATTTTGGGTCCAGACCTGCAGTACACAAACTTTGGTGCACAGGCAGGCACTGTCTCCCCAGCACCTTTACTTTTCTCCTTTTTTACTATTTTCTTTATACACTATCACTTTTTGGTTAGAGTGGTGGATGCTATTGATGAGAACGTAGGCGGCAGGCGAGTACCATCCTACTAGCCTCCATGGTGTTACTCCCGTGAGGCTCCATCACTCCCTTCCCACACTTTTTCTCCCTATTTCTTTCTCGGCTTTCACTCCAGATAGGTCTTGGGGGAGGTTAGAGTGAGAAAGGAGTCACAGAGAAAACAGCGCACCTCTTTAATTAATTTTAATTAATGATCTAAAAGGGTGACCCTGATCCAGTAACATAAGATGTCTAGATTTTGCAGCCGTTGTTCCAACTAAATAATATTATTGGTTGGCTATGATCAGGAGAAGTATACTCACCATAGGAACAGGTCCTGTGTTGTACATGTTATGGTGAGAGGGGGACGACCTGTTCCTGATCCCCGTAGCTCCTTGTTGTAATCAGTCTTAATAAAGAGACCATGGAAGTTCAGAGGGCTGGGAAGAATTTGGAACAAGAGCCCCATGATGGCAGCAATAGTGTACCTAGAATCAGAGAAACATCCTTTGACACTAGGAACCTGAACAGTCTATTCCCTCCTACCACGAGGGGAATGCTATCCATAAATGGATCTCTGACTTTGAGAGGGCCTGTAAAGTTCAGAAGGTCCCTCAAGGACATGGGGAAACTATCCTGTGGCTCTTCTTTGCAAACACAGGTAGAGACAAGCTCTTCACTGTGAGAGAAGAGAATGCTGACAATTATTCAGTCCTGAAGAGTGCACACATAGATGGGTTTGGCTTATCCACTGAGCAATACTGGATTAAGTTCAAAGACACTCAGAAGGCACACATCCAGGCCTAGGTAAATTTCATTGACAGTTTTAATAAGGCTTTGGAAAGCAAGGTACACGTCTATGAGGGCTTGTACAATTTAGTGATGAGAGCGAACATCCTTAACAATTGTCAGAACCAGTCAGGTGGACTCTGATCTGACCTTTCCCCAAGAATTGGGAAAGAAGGCATACAAATGGGTAAGCACAGGGATTAAGAGAAAAGCCATGGTGGTGGAGTGCACCAGAAGAAGCAAGCTTCTTTTAATCCTCAAGAAAAGGGTGGGGAGAAGGGCAAAGTCAAAAAGGAGCATTCTCAACATCTCCAAAAACCGGCATCTGGGGCTGAGTCTCAAACCTCCTAAGGGCTTATTTACAAGCCCCTTGTGCCACTCTTACATCACTTTTCTCATGTTAAAAATGATGGAAGAGTGGCACAAATGGGTTGTAAATAAGCCTTCTAGAAGGGTAAAAAGAAACCTTGGTGTTATTTTTGTAAAGGTAAGATCCGTTGGACAAGAGATTCTGACTATCTATTGCCCCTAAAACAATTGCTTTCCGTAGCACCAGTACAAGAGGTAGTACAGCAACCAATGAATTAGTAGGGTTAACCCTGTTTTTTTTAGTCGGGTTCTGATCTAGTAAGAACTCCAACTCAGGTTGTTCTTGTCTGTCATGGTGGCATGGATCTTGCTATCTTACTAGTAAGTCCCACTAACTTGGGCAGTTACAGACAACAGCCTTTAATCAATGGAAAATAAGCTATGTCTTACATGGTCACAGGGACCAATTTCCCAATGGTGGCAGAGAAACATGTGTCTTCTGAACAGATCATACTTGGACAGATGTAACAAGTAACAAACACTAGCAATGTCAGGGCTGATCATTCCTTGGCAGTTGTGAAGTTCAGCTGGGGAGGGGTAACTGGCTCTTTAGAGTTGTGGTATCTCCAGACCAACCTGTAAATTGACTCTTGGGCAATGCTCTAGAAACATCAGCCTGGTCTGAAGTAGAGTACAGGTCTTATGTTGATTTGATAGATATCTCTGCCAATGAATTTGTTGTCACCAGGGGTCAGGTCACAATATTGCTCCTAATAGAAGAAACAGGAAGATTAGAATTATACTCCCCCCAAAATCCCAGTGAGGATCAGTCTCCTGAGGGAGATGATCTCAGACCCCTGGGACTGAGCAGGCAGAGTTCTTGGGGGCAGGGTCCGCTTCCAGGGCTGACTTGTGTTTGAAGCCCCCTCTTTACCAGTTCAGAAAGCAAGCTACTGCTGAGGAGGCAGGGAATGTCAGTGGGTACCATAGGATCTATTGGGAAGATGGCCTCCTGTTTTCTGAAGGTAGAGACCCAAATACTGATGCTACCAGGAGGTTGCTAATACCCATGAAATTGAGAAGTTTCCTCTGAGGGTGGGTGGAGAATTCCGCTCCGCCAGTGGAGTGTGCGGAGATTTGTCCACTCTGCATTCTGAGGAGAAAGCGGAGTATATGGCAAAACTCCCACTCCGTAGCGGAGCAGAGTTGTCCAGCCCCAGCCTCCACCCCCTAAAAATGTTTTACAAATTAATAGAAAATAAATTAAAACACATATACCTGTACTGAATGTTCCCGGGCTGCCTTCCTCCTCCTCACGGACATTGGACATACATATTGCGAGAATTTCGCATGCACACGCACACTGCATGCACATTACTTGCAAGACGTCTTCAAGACAACTGCGCGCACGCACATGCACACTTTTTTCAAGCCCGGGGACGCTGCGGTACAGGTAAGGGTGATTTCATTTCTTTTTTCATTAATTTGTACATGGTATTTAATTAGAGGAGCAGAGGCCGGTAGTAGAGCAGAGTGGAGCTCCCCTGAGTTTGTTCCCAACTCCAAGAACCTCCGCCTAGTTGCGCTACGCCAGTTCTGCCTGCCCTTAGATTCCTTCTTTCTCTGGATCATGGCATTCTCCTTGCAGGACATTTGGGCAAAGCAAGACTTGGGACATGATTCTTCCTCAATTTCACTGGCCTCATATGTCAGGAGACAGCAAGAACTTGTTTTACTCCTGTGTCACTTTCCAACCCAGTGGTAAGTCAGGTGACATTACAAAGGGCCCCTTAATTCCACTCCCTGTGCTTGATGTTACCTTTGAGAGGGCAGGATTGGCATTGTTGGTCCCTTGAACTCTCCAACTGCATCTGGACATAGTTATATACTAGTGGTGGTGGACAAAGCCACTAGGTATGTAGATGCTATTCCCATTAGAGCCACTTCAGCTCCTGTAGTGGCCATGGCCCTCCTGCAAATCATTTCCAGAATGGGCGTTCCTAAGGAGGTCTTTCCAGACAGAGGTAGCAAATTCATGTCATGTTATGTTGCAGCAATGTGGAAAGAGTGTGGAGTATACGTTTACCACACCCTACCATCCACATTCCAATGGGCTTGTTGAAAGATTCAACAAGACCCTAAAGGGTATGATAATCGGATTCCCAAAAAAAGCTCAGGCAAAAATGGGATGTCTTATTACCCTTCCTTTTCTTTGCCTATAGAGAGGTTCCACAGAAAGGAGTTGGCTAAAGCCCATTTGAACTTCGGTTTAGACATCCAGTTTGGAGTCCATTGTGTCTGGTTAAGGAGGGCTGGGGGCAACCTCTCAAACCCCCTGAACAGAATATTGTAGACTATATCCTTGGCCTGCGTTCAGGTATGGCTGAGTATATGAAGAATGCAAGTAAAAACCTTGAGGCCATCTAGGAGCTTCAGAAAGCTACAGATGACTAAAACAATGTATTGATTGTTTACAACCTAAGACAGAAACTGTGGGTGTTGGGTCCTATGGCCCCTGCCACACTCCTAGACAAATGGAGTGGCCTCCACACCATTCTTGAAAAGAAAGGTGAGGTCACCTACTTGGTGGACCTAGGTACTCCCAGAAGTATTCTCAGTTTACTTTTTGTGAATTGCCTGAAACCATTTGTAGACAGGACTGACATGAGCTTGCTCATTGTCACAGATTGGGGACAGGTGGAAGAGAGTGGCCCTCTCCCTGATCTTCTCTCTACAAACCCTGCTGATGGGTCTGTTGAAGGAGTAGCCTTGGAAGGCAGCCTCACTGACCAGCTGCTAGCTGATTGCAGGTATGTCCTCAATCAGTACAAGCACATGTTCCTTCTGACACACAGTCAAACTACCTGGTGTACCCATTAAGTTAACAAATGTGTCAGTCTACCTTTAAAGAACACAATTTACAGAGATCCCGACCATTGTCTTGTACAGTAGTCCTGGTACCAAAACCTCACACCAAAAGTGGCACAAGAGAGATTAGATTTTGTGTGGACTACAGCGGACTCAATGCAGTGACTAGGACTGATGCCCATCCTATTCTTTGTTATAGCAAAGAACAATGATACTGAGAGAGGCCACAAGGTCATCGGGTAGCCTAGGCTAACACTACTAGGATGGTTATTGATAAAAGAATGAACAAACAAATTAAGGAATGCCCAAAAGGGGATTACTACGCAATTAATGCAGGGACACAAGGTTGAAATGTTCTCTCATTTATTAACTGCATAAATGGAGAATCACTTAATTACAAGGTGTAGTTCAGGTGCTCACACACAATAGTGAAGGTGCGTGCATTGAAGGGTTGGTGGCATTTAAAAATACATCACATTGGCAACAAAACATCAAAATTCCAATAAATTCAGTGCAATGAGGGACTTTTGGTTGGAGAAGGGAGTCTCCCGTTTCCAGCCAAAGTCATCGAGAAGACCGTCAACAAGCAGATGGCCGCCTTCCTCGAGACGAACGGATCCCTCGACCCCTCACAGTCCGGCTTCGGAGCCAACCACAGCACCGAGACCGCCCTCATCGCCGCCACCGATGACATCCGAGCCCTGATGGACAATGGAGAAACAGCGGCCCTCATCCTCCTAGACCTCTCCGCGGCATTCGACACGGTCTGCCACCGCACCCTAGTACGGCGCCTCAGCAACATCGGAATCCAGGACAAGGCGCTGGAATGGATCATCTCCTTCCTCGACGGAAGAACACAGAGAGTCCACCTACCACCGTACAAGTCAGAGGCCTCCGAAGTCATCTGCGGCGTCCCTCAAGGATCATCTCTGAGCCCCACCCTCTTCAACGTCTACATGAGCCCCCTCGCGGCCATCGTACGCAAACACAACCTCAGCATAATCTCCTACGCCGACGACACCCAGCTGATCCTCTCCCTGACCAACAACCCCGCCGCCGCCAGAGCCAACCTGCACGAAGGGATGAAGGAGGTAGCCGAGTGGATGACGACCAGCCGCCTAAAACTGAACTCGGACAAGACGGAGGTCCTCATCCTGGGACCCTCACCCTCCGCCTGGGACGACTCCTGGTGGCCTCCCGCCCTGGGCTCCGCACCCAAACCAACAGACCATGCACGCAACCTGGGCTTCATCCTGGACTCCTCCCTCTCCATGACCAGGCAAGTCAACAACATCTCCTCGGCGTGCTTCAACACCCTACGCATGCTACGGAAGATCTTCTGGTGGATCCCCACCGAGACCAGGAGGACCGTCACCCAGGCCCTCGTCACCAGCCGACTGGACTACGGCAACGCCCTCTACGCCGGTACCACCGCCAAGCTCCAGAAGAGACTCCAGCGGATCCAGAACGCCTCAGCCAGACTCATCCTCGACATCCCACGAACCAGTCACATCTCCGGACATCTCAGAGACCTTCACTGGCTCCCCGTCAGCAAAAGAATCACCTTCCGCCTCCTCACCCACGCACACAAAGCCCTACACGACCAAGGCCCGAGCTACCTCAACAGCCGAGTCAACTTCTACGCTCCCAAACGCCACCTTCGATCAGCCAACCACGCCCTCGCCGCCGTCCCCCGCATCCGAAGAGCGACTACAGGAGGAAGGTCCTTCTCCTACCTGGCTGCCAAGACCTGGAACTCCCTCCCTCCCGACCTGCGCCTGACCCAAGACCACCTCTCCTTCAGGAGGAAGCTGAAGACCTGGGTGTTCGAGCAGTAGCGGCACCCCCCCCCCCCCCCAGCGCCTTGAGACCCTACGGGTATGTAGCGCGCTTTACAAGTGTCATTGATTGATTGATTGAATGGCATTTTGATCTCATTTGTTAGAGAGCATCATCAGGACAATAAGTGTGTGGACTGAAGAATCAGGGTCTGCAATGGGGACGCATGCTGAGAACCCTGTCAGCCAGGAATCAAGCCTAGCACAATGGTGAGTAGAGCGCCAGGCATGAAGTGGGTGCGTGAAAAGCCAGAGAAAAATTCCCCTTTTGGGCATTCCTTAATTTGTTTGTTCCTTCTTTGATCAATAACCATACTAGTAGTATTAGCCTAGGCTACCCGAAGACTTTGTGGCCTCTCTCAGTACCATTGTTCTTTGCTATAATATAGACTGCCCCTGGTGAGAATACTGGAGCCCCCTTGTTTTTGCTAAGTACATCCTATTCTTTGGGCAGATGAGCTCATAGATACTTTGGACTAAGCTAGTACATTTGACCTGACTGCTCATTACTGACAAATCAGTCTAGAAGAGGATGCCAAGCAAAAAACAGCATTTTTAACCCCTCGAGGGCATTATCAGAGTATTGTAATGCCCTCTGGTCTCAAAAATGCATCTGCCACATTTCTAAGGCTAGTGAACAAAGTCTTAACATGTCTGGAAACCTGTAGAATAGCATATTTATATGATATTGATGTCTTTAGCTCCACCTGAGAGTATCACCTGGTCTACCTTAGAAATGTTCTGAAGGCTCTCACGATAAAGGCCACCAAGTGCCAGATAGGGCATAGCAAGGTTGTATGCTTGGCTCACCTGGTAGGTGGAGGCCAAGTTTAGCCATTGGAGAGCAAAATCCAGGCCATCATGGACTGGGTTGCTCCCACTATCCAGACTCAGGTCAGAGCTTCCTTTGCCCTGACTGGGCATTTGCGATAGGGGTAGGCGCTTCTTTGTCACTACTAAATGCAGAGGGCCAAAACCAACCAGTAGCTTTTCTAAGCAGAAGGTTGACACCCAGGGATAAATATTGGTCAGCTCTAGAGAGAGAGGCCTTTGTAGTGGGATCACTGACAGAATATCGACAGTCACAATATGGAGATGACAAAATATCGAGGTCAAAATATCGACTACAAAATATCGACTTCCTATCTTCAAACAGGTAAGTACAAAAATATCGAGTGTAAAAAATATAGACTGTCAAAATATCGAATTTTTTAAATGTCTTAAAAGTAATTCAAAAGTGATATAATAATAAATAAAATTATTTTTAACTTATTTTAAATACTTAAATAAACGTAACATTAAAAAATAATTAATATAACTTTAATTTTTTTTAATATATATATATATATATATATATTCACTGAAAAAACCATAGGTTATAGACCATATATAGTTAGGAATTAGCATTTACAAAACCTTGAAAATTCACTGAAAAAACCATAGGTTATAGACCATATATAGTTAGGAATTAGCATTTAAAAAACCTTATTTTACTCACACAAAACCATTGAAATTCCATATATAGTTAGTTGCACTAACTATATATCGCGCACCTGCAATCCACTGCTGATCATGTCACATATTACATCATTCATGACATGGTCAGTGACATCACTGATGACATCACTGATGACATCTCAAATGACATCACTGATGACATCACTGATGACATCTCATTTGACATCATTCTTGTGCTAATACGATAAACCTCTTCAGACTCTAATATAACCTTAGATACACTCAGTGTATACAGACACTCACACACTTCCACTCATCCATGGAGTTACTCACACACCCAGTCAGTCATGCAAAGAATCAATCTCATCTCCATTTCTTCAACTATACAGTTAAACACACCTTACTTATTGAAACATATACTAACACATATTTACTCTCTTATACAATCCCTGATACAAGTTCACAATGATCGATACAACCACTCACTCATTCGGTGGCTCTCATGCACAGTTATTTATATATGCCAACTCTCACATGTACTGTGTTTTACATATGTACTTACTATGACATGTAGCATTGAGATATCCATTCACTCATCAATACACTCATGCACACAGTCAACTGCCCATGTAGCTGTTTCCACATGCACTCTTGAACTCATACACCTAGTGAATAAACTGTTCACACATCTATGCATAGAGTCACACACCTTCCAGCCACCCCCACACAAACTCAATCTCCCATAGAAATACTTGGGCAAGCAATTAATAACACATATAGCCTCTCGTATAGCTAATGATCAACACATGCAGCAGTTTACAGAACAACAGACATAATGATGCACAAATTAAGACAGTTTAGTCACTAACCCATGCATTCAGTGAGACACATTTAATCACTCACTCATACAGTCAGTCACGCACCTACTAAATCCTTCATCCAGACACTTATACATCCACTCATTCTTCAATATGTAAGATATATTTTAACTTTACAGAAACATACAGTCACTGGATGTTGTCATCAGTGATGTCATCAGTGATGTCATTTGAGATGTCATCAGTGATGTCATCAGTGATGTCACTGACCATGTCATGAATGATGTAATATGTGACATGATCAGCAGTGGATTGCAGGTGCGCGATATATAGTTAGTGCAACTAACTATATATGGAATTTCAATGGTTTTGTGTGAGTAAAATAAGGTTTTTTAAATGCTAATTCCTAACTATATATGGTCTATAACCTATGGTTTTTTCAGTGAATTTTCAAGGTTTTGTAAATGCTAATTCCTAACTATATATGGTCTATAACCTATGGTTTTTTCAGTGAATTTCAATGGTTTTTTAATAGCAAATATCATAAGCTGTCGAATGTCAAGTACGTGGTAAGTGAAAACATTTTCGTGTTTATGCACACTGATCTGCTTTGAATGGTGCCCCCCCCCCTCATTTCTATTAGGAGTACTCTCTCTTTGCAGATAGTGAAAGGTAGTTAACGCAGGTCTTTGCCCCCATTGTAATCCGTCGTGCCTGCTTCTCTCTCCATTTGATTGATTGTTATCCAAGTATTTACTGTTTTAGAATTAGTTCTCTTTGGTTCATTCTCTATTTACAAACAAACACAGAGTCGCAATACTCTGTTCAGTCTTTGCAGATAACGAAAAATCGTGTAAAAAAAAAAGAAAAGGAATCGAGCAAAATCAGTAGGCCACTAATGGGATCTCTTTTTGACCTCGCTAAAATAGAAACATTAGGAACAACCCCTCATGACAAATACAAAACTAGTGAGATGAACTGAACTCCACACAATGATGGCTGCAAAACAACTCGGCTCCGCCACCCACCCCGCCCAAAATAACGATAAAGAACGGCTGCCATGATTGGTTGCGGAATGACCACGACGGAGCTACGAAATGGTGCTGCTCTCATGCTAACCCCAGCTTTAGTCTGAAACATCCAGAAACACTGTAGACTACCAATTCGATCAGTTCCGGTAGCGCCCCAATGTAACCCGGTAGAGAAGAACTAGCTCTCCCCTCTTTGACTGATGGTTCTTGTTGCCTGTCCCTTCTGTTGTCATTTAACAGAACTATTTAGCCTGCTGAAAGGGGTTGTGTTCCGACCGCTGGTTGGTGGAGACATTTTGACTATATTCTGTACCTGCGTTGTCGCGTAATGCGTCATATGACGCGCCGCGTTAGCGCATCCGGAAGTCATCCGGGGCGCGCAGCGCGTAACGTAAGCATAACAAGTCATGTGACTTGTTAATAAAACTTTTCATTGGTTCATTTTACTTTTCTTATTGTAATGATGAAAGGCTTGGTCATATGACCTAAAAATTACGCTTTTCATTACTTCCGAACATTATTTTTTCTTAAATATATGTTATAATGTTCCAGGCTAATGTACTTTCCCGGAAATTTTACAACTGTCCTGCAAGTAAAATATATTCTTTTTTCGAGAAAAAGAGCGTTTCTTCGTCCCATGACGGAGCCGTTGAGCAAAAGAGGGTCGACCTGCTGTCTTAGTCGCCGATACGCCTGAATATGAGATTCTTATCGATCACTTTATGTTGCAGGAATAGAAAACACAACAGCCCTTGACCATTTATCTTTACTGCGTTCCTTCGTATTATACCTTTTACCCTTCATGTAATTGGTCTGCTTTATTTCACTTACCTTTTAATGATTCTAAAACAGTCACTATTATTAAAAACTTTACCAATGTATATACTACTACCATGTTTTCTTTTAAAAACCTTTATTGAGAAAATTTCATTATACAAATACGAGCCTATAACCACGTGGGCCTGCCACAGAGCAAACTGTAATCGTATATGATGAATAGACATTTACACTGTAGAGGAACGTAACGGGCGGGCCATTAGGTTGCAAGAACTAAGGTGTCTAACAGTTACGGAATCGGTGGACGTACATTTTATAATTAAAATACGACAGGGCCAGTTACAATAAAATTATCTAGATATACATTTGCGGGCAAGTACCATGGGTGACGTTAATTCGAACTTTCAACAGTACAGTAATCAATAACACATCAGAACTTAATATCAATAGGGATGTCGAAATATTCAATCAATTCTCGTCCCCGCCCGCCATGTGCTTCAAAACTGCATACGTATCTCGTGATTTCAAGGTTCTGCAACCAGTACACAACAAGGAGTTACGAGTCCCATTTATTCTGGCGCCATTTTGGGCGAGGACGGGCAGGTCCAGGATATAGTCAAAATGTCTCTACCAACCATCGACTATGATGATCTTCATATGCTGTATTTATTAGAGTAACACTCATCTGTCCACATGAAATTAATTTGCCACAATCTAAACATGTCATTTTAATCTTTCCAAAGTTCTTCTAAATATTTGGGACCGTTTCCCTTGCCTCTGAAGCTCTCAGTGCCACTTCTTTGATGAATGTACTAGCAGGTAAGGGGTTCTCCTCCAAATCTCTCTTTTATGCAGCACTATAATTAATTGGTGCCACCTCTCCATATGACGATGCATGGTATAGTTACCACAACTATATTTTTTTTCGGTTCCTCTGGAGAGTTCATCGTGGCAGATGAAGCGTGTAACGTACCGGGCATTTACCTTTTTTTGCATGTACAGGAAAGGAAAAAAAAATCGAGCGTCCGAGTTCTAAGGTGTCCCAGGGCCATTTTGGTGGACCAGGCCCAAATCCAAAGAACAGCCATCTCACAGGCTAATGGGGCGACCCACGCCGAGTTTCAGCATTGTAGGATGACCACACAAGTACAGCAACTTGCTAGACATCACCTCGGTGCCATCCGGATCTCGGCGCCCCACTGCAGATGAAGTGCCTCTCAACTATGAAACCACCACGGTGACATCCGGATCTTGGCGCGTTGTGCTGCCTTCGGCCTATTCGCACATCGGTCCGCTACTGACGCCATCTCACAGGCTAATGGGGCGACCCACGCCGAGTTTCAGCATTGTAGGATGACCACACCAGTACAGCAACTTGCTAGACATCACCTCGGTGCCATCCGGATCTCGGCGCCCCACTGCAGATAAAGTGCCTCTCAACTATGAAACCACCACGGTGACATCCGGATCTTGGCGCGTTGTGCTGCCTTCGGCCTATTCGCACATCGGTCCGCTACTGACGCCATCTCACAGGCTAATGGGGCGACCCACGCCGAGTTTCAGCATTGTAGGATGACCACACCAGTACAGCAACTTGCTAGACATCACCTCAGTGCCATCCGAATCTTGGCATCTCAACGCCTAGTGGTATCTTCCATACAAAAAATATTGTTACGCTGCCTTTGGCCCCATTCGCACATCAGTCCGCAACTTAGACACCACCTCGGTGCCATCCGGATCTTGGAATGTCAGCACCTTTTGGTGTCTTCTCGTCAGAAAATATTGTTGCGCTGCCTTTGGCCCCATTCGCACATCAGTCCGCTACTGACGCCATCTCACAGGCTAATGGGGCGCCCCACGCCGACTTTCAGCATTGTAGAATAACCACACCAGTACAGCAACTTGCTAGACATCACCTCGGTGCCATCCGGATCTCGGCGCCCCACTGCAGATGAAGTGCCTCTCAACTATGAAACCACCACGGTGACATCCGTATCTTGGCGCGTTGTGCTGCCTTCGGCCTATTCGCACATCGGTCCGCTACTGACGCCATCTCACAGGCTAATGGGGCGACCCACGCCGAGTTTCAGCATTGTAGGATGACCACACCAACTTGCTAGACATCACCTCAGTGCCATCCGAATCTTGGCATCTCAACGCCTAGTGGTATCTTCCATACAAAAAATATTGTTACGCTGCCTTTGGCCCCATTCGCACATCAGTCCGCAACTTAGACATCACCTCGGTGCCATCCGGATCTTGGCATCTCAGCGCCTTGTGGTGTCAGTCAGAAAATATTGTTGTGCTGCCTTCGGCCTATTCGCACATCGGTCCGCTACTGACGCCATCTCACAGGCCAACGGGGCGCCCCACGCCGACTTTCAGCATTGTAGGATGGCCACACCAGTGCGGCAACTTGCTACACACCACCTCGGTGCCATCCGGATCTTGGCATCTCAGCGCCTTGTGGTGTCTTCTACTCCGGAAATATAGTAGAAAATATTGTTGCGCTGCCTTTGGCCCCATTCACACATCAGTCCGCTACTGACACCATCTCACAGGCCAACGGGGCGCCCCACGCCGACTTTCAACATTGTAGGATGGCCACAGAAGTGCCACAACTTACTAGACACCACCTCGGTGCCATCCGGATCTTGGCGCGTTGTGCTGCCTTCGGCCTATTCGCACATCGGTCCGCTACTGACGCAAACTCACAGGCCAACGGGGCGCCCCACGCCGACTTTCAGCATTGTAGAATGGCCACACCAGTGCGGCAACTTGCTACACACCACCTCGGTGCCATCCGGATCTTGGCGCGTAGTGAAGCTGCAGCAGCTGCAAATAAGCTTCAGACAGTGTTACAACCACTGCTCAGAACTCTCAACTATGACACCACCTCGGTGCCATCCGGATCTTGGCGCGTTGTATTGCCTTCGGCCTATTCGCACATCGGTCCGCTACTGACGCCGCCTCACGTGCCAACGTATTTTCTCCGCATTTTATACCCTATGCCGCATAACAGGTCATGTGACTTGTTTATAAAACTTTTCATTGGTTCATTTTACTTTTGGTTTCCTAATGATGGAAGGCTTGATCATATGACCTAAAAACAACACTTTTCATTGGATGAAAACTTTTTTTTCCCCCCAAACGATGAAAGCCCCACCTTGTTTCTGGATGTTTCAGACTAAACTGGCGTCACCATGAGAGCACCACCATCTCGTAGCTCCGTCGTGGTCATTCCGCGAGCAATCATGGCAGCCGCTCCCCACCAGAAGCCTGCAGGAGTCGGGGCCCCCAAAACTTTTGATGAATTCTCAAGGCGGAGGGGACGCTTTCGAGAATGGGGTCCAAGACCTAGCAGACAAGCGTCCGATTTCCAAGGTGTCCCAGGGCCATTTCAGTGGACCACGCCCAAAAAGGAAAGAGCCTGCCGCCATTTTGAGAGTCCTGTGGCAGCCGCCTATCGCTGCACCGCAAGAGTGGGCGCAACTCAGCTGAATGGCGGATTTTGACACAGTGGACCAAAAGCGGACGGAATGGCAACTGAAACGGTAAAGGGGCGCCCCACTAAAACAGATGAGACTCCACCTGGAGAGGCCCGTTCACGCCGCCTCCCCCGGGGCGCTCCACGCCGTTATTCGGAGCAGCATTGTAGGATACCAAAACCAGTGCGGCAACTTACTGGACATCACCTTGGTGCCATCGTTCTGCTGCCTTGGAACTATTCGCACAACAGTTATTTTATTATTACTGATGACCCACCCCCCGCGACGCCCCACGCCGTTATTTGCTGGGTGGCAACTTACTAGACATCACTTTCGTGTCATCTAGATTTCGGCGCGTTCTGCTGCCTTGGAACTATTCGCACAACAGTTTGCTACTGATGACCCACCCCCCGCGACGCCCCACGCCGGAAATCTGGACGTTGTGCTGCGTTGGGACTATTCGCACAGCCGACCGCTACTTCGTTGTTTTTCTCTAAAAATGTTTATATGTTATTACTATTTTTGTTTTCTTGTATATATTTATAAATTATTAAAGTTTTATAATCTTACTACTTTGTCGGAGTGCTATATATTTTTAATGTGACACATAATTGTAAAAACTTTGATGTACAAAGAGTCATCCCTGGAATCTTCCGCTTCACGCTCGGTCCCCTCCCCAATCACAATACAGGATGGTTTTCAGATAATAGCAACGCTTCTGCTGTGACGGATCTCATCGAGTGTGGGCCTTGATCTACTATAACTCCTTTGAAGAGGGGTGATTCTTTACAGCTGTGGCCATAAACTACATCTGCAGGGCTAGCTGATAGCCTAGGACCGGCCTGGACAATCGGACACAGAGGAAAAGGAGTGTCAGAGGGTGCGGTAGTGAATAGGGCGAAAGGGAGGTGTCGGGCGGGCACAGGGTGTGATTCTCAGGGAAGAGCAGCGCAGATGGGGGGAGGTTTATTACCCATGCATAAGACAGAGAGCGGGGGTGACCACTGCCTGGGTGAGATGCTTGCGAGGGTGGGGAGCCATGCTAAGGATCGACAGCGTGCACAGAGTGGGTCTGGTCAAGGCATCTAAAATGGCTGCCGTGCACGACAAAAGTGTGGCATTTGAAAAAAGACAAGATGGCGCACACAATGTTTTTCAACAATTCCTGATTTCCTTCGAATCGAACGTTAACAGACGTTGGGGCATATTACCAAAGTTAAGCGATATTTATCCCTAACGATGCATTGCAAAGATTTTTTTACCGTCAGAAATTATCGCAGATAAACCTTGCTATTATCAAGGTTTATCGCAAATACGATAAAAAACGAGCGCAATGCATTAATATCGCTGAAAACTCCGCGATATTCATGCATTACCGAGCTAATGCTCTTAGCCATGTTGTCCACCTCCCATTGGATAACATGGCTAAGAACTGCTCAGGGCAGCTGTTACTTTTTGGAGATATTCGCGCTTATCTCGAATATTTCCAAAAGTTGATAATAGGAGATAGCGATGTTAGCGACTGTTTCCAGTCGCTAACATCTTGGCATGCCCACTTTGCATGTCATTAGTGATAAATATCACTCACATGCAAAGTGGGACCCAAGATGGTCGCTATCTCCTACTAGCCGTCGCTAACTGGTGTTAGCAACACCTAGGTAATACAGATATAATTTTATCTCCGCGAAGCGGAGCGCTGTTACAGATATATATCTTGTTTTTGAACGTTAATTTCTCAAAATGCACTGAAGCACATATATTGAGACATAGCAAAGGCACATCGGGCTACCAGTCCCTAATATTTTACCAAGTTTCGTGCAAATCCATTCAGCCGTTCGATTATTATTATTATTATTTTTTTTTGCCCCGCGGGGCCCTTTTAAAACCTCCACATCAAACCTAGGGGGTCAGCGAGGATCTACTATGCCCCCTTATGGTCATTTGCCCCTTCGCTTTGGCCTCCTCTTGTCTCTCGATCCTACCGAGAGACAAGATGGCGGCCGCTACGTACTGTTTGGAATGTTTACAGACACCGGAGAGCCAATCAGCTTCGCTTCGCAAAGCTCCGTAACGCGAAAAGTACGCGAAGCGGTGCGCTGTTACAGATATATATCTTTTTTTGAACGTTAATTTCTCAAAATCCACTGAAGCACATATATTGAGACCTAGCAAAGGCACATCGGGCTACCAGTCCCTACAATTTTGCCAAGTTTCGTGCAAATCCATTCAGCCGTTCGATTATTATTATTATTATTTTTTTTTGCCCCGCGGGGCCCTTTTAAAACCTCCACATCAAACCTAGGGGGTCAGCGAGGATCTACTATGCCCCCTTATAGTTATTTCCCCCTTTGTTTTGACCTCCTCTTGTCTCTCGATCCTACCGAGAGACAAGATGGCGGCCGCTACGGACTGTTTGGAATGTTGACAGACGCCGGAGAACCAATCAGCTTCGCTTCACAAAGCTCCGTTGCGCGAAAAGTCCGCGAACCAGTGCGCTGCCTGGTCCGCGCTTACAGATATATATCTTTTTTTAAACGTTAATTTCTCAAAATCCACTGGAGCACATATATTGAGACCTACAAAAGGCACATCGGGCTACCAGTCCCTACAATTTTGCCAAGTTTCGTGCAAATCCATTCAGCCGTTCGGGCTAAAAGTGAGGCCAACCGCCCTATGGAAAACTCAATGTTAAAAACACGTTTTGGGACCCCCCTTTTTTCTCGGCCCCCACTGGACGAACCCCCCCCAAATTTTCAAGGGCTGCTCAGAAACAAAATGTGCCATTTTCCTGAAAATTTCAGCCAATTCCGTCCACAAACGCCAAAGTTATTAGACATAGAATTTTCAAAAAACCCATAGAGAAAAAATCCTAACTATATATACCTACTGGCGACCGCATATACAATATTTTTACCATAGGATAGCAAGAGGTTTAAATTTACTGTAACGACTCCAGTGAGTGCAACAGAAGGGAAAGCGTTGGATAGCGTAGGGGTAACAATTACTATTCCCACTCCAGAGAGTGCAACAGTAGGGAAAGCGTTGGATAGCGTAGAGGTAAAAATTACTATTCCCACTCCACAGAGTGCAACAGTAGGGAAAGCGTTGAATAGCGTAGGGGTAAAAATTACTATTCCCACTCCAGAGAATGCAACAGTAGGGAAAACGTTGGATAGCGTAGGGGTAAAAATCACTATTCCCACTCCAAAGAGTGCAACAGTAGGGAAAGCATAGGATAGCGTAGAGGTAAAAATTACTATCCCCACTCCAGAGAGTGCAACAGTAGGGAAAGCGTTGGATAGTATAGGGGTTAAAATTACTATTCCAACTCCATTGAGTGCAACAGTAGGGAAAGAGTTGGATAGCGTATGGGTAAAAACTACTATTCCCACTCCAGAGAGTGTAACAGTAGAGAAAGCGTTGGATAGCGTAGGGGTTAAAGTTACTATTCCCGCTCCACAGATTGCAACAGTAGGGAAAGAGTTGGATAGCGTAGAGGTAAAAATTACTACTCCCACTCCAGCGAGTGCAACAGTAGGTAAAGCGTTGGATAGCGTAGGGGTAAAAATTACTATTCCAACTCTAGAGAGTGCAAGAGTATGGAAAGCGTTGGATAGCGTAGGGGTAAAAAATACTATTCCCACTCCAGAGAGTGCAACAGTAGGGAAAACGTTGGATAGCGTAGGGGTAAAAATTGCTATTCCCACTCCAGAGAGTGCAACAGTAGGGAAAACGTAGGATACCGTAGGGGTAAAAATTACTATTCCCACTCCAGAGAGTGCAACAGTAGGGAAACTGTTGGATAGCGTAGGGGTAAAAATTACTATTCCCACTCCAGAGAGTTCAACAGTAGGGAAAGCGTTGGATAGCGTAGGGGTAAAAATTACTATTCTCACTCCAGAGAGTGCAACAGTAGGGAAAGCGTTGGATAGCGTGGGGGTAACAATTACTATTCGTCAATATCAAAGAGGACTAGCTATTTTGGGGGGAAAGGGGAAGACTCAATGAAGTACGCGTGCCAGCAAACCCATTGATTTGTTCATGAAACCCTCACCCACCAACCTAGTTGGTGGCATGCTTCATCATCGGGCCCACCACAGTGACACCGAATGTGTCCCGGGTGTGCTTCAACGCCAGGTTACTGCGGAGCAGGTATGTTGCTGAGTGTGCAGTGTAATGGGTGAGAAAGTGAAGGTTAAAAAGCTATACAGTGGGTCCCAGTACCTGAGGGTAAGTAAATACATTTTAATTACTGGGCCCCTGTTGAATAAAGTGCAATACAGAATAAAAATACTAAATTATTATGTGTCGCACTCCCTAAGGTGCGTTTATATGTTAGAGGGGGATTCCCTCTTGTTTTGACAGGCTATTAGCTGTAAAGAGCTTCCTTGGGTCACCATGCAGAGAAAGAGACCGGGATTGCCGGTCTGGATCCTCCTTGGACCTGTCGTCCTTCTGCGGTGCCCGAACATAAGAAAAGAACAACACAATCACTATAATTTAGTATTTTTATTCTGTATTGCACTTTATTCACATACTCACTTGGTCCTGAGGAAAGCCAGTTTAAAACAAAAGGCCTGGCTGAAACATGTAGACCACACAGGACGCTGGAGGTCATAATCCGTACTCCACCGCATCCGTCTGCCTTTTTAGTAGCTAACAGGGACCCAGTAATTAAAATGTATTTACTTACTGTGGTGGGCCCGATGATGAAGCATGCCACCAACTAGGTTGGTGGGTGAGGGCTTCATGAACAAACCAATGGGTTTGCAGGCACGCGTACTTCATTGAGTCTCCCCCTTTCCCCACAAAATAGCTAGTCCTCTTTGATATTGACATATAATCCTGGGGATTCGGACTGGCTTACCTAGTCCTCACTCTCTCCTTTGATTCGGCAATAAAAATTACTATTCCCACTCCAGAGAGTGCAACAGTAGGGAAAGCGTTGGATAGCGTAGGGGTAAAAATTACTATTCCCACTCCAGAGAGTGCAACAGTAGGGAAGAGTTGGATAGCTTAGGGGTTAAAATTACTATTCCAACTCCAGAGAGTGCAACAGTAGGGAAAGTGTTGGATAGTGTAGGGGTAAAAATTACAGTGAGTGCAATAGTAGGGAAAGTAAATACTTCATATATAAATATAAATAACATAAATAGTAATACCAATTACAAAATAATTAAAACATTTTTACAATTGTATAAAATATATTAAATAATTATTTATAAATACAAATTAAAATTATTTCATTATAAAAATTACCTACCAATACTAATTAATTAACTATTAACAATAAATTAATTTACAATTTAAAAATTTAACAATTGATTTTATTTACCAATTATATTTTAATTAATTACCTATTAAAAATTAATTAACAATTAATTGTAAATAAATACCAATAAATTAAATGACATATTTAATTAATAATAATTAAATTACTTCCCACCCTATTCCCCTATAACCCCACAGCCCGCTACAGAAAATAATTTAATGAAATTAACATATTTATCAATTAATCAATTAAAATTATTTGCCAATTATATTTTAATTAATTACCAATTATTATTTAATTAACAATTACTTCAAAATAATTAACAATAAAAAATTAACATATTTAATTAATTATACTTATATTAATTCCCACCCTATTCCCCTATAAACCCACACCCCGCTACATAAAATAATTTAATAAAATTAACATATTTATCAATTAATCAATTATAATTAATTACTAATTATATTTTAATGAATTACCAATTAATAATTATTTAACAATTATAAATAAATATCAATAAATAAGTTAACACATTTAATTAATTATAATTAAATTACTTCCCACCCTATTCCCCTATAAACCCACAACCCGCTACAGAAAATAAATTACTAAAATTAAAATATTTATCAATTAATCAATTATAATTATTTACCAATTATATTTTAATTAATTACCAATTAATAATTAATTAACAATGAATTCTAAATAAATATCAATAAATAAATTAACATATTTAATTAATTATAATTAAATTACTTCCCACCCTATTCCCCTATAAACCCACAACCCGCTACAGAAATATATTAAACAAAAAATAAAAATAATATTAACTTACCTTATATTCGATATTTTTGTTGTCTATATTATGTCTAGTCGATATTATGTCCATTCTATATTTTTGATTCGATATTATGTCCATTCTAGTCGATATTTTTGTTGTCTATATTATGTCTAGTCGATATTATGTCCATTCTATATATTCTGTCCAGTCGAAATAAAAAACTCGATATTATGACTGCACACCTTTGTTGTGGTCTGGACCATTTTTTTTTCATTTTTGCAAAGGAGACAAACAGAGAATACAATATTGCATACTTTTACATGTACATTTCAGTTTCAAGGGGGATAAAAAAAGAAAATATCGTGGAAAAGAAAAAGGCTGTTCTGTCTTAACAGAGGGTGTCAACTGAACTGTTTGTAAACTAGGATTGTGATCTGAAGTGATCTTGGGCAAACCTCCATCTCAGCTGTACTCACAACTGCATTACTGACCCAAGCCATATCAAGCTTAGAATATTTCCCATGTGGGAAAGAGTAGAATGTAAACCCCGGAGCTATTGGATACAAATACCCCCAAACATCAAGAATGTCATGCAAGCGAGCAAATTCAAAAACTGAAGCCCGTACTTTCGGCATTCTAGAAATAGAATGCAGAGAAGTTGAATCTAATACTTAATTTATAACACAGTTGAAATCACCCATAACAATTAAAGTTCCCTGAAATTCGAGCAAAGTTAACTAGGTGTATTAAAAACCTCTGGGTTGTCTGTGTTAGGCCCATAGATCACAAATAGAGCATATTTAGTGCCATGGACCATCAATTGAGCGATAGCCCACCTCCCCCTAATATCAGCTATAACACGGCCAGTTTTATACACCAAAAAGGTACTAATTAGTATAGCCATGCCCCTTATTGAGACATGTTTGCGATGAACAGACAACAGTGTTATAGCCAAGATGATTGAGCAATGTTCGATCCTTATATGCTATGTGAGTTTCTGTTAGAATGACTAAATGTGGGCGATACATCTTTAACTCTTCACGTACAAGTTGGCCGTTTATGAGCGGCATTTAACGCAGATACATTCCATCATAAGCATTTAATCACTGCCATGTTATGACACCAAATATCTCAATTAGGACACATTTTCCTAAAGCACATCCAAAAACCACTCCCCCAAGTAAAAAGCTTCTCATATTTAGCTCCTTTGCTTTTATCCTACAACAATACAAGCCCTGCCCCTCCCCCCACTTCTCACCCACCCCGTATCTGAAGAAAGAAATCACCCCCCTTATTGCTGTCCAAAAAGACAGCACTTATGGAAGGTCGGATGCAGACTGCCTCCAATTACAGAAAACATTTCTATGGCATGTAGTAGACACAAGCGAAACCAACAAGCAAAAAAATTAAAAATAACAAGCATTGGCATAACCAATAGGTCTCGCCTTTGGGATCTTATAAGTGTTTAGCCATGCCACACTTGATGTTATTGCACCAAGGATATTGTGCTGGATAACTAAAAACCTATAAAGTCCCAAAGGCGAGACCTATTGGCTATGCCAATGCTTGTTAATTCTAGACATGCAGGCAGGGAATGAAGAGAATCTGGGGTGGGGAAGGAGGCAGGGGTCTGTGAAGAGAGAGGGAGGGGTCAGTGAAGAGAGAGTAGGGGTCTGTGAAGAGAAAGGGAGGGGTCTGTGAAGAGAGAGTGAGGGGTCTGTGAAGAGAAAGGGAGGGGTCTGTGAAGAGAGAATGAGGGGTCTGTGAAGAGAAAGGGAGGGGTCTGTGAAGAGAAAGGGAGGGGTCTGTGGAGCGAGAGTGAGGGGTCTGTGAAGAGAGAGTGAGGGGTCCGTGAAGAGAAAGGGAGGGGTCTGTGAAAAGTGAGGGAGGGTCTGTGAAGATAGAGGGAGGGGTCAGTGAAGAGAAACTGAGGGGTCTGTGAAGAGAGAGGGAGGGTCTGTGAAGTGAGAGGGAGGGTCTGTGAAGTGAGAGGGAGGAGTCTAGATGGAGTGGGAAGCAAAATCAGCCTTGGAAAAAAGTGTCCCAAGCCAACCTGCCCTGGACACTTACCAGCTGTGGGGCCCTGGGGGATTCCATAGGTCTTGGCAGCCCCTCCAGGTGTGAAACCCTAGAATGGCGAGTGGAAGGTGTGACCCTCAGGCATCAACAAGGTAGGAAACAAAAGTGTACGGGGGACTGAAAGAGTATCTCAAGGGAGGGGTCAAAGGTTATATTCCCTCAACACAGGATACCTTTAGAGATCTGGAAAGACACATGTCATCGAAAACCACTGTTTCTCCTCGTGTTCTTCCGACTCCTTCCCAAATTTACTTCCATCTGAACCACCTGCATTCTGTGCTCCAACCCTGCCTGGTCCATAAATTATAATGCAAATGTAATCCAGAACTGATAAGGCTGCAGGACAGGAATTACTGTTGTAAATCCACTTGGTGGCGCTGCAAGCCTTAGTTAGGACTTCATCATGCAAAAGTGTTTTGGAAAAGAGCTTTTGAAATGGGATCTACATTAACAGCGATATTACAGAGACAGCTTTCAAATGCTATAACCTGGAACCTGTAGTGCAACAAAGAAGTGCGGCATGGCTAAGTAAAGAGCGGGTGCCGCGTTTGGTGCAAAAGTAAAGAAATCAATATTTTTTTCTGTTTCTTTACTTTTGTAGCAATCGTGGCACCCACGCTTTATGTTTAAGATGGTTAAAATAAAGCGTCGGTGCAGAGATGCACCCAAGCTTGCTAAAAAAGTAAAAAAATAGAAAAAAACATCTATTTCTTTACTTTTGAAGCAATCACGATCCTGCGCTTCACCAAAGTAAAACGCAGGTATCGCGATTGGCCTAGGCGAGACCTAACAAGCCCGGGACGGGTGCATGCGTGAGCGCATTTTCTGCTCTTTTTGGAAGCATACACTTGTGATTGTGGCGCACGCCCACCCCTGCTCGCTCCAGCAGGCTGGTTGCCGCCACAAGCACGAGTGTGTGCTTCCAAAAATAGCAGAGCGACGGCTAAAGGTCCGCTGCGTAGGTGAGACCTAAAAAGGAAATCACCTGAAAGAAAGTACAAAGAATCAGGAGGAACCAATCCATAAACATTATAGTTATTGTTAGACCTGGCATCATTGGCATGGGTCCCCCTTCCTCTTTTCTCTTCCTCTCTTTTATGTTGGCTGTATTTAGATGCTCAGGGAGCCATGACACTGCTAATCAGTGCCACAGCGTGAATGCTCCCTGATTAAAGATGACTGTATGAATTAGGATAACTATGATGCCTAGATCTGTGTAGCATGTTCTAATAGTCAGGTACCCTCCCTTTTATTGTCGCTACTGTGAAACGACCCGTTCTCCTAGGCCAGAATGGGTCGGTTGAGGATAACCTTCTATCATCCTGTCTAACCGCAGGAACCTGATAGGAACTTTGAGTTCGATATGTTTATGCTCGGGACATTGAGAGAAACCTTTTAGTAAGGACCATTTGTTAGACCTGGCATCTTTGGCGTGGTTTCCCTGACTTTTTGCCTCTGCCTCCTGTTCTTTTGACGCTGTGCTGGATTTCGTTTTTGCTGGTTTAGATGCTTTGGGCACTTTGCCACTGCTGATCAGTGTCAGAGTGCAAGTGCTCCCTGTGTAAACTATTATTGTAATTGGTTATCCATGATTGGCATATTGGTATCACCAAGAAGTCCCTAGTAAGGTGCACTGAGTGTCCCAGGGCTGGAGATATAAATGCTACTAGTGGGCCTGCAGCACTGATTGTGCCACCCACATGAGTAGCCCTAAAATGGTGTTTTACAATTTCTGAGGCCTGCCACTGCAGCGCCTGTGTGCAGTCTGCCAACTGCCATGTCCACCTGGTCAGTGTCCCCACTGACCAGGCCTAACCCTTCCCTTTCTGTACACATTGGTCACCCCTGTGGAAGGTCCAAGGTACCCCCTTGGGCAGGGTGCAGTGTAGGTGAAAGGTAGAGCATGTTCTAGTGTAGGTGACATGCTCTGGTAGTGAATTACAGCCATCTTCGTTTTTCACTCATGTAAGGCTATCTTGCCCATAGGCTATCATGGGGAATGCTGGCTACAGTGGTTACCTGCATATCTTCTCATAGGAGCAAGATAGGACATAAAAGTCTGGTATCCTTGAGCTCAGAATATAATAACACATCTTTTAGAAAAAGGTGTTTTTTAAATCCTGTGTTTGTGAACAGCCCTTTTGAAAAGTGGCTGTTCTCTTGTCTGACCTTTCTGTGTTCCTTGGCCTGTTTGTGAATTGACTGTCTGGTTTGAGAGTGACAGGGGCTGGGGAGCCCCCAGGGGGCTGGATGAGTCAGCCCTAGGTGAATGATTGCATCTGCATCTTGAGTGGTGGGAGGGTAAAGTAAAGTTTATTTTGTTGATTAATTAAAACCATTACAAACAGCAAAGAGCAAATTCAGTTTACAACCTGGTTTAAAAAAAGCAATATAAACACAGACCCAGATTATCCAGCACTCATATACATACTTAGTTCGGCTGTAGTAGGATGATCAATAAACAATTTAGCAGCAAATGTGAAATAAAGTGCAACAAGTTGTTAATGAATGAATTAGCAGCAAAAGTTAAATAAAGTGCACATGTGCGCTCTAGTTCCATAGCAAATACTTTAGATGCTAATCAAAGAATTCTGATAAAACCATTTTAATCTAGAATAATAATTAATATACTATCTCCCCACTAATTTGATGTACTTTAAGGCAACAAATTAGATGATCATGTACTTACAGCAAATATTATAGGAAACACTAGGAAATGACATAATACATTTATAACAATTACATTTTAAAATTTCTATAAAATTTCCTCATGATCCCTAAAAACATTTACTATTATAGAGTCATTGACATTTTAGATAGCATTCATTACATGGATTTCATCGATTACAGTGTCTTCCTTACATGATTTTGTTTCCACTGTAAGGATATATTTAACAAACTGATGAACTAATCTAGGTGTAATACCACTTAGACATACAATGATTGCAGTTCTGCACGTTCTTACTCCCATTTCCTTAAAAAGCGGTTTTAAAAACATCTTTCGTTCAACAAGCAATCTTGGGCACAAAGTTACAATATGTTGTAGAGTTTCTTCGTTTTTACCACATAATCTACAGACATTAGACGGACAATTTTTTTTCCCATTTTGGGATTCCATCTTTGGTTGGGTATCTCCCAAACCGTAGCAGCATAAATTTATTTTTGATATAAGGTTTTAGATAAAATTTCAAATAGGGCTGGGGATACAAATTGTTAAAAGAATTTGCTATTGTCCAAAGATTTTTTTTTCCCTTAAATCGCCTTTATCCGTTATACAAGACAACAGTGCTGCTGATTGATTGATTGTTTTCTTAAAGACCATTTTACACCTTGTTTCATCCTCTAAGTTCGGGCAATCAAAGGCAAGCAAGCACTCATTTAAATAAGATCGCCAACTTCCCGAATAGGCCCCTCTTTGAATCTCTAGCCAACAAAGGTTGGCCAGCGAGCCTTCCTCTGATCTGGATAATAACCGTAAAGATTTTAAAAATTTAGATTGCCTAACGAGACACTGTTTCTTCAATCCAAATTCTAGTCTGACATTCGCTCGACTGATGTTTTTTGGGATTCTAAATACCGACTTATATGATCTTATTTCAATATCATCTAAAAGGTTCGCATCTTTGCCCCGAAAAATAACAGAACCATAGTCCAAAGAAGGAATTAACTTCACTTTCATGGCCTTCATCAAATGGTCATGATTTGGACATAATAGCTTATCCCTCAATTGTCTAAAGGCAAATGTGAGAGATGAGCCTTTAGCTTCTAGGTTGTTAAAATGTTTCCTAAAAGATAAATTGTGATCAAATGTTATACCCAAATATTTATAGGTTTTTACGCAGTCAACAACCATAACGTTGATATTCCATTCTTTAACACCTAATTTACCTTTCCCATGGTCATTATTTTTGTTTTTTTAATATTTATTTTTAGACCATTCCTTGCGACATAGACGTTAAAAGAGTCTATTAATCTTTTAAGGCCAATAACTGTCTGACTTAATAAAACAGTATCGTCAGCGTATTGTAAATATTTAATCTCTTGGCCCATCACAAAAGGGGAATGAGCATTAATATCTTTAAAGTGGGCAGGGAGATCGGACATAAAAAGATTAAAAAGGCAAGGGGCCAAAACGCAACCTTGTTTCAAGCCGATATTTGTTTCCAGGCATCGGGTTATATGACTACCGTCGCCTACTTTAATCTGGACCCAAGTATCAGAATATAGCAGTTTAATCATTTTTAAAAGTGCGTCGGATATTCCCCAATTATCTAATTTTGACCATAATATGTTGCGGGGCACAGAGTCGAAGGCTGCTTTTAAATCAATAAAACATATATGCGAATTTTGTTTCCTAATTTTGGCTCTTTCGCCTAATAAAGTTAATAAAACTAAATTTGAGTAGGTTGATTCTCCCTTTCTGAAGCCGGTTTGTAAATTTGGTATCAGTTTTTCTTTAGAGGCCCATGATTCCAATTCCTCTAACAAGCAGGTTGCGAATATTTTAGCGTCAACATCAGTTAGAGCTATTAATCTATAATTTGCTTGATTATCTTGAGGGCCGCTTTTATAGATTGGTTGGACGATACTACCCTGCCAAGAGTCTGGAATTTTACCAGTTTTAAGCACATCATTAAACAGCAGGGTAAGGACCTCTGGCCAATCCTTCAGGGCAGCTTTAAATATGGCATTTGGCATTCTGTTAGGTCCGGGCGCACCATTTGATCGAATCCTATGTACCACTTTTTTTACTTTATCAACTGTCCAAGGCTCAATAACCGGGATATTTGTCGGGGGTTGCCCAGATATTACAGTTATATCTGGACATTTATTACGCATAGGAATAGATTTGTCTTGACCAAACTGAGGGCCTAATTGAGCCGTTTTAGAGTTATTTAGAAAAGATACCCAAGTTGATTCATCAATATTTGCGCTATTGCTTCTATTGTTTCCATTTTCTAAATTATTAATTAAACTCCAAAAGAGCCTAGGGTCTTTTGATTTGCAGGCGTGATGTAATTTGGCCCAAATTGTTTCATAATAGGCTTGTTTGGACTTCCAAACTTCATTCCTGTAAATCTTTTTTAATTGTCTAATTTGTTGGGCGACCACAGCACAAATGGACTCTTTCGCTTTCCTATATAATGATTTTATGGTTTTATTGAGTTTTCTTTTAAGATGTTTTACGCGAGGGGAAACCCATCCTGGATTCTTTTGAGTTAACGTCTTACCACCTGTAGATTTTAATTTAGTACAATTTGACACAAGTGCAGTACATAAACAAGGCCAAAGTTCTACCGGATTTTTTCCCTCTAGTATCGCATCTTGTAAATCAACAATTAGGCCAGCTAGAAAGTCCAAGATATCCTTTTTAATTTTATCATTCCATATGAGCCTTTTTAAATTAAAAGCGGTAGTTAATGTTCTAATTGTTTTTGACTCGGGCAGATAATTGAACGCTAAAGCAAGAGTAATAACTTGTGGGTTGTGGTCGCTCTCGATTCTTGGTACAACTTGCTAACTTTGGACTGCCTTAACAAGATTTTCTGAATTTATGCTATAGTCAATTATCGAAGGACTAGCACTTTTCCTAAATGTAGGAGTATTATCAGCATCTATGAGAATATTTAAGTTATATTTTCTGAACTCACAATTAGACCATTCTAATAGGGTGGATGATGGTATCATTCCTTTTTTATATGAAAAAAGATGCATATTAAAATTCCCAGTTATAATGATCATTGAGTCCAAATGATCGTAGTATAACAATTTTCACATTTCCCATAATAGATCGAGTTGTGAGGACCTTATGTTTTTCTTTGAACTCAAATAGACATTTAGGAAGATAAATGATTGTTTGGCAATAAATTTAACACACAAGATCCATTTTACTTGGAGGTCTATCTCAAAGTGTTTAACATCAAGATTTAAGGAGACATATATGGAGAGACCTCCACTAGGGCGACCTATAGAGGCCTCACGAGTTGCCACGTTCAAATATTCATAATAACCAATAATAGGTTCACTACACATTTGCCAGGTCTCCTGCAATATTAAGATATCAAAGGAGTACAAAAAACTCGTTACACTCGGATCCTCAAGAAGAGTTTTGAGTCCGTTTACATTCCAAGAACAAAACTTTAGGGATTTAAATGTTTTTTTAGACGGAGATAGGCTTCAGTCCTTCTTTGCAGAGTTAACCTTTGATAGGATTGAGGGAAGCCAGCTCCAATCATCAGTTGGATTAGGTGTGGACCGTAATTCAACACAAACTCTGGATCCAGACTGGCAGCTCTTAATCTTAATACCCCGCATCGTATTCACCTCAGTTGATGGGCCTGAGGCCCCTTTCAGTACTCTGACAGGTGAACCGTAAACTGTTTTTTGTACACCCTTTGTTTGTATCGAATTGCAAGGTGATTTAACCGGAATTAACAAAGTTGGGTATTGAGTTTCACAAAAGGACCTAAGTTTAATGCCCCATTTTTCAAATATATCTGCATTGGGCAATATTTTATTGACAATATCCTCAATTCGCCAAGTAGTCACAGTTGTTTCAATATTGCGGTCGATCTTAAACTCCACAAGTTCCAGATCTACTGATGTTATGTCTGTGTGGTGGGAGGGGATAGTACCTGGGCCTGAATAGGGCTGTGCCTGCCTTCCACAATGCTGGCTCCACCTCCTGCTAGGCGGCTGATGACTCTGCCCCTTTCTCTGAAAGCAAAGGAGAAGCCAGGAGAACAAAGTGCTCAAGTAACACCCAGAATTGGTTCAGACCGGGCTCAGAGCCCTCCTGCACAAAAGGAACAAAGACTTTTAGGGGTATGAGTACAGGACCCCTGGCTACAGAAAATTAGATCATCCTGGAATCAAGAAGGCACCTCTTCCAAAGACAAAGCTGTAAGACTGAAGAAGGAAGACTGTCCTGCTGTTGCTTTGCTGGACTGACCTGCAGTTGCTTTGCTGCCAAGGAGAGGGGAAGGACTTTGCTTTGTGCGGTGTCCCCTTGGTTGAAGGAATCTCCAAGGGCCTGAAGAAGAGCTGGCTACCTGTTAAGAAGTCCCAGGAACAAAAGGACTTCACCCCCAGCTTCCCTGAACTCTGCTGAGAGAGTTCTGCCCTTCCTAGAGTGCTTGGGCCAGTTGTGGTGCCTCTGGAAGTTGTACCTATGTTGGGAAGCTGGAAACCAAGATTGTAAATACTTTCCGCAAGTTTTAACTTATTGCTCGCTTGCGGAACGCATCCCCGTCAGTGCGAGGAAATTCCAGCCGCTACAAAGGCCGAGATCGTCGCAGCGCCTGTTGCCACTGCCACAGTTGTCGCATCTTCGTTTGCGGGTCGTACCGGTCCGGTGCGGGAAGATTACCATCGCTGCGAGTATCGTCGCAGAGCCTGTTGTCACAGGGTGAGATCGTCGTACCGATTACTTGCGGACCGCATCACGTCGCTGTGAGAATCGTCGCAGAGCCATCACATCGAGGAGAAGATCGCCGCTGAACCGCACATGGTCGTAGCACCGGAGATCGTCGCCGCGCTGAAGATCGTCGCATCGCAACTTTTGCGAGCTGCTTCCACCGAAACATGTGCACCGGAATCCACACAAGGTATCGCATCCCTCCCCATACAGACCAGAGTCACTATAACATGCCCGCTGCATCCAGTGGGGTTGTCGCATCGTCTCCCTAGGGTCTCAGGAGTGATGCATCGCTTGCTTTTAAACTCTACAGCTTTTAGTTGGAACTTTTGCCACATCTAAAGGCAATGTTGGCTAAAACGTGACACAACTGTGGATTATTTTGATGCAACCTTAAGCACTCATTTGGAACCATATTCTTGAACTGTGTATTTTGTCATTTTGGTCTTGTGTAGTTTAGATTAAATACCTTTATTTTTCTAAACCGTTGTGGAGTCAGTTTTAGGTGTTTTCACTGTGTTACTGTGAGTGTTGGTACAAATACCTAGCACATTGCCTTTGATAATTCATACTGCTCGTGCCTAGCTACCAAGGGGGTGAGCAGGGGTTATCTAAAGAGTGCATACTTCTTACCCTGACTAGAAGCAAGGGTCCCTATTTGGACAGTGGCACCTACCTCTGCCAACTAGAGATCCCCAGTTCTAACACCGTTTATATATCCCATGTTTTGAAATGCCTCTGCTGAAAATGCAGTAGTTTCTTGCCTAAGCGTTACTGTAGGCTGAGTGAGTATGTGTATTGGCCGTCTTGTTTTGGAGCAGCTGGGTCAGACCTGGCTGCAGAGAGAGCTCGGTATTCAGGGCATGGGAAGGGTTGACTCTTTGATCCGCGCAGGGTCGTGCCTGGCAAGGTGAATGATGGCTCCACCTCCCACTGGATGTCTGATAGCAGATCCCCTCATTCTGAAAGGGCCAACTTTGCATCACTGTGATTCATCATGTGGGCCGCTGCAGCTAAGGGACTGCTGCCGCCGCTGAGTGCCTGCACCTTGGCCAACATTGTATCATCGTGATTTGTCCTATGGGCCGCTGCAGCTAAGAGAGCGCTGCCGCCGCTGAGTGCCTGCACCATGGCCAACTTTACATCACCCTTTGTCCTGTGGGCCGCCACAGCTAACAGAGAGCTGCTGCCGCTCATTGCCTGCACCTTTGCTGACTTTGAATCCTTGTGAGTTGTCCTGCAGGCCACCGCAGCTAAGAGGAAGCTGCTGCCGCTGAGAGCCCGCAGCCTTGCTAACTTTGCCTCATTGTGATTTGTCCATTGTGCCATCGCAGCTAAGAGAGAGCTGCTGCCGCTGAGTGCCCGCACCTTTGCTAACTTTGCCTCATTGTGATTTGTCCTGGGGCAGTCACAGCTACTGCCACTGAGTGCCCGCATCTTGTTCACCATTGTCGAGGATTGTCGCTATCATCTTGTGGGCCGCCGCAGCTAAGAGAGAGCTGATAATGCTGTGAGCCCACCACGAAGCTACAAGGCGGGAGTCATTGCCATCACCAGCCCGGACTGATGCAGCCGCGTGCTGATGCTGCTGAGAGCCTGCCTGTCTCCAAGTGCCCGAATCATTGTGGGTGCACACTGCGGACCTCTTCAGCCCCGACTTGTGGTCGCTGGGAGTCTGTTTGTCACCCATCTCCTCTTCTTCCAGAAGCTGCGTGCTGTGTCCCCTTTCAACAGCAGGTACCTGGTGCGCAATGGGTCGCGTAGGCCCCGGCCTTGAACTCAGTCATTTTCACGTTCTGGTGAATACGTTATTGCCTTTTTGAGTCCGTACTAGTTTACGTGCATTGTAGCTTGTTGAAACGCTTTGAGAGTTTTGAGTTAAACTGTTAGATAAAGATATTATTTTTCTATACCTTCCTGAGCTGTGTTCTATTGTGGTGTCTTTACTGCCTTGTTGTACATGGTCATAAATGCTTCACACACTGCCTCTGAGATAGGCCTAACTGCTTGTGCTACGTTACCACAGGGTTGAGCAGGGTGTGTCAAAAGGGGTTGCCCACTTGCCCTTATTTAGGAAGAAGGGTCCCTATTTGGACATTGGCGCCAGCCATGGCAAACTAGAGACTCCCATTTCTAACATTGGCGGTCAGTGGTGAGGATCAGAGCTTGCATTAATGATCCAAGTACAATAACTGGTAGACACCACTGGCGAGTGTAGACCAAAGCGCAGCCACAATTTAATTATATTTTTTGATTGGTTGTTCTAGAATTGAATTTTTAATCACAGCCATGAGTACCGCTAATATGGGAAGGCCAACCTCCAATGCTTCGGAGGATCTCACCTTTTAGGAGGAAAGATTAGATACCTATACTGTCAGACAGCTGAAGTCATTTTGTAAGCAATTTGCCGTCCCCGTGATAGGTATCTCTAGGAAGGAGAAGTAATAGAAGGCGCTAAAGACCTGGTGGGAAGCTAGACAGTCCACTGGAGATGAGGAAGAGAATGCTGGAGGGCAGCAGGATGATGCAGTAGAGGGAGGGGGGAGATAGAACACCCTCCAATCCAGGTACTAGTGCATCCCAAAGGAGCCTGACCCCAGAAGAGCTGGTTGACAGGGAGAGAGATAGGAGGCATAGTTTGAAGATGGCTAAAATAGAAGGTCAGAAGGACCTTGAGAGTAAGAAGTTAGACATTGAGAAGTATCGATTGTCAATTGAACTTGAGAGCATGAGAGAATGTTGAGGGAGATAGAGATCAGGAAGAGGAGTGTCCTGGTCTCCCCCTCTGGTGGCATCATACCTCTAGCAACTCCTGAAAGTAGAGTTTATATTCCTAAAGATATAATTAAGGATTTTCACAAGAGTGAGGATATTGGGCAATGGTTTGCCGCATATGAAAAAGCAATGGTGTCCCACCGGGTCCCTGAGAAGGACTGGGGAGCTGGGTTGTGGGGACACTTTGTGAGTGATGGTAGGGATACCCTGTTGGACCTGCCTGAGGAGAGCTAGATGATGTATGCTCATATGAAGGAATCGTTGATGACCTGGTATGGTTTGACCCCAGTAATGTGCAGGCAGAGGTTTAGAACCTGTAAGAAGTTAGAAGGTATCACATGGGTTGAATATGTGTCTTATTTCTTCAGAGAAATGGATTGTTGGGTAAAAGGTAGCAAAGTGGAAGCTTTTGAGCGATTGTGTGATTTGTTTGCATGGGAGAATTTTTCTACTAACTGTTTCCCAGAGCTACGCCAGCACCTGATTGATAGCAAGCTGACTAACCCTAGGAAACTTGCTGAGGAGGCAGACCGCTGGGTGAGCACCCTGGCCCGCAAAGGTTTTGTGGGAGACTTTGACAGATGTGGGCAGGGTCTCCAGCAGAGAAGTAGGGGGGACAAGGGTAAGCCGAGGGAGTTCAAAAGAGGGCCCCAGAATAATTGCCAAGGGAACCAAGCAGTGGTGTCCCAGCCTCCCGGAGAAGAAGCCAGTGTCCCCGACAGGTAGGTCTGTTCACAGGGGGCCACTCACTTGTTTTTAATGTGAGCCAAGGGCATTATGATCCCGAGTGTAACCAGAGTGACCCCAATGCATCCCTGCATGCACCACCCCATGCACCAATCTCCCCCCATCCCCCAGGGGGGGGGATTGAGGTCCAAGGTGGGTGGGATCCGGTAGAGTTAACCTTTGTCTTGCTAGGAGACTTTGAGAAGGTCCCTAACCCCACACTGCCTAATAACACTAAGAAGTACCGGCAGTGGGTGACCATCAATGGCCATAGGGTGGAGGCTCTTTAGGACACCGGAGCTAGTGTGACTGCTGTCATCTCCAGGTTGGTTTCCAAAGAGCAGGTTGTCCCCCATGCATTCTGCCCCGTAGTGCCAGCAGACAACTCGGAGAGCCAGTGTGAGGTAGCTCAGGTTCCCTTTGAGTACGGGGGGTTGGGGGGTCTCAGGAACTCTTCAAGTGGCTGTCAGGCCTGCCATGCCAGTAGACTGTCTGTTGGACAATGAACTAGAGAACTCACCGTGGGTTCATTTGGAAATGTTGGGCCGGCCTGAGTGGGAAGGTGCGACCACTTGGTCCATGACAGCTAAGAAGGGTATTCGGGAGGGCCTGGAGCATGAAATTATGGCCCAGGTCCCGGCCTTAAAGAGAAGTTGTAGGGTGCAGGGGAAACCGGCCACACGGTTCCCACTGTCCCGGAGGGAGCAGACCCTGAGGGGGATGCCCTGGAACCTACAGGGGAACAAGTGGCTAAACTGGGGGACCTACCAGATCTGTCCCATTGGCAGCAGGAAGGGGGCCCTCCAGGGAGGAATTTTGCGAGCAACAAAGAACCTGCCTCCTCTTAGGGGTGCGGCGACAGGCCACCGCCCTGGCCGCAAGTGATCAGACAGGGTCACATTGCATCTATTGGGAGAATTGCCTCCTTTACAGCGAGCCTAAGGTTGGTGAGCCAGGGTCAGCCCGTATGCTGGTGGTACGCCAGTGCTTCAGAACCTTCCTGTTGGGCGGACATCTTGGGCAGACCAAGACCTTTGAGAGGCTGGTCACCGACTTCCTCTGGCCCCAGATGCGCAGGAGCTCAGATGCTTACTGTAGGAAGTGTGAGACTTGCCAGGCAAGTGGGAAAAAGATTAAGGCCCCACTACAGCCCTTTCTTATTGTGAGTACCCTATTCGAGATAGTAGGCATTGATAATCTTGATGGACCATGCCACCCGGTACTCTGAGGCCATCACACTCAGGAGAGTGACAGCCCCCGTGGTGTGACGGGCACTGATGGGGATTGTCTCGCACGTGGGATTCCCCCTAGAGGTGGTGTTCCATAAGGGAACTAATTTCATCTCCAAGTATATCAAGTCTCCTGATATATATGTATAAATGTGTTACATGCTGGCCTTCAGAAACCAGACTTAGCGTTTCAGGAAACTTGCTGAGGGAAACCTGGAAGCCAGCCACGAAGAGATGAAACGCTGGCATGATCAGAATGCCACTCAGATCGAGTTTCAGCCTGGACAAAAGATTTAGGTCATGGCCCCAGTGGAGTCCTGTGTGCTCCAGGATAGGTGGACCGGCCCCTTTGAGGTGGTGGAGCGCAAGAGTCCTGTTACCTATATGGTGGACTTGCAGTCTCCCAGGAACCCCTTGGGGGGACAGCATGTTAACCGCCTGAAGCCCCACTTTGAGAGGTCTGAAGTGGGCATGCTTCTAGCCAAAGATGCCATGATGGAGAAGGAGAGCGAGCCTGTTCCTGACCTTCTGTGTGCAGGGGAGCGGGATGGGTCAGTAGAGGGTGTGGTCCTCTCCCCCATGCTGACTCCTGAGCAGCAGGGTGATTGTCGCCAACTGTTGGGACAATTCAGTGACTTGTTCTCCTTGGTGCCCAGTGTCACTGATTGGTGTGTCCATGACGTGGCCACCGGGGACAGTCCTACCATTAAGCATGAGGCTTACTGAGTGACTGATCGGGTAAGGGCCTACATTGAGGATGAGGTTACCAAAATGTTTGCCCTTGGGGTGATTGAGTCCTCTAGCAGCCTGTGGTATAGCCCAGTGGTCTTGTCCCGAAAGCTGCACAACCTGGTAGCACCCCAGAATTCAGTTCTGTGTGGAAAATCGGGCCTCAATTCAGTCACGAAGACTGATGCACACCCCATTCCCGGAGCAGATCAGCTCGTAGATCGGTTGGGGGCTGCTTAATAGTGCCTTTACAGAGGGAGCAAAGGAGAGGTCAGCATTCTCCACCCGATGGGCACTACCAGTCCCAGGTGATGCCCTTTGGAATGAAGAATGCCCCTGCCGCCTTCCAGAGGTTGGTCAACAGGGTGTTGGTAGGGCTGGAGGACTTCAGTGCCGCCTACCTGGATATCATTGCGGTGTTAAGCTCCTCTTTGGAGTAGCACCTGTGCCACCTCTGGGAGGAATTGATGACACTGCGGAGGGCAGGCCTCACAATCAAAGCCAGTAAGTGCCAGATTGGGCAGGGTTCTGTAGTATATTTGGGGCACAAGGTGGGGAGCGGCTAGGTGGCACCCCTTCAGCCCAAAATGTAAACTATCCTGGCATGAGAACCCCCCAAGACTCAGACGCAGGTGAGGGCCTTCTTAGGACTCATGGGGTACTACACAAGGTTTGTCAAGGGATATGGCAACATTGTTGCACCCTTAACTGAGCTGACTTCTAAGAAGCAGCCAAAGAATGTTAACTGGACTGACACCTGTCAGAAAGTTTTTGACGCCCTGAAGACTGCCATGTGCACCACACCCATGCTTCAGGCGCCCGACTTTTCCAAGGAATTTGTTGTCCAGACATACGCCTCAGAGCATGGTATAGGGGCGGTTCTGTCACACATAATGAGGAGGGACTAGACCAACCAGTAGCCTTCCTAAGCAAGAGGTTACTTTCCCGGGAACAGAGGTGGAGTGCCATTTAGTGTGAGGCATTTGCTGTGGTCTGGGCACTGAAGAAGGTGAGACCATACCTGTTTGGGACTCACTTCCGGGTACAGACAGACCACAGGTCCCTTAGATGGTTGATGCAGATGAGGGGTGAGAATCCCAAGTTGCTGAGGTGGTCCATTTCCCTACAGGGCATGGATTTCACTGTGGTACACCACCCTGCTACAGAACACGCCAATGCTGATGGTCTGTCCAGATTTTTCCGCCTTAGTGATGAGAACTCCCAAGGGGATTAGTTATCCCCACATTTCAGCTGGAGGGGACACGTGTTAGACCTAGCATCATTGGCGTGGGTCCTCCTTCTTCTTTTCTCTTCCGCTCTTGAATGTTGGCTGTATTTAGATGCTCTGGGCGCCGTGCCACTGCAAATCAGTGCCACAGCGTGAATGCTCCCTGTGTGAAGATGATTGTCTGAAATAGGATAACCATAATGCCTAGATCTGTGTAGCGTGTTCTAATAGTCAGGTACCCTACCTTTCACTGTTGCTACTGTGAAATGATCCATGTTCATAGGCCAGAATGGGCCGGGTGAGGATTACCTTCTATCATCCTATCTAACCCCAGGAACCTGATAGAACTTCGAGTTTGATATGTTTATGCTCAGGACATAGAGAAACACCTTTTAGTAAGGACTGTTTATATATCTCGTGTTTGGAAATGCCTCTTCTGAAAACGAGGTAGTTTCTTGCCTAAGCGGTACTGTAGGCTGAGCGAGTATGTGTACTGGCTGTCTGGTTTTGGCGCAGCTGGGTCAGACCTGGCTGGAGAGAGAGAATGGTATTCAGGGCATGGGAAGGGGTGACTCTATGATCCATGCAGGGCCGTGCCTGGCAAGGTGAATGATGGCTCTACCTCCCACTGGGTGTCCGATAGCAGACCCTCTCATTCTGAAAGGACAGGATGTCCCCTCGTAAACCAAGTGCTCCCTGACCCCACCAAACTGGTTCTGACTGGACCGAGTGATTTGTAACTGTAGATAACAAAGTCTTTTTAGGTATAAAATGCTGCCCTGGAACTTTGTCCAAGTGTGTTTCTTCTGGATGTCAAGACGAAACTCTGCCCGAGTGAACAGAGGAAAGGACTTTGACACTTTCACTAAGCCTGTCGAAGAAACTACCCTAGGGCCTGAATCGAGAGGGCCTCCTGCAGAAGTTTCAAGGACATTAGACTTCACCCCATCAGCCATAGGAATTCCTGTGCAAGGAATTCTGCTTGCAGGTGAGGCCTCCATCTGGAGTCTCTAGTACTACTGTGAGGACTGCGGACTGAACCTTTGAAACCTTTGCTAAATCTGTGTGGGCCGCTGCAGCTAAGAGAGAGCTTCCGCTGCTGAGAGCCTGCCTGAATTTGAATTTTTAAAAAATGTTGCTGAATCTTTGTGGGCCACTGAAGCTAAGAGAGAGTTGCCGCCGCTGAGTGCGTGTACCTTTGCCCACTTTGCATCACCCTTCATCCTGTGGGCCGCTGCAGCTAAGAGAGCACTGCCGCCGCTGAGAGTCCGCACCTTGACCATCTTTGCATCACCGTGATTCGTCCTGTGGGCTGCTGCAGCTAATGAAGCGCTGCTGCTGCTGAGCGCCTACACCTTTGCCAACTTTGCATCCTTGTGATTTGTCCTGTGGGCCGCCGCAGCTAAGAGGAATTTGCTGCCGCTGAGAGCCCGCACCCTTGCTAACTTTGCCTGATTGTGATTTGTCCTGTGGGCCGTCGCAGCTAAGGGAGAGCTGCTGCCCCTGAGTGGCCGCACCTTTGCTAACTTTGCCTCTTTTTGATTTGTCCTGTGGGCCGTCGCAGCTAAGGGAGATCTACTGCTGCTGAGTGCCCGCATCTTGTTCACCATTTTCTAGGATGGTCGCTATCGTCTCGTGGATCACCGCAGCTAAGAGAGAGCTGCTGCTGCTGTGAGCCCACCACGTGGCTGCAAGATGGGATTCATCGACATCACCAGCCCGGGCCGGCGCAGCCATGTGCTGCTGCCGCTGAGAGCCCGCCTGTCCCCAAGTGCCCAAATCATTGTGGGTGCACCCTGTGGACCTCTGCAGCCCCTGATTGGTGGTCGCTGGGAGACCGACTGTCACCGTCTGCGCTTTTTTGAGAAGCTGCGTGCTGTGTCGCCTTTCAACGGCAGGTACCTGGTACGCAAGGGGTTGCGTAGGCCCTGTCCTTGAACTCAGTAATTTTCACGTTCTGGTGAATAGGTTATTGCCTTTTTGTGTCCCTACTAGTTTACGTGCATTGTAGCTTGTTGAAACGCTTTGAGAGTTTTGAGTTAAACTGTTAGATAAAGATATTATTTTTCTATACCAACATGAGATTTGTCCTTTTGTGATGTCGTTACTGCCTTGTTGTACATGGGCACACATGAGGTAGCCCAATTGCCCTGACTTAGGAAGAAGGGACCCTATTTGGACATTGGTACTAGCAATGGCCAACTAGAGACCCCCATTTCTAACAGCTAGCAGTATGGATTATTTCTCGGTCTTTTGCTAAGAGTAGAGGACTTCCTGAGCCGCCTGCTCGCTAAATGCTAGCTTAGTATAACAATCCTTTATTATTTTTACACCACCAGGCTCCTGGAGATAAACCTGCATAGCAACTGCCTTCAGGGGGTCGATAATTTGGAGTAGCTTCCTTTGCCAATCCATGGTGCCCTTGTAAATGTCAGATCTGACAAATATTGAAAGTGAATCCGTACGTATAGGGGTAGTAGGCCTTGCCTTGATGGAGACCGCTTGACGTAGTAAGAAATTGCCCAAACAGATTAGAATGGGCCTAGGAAAGTGACCAAGAGGTTTGTTAGAAATCATTTGTAACCTACAATCCACAGAGTTCATTCTACCTGGATGTAAGTGCATCAGCCATTATGATATATAGGGTGGCCATGCCTCATTATGCGATGGCTGACTCTAAACTGGCTGTAATGAACCCTCTTGTGTTTGGTATCAACGTAATGGCGTTGGAGGTATGATTCCATCCACAGTAAAGCTCCTCTGTGAGGCCCTCAGTACTCCAGGTACTAGTCTTCTAGACCTGGACTGCAAACTATGACTGCTGCCGACCAGAGATATGATTCTTCCCTCCTGCTGCTGAGCAAGCTCGAGAAAGGTAAGGCAGGATAACAGCTTTCCTACCAATTCAGAGAGTCATTAGCTCTCGCTGTGGCGCAAAATGGGACAAATGAAATGGAAGAAACCGCCTCACTGTCCAGCCGCTCCTGTGGGACGGACCCCTGAAATGTCCCAACCCTTTTCTTAGGGTACTTATGGGCATGCCTATTGGTGGGTCCTTAGATTCATAGTGGGACAAGATTCAGATCCGAAACCACTTCATGTTCAATCATCTGTGTACTTTGGACTTCGTTAGACTTTGCTTTGATAACTGAGACTGCAACTGGAAAGACTTCTTCTGCTCCTGTTCTCGTCGTCATGCCAGTCTACTGCATCATCTGTGCCTGTGCTCCATACAGTCTCTTCTACAGACCTGAGGTCATCCAAGACACCCCAAGGAATCTCCCTTGAAGTGAAGGAGTTACTTCCCTTCCTCTGCAGGCAAAGCAGGCACAGCAATAAAGCTGACTGGTCTGCTGCTCTCGAGCTCCTATTGACTCTGAAAGGTTCAACAACACATGTGGTGGTTCTGCAACTCTTTTGAGGACAGCACCGTTTTGATAGCAAGTCTGAAGCCAGTATCCCTCTTCATAACTACTGGAGCAGTGCACCTGTGCACTTTGTGTACTTTCCATTGCCAAGGCTTTTTGACTCTCTTCACCAGAGATCTTCGAGCTCCAAGAAGCTCCAACCTCAAAAATCTTCTGCTGTAAAGATCTTCACCTGTACCACTTCCTCTTCACGGTGTGCCAGCATCATTTGGTGAGCTTCTCAAGATCCTCTTCCAACTACTGAGCCTACAGCCTTTTGGTCCTCTTGAGGGTCTTTTTTGGCTCCAGTGAGCTCCCCTGCTTCTCCTGGTGAGTCATTTGGACCTTGCTGGTCCCAATACTGCACTATGTTTGACTACTATGCTGGTTGCCGTTGCCAAGGCTTTTTGTGTACAGGGCCTAAGCTAAAACTACCCCAAATAGCAAAAAAATAACGTTGTTAGCACAGGGAGGGAAAAAGGCCTGGCAGCGAAGGGGTTAAGGGTATAAAAGTTTGCAGAAGATTCTAAGATACCACACAGAATATGCACTCTATTAAAAGTAAGAATGCATTTGAAATTCCTAAAAGAAATCTCATGTTTGTATCTTAGCAGAGAGAAATTCAAAAAGATCTGCACTTATATGTCTAAAACTACTACAGCTTTTCAGTCCATCCTTCTAGCAGCAATGCGATCAAGAGGTGTCAGCTTCTGTAATCATTTGTGAAAGAAAGGAATACAATAAGGGGAGAAAAAGCTCATTTACTATTAGTTTCAACAGTGCCAACATTCAGTTTCAGTGTTGAAGTGTTGTATGGAAAAAGGATTGAGCAGCAATTCGGAATATAAGTGGTTTGTTTTACTTGTATTACTGAAATACATTGACTTTAATACTACCTACACATCATGTGGTTTAGGTAACCAGTTTGTCTTTGACATGATAACAGAAGTGACCATAAGCATTCTTGCATGGTTCTTGTGGAAAAGTAAAATCTATTAGAGAGTGCACCATATATGATTCTATGAGATACATCAATGCAACAAACGTAAGTCTGTATTGAAAGTCATAATCTGTCCTTACCTGATTTCTTTGTGGTTACCTCTTTTCTAGTAGTTTGAGCTACTGGAGGATCTGAGAAATAAATTCCAAAAATGTAATGACATTATTTACAGAATTCGAAATATTTTCAGCTACAAAGGCTTTCTTCATTTTGGTGTGTATCTAGTCCTTCTTTGGATACATAATTCAACCTTACTATAAATAGTATAAATCAATCAATACAAACTTTGATTTAATTTCCAAAGAAAGTCATTCACGTTTATAGTATAAATGTATCCATACTCAAACTAGCAAACTTAAGTCGAAAACTGATATATCGGTGTATAAAATGGATGAAGAGGTAATGACTTTGAAAATCTGAATCTTTGAAGACAGTGGAGATTCACAGTACATTATTATCAAGGTGCATATAACACCCCAAATAAAAAATGGAAACATAAAAAAGCACAGTTTAAGGGGGGAGGCAGGAATTGTAAATAACGGTAGGCCGATCTGATTTGCTTAAATTCATATGCAGGGAAAATAGGTTTTACAAATTTGTGTTGCAGGGCAGACAACTTAGGCAAAGAAAAACTTTGAGCAAAACTATGTGCATGGAGGGACAAATGGAAACATAATCACAAGTACAGGGGGTTCAAGTAGACTGTGAGCACCAAACACCCTTTCAGAATAACAATGCCTATTTTTGTAGAAACAATGTTACTTGTGTCTGAATGTATTCCCCAGTCACATTGATCTTTGGTGGCTATATTCATAATGGAAACATATAATTCTTTTTTACAGGTTTTATTAACCAAATAACAAGATCATAATGCATTAAGTCAACCCATCCGATGAGCTCATTCACTAGCACTTTATTACGTGAATTCTTGAATAATCAGGACTTTTATCAAAGTGACCTTCCTTTTAGATAATTCTTACTTTTTCTTTAACTGATTGTGCATGGGCTAAACAGTATGTTCATATTTCATGTAATTGTTTTAATTAACTAAATCATGAGGGATGTGGCCAAGATGGTGGGCGTTCTTCAATCAATGGGGGTGGGGAGAAGGAAATTCCTGCTCCATCCAGTTTCCTTTGGTTCAAATCTTTCAATCAATTGGGGGGTGGGTCACTTGTCCTTCCAACCTGGATTCCTCAGGTATTTAGTACGTCCCTCGGTAAAAAACCCTCATGCACTCAAGTTGTTGTCGTAAATAGCGGTATATCTTGATTCTCCGCTATGGCACTCGGGTGTCTGCATAATCACAGGGTTAGTTTGTATGCAGCCTCCACCAGGAGGGAGTCATCCAAGGTTATGTGCAGTAGTGTCCAGTGATTTGTGAAGGTGCTGAAGTTTAAAATAACTCGGACAGCCAGAAGGTGAATTTATAATTCGGGATTCGAGTTAATTATGGTGAAAATATTCCTGGTATGCGTTCAGAGAGTTTTTAGGGTTCTCTACGCTACCTATTTTCGTGGTCTAAAAGGTCGACATGTTTCAGCCCTTATCGTCAAAATGATCAATGGGCTTTCTTCAGGACCAGGGTGTGAAAGTGAGAAGGCGACGTATTAATCCCTTCTTCTTAGAGTCAATCTTTGTGCCTATAAAATAAAAATATGTCACCTTGGAGGAGGGTGAAGGGACTTATTTTACATATTAAAATGAATATCCAGCTTTGTTTTTTTGCTGGATGTGAGTTATCAACATTGCCATACATCACTTAACACTTGTCCTGCCTTGAGTAACTACGTACCCAAGCCCTACTAATTATAAAACTGGTGGTTTCCAGTCTTTAATTTTAATCACAATTCAATCGCATGTCTCTAGTATTTTGATCCATATCTATGTTCCTTAGTCATGAATTCAATCATCAAACTCTCACTCTTTATGTGATGTTTTTCAGCATTTAGTAAATCAGATACCACATTCTAATGAATATTCAAAATTATGCAAAATTATGCCCATGCTCAACACTGTTTGTTCGTAACCAAAGGGCATATTCTCATGTTGCCAGATGTGCTTCCAAAGAGTATGCATTCGTACTTGCCTTTGTTGGAAACTACTCATTTGTACTTTTACTTAAACGCGTTGTGTTATTATGCTAATGCTTGTCATTCGCGCTTTCGATGGAGTGTAAGTATCTGTATTTTTGCCATTTATCGCAAGCGCTTACTTCAAAAACGCGTATTGATTAAGTCACTAATCTCTGTTTGTGCGCTCTATATTAGCCTGTGCGTTATTCTCACATGAGCCCCGTTCAAGATGGTGGGCGGCCAAGACGTCTTTCACTGTCTCTCCATCCTCGCTACTGAAATAGCTCTGAATAGCACATTGTCTGGCAATCAAATCAACCCGCATCTCCAGTATTGGCCGGCAGAACTGAATTTAAGGTGGCCCTGAGGCAATCCCATTTAGAGCCACAAGTGCCTATTTTTGGGTATGGGCCTGCAACCAAAGGGCCTTTCTGGTCCAGATAATTGCGACTAGCCCCCAGTATCCAGGCCTTCCTTATGGATGCTTCAGCGCCCTTTCATGGTCGTCACACCATGTGGGTGGCCTGCCTCTAGTGGGAGGTGCCAACTGGGACTCCCAATGCGCATCTAGGACAGAGAGCTGCATCGACTGAGCCTGACTGCCTGCGTTGGGAAACAAGTGCCTGGAGATTGGATGGCTTCCTAGGTCATTGTGGACACTCAGAGCAGACTGCAGAGGCTCCCAGCTCGCTGCATGCAGTGATCGCGTGGGACTCAAATTAAACTACACAGAGCTGGTTGGGCCTTTCTTCTGTGGGGGATCACAGCTCTTGGCTCTATGCCCCCCACAGTATGTCGTATGTGGATCAAACCCTGAGCTGTACCTTTTAGCTGCAAGGACTTGGGGCCATTGAGGGGGACCTCTTTGTGTGTGACGTGATCTTCCTCCCTTTTGGGACATTGATATTTCTGTCCTTCTCTTCATTAGTTTGTAAGCACCTAAAGGCCCGGTGCTTGGAGCGAGATTAATCCCTATGGTGTGCATTAGAAGGGGCCTATTGATGCGGGTCTTCCTCTTCCTGCTCCTAGACAGGGTCTTCCGCCGCCAAAGGACAGCAACAGTCTCTTAGGGTGAAACAAGGCCATGTCTATGGCCGGTCCAAGATGGACCGCTCACTTCAGGACACACTCATGAAGCCCAGTGGGGGAAAATCAGGGACAAAACATCCACAGTGAACACTGCATACCCCTCCCCCCAGAGTCTAATGATGCAGACAACTCAGTGACCCTCCCTTTCCTAGGAGCCTTATTCGATTCTTTACGTGCAGACCTGTGGCGCTGAAGAAGGACCTCTCCTTCAACCTTCCTGATGGGCGCCATGGGCAGGACAAAGTGGGAGGGAGGGTCTCCACTTTGTAGAACAAAGAGACAGGTCACAGTGAGGAGCTTGAATGGCTGCACCCGAAGGTGCTCTGGCTGCAGAAACAACACATTGATGTGCAGGCTCATACCAAAGGCCTAGGATATTGCTCTGTGTGAAACAGTGTCCGCATCCGAGGGGTCCCAACCGATGGCAAGAGAGACAACTTGGTGGAATACTCAGGCAACCAGGTATTTTGTAAGCTGATAACAGAAGTGACTAGAAGCACACCTGTGCACAATACATGTGGATAAGATTTGACTTTAAAATCATCAGTAAAATCACAATGTACTATATGTGAGTCAGTGGAATTCTGTTCTTAACGAACCGCATTTAATTAATAAGCAGTACTTACCTGGTTTCTTTAGGGTTAACGCTTTGGTAGGAGTTGGAGCTACTGTAGTATCTGAAAAGGAGATTCCCAAACTGTAAAGACTCTACCTTCAAATTTCAAGATAGATTCAAACACAAACTCTCTATTAATTTGAAGGTGCTTGCCAGTCCCATCAGCGATGCATCTTTGAACCTTACTATAAATACCAATAAACTGTAAAGCATATTTGACATGTAAAAACTGGTCCTAGCACTTCTAAGAAAAGCACTGGCAAAAGAAATAGTTCGATTTTTCCTAGTACTTAGACAACTTTACTTTACTTACTGCTGCAGTGCTGATGAACACTGCCAAGACTACCTTGCTTGTTACAATCTATGCACAAATACATATTAAAGATATATATAGAGTGAGAGAATGAGTGAAACATATGCATTTACCTATAAGTAAGGCAAATATACATAAATATGTATACATTACTGAGAAAGGATTCGTTTTACTATATACAGGGTAGAAATAGCACTCCACTGGGCAGCATATGTTTGCAGATTCAGTAGCACAACTTTCACTATTTGAATTTCCATGCAGCCTTAGAAAAACAATGTACAAAATATAAAGTTTGAATCTGCAAAATTTACAATAAGTTCTCAATGATTGTAAGTTCAACGTTCTAATATTGATTCCAAACACAATGGCTATTATAATTACCAACTGAATTGCTATAAGCATGTTTGTGTCAAAAAAGGACTACAGCTGCACGGAAATAATATAATTTCATATACATGTAGCTTCTACTGCTACATTGTGTGTACAGAGATTTGAGTTTTAGAAAGCTTTAATATTTACTGAAAAGAGTAATGTCCTAAAGAGTGTTGTGCTCATTTTCGAAATCCTTCCCTTGATGGCATCAGTGATCATTGCACAGAACGCCAACAATGCCTATGGTATAACATCAATTGAACATGCACAGCACATGTCAGTGTGCCATGAAACATTAGAAGCAGACTTCCATTAAATGATGGAGGTGCTTGGGCGAGAAGTGACAATATCAAGTTAATCTTGAAAACCAAAAAAGGGATAAGATATCACTCTAGTTGCAATTCCTTCTTTACAAATAGTGGTGTGATTAATGTACATTTAAAATACTTTTGGAGCAAATATTTTAAATCAAAGGGCTGCTATGACCCTATTTGATGGATTGCTGCTGTTTAACCAGATACAGATTAAGGTAATGAAAGTTTTTAGACGTTTCCCATATGTCACACATATATTGTACTCTAAGAATACATTTGAAAAGATCTGTACCTATATATTAAAAGCATAAACAGATTATCACTATATGTTAATGGCAGCAAGGTGATCTAGCGATGTCAGTTCCTTTAACCATTTTTGCAAAAAGAAATATGCCAAGGGGAAAAAGGAGGAATTTATTGTTATTTTCAAAAGTGCAAACACTCAGTTTGAGTGTTGGGTAATAAAAGGGATGGAGCAGCACTTCAAAATATAACAGCCTATCATATATCAGATGGTTTGTTTTACTTGTCCCCATATGTGTTTCAGTGGAATATTGTAATGTAACACGTTTAAGGCTGTATTGAATGTGATAAGCTGTACTTACCTGGTTTCTTTATCGTTTCTGCTTTGATAGGACCTGCTGGACCACCTGAAAAATAGATTCATCAATTGTAATGACTGTATCTTCAAATTTCAAAATAAATTAAGATACATCCACTTTATTATTTTTAAAGTGGTGCCCAATCTTGGGATGTAGTGAAGGCAGGACCCTGCTTGCGCACATTGCTATGTTAGCGTAGGTTTATTAGAAGTTTAAACGCCATTTTACCTTTTTGCTGCTTTTGCAAACAACACTATATGTAACTGTTGTTGTAAGTTAGGCTGCGTGAATTTCTTCATATGAGAATGGCTTGTTTTCAACGTCCCTAGACTTACTTCTCGACCTTAGTCTGCACAGTGAGTGCTGAAGCCTCCAAGGTTATCATAACAATGTTAGGTGTTGTTCGGACTGATCGGCTCATGCTCTAGACACAACATGCACGCAGCTGCAGCTAGTTGAAATTCTGGTGCCTTTAATATTACCCTGCATGCTGGATTTGGGCACTTGGAGAAAATCTGTTTCCAGAGAGAGGGAGCTTTTGAAGATCTTGATGTGATTCACCTCTGCTGATCTTGGAGTTATGGGCTTCCTCATTCAAGCCTAAGTGACCTTCTATAGTTATAAATAGGGCTCCCGGTTTTATGGTATTTATTTTTGTCATTTTATCTGTATATGTCTGCATTTATTTTTGGCGCAAGCAAGATAAGACTCTGGAGCTAGTATTTTTCCATGTTTATTTAAATAGACAGCACACACAGATGTTATAGATTTAGCTATATTCATAAATACGCCAAATTAAGTAAACACAATACATTAGTGAGCTGCTGCTGTGTTACAATATTGAAAACACTATGTCACTAGCCATGATTATTAGATGTAAACACATATCGAATTTAGGTGGGTGCATCTGTGCACTGTCAGTGACCTAGCTAAAGAGGGGATGAAAGAGCTGACAGCTCTCATGATAATTTAAATATATTGGGTGCCTTGTTGCCCTAATTGCCAGTTCCATGCTTCTCTCCGCAGAATGCTCTGTGGTGCACATTGCTGTCCACATCTCTGAGTCAGCAATCTCTTATTTCTGACCACCAAGGATCTTTAAAGAGTCATGCCAATACCATTGCCCCATCTACGCCTTTCGCCACGATCTCCCATGTGGATAGGGCAGTCGTAAGAAAAAATCAACTTACTGGTGTGGAAATAAAGTTTCACTACTCAGAAGTTAAAGGCCAAGCATTAGTCCTGCCAGGCTCTATTTCCCTCAAACTTCTGAAGCCTGAAATAATGCACACCCACATGAGCCACGCTAATGCAAACTACATTTTCCAGTAGGGAGACACAGTCCCTGCATTGAAGACACTGGGTTTTAGACATGCATCAGTTGTTTTATGTTACTTTCTACTGCCTAGTAGCATTGAACCTTTTGCTGAATTTAGATGACAAAGTTTTGTTTGTTGAAGAAGTTTTCTGAGCATTAGTGCGTAATACCACACGGTTTAACTGCAGCCACGGTGGAAAATACACAATTTAAAAGTGTTTCCAGATATGCCCTGGCTGTATCTAGCAAGATGCAACTTTCATGAATGTTTACATTCTGCTATTGTTGTCTTGCTGTGTTTTCCATGCCATGCAAAGTCATGGTGGAAAGTTCAGTTTTATAGCCTGCAAGGATCTGAATGTTAATTTGACCTAATTTCCAAACTGTTTTTATGCTGCCAGTCTTTAAGCCCTATTTGGGTCACATTCAAAAGTATTGTTTCACAAAGTGACTCAGTGGCTATCCGGTTAATTACTTATTATTGCCACACACTTTGAATAAGCAGTTAAAAATAAGATAAAATAACTGAAGCCACAGGTAAGGGAAAGGTTTGAAAGAGTTTTTGAATGCTTTGTCACCCTGCTGATCCTCGCAATCTATCCTGCAATCAACTCATTTCTACCGGTCTTGCATTACCTACTTACAGAGTCACTGCCTCCTTAAAGAGCACACAGTGAAACAACAGGGCTATAGAGGGCAGGTCAGAAGTCAATACGAGACCATCATAGGAAGGAATTCCCGCCTATCAAAAGATTAATGGCCCTGCAGGTGTTAATGTGGGCAGGCACACACCGAAATCAGGAAGAGGAGCCTGGCGAGGTAACAATTTGGCTGGAGCAGGAATGGCCAAACAATTCTCTGATTCCGGTTTGGTCATATTTTTCCATTTCTATTCATGAATACAGTTGGAAGAAAAAAAAATTTCCATCTATACTTATGTGTAAAAATCGTTTTAAACAGAAAACCGGGAGCCTTAATTATAAAACATAGGCCTAGATGTATCAAGCCTTTTGCGATTCGTTAAGGCCGAAATTCGCAGAATTTCGGCCTTTACGAATCGTAAACGGACATTTTGCATCTTTTGGGATGTATGAGAAATTAGCAAAATAAGGAATCGCAAAAATTTGCGATTCCTTATTTTGCTACAGCATTTAAGGAATCGCTATTTTTGCGATTCCTTAAATGCAATGTATGTAGCATTTTTACATTGCGAATTATGTTTAAGAATTCGCAAATTAACACCAAATTGTAGTTGATGTTAATTTACGAATTCATTTAAAAATGCAATAATTGACATTTTTTAGGGTGGCATGTGACGCACACACATGCCCTTAGGGCATGTATGTGCACCATATGCACACACATGTACATTTCAGGGGTGCAGCAGGGTGTCTTTGAGACACCCCTGCACCCTTGAAATAATTCTCAAATTGCGATTAGCAAATTGCGAATTCGCAATTTGAGAATTCCTAAACAATCATTCCTATGGGCCTCCTGGCCCATAGGAATGCATTGGAACTTATTCCTTAATTGCGAATTCGCAAAATGCGAATTCGCAAATAAGGAATAAAAAGGAATCGCTAAAAAAAAGCGATTTTTTACATACATTCCATTTTGCAAATCTTAAATAGCGATTCGCTAAAAATCGCTATTTAAGATTCGCAAAATGGAATCTTGATACATCTAGGCCATAGTTCCTAGCTAGGGAGGGTGGCATACAAGGCACTTAGGCCTGTTTCCACTATCATAGTAATATGATTTCTCAATTTGTTATTTATGGGATTGTAACAATGCTGATCTTATTATTTTTAATCATGTGCTTGCTTATGTTAGCAAAAATACTGCATCTTAGAGCACGTCGTTAAAATAAACATTTTAAACTTTATTGTGTCTCTTTTTACCCATGTTGTGTACTGGTATGAAAATAACAAACGAAAGAGTGTTCTTGATTCCCACCATTCCTGAGTGTATCCTAAGTTGTGTGTTCTGGGTAGTCTAATCATTGGTTCCTTTGCAATAGGACGAAGAGGTAATGTGACACTGATACTAGTCGGTTAGGAGTTCTAGGTACAGAGGTGAGTTTTTCGGTCCACCGCAATTCACTGAGGTCCTCGGTCTCTGTGCACAGTTCTGTGTATGAGCAAAATCCCTGCAACAGGGATACATCTTTGAACCTTACTATAAATGCCAATAAACAGAAAATCACATGAAATGGCATGAAGCAGGGTATAGTAAATAGTGTCATTAGGGTCCGAGCATTACCATTAAAAGCACAGGGAAAGGATAATTGGGGAACATAAATAGTGAGATCCAGCCAAATGCTTAGACAACTTTAGTTCTCTGTTAGAAATTGGGTCTCTAGTTGGCAGAGGTATGCACACCCTAAATGAACCTGGTAGAATCCACTGGTAGCTTGGCACAGAGCAGTCAGACTTAACTTAAGAGGCAATGTGCACACAACACACAGTAATACAGTGAAAACATCACAACAAGTCTCCACACCAGTTTAGAAAGAGTATCATGCTAGTAATAAAACAAGACCAAAATGAGAAAATTCCAATCAGTAGAGGTTAAGATATGAATTTTTAAATATTAAATGCTAACTAATTGATTGCACTGGACCAAGACAAGAAAGTGTTCAGGCTGCCTGCAAAGGATTGCAGGCCAGCCTCAGGACCCACACAGGACCAGCTGAGCAAAAGGACCTTAATACTTGACACAGCATGATATGTGTCAATGATCCCCACCAAGGTGGGCTGTTGCGCCAAATTACTCCATGCTACTGCATTGATGCATCAGTTCCATTGAGCAAAATTCCAGTTCCAAGTGAATAGTTTTAAATGTGATGCACTGGGTTAATTCGTGCTGGAGGGGTGAAGCATCAATCTTCTCCACGCAGTGGCAGCGATGCTCTGGATCCTAAGCAGATTTTCCGGAGGTGATACAGCACTTCCGAGCACAACCTGCCACCCTGGTTTCTGAAACAGTGATGATGCATCAATCCCATTCTTGCAGCAGGCTCATGTGTCTCAGTGCCATCACCCTCTGTCTATTGATAGTGACCCACTGACTGCACTCCCTAGTATTGTCAGTCTGGTGGTTCTACACACAATCTCCCCATCACCTAGGGACACTAGGGTAACCTCATCTCTGTATCCACAAACTCCTCCCCAAGCACTAAACAAGCCAACCCCAGGTACTGCACACCAGTGGGGAGCTGTGCCCACTTTGGACACTAGCCGTCCCACTTGTAGTACCATCCTAATGACATTCATAACACCCAAGGGATGCCTTCCATGCAGACTCATTGTCAGGGAACCACTTCTCCTTCTTCTTCTCCGCAGGGGGGTGGGAATCCTGACCCATGTAACTATTTTTGGTCCCTTTAGAGAACTCTATTGTTTTATTTGTGTGTCCCCCACCTTCTGCTAGTAATGAACCTGCCCACCCTTGTCATGATCCCTCCAGATACCTTGTAATGGAACCTGTTGTTGACCGAGCTGGCATCCTCGTAAGCCTGTTCTCTGAGGTCAGAGAACTTGCCAAGTGCTGGCTTTGATCTTTAAAACATATATTAAACATGTATTCTTTTGTAATTAATTTATACATCCCCTGATATCCTTAACATTATTGCCCTTTACCCAAACATATAGTACCTTGCAAAAAGAAATAGCATAATCCATCCAGGTTTTTGGGAATAGCTTTACACTCTCCCTAAGCCTTTGCCTGTACTTCTCTGGGGTCAAACCATACTACCTGATTAGGGATTCCTTGATGGAGGGATACCTCATCCTGTCACCACCCCCAAGGGCCAGTAGAACGTTCCTCCCCTCATTAAGGATATATTTCTACAGACTAGCTCCACAAACATCCTCAGGGATCTTGTGCATCTGCAAAGCAATCTCATATGAATCAAGCTACCTTTCTGTGTCATATCCAACTGCATAATCAGGCATCAGGCATTTGGGCATGTGTACTTTTTTCATATAGCACAGTAAAGATAAGCTGCCGACATCTGTGCTGAACCCAGACTTCCTGGCTTGTAAGTCCAGCTCTCTCGAGCTAACTTTCTGAGCCAATTTTCTCTCCTCCAACTTCAGGTTAGCCAGCTCCAACATTCTCTCCTGTCTTCCAGCTCCTCTTGTGACAGGCCTTTGAAGGATACACTGCTACCTACCCTGGGGGGACCATCTCTCCATGCAGGCTGTTAATCCCCTTCACAACAGACAGTCCCAGATTCTTCAATACATTTTGGTTTGATTCTCATTTTCCTCAATCTCCAATTTATCCTCTTCTTGTGTCGCAGGCCATCCAATGCCAACTTCTGCCCTGGACCTCCACACCTTTTCCAGCTCCATTTTTCTAGTGAATCCCCTTGTAGAAATCTCAACCTCCTCCGTGGGTTCCAAAGAAATGGACGATATCACCAGAGATCTTGAGGCTCCAAAAAGCTCCAGCCTCAAGCTGCCAAGACCTTGCCTGCACCGTGGGACACCGTGAGACATCATCCTTTGGTGAGCTGCTGTAGGTCCTTTTTCAACTTCTGTGGTTTTGGCTCTTGAAGCTCTTCTTTGGCTCCATTGGTCTCCTCTGCTTGCTCGGAGCCCACTCTGACTTACCTGCTCATGGTGAGTCAATTGGACCTTGCAGGTCTCGACACCTGACCTTTTTCAACTACTACGTTGGTTGCCGTTGCCAAGGCATTTTGGTTCCCCTGTTGGACACTCACCCCCTGGCTCTTGACATCTGACATGGGACAGCTTGTGAATGGCTCCTGGTGTTCCACAGCACCACCTAGTCCGCACAGCTGCAACTTCAAGGGTATCGGCAAATCACTTGCAGCTCTGACATTGGTGGGCATTCCTCTTCCGTGTCCCCTGGTCACTCCTGAGTAGCGTAGACTCTTTCCCCTCTGCTTGCAGGTACCTCTAACTTTGAATCCTCCTTTGGGTTCCACCAGACTCTCACCTTCTTTGTCAGCTGCATCTTCATTGACGTCCTCCTTTGTAGTCTATGGCAGCTTCTGAAGTCACTTCTCACCTATGCACCCGGGTTCCTTGGTGTGCGCATCCTGGTTATCTGAGTATCCATGGGTGGGGTGACTCTCCAACCTTCCATATTTTACAGGATTTCTACAGGGTCCTCTGGGAAGGGTCATTCTTCTTAAAAACTGCAACCACAACTTACCCATTGATTTGTATTGAGTTAGCGGTTATGTTCGCACTCTGCACACCGCCCCCCCTGGGGTTTCTGGGTACTTACCTTGGGTAGGTCCTTGCGTACATGAGACATGAGTTTTCTGGGTCCAGTTTCAACTTAGTTTGTGGTTCCATTCCACAATTTTAGTACATGGTTTGGTCTCCCCTGGAGACCACTGTGTTTTTGTGCTACCTATGTGTTCTATTACCAAAGTATTTTGGTTATTGTGGTTATATTTCTGGGTAGGAGATATTGCAATGTGTTAGTGAGTTCTTATAATAAATACATATTTTTATAGCTACATTGTATGGTTCTATTTTACTTAACCTACACTCTAAAATTAAGTACTGGTAAAACAAGTTGCTCTACACTCCTTCTGCAAAATGCTTGAAGACTGCTCAGTACAAAGCCAGCCTCCTACATTGATTTGCAGCAGTTGGGATTCAAACCTGCATTGTTTTACTAACTAATCTAGGTTGGGATTAATTGAAAAAATATCACTAGCATTATGCTCATATAGTTTTTTGTACACCAAGTAACTTCTACTGAACCTTTAGTTTAGTTGTTAATTTCTAGCACAACCCTTTCTCAAATATTAGTAAGTTTATGTTCCACTAGGGTAGGTAGGTTCCACACCACACTACTCCTAAACACCATGTCTTTAGTAATTGACCTCAAAGGGGCCCAGTCTTCTAGGTACAGTGGTCTTAAGTTCCAGGAACTAAGGACCCTGTGTACTTCCAGGAAGTTAAAGCTAGGAAGCAACCCAACCAATAAGTATTTTTTAAAGCGACTTATAATATGTGATCTCCAGAATCCTGACAGGTCAGAGGATCAGGACAAAGTGGGTGAGAATGCTCCAGAAGATAGACTGGAGGGGTTACCCCTAGTGGCCCTAATTCTGAACATGACCAAGAGGATTACAATGACTCCACCTTGTTGAACTCTGATCCCCAAGAGAATAGTGCAGTTAGCACAGAGGATATCCCTAGAAGTAGGTACCCCTGTATTCCTCCAGGGAGGGTTCCGATGTATTCAAAAGAGATCTTGGCCCCCTCTGCCCTGTCCAATGCTTCATATAATTCCATAGGGACCTCTATCTCTAGCAAGTGGGAGGACTCTTTAGAGAGGGAAGATCACCTGATCAAACTTGAGTGAGTTAGAATCAAGTTCAAGCAAGAATAGTTGGCCCTTGATAAAGAGACCCTGGAAGTTCTGTGAAGGGCTTTGAGAAATGTGGGACTAGATCCCCATGGAGGAAGCAATAGTGTATCTAGAATTAGGAAAACATTCTTTGACACTAGGAACCTGAACTGTATAGTCACTCCTACCAGGAGGGGGATGCTATCCATAATTGGTTCAATGACTTCGAGAGGGCCAGTAAAGTACAGAAGGTCCCTCAAGGGCAGTGGGAAACCATACCGTGGCTCTTCTTTGTGAACACTGTTCGAAAAGAGGATGCTGACAATTATTCAGTCCTGAAGAGTGCATTCGTAGATGGCCTCGGCTTAAACACTGAGCAATACAGGATTAAGTTCAGAGTCACTCAGAAGGCACATATCCAGGACTAGGTAGATATTATTGACATTGCTATTAAGGCTTTGGAAGGCTGGCTTCCTGGCGGCAAGGTGCAGGACTATGAGTGCTTATACAATTTATTGATGAGGGAGGACATCCTTAACAATTGTCACAATCAGTCAGGTGGACTCTGATCTGACCTGTCCCCAAGAATTAGGAAAAGAGGCAAACAAATGGGTAAGCACAAGGGTTAAGAGAACAACCATGGTGGTGGAGTGGACCAGAAGAAGCAAGATTTTTTTAATCCTCAGGAATAGGGTAGGGAGAAGGGCAAAGTAAAAAAGGAGTGTTCTCAAAATCCCCAAAAACCGGCATCTGGGGCTGAGTCTCAAAACTCCTAGAAGGGTAAAGCGAAACCTTGGTGTTATTTGTGTAAAGTAAAGGCCCATTGGACAAGAGATGCTGACTGTCCAAAGGCTAAGAAACCTACTACCACTGCCCCTAAAACAATTGCTCCCCATAGCACCAGTACATGAGGTAGTACAGCAACAAAGGTATTAGTAGGGTTAACCCTGAGTTTTTTAGGTGGGTTCTGGCCTAGTCAGACCTCTAACTCAGGTTGTTATTATCTGTCATGGTGGCATGGATCTTGCCACCTTACATATAAGTCCCACTAATTTGAGCAAGTACAGACAACAGAATTTAATCAATGGAAAATAAGCTATGGCTTACAGGGACACCGTGACCAATGTCCTAATAGTGGCAGAGCAATGTGTATCTCCTGACAGATCTTACTTTTACAGATGTAAAAAGTAACAAACTGCTGGACTTGGCCCTTTTTGCAGGTTTACCCCTAAACCTTTTTTGCCTTTTTCGTGACCTGGTGTTGGTGGTTTTAGGTCTCTGGGCACTTTAGCACTGTGGTCCAGTGTAAAGTGCGGGCACTCTCTGTGTACCTTTAGTAAAGTTGGTCTGCCCTCCCATAAGAACGCATTGGGGATTCCCTGTCATTGTGTCATTGGTAATTCCTGAATGGGGGAGCAGCGTGATCAAGTTTATTATGTGTAACATTGTGAGAATAAATGCTGCACAATGGTGTGCGCAAATTAATTATGACAGTTGGAGAAATGCCACTTTTAGAAGTTGGCATTTCTGTGTGCTATGTGTCTGCCTGTATTATGTGAATTACATGTCTGGCTTGTGAGTGACAGGGGCAGGGAGGTGTGTGTGGCTCCAGGTGGGGCAGGGTGCGTCAGCACTAGGCTGAATGGGACATCTGGGCTGGGAGTAGTAGGAAGAGTAATCCCCTGACCTTAAATAGGACTGTGCCCAGTCCGGACAATGCTGGCTATGCCCCATGTGGTACCTCTGATCACCTAGCCCCCCCACCTGACAAAGGGAAGAGAGTGCTCCTAATCCCCCCTGAACCAGTTGCATCTGGTTGCCCAAGCCCTACACTGCAGACAAAGGAGGGAAGTAGCATAAGTAAAGGGGCTGTGACCCCATGAAAGTGTGCTTGTCTGTGCTTACTTGGACTGGGGGAGACTCTCTGCCAGGAGGAACCGCCATGGGACCCAGCTGCATCTTCTTGGGGGCCCCTGTGTGCTGGCCTGCCTGGTTGCACTGTGCTTAGTTGTCCCCAGCCCCAAGGACTTCTTATTCCTGCCTGACTAAAGACTTGATGGCTCCTATCGCCTCCTAAGCGCTGTATTTTAAATTACCTAAGGAGGGGGGAGTGGGTGCGCCTCGCAGCACTGAGCTGCGTCCCCTACTGTGGGAATCCCGACGTGGAGATTCCCCCGCATCACGGAAGGAGAGCAGGAGCGCACCCCCATTTTGGTGCGCTTTTGCAGGAGTCTACCCCACGTTTATGCCACATTGTTTGCGCTTTAAATTCGCGGGTGCCCACCCCGCATTTTCATCCCCTTTACTGGGAGCCCACTCTGCTTTATACTTCAAACTAAGAGGGAGCCCACCCCATATTGCCGCCAAGAGCAAAGAAATCACAGCCGTGGCCCGAGGAGAAACGTGACCGGAAGCCAAGCAGGCTTCTTGCCTGATCATGGGTGGGGCCTGTCGGGAAGCGCCAGAGCCTCGCAGGCTTCATTTTGGCCCCCCTTTGCTCCCGGTCCCCCAAGTGAGGCGCCGGGAGGTTGGAGAGGGGCTGCAGTTGATCAGCGCTGTCCCATGGTAAAGGGAGAGCCCCGCGTGTTGCTGTACCAGCCCAAAAGAAGAGATCCAGGAGGGAGCCTACCCCGCATGCATGACACCGGTAGTGCAACAGGAAAGAGTCCTGTGCAGCCGTCTCCCCGGTCCCTACAGGAAGGAGTCCTGGAGCAGAGGAGAAGACACTAATGTGGGACCAGCCAGCGGGAGTCCAGAGGAGACTTCACCCCTCGACAGAAGGGCCGGTGAGTGAGGTCGATTGAAAGGCTGCATTTGTTGAAGAGCCCATTGAAGGAAGCTCCTTTCAAGGCACATTTTTGGTGCTAGGGGTTTCTGAGCGGACCCACATCAGAGTGGGCCGCACCAAAGTGAGGCACATTGGTTTAAGGGCCCCAGTGGGGGTCCAAAGGGCACAGTAGTGCCAGTGCTGCATTCATTCACACAGCTGCATCGCCAGGTTGCGGGGAGCTGCACCAAAGGGGGCACTTTGTTGCCAAGTTTATGTTTGAGAGTCTCATAGTGGGGATGCCCAGGCATAGTGGTGCCAGTCAATTGGTAATCCCACCTGCCCTGCGAGAGCGTAGACAGCTGCAACATGTGGGCACATTTAATTTGAAGAGTCCTAGTTGGGGACCCAGGGAACAGGAGTGCCAGTGTCACTACTTCTTTTGGGGCATTTTGGAGACTTGACATTTTGGACAAAGGGGCACTGGGCCCCCCTAGAGAAGGCCAATTGGCCTGAGGGTTATTTGGGTACCTGTATATACCAGAAGAGCAAGGCCCTAGGGGAAGGTGATATTTGCCCCCGATGCGTGTACTGCTGATCGTTGTGCATAATGTTCATGCCTACAGTGAGTGCATACCTTGTTTATGCTTAGGTTATTCATGCACAATGTTTCAGCCTGATTGTGATTCAGACATAATGATGTCTAGGCTTCCTATGAGGTTAATGCATAATGTGATTTATGATTATGTTTTGCATACAATGATTTATGTTGCAGGATAATGCTGAGTACAGTATTTTGCCGGTAATTACTGGTTTTGTTCTATGTTATTAGTGGTTCGACATTTACTATTTTTACTTTGTGATGATTCTGACAGTGGCCCAATTTGCCCTGTCATGTGTATATAATCCCCTGTGAATATTGCCCGTACCAGTTGGCACCGTGTAAATGTTTGGTTATGTTCTAATGTGTTTATGACAATACAAAGGCTATTTTTTTATATAACCTTGTGTGGAGTTCCTTTTGTAGTGTGCCTAGTGTGTTGTTGCTGTGTGTGTGTGTTGCGCAAACGCTTTACAAATTGCCTCCGGAATAAGCCTGACTGCTCGTGCCAAGCTACCAAGGGGGTTGAGCAGGGGTTATCTTTGGCGTGTAACTCCCTTGCCCTGACTAGAGTGGTGGTCTCTGCCTGGCTTTGGTACAAGACTTAGCCAACCAGAGATCACATTTCTAGCACAAAAACTAGCAATGCCAGGACTGATCATTCCTTGGCAGGTGTGAATTTCAGCTGGGGAGGGGTAACTGGCCCTATACAGTTGTGGTTTCTCTAGATCAACCTGTAGATTGTCTGTTGGGGAATGCTCTAGAAACATTAGCCTAATATGAAGTAGAGTGCAGGACTCATGTAGAGATGATGGGAATCTCTGCCAGTGGATTTGCTGTCATCAGGGGTCAGGGCAAAGAGTTCAACACTGAGGAAAAACATTGAAGAATAAAGAAAAGGGGTGTATCTGAGGCGCCATAGAGCACTCTGAGTAAAACATCATACAATAGGAAGAACCAAGATGTGCGATGTGCATCAAGGAATATTGACTGAGAAGGAACGAGCCAAGTCAATAGTGGATGTAGGTAAAGAAGCTATTGAGGCCTGGAAATAAAAGAAGATAAAAGTCATATAGTACATCAGTGACAATACTTCAAGATTTTGGCTTATTTATAAAACACACGAGTATGATCAGTGCTTTAATGTTCGTTCATTAGTTGTCTTTTGACCAATTTTTTGAAGGAATTATTGGAAGGATTTGATCTGATCTCGGATGGCAAGGAGTTCCAGATTCCCGGCGCAAGACCAGAGAACGCACAGTTGTACGACCTTTTCTTTTTGAATCTTGGATGGTTCAAGAGAAGGGTGGACGTACTTCTGAGGTTCCGGCTGGAGCCCGATAGCTTTGCTAGGTCCTATGGGGAAGTGTGGTGTATGGGTTTATGAGTCAGACAAACTATCTTGAGTCGGATTCTAGCTTCTATGGATAACCAGTTTAGCTGCAAAAGGTTGGGTGAAATGTGGTCAAATTTCCTAGAACCCGTCCAAAGCCTGTCTGAAGCATTCAAGGTAGCTCTGAGTCGGGCCAAGCTGGCTTTGGGAGGTACTGCGATGGTCACCAGCCCATATTACAATCTAGGGATAATCAAGGATTGGACCACCAGCCTGAGAACTTCGGGGGGGGGGGAGGAATGGTTTGATTTTCTTCAGTATGTTGAGTTTGAAATTGGCTCCCCTAGTAGTAGCACTGATGTGTGCTTGCATGTTCAGGTTTTTATCCAAGGTGATACCTACAGATTTTGCAGAGTCTGCAATGTGAGGTATAGCTCAGAGCAGTTATGTGTTTCATCTAGTCAAGGGTAGGAGCTGAGTGGTTAGGCGGGGTGATCAAAAGAAATTCTGTTTTGAGAGTGTTTAGTACGAGATGATTCTGGGCTTACCATTGCTGAGTTTGGGCAAGTGCAGCATTTAAAGTTTTTATGTCCTCTTGTCATGAGATCTTCAGGTACAATTGCGTGTCGTATGCATACATGTGGTATTGAATGTTGGCTCTGTTCAGAATGACCGCAAGAGGCTTCATAAATAGACTGAAGAGAGTGGGCGAGAGCGTAGAACCTTGGGGGGCACCAATCAGGACAGGGGTACTGGAAGCGAGCACATAATTAATTTTGATCCTTTGCGTGCGGTTAAGAAGGAAGGAGGAAAAAAAATTTAGTACCTGGCCCAACAATTCCATCCTATGTTGTAAGAGATCAATCAAGTTTTCATGTTTGATGACATTGAAGGCTGAAGACAGGTCTAGAAAGATCAGGAGACAAGGGACATTTTCGTCAAGGGCTCTCATGGCGTCATCAACAATGTGAGTTAGTGCCGTTTCAGTGCAGTGGCTTGCTCTCAATCTTGACTGATGGGGATCCAGGAGTTGATATTTCTCAATATGTTTGAAGAGCTGCGAATAAACGCATTTCTCAAGTAGTTTCGCTGGAGTCATGCTGCTGGTGATAGGTCGTAAGTTGATTGGGTCTGATACCGTGTTGGGGTTCTTAGGAATCAATCAACCAATCAATCAAAGCATTTGTATAGCGCACTACTCACCCGGAGGGTCTCAAGGCGCTGGGGGGGGGGGTCTGCTACTGCTCGAACAGCCAGGTCTTGAGCTGCTTCCTGAAGGCGAGGTGGTCCTGGGTCCGGCGGAGGTGGGTCGGGAGGGAGTTCCAAGTCTTGGCGGCGAGGTAGGAGAAGGACCTTCCCCCTGTGGTGGCTCTTCGGATGCGGGGGGCGGCGGCGAGGGCGTGGCCGGTCGATCGAAGCTGGCGTTTGGGAGGGTAGAAGTTGAGGCGGCTGTTGAGGTATCCTGGGCCTTGGTTGTGCAGGGCTTTGTGTGCGTGGGTGAGGAGACGGAAGGTGATTCTCTTGTTGACCGGGAGCCAGTGCAGGTCTCTCAGGTGTCCGGAGATGTGGTTGCGACGGGGGATGTCCAGGATGAGTCGTGCCGAGGCGTTCTGGATCCGCTGGAGTCTCTTCTGGAGTTTGGCGGTGGTTCCGGCGTAGAGGGCGTTGCCGTAGTCCAGTCAGCTGGTGTCGAGGGCCTGGGTGACCGTCTTCCTGGTCTCGGTGGGGATCCACCGGAAGATCTTGCGTAGCATGCGTAGGATGTTGAAGGACGACGAGGAGACGGCGTTGACTTGTCTGGTCATGGAGAGGGAGGAGTCCAGGATGAAGCCCAGGTTGCGTGCGTGGTCTGTTGGTTTGGGTGCGCTGCCTAGGGCGGGGGGCCTCCAGGAGTCGTCCCAGGCGGAGGGTGAGGAGCCCAGGATGAGGACTTCCGTCTTGTCTGAGTTCAGTTTCAGGCAGCTGTTCTTCATCCATTTGGCTACCTCTTTCATCCCTTCGTGTAGGTTGGCTCTGGCGGTGGCGGGGTCGTTGGTGAGGGAGAGGATCAGCTGGGTGTCGTCGGCGTAGGAGATGATGTTGAGGTTGTGCTGGCGTGCGATGGCTGCGAGGGGACTCATGTAGACGTTGAAGAGGGTTGGGCTGAGCGAGGAGCCTTGAGGAAAGCCGCAGATGACTTCGGTGGCTTATGATCTGAACGGGGGGAGGCGGACTATCTGTGTCCTTCCGGCGAGGAAGGAGGTGATCCACTCCAGTGCCTTCTCCTGGATTCCGACGTTGCTGAGGCGCTGTACTAGGGTACGGTGGCAGACAGTGTCGAAGGCCGCGGAGAGGTCTAGGAGGATGAGGGCCGCTGTTTCTCCGTTGTCGAGCAGGGCTCGGATGTCATCGGTTGCTGCGATCAGGGCGGTCTCGGTGCTGTGGAATAAAATAAGCACAAGCAGGCCGCCATATTTTTCAGGCTGAGGACAGAATGGATGACAGTAAAACCTTGGCAAGCCAGCAAGAGATAAAATGCGGAACATGAATTAGAGCCGGCAATCACACAACAAATTCAGAGCTGTTCGCATGTTGACTTCTAGTTCTTCTAGTGCCTTGTTTGAGTTTTCACTTTTCAGTGCATTTTGTGGAACAATGCTCGTTCTCTTTTGCCCCTAATGCGATTGTAGTTGGTTATGCATTTGCTCTGGTATTGTTTTGGTGGTGTGGTTGTTTCTGGCACTATTGCAGATATACTCTTAGACTGCTGTTTTCTGTATAGAATTGTTATAGTACAAGTTATAGGCACTGTGATAAAACATTTCTGACAAATCTGTATTATTTCTGTGGTACTTTTGGCCTCTGTCTGGCACTGGGATAGTTTTGGCCTGACACTCTTATGATTTTTTTCTGGCACTGCATGTTTTGCTGTGGCACAGTGCAGGGTCAGTTGTGGTACTTCTGTTCTGTTTTTCAGTTTTTCTGTGTCGACTTGCACGGTTGTTCTGGTACCCACCAAGCCCTTTACTGGCCATGCCCCAGCTCTCTTCCTGTCCTTAGATGATACAGCTTTCCTCCTGTCGCCTTGTACTGCCTCACGGTGAAACTTGAGAAGCATTCAGCAACTTGAACAAGTGATACTGGAATATCGATTTGTTAGGCAGTAGGCGATATTTGTAAAAAAAATAATGTGCATGCCATTGCAGTTTAAGGGCTCTGTCTCACTTGCATTCCTCCCTCTTGCAGAATAAACATAATTTTCACAAAGCCCTTGCATGTCCTCCCACCAACCCCTAAAGAATTACCTATGGTTATGAGACTGCCATTGCGCCCACCAAGCTAGTGATAGGTGCTTCTCTATTGGAGTCAGCTAAAACAACATTGTATCAAAGCAATGCTGCATGGGGGTACATGCGGTTTTTAGTTAGGTGGGCCGCTCCTGACCTTAAATAATTTAAAAAGACTACGTTATAATAGACAAAGCCATTTATGTGTTTTAAATACATGCAAGCAGTGCGTAAACACGCACATTATACTAATAGTTGTTGCTTACGAGAAGAAAGGCTTGTAGTAACTGTGCCTTTTTTGGCTATATGAGCTAAGAGAGGGACCTGGTCTGTGTCTGAATAGGGAAGTGAGACCCTAACAGGGTTGATCTCAACTTCATCAGAGCACTGGCCACAAGAGAGGCCTTCCTCTCTAAGACTGACCTATACTTATCCCTCCGGGTCAACCTCTTGTTGCTTACAGCTTTTGGTTAATCCTGTCTAGCTGGAACAATGTAGGGCAAGTGAAGGTTTGGGGCAGCCTTGTCCCAGGTATTACTTTGCCCTCTGGAGTCCAGTTGGGTATTTCGCTTTCTAAGTGTAAGAGGGATCCCTCAGATTGCTGAGGAATATCCACCTGGTTAGTACTTCTATGTCCTAAACTGTGGAGGAGGGAATTCCTCTTGCCAGTGGGTCCACTGATATCACTCGCCTATGATGCACTAGGCTGACTGAGTCCTGTCAGAGAGGGGCATGATACCTGCTCCAGTCTGGGTACCTCATTGGAAGGTTTCCCTGCTCTTAGTGGTTCTGACAGGGCAGGTCTCATCTCCTCTGGGACAATTTCTTCACAAGGGATAGGATCAGTTCCTTGAGGAGGCTGACCCTCAGCTAAAGTCTGGGGGGAGAAAGACTTTGCTACCTCCCTTCTGCTTTCTGTTGGAGAAGAGTGGATCATTCTTTTACGCTTCACTGCTCCTGGGTTTCCCTGTGGTTGGACTGGATCCCCAAGAGTCACACCAACCTGCACAGGGAGGCCTAACATTATTTCTAGATGGGCCTTCAATTCTACTTCAGCCCACACTGGAGTTTCTAGATTATTGCCAAAGATGCAATCTACAGGCAGGTTCTGGGATACTGTAACCCTTTAAAGGCCACTGACCCCTCCCAAGCTGAGATGGACTATGGTCATGGGATGATATGTCCTAACACCTTCATGTTGGTAACCAGGTACATGTACATATACATGAAGTGGTGACATCAATGTTCCTGTCCCCATACTGACAGAAGCCCCTTTGTACCTACAGGCTACAGCGTTCTGACCATTACTCAGAGGCTCCTGTCTATACTTGTCCAAGGTATTGGCACTTGCAGTAAAAGTGGCAACACCCATGCCACCATCACAGACTAAGGTGGCCTGTGTGGGGGATCTGGCTAGGCCAGTATCCACCTCAGCACCCATAAGAACGCAACTACATGTTTGGATGCTCTACTGCCACCTGGGGGCTATTACTTGGGACACTAGGGGGTGTAGTACTAGTAGTAGTAGTAGTATTCTTTTTGCTGGCCTTGGGACAATTGGAGTACTCTCCCTGGAAAGAGAGTGGCCTTTCTCTTTGCAGAGATAGCAATAAGGTGTATTTCCAGGGGAAGAAGGAATTTGAGTCTCACCTTCAGGGGAAGACTTTTGGGGACCTTCAGATGACTTCTATTTAGACTGATCCACACCTTTCTCTAAGGTTTTGAAAGAATCCTTCTTCTGGTCACCATTACTCCCATGGGTTTTCTGCTTAACCCTGGTGCCCCCCCATTTATCTGCCTTCTGTCCCAATTCTTGGGGAGAAGTCAGATCAGAGTCCACCAGGTACTGGTGCAATAGTTGGTTCTGACAGTTATTAAAGGATGTACTCCCTAATCAACAAATTGAGCAATCCTTCAGAGTCATGTATGTTGCTTCCATGCAGCCAGCCGTCCAGAGCTTTAATAGCACTGACAATAAAATCTACCAAGTCTTGGATGTGTGCCTTCTGGGTGTCTCTGAACTTAATCCTCAGTAAACATCACTCAGTAAACATAGGACAGAAATCTGCGATCTTCTTAATGACCATGAACCAGCTATACTATTATTGGTTAAAACTTGGCTTAACAAGACTTCCGCCCCTGATATCTTGGAGGCTATACCTGAAGGTTATGCGATTCTGAGGGTGGACAGGGCTGGCCAGAAGGGGGGTGGCATTGCTGCTATTTTCAGGAGAGATCTTTAGCTTAAATTGGAGAAACTTGTGCTTTCTAGCTACAAAGCGGCTTTTTTAGTCTAAATTTCACTAGCTCTAGTTCTGTGTCTGGGCTACTTACTTATAGACCCCCCTGGTCTGGGGATAGCCTTTATTGATGAACTTTTGGAAGCACTTCCTCCACATGTCCTCCGCTACTTTAATTTTCTCCTATGAGGGGATTTTAATTTACATATGGAAAAAGACGGCTATTGTGGTAAATAAATAAATAATACCCTATTTTTGAATGAATAAATGAATAACAGATAGCTCAATAAATAAGAGTCAAGATTCGAGGTAGTAGGAGTTTTGCAGGTTTAATACAGCATAAGGACAGGAACAGGACAACCTGCACGGGAACAGGATGGCAGGGCCCGACAGCGCTGCCGGGGTCAGGATCGGGACAAGGGGAATAATATTTTAATAACAGTGCATGAGCATATATACATAACGCAAACACATAGCATTACATTGCAATAGGCGTAGCGGTGGGTGGAGCAATAGGCGTGACGCGTAGCAGTCGCGAAAGATAAGGGTGAAAAGAGGTGTAACAGGGCGTATACATAGACATGTGATGCAAACGTAACAGAATATGTCATGAATGGGGCGGAAACCATGGAGGGGGCTACTTGAGGAGCCGGGACCTCTAACCTGATGGTGCGCGCAAACTAGCAATGACGTATCACTAGGAGAAGCTGGGGGCTATGAACTCTGTGCTAGGAGCAGAGACTGAAGTCTGGAGAGTCAGGGCGACATGTACCTAAACAGTATCTAGTATCTGATGTTTAGAGAACATGTTGATATAAACTAGAAGTCAGGAGGGGAAAGGCTAACTTGATTCTAAGACTGGACCATGCATTATTCTACATGTAGTGCGTGATGAAGAATATTAAATGACCATTAAATGCAGTATTTCTCTAACGTGGAGACGTGAAGGCTAGACAATGACGGAAACTATCGATGCGATTCAGTAGCTTTAGGAATGTAGAGAAGGAGGACTGAACTGATAACTGGAATCATAACATATTCTTGGCAGACTCAGAGGCAGAGCCAGGGTGAGCCGGGCACTGCGAGGCAGGAAGTAAGTGAAGGGTCAAGGATACAGGTGGGGGCTGTATCGCTCCTCAGCGAGGCTTCAGGAGACAGGAGCTGAATCTGGTGTCCGGGCCCTTTTGAGGCCTAGAAACGGGGACTTTATAATGGAATAACGTGCACACTGAGAAACGTGGCAACGTAGCTTTACATAGGCCTGATATTCGTAGTATTCACGAGAACTGGAAACTGGCATACTAGAAGTGGACACAACTGTAATTGCGTCATTAATCGAACATAGGGAATGCATATGCATATTTAATCATGCACACATAACATATGATGGATGACACGTAGGGACACAGAACATGGCAAAATTTACTTTTCCACATTCCCTCCTTGTCACTACGTTTCCATCAGGAAACATCAATATTCATGATACCATCTATCATTTCATACAGTATCATTTGCTCGTCTCGAATTATCCTGGAACGGGATTTAGAACGGGGCTTGGGACTAGGAATACAAGAGGTAGCACAAATGCCGCAAATCGCAGGGCCACATTGTATACAGAGGCAGCAGCTGAATATGATCGCTACTGCAATACCTAGAAAGGACAAGACTTTCCATCCCCAGGCGGAAATTATATTCCAGAACCAACCGGACCATGTCCAGGTGCCTGGATCTTGGTGTAACAGATGGGCAATTTTATGGAGTCTGGTTATAGCTGAATAAACAGACGGCGCGTTATTTGGAATGAAAATGCAGCAACTAGATCCGATGACTCTACAGGCCCCGCCCCTATCGGCCAGTATGACGTCAAGGACGAGACGATTCTGTAAAACGACAAATCTCATAGCAGATTGCTCTTCAGTTAAATTACCTAGAGCAGAGGCAGTCTCATTTACTACAGCTTCGAGGGTTCTGGTTAACCTACGGATTAGCTTACTATTCTGGATAGGTCCTATAAAGAAAAAGAAACCTCTGTTGAAATCTGTATACTGTTCTAGAGCAGTTTCAGTATAATCGACAATTGGGGACTCCCTTCTATGTCTAATGTGTACTAGATGTGTGTTTCTATGATAATCAGGTGGGGCTAGGAAAACTGGTGGCAGTAGGAAGGCAATGTAACAGGTTCCCTCCCAATCGAGGGGCAGACGAACATATGCAGTTTGACCACAAATAAAATAAGAATGACGTGAAGCTTTGAAAATGGATTTCCCACTGTCACTATACTTGACAATAGTAGTACAATCACTATGTCCTACATGTACGGAACCATAATTTCGGACACATAATTCACCTTTTACTGGTAATACTGAAATAGCAGGTAAGTCTGGAGTAGTATCAGACTGAACATTCAGGACCATGAAATTCGAAGAATAGTTACCTAAATTATACACTTCATTTTCTAGATCTAACCCGGTTCTGTGGGGGAGACCTTGCTTGTCTGGAAAACATGTGCTGTTAAGAAAAGACATATCTGTTGAGGATGACGTTAACGTGGACCATGCTCCACACGAACCATTATGTGAAAATGGATAAGGAAAGAGTGGCAGAACTCCCTTCGGTGTCTGGAAAGGGGGGAGTCGACCACACACCCAACAATTAGTGGCATTGCTGGTTTGATGTGAGTAATGTAACATGCGGATAAAAGAATTATTTCGCATAGCGAGGCGGTAAGAGAGTTCATGAGGAGGCAGATCACTAAACATATGCTCTACTGTAGCATTAGCAGACTTATTTACATGAGAAACTGGGAAACACAGGTAAAATGCGTAACTGGTGCAGGAAATCATAATGCTGAGAAATAATATGAAACATAGAAAAACGATACATCGAATAGAGTTTTGACTAACTCTCTCACTATGGGGGTCTAATTTATACATGTCAGAAACAGTCTAACCGTTTCACCTAGGGGAGGACTTAGACAATCAAACTGGCTGACTTATTTTACTAGACCGAAGTTTCAACTTATACTCCTGTTGCGGAGTTTTCTCTAACAGGGGAGGGTTTGTAGCAATGTCTTTTGCGGGACAGTCCTTGAGAACAATATTTTGGCAATCCTTCAAATCCTGGGAAATGTTCTTTGAGACGGGTTTCAGTCCATAAAACTTTTTTATATGTGAAAGGTGCACCCAGCCTTTGCGACCTTCCAACTTCACGGCTGTACGGGTGGCGAGGAGGACCTGTCGGGGCTCCTTCCAGCGTGGCTCCAGCGGACTTGAGCGGTCAAAATTGCGGACAAGAACCATGGATCCTGGAACGATTTCATGCGGTGCCACCTCGGTATTGTCTGGAAATGCGGCGGCAACCTGTGAACGACAAGAGTTGAGGGCAGACATCAAGGAAGCTAGGTAATCTGTCAGCATATTACTTGAAACATCGGTAATACTTCGGGGTCTAGGAGTACCCCACATGTTAGGGGGGCGGCCGAAAACGACCTCGTACGGGGACAGACCTGATCTGGAATGTGCGACCATGCGCATATAGAACAAGGCGACTGGCAGAGCTACTAGCCAGTCCACACCTTTCTCTTTACACACTTTAGCGATGCGGATTTTCAGGGTCTGGTTATGTCTCTCTACGAGACCGGCTGCTTCAGGATGGCGTACACAATGGAACTTCCACTGGTACCCTAACAAAAGGGAAACATGCTTCATCAACTCAGATGAGAATGGCTGGCCGTTGTCAGAATATACGACTCTAGGGAGTCCATAACGGGGGAAGAACTCACGAACCAACTGCTTGGCAGTGGTCGCGGCTGTGTAATCTGGGACTGGATATGCTTCTGTCCACCTGGACAAAGCGCACACAACTACAAGGACATACTTGAAACCTCGACATCGCTCCATCTGTATATAATCCATCTGGAGGACTTCAAAAGGGTGGTCAGGAGGCTGGAATCCACCTTGTTCCACCGGGACACTTTTACCTGGATTAAACTGACAACATATCATACAGGTACGGACTTTCTGCTTGGCTGCAGCTCGTAAATGCTTGTTGAACCAAATGTTCTGGATACTGTCTAACATAGCTTTTTCTCCTAAATGTGCTGGACTATGTGCGGTATTAATAATGACTTGAACCATAGAGTCGGGGAGAAACCATGTGGCTCTACCCTTCGTTAACCATCCTTGATCTGTGTGGACCCCTCCTTGTTCGGACCATTTCTTGATTTCTTCGGGAGTAGCATGTAACTGGATATCTATGACATCTTGTGTAGGGTCCTTAACTGTCATACATGTAATCGGATCTGGAGTGTGTGTCATGTTAACTGGAATGTCTAGAGTCTGTGCTGTAAGCTTGGCTGTGCGATCTGCTAGATCGTTACCTTGAGAAATGGTGTCAGTAACTTTCGTATGTGCTTTGCACTTCATGATAGCGATAGATGTCGGTAAATGTATGGCATCTAACAGAGCTTGAATAAGGAGACCATGCTGAATCTTGGTTCCATGAGAAGTCATGAAACCTCTCTCTTGCCAGAGCACTCCGAAGTCGTGTACAACTCCAAATGCGTAACGTGAATCTGTGTAAACATTAACTTTCAAGTTCTTGGCGTGTATGCAGGCTTGTGTCAGAGCAACTAGCTCTGCTGCTTGAGCGGACAGGGTGTCAATACAGTGTGTTTCAATAACTTCAGTGTCAGTAGTCACTGCATACGCGGCGACTAGTTCTCCTGTACTTGTTCTCATACATGAACCATCCACATAAAGTGTCAGGTCGGGGTCTGGTAACGGAATATCTGTCAGATCTTGTCTTGGCTTTGTCGTAATGTTAACTACTTCCACGCAGTCATGTGTGGCAGAATTCGGAGTAACTGATGGTAACAGTGTAGCAGGGTTCAGGATGTTGCAGCGTCTGATTTCTATGTGTGGCTGGAACAGTGTCAATTCATAACCTGTTAAACGTGCAATTGTCAAGTGCTGAGTCTGTGTTCGGTTTAAAAGAACTTCCACGGAATGTGGAACTTGTACTGTCAAGGTATGTCCTAATACTATGGAATCACTTTGTCTGATAGCTAGGGCTGTGGCTGCAACTGACTTGAGGCACGCAGGCAGAGCCTGGGCTACAGGATCTAATGTGCTCGAAAAATAAGCACAGGGCTTGTATTGTCCTGCTTGATCTTGTGTGAGAACAGATAATGCTGTACCTTCGCGTTCAGTGACGAAAAGTGTAAAAGGCTTACTGTAGTTCGGTGTCGCTAGAACTGGAGCTTGGCATAGGGCTTTCTTTAACTCATTGAAACTAAGTGTATGTTCAGATGTCCAAGGGAGGACAGTCGATACGGCTGCCTCCTGTGTCGTTAACTGTATCAGTGGCTTGGCTAGAAATGCATACTGAGGAATCCATTGTCTGCAGTAAGAAGTAAGGCCGATAAAAGCACGTACCTCCTTCTGGGTCTTGGGCTGAGGAAGACTCGCTATTAACTGGATACGGTCTGGTGTCAACTGCCTACCCCTCTTGGACAGTAAGTGTCCTAAGTAGACCACTTGCTGGACACAGAATTGAAGCTTCGAAGGGGACACCTTGTGCCCCATCTCGGCTAGGAAATACAAGACTGTAAGGGATGCTCGCTCGCAAGCACGTTCAGAACGGGCTGTGATCAGGAGATCATCGACATACTGGAGCAGGGCAGTGTCAGTTGGCATGTGAATGTTGTCTAGTTGTCTTTTAAGTGCTTGACTGTAAATGCTAGGGCTTTCTGTGAAACCTTGAGGAGCGCGTGTGAACATATAGCTCCTTCCATTTAAACAAAATCCGAAAAGGAACTGGCTGTCTGGATGAATAGGGACACTGAAAAACGCGTTCTTGAGGTCGATTACAGTAAAGAACGTGGCTTCGGAATCAATGGCTGTCAATAGGGAAGAGATATCTGGAACAATTGGGTACTGGGGAATAATACATTTATTAAGTTCTCGTAGGTCAATCACTAATCGATATACTGGGGGTGCATTTGGATCAGTACGTTTCATGACTGGAATGATCGGGGAATTGCATACATTGGAGTCAGTTTCTACAACCACTCCTTGAGCCATGAGCTCGTCAATAATTTTGGATAAGGCTGCTACAGCCTCAGGTGGCAATCTGTACTGTCTGATTCGTGGTAACACCACACCTGGCTTGAGAGTCACACGATAGGGTGTGATTTGCATATAACCAACATCGGTTGGACCTTGCGCCCATAGATGCTGCGGGACATTAGACAATCTGGGATCAAAATCTCGTAATACATAGTGACCCTTAAAATCACGTAGGAACAATCGTATTCCCTCTGGGGAACAGCATATAACTGCACCTAACTCTTTCAGTGTTTTAATGCCTAATAGGTTTTCTGGACATGACTTAGTAAGTAACAGATCAGTAGTGCGGGACAATGGACCTACTTCTAGAGTAACTGGCTTTGAAATTTCATTTACGATAGGTTTTCCTGAAAATCCAAGGGAAACATTTCTTGAGCCTGAGAGCGGAGCCCCTGGAACTTCGGCGTGACTAATTGTGGTCCTACTTGCCCCTGTATCAATCAAAAACTTTCTGTCTTTCCCTAATACTTGACTGTGAACATAGGGACCTTCTTGATCTACAGGTATCTCGATGAGAGGCAAGCCTACCTCCCTCTCTAGGCTGTTTCATGAATACTGTTGGTACTCTGGATACTCAGACTGTGCATACTGGTACATCTGCTGTGTAACGTGCTGTGTTGCAGCAATAGGCTGCGGTGCGATAACTGTCTGTGGCGCATTCTGTGGCTGAGGAATCTGTGAAACTTGTTCTTGTCTAGGCGGACGTGGTCTTTCTTTAGTCTTACCGGTAGCTATGTTATGTTTCAGAACTGCACACTCGTTTATAAAGTGACCTGGCTGTTTACAATAATTGCAGTTCCCTTTAACGGGAGCTGCAGGATGACTGGCTTGATTTGGACCCCTCTTCTGACTGTCTTGAGGAACAGATTGTGCAACTAGTACTTTCATTTTCGTGTCTTTCATACGTTTTCTCTCGTGTTCTTGTTCTTCCCTGATCCTATTCTGGTGGTATTGGAGCATCTGCAACATCTGGGACGGGGTATTAGCTTGCCAGGTACTTTCGACTTTCAAAACTCGATTTTTAATTTGTGGACTTGAATTCTCGACTAATTTAGTAACAAAAAGGTGAGGGTATGACTCACTACTTGTCTTGAGGCCACTGTTGATGCTAAAACATTTCTCAAATCTGGAATAAAAATCACTAATATCTTCGTCTTGTTTCTGTTTACAGGCTGAGATTGCATCCCAGTCTTCTTTTCTAGTTGTCAATAATCTAGGTAAAACTTGTATTAATAATTCTGGTAATTCTTTACATTTATCTCCAAGACCGGTACCTGGTACTCGTGCCTTGTCTTCAGCTTCTAGAACTGCCCAATCGATCTTTTTCTCTCCCACCTCCCATTCTTTTTCCTTGAGCTTTTCATACACCCCTGCGGGCAGCAGAACTTTTAACATTTTAATTATATCTGGATACGTGTATTCTCCCATACGGAGCATGTCTTTGAATTCTCTATGGAACCCTGCTGGATCTTTATCATGACAGGGGATTAATTTCTTCATCTCTAGGAGTTCCATCTTTGTAATCGGAGTGTAAACAAACACTCGTTCTAGTTCGCCACCCGTTCCTCTAACTGGGTGGACTTCTCGTAACGGATTCTGTCTCTCCATGTAAAATGGTTTACTTTCTGGGGGTGAGACATGAACAAAATGCGGGTTCAAAAACGTTCTATATTTATGACGCTGTTCTAGAATGACACTAATTAAATCGGTACCTAAACCTTTCCATCTATACTGGAGTAACTCGTTCAGGATATCATGTAACGGGCCTGGATCAGAGTGCTGACCCTCATACAATGTAATGAGGTGCTGAATCATATACATACCCGCCAGTCGTTGCTCGGCTGGGGGCATTTTCAGAAACATTTGTGCCACTATTTCGTCTGGAAAAGTGGTAGAATCAGTAATCCATCGGACTGCTGATCGGACTAGTTCTTGTTCATGCATGGTACTCAACTCACTGTAACCGATTCGTGATTTCAGAATGTGATCGGTAGCTTGAAACACTTGTTCTAGAGAACCTTGTTCTGGTGCTGGATGATGGAAAATAGACTTGTGTTCTAGGCGTAAATGGCGATCTGGAAATCTAGATTTTCCTACATACGCTATTCTGTCGGGATTCTCGTCCTCTACCTCTTCAGTATCAGAGTTACTTTCTTTCTCGCTTACTTGTGCTGCTTTACGTTGATCGTGTAACCTTATTATTTCTTTACGAATTTTCTTGTACATACTGTCCATAGCACTGATAGTCTTGTGCTTACCCTCGGCTATACTATTACTCCACTTTGTCAGGGCTCTCATTTCGGCTTGATTTTTGGACGGGTAATCTTGTTCTCTTATTAGACAATTGATCAGAAACTTTAATATCATGAGCTGGGTCTCAGCTTTCCTTTGGGACATGACATCACTAATACTTTCTGGATCTTCCCCTGTACGGATGAAACGATATATTCTGTCTAGATCTTCTTTCATATTCGGTAGGGTGACTAGATACTCGGCCACATTTCTTACGCGTAATGAATATAAAACCATATCATCCTCGCCTGGGACTGGGTCATAGCAGCATTCGGCAAGGGATTTTCTTATTTCTGCAACAGACTGATGTCTGGGCGTACGTTGTGACGCCTGCATATGTAATTCGGCTGTCGTTAAACGCTTATGTGGCGGCGGGGTTCGAGGAGGACCTCCTCCTGCGGCCCCTAAACTAGAATCATCAACTGATGCTTTTCGTCTTTGCACGGCAGGAAGTTGAAATGCGGGCTGGACCTGTATGGCGGGCTGGACCGGGGGTACCGTAACAGGTACTCCGGTGTCTGGAGGAGCGGGAAGTGCCTGATTTACAGGGACTGGCGGAGCGCGAACAGGATTTGCATATTCTGGGACTGTGTCGTCCAAATAGGACGAAATAAAAATATCAGCTGCGGTCTGTTTGTGACGTAGCTTGGTCGGAACTAATGGTGGCGGGAAATTACTGGATGCCTCTGGGGTCGCTTTTGGCAAGCCCTCGGCAAGAAGAGGATACATACCCCTAATAAGGGCATGCCTCTGTCTGTCTGACTGTTCGGCTTTGACTTGTTCACCTATCTCGATTAGTTCTTTTTCTTGGGCTCGTTCCAAGGATTCTCTACTTAATTCTGACTTTCTGATTTCTTTTTCAGTTCTTTTATGAGTTTCTTTGCGCCATAACTCGATGGCATCTTTCTGTGACTGTCTGGCTTTCTTTTTCCATAATGCCTCTTCTACTCGCATGATGCACTCGGCATCCCATGTACCCGATACGGGCCATCGGTACTTTTCTTCTAACTGTTTGGTATACTCTACCCATAAATCTAGATACAGTATGGCGCTTATGCCATGCTTCTGATACATAAAATGACCTGGACTGTCCCTAGGCGGGACAGGAACTGCTGCTTCCAGCAGACCCTTTCTAGTTTTTAACTGGCGTAACTTAGAAAACAAGGGCATGACTGGACTGTAATCGAGACACAATACAATACACAATGAACACGATACTTATTCCCCATTCATACCACGACATTAAAATACATGAAGAACATTTAAAAATAACAGTTCGAACAGAATACTACCTGGAATACGGAACACAGAATACATGAATTTTCTCGAGAACAGAACTGACTAGAACAGGAACTAGATGCACTGCTAAAACAGTACGAAACTTACCGGTCTCATAAAGAGACACGTCAGGACCCGCATCCACCGAAGTGGACACTTCGTTTGTGGGTCTGTGTACCACCAACCCACGGACCAGAGTCAATTAAATTGACCCTGTCTAGATACTACCCCAGTAACGGTACTCACCGGGCAGCAAGAACGGAAGGCCTCAGACTGGACTGGACTGCTTGGACGCCGGACGGACGAACTTCGGACTTCTGTTACGGGTGGGCCTCCGGATACCTCGGACCTTGAACTCTCGGCTTGGGCTCTGGTCGGGACTCGCCGCGTTCCTCCACCGTCTCGTCTGGATGCTGGACCGCCTCCTCCGTCTCCTCCGTGGGCCTGAGGGATACTTGAAGCAGAAATATCTGCCGGTGCGCAGAAGAGTTCCGTCACGACTGCAGAGGGTCAGGGGGTCGGCGTGGCTTCACCGACGCGTGGGGAAAGGGCAAGTCCCTATTCGGGCGCCATTATGTGGTAAATAAATAAATAATACCCTATTTTTGAATGAATAAATGAATAACAGATAGCTCAATAAATAAGAGTCAAGATTCGAGGTAGTAGGAGTTTTGCAGGTTTAATACAGCATAAGGACAGGAACAGGACAACCTGCACGGGAACAGGATGGCAGGGCCCGACAGCGCTGCCGGGGTCAGGATCGGGACAAGGGGAATAATATTTTAATAACAGTGCATGAGCATATATACATAACGCAAACACATAGCATTACATTGCAATAGGCGTAGCGGTGGGTGGAGCAATAGGCGTGACGCGTAGCAGTCGCGAAAGATAAGGGTGAAAAGAGGTGTAACAGGGCGTATACATAGACATGTGATGCAAACGTAACAGAATATGTCATGAATGGGGCGGAAACCATGGAGGGGGCTACTTGAGGAGCCGGGACCTCTAACCTGATGGTGCGCGCAAACTAGCAATGACGTATCACTAGGAGAAGCTGGGGGCTATGAACTCTGTGCTAGGAGCAGAGACTGAAGTCTGGAGAGTCAGGGCGACATGTACCTAAACAGTATCTAGTATCTGATGTTTAGAGAACATGTTGATATAAACTAGAAGTCAGGAGGGGAAAGGCTAACTTGATTCTAAGACTGGACCATGCATTATTCTACATGTAGTGCGTGATGAAGAATATTAAATGATCATTAAATGCAGTATTTCTCTAACGTGGAGACGTGAAGGCTAGACAATGACGGAAACTATCGATGCGATTCAGTAGCTTTAGGAATGTAGAGAAGGAGGACTGAACTGATAACTGGAATCATAACATATTCTTGGCAGACTCAGAGGCAGAGCCAGGGTGAGCCGGGCACTGCGAGGCAGGAAGTAAGTGAAGGGTCAAGGATACAGGTGGGGGCTGTATCGCTCCTCAGCGAGGCTTCAGGAGACAGGAGCTGAATCTGGTGTCCGGGCCCTTTTGAGGCCTAGAAACGGGGACTTTATAATGGAATAACGTGCACACTGAGAAACGTGGCAACGTAGCTTTACATAGGCCTGATATTCGTAGTATTCACGAGAACTGGAAACTGGCATACTAGAAGTGGACACAACTGTAATTGCGTCATTAATCGAACATAGGGAATGCATATGCATATTTAATCATGCACACATAACATATGATGGATGACACGTAGGGACACAGAACATGGCAAAATTTACTTTTCCACACTATAATGAATCGGCTGAGTTTTTAGCAGGCCTTAAGGCCTTGGGCCTGGACCAACTGGTCTATACTTCCACACATAACAACGGTCATAAATTAGACAACATTTTCACTAACTGTGCAGGGACAGTTGCCACACTGCCGGTCCCTGTTGCCTGGTCAGACTACTACCTACTGCCTTTTAGTTTGTAGGTGCCAGGTCAGGCCCTCCAGGGTAGCTGCCCAAAACCGATATTAGTCCGGAAATGGGAGGCATTAACTCAGGATGCCTTTGAATAAGCACTGGTGGGCAGACCTCCTGAGGATGGGGACAATATCCAGAGTGCTGACAATTTAATATCTAGTTGGATGGTGGAGGCTGTGGACTTCCTGATACTGCTAAAACAATGTAAAAGTGGGCATACTTCTGCCTCTGCGAAGTGGTTTTCGGGAGACTTGGCGCAAATGAAATCCAGCTGTAAGCATCTTGAGCGCCAATGGAGGAAGAGCTATTGGGATGAAAATAGACAGAAATATCTAGAGGCTTTGAAGCTTTACCATCGCCTGATCAGGAGAGTGCGGAGGGAATATTCCACAGGGCAAATTGAACTTGCAAATAATTCCACGGGGACCATCTTTCAGATAGTGAAACAACTATCCTCTCTGGAACGGGTGGCAGCTGAGCTCCCTGCCTCTACAGACTATTGTAATAAGGTTGCTGACTTTTTTACAATAAGATTGCTAAGATTTATGCCACCTTTCCAGAAAGTAGTAGGAGACATGCCCCTGCGCCTGGTTTGGAGACTCCATGGTCTGAGGATAAGTTTGCCCTCTGTCCTCTAGTTGATGACGATGTTTTCAGGCTGATGGATGTGGTGAAATCTGGATCATCTCTGGATCCGGTCCCTCCAAAAATGTTCCAACTAGGAAAGAAAATTATTAACCCTGTTTTCACCCCGCTATTGAACCTGTCCTTTAGCATGGGGCAGGTTCCCAGCAACTGGAAACTTGCAATGGTGGTCCCTCTGCAGAAGAAACCGTCATTGGACCCCGCTCGTCCTGAACATCTAAGACCGATTTCTCAAATTCCCTATGTAGCTAAAATTGCAGAGAAACATCTGAATGGCCACCTCTCTGAGTTCTTGGAAGAGAGGCGGGTACTGATACCTAGTCCGGCTTTAGGCCTATGCACAGTACGGAGTCTGCTCTCCTGCTGCAAACCGAGGTGTTGAGGGCTGTGGCTGATGAAGGTTGGACTACGGCCTTGATTCTGCTGGACCTAAGTACCGAATTCGACACGGTGTCCCACGGCCTCCTACTTGAGAGGTTATGTGAAGTCGGGGTCAGAGGTGTCACGTGGGTTTGGCTGAAGAATTTTCCGGAAAATAGATCCTTTCAGGTCCTGCAACATCATTTCTTCTCCAGAGTCTGTCCTTTAGACCAGGGGGTGCCGCAGGGTTCGGCTCTCAGCCCAACCCTGTTCAATATTTATATGCGCCCACTTGCAGAGATTGTTCTGAAGCATGGAATTCAGCTGGTGTCTTATGCTGATGACACTCAGCTAGACGTGACCCTGGAACAGAAGGAACCTGGAAGGCCTGCCAATTTCAGAACCTGCATAGGGGAACATATGGACTGGATGAGACTGAGGTGTCTCCAGTTAAATGCAGGTAAAACAGAGGTGATGGTGGTTGGACAACAGCCCTCTCTCTGGTTGCAGCATTGGTGGCTTAAAGCACTGGAAACTAGTCCATTGCCAAAAGCCATGGTGAAAAATTTGGGAGTGTGGTTTGACGAAAATCTCTCCTTCTCCTCACAAATATCGGCTGTGGCTGGGACTTGTTTTGGCATTTTGAAGATGCTATGTAAGATCTTGGACCTTCTTCCCCTGAATGATAAAAGAACTATTGTACAGGCGCTTGTCACATCTCGCCTTGATTATTGCAATGTCTTGTATCTAGAGGTGACTGCAAAAAATCTTAACATCTTGCAGAAGGTCCAAAATGCGGCAGCCCTGCTTATCCTGAATGTCACAAGGAGGGCTTCGGTGGGAGAAGTTTTGAAGGAACTGCATTGGCTTCCTATCCGGGCCAAAGGTACCTTTAAGGCCTTATGTCTGAGTCACAGGATCCTTGGGGAAAGGGAGCCACGTTTTTTACGGCCTCTCCTGACAGTCCACCAGCCTGCTCGTAATTTGAGATCATTGGGCAGTGCTAGACTGGTTGAGCCCAGGGTGTGGAAGGCGCGGATAGGCGGAAGATCCTTTGGTTTCTTGGCAGCTAAGGCATGGAATGAGCTCCCAGTGGAGTTGAGGACAGCTGAGTCGGAGTCTCTGTTCCGTAAGAACTTGAAAACCTGGCTCTTCAGTCACCCCCCCGGGAGGGCAAAAGTAGTAAGTTGTCACATCTTGTGGGCAGCTTGGGAGGGTTGCTGGGATACATTTTGGCCTAGCGCGGGGACACTCCGATTGGTGAAAGCATTGCGCTTTATAAGCTTCCTAATAATAATATTAATAATAATAATAATAATCCTGTAATTTTCAGTGGTTAAGCCAAACCCATCTATTCGTGCACGCTTCAGCACTGACTAATTGTCCGCATCCTCTTCTCTAACAGTGAGGAACTTGTTTCTATCTTCATTAGCAAATGAGAGACACAGGATAGCTGCTCACTGCCCTTAAGGGACCTTCTGAACTTTACAGGCTCCCTCTAAAGCAGTGACCGTTTAATGGATATCATCCCCCTCCTGGTAAAGAGGGACTATCCTACTCAGTTTTCTAGTGTCAAAGGATGGTTCTCTGATTATAGGTACACTATTGCTGCCCCCATGGGACATCAGTCACAGTTGCTGCCTAGCTTTTTATACTTCCAGGGTCGCCTTGTCAAGGGCCAACTGATCTTGCATGAGAATAACTCTCTCAAGTTTGATCAGGTGGTATTCCCTTTCCAAGGAGTCCTCCCTCTTGTTAGAGATGGAGATCCATATGGAATGGTCTGAAGCATTGGATTTGACAGATGTGGGTGCTAGACCTCCTCTTCCTACTCTGAACCCTTCCATGAAGAATAAAGCTGGACCTCCTTCTATGGACACCCTCTGGTCCATCTGCACTATTCCTTGGAGGATCAGAGTTCACCAAGGTGGAGTCATCAGACTCCCCTTGGTCATGCTCAGAATTAGGGCCACTAGGGGTAACCCCTCATGAACATCCCCAACCACTCTGTCCTGATCCTCTGCCGTGTCAGGGTTCTTGAGATCATCTTTGCTAAGCAACTCTAAGAGATGCTACTACCTGCGTTTATCTTGGTAGGGCTACACAGGGTCCTTAGTTCCTGGTACTTCAAACCACTGTACTTAGCAGATTAAGGTATACAGGTATCCTCAACTAAAGGCACGGTTAATAGGTGTGTGGTGATGCACCTACTCACCCTAGATTTGAAAAAGAGTTGTGTTAGACCCTTAACAATCAATCTAAACGTTCAGTAAAACTTATTTAGTCTATAAAATATTATATGTGCCTAACCCTAGTGGTGGATTTTTAATTATTCCACACCTAGATTAGCTTATAAAACAAAGCAGGCTTGAATCCCAACTGCTGCACCCTAATGTTGGAGGCTGGCTTGGTATATGGTGGTCACTTATGTAAGTGTAGCACCGTGGACTAATCCAGACAACACTTATGGTGATTTTAGTGGTCTCAGACAATCCTAGAAAGCTCTTCAAGTGGTAGCTGTAGAGAACAGCCTTCAGGCTTAGTCCAGAAATAGTGTAAAGCAACTTGGTTCACCAGTACTTAATCTTATGGTATAGGTTAAGTGAAAAAGAACTACACAGTTTAGTTATGAAAAATATGTATTTATTAATAATACTCACTAACACATTACTATTTTTCCTACCTAGAGATATAACCCTAATACACACAATACTTTCTTAACAGAACAAGTAAGTAACACACATACACAGTGGTCTCCAGGGTGAGACCTAACCATATACTACAAATGTGGAATGCAAACCTTGACCTAAGTCCGAACTGGACCCAGAAGACGTAGAAGAGACGTGATCTCAAGGAACAACCCAAAGGTGTGTCTCTAGGAACGCCATGGAGGCTGTGTGCAGAGTGTGAACATGACCAAGTGTTGTGTAGCCCTTCCGAGAGGACCCTGAAGACACCCCATGAAAACCCCATGCACCCCATGGAAATAGTAAGGTTGGAGAATCACCTCAACCGTGGATAGCCCAGGAACCAGGATACCTACACCAGGGAAGCCAGGTGCAGAGGTGCATAGGTGCGAAGTGATGCCAGAGTCCTCCATAGACCAAAATGGAGGACTTCAGAAACGATGCCGCTGGCGAAGAAGGTAATAGAGCACTGTGGAACTGAAAGGTGGATTCAAGATGAGAGGTACCTACAAGCTTAGTGGACTGAGTCTATGCCGCTAAGGAGTGACCAGGAGGCACGGAACCCGAATGCCCGCCGATGTGGGAGATGTATTTGCGTTGAGGGTACTATTGAAATTGCAGCTGTGCGGACCAGGAGCCATGTGAAAGACCAGGAGCTGTTCACAAGCTGTCTCATGGCGGATGTCAAGAGTCAGGGGGCCAATGTCCGGCAGGGGTACCAACAAGCCTTGGCAATGGCAACTAACATAGTCATTGAAAAAAGGGCAGTGTTGGGACCAGCAAGGTCCAAGTGCCTCACCATGAGCAGGTAAGTCAGAGCAGGTCTGAGCAAGCAAGGGAGCCCAATGGATCTAACAAAGACTTCGAGAGGACCACCAGGCACATGAGTCACAAGAGAAACTCGAGCTGCTCTCTAAAGGAGCAGCTCGAGGTCCTACTGTGGCGTGTCGGTTGGTGTGGGGGCATTGTTTGTTGCGGCATCCATCATTAATAGTGTAGAGCTCAGCAAGGGTGTATCTTCGGGGGTGGGGTGGGCCATGGTTAATTGCACTGGGTGGGTCCAGGCACTGCGGATGCAGATGGGTTTGCCTTGTGCACTCAAGCAACGTATCCACTGCATGGGCACACTGAGTCCTGCATTACTTAGGTCCAGGGTTGGGCGGGGCTTCTGTTGGCAGGAAGAATGGTGAGTGAGTAAACCTGCCTGGGGAAACCCAGGCAGCTGCGGTTTCATGGTCAGTCTGAAACAAGCAGAAAGTGGAGGTCACTGGCAAGTGCAAAGATAGTTGTCTAGATGCCTACTTTCAGTTTTCTTCGGGCGCCAAAACTCACATTGTTAAGAATAATTGAAGGCCACAACGTATCGTCCCTAACTACATGAGCAGGTGGAAACAGAACTTGTGTGCAACATATTACAAAAAAAGATACGGTCACCACATAGGGGACCCCTGGGTTCATCCCACAAAAAACCTTGACTGTTCATCATCAGATAATTCAGATATGTATATAAAGTAGTCTGAAATTCGGTCCTATCATGGATGCTGGAGAGTTTATGAAGTAGCAAGACAGGATCGCCAGGTAATCTTTGCATGCCTCAGAAATGTCGTTGCTAACTTAGGTCCACTCAAATAATTCTCGTAGTCTTAGCCGCTAAGAAAACGTGCCCACTTGATGGTGTTGTAGATAGTACTGAAACTCTGAAACTGTAATGTTGATTTTGGCAGTGTAATGTACACATGAATTATCCAGTCTAAGGATGCTATTTCTGCAATGGTAAAAGGTAACTTCTCTAATCTTTCAATGTGAAACATGAAGAATTTTGCATCTTTAAATGCTATAGCAATCTGGTGTTCAGAAAGATGATGAGGCAAAAAGAGACAGTAGAATTTATGTAAGTTGAGAATGTCCATGTTGTAAAGCAGAGAAGTCTTGCTGAGGCACGCCTATAGTAAATGAGACTATGTCACCTAAGGAATAAATTCTAGATGACAAGGTATTCATACCATTATGTACTACTGCCAGAGCCTGTTCTAAATTGACCTTGTCATTCTCACACAACCTTTCAGCAGCTTCTTGTTGATATATTTCCCATATCTCTTTATAGACAGCATGAAGGAAACACTTTTGGTGTGGTGTCTGAGAACTCATCAAGAATTCTTGTACATCTAGGTCATCATATAAGAGGGCAAGTGCTGTTTTATCTGCGACAGTGTTGAGGTTTTTAGCCAATCAAGCCACAACTTTCCAATACAGTATATAGTTACCACCACTCAATGTTCACTCTGTACATATAGCATGTCATGCCTGTTTCCTGTAAATCTCTTGATGTTAGCTAGGAATCTACCCTGACACTTCTTAGTGTCTAGTGGTCAACCTAGCCATCTACTCCAATTTGGATCTGATGAGTTATGTCTAGTCTTATGCAGCACTGTATCAATAGTGTAGTCATCAAATGGTGTTAACCACTGCCGGCTGTCAAACTGTGTAAGAGTGGGATTCCATGGTGTGTTTCAAATCCTTTATCATGGCTAATCCAAGATATGTTGTGCTTTACACAGTTTTGTTCAGGAAAATCATGTGTTGTGATATTAAATAAGCTACAAATAACGACTCAGGGCCAGATAAACGATCCACCTATTTGCAACTCGCACATTGCGACTCACAATTTGTGATTCGCATTTTGGGATGTACAACAGTGTCTCAGGCACTGTTTGTGATTCCCAATGGGGTTGTAAATTGCATGGTTCATGAATATCAATGAGGCTGTTGCAATTAGCGATCCCATTGGGAATGGCTAGCACTCCCAGGAAGTCAGCATACCACCTTGTCTGGGACTGATTTTTAAATAAAGCATTGGTTTTCTTTAAATGCATCCCATTTTTCTTAAAGGAAAATGGTATGATTTAAAAAAAGAAAAAGTTAACTTTTCTTTCTTCATTTTTAGTTCGAGCATTCAAGACCTCTTGTATATACTTTAGTGGTGAAACTCCACCCATTGAGTTTATATTTGTGTTTTAGCTTGCCATTGGTTAAATCTGGCATTGCTATTTGTATGTAGCTCATTCATTCGCTGGTGGTCCGAAATGTAATTTCCCTTTTGCTTCCGTTTTGCAGGAAGCAGCACCGACCAACTACAGTTTAGTTCCGCTGCTCACGTTATCTACTCATTTAGGGACTACTTTCTTGTTTATTTTCAATGGCCCTTCACCACTAGCTGCAGAGTTGTTTCCTGTTCTGCCCCCTCCTGCTGTCTGTGTCCTCGTTCCCGCCCCCCTCCCACCCGCTGTCTGTGTCTTTGTTCCCGCCCCCCTTCCGTTGTCTCTGTACTCGTTCCCGCCCCCTCCCGCTGTCCGTGTCCTTGTTCCTGCCCCCTCCCACCCGCTGTCCGTGTCCTCGTTCCCGCCCCCCTCCCGCTGTCCATGTCCTCGTTCCCGCCCCCCTCCCGCCCACTGTCCATGTCCTCGTTTTCTATTATAACTCCCCTACCGGATTGCTGTATTCCAGCTCTTTACAAACATTGCAAAATTCAACAGAACAGGGCCTGGTAGCCGCACAGACATGGAACAGTTTCCCTCCTGTCATTCAATCTGAACCTAACCTTTAACAAGTTGCAGCACTCACATGCTTTTTTTAAACATTTTTTAAAGTATGGGCACTGTTCCAAACGTAGCGTGGTGCTGCACATTTGCTCATTTCTGTGTAACCGGCTTCACAGCTTCTGAAATGGACGCCTGTTGGGATTGTCTCTGGCTTCGTGCCACACACGTGAATGTCGAAATGCATCAACACGACCTTCAAAATAGGCATTTACAGCGCCTGCCTCAAGTGGTATTGATTTTTGTGACTGTTATCCTCAGTGGGAACAGGTAATATTAGCCTCACCTGCTCTGACGCTGGCTTAGAGCACCCTCAGGCACCGACCAAAGCTAGCTGTGGAAATCACCAGCAATGGCTGCCCTGGTGGCTGTGGCCGGCCTCCTCCCCGCCCTGCTGAGCTTTCTGGGACCCTTGGCTGCAGCGAGTGACGGTAAGAGCCGGGGAGCCCTGGGGGTGCACAGGGGGCGTGAACCCCCACCTGCTGCCCACTACAGCACCCGGCGCCTGAAGTATCACGGAAATGTTCGGTGCCAGTGATTCAGTGGAAAGTACATTTAATAGTTTTCAACATGTTGCATGGGCTGCTTTAAAACTTTGCCATACCCCTTCTATTGCCCTCTCATGTATTTAGACAGGGACTGAGCTGTGAACACGAAGGGGGCTCATTGCTGCCTCAACAGCAGCGAGGGCGCCACATATTTTTCCACCCAGGGCGTTATCCTGGCAAGGGCTGGACCTGCATCCAGGTAATTACAGGGGCCACCACTGAGTTTCTCTCGATGCCTGACAGTGGGTCAAAAGGTGTTCAGAGCACATGAACATCCGATTCATGGCTTCTCTCTAGAATGCCCAAAGCAATGATCACATATGCCAGTTAAACTTGTGGTTCGCTGCAATTGTCTGGGTAGGGTGGGTGGCAATCTATGGAAAATTAAGTGTACATGGAAAAGCCACGTCCTTAAGTGTATGGGCCACACCCTTTTTAGGAACCCCCACCCTTACTTTTTGGTGGGACGGGAATACTGTCTGCAAAGGAAGATAGATTTCGTGAACACGATATCCATTGTGTTGGCATAGCAACGAGGGATGTAGTCTGAAGGGTAAATCACAGTGGTCCGAAAACAATCTTGTAGCAAAGATTAGATGACATAAGAGCTATCAAGATGGAAGTGTACATTCAGTGAAGAGAGTGTGTGCGCTGACAGACAGTATGAGTGGGTATTAGCAGTAAAGAATTATGAGGAAGGTTAAAACATGTACATGAGAATGCAGAGATTAGATGGTAGCTCAGCTTTGAAGGATAATAGATAAAGATGAGCAAAAGGGGTAAGCAAAAGGGGTAAGATTTCAGGACAGACAATGAATTGAACGAGAAAAACAAGGGATAGCCTGACCCAGATGGCTGATCAGAAGGTGGTGCTTCTATAAACTTTCGTAAAGCGGCCGGGATGGGGCCACTCTTAATTGTTTGTAAAGCGTTCCGACCAAATCAGAGGCATTTTCAGAGAAGGTTCAGGTGTTCGTGGGTGTGCCTGTGTGTGTGTTTTCATTTAACCGGGGGACATTTAGTGGGAGGTTCCCTCTTCTTCTCTGGTTCCTGAAACTGCCAGCTGTCTTGGGGTTGGCACGGCATGGGGTCACTTTAAATGTAATACATGAGTGTACCATGGAGTGGATTTACATTTGTGAGCTCATCTCTGGTAATGGAAGGCCTGGATTGTCTCAGGATTGTGACCCTCCATACTCTATCTATCTATCTATCTATCTATCTATCTATCTATCTATCTATCTATCTATCTATCTATCTATCTATCTATCTATCTATCTATCTATATATCTATCTATCTATCTATCTATCTCACTCACTCTATCTTCCTATCGCACTCACTCTATCTATCTATCTATCTATCTATCTATCTATCTATCTATCTATCTATCGCACTCTATCTAGCTATCGCCCTCACTCTATCAATCTATCTATCTATCGCCCTCACTCTATCTATCTATCTATCTATCTATTGCTATCTATCTATTGCCCTCCCTTTATCTATTGCCTCAATCTATCGATCGCCCTCACTCTATCTATCTATCGCACTATATCTATCTATCGCACTCACTCTATCAATCTATCGCCCTCACTCTATCTATCTATCGCCCTCACTCTATCTATCTATTGCATCACCACAGCATCACTCAGCACCACCACAGCATCACTCAGGGGCACCACACCATCACTATGCGCTACCACAGCATCACTGAATGCTACAGCATTACTCGTCGCCACCACAACATCACTCAGCGCCACCACAGCATCAATCTATGGAACTATTCAACAACAACTGGTTCAAATATGTTGTCTCAATGTTTCAAACTTTATTACAAATGTCACAAAAAGATGTTACTATTTCACTTCTGTTCTTGGATTTTCGTCGCAATAAAATACACTGAACATAATCTACACAAAAGTTATTTACAAAAGTTTAAGCTATTGCCATTATAAATTACAATAACTTTTATTTAAGTATTAATTATAAAAAAATAAAAGCCATTGTTATTTGTAATATCAATACATCTAAGTCATGTAAATACAACGCATATTGCATTACAAATGCTATAAGTGTCACATTTGCGAAAGTTAAAACTATTGGCATTGTAAATGACAAAGCTATTAATTTCGCTATTCTTTTAAGAGCAGGCAGTGGTCCCAGGGGCTGCTATCCATGAGAGTAAGAGGGTAGGAAAGCCCATTCGACATAGCACGCCAGCAAGATAATCCCACTGCAGGGAGTCAAACACTTCTGTGGCATCTATGGTGCACGCAGGAATGCAAAAAATATATTATCCAGGAATTTTCTCTGAAGTTATTCAAAAGAGTTCTTTATTGTTCAAATTTTCATAAATGATTCACAGAAAGACGCAATTCAGCCTATGCGTTTCATTCTCAGAGAGAATTTCGTCTGGGTTGAATATACACAAGCAGAAGAATTGGACAGAGTACACATTTAAGTTTATACATGACAAAGAAAATCTGGTACATCAATGAGAAAAAAATATATATAACAAACAACCACAATATAAACAGGACAAAATATGAGGCAAACAATATATATTTCTTGCACATAAACACAGACATGAATAAAATATGTATACATCTTAAACAAAGGGAAAATGACAAAAACATTAGTTCATACATTTATAAATGGAGAGACAAAGACACCAAACACAGAAACAATACAAAAACACTAATGTAAAAGGACAAATTGTCAGGGTCAAATGGACCAATCAACACTTAAAAGGAGAGGTGAAAAAAATCCCTATAATGGATCTGACCAAAACCCAAATCACATATCTGATCATCTAGTTAAAAGCTAAATCCACAAAATGACGAGAAAGGTAAATATCACCTCACCTTCTCAGCGTAATACCCCTATTGAAGGGGAGAACTAATATGTTCTTCTATGCAGTGAGTACAGCTATATCATGTACACCAAGAAAAACCGAATGGACAGTGGTGATCTCTAAAAAAGGAAGGCAAAGTAGAGAGAGTTTATATATTCCGCCAATTACCTCATCAAGTAAAAATATCATGAGGTTAGCAGTAGGTGCATCTAACCTTAGACAGCGGAAAATAATATTAAGTGTAGTCACATTCCTGAATTTCACAAGTAAATCCACAGAAGTTCCTTCCAACAGCAAGGTTTATGATATATCTGAATAGAAAGACGAAAAAAATATAAAGGGAAGGCTAAAAAAGCTTTTTAGCCTTCCCTTTATATTTTTTCAAGTATATTATTCTCTATTGTTTCTAAAAAAATAAATAAAAAAAATTCGTCTTTCTATTTAGATATATCATAAACCTTGCTGTTGGAAGGAACTTCTGTGGATTTACTGCTGTCTAAGGTTAGATGCACCTACTGCTAACCTCATGATATTTTTACTTGATATCCAATTCTTCTGTTTGTGTATATTTATGTTTTTATCTTGTTTACTTTCAGCCCTAATGAAGTTCTCTCTGAGAACGAAATGTGGTGGCTGAATTGCATCTTTCTGTGAATCTTTTATGAACATTCGAACAATAAAGAACTCTTTTGAATAACTTCTGAGCAAATTCTTGGATGATATATTTTTTGTATTGCTGCGCACACCATTCAAGCACTTCTTTAAGGATCTGGAATACAGTGACACCACGGGACGGTTGGTATCTTGGTTTGTGGCACGGGACTTTTTACAAAATATGAAACTGGTATAGAAGTGCAGGGAGAGTAGTCTATCGTCTTTAGTCTTGTTGTTTACTACTGTGGCATCTAGAACGACAGCTATTGCTGCCAGGTCTGGGTTGATATACTGAAGTAGTTCAAAGAGGTGCGATGTAGCCCGTCCCGGTATGAAACAGGATTGATTGGGCCACACCAGCAACTCCATTAAAATGTTCAAGTGATTAGCTAGTATTTTAGCAAGAATCGTCACGTCACAATTAATAAGTGAACGATGGCAATACGATTCACTGGTATCCACTGGCTAGCCAGGTTTTAAAAGCGATATAATCATGGCCTCTTGAATTGAGGGTCGGAGGATGCCCTGCTCTCAGACTTCGGCATATAAAGCCTTGATGACTGGGACCAGTGAGCCCACATTCGTTTTATAGAAATCCCCTGGTAGGCCGTCGGACCCCGGGGCGTGGCAGGACACAGCTGTATTATAGCAGTTCTAATCACATCTTTCTCAAGTTCAGAAGAGAGTAACTCCTGCTGTGCATTGCTTAGCTATCCCAAAGCCACACCATCTAAGAAAGAGTTTATATCCAGTGGACTTGTTCTCTGTGTAGTACAGAATGTAGAGTAACATGTCAAGAAAATTTGTAAAATGTCAGCTGTGTCCTTATGTAGAGTAAAGTAAGTAAAATAAGTAAGTAAGTACATTTTTTATTTGCATAGTTAATAAAAACCATTGCAATTTCTCCATTTAACAATAAGAAATACATATGCGTACTGTACATTTTCACCGTAATCTTAATATTATATGTCCTTATGTAGAGTGCCGTCCACATCCTTAATTTCCAGGTCATGGTTAGAGAACCGTCGCCTACAGATCCGCTCAGCCAGCACCTTCCCAGGCCTCTCACTCTCTCCACAAGTTCATGTCTGAGAGTATTTGCTGTGAAACAAGCATTCTTGCTCTGCAGTGGTCTGATATTCAGGGAGTGTATCTCTGAGCTTGGCTCCCATCTCCCCATTATGAGGTCTAACCCACCTGGACTCCAGGGGGCATATTATCAAGGGGGTTTATCTCTGCTTTTTTGGCTTTAAAAGCCAAGAAAGCGGAGATAAAATTATCTCCCTATTACCTAGCTGTTGCTAACACCAGTTAGCGACAGCTAGTAAGAGATAGCGACCATCTTGGGCCCCACTTTGCATGTCAGTGATATTTATCACTAATGACATGCAAAGTGGGCGTGCCAAGATGTTAGCGACTGAAAACAGTCACTAGCATCGCTATCTCCTATTACCAACTTATGGAGATATTCGCGCGAATATCTCCAAAAGCTAACACCTGCCCTGAGCAGTTCTTAGCCATGTTTCCAATGGGAGGTGGATAACATGGCTAAGAGCATTAGCTCGATGATGCATAAATATCGCTGACTTTTCAGCGATATTCATGCATTGCGGCCGATTTTTATCGCATTTGCGATAAACCTTGGTAATACCAAGGTTTATTTGCGATAAAAATCGCCGCAGCTCAGCGGTACATTTTTGTCTCCAACCAAGCAATAGCGATAATTATCGCTATTGCTTGCTAATATGCCCCAGGTGTTTAATCTCAATCTTTAATTTTCAAAGACAATTCTGGACATCGTGAACCATACCTCTGCTTTACGCAATGCAGGTTCTGCAAAAGGTAACTTTAAAGGCCTCTGATACAAGGGAGAGCAGTGGGACAGAGCCTATATTACGTTTAAAAACTCTTGAGTTGCCTGTCTCGATTCCTCTCTGAATGGATTATCTAGAAGCGCCATAGTGGAAAGTCTCCAGGATAGGTCGGTTGGTGGGTCGGACGGGCGAGTTAGCTTTGATAGGACCGTAGAGTGGTCTGAATATATGCGTGCCAGATGAGTAGCTTGTGTCAGCCATGTGCGTAGACCCTGAGATATGAGCCAGTAGTCAAATCTCGACCAGTTATAGTGCAGTCATGTAAACCGTACCCTTTTTGCTCAATGGGTACAGAGTCCTCTAGGTATCTAATAATTGGTGTTCAAAAATGATATCTTGGATATTTCAGCAGGCGTTGGTGCAACGGTGCACTTGGGGATGTGATCTGTCTAGTGCAGTGTTAACCTCACCACCCCAGAGAATGAATGTGGAGTCAATATTTATCACAGGTCCCCAAAGCTTGGTAACAAAATTCAGCATCATCAATATTTGAGCCATGACAGTTTCCTTGGGTAATTGAAAGGCAATCCATTCTGCTCCACATTAAACAATACCGACCCTGTGTGTCTACAGGGCCAGTCACCGTGGGCCGTGCCACAATCACGTAGCCACCCCAGGCAGCCTGGCATCAAAGAGACCATTAGCACAATTGTGCAGAGTACATGTAAAAAAGTTTGAGGGGTATATTATCAAGGGGTTTTATCTCCGCTTTTTTGGCTTTAAAAGCCAAGAAAGCGGAGATAAAATTATCTCCCTATTACCAAGCTGTCGCTAACACCAGTTAGCGACAGCTAATAGGAGATAGCGACCATCATGGGCCCCACTTTGCATGTCAGTGATATTTATCACTAATGATATGCAAAGTGGGCGTGCCAAGATGTTAGCGACTGGAAACAGTCGCTAACATCGCTATCTCCTATTACCAACTTTTGGAGATATTTGCGCTAAGGGCGAATATCTCCAAAAGCTAACACCTGCCCTGAGCAGTTCTTAGCCATGTTATCCAATGGGAGGTGGATAACATGTCTAAGAGCATTTGCTCGATAATGCATGAATATCGCTGACTTTTCAGCGATATTCATGCATTGCGGGCGTTTTTTATCGCATTTGCGATAAACCTTGCTAATAGCAAGGTTTATCTGCGATAAAAATCGCCGATGTGCGGCGATAATTTTTGTCTCTAAACAAGTTAGAGACAAAAATTATCGCTAGTTGTTGATAATATACCCCTGAGTTTTTAAAATCACAAGCGAAATTTAAGAGACAGTGCACCCTATATCAATCTCTGGAATATTATGATGTATCAAATGTAAGGCTGAATTGAAAATGATAAGCAGTACTTACCTGATTTCTTTGGGCCTGAACCTTTGCCAGGAGCTGCACCTCCTTGAGCACCTGAAAAGGAGACTCCGAAATTGGAATACATGTAGATTCATATTTCAAAACGTATTCAGGTACAAATACTTTATTACTTTAACAGGGGTTCCCAATCCTTTTTAGGATATGCCTTTGAACCTTACGATGAATGGCAGTAAACAGTAAATTACACGAGATGGGGATAGAAAATATAATAATTATTGGTTCTAGCATTACCATGAAAAGCACTAGCCAAGGATAACTGAGGAACAGAGACAACTTTAGATCTCGGAATACTGCAGTGCTGACAAACAATGCTGTGCCTCCAATGCATATATCAATATATGCATGTATACAACTTAAATATTTACAGAGAGTGAGATAATTTTTTAACCATATGCATTGGTAAGTATACATAAATACGTATACAGAACTGAGAGAGTATTCAAGTCAGTGTACTTCAGTTAAACACAAGACTGCATTGGAAAACTTATATTTGCGCATTCAATAGCCCTATTCTCGTTCTTCTCATTTACATGAAGCTTAAAAAAAATACCAAACAAAGGGGCATATTATCAAGCCTGTGCGATAAAATTATCGCCGCTTTAGCGGCCGAAAACGGCCGATAAAGCGGCTATAATGGGCTTGATAATATGCTCTATGGAATTCCAATCGAAGCCCATGTTAGATGTGAAGACATCTAACATGGGCTTCGATTGGAATTCCTTAGAGCATATTAACAAGCCCATTATCGCCGCTTTATCGGCCGTTTTCGGCCAATAAATCGGCGATAATTTTATCGCACAGGCTTGATAATATGCCCCAAAGGGGCATATTATCAAGGGGGTTTATCTCCGCTTTTTTGGCTTTAAAAGCCAAGAAAGCGGAGATAAAATTATCTCCCTATTACCTAGCTGTCGCTAACACCAGTAGGAGATAGCGACCATCTTGGGCCCCACTTTGCATGTCAGTGATATTTATCACTAATTACATGCAAAGTGGGCGTGCCAAGATGTTAGCGACTGGAAACAGTCGCTATCATCGCTATCTCCTATTACCAACTTTTGGAGAAATTCGCGCTAAGCGCAATTATCTCCAAAAGCTAACACCTGCCCCTGAGCAGTTCTTAGCCATGTTATCCAATGGTAGGTGGATAACATGGCTAAGAGCATTAGCTCGGTAATGCATGAATATCGCTGACTTTTCAGCGATATTCATGCATTCGGCCGATTTTTATCGCTTTGGAGATATACCTTGATAATAGCAAGGTTCCTAAGCGATAAAAATCGCTGCTAAACCAACATAGCGATAATTATCGCTAGTTGTTGGTAATATGCCCCAAAATGTAAACTTTGAAACTGCTAAGTGTAGAGCAAACCCTCACGGATGTAAAGGGACGCAATGGTATGTTGATGACAAACACAATGGTAATGAGAATTACCACTGGAATTGCTTTAAGTATTTTGTGTTAAAGAAAAGACAGTTGCATGGAAAGTATATGGGGGCATATTACCAACGATTAGCGATATTTATCGCTAACGAGGCTTAGCAACGAATTTTTTAACGCTAAGCATCGCCGGAAATTATCACAGAGATAACTTGCTATTAGCAAGGTTTATCTCAGAAGTGATAAAAATCCTCGGGCTAACTGCCAAATGAGAGATTATCGCTGGAAAATCAACGATAATCTCTCGAAGTTTGGCGTTAGCTTGATAATAGGGGCTCACAAACTTAGCCATGATATCCACCTTCCATAGGAAATCATGGCTAAGTCAGGATAATACCAGGTGTAAAAAAAGCAGCGCTAACCGCGGTTAGCTCTGCTTTTTTTTATCACTAACAAGGTTAGCGAAATCCTTGATAATAGGAGAAATATCGCCTACCAACATTTCTCCTATTATTTTTCTCTGGAACGCCCCCTTTGCATCTCATTAGAGATGCAAGGGGAGGCGTAGAGAAAAAGGGTGCTAACATGCGAATTTGCGTGTTAGCACCCTGTTGCTGATAGGGAGATAATTTTATCTCCGCTTTCTTTGCTTTTAAAGCCAAAAAAGCAGAGATAAATCCCTTGATAATATGCCCCATGATGTCATATTAATATAGCCTCTAGTGCTATATGTTTTGCACAGGAATTTGAGATCTAAAGATCTTTAATGTATAAACAGAAGGTCAATTGTTATTGAATAGAGCAGCCTTTGAGGACAGCCTTTGAGTAGAAGCAGAATTCCATTTGTTGATGGAGGTACATGGATGAGAAGTGACAAAATAAAGTACATTTTGAAACCCAAAAAAGGGATAGCACATCACACTTGCTTCAGTTATTTCTTTAAAAGTAGTGGTGTGATAAATGTACAAAAAATAATAATTTTGCAACACATCTTTTAAATCAAAGGATATATCAAGGTCCTTTTTGATGGGTTACTGCTGTTCAACCAGATTCAGTTTAAGGGCATAAAAGATTGAAGTCATTTCCCAGATACCACACAGATGATATAATTGGAAGCATACATGTGAAAAGCCATAGAGACATCTCATATTTGCACCTTACGAGAGAGCAATATTTCACAAAGATATGCACCAATATAACTGAAACAGTTTGTTAGGCCATCCTTTTGGCTGCATTGTGATTTAGAGATGACATTTATGTAGAAAGAAATATATCACGGGGAGAAAGTAATCATTTATTGTTATATTCAAAATCTTAAAAATTTCGCTTGAGTGTTGGATAATAAAAAAGGATGGAGCAGCACTTCAGAATGTAAAAACCTATATTGTAGAAGATTGTTTTTTTCACTTGTATCATTGAAACAAATTTGACGTTAATACCATCTAAACATTATGTGGCTAAAGGAACCAGGTAATATGTAACCTGATCCCAGAAGTGAACATAAGGACATTTGTGCACAGTATATGTAGAAAAGATTGGATTTAAAAATCCCCCAGTAAAATCAAAGAGACAGTGCACCCTATGTGATTCAATGGAATATTTTAATGTAACAAATCTAAGGATATATTTAACATGATAAGCAGTACTTACGTGGTTTGCTCGCGGCTACCACTTTGGCAGGCATTGCAGGCACTAGAGGACCTGAAAACGAGAGTCCCACATGATAGTTTCAGTTTTCAAAATAGATTCCGAAACAAACCTGTTATTACTTTTAAGTGATACCCAGTCCCTCTTATGATACATCTTTGCACCTTAGGATAACTGCCAACATACATTAACTCATATGATATGAATCAGGGCACAGAATATGCAGTAATTAATGATTCCAGCATCACTACTAAAAGCATGGGGCAAGAATAACTGAGGAACAGGAATTGTGAGATTTAACCAAGTGTTTAGACAACTTTAGTCTAGAGTTCCGCAGTGCTGGCAAACACTGCCATGCCTCCAATGCATACATCAATAGATGCACATACACATGTTACAAAATATGGGTCCCGATTCACAAAAGTAAACTTGCACTTGTGTCTAATTTTACTACTTTTTAGTATACACAAACTTAAACTTAGACCAAATGTCTAACTTTACTACTTTTCTGTATTCACAAAGGTAAAATTAGATGCACATAGGTTGGTTTAGCCAAGTTTTACTATCTTGGAGAGGAATTCTCCATTTTGAATTTTAAAGTAAAAGTGCAGTGCATTGTGTGACAGTGATATGCTACACTTTGTAGGATGCTGCCATACTTTTTGGTTGGCACCCTGCACCTCGCTGGATAGGGATTAGCCACTGCATGTCACTCCAGATCATTAAATAACTATGTAAGAGCTGCAGAGCAACTCTGATTTGTTGCCTCAAACTACAAGGAGGAGAAGGACTGCCTTGCTGGGACCTTGGTCTGCACCACACAGTATTGCATTCTGAAAGACTGCTCCTGATGCACACATATAATTACAGTCCTGAGGGCTTTGCCTTGCTTTGAAAAAGATTAAGTAGTGGACTTCCAGAACGCAATAGGTTAGCAGAGTGTCCCTGCACCATTTCCCTCAAGAGGCCCCAGCTTGGAGTGCAGCCATTGAACTTTTAAGGATTTGGCTAGGTGCATTGTGGGAATTGTAGTCCTAAACTTCCAAGTACCATCACAGAGCTTCAAGACACTTGGATGTGTGCTTCTGGACACTTTGAACCCTCCAGAGGAACTTCAGGAAGACATTTCAGAAGTTTGGAGAAGTTTTGAGCAACTTTTAGAAATACTCCATAGTTGGACCAACTCGATGGGCAACAGTCAAGCCGGCTACCTACAACAGCATGCAAATCTAGATTTCAGGTACAGCTCGCTGAAATCTCTGGAACTCCAGAGTTCCAGGATGTGACCGGGGCCTCGACAAGAAGCAAACTGATGAAGTTGCTTTAAAATAGGCCTATTGGAGGGGCCTACATGACGTGAAGAGAAAATCCTCCAGAAACGTTTCTACGTCCGAATGCTACATTTTGACTGACTGGGACCTCCTGCTTACTGTATCTGACCAGCACTCCATCATGGTGGTCAACCTCACAATTTGACTTTGCCCCGGTCAAGCGAGCATGACTGTATGTCCCAAGTTGGAGCTATATGTTTTTAAGCACTAGAACGTGTTTAATTTGTAACAATTCATATTTTTAGTTCCCTATATTGGATTTTGCTGTTTTGGTGTCATTTCCAAGATAAACATATTTCCTATTTGTATAAATTAGTGTGGATTGTTATTGGGTGTTGTGTCTTACTTTTTATTGTATAATTTGTTTTTAAATGCTTTACATACCAGTCTCCTGAATTAAGCCTGCCTGCTCGCAGTCACCTACCAAAGGTTGGGCCAAGGGATAATATATTGAGACCTTGACTAGACTTTATGTTGAGTTGGTGGTCTTATTTTATAGGGGCAGGTACATATTTACTCCAACTAGTAATCCACCTTTCAAAATTTGGTGTTCAGTTATGAGGATAAGAATTTGTGTTTAATATACAGTAAGTTACGATATTTAACAATCGGCTAAATTGACTTAAAATAACACGGATGATTACCTTCTTGAAATTATGACTAAAACTGATTTTTACTCCACCTTTTTGATTTTTCTATATCTGTTCTGTTGCGGATTTGTGAAGTTTGTGCGACCGAAAAGTATGACTACAAAGGACCCGAATCCACTAAATTGCATAAACTCACAGTGGCTGAACTTAGGTTTCAGTGTAAGTCCAGGAGGCTACCTAATAGCAACAAGGTCAGGAAGGCAAAGCTGATTAGGTCCCTTAAGACCTGGACACAGACAGCTCTAGAGCAGGAAGGGGAGGGTGACCCCTTCAATCACCTCCAGAAGGTCGATGATGACACCTCATCTATTATTTTTGGTACTAGGTTCATACTTCCAGCTAATGGGAGGAGGGGAGGGTCCTCCACAAAGAACCCAGAGAGGGCCATCTGAAGACAAGAGCTTGAGGCTTGGTTGGCTTCCAAAGCCTTGGAAGAGGAGAAGTTATCACTATCTAGAGAGAAGTGGGAGGAGGCGAAATTAATAAGAAATGGTGTGAGCGACAATGAAGACAATGCTGTGATGCCCAGGGTTAATGTGTTTAATCCCAGGCAGTACATTGAGATGATGATATTGACAAATGGCTGACTGTATTTAAAAAGGACCCTCTGATAAGAGAGGTCCACTCTAAGGGGCCCATTAGGATGTCGGGCGGATTGTCCCCGCCAGCCAGGCGGTAGCCATCGCTGGCCTGGCGGGGGCAATCCGCCCGACATCCTCTCCTGAATCCCCCCCCCACCATATTAGTATGGCGGGGGGGACCACGGTGGATGGAAAGACCGCCCGCCGCTTTTCCGCCCCAGTCGCCTTGCGGCCGGGGCGGAAAAGGATTAATATGGTGGCGGTGTCTATTAGACACCACCAGCCATATTATGATGGGCTTGAGAGATGCCTTTCTGTGGCGGCGATGCCGCCACGGAAAGGCATTCGGTCTTCACTCTGGGGGCCCCCTGTGGGCCCCCAGAGTGAAGGAGAGGTGGGGGTGTACACGGGGGGTACCAGTGGTACCCCCCTGCATTTGCATAACCAAAGCACCAGGCACAGCGCGGTGCCTGCCGCTTTGTTTATGCAAATGTAAAAGTGCTTTTTTAGCATTGTGGCAGGTGGTGCTGAGAGCACCGCCCGCCACAATGCTAAGAATACAGGATGCACCCACCACAGTGGCGGACGCATCCTGATGCCCACCGCGGGACCCCCGCCCGTATGGCGGGCGGTCCCGATTAACGAGGGGATGGTGGGCGGACTAAGTCCACCCGCCATCCTAATTGTCCCCTAAGTGTTGGGATTCACTGCTGTGGAACTGATCCCATTAGCTGGTAGGGATAGGCTCCTAACCTTACAGGAAGATGAGGCAAACTCTTACTCCCACATGAGGTAATGTTTAGTTAGGAAATTCGGTCTCATTCCAAGAGCAGTACATGGTGAAGCTCAGGGACACACAGAAATTTAATATATAGTCCTAGGTGGACTTTGTCGATATCTTGGTGAAGGTACTAAAGGCTGGATTAGTGGTAACCATGTGAGCATGAAGTGCTGTATAATATCTTGTTGAAAAAGCACATCCTGACTCATTATGCACAAGAAAAGCTATGCCAGTATCTAGTGGAGTCTAAGCTGACTGGCCGTAGGGAGCTGGTGGACCTAGCTGATGAGTGGTTGAGGACCCGGGTTTCCAATCAGCACCGAGAGGGGGGTGAGCAGAAGAAGGAAGGACAAGCTCCCCTGGGGGAAAGCCCTTTGGAAAGCAGAGTTCAAAAATAGAAAGAGTCTTCACAAAACTCATAAAAACATGTGATTGCGGGGAGGGACCCCAGACTATGGTCACAGAAAAACTGGTGTCCCCAGGAGCAGATCATACCTGGTGTGCATCATCAGATAACCTATGCAGACAGCAGAGCCAGACTCCACACCATTTCAATGGTGAGTTTGGATTTGGGAGGTGTGATAGTCCAAAGCAGGTATTTGTGTGTTCTGCACTCCCAGTAGACTGTCTATTGGGAAACGACCTTGAAGCATCTTACTAGTCAGGGATGGAGAAACTGGTTCATGCAAGAATGCTGGATATCTTCTCCCTGAGTTTGTATGTGCTGTCTCCAGGTCATAGACTAAACAGAAGGGACATGCTGGTCACTTTGACCAAGGAATAATTGGTCAAGCATCCAATGGCAAGGTAAAGGACAATGGATCTGCTTAAGGTAGCCCAAGGATCTCCAGAGGTGCAGCAGGAATCTGACCCTGTAGAAAAGGATCTGCCCACTGAAGAAGGGATTCATCCCTGCAAATTATGTCAGATTTGGCATAATTGACAGGAACTGGTTGACCCTCCAGAGAGGAGTTTTGCCTTAGAGAGAGAGAGTGTCCCACCTTTGAGAGCTTGAAGTAGACTGCCTCCAGGCAAGAGGAGGGGGTTTTCAGTGGATTCCACAGAGTCTACTGGGAGAATAGTGTTCTATATACTGAGGCTTGATACCTTAAAGAGGGAACCAACAGCCGGTTGGTGGTCACCAAGACGTACATGTAATCCATCCTCTACATTAAATCATGATAACCCCCATGGGAGGTCATTTTGATCTTGACTTGGAACCAGTTAGTTAACCATTTTTATTGGCCCAACATATCTGCCAAAGTGCAGGTGTTTTGCATCTCTTGTGCAACCTGTCAGTCCAGTGCAAGACAGGGGACAAGCCAAAGGCTCCCGAGATATCACTGCCAGTGGTTGGTATTCCATTTTAGAGGGGTGGGCATTGTGCTTCCCTATAGCCACCAACGTCATAGGGAACAAAAGGATCTTGGTGGTAGTGGACCATGCCACAAGATACAGTGAAGCAATACCAATAGCCACTGCTCCTTTGGTGGCTAGGGCCTTACTTGGTGAGTTTACCTAAGTGGTTTTTGAGAAGGAGGTTGTTTCAGATAGCGGAATGCATTTCATGTCCATCTATCTGAAGGCAATGTGGCAAGAATGTGCTTTTTCCTACAAGTTCACCATCCCATATCATGCCCAGTCTAATGGTCTGATGAGAAGGCTCAAAAAGACCATGAAGGACATGATCAATAGGTTGTATGACAAACTCAGGAGGAGATAGAAAGTTCTCCCATGCACACTGTGTTCCAACAGGGAGATCCCACAATAAGGGGTTGGCATTAGCCCCTTTGAGTTGTTGTTTGTGCCCCATGTAAGAAGGCCATTGTACCCGGTGAGAGAGGCTTGGGGAAAAACCCTCAAAGAACAATGTCCTGAATTATGTGCTAGGCATGAGTTTTGGCACGGCAGAGTACATGTATAGACAAGAAGAAAACTGGAGGACAGCCAGGATTTCATGAAATACTTCTAGGACCAAAAGGCCACCATGTCTAAGTATACTCCAGGACAATTGGCATGGGTGTTGAATCACTGTCAAAATATCGACCTACAAAATATCGACCTACAGGAATATCGATGCAGAAATATCGAAGGCAAGAATATTGACATCCTATCTACAACATGGTAAGTACAAAAATATCGATGTTAAAAATATCGTTTTTTTCTGTAAAAATATACATGTAAAATAAAGTAAATAACACTAATAAATAAAATAAACATAATTAAAAATATCTAATAATGTTTAAAATAAATAAATAATACATATTTAATAATAATACATTAATTAAACATATACATAAAATATATAGTATATACGTACTTAATAAGTTGTAATAATTATTTTTATAATTTATAAATTAATAGAAAATATTATAAATTACAAATACATTTACAAACATAAAACAAAAACATAAATAAAGTAAAGAATTACGTTTAATAAATTAAAAAAACAATATATATATATACCTTTAATTTCTTTAAAATTAATTATATACTACATTATCTAAATTTATACAAAAAAATTTAATAATTCAATAAATAAAAATACTATTCAAAATCCATCAGTAAAAAAAATACAGTAATAAAAATGTTGGATAGCATAGAACTTAAAATTACCATTCCCACTCCAGAGAGCGCAACAGTAGAGAAACCATTGTTTAGCGTAGAGGTAAAAATTACTATTCCAATTCCAGAGATTGCAACAGTAGGGAAAACATTGGATAGCGTAGGGGTTAAAATTACTATTCCAACTCCAAAAAGTGCAACAGTAGGGAAAGCGTTGGATAGCGTAGGGGTAAAAATTACTTTTCCAACTCCAGAGAGTGGGACAGTAGGGAAAGTGTTGGATAGTGTAGGGGTAAAAATTACTATTCCCACTCCAGGGAGTGCAACAGTAGGGAAAACGTTGGATAGTGTAGGGGTAAAATTTACTATTCCAACTCCAGAGAGTGCAACAGTAGGGAAAGCGTTGGATAGCGTAGGGGTAAAAATTACTATTCCCTCTCCAGAGAGTGCAACAGTAGGGAAAACATTGGATAGCGTAGGGGTAAAAATTACTATTCCAACTCCAGAGAGTGCAACAGTAGGGAAAGCGTTGGATAGCGTAGGGGTAAAAATTACTATTCCAACTCCAGAGAGTCCAACAGTAGGGAAAGCATTGGATAGCGTAGAAGTTAAATATAAAATACTTATAAATATTTGTTGTAAATAAAATATTTTAAAATTAAATTTTTAAATAACTCTATATCATTTGCAAATACCCATTAATAATTACTAAAACATATTTAAAATTGAATAATTAATTAACACCTAATTAACAATAAATACCAATAAATATGAATTAATAAATATAAATTACCAAATAATAAATATTGAACGCTAAAATATTTTTCAAAACAAAAAACATATTGAGAATTAAAAATTGATTAACAAAAAAATGGTAGACAATAAATGTATTTTTAAATAAAAAAACATTTTTTATGAAAAATGAATTACCAATTAATAAAATAAATGTCCAATTAATAAAAAGTAATTAACAATTAAAAATATCAATTACCAATTGTAAAAAATTATTTACCAATGAAAAAAAATTCATTGCCACGTAAAAAATTTAATTTCCAATTAAAAACCTTAATTACCAATGAAAAAAATTAATTGCCAAATAAAAAATGTAATTTCCAATTAAAAACCTTAATTACCAATTAAAAAGGTTAATTGTCAATTACAAAATGTAATTACCAATTACAAACCTTAATTACCAATTAAAAAATATTTATTAGCAATTAAAATAATTATTTACCAACTAATAATTAATTAGAAGTAAACAAATTATCAATACCAATAAAAAATAAATAATTACTGAATTACAATTAAATTACTTCCCACCCAATTGCCCTATAAACCCAGAACCCGCTACAGAACTTAAACGTAAAAATTAATTAAAATGTAATTATAATTACTAAAAATTAATAATTAATTTACTATAATTAAATTACTTCCCATCTCCTGTACTAAAACATAAAATTAATTTAAAAATAACATTTTTAATATACAAAAAATAGTACAAATATAATTTAAACAAATAAAATACTTAAAAACAAACATATAACACATACATATAAAATACATAATAAAATACATAACAACAAATATTGACATTAGTAACATCGAAATTAGTAACATCAATATAATTGATATCGATATTACTAACTTCGATATTACTTACATCGATATAAAAAAAAAAGTGTATTACTTACCTTAGGGTCGATATTCTGTCCAACGATATTCTTGACCTTCGATATTTTAAACTCGATATTAATGTAAGTCGATAATTAGGAATCAATATTTTGACTGTGCACCATGGGTGTTAGTGCCTGTGGCTCCTAGGGCTCTCCAGGACAAGTGGACTAAGTGCTAACCAGTCCAAGAGAGTAAGGGAGAGGTTGCCTACCTTGTATAACTAAACAACCCCTGGAAACCTCACTGTGTCTCTCATATAAATAGGCTGATGCTCCATCAAGATAGGGAAGACATGACCATGTTGATTGTCACAGATGAGGGATGAGAGGAGGAGACTGAGCCAGTGTCAGACTGACTCTCCAACAATGTGCAATATGGGTCAGTAGGAAGAGTGGTGCTATCTATCAACTTGACAGAGCAACAGCACAGAGACTGCAAGCAGGTACTGGGGCCTTTTGGTGCTCTGTTTTCTCTGACCCCAGGTATCACCTGAGGTCTTTTTAATGTAATCAAGTCTCTCTCCTTCCTTTCAGTCTCTGCTCACACTGATACCTCCCAGGATCTTTGCGACAGAATGGCTAGCTTTTTCCATTTGAAAATATCAGAAATATATTCCTCCTTGGAAACCCTGAACTCTGTGGCATCCAAAATAGGCCCTGCCACGCCCCACTTCCCTCTCAAAACCTCCACACCCCACCAGGAGGCAGTCTGCTTATCCACGTTCCCTCCTCTATCACAGGAGCACATGGATCACCTGTTAAGAGGAATTACCTTTGGTTCCCCGCTGGAGTCCTGCCCCTTGAAGATCGTGAAGTTAGGAAGGAAGGTAATTGCACCTCACCTTACCTCTACACTTAATGTAGTTATTTTATCTGGGCAGTACCACCGTTTCTTAGAAGACTGCGGTAGTGAAACCTCTCCTAAAAAATGCCCACCCCTTTGTTTCCAGCCCCAGCAAAAATCTTGGAGAAACATCTTAATTCCCATCTTAGCTCTTATCTGGATGAATACCATTTGCCCAATGGCTCTCAGCATGGCTTTAGAAATGACCATAGCACTGAGACTGTGTTAACTTCTGTAATCAATAACATTCAAACCCAGGTCAGTGCTGGGCATACCACTTTATTGATTCTCCTAGACCTAAGGGCGGCTTTTGATACCATATCTTCTTTGAGATTGTTGGCCCGGCTTAAGAAAATTAATGTCAAGGGTGCTGCTCTGAACTTGCTTACCTAATTTCTTACAGACCGGTCACAAATAGTAAAAATTGATCAATTTTACTCTGACCCTAACTATCTGTAGAGTTCCTCAGGGCTCCTCATTGAGTCTGACTTCTTTTTAACATTCATGTTGTCCCTCTAGACAAGATCGTTAGATCCTTTGGGCTGGAGGTGCTTTCCTATGCTGATGACACCCAAATTATGGTGTCAACCACCAAAAGCATAGAAGCATCCGCAACCGTTTTTAAGAACTGCTTGCAGGCAGTGGTCTCCTGAATGGTAGAGAACCACCTCAGACTTAAAGGTGATACAACTAAGTTCTTGGTCTTTGGAAACCAACAGTCTATATGATCCTATGCCTGGCGGCCTGATATGCTCAGCCCATGCCCCTTTCCAGGTCCCATAGCAAAAAATCTTGTTGTCATAGTTCACAACGTCCTCTGCCTGGGACCTCGGATCAACAGAACGGTGTCCACCTGTTTCGGAATCACCAGGGCCCTTTGGATGATTTCTCAATTTCTTTCCTTTTCCTCCCAAAAGCAGGCAGTTGTTGCCCTAGTCCTGTCCAGATTGGAACATTGTAATGCCCTATATTTGGGCATCAATAAGGGACTCATCCACTGATTGCAGCTGGTGCCGAACGCAGTGGCCAGCTGGTGATGGGCCTTCCTAAAGTCCACTCAGTCTCTGCATCTATAAGAAAGCTGCATTGGCTTCCTCTAGGCCGGAGAATTCTGCATAAAGCCCTTTGCCTCACTCACAAGACATTTTAAAATCTAGGCTCAGAAGGTATTAAAAGGCTTTTTCAACTATGTGTTCTCACCAAGCAGTTCATATCTCCCGGTAACAACTAGTTGGTAGTTCCTAGGTTTAGGTGAGCCAGAAGGGGGGAGAGGTTTCCCTGTTGCTGCTGCTAAGCTCTGGAGTTCTCTCCCACTCTCGATCTCTGGACAAGAGTCTCACTCTCGCTTCCACCCTGAAGACATGGCTCTTTTCCATCTAATAATGGTGAGCCTTTATTGTGCCTCAACTGCTGGCCCCTTCCGCCGCACCTTGGCGCCTCTGGCAAAGGTTTGCTGTATAAAAGATTAATATTAATTCATTCATTCATTCACTCATTCATTCACCAGCTGGTGTATACACACCTTTAACACTGATGACAGCCTGACAGTCAAGAGCAATTTTTACAGGTTGTCTGACCAGGTCAGAGCTAGCATCAAGGCTGAAGTAGCTCAGATGCTGTAATTGGGTGTACTTGAACCCTCTGATAGTCTATGGGCAGGTCCAGTGGTAATTAGGTTCTGTATGGACTACAGAGAACTGAATGCAGTCACAAAGACTGATGCTCACCCTCAAGCTGATTAACTCATATATAAATATATTTAATTTATCCTCAGGTTACTGGCAGATTGCCCTCAGTGACAGTGCAAAGCAGAGATCAGCATTCTTGACACCAGAGGGACATTGCCAGTTTAAAGTAATGCTATTTGCTTAAAGAATGCCCCGGCCACAGGGTCCTGTTGGGGCTGGAGCAGTTCATTATAGCTTACCTGTATTACATAGCTGTGTACATTGCCACCTGGCAGGATCAATTGAGCCACCTTAGCGATGTGCATCAGACCCTGTAGCAGGCAGGCCTGACTATTAACGTCAGAAAGTGTCAAATATGTTGTGTAACTGAGTCACCTTAAAGGTGTGGGCCATGTATGCCTTCTTCAGGCCAAAATCCTAACCATATCGGATTGGACAGATCTTGAAATCTAGACACAGTTTAGGGCCTTACTTGGTCTGACTGGGTATTATAAAAGATGGGGAAACATCCTTAACAACGATAATTTCATAACGACTTACCTGAACAACAAAACCGGAACCACGACTTTCATTAAGCACGACTTCCCTGAACCACGAGTCTCTCCACTACACTCCTCAGAATTAAAGAAACATTAGGGGAGGGTGGGGGGTTCTCCCCCCCCAAAAAAGGAAAAAAAAAAGCTAATGGTATGCGTTGTAAAAAAAAAAAAGTAGATTTAGATCCATTTAATTTTTTACGAGTGGTTCACACAAGAAGAGTTGTAATTACAATAGTACCATCTACTGGCCAGACACGTGATGTTTCATTTCGTGGTTTAGGAAGTCGTGTTAAAAAAAGGTAGTGGTTGAGAAAATCTTGTGGTTAGGCTTTCGTGGTTAAGGAAGCCGTGGTTTAGGCAGTAGTTGTTTAGACATACAACCTAAAAGATGTGCTCAAAACTATGTGACCATTGTTAGACATCTGACAGTACTCACTTCTAAAAAGCAGTCTAAGAAGCTCATGTTAACCCCAGACTTTCAGATTGCCTTTGACACACTGAAAGAGGCTATGGGGCACATTAGGATGGCGGGCGGGCACCCTAGCGGAAATTGGGACCGCCCGCCTAAAGGGCGGGGGTCCCGACTTTGCCATTAGGATGCGCCCGCCACAGTAGCGGGCGCATTCCTCAATTTAACATTGTGGCGGGCGGTGCTCACTGCACCACCCACCACAATGTTAAAAAACAAAAGCACGCCTTTGCACAATCGAAGCGGCAGGCACCGCGCGGTGCCCGTCTCTTCGATTATTCAAAGGCACAGGTACCCCCCCATGTGCCATCCCCCTTTGGCCTTCACTCTGGGGGCCCACAGGGGGCCCCCAGAGTGAACACCGAATGCCTTTCCGTGGCGGCATTGCCACCACGGAAAGGCATTGAAAAAAGCCCATAGTAATATGGCGGGCGGTGTCTAACAGACACCGTCTCCATGTTACTCGTTTTCCGCCCTGACCGCAAGGCGACCGGGGCGTAAAACAGGCGGGTGGTGTTTTTCACTGCCGCCTTCCCCTCCGTCATCCTAATATGGCGGGGGAGATTTGGGCTTGCGATGTCGGGCAGGTTGCCTCTGCCAGGCCGGCGGTGGCCACCGCCAGCCTGGCGGAGGCAAACCGCCCGACATCGTAATGAACCCCTATGTGTTCAGCACCTGAGAACAACTACGGAGAACACGAGCTGCAGACTCCCTTGATTCATTTGGGATCTCAGACATACCGAACAATATGGATTCATTCCACACTACCTTTGGATCCATGCCTCACCTGAACAAAACCTACTAGAATTCGAAGAGTGTTTACTCACTTCTTCCATCTTACATTTGGGAACCACAGAGCCCATTGTACCTCCACCAGCGAATTTTGTGAGAGGCCCCCCTGACCCATTCAAGGTGTCCCTCGCATTCCCCACTTTCGTCCTGAGGAAGACCCCGCTTGTAAGGGTCCGAAGTACCTACACATACACAGGGGTCGAAACGTCGACACGTCGCTATAGCCAGTTTCTCTCAACAGTACTTACTTTATTGTGAACTTGTATGCTACATGGCTAAATATGCATTGATGTTCTAAAATGTGATTAATATACAATTGTCTCTTGGGCTTGCGAATAATATAGCCCTTTCGTTTGACTGTGATATTGACATCACCACAGATATTTTTCTCACTTCACCACGTCACAAGAATCACTTTCGCTCCCCCTCCCCACCTCTCCTCCCCATCGTGCACTGTAATGATGAAGTATTTTACAATAATGTATGTCCTTTAATACCTGTTTGACTATATGCTAATCAGTTTCATTGTGAATAAATAACACTGCAACAACTGGTATGGTCTTGCATTCACCTTTTATTTTCAGTATTATTGTATTTTTTCTTCCCCTATTTAACACGTTTTCGATGTTCTAATACTGGCACCACAGTAATATATACTACACAAACACATTTGTGGTTTACACCGATTCTTCAGTACCAGGGATTGGGGCAGTGTTGGCGCAAGGTAAATTAGGAGGGCCTTGATCTGCTAGTTGCCTTTATTAGCCAGTGTAAAACTCCTCAGAGAACAAAGCTGGAGTTCAATTAAGAGGGAATTCTCTGATGTGGTTTGGTCCCTAAAAATTTTGAGACCATACCTGTTTGGTACTCACTTCTGTGTGTTAACTGACCACAGACCTCTCAGATGGCTCAGGCAGATAAGGGGGTTGACTCAAAAGCTATTGAGGTGGTCCATTTCTCTACAGAGGATGGACTGCACAGTGGAACACAGATCTGAATCTACCCCTGCCAATTCAGATATACTTTCCAGGTTTTGCCACTTAGCTAATGAGGACTACCAGGGAGTAGTTTAGCTACCCATTTGCCTTCCTTTGGGGGGACATGTGAGAAAGTCATCCATTTTGCACTGATCATCCCCATTCTGTGACTAAAACTGGTGCTAATTGACTCTGACTGTGATCCAGGCTCTGCTAACCAGGCCCAAGGCCAATGCTCCGAATCAAATGTTTATATGGTAATTCAGTATAATTTCAATTGGCAATGACAGACCTCGGTAAGTCCCTAGAATATAAAAGGGCAAGAGGGATTCAAACTACCTATAAGTCCCTGGTATATAATTGTTCAGGGAGGTTTAAAGGCCTAGTAGATTTTCTGCACTGAAGTGTGCACTAGTGTGTTGCCTGCTGTCATTTGTAAATGCAGCCCTGTTTGCAGACATACTTTGAAAGTAAAGTATATGCAAATTTAACTTTAGACCTAAAGGCACTTCCAAAGTAGTAGTCTACCTTGTCTATACACATTTGTCACCCTAAGGACTCCCCTGGGTGCCGCCAGGGTTGGGTGCCTTGTAACTAAAAGCAGAGGCAACTTATAAGATGTTCTAGAAGCCGTAGTGAAGGAAACACAGCCAAGTTTTGTGTTTCCCTGTTAAAGATACATAGCTCCATAGGCTAACAAAGGACTATTTATTTAAGTACAAATATTGCTAGGAAGGAGCTCAAAATTCTACTCAATGACTTAGAACATTAGCAATGATAATTCTAACAAATTGCCACTGTTTAATTTATCATAACTATTACAAAAAATAAGTTATTGAACTTTCTTTTCTGGGAGCCACAATTCAACTGTCTATTAGCCTCTTCTGATTGAAAAACCTTAACAGGCTTAGCCAAGCTGCTTTGATGAGGTGATAAGTGGCCTGCTTAGAGCAAAGTTTATCTGATGAGGGGAGCGTTACTGCTGCAGAAAAAAGGCAAGGTTGGTTGCTGGGTAAATCAAAGTTGGCTTCAAAGAGATCAGGACAATAAGGAATGCAACCCAGGCGTGCACCTCTTCCTGTATCTCCAACAAGACTGCAGACCCAGTAATGGAATTTTCAGAGGGTCTGGAGGGAAAGTGTTACTGGAAATGTGCCACATCAGTAGGTTGATATAGCCAGTTCTAACTCTCCTCGAGAGGAATTCTCCAACTTGAATTTTAAAGTGCAGTATATGTGAGACAAGAATATTCCACAGTTTGGAGGGAGCTATCATGCTTTTAGGTGACACCCTGCACATCATTGGACAGGAGTACCCCCCTGGTTGTCGCCCCATATTATTGAATAAATATGTGCGAGCTGCATAGCACCATGGATTTGCTGACTGAAACTACAAGGAGAAGAAGGACTGCCATGCTAGAACCATGGTCTGCACCACAAAGGATTGCAATCTGTACGACTGCTCATGCTGCATGCTTGGAACTACAGCCCTGAGAGCTTTGTCTTGCTCCAAAAAGGATTAAGGAATTGACTCCCTCAAAGCAACAGGTTACCAGAGCATGCCTGCACCATCTCCCTCAAGACTTCCCTAGCCTGGATAGCGTCCAGTAAACTTTTAAGGATATGGCAAGGTGCAATGGGGGAATTGTAGTCCCAAACTTTAAAAGACCATCTCAGAGCTTCTAGAACTTTGTAGTATCTAGCCTGGATTACAGGTTCATCCAGGTAAAAGCTTTGTAGCTCCAGGCTTCCAGGATGTGACAAGGCCTCACCAAGAAGGAAGCTGATGATGTTGCTCGAAAATCGTCCAGCTGGAGGACACCGCACAACTTCGAGAGAAAATCATCCAGAAACGTTTCTAAGTCCAAAGGTGAAATTTTGACCAGGCCCCCTGTTTAGTGTATCCAACCAGAGTTCCATCTTGAGTGGCCATAAACGTTAACTTCGTCGGGGGCAAGCATGACCAGATGTCTTAAGATATAGTTATATGTTTTTAAGTACTAGAAAATGTGTATAATCTTTAAAAATTCATATCTCGGGTTCCCTGTATTGGATTTTGGTAATTTTTCTGTCATTTTAATGACTCAAATATTTTATATTGATGTATGTTAGACTTGGAGGTCTCTAGTTAGCAGGTTGTTACCCTGACCACGGAGAGACCCTTCTTTCCTGTCAGGATAAGGGGAATGCACATCTAAATAACCACTGCTCACCCCCTCAGTAGTTAGGCATGAGCAGTCAGGCTTCTCGCAGAGGCATTTTCACATGACCAACAATAATACAGTGAAAACATTACAAAAGGATACCCCAATTTATGTTACCATGTTGCACATTTCTGTATTTCGTTGGTTTTATTGTATTATGTTTAATAATTGCTAATAAACAGGTTTAACAAAAAAGGATACCACAACAGTTTTAGAAAAATAACCACTATTAATTCATGTGAAACAAGACCAAAATGATAACCAACATAAAATAATTGAAATTAGCACTTTACAAAAATAACCTTGAAATGCAATTCCTTTAGGTCGGTAGCTCCCGTGGTGCTGAAAACAACTAAATCCAACAGTTTTGGTTGATAGCATCGGTATGGACCGGCGTCGGTAGAAGACTTGTAGACAGTACCTTTGTGTTCCGGCCAACTGCGGGGGTGTGATCTGGCAGTGGTGGTCATTGAGATAGTGGTATGAAACAAAATTGAGTGGTGTGCAGTACCCTCAAGTCGCTGTGCATTCAGCTGCTTGGTGGTAGTCGTCCAGCAGCATCTGTGAGACCAGGGCAGCAGAGTGAAATGAGGTGGTGTGGAGTGCAGTGCGCCGCACAGGTTGCGGTACAAGCAGGGGCTCGACGACAGCAGAGGTGAGACCAGGGTTGCATTGTGAAGTGCGGCAGTGCCCTCTGTGGTGCCTTCAGGTCACAGAACCACCGGTGAACTCAGTGGCATCCTTGGGATGCGGTTGCCTTCTGTTTAAATCAGATATATGTTTTCAGAGTCTGTACTCAGTGGAAGGTGAAGTCTTTGATTTTCCTAGGACTTCTCAAAAAGGCGGCAAGCTCTACCTATATCCCTTGATGAAACTCAAATAAAGAAGTTGCAGAAAATTCAGTCTAGTCCTTTCTCTGCCCAAGACAGTAGGAGCTACAGCAGGCCAACACAGAAAAGCAGACAGCAAAGTGTTAGGTCCTCCTCACAGCTTCTTAATCTCTTCTTCTTGGCAGGTTTCTGAATTCAAAGAGTTCTAAAGTTCTGGGGTCCCTTTGTTCTCTTGTGGTAGAGAGTCTCCGTGCTTAGTCCAAACCATTTCTGTCTTCTCTTGCCCAACTTTCTAGCAGGAGATGGAGACAGAATTGTGTAAGGCACGCCAGGGCTCTTCAGTTGGCATGAGATCTCCTCCCACTACTCTAAATGCAGCCCCGGTCTATTTCGCACATCCAGGAAAGGCAGAACACACCTCAATCCCCTCAGTGGCTGTCTACAGTGATTGTATATCCCCAGCCCCTGTCACTCTAAAGCCAAAAGAAAAACACACCCAGCAAAGGCATACAGGGTGGTTAAGCAAGTAAAAAACAAATTACACTGTAGTTCCCTATCAGGACATGCCACACAAATCCAGCACATTTCCTAACTTTCACATATACTATACCCTGTCCATAGATGTACCTTGGGCCTACCTTAGCGTGACTTACATGTCATAAAAGGGAAGGTTAGGACTTGGCAATTGGGTGCACGTGCCAAGTCAACATTGAAGTGGTAGGTCTGAGGTACCTTTGCATGGCTATTTCTGTGGCTGGCACAACAAGTGCTGCACTCCCATTAGTGGCATTTGATTCACAGGCCCTGGCACTCTTGGTGCATGTTACTAGAGACTTGCTTGTAAATCAAGCATGCTGATCAGTAATGAGAAAGTGTGCAGAGACAATGTGGCACCCTTCTTTGTTCAGTGGGCCTGGGCTGTCTAAAACCTGGTGCAATGTGATAGCTAATGAATGCATATTTTTTCCCCACTCATTCATTCTCCAGAGCTGAATAAAGCACTGTTAATTGCTCCCTTTGTGTGGGGAGGCCTTTGTTCCTGATGCTGATGAGCAATGTAATCAACTTAGTCCAACAGAGTGACAAATGGCCTGTACTCTGATCCTGAGTGGCGCTAGAGAAATATGAAATTTCTGGATGACTGATAGGGCGTACATATATCTGCATGGGAAGTGCATAGTTTTCACCCAAGTACAATACCTCAATTGGGATGCTACGGTACAGCCAATGTGGGCCAGCGTAGATGAATAATCATGAGAATTCAAGAATTCAACAGGACTGGAAACTGAGGTTCTGAACAAAATATTAGAACGATATTCCAGTGGAGAAGAAAAAGTTACATACCTTTGGTAATGATATTTCTGGAGTGTATGCTATATTTATGCAGATTCCTAAACTTTTGTCCCTTCCAGATGCTAGAATAGATATGGTAACTTTTCTATAGCTTTTTCATGTCGTTAGAGGTCGCTAGCTGCACATCGGTACAATATATGCCACTTATAACTGCAAATATATATATATATATAGAGCTAGCTGTTGGGAAGAATAAAAAACAGATTGCACCAAAGAAGTGGTCCATGCCTTGTCTTTTACACAGGCAGACCGTTTTCGGTGTCTCACCTTTTTCAATGCCTTGTGTGCACAAAATGATATTGCCCCAAACCATTTGTACTTTCCTATTGGTTAAGGAAAGCAGGTAGGGGAAGACGGACTCGAATAAGAACAGTTCATAACACTTAGATGTCCGTCATGTCATAGTGGATAATCGTTGCCTAGTCTCTAAGTGAGCAGGGTTGCATGCCATGAATTTCCCTTCCAGTAATGGTTTAAACTAAGTAGACACAAACATGCAAGCTTTTAACCTGTACCATGATGCAGTTCACTCATCGGCGACGAATTCTGGATTGTTCCTCACCCTGCCGTTCCCTGCTGTGCTCAGGGGTAAGTCCATAGAGAAACAGTTTAGTAACAGCATCCCTGCAATGCTAGTCATTGCCGACTGAGTGTCAATGAACCTGTCCTTACTGGGTACGTGGCTGTGGTTCTGGCAGTTACATCAACATTCACTCCCCAGCCACTTACTTCTGAACATCGTGCAAGCTGGTGCAGTAATCACATAAGTACATTCCAAGTATATAACACGGGCAAACCAAGTGCTCCAACCCTTCAATCTTCATTATGCGAGAGTCCAGACGGGAATGGGGATCCTTGCCCGCCACCCCACCGAAAGTCGCAGAATAAATCTTCCTCGATCTCGATCGTCCATTCGCTCAAAGGTACGGCCGATCATGAACAGCCACCCCCCGACAACCCTACAAAAAAACAAAGGAAAAGAGCAAGGAAAGCTAGGTCCAAATTAAAAGGTAAACAAGGGATCACCATCGACAACTTCTTTTCAAAAACTTCGATCAATCGGCCTGTGGAAAAGTAAATTTTGCCATGTTCTGTGTCCCTACGCCTCATCCATCATATGTTATGTGTGCATGACCAATATGCATATGTTATTCCCCATGTCCGATTAATGACGCAATTACAGTTGTGTCCACCTCTGGTATGTCATTTTCCAGTCCTCGTGAATACTACGAATATCAGGCCTATGTAAGTAATGTTGCCACGTTTCTCAGTGTGCACGTTATTTCATTATAAAGTCCCCGTTTCCAGGCCTCAAAAGGGCCCGGACCACAGATTCAGCTTCTGTCTCCTGAAAGCCTCGCTGAGGAGCGATACAGCCCCCACCTGTATCCTCGACCCTTCACTTACTTCCTGCCTCGCAGTGCCCGGTGCAGCTTGGCTCTGCCTCTGAGTCTGCCAAAAGTATGTTATAGTTCCAGTTATCAGTTCAGTCCTCCTCTTCTGCATTCTTAAGCTACTGAACTGCATCAATAGTTTCCGTCATTGTCTAGCCTTCTCGTCTCCATGTTAGAGAAATACTGTATTTAATGGTCATTTAGTATTCTTCATCACGCACTTCATGTAGAATAATGCATGGTCCAGTCTTAGAGTCAAGTTAGCTTCTCCCCTCATGACTTCTAGTTTATATCAACATGTTCCCTAAACATTAGATACCAGATAGGGTTTAGGTACATGTCGCTCCGACCCTCCAGACTCTAGTCTCTGCTCCTAGCACAGAGTTCGTAGCCCCCAGCTTCTCCTAGTAACACGTCATTGCCAGTTTTCGCGCACCATTAGGTTAGAGGTCCCGGCTCCTTAGGTAGCCCCCTCCTATGTTTCCGCCCATTCATGACATATTCTGTTACGTTTTTCATCACATGTCTATGTATACTCCCAGTTACACCTCTTTTTACTGTTATCTTTCGCGACTGCTACGCGTCACGCCTTCTGCTCCACCCACTGCTACGCCTACTGCAATGTAATGCTATGTGTTCGCGCTATGTATATATGCCTGTGTTTTGTTATTGAAAGTTAGCGCGCTCATCCCAGACCTAGCCCCAGCAGCTGCTGGGCCTCTTTTTCCCCTGCTGGGCCCCAGTTGTCCTGCTGGGCCCTGTCACCTCTGTTCCTATGCAGGTTGTCCTGATCCTGTCCTTATGCTGTAATAAACCTGCAGAAACTCCTACTACCTCGAATCTTGACTCTTATTTATTGAGCTATCTGTTATGCTATAAGTCTAGTCAAAAATAGGGTATTATTTATTTATTTACCACATAATGGCGCCCGAATAGGGACTTGCCCTTTCCCCACGCGTCGGTGAAGCCACGCCGACCCCCTGACCCTCTGCAGTCGTGACGGAACTCTTCTGCGCAGTGGCAGATATTTCTGCTCAAGTATCCCTCAGGCCCACGGAGGAGACGGAGGAGGCGGTCCAGCATCCGAACGAGACGGTGGAGGAACGCGGCGAGTCCCGACCAGAGCCCAAGCCGAGAGTTCAAGGTCCGAGGTATCCGGAGGCCCACCCGTAACTGAAGTCCGAAGTCCGAAGTTCGTCGTCGTAGCAGTCCAGTCCAGTCCAAGGCCTTCCGTTCCGTGCTGCCCGGTGAGTACCATTGCTGGGGTAGTATCTAGACAGGACCAATCTAAATTGACTCCTGGTCCGTGGGTTGGTGGTGCCCAGACTCACAAACGAAGTGTTCACCTAGGTGGATACGGGTCTTGATGTGTCCCTTTATGGGACCGGTATGTTTCGTACTGTTATAGCAGTGCATCCAGTAACTCTAGTCTGTTCCGTTCTCGAGAAAATCTGTTCTATTTCTGTTCTCAGTATTCCAGGTAATATTCTGTTCGAACTGTTATTTATAATGTTCTTCATGTATTTTACTGTTGTGGTATGAGTGCGATGTGATTTCGTGTTTTTATTGTGTATTGTATTGTATTCAGATTACAGTTCAGTCATGCCGCTCTTTTCCAAGTTACGACAGTTAAGAACTAGAAAGGGTCTGTTAGAGGAAGCGGTTCCTGTCCCGCCCAGGGACAGTCCAGGTTATTTTATGTATCAGAAACATGGCATAAGCGCCATATTGTATCTAGATTTATGGGTAGAGTATACCAAACAGTTAGAAGAAAAGTATAGATGGCCCGTATCGGGTACATGGGATGCCGAATGTATCATGCGAGTAGAAGAAGCATTATGGAAAAAGAAAGCCAGACAGTCACAGAAAGATGCCATCGAGTTATGGCGTAAGGAAGCTCATAGAAGAACGGAAAAGGAAGTCAGAAAGTCAGAATTAAGTAGAGAATCCCAAGAACGAGCCCAAGAAAGAGAATTAATCGAGATAGGTGAACAAGTCAAAGCCGAACAGTCAGACAGACAGAGGCATGCCCTTATTAAGGGTATGTATCCTCTCCTTGCCGAAGGTGTGCCAAAAGCGACCCCAGAGGCATCCAGTAATTTCCCGCCACCATTAGTTCCGACCAAGCTACGTCACAAACCGACCGCAGCTGATATTTTTATTTCGTCCTATCTGGACGACACAGTCCCCGAGTATGCAAATCTTGTCCGCGCTCCGCCAGTCCCTGCAAATCAGGCACTTCCCGCTCCTCCAGACACCGGAGTACCTGTTACGGTACCCCCGGTCCAGCCTACAGTTCCACTTCCCACTCTGCCAGGACGTAGAGCCTCAGTAGACGACTCCAGTCTAGGGGCCGCAGGAGGAGCTACTCCTCAAACCCCGCCGCCACACAAACGTTTATCGGCACTCGAATTACATGCTCAAGCATCACAGCGTACTCCTAAAAGTAATAAGTCTGTTACAGAAATCAGGCAAGCCCTTAACGAATGTGTCTATGATCCAGTTCCAGGCGAATATACTATGGTTTTATATTCCTTACGTGTAAGGAGAGTGACCGAGTATCTAGTCACCTTGCCGAATATGAAAGAAGATCTAGACAGAATATATCGTTTCATCCGTACAGGGGATGATCCAGAAAGTATTGGCGAGATTATGTCTCAAAGGAAAGCCGAGATTCAGCTCATGATATTAAAGTTCCTGATCAATTGTCTAATAAGAGAACAAGATTACCCGTCTAAAGATCCTGCCGAAATGAGAATCCTGACAAGGTGGAGTGATAATATAGCCGAGGGTAAGCACAAGACCGTCAGTGCCATGGAGAGTATGTACAAGAAAATTCGTAAAGAAATAATAAGGTTACACGACCAGCGTAAAGCAGCACAAGTAAGCGAGAAAGAAAGTATCTCTGATCCTGAAGAGGAAGAGAACGAGAATCCCGCCAGAATAGCGTATGTAGGAAAATCCAGATTTCCAGATCGCCATTTACGTCTAGAACCCAAGTCTATTTTTCATCTAGCACCAGAACAAGGTTCTCTAGAACAAGTATTTCAAGCTACCGATCACATTCTGAAATCACGAGTCGGTTACAGTGAATTAAGTACCATGCATGAACAAGAACTAGCCCGATCAGCAGTCCGATGGATTACTGATTCTACCACTTTTCCAGACGAAATAGTGGCACAAATGTTTCTGAAACTGCCCCCAGCCGAGCAACGACTGGTGGGTATGTATATGATCCAGCACCTCATCACTCTGTATGAAGGTCAACATTCTGATCCAGGTCCGTTACACGATGTCCTGAACGAGTTACTCCAGTATAGATGGAGAGGTCTAGGTACCGATTTAATTAGTGTCATTCTAGAACAGCGCCACAAATATAGAACGTTTTTGAACCCACATTTTGTTCATGTTTCACCCCCAGAAAGTAAACCATTCTACATAGACAAACAGAATCCGTTACGAGAAGTCCACCCAGTCCAAGGGGCGGGGGGCGTAATGCAACGAGTGTTTGTATACACTCCAATTTCAAAGATGGAACTTCTTGAAATGAAGAAATTAATCCCCTGTCATGACAAAGATCCAGCAGGGTTCCATAGAGAATTAAAAGACATGCTCCGTATGGGAGAATACACTTACCCAGACATCATTAAAATGTTAAAGGTTCTGCTGCCCGCAGGGGTGTATGAAAAGTTAAAGGAAAAAGAATGGGAGGTGGGAGAGAAAAAGATCGATTGGACAGCTCTAGAAGCTGAAGACAAGGCACGAGTACCAGGTACCGGTCTTGGAGATAAATGTAAAGAATTACCAGAATTATTGATTCAAGTTTTACCCAGATTATTGACAAATAGGAAGGAAGACTGGGATGCAATCTCAGCCTGTAAACAGAAACAAGACGAAGATATTAGTGATTTTTATTCTAGATTCGAAAAATGTTTCAGTATTAATAGTGGTCTCAAGACAAGTAGTGAGTCATACCCTCATCTTTTCGTTACCAAATTAGTCGAGAATTCAAGTCCACAAATTAAAAATCGAGTTTTGAAAGTCGAAAGCACCTGGCAAGCGAATACTCCGTCCCAGATGCTCCAGATGCTCCAGTATCACCAGAATAGAATCAGAGAAGAGCAAGAACACGAGAGAAAACGTATGAAAGACACGAAAATGAAAGTGCTAGTTGCACAATCTGTTCCTCAAGACAGTCAGAAGAGGGGTCCGAATCAAGCCAGTCATCCTGCAGCTCCCGTTTAAGGGAACTGCAATTATTGTAAACAGCCAGGTCATTTTATAAACGAGTGTGCAGTTCTGAAACACAACATAGCTACTGGTAAGACTAAAGAAAGACCACGTCCACCAAGACAAGAACAAGTTTCACAGATTCCTCAGCCACAGAATGCACAACAGACAGTTTCCGCACCGCAGCCTATAGCTGCAACACAGCATGTTACATCGCAGATGTATCAGTATGCACAGTCTGAGTATCCAGAGTACCAGTCATATTCATGAAACAGCCTAGAGAGGGAGGTAGGCTTGCCTCTCATCGAGATACCTGTAGATCAAGAAGGTCCCTATGTTCACAGTCAAGTATTAGGGAAAGACAGAAAGTTTTTGATTGATACAGGGGCAAGTAGGACCACAATTAGTCATGCCGAAGTTCCAGGGGCTCCGCTCTCAGGCTCAAGAAATGTTTCCCTTGGATTTTCAGGAAAACCAATAGTTAATGAAATATCTAAGCCAGTCACTCTAGAAGTAGGTCCATTGTCCCGTACTACTGATCTGTTACTTACTAAGTCATGTCCAGAAAATCTATTAGGCATTAAAACACTGAAAGAGTTAGGTGCAGTTATTTGCTGTTCCCCAGAGGGAATACGTCTGTTCTTACGTGACTTCAAGGGTCACTATGTATTACGAGATTTTGATTCAAGATTGTCTAATGTTCCACAGCATTTATGGGCGCAAGGTCCAACTGATGTAGGTTACATGCAAATCACACCCCATCGTGTGACTCTCAAGTCAGGTGTAGTGTTACCACGAATCAGACAGTACAGATTGCCACCTGAGGCTGTAGCAGCCTTATCCAAAATTATTGACGAGCTCATGGCTCAAGGAGTAGTTGTAGAAACTGACTCCAATGTATGTAATTCTCCGATCATTCCAGTCATGAAACATACTGATCCAAATGCACCCCCAGTATATCGATTAGTGATTGATTTACGAGAGCTTAATAAATGTATTATTCCTCAGTACCCAGTTGTCCCAGACATTTCTTCCTTGTTAACAGCCATTGATTCCGAAGCCACGTTCTTCACTGTCATAGACCTCAAGAATGCATTTTTCAGTGTCCCTATTCATCCAGACAGCCAGTTTCTTTTCGGATTCTGTTTAAATGGAAGGAGCTATATGTTTACACGCGCTCCTCAAGGTTTCACAGAAAGTCCTAGTATTTACAGCCAAGCACTTAAGAGACAACTAGACAACATTCACATGCCAACTGACACTGCCCTGCTCCAGTATGTCGATGATCTACTGATCACTGCCCGTTCTGAACGTGCTTGCGAGCGAGCATCCCTTACAGTTCTGTATTTTCTAGCCGAGATGGGGCACAAGGTGTCACCTTCGAAGCTTCAATTCTGTGTCCAGCAAGTGGTATACTTAGGACACTTGCTGTCCAAGAGGGGTAGGCAGTTGACACCCGACCGTATCCAGTTAATAGCGAGTCTTCCCCAGCCCAGAACCCAGAAGGAGGTACGTGCTTTTATCGGCCTTACTTCTTATTGTAGACAATGGATTCCCCAGTATGCATTTCTAGCCAAGCCACTGATACAGTTAACGACACAGGAGGCAGCCGTATCGACTGTCCCCCCTTGGACATCTGAACATACACTTAGTTTCAACGAGTTAAAGAAAGCCCTATGTCAAGCTCCAGTTCTAGCTACACCGAACTACAGTAAGCCTTTTACACTTTTTGTTACTGAACGTGAAGGTACAGCATTATCTGTTCTCACACAAGATCAAGCAGGACAATACAAGCCCTGTGCTTATTTTTCGAGCACATTAGATCCAGTCGCCCAGGCGTTGCCTGCGTGCCTCAAGTCAGTTGCAGCCACAGCACTAGCTATCAGACAAAGTGATTCCATAGTTTTAGGACATTCCCTGACAGTACAAGTCCCACATTCAGTAGAAGTTCTTTTAAACCGAACACAAACTCAGCACTTGACAATTGCACGTTTAACAGGTTATGAATTGACACTGTTCCAGCCACACATAGAAATCAGACGCTGCAACGTTCTGAATCCTGCTACACTGTTACCATCAGTTAATTCAAATCCAGACACACATGACTGTGTGGAAGTAGTTAACATTACGACAAAGCCAAGACAAGACCTGACAGATATTCCGTTATCAGATCCTGACCTGACACTTTATGTGGATGGTTCATGTATGAGAACTAGTACAGGAGAACTAGTCGCCGCGTATGCAGTGACTACTGACACTGAAGTTATTGAAACACACCGCATTGATACCCTGTCCGCTCAAGCAGCAGAGCTAGTCGCTCTGACACAAGCCTGTATACATGCCAAGAACCTGAAAGTTAATGTTTACACAGATTCACGTTACGCATTCGGAGTTGTACACGACTTCGGAGTACTCTGGCAGGAGAGAGGTTTCATGACTTCTCATGGAACCAAGATTCAGCATGGTCTCCTTATTCAAGCCCTGTTAGATGCCATACATTTACCGACATCCATTGCTATCATGAAATGCAAAGCACATACGAAAATTACTGACATTATTTCCCAAGGTAATGATCTAGCAGACCGCACAGCCAAGCTTACAGCACAGACTCCAGACATTCCAGTTAACATGACACATACTCCAGATCCGACTAAATGCATGACAGTTAAGGACCCTACACAAGATGTCATAGATATACAGTTACATGCTACTCCCGATGAAATCAAGAAATGGTCTGAACAAGGAGGGGTCCAGACAGATCAAGGATGGTTAACGAAGGGTAGAGCCACATGGTTTCTCCCCGATTCTATGGTTCAAGTCATTATCAATACCGCACATAGTCCAGCACATTTAGGAGAAAAAGCTATGTTAGACAGTATCCAGAACATTTGGTTCAACAAGCATTTACGAGCTGCAGCCAAGCAGAAAGTCCGTACCTGTATGATATGTTGTCAGTTTAATCCAGGTAAAAGTGTCCCGGTGGAACAAGGTGGTTTCCAGCCCCCTGACCACCCTTTTGAGGTCCTCCAGATGGATTATATTCAGATGGAGCGATGTCGAGGTTTCAAGTATGTCCTTGTAGTTGTATGCGCTTTGTCCAGGTGGACAGAAGCATATCCAGTCCCAGATTACACAGCCGCGACCACTGCCAAGCAGTTGGTTCGTGAATTTTTCCCTAGATACGGACTCCCTAGAGTCGTATATTCTGATAACGGTCAGCCATTCTCCTCAGAGTTAATGAAGCACGTTTCCCTTTTGTTAGGGTACCAGTGGAAGTTCCATTGTGTACGCCATCCTGAAGCAGCCGGTCTCGTAGAGAGACATAATCAGACTCTGAAAATCCGCATTGCAAAAGTCTGTAAGGACAAAGGTGTAGACTGGCTAGTAGCTCTGCCGGTCGCTTTATTTTATATGCGCATGGTCGCACATTCCAGATCAGGTCTGTCCCCGTACGAGGTCGTATTCGGCCGCCCCCCTAACATGTGGGGTACTCCTAGACCCCGAAGTATTACCGATGTTTCATGTAATATGCTGACAGATTACCTAGCTTCCTTGATGTCTGCCCTCAACTCATGTCGTTCACAGGTTGCCGCCGCATTTCCAGACAATACTGAGGTGGCACCGCACGAGATCGTTCCAGGCTCCCTTGTGATGATCAGGAATTTTGACAGATCAAGTCCGCTGGAACCACGTTGGAAGGAGCCACGTCAGGTCCTCTTGACCACCCGAACTGCCGTCAAGTTGGAAGGCAGGAAGGGGTGGGTCCATCTTTCTCATGTAAAACTTTTCAATGGATTGAAATCAGTCTCCAAGAACATTTCCAAGGATTTCCAGGATTCGAAAGATTGCCAGAACATTGTTTTAAAGGACTGTCCCGCACAAGACATTATTACAACCCCTCCCTTGTTAGAGAAAACTCCGCAACAGGAGTATAAGTTAAAGCTCAGGTCTAGTAAAATAAGTCAGTCAGTTTGATTGTATAAGTCCTCCCCTAGGTGAAACGGTTAGACTGTTTCTGACATGTATAAAATAGACCCCCATAGTGAGAGAGTCAGTCGAAGTTCACTTCAATGTATCGTTTTTCTGAGTTTCATATTATTCATCAGCATAATGATTTCCTGCACCAGCTATGCGTTCTATCTGTATTGTCTAGTTCCTCATGTAAATATGTCTGCTAATGCTACAGTAGAGCACACGTTTAGTGATCTGCCTCCTCACGAATATTCTTACCGCCTCGCTATGCGCAACAACACATTTATCCGTATGTTACATTATTCACACCAGACCAGCAATGCCACTAATTGTTGGGTGTGTGGTCGACTCCCCCCTTTTCAGACACCGAAGGGAGTTCTGCCACTCTTTCCTTATCCATTCTCACATAATGGTTCGTGTGGAGCATGGTCCACGTTAACGTCATCCTCAACAGATATGTCTTTTCTTAACAGTACATGTTTTCCAGACAAGAAAGGTCTCCCCCACAGAACAGGTTTAGATCTAGAAAATGAAGTATATAATTTAGGAAATTATTCGTCAAATTTCATGGTCCTGAATGTTCAGTCTGATACTACTCCAGACTTACCTGCTATTTCAGTACTACCAGTCAAAGGCGAATTATGTGTCCGTAGATATGGTTCCGTACACGTAGGACATAGTGATTGTACTACTGTTATCAAGTATAGTGACAGTGGGAAATCTGTTTTCAAAGCTTCACGTCATTCTTATTTTATTTGTGGTCAAACTGCATATGTTCGTCTGCCCCTCGATTGGGAGGGAACCTGTTACATTGCTTTCCTACTGCCACCTGTTTTCCTAGCCCCATCTGATTATCACAGAAACACACATCTAGTACACATTAGACATAGAAGGGAGTCCCCAATTGTCGATTATACTGAAACTACTCTAGAACAGTATACAGATTTCAATAAAGGTTTCTTCTTCTTTGTAGGACCTGTCCAGAATAGTAAACTGATCCGTAGGTTAACAAGAACCCTTGAAGCTGTAGTAAATGAGACTGCCTCTGCTCTAGGTAACCTAACCGAAGAACAATCTGCTATGAGATTTGTCGTTTTGCAAAATCGTCTCGTCCTTGACGTCATACTGGCCGATAGGGGCGGGGCCTGTAGAGTCATCGGATCTAGTTGCTGCATTTTCATTCCAAATAACGCGCCGTCTGTTTATTCAGCTATAACCAGACTCCATAAAATTGCCCATCTGTTACATCAAGATCCAGGCACCTGGACATGGTCAGGTTGGTTCTGGAATATAATTTCCGCCTGGGGATGGAAAGTCCTGTCCTTTCTAGGTATTGCGGTAGCGATCATATTCAGCTGCTGCCTCTGTATACAATGTGGCCCTGCGATTTGCAGCATGTGTGCTACCTCTTGTATTCCTAGTCCCAAGCCCCGTTCTAAGTCCCGTTCCAAGATAATTCGAGACGAGCAAATGGTACTGTATGAAATGATAGATGGTATCATGAAAATTGATGTTTCCTGATGGAAACGTAGTGACAAGGAGGGAATGTGGAAAAGTAAATTTTGCCATGTTCTGTGTCCCTACGCCTCATCCATCATATGTTATGTGTGCATGACCAATATGCATATGTTATTCCCCATGTCCGATTAATGACGCAATTACAGTTGTGTCCACCTCTGGTATGTCATTTTCCAGTCCTCGTGAATACTACGAATATCAGGCCTATGTAAGTAATGTTGCCACGTTTCTCAGTGTGCACGTTATTTCATTATAAAGTCCCCGTTTCCAGGCCTCAAAAGGGCCCGGACCACAGATTCAGCTTCTGTCTCCTGAAAGCCTCGCTGAGGAGCGATACAGCCCCCACCTGTATCCTCGACCCTTCACTTACTTCCTGCCTCGCAGTGCCCGGTGCAGCTTGGCTCTGCCTCTGAGTCTGCCAAAAGTATGTTATAGTTCCAGTTATCAGTTCAGTCCTCCTCTTCTGCATTCTTAAGCTACTGAACTGCATCAATAGTTTCCGTCATTGTCTAGCCTTCTCGTCTCCATGTTAGAGAAATACTGTATTTAATGGTCATTTAGTATTCTTCATCACGCACTTCATGTAGAATAATGCATGGTCCAGTCTTAGAGTCAAGTTAGCTTCTCCCCTCATGACTTCTAGTTTATATCAACATGTTCCCTAAACATTAGATACCAGATAGGGTTTAGGTACATGTCGCTCCGACCCTCCAGACTCTAGTCTCTGCTCCTAGCACAGAGTTCGTAGCCCCCAGCTTCTCCTAGTAACACGTCATTGCCAGTTTTCGCGCACCATTAGGTTAGAGGTCCCGGCTCCTTAGGTAGCCCCCTCCTATGTTTCCGCCCATTCATGACATATTCTGTTACGTTTTTCATCACATGTCTATGTATACTCCCAGTTACACCTCTTTTTACTGTTATCTTTCGCGACTGCTACGCGTCACGCCTTCTGCTCCACCCACTGCTACGCCTACTGCAATGTAATGCTATGTGTTCGCGCTATGTATATATGCCTGTGTTTTGTTATTGAAAGTTAGCGCGCTCATCCCAGACCTAGCCCCAGCAGCTGCTGGGCCTCTTTTTCCCCTGCTGGGCCCCAGTTGTCCTGCTGGGCCCTGTCACCTCTGTTCCTATGCAGGTTGTCCTGATCCTGTCCTTATGCTGTAATAAACCTGCAGAAACTCCTACTACCTCTAATCTTGACTCTTATTTATTGAGCTATCTGTTATGCTATAAGTCTAGTCAAAAATAGGGTATTATTTATTTATTTACCACAGGCCAAGAGCAAATCGATCAGAAAACACCTCTTCCAACACTGTCACTATTTTATCGGAAGGACAATCCCTCATCCAGGCAAAAACTTCAACGAAAACCTCCAAACTGGGGGCACAGTCCCGCGGCACAGGTCAACCTTCCTCAGAAGGACTGAGCAAGACTCAGAAAGCACTGACTGCTCGTACCGACATAAAATCACCCTCGCAACTCGCCTCGGAAACAACATCATTGGTGAAAACCTTTACTCCGACTCCAAATGCTAATCAGACTCCCGTACAAGTAAATAGACCAATAGCTGGGAGTGATCCGCTCGAAAAAACATGTCCCTCGGAGCAACTAACAATCAACCTAAAAGGAGCCACAACATCATGTAGGACCCAACAAGGAATTGGCCAAATCCACACCCACTCAGTACACGATTTGACCCCGATCAAAATAACCAAAATCGGGAATGACAGGCAGTGTACCAAACAAAAAATAATGGCCCAACCGGGAATAATGCAACACAAACCAGGAACCCGTGTCCCACAAAGGAACATCACCCCGATTTTAATAACCAAAAACGGGCAAAACCGCAATTGTATAGTGCAATCACATCCGGTTATTGAACCCAAAAACAACCATAAGCCACCATTAACCCTTTCTCCCGCAAGGGGTTCCAGCGACAAGGGTTCAACACAAAACGTGACCAAAAAATCAAAAAAGCATCCAGTGAGTAACCCCAATCACTCTATCACATGCTCTCAAGAATTATTGAAAAACTTGATACCAGATCTAGAACCAATGCTAACATTCACCCCCAAATATGAGTCAAAGGGCTTGCATGACATTCTAAACAGAGGAAACTTACTGAAATTATTTGGACTTGTTCCCGAGCTTAGAGGTATAACCTCTCAAGACCTTGTCTCAGTTGTGTTCGGCCAAAAAACAGATCATACAAACATCGAAGTTTCGGTTACAACCTGGGCAACCAAGGAGATAGCCGCAAGAATCTTTGAAAACAAAGGATCATTCGAACACTGGGGAATTATCATTACACAACATACACGCAAGAGATATCCCTTCCCGCTTGTAAAAAGTTTGCAGAATACAAGCAGTGAGGACAGAACTAACCATAAGCAAACCTCGTGTCTTCATGGTGCCCTCTCGGCTACACTAGCCCAAGAGAACTGTGGTAATGATATATTCCAAACGCAATCTTGTTCAGGCGGGTCCCAAACCCAGGACTGGTCATGGATCACGTTAACCTTAAATCAAAAGTATACCTAAGAAAAATGAACTTTTAAATCAAAGTACACGGCCAAATCTTGTATTCAAGGACGGGGTCAAAATGCCTAAAATAGGCATCTGCAGTTGGAATATGCATGGATTTAGTAGTATGGATCAAGACAGTGATACTCAATTGTTTTTTTAACAAACATGACATTCTACTACTACAAGAGACCTGGAATCTGGTATACCCCGCCATTCCTGGCTTCACCGAATATCACATCCTTGCCGAGAGAACATCCAAGTTTGGGCACCCCAGTGGTGGGTTATCCACTTACATCTCGCAGAAATACAATTGGGAGCTGGAACAACAGGACGTGGGACTAAACTGGGTGCAGGTAACCAAAATCTCTATAAAACCCTGCCACCAATTGTTATTAATAAACATTTACATTCACCCTGATCCAATGAAAAAAAAAGAGAAACTGGCCGTGCTTGCTGAACTTATAAAAACACTCCAGAAATCAAATTCCCAAAGTTTGCTGATTCTATCAGGCGACTTTAATTTAAATCTAAATGAGGACGATTTACATACTCACATCCTTAGACAAAACACCCGGGCTGTGCCCAACCCATCAATCTCAAAACAACTGACTATGTTGGGATTAACTATCTTAAAGTCTGAAACAGTAGGCGGATTGACAACAGCTCCCACATACATGAGTGGCAAGGTTTTGTCAACGATCGACTTTACCTTAGTCAGTAACAAACTGATCGACTTAATGGAGGGCTATGAAATAGTAATGCGATCTGAAAGCGACCACTTTCCTCAAATTATTTGGATCAACTTAGGGGTGCCGGAGTCTGCCCAACTAACTGCTCTCTCTGCTCATACAGAGAAATTCAATTTACGAAGACTAGGGTAGCGGAACCAAAGCCATCTACAAAACCGCAAGCGCCTTCTTTGTTCTACACGAAAATGAACAAAAAGAAGATCCGGTTTCAACTTGGGAAAATCTGTTAGAGAACCTGTCCATTCAACACTCGGTACCCCTTGCCTCGCATCAAGTCCCACTAGTTTTACGGGAACCATGATTTAATAATAAACTAAGACAGGAAAAGAGAAAATTAGCCCAGGTGCAACGGAAGGCAATAAGGAGTAACATCGAGCGCTCCTCACTAACCTACTCCCTTGTTAGGAGTATGAGAAAAAAGTATCGTAAAATGGTGTGGAAAGCCAAGAACAAACAGAAGGAAGAAATGTGGGCGAAATTGCTAGTAGCCAGTAAGAAGCGCAACACAAGGGACTTCTGGGGTATTATTAACAAATTAAACAACGCAGAAGTAATATCCCAGGATCCCGGCATTAGCAAACAAAGCTGGGAAGACCATGTCAAAAAGCTCTATTTCAAAATGGACGAATCTCTTTCTGAAAATTATTGTTGCTCTAATCCCACCACAAATTCAATCCATCTGAAAGGAGCAGTAGAAAATTCTACAAATAACCGAAATATAGGAAGGCTCAATGACCTGCCGATACAGTCTGACTCATTTTCCAGCGACAGAGTCAAAAGGTTTATTAATAAACTTAAAACAGAAGGGGCACCAGGACCCAACGGTCTTCCTAATGCAGTATTTAAATATAACGCTGATTTTTGGGCCCTCCAGCTGTCTGCCCTGTTTAACCAAGTTTTTGACCGTAAGCAGCAGCCTCCATTATGGAATGGTAATATCATCCACCCCATTTTTAAAAAGGGGGACAGGAGACTGCCACAAAACTATCGTCTAATATCCTTGATAGACGTGGAAGCCAAACTATACGCATCCTGCATTCTGGAGGAAATACAGGAATGGGTGGATAATAACAATCTAATCCCCAGTTATCAAACAGGTTTTCGAAAAGGGACAGGGACAACAACAAATCTCACAGCCCTAGCACTCCTGATAGAAAGAGCCAAAACGAAGAACAGCCGGTTATATGGCTGCTTTATCGACATCAGAGCCGCCTTTGACCGGGTTAGTAGGGGGAGACTTTGGGCAAAACTCAAGAAGTGGGGGCTGTCAACAACCCTTCTCAACTCTCTAATGCTCCTCTACACGGACACTTGGGCATGGGTCAAACAAGGACAGGGCACAAGTCTCACGTCAAAAATTCCAACTGAAGACGGACTGAAACAGGGCTGTGTCCTGGCTCCTTGCTTATTTAATCTATACCTCGCCGATCTAGGGAAAAAACTTGGTCAAGTTGTAAGTCATGCTCCGAATCTCTGCAACACCCCAATGCCAATTATCCAGTTTGCAGATGACATTATCCTTTTAAGACAAACTCCAATCGGGCTGCAAAGGTTGATAAATGCTCTACAACTCTACTTAGACGAAGAACATCTGGAACTTAACAGAGACAAAACAAAAATAATACGTCTTGTAGAGCGAAAATCAATTAAATACAATTGGACATGTAACCACCTTGCAATAGGGGAACACCCGCACTATCGGTATCTGGGGGTCACCATCGGCAAAGATAATTAAAAAAAACAACACTCTGCGGTGTTAAAAGCTAAGTCCCAGACGTTAATCTATGGATACAGGCGTCTCTTGCAAAAACTGGATGGTCCAAATTATATCCATCTTTTAAAAGTAATGGCCGCTCAGGTTTTACCCACATTATCGTATGGGCTGGTAACATGCCTTGGAGGGGAGATTGGTCTACTAAATACTCTACAAAACAAAATTTATAAAGAAGTATTCAAACTGCCTAAATGCTCCTCACCAGCGCAGGTGAGATTAGAATTCGGGCTTCAGAATCAAATCTTCAGGGCCAAGTCAACATTTGTTAAATTCTGCCACAAACTTCGCGCCGCCGACCCAGACACTCTAAATAATCTTTGTTGGCAAGCAATTAATACAGATCCCACTCAGCCCTGGGCAATTCATTTGAAGAAATGCCTTGTGGACTTTGATCTGCAAGTAACATGGAATAAAAAAGTTGATCAAGCCAGTTTCTGCAAAATAGTAAATTATATTGCTAAAAGGAAGTCTGTTCTAGAAGACAAACAAACACTGTCCCATCGACGTCATGCCTGGTCAGTCATTTCTTCTTACTCACTCCAACAACCTCAGGCCTATTTGGCAACCCATTTTAGCCACTATTTAAAAAAATACCTTATCAACCTCCGTATGGGCCTTCACGAATCTAAGGATTTACTACCTTCCTGGAAACCCCAAAATGATTGCCCAAAATGTCGACTCTGCGGATATCATACTGAATCTCTAGTTCATTTGTTTTGTGTATGTCCATCCCTTATGGTTTCTAGAAGACGCTTTATACGGGACATAATGAACAACCTGAAAATAAGAACATGTCGCCAGGCCGTTATTTTCTGGCTGGGAGGTTCATCTCCAATCCTGACCTGTCGGGGTCTCAAATTTATGATGGAAATTAGAAAGCAGCTACAGGCCTCCCAATGATCATTTTACATATTGCCTTGCCCCTACCTTCTTTGCTAGTGAACCCCTGCCCACTCTATAAATCCTTATCCTGTAAGAGGGGGCAGGTTTTGAGTAGAGCTCTAGTTTTAACTCTTTTTTAAACTGTTATCTTCTTGTTTTTTATAATGTAACCTGCGTTGCAAACACTGGTTAATCTTACCTTTCTTATTGTAAGGATTTTTATTAATTCAACAATAAAAATATTTTGTATTGTATTGTATTGTATATATTACCTACTAGCGGTCGCCAGTAGGTACTTATAGTTAGGACCTATTATGCATAGGAAATCCACAACATTCTATTGCCAATCACTTTTGCGCCGATAAACGAATTTTTCCGAAATTTACCAAACTTTTGGCCAGCTCTGGTCCGCTCCTATTGTGAAAGTTTCATCGTGATTCGTCAAGTGGGGGCCGAGAAAAAATGGGGGTCCCAAAACGTGTTTTCTCATGCAATTACTCATAGGACCTTTAGCCACAGCTACAGCCCGAGCGGCTGAACGTAATTACACAAAATTTGGCAAAGAGGTAGTCCTCAGATCAGACTTGTGCCTTTCGCTTAAATGGTGTCAATCTGTTTAGTAGTTCCTGAGAAAATTACAGTTAAAGTCATTTATATATCTATGGGCGTGGTGGATCAGCGGATTGTGCAAGGATTGTCATCGTACTATAAGCGCACCCTTCCGATCACATGCTGAATTCTGATTGGCTGTCAAGTGGTTGTCAGCATTCGAAACCAGGAACTGTTGGCAGCCATTTTGTGCCTCGGTAAAAGTGAGTCTGAGGAAGTGAGTGAAATATGTGTGCAAAATATAGAAAGGGGGTAGGGTAGAAATAATTGTGGCCTCTAGACCCCCAGGGCCCACTATTTTGTAAATTTTTTTTTAAAACCCGGCAGGTGCATGTAGGGTGCGCAGACTCTACCGCAAAGTAAATAAAATAACATGGAGCTTTTTTTATACCTAGCCCCGGGGGGGGGTAAATACCCAGAGGGGCCTCCAACCCTGGGGATCTTCACCAGGTGGGGCAAAAAAAAATGGTGGGGGAGGGGTCCAAGGTTCCCAACGCCGCCGTGACCACCATCCCCCGGATCTTTATATATTGTGGGAAGGGGACTGCGTGGCCCCGTTCCTGGTGCACTCGAGGGCCCCATTACCCCCGGGACTACAAAAAAAATGGTTGGGGGGGCTGCAAGGTCTCTAAAGCCTCGGGGACCACCACTCCCCGGGGCTTTATGTATTGTGGGAGGGCCGGTATCTGCAGTGTCCCGGGGTGTCCATCCTGCCATCCTATAGCAAGGAAATGAATTTTCGCTTTCAAAATGTAAATGAGATTGCTTTTCCACATGGGTAGCTGCATGTTAGAAGCTCCCTATGTGGAAAAGCAATGCCAGCTCCCAAACGCGTAGAAGTTGTGCACCAAAGGTGCTGGAGTCGTGCACCCTACAGATCCAGCGCGTGTACACCAGGGGGCCGCACTGAGCGCTGCGCTGGGTGTGTGACTTTTAATTTTACCGTAAAAAAAACCATATCAGTAATTTCTAATATCACCTGGGATCCTATCCCCCGGGTCTTATAAAAAATGTTGGGGACCGTGGGGGGAGCCACAATGTCCACACGGTCCTGCTGGCTGCTCGCGTCCTTCGGGAGCCGATATTTCTTTTCCATATGGGGAGATCCTAACTTGCATATGATAAAGCAGTCTTGTTTGGATTGTGAAAGTGAGAATAGATTTCACTGCTGCGTCTTTCAAAATCCAAAGTAAGTTTGGTATGGAAGGGCGGGAGCCACGAGACTCCCACCCTCTCATAGCAAACAACAGTGTCCTGGGGGTAGGCACCCCGGGAGAGTACAGGAGCCGGCCCGGGGGCGTGGCGGTCCTCAGGGCCCTTGAGGGGTCCAGGCAGAGGGCCAAACAGTCTGCCTCCCATAATACACAAAATCCTGGGGGTGGTGGTTCCCGGGGCTTGAGGGGGTTGGTCTATTTGAAGGTCTTGCTGAGTATGTGGCGGGTGTTGAAGCATGCGGAAGCTGCAGTGTTGGCCTATGGGTCTGTCATATGAAACATGTTTATCCACTTTAAATCTAAGTTAGGGAGATTTATTGCTGTGGTAATACCATTTGTGGCACACTGCATGTGTGATTTGAATTTTACTTAATTAGAAGCATTTAATATTGATAAACGCTTTCCTAGCATTCTCCTGATAACTTCACTTGGAATTTTTGGGTGGTTACTACTGTGTCTCGAGAGGTCTGGGGGGGTGTTGTACACCCTGAACTTGAAAGAATATGGCAGGACTACCGGATAGTAGTGCTTTTTACTTGTATTGTACCAAAACAAAAAAAGAAGTAAGGAGTTGAATATGCAGTCATGGGGATTCTTGCTTGTTGCCCTCTTCTCATTGGGGGGCACGTGGGTTACTTGAGGCTTCCCTGTTCCCTCCAGAAGACCAGTGTTGTATGAGAAAAAAAAATAAAAGTCAGGGATCAGTGGGGGAGAACCTTCCATAAGGCCGTAGCAGGGACGGGTTGTGAGGGATGCAACGAGCTCCACCACCGTGTGAAATGATAGTTAGAGAACAAATGGTGACCACCCTCTACCGTTTACCCATTCCCTCCCTGTGGTAACACAAACACCCATTTACTGTGATGTACCTGCTCCAGCCACGCTCCTCCTGGAGAGTGGCGGGGCGTCACGTTGTGTATCTGGCGTCTTGTAGTCTCGGTGTCGTTCAATACCCCCCCGTGGGCTCTTCGGATCCTACCACAGGTTGGCGGCTTCCCTTCGACTCTCCGGGCGTCTTCAACAGGCTCTCTGGTCTCCGCACTGGATTCCCGGTGACTGCTACTCCATACGCGGCGTCTTCAGTCTTAATACTCGTCTCTCCCCGTGATAGTATGGCTCTAGACGACGTCGTCTCCGGGCACTCATCCTCTGGCACTTCACGGCTTTGATTAAAGGGGCCGCTCACACCCTGTACATAAAGCGGCAGCATGTCAGTATCCGCATCATGGCTTGAGTCCCGATCCCCGAAGACCTCCTGACTTTCTGATAATTGTGCTTAGGGTGGTCATAGTGTAATGTTAATACATACCCCCAGCACAACCCCTACATTTCACAAACACCACTACACTACCCTAAACCTTAAAACACTACCCCCAGCATGAACTTCTATACTACATAAACACCACTGCACTACTTTAAACCCTAAAACACTACCCCCTACAGTAGACAACCACCACTGAACTATCCTAAACCTTAAAACACTACCCTCAGCACGACCCTCTTCACGGCATAACACCAGTGTACTACCCTAAACGTTAAATCTACCAACAACACGACTGCCTACTATACAAAAAAACCAATGCACTACCTAGGAGAATTGCTTTCACTTTTGCTAATTTTTTCTCTTTCAATATATGCTACAATGCACAGCATACATTGTAGGAGAAAAATGCCTTCACTGATTGTTTTTGTGCAGGAAGGTGTGTCTTCCTGCACAAAAGCAAACTCCACACGACCGAGATATTTGTTTTTTTAGATTTTTTTTGCTTTTTTAAAAGAAAAAAAATCAACAGGATGAACAAAACCAAGAACTTTGAGGGAATAAAAAAGAAACCCAGGATTGATGGTCATCAATTGCTCTGCAAACTAGGTTTACTGATTGCTCCCCATAACGAATTAAACAATTGCACTTCACGCAGTGCATTCTAATTTTCCCAAATTGAGGACGTATGTCTGGTGGCAATGTTGAAAGTGATGCCCTATAGGTACTTGGTATTGCCGGTGGTGGAGGTACATTTTGGCGCAGTCTTTTACATTCTCTGTGAGCATAGTTGACAGGATGCATGGATTGGAGGTGCTTGTGCATACTAGCAGTGCCACAGGAGTATTTCTTGTTTGGATCTCCTCTGGACAGTACTGACTGGCAAATGTTGCATGTTATTTTGGTGGCATTACATTTCTTTTAACCCTCTGGAAAAGTAAGAAATTTCCATACAATGGATGTGTTTCTTTTGGGAGGGTGAGGTTCTGGTAGAAATTGTTCAGTAACAAAATCCTCAGAATAAGATGATTGTTGCAGTGGTGTAGCCATTTTTGATTCCAAAAAAGAAGTTCAGGTTTCCAATGAACAAAATGTGATGTTTTTTTCAGGATAGGTTTTCTTGTAAGGAAGGTCTAAGAAGAGTAATTGAAATGGGTGGAGTTCTTCAATAGTTAGAACAGTTAGGGGGTCATTAGGATGACCGGCGAACTTAGTCCGCCCACCATCCTTTCGGAATTCGGGACCATGGTGTCTGAAAGCCCATGCTAATATTCCTGTCGGTCTCTAATAGACACCGCCACCATATTAAACATTTTCTGCCACAGCCGCAAGGCGACCAGGGCGGAAAAGCGGTGGCCTGCCATCCTATCGGAATTCGGGACTGCCCGCCATAAGGGCGGGGGTCCCATGGGGGTATTAGGATGTGCCCACCACAGTGGCGGGCACATCCTGCATTTTTAGCATTGTGGCGGGCGGTGCTCTCAGCACCGCCCGCCACAATGCTAAAAATGCATTACAGCTTTTGCATAAACAAAGCAGCAGGCACCGCGCGGTGCCTGCCACTTTGTTTATGCAAATGAAGGGGGTACCACAGGTACCCCCTGTATGCAACCCCCACACCTCCTTCACTCTGGGGGCCCGCAGGGGGCCCCCAGAGTGAAGACCGAATGCCTTTCCGTGGCGGCATTGCCACCACGGAAAGGCATGTCTGAAAGCCCATTCTAATATGGCTGGCGGTGTCTAATAGACACCGCCACCATATTAAACATTTTCCACCGCGGCCTCAAGGCAACCGGGGCGGAAAAGCGGCGGTCGGTCTTTGCGTCCGCCGCGGTCCCGCCCGCCATTCTAATATGGCGGGGGAGAATTCTGGAGAGGATATCGGGCGGATTGCCCCCGCCAGGCCGGCGGTGGCAATCCACCAGACATCATAATGGGCCCCTAAGTGTTATAAACCAATGAATCTCTTTTTTTTGTCACATGGGATCCGCGTTGGGTCCGTACACACAGCACGCATCTAGCGCGAATTCTCCGGCTGTCGTCAATCAATCAAGAAAATACTGCAATGTAGCGCGCTCTTAGAAACATCAAACTTGGCACCAGTAGAGTAAGCACCTAGAGTGTATTCACTGAATAAACTCTAGATGTTTACTCTACTGAATAAACTCTAGGTGGTAACTCTACTGGTGCTGAGTTTGATGTTTCTGAGAGTGCGCTACATTGCAGTATTTTCTTGATATATATATATATATATTTTTTTTTTTTATTGAAAAATTTTGCAGAAGTCGTGCGCCCACCGCATTCAACACGTACATGATGTCAAGCGGAAACGCTCGCACACACTGTGGCGTGATACGCATATGTTGCATATGTGCTTGAAGTCACGTACGGGTCGCATAGCAATAGTATATGAAAATATGCACCCATCGCACACCCTACACGCATCCTTCAGAACAATTGTAAAATGGCATCTACGGTCTGCACAGCAATCAGAGAGGAGCACTTTGGGTGCGGGACTGCTCAAAAAAATATAAAATATATATATATATATTACATTTAAAAATATATATATTAAAATGTGTAATGTAATCTAAAGAATAAGATATCTTATAATAAATATATTTAAAATGCATTTGTAAATCAGTATCAAAGAAATAAATATAACAATTAATAGATTAAAAAATTGTTAATAAATAAATGTTTCAAAATCACTGAAAAAAACCTTGGGTTTCAGGAAGGTTGTACTTTGGAATTATCTTTTAAAAAACCTTTGAAATTCAATGAAAAAACCATAGGATTCAAGCAGGTTATAGTTAGGAATTATCATTTAAAAAACATTAGAAATTCACTGAAATAACCATAGGTTTTAGACGTGTTATAGTTTTTTTCTTTTTCGTTTTTTTTTAGTTCAAACTGCTTTTATTGAATATCACAGACAGTACACAGCTTCCAATGCCTACAACTCGGAGGCCAGCAGCATGATGTGCAACTCAGTAATGAAATCGTAATAAGTATAACACAGCTGTAGAACCGGCATCCCGGGGGCCCGGTAGCGTCATGTAGCACTACACAATGAGTGTCCTATAGCTAGTACAGAAGACATGAGCCTTAGGATTTACCGCAGTAGAACAGCGTTTTTGGGATTTTTTGTTTGGTTTGTAATCCTTTGAAACAGTTCCCAACTTTAAACAAAACTGTGAGGTCTTACAGACACACTCGGGAGTAGAGTCCTATAACAAAGATATAGTAGTATACATCTATAGTCTTTCAAGGCAATGCTTCGACATATGTTAATCGCGGTGGTACCTGTTCACCTGAAGGATAGGGGTAAAGTGCAGCGCCATAGGGCAGTGCCGGGTCCAATAAAAAAGGTGTATGGAAGTGTCAGGGCGGTAGGGAGTAAATGTCAGGTAAGGGTTCGGTGACAACTTCTGCATGCGTAGTGCCAGTGTAAATTATGCAGGAAAGTGCCATGCAGGAGTACAGTAGGGCAACATATGGTGCAGTGTGTCAGATTGAGAGGCTGGACGTGGTGTATGCATCTGCAGGTAGCAGTCCATAGCCTCAGGTGCATTTAACTTAGTTAGTCATTAACAGCCTCTCCCGCGGGGACACCGTCGTCATCCGCCTGGGCAAGCAAATATCCAACTAACGGGCTCCAGATATCTTTGGGTCGACTAGAGATCGGTAGTAGTTCAGTAAATGTGAGATGTTGTTCCTGACAGTAAATTATATCTGCCAGCCACCCCTTGAATTTAGGGGCTCTGCCTCTGCCCCAGCGACATGCCACTCGGCGCTTCGCCAAAAGCAGTGCCATGTCCACGAATTTCCTGCAGGTTTTCGAGATGTGGGGCGTGTGTCCTAGCAACGCGATGAGCGGCTCTGCATCAATGGTTACTGTGGTCATTGCTGTAAGAGCTTCTGTCACTTGCTGCCAATATAAACGGACAGAGGGGCATTCCCAAGCTAGGTGCAGGAAGCCTGCATGCTCAGCATGACAGCGCTCGCATCTGTCATTTTCGGGTAGGCGGAATCTGTGTTTTTTAACTGGGGTATAATATAGTTGGTGCAAGAATTTGTAGTGTATGATCTTAAATCTGCTACCGGCCGACATCCGGGCCGCCAAGGCACAACAGTATTGCCAGTGGTCGTCAGTGAGTTCTGTGGCTAGGTCAGCACTCCAGCGCGTTCGGGCCCTCGCCTCGTGTAGCGTGGTGACAGATCTGAGCTGGCGATAGAGACCAGCAACCAGGTGTGCCCCTTCCTGCGCGCATAACAGAAAGTGGAGGGGGAGGAAGACTTCAGGTTCCTCAGGAACATAGGGAGGATGTCCTTCATGCCCCGACGGAGGCGCAGGTAGTAAAAGACATCCAACAGGGTGCGTCCGTGGGAGGCGAAAAACTCGTCCGCAGATTTGAATTTACCGTTCACGAAAAGTTCGCCCCACAAGGTGATCCGCAGTCTTTCGCAAAGCAGCCGAAACCTTCGTTCTTGTAATAGGGCAAGGTTAGGATGAAATGTCAACGGCATTCTAGGGGAGTATGGCAGGCAGCAGGACATCCTCTTGGCTATGCGGCGCCATGCATCCAAGGTGCAGGAGACTGAGGTGTTTGGTGTTTGTATTAGTGACTCTGGGCAGAGAATCAGGCCATTAAGTGGAATGGGATGTACGATCCAGTCCTCTACTGCTAGCTGAGGCATGAAGGGTGTAGGGACTAGCCAGTGATATGCATAATGCGCTTGCGCGCATAGGTAATAGGCCTCGAAATCAGGAACATCAAAGCCTCTGACCTCGCAGGGCAGGGTCAGTGTGGACCACCTCAACCGTGGGTTCTTACCCCCCCAGAATAGCCGACAGAGTTCTGATTTCAAGGTTTTAAAGAAGAACGCACCCGGATAGTATGGGCTGTTGAGGAAAAGATATAGAAACTGGGGTAAAACCACCATTTTGATAAGGGACGCTCGGCCAGCCATGGAGAGTGGTAGTGTGATCCAGCGATTAACTGTGGCTGTGAGTTTAGTGATTGCTACTCCATAATTGGCTTGGAGCGTTTCGTCTTTGTCGCAAGAGATTTTTATCCCGAGATAACGGAGTTCTGACCGACACCACTCGAGCGGATAGTCAAGAGGGAAGTCAGTCACTGCATCGGTGAGTGGGAAGAATTGTGACTTGGACCAGTTTATGTGTATCCCCGACATCCTACCGAATAGCACAAATTCTCGTAATAAAGGGTTGAGGTTGATGTCCGAATATTTGACATAGAGGGTGATGTCGTCGGCATATAGAGACACATCAATTTGGCGCTGGAGGCATTGTACCGCGCCCGCTCGATGCAGCTGACGTAGTCTGCAGGCCAGGGGTTCGACCGCAATGGCAAAGAGGAGGGGGGATAGGAGGTACCCCTGACGCGTACCGCTGGTAATGGCGATGGGGTCCGATAGATGACCATTGATAAGGACCTTCACGGTGGGCTGTGTATAGAGTAGCTGGACCCAAGAAATAAAGAGTCTAGGAAACCCCATGTTCGCCAGGACGGAGAACAGATAGGGCCATTCGACAGAGTCAAATGCCTTGGTGGCATCTAGGAAGACGGCGGCAACTGGTAAGTCGGGGTGGACTGTACGAAGCAGGGAGAACAGGGTGCGTAGGTTATGAGAGGTAGAGCAACCGGGAACAAATCCAGCCTGATCGGGAAGAACAATCCTGGTCATGAGGAGGGACAGCCGAGTGGCTAAAACCTTCGCTAGAATCTTAACGTCGCAATTTAGAAGGGAAAGTGGGTGGTACGAACCGCAAGAGCCAGGATCTTTGCCCCGTTTCAAGAGTGAGGTAATGACTACTTCTCGCATGGAAGAAGGGAGGATGCCATCAGCCAGCGACTCTTCGTACACCTCTCGCAGGACAGGGGCCATGATGTCGATATAAGCTTTGTAGAACTCAGCGGGAATGCCATATAGGCCTGGTGCCTTACCATTCTTCAGTGACATGATGGCATCTCGGATCTCATCTAGTTCAAGGGGGGCGGCTAGGAAGGCCCTATCACCGTCGCTGAGCCAGCATAGCGCCACATCTCCCAGGAAATCAGCATATGGTGCATCAGCCGTGGTTTCAGTGGTGTAAAGCGCGCGGTAGTGGGATGTAAAGGCATCAAGTAGTGCATCTGAGTCCCTGATGATTCGGTCTTGGTCATATGTTAGTTCTAGGTGTTGTGGTCCCGTGGGGCACGTGTAAGGACCGCAAGTGCCCACCCCGGTCTGTCCCCCTCGCAATACTTTCTGGCCTGCCAATGTTTCCCCCGGAATTTTACTTCTCCATTAGCCTCTTCCTCGTACTTCGATAGCTTGTCTCTAAATTCTGCATGAGTATCAGGATTGTCGTCATCTACCATGCGAAGTTCTAATGCTCTGAGTTCCCTGTGTAGTGAGTGAATAGTGTTGTGTATATCACGCAGGACCCCGAAAACTTTAGATATACAGTACCCCCTTATGGTGACTTTAAAGGCCTCCCAGATGCATTCGACTGTATCCACCGACCCCCTGTTCCTGGGAAAGAAAGCGGCAATTTCCTCCCCCAACTCAGCTCGAAACAAACTATCTAGCAGGGCCATCGGCTGTAATCTCCAGCTAGGCCTAGGGCTGTCCCACCCAGGGATGCGCATGTGTAATAGGACAGGGCTGTGATCAGAATACGTTCTTGGCAAGTGTGCAACCCCCAGGACCCCCGAGGTGACCTCCCCTTGAGGAGAAAGTAGTCCAATCTTGACCATGTGCCCGTGTGCGATATGAAGTGTGTACCTTCCCTTCGAAGCGAATGTAGGTGTCGCCAAGCATCCACCAGGCCGCCCTCAGCAATGATACCCTCCAGAGCTTCCCTGGCCCTCGGTTTGTAATGAGGTGCTCCATCTGAGCGATCTAAATGAGGTGAGAGTGCCAGATTAAAGTCTCCACCCCAGATGACATGGCGGGATCCTATATCCATTATCTTGCCCCAAAGTGTGGTAAAAAATGAAGGCATATCTGAGTTGGGGGCATAGCATTTTATGAATGTAATTGTGTCGTGGCCCAAGCGCCCCTATTGCAATGCATGGCGTCCCTCGCTATCCAGTAGGTCTCCGTATTTACGGAAGGACACTGTGCGTTTAAGCAGGATGGTTACCCCTCTTGCGTACGTAGAATAGGAGGAGAATACACGGATACCAGCCCATTTGCCCGCAAAAGTGGCTCCAACCAATGGCGACAGGTGTGTTTCCTGTAACATGGCAATGTGGAAATTATGCCTATTAAGATAGGCAATTACATCACAACACTTGCTAGCATTGTTAAGCCCTCTAACATTCCATGATATGCAGTCCAGTTGTGCATCAGACCCTAAGCCCGCCATCGGCATCCACACATCAGTACATCCCACCCCAGTGGTGGCGAGAGAGCAGGCATTGTACTACTTAAAATAGATAGTCGCCTATTGCCTTTCGTGGCTTGAGTGTCTTCCTCGAGTGTGGTCTGGTTCTCCCCAAACAATCCCATCCCCCCTCCCACTACTGCATCCCAATCATGCCAGCAGCCGCTTATACCCACCCTCCTCCCCCCACCCTTCCCCCCCTTTTCCCGTAACATTAACATTTCAACATAGTGCATGGGGTACACCCGAAAGGGAAACAACGACAAGGGCGCACAGCCACATCTCCCGTCAACCAGCCTCCCAATCTGTACCGCCCTCGGTGGAGGTCGGGGCAGGGAGAGTGGTCCTTGGGATACATTACCATCGGTGACTTTAAGTAGTCCAGTGCAGTAGTGCAGGGTCTGTGTCTCTCACCCCCCGAAGCTAGGAGTGATGGTAGCATCTCAGTTCGGTAAGTAAATAGGACTGTACGTAATCGTATGTTCATTGCTCCTCCGCTGCTGAGGGTGGGTCATCATCTTTCAGATTTGCCTCATCGCCACGACCGCTCTGCCGGGCCTTGCTGATTGATTTCAGGAAGTCCTCAACTTTCTGGGTGTTTGTAAAAAAGCGATGTTTCCCCCGATGGGTGACACGCAGTCTCGCTGGGTAGAGGAGAGCGTATTCCAGCTGCGCCTCTCGCAGTTTCTTTTTGACAGGAAGGAACTTCCATCTCTCCTCTTGTACCAAGGGGGTAAAGTCAGGATATATGGAGAATGCCACACCTTTATACTGCAGAGTCTGTTGAGTCCGGGCCGCCCGCAGTGCGACATCGCGGTCACAATAGTTTAGCATTTTAGCGATGATCGGTCTGAGCGGTAATCCGGGCTTAGGGACAGGCGCCAAAGATCGGTGTGCCCTTTCCACGATAAACTGCGGTGAGAAGGCGTCCTCCCCTATCGAACTTTTGAGGAGTTGTTCAATATATATTTCCATTCTGCCCGTGTCTGTGGATTCCGGAATGCCCGTGACGCGTATGTTGTTGCGTCGGCTACGGGCTTCCAAGTCCTCGTTCTTAGCCGCTATAAGCCGGAGCAGATTGTCCATGCGGGCCAATTGTGTAGTGTGGGAAGAGGTGGTATCATCATTGTCCGAGATCCGCTGCTCCACAGTAGTGATTATTTCTTCATGTCGATCAACCTTATGGACTAGGGCATCCAGTCTGGAAGTCATGCCGTCCACCTTCTCCCCCACCGTGGTGAACCCCTGTCTCATCTCCTGGAACAGTGGGTGTAGATAAATGTCTCTGGCGGGGGAGGCAGTGGCTGATGTAGTGGTGTCGCAGGGCCCTGCTTCAGCGGGTACCGACTTTGTACCCTTCTTGGCGCCATCAAAGCTAATTTTAGTTTGGCGATTTTCAGGGCGCACCATTTTGTCTGTTGATCGTGTCTTTACCACCCCTTCAGGTAGCACTGCGCCAGCCCCTGCAAGGTTGAGGCTACGGGGTGGGTCGTCGACAAATGGCAGACGGTCTCAGAAGCCGGCGTCCCCAGCGTCTATGCTCCCCACGGGGGGGTTCGGCAGCTGGGGTACAAGCCTCCAACCTCCACCCGCACTGCCGAGGCCGAAAAAGAATCGTGCAGAGGCAGAGTACTGGCATCCCGCAGTGAAGGGCGCGGACCGCAGTCGTACCGTATGTGGATAGGTTTAGGGTCAGCAGGAAAGCGTACAGGCTCGAGTCGTTGGTCTATTAATATGTCCGCAACCGGTGCCCGACAGAGCCTCCCTTCGAATATGAATGCCTATCGTCCCTTCAAAGCACCATGGCAGCGGGTCCCAGCATGCGCCTCAGTATTGTGTTACCAGCTATATCCCCTGTGTTGTAGGGCGGGCGCCAGCGTGCAGGAACAGCAAATGGTTAGGTCCGAAGCCCCAATAAGTTGCACCACAGGTGGTCCGAAATGCAGCCACCCGCAGCACGCCCGACAGGGGACAGTTCAGGACTCTTACGAGAGTTCAGGCTCCTCACCCTGTGTGCAATGGCGGTGAGTGCGATGGTCACCCGGCACCTCCTGGTGTGTGTGGGAGCCGCAGCAGCGCTCGCGGCTCTCCCCCCTCAGGTCTCTCCGTCCCTCCGGCCGCCTGAAGAGAGCAGCAGCGCCTGCCGCCTGTAACAGCCCCGAGCAGCGGATCAGGTACTCGGGGTCCAGCTGGCGGAACAGGCGGTTCGCAGCAAGGGAGATCCGCTGATCACAGCGTTCCCGAGGTTCAGGATCAGTCGTGGCTCGGGCGCCAAATCCAAGAGCGCCGATCAGGCCCGCCGCCTCGTGTCGAGCCCCGGTCTCGCTTAGACTTCCGCAGCCGACCACCTCAGGGGGTACACACCGTAGGCTCCTCCGGTTAACTTTCTGATGCTGCTTACAGCGGTCCTGTCACAGCTAGAGGGCCGAGCTTCAGGTCAAGTGTCGGAAACAGTCCACTGCTTAGGATGACGATTTATTTTAGAAGGTTACTCGCCTCCGGCAGCAGATAAATGCAGGATTATAAACCAAGGAACGGGAGCTGCTCAGCTAGGCAGCCATTCCGCTTGCACGCCCTCTAGCGCCCCTCAGACGTGTTATAGTTAGCTGGACAGTTCACTCATACAAAACCATTGAAATACTTCCGTTATACTTAGTTGTACTAACTGTAGCTCTCCCGCCGGCAATCCACTGGTGATGATGTCACATATTACATCATTCATGACATGGTCAGTGACATCACTTATGACATCTCAAATGACATCACTGATGACATCACTGATGACATCATCCACGTGACAATCAGATACACCTCATCATACACTTCTATAATCTTTCATCACTCACTGTAAAAAAAGAGTATCATATTTGAATCCATTTACACACCAATACAAGTATCTAAAAAAACCCTCAGTAATTCCTCGATCTACACACACATCTAATCAATTACCTATAGATTCACTCATACATGCTGTCAATGATTAATAGGACACTATCAAATATACCTATACACCTATATTGACATTACACACCAGCACACATTCTATTTACTTATGCAGTCATCCTACTCATGTATACAAACAATGGATCATACTTATATTTACTCAGCTACACACTTATACAAACACCACTTCATTTATTCATATAGATAGAACTCATACTTAGTGTGTTATAAAATCACAATTACAAGTATACAGTTATCCATACAGACACTCATGCAATCACTGAGTTCTATGTATACTTATTTATATACAACAAATGTCATATACACTGCCTTTTATTATTGTAGTATGTTGGACATGTACCATTGAGAGATATATTTGCTCATCAGCACATCCATATACATATTACTCACCCAAACAACTATTATAACATGTAGTCTTAACATCATATACCTACAGAATCAACTATTGACACATCTTTGGGCAGTCACACACCCCCCACCGAACCACACACACATTCACTCTCCCGTACAAATGATCAATTAACTAATCAATAACAAATATAGACTTTCACGTAGCTAGTAACCAAATGGTGCAGCAGTTTACACAACAACTGAGAAAGTAATACAGATATTCACACAGTTAATCACTATCCAATATATTTAGTGAGACACTATAAATTAGTCAAGTAAATAGGCAATCACACTCATTGTGTTAAGCAGGGGTCAAAAGAGAAAGGGACTCTTCAGGAGAATCTAGATTCACGGAAACCCACAAAGGCTCCTACATAATCATGTCAGCCAACTAGCTGCTCAATCATGATATAGCAAAAAAGAATAACTGGTGGACAGAATGCAGAACAATGTCATACATTCACTTCAGTACAGAGATCTGGGCCTAAATCCATCACTTTTTTGCGCACCATGTCATTCCTGTTTGAACCCAGCCATATGCAAATCAGTCTTGATCCTGCGCCCAATGGGAACAGTCCAGCCCGAACTGCCAAGCCAGGTCCTTCCTGGACTGGAAACAAGCATCCTAGGACCGGTTTCGAGCTTACAGCCCTCATCAGCCAGGATAGCTTGATTCCAGTGGCATGTAGAGTACGGGACCTACGTCTGGCATACCCATCCCACTCGGGGTGACAAAAGCAAAAAAAACAACTGATGGGCAGAATGCAGAACACTTTTATACATTTACCCCAGTACAGAGATCTGGCCCTAAATCCATCGTTTTTTTGTTCACTGCTCCTGTCCACACCGCTCCTGTCCGTTCACCGCTCCTGTCCGTTCACCGCTCCTGTCTGTTCACCGCACCTGTCCGTACACCGCTCCAGCCCGGTCACTGCTCATGCTCATGCTTTTGCCCAGTCACCTCACCTGCCCCCTCACCTCTCCTGCCCCGTTACCTCTCCTGCCCCATCACTTCTCCTGCCCCATCACTTCTCCTGCCCTGTCACTTCTCCTGCATGGTCACTACTCTTGCCAAGTCACTACTCCTGCCCAGTCACCACTCCTGCCCAGTCACCTCTCCTGCCCAGTTACCTCTCCTGCCCAGTTACCTCTCCTTTCCTGTTGCCTCTCCTGCCCCGTCACTTCTCCTGCCCCATCACTACTCCTGCCCGGTCACTACTTCTGCCCGGTCACTACTCCTGCCCGGTCAACATTACTGCCCAGTCACCACTCTTGCCCAGTCACTTCTCCTGCTCAGTCACCTCTCCTGCCCAGTTACCTCTCCTTTCCTGTTGCCTCTTCTGCCCATCACTTCTCCTGCCCAATACTTCTCCTACCGGTCACCTCTCCTGCCCCGTCACCTCTCCTTTCCTGTTGCCTCTTCTGTCCCGTCACTGCTCTTGCCCTGTTCACTCTGTGTACAACATTGACAAATTACATAAGGGGGCAAGTTCCCCACAGTACTCTGTTTGGGGAAACCTCCTCTGTAATCACTAGCTCCGATCTCCCTTGCACCTGACTTGCCAAAGGCAGATGGCCGGCGCATTGTCATTAGAAAGGGGGTAATCAGCCTTAATCAGAATAACAATGGGCATGCCCACAGCCTGTGCGAGCTCAGGGAGGGGCTGCTGCAGCCTCTGGAGTTCAAGAGAAGTGCGAGCCGCCCAGGAAGCTGAATGAAAAAGTTATCGTTTTAAAGTAGAACTATTCTTGCCGTCCTGGGATGCTTTTTTGAAAGACAGAAGTAGGGGAACAGACTCAAATATTTTTTTAAGTAGGGGCACGTTGTGCCCTTCCGATCACGTCCACTTCTACCACTGATTTAAACAAGCAGGAGGAAATATGGAAATAAAAAAGGTGTTGCCAATCTTCAATGGCACACCCTAGCTAGCTGTTATCAACGTTTGTCAATCATTTGCTAATGCAACTAATTTGATGTTCTACATCGGGATGACCTGTAGGAAGGTCAAGTTACGAATTGGAGAACATAAGAGTAATATTCGACTCCAAAAGAATACAAGCAAGCTCTGTTCTCATTTCATAGAGTTGGGCCACACCATCGAGGACTTAAAATGGACAGTCATTGAGAAATTACCAGAAGGGACCCCAAACGCTGAAAAAATTCTCTATGAGAAAGAGCAACGTTGGGTAGATCGCTTGAAGACAAATAAATATGGTCTGAATGATGACATCTCATGGCACCATTTTGCACGTTGATTTAATCACATTTGACTCCATCATACCACATTGCCTGAACCTTCCACCTCAAACCAATGATTGTTTGGTTTTGATTGATTTTTTCCAATTGTGATCCCAACATACGCAAAAAACGTACCTATTGACTAAGCTTATTAGTGACTAGTGGGTTACCCGAGTCCAATTATACAGAATGAACCAACCACCTGTAACTATACGAGTTACTAGAGACAATAGTCTTTTGTCTATTTTTATTAATTGAATCCCTATTCATTACACTAGTATCCCACTCAATGAGTGTATATTTATAATAGACAAATAAGAGCCTTATGCCAATTCATGAATGTACACTCAATTAATGTATATTTATAATAGACGAATATGAGCCTTATGCTAATTCATTCCAATGCCTACACCCAATACATCATAGGGTAGGCAAAATATGAATTTCTGATTTTTGAGTTAGGCTCATGATATTTCAAGAGGTATTATTTGCCCTGTTTATAACCTGTAATTAATACAATTATTAGTAGGAGGAATCTACTCGAGAGACTTTAAGCTCTGTACAGTCCTCTCTCTATGATTACACCAAGCACTCTACAAAACCCCGTAGGAAGCATGGTTTCCGCGTCCAGAGGGCAGAGCCAGCACAAGACGCGGAACCTGCTCCATCGCGGGTGAGAACTCAGAACTAAGCACCTTTCTCGACTTCAGTACTACAGTTAGATCGGGTGAAGTAACTTCGACTCTCTCCTTCTTTTCCCTCTATACTGCGTATTTAGCCTGGGACTATTTAGTCCGTTCCCTCTGAGGGAAAATATCAAGATCGCTTTTTAGGTAAGAGAGACCTTCACGTATATACGGGTTCGTTATTATGCAAAATCCCCGTTTTTACGCGTTTAATAATGTTTTGGCCGGTGTCCTTCTCTGCCTGTCTCTGCTTTCTCCCTTACTCACAGGTTAACGGAGAATTCACCAATATAGACAGGTAAACGAATTCCCATTACAATTGGTCTATTTTATATAGTGACTCACGATGGGCGTATTTGTTTGGATTGATTCACGAACTAGCCTGGTGTACAACTAGTCCTTTTGCTATATAGATGATCATATGATATAAAAACATGCCTTATCCAGATTGAAACTTGGTGAAAAGTAAAACAAAGATTGGGTGTGCTTTTGAACATCCCAGGGTTAGCGATCACTATAAAATACTATCATGTTTCTTCGCCTACCTTTACTTAATGATTAGTATCAGTAGTGCGAGGTCTTGAATTGAAACTTGTCATTTGGCACATAAGGCGTAAACATCTTCTCAATTAATGTGCTATATTAGATATACATAATCATGAAGTATTGCTCTCTTTTAATTCGCCACCAGCATTTCCTCTAACAGTAAGTGAATAAATATCACGCATGTAAATTACATATGCAATTACCACGATAAACTTAAATTACCCCATAATATATTTTTTGTTTGTTTCAGGTGGAATTAATTATGAACCACAGTGGGTAAGACTAAAACTTTAGAACCCGCTTCATACTACACAAATTGTGCTAGTACTTTTAATATTCAATGTTATATGTTTTTGTCCTGACGAAGGCTCCATAGACCCTTTTGGGCCCAGTGAGCTGAAACATGTCGACGTATGTAACCAAAAAGTGATATGCTTGAGACTCAATAACTCTGTCCGTATAGCATACCCATCTTCTATATTTTTAAATTAGTTGTCCAACAACAAAATAAAGTACGGGTGTTGCTTGGAGACTATTTTTATTTAAGAAAAACCTGTATGTGGGGTTACACTTGGAGATCTCTGGAGACTACCACGTTACACCAGAGACTGCCTCGGGTGAGGCTGGCATGGTGCACGTTGTCAAACCCTATGATAAATGCCACAATGCTAGTGTGGGGCGGAGAATCAAGATAAACCACTTTTTAAATACACAGCGTTTATGAGGGTTTTTCAACAGATCTCCTGGCAACGTAGTTACAAGTGTCCTATCTACCTTTGATTAACTGCAGATGACCCGGGGAACTGATAGGACAATCATTCCTCCTCCCTTCTTGTGATAATTACGATATAAGCAGCGTGCAGCTGCAGGAGTTTCCTTCTGACTACAGATCAGTAGCCAAGATATTCACGGAATACTCATGGAGGACACGAGTGGCTTGAGTTATACAGAGAGTGATATCAATGAAATATTAGCAGCACAACCGCTATTACAAAATTCAGACTTGGTCCAAGCACTGGCACAGACTGATGACTGGGAGAGTCTTACTGAAAAGAAACGGGAACAGATAAGGACAGCCATCCATGGCATTATTATGATGGAATACCTGCGCTCCAAAACAGCACCGCGAGGCCTTTGGGTCAATAATGCGCCTAGAATTTTCCTTCATGATCTAGCATTTAGAAGAGATTGGTCTGCGATCTCGTGGAAATGAACACTGGACTACCTAGTCCTGATTGTAAAAACAGCCAGAAGACTGTCTGAAGCCCTTTTGACACAGATACAAGACTGTGAAGTCGAACTCTAAAAGGGCATACAACCATCTGTCTATAAAAAAAGATTGGAAGAGATAAATAAAGAAATAACGGAAACTCAAGATTACCTGATGCAGAGTAAATTACAGAAGCTTGGCAAGGATATAAAAAAGTTCAGCCAGGAGAAAATGCATCCATACAGTAAAGAGGAATATAAGACATCGAATCAAAGCTCAGACAACGAAACTGATGGATGGAACTCATCTGAAGGCTCGGAGACGGGTTCCGAAGATTCCGGACCAAGGAGAGGCAAAGGTAGTTATTGATCGCGACCACAAAGAAGAGGAAACAGATGGCCCAGACAACAATTTATGGGCCACCCGATGCCATATTTCCAGCCTTACATGCAACCATATCCAGGGTGGATGGACCCCTACAATCATGCAACCCAACCGATGCATAACATGATGGGTTTCCCGATGCAAGGTATGGAGAATCAAAACCAGGACTCTTTTTTATCGAGAGGCCAACATCAAAGAGGAAGAAGGAGAAACATCACATGGCAAGACCAACAAATGAATGTTCAAACCCGGAGTATGACATCAGAGAAACCAGGCACGAGCAAGACGAGTCGCTAATAGTGAATCTTAGCGACATCGTATTATCTGAAGAACAAGAACGGATTCTCAATAAAGGTTTAGGCTATGTGCCCACACCTACTTTGGACACTTTCAGACTAAAGTGCGAATTATCTGAATTTTGTCGCACACTTAAATTAAAAGCCCACTTTTCTGGATCAACACGAGTGGTTAATGAAGGTGATACTAACCTTAGGAAGAAATCGACATTCACTCCTCCACAAAGTTTGGTACCAATTGAAATCCAAGCATTTGAACAGGCCATATTTAAGGGTATTAATGAAATACAGAGGCATGTTAAAAAACCATTCCAAAACCTTACTAAGGAAGAACGCATAGCGTTGGAACAACTCAAGAGAAATGATGAAATAATAATCAAACCCGCGGATAAGGGTGGAGGCGTGGTAATCCTAGGAAGAGAGGGATATAAAGACCAATGCCTAAAACTACTTGCGGATGAACAGTTCTATACCAAAATCACCACAGATCCAACTCCAAGATTAAAAACCACAATAGCTATGATGGTTTATGAAGCGGAAACGAACGCGTGGTTCACAAGAAAAGAAGCTGAATTTCTTATAACATCTGACCCTAAAATTCCCTTCTTCTACTCCTTGCCAAAAACTCATAAAAACAAAGTTCCTCCCCCTGGACGCCCAATTGTATCGGGAATAGGATCTGTTTTGGAACCCCTCTCGAAGTTTGCTGATCAATTTCTTCAACCACTGGTCCAAAAGACCCCAGCATATCTAAAGGACACAAGGGACTTACTAAACCAACTAAAAGACATGCCCTTTGACCCTATGACAATGCTGCTAGTTGGATTGGATGTAGAATCCTTGTACACGAGTCTCCCACAAAAAGAAACAGTGGAAATGCTGGAAGACGTCCTCTTCATGGAAGACCGGAAATTTAACACACCTAGACATTTTGTCCTCGAATGTTGCTGGCTGGCTCTTACCGAAAATTATTTCGAATTTGATGGTCAATTATTCCTGCAGAGCCATGGTACATCGATGGGGAGTGCCTTTGCCCCATCGGTTGCTGGGCTCTATGTGAGCAATTTTGAAACCTCGAAAGTCCTTACAACTGAAAACCCGTTCGCTTCCAGTATACTTTACTGGAAGCGTTATATTGATGATATTCTGCTGATCTGGCGAAATGATCATGATCTGAAACAATTCACCGAGTGGCTAAACACCAGAGACCGGTGGCTTAGATTTACACATACAGTTGACAACAACAGCATCGACTTCTTGGACCTCACCATCTATATTAAAGATGGAAAAGTAGAGACAAAAACCTTCCGAAAACCCACTGCTAAGAACAGCTTGTTATCCTACAAGAGTTACCATCCCCAACCATTGAGAGATAACCTGCCGTATAGTCAGTTCCGGAGACTTAAACGAAACTGCAGTCCGGAGACTGACTATAACAAACAGTCTAAGGAACTGAGTGACAGACTTCTAAAAAGGGAGTATAAACCCTCAACGATATCTAAATGTCGCAAAAGGGCTAAATACCAATCCAGAGATTGTCTCCTTGCAACTATCCAAAAAGCCCCAGAAGAAGATCTTATGACATGTGTCACGACTTTTGGACCAGCAACTTATCAAGTTAACAAATTGATTAATAAGAACTGGCACATACTAAACACAGGCAAATACAATTGGCCCAAGCCTCGCTTTGCCAATAGGCGCAAAAATAACCTCAGGGATCTGCTGGTACATACCCGCCCACGACAAAAAACTGTATTGAGACAAATCAGAGATCCACATATGACACCTGTAACAGGACATTATCCCTGCGGAACGTGTTTGGCATGTAAATCGACCACTACAACAAAAACTCTGCAATTGACTCCAACCTTCAGTTGGATTCAGAAACAACATGCCAACTGTAATTCATCACATGTGATTTACATGGTAACATGTTCCTGCGGAAGGAACTACATCGGGATGACCTGTAGGAAGGTCAAGTTACGAATTGGAGAACATAAGAGTAATATTCGACTCCAAAAGAATACAATCAAGCTCTGTTCTCATTTCATAGAGTTGGGCCACACCATGGAGGACTTAAAATGGACAGTCATTGAGAAATTACCAGAAGGGACCCCAAACGCTGAAAAAATTCTCTATGAGAAAGAGCAACGTTGGGTAGATCGCTTGAAGACAAATAAATATGGTCTGAATGATGACATCTCATGGCACCATTTTGCACGTTGATTTAATCACATTTGACTCCATCATACCACATTGCCTGAACCTTCCACCTCAAACCAATGATTGTATGATTTTGATTGATTTTTTCCAATTGTGATCCCAACATACGCAAAAAACATACCTATTGACTAAGCTTATTAGTGACTAGTGGGTTACCTGAGTCCAATTATACAGAATGAACCAACCACCTGTAACTATACGAGTTACTAGAGACAATAGTCTTTTGTCTATTTTTATTAATTGAATCCCTATTCATTACACTAGTATCCCACTCAATGAGTGTATATTTATAATAGACAAATAAGAGCCTTATGCCAATTCATGAATGTACACTCAATGAATGTATATTTATAATAGACAAATATGAGCCTTATGCTAATTCATTCCAATGCCTACACCCAATACATCATAGGGTAGGCAAAATATGAATTTCTGATTTTTGAGTTAGGCTCACGATATTAGTTTTTTGTACAACCATACACATATTAATTTTCAAGAGGTATTATTTGCCCTGTTTATAACCTGTAATTAATACAATTATTAGTAGGAGGAATCTACACGAGAGACTTTAAGCTCTGTACAGTCCTCTCTCTATGATTACACCAAGCACTCTAGAAAACCCCGTAGGAAGCATGGTTTCCGCGTCCAGAGGGCAGAGCCAGCACAAGACGCGGAACCTGCTTCCATCGCGGGTGAGAACTCAGAACTAAGCACCTTTCCCGACTTCAGTACTACAGTTAGATCGGGTGAAGTAACTTCGACTCTCTCCTTCTTTTCCCTCTATACTGCGTATTTAGCCTGGGACTATTTAGTCCGTTCCCTCTGAGGGAAAATATCAAGATCGCTTTTTAGGTAAGAGAAACCTTCACGTATATACGGGTTCGTTATTATGCAAAATACCCATTTTTACGCGTGTAATAATGTTTTGGCCGGTGTCCTTCTCTGCCCGTCTCTGCTTTCTCCCTTACTCACAGGTTCACGGAGAATTCACCAATATAGACAGGTAAACGAATTCCCATTACAATTGGTCTATTTTATATAGTGACTCACGATGGGCGTGTTTGTTTGGATTGATTCACGAACTAGCCTGGTGTACAACTAGTCCTTTTGCTATATAGATGATCATATGATATAAAAACATGCGTTATCCAGATTGAAACTTGGTGAAAAGTAAAACTAAGATTGTGTGTGCTTTTGAACATCCCAGGGTTAGCGATCACTATAAAATACTATCACGTTTCTTCGCCTACCTTTACTTAATGATTAGTATCAGTAGTGCGAGGTCTTGAATTGAAACTTGTAATTTGGCACATAAGGCGTAAACATTTTCTCAATTAATGTGCTATATTAGATGTACATAATCATGAAGTATTGCTCTCTTTTAATTCGCCACCAGCATTTCCTCTAACAGTAAGTGAATAAATATCACGCATGTAAATTACATATGCAATTACCACGATAAACTTAAATTACCCCATAATATATTTTTTGTTTGTTTCAAGAGTGGAATTAATTATGAACCACAGTGGGTAAGACTAAAACTTTAGAACCCGCTTCATACTACACAAATTGTGCTAGTACTTTTAATATTCAATGTTATATGTTTTTGTCCTGACGAAGGCTCCATAGACCCTTTTGGGCCCAGTGAGCTGAAACATGTCGACCTATGTAACCAAAAAGTGATATGCTTGTGACTCAATAACTCGGTCCGTATAGCATACCCATCTTCTATATTTTTAAATTAGTTGTCCAACAACAAAATAAAGTACGGGTGTTGCTTGGAGACTATTTTTATTTAAGAAAAACCTGTTTGTGGGGTTACACTTGGAGATCTCTGGAGACTACCACGTTACACCAGAGACTGCCTCGGGTGAGGCTGGCATGGTGCACGTTGTCAAACCCTATGATAAATGCCACAAAGCTAGTGTGGGGCGGAGAATCAAGATAAACCGCTTTTTAAATACACAGCGTTTATGAGGGTTTTTCAACTGATCTCCTGGCAACGTGGTTACAAGTGTCCTATCTACCTTTGATTAACTGCAGATGACCCGGAGAACTGATAGGACAATCATTCCTCCTTCCTTCTTGTGATAATTACGTACATGGAATATAACCAGTGCATAATATTCGTGAACACATGCATGAATGCATTTTTAGACAGCAAGTCATGTAAAAAGTGTGTACATAAATAAATAAATACACAAATATATACATTAATTACACTCAATACTTGAATAGAAAATATAATCATGCTGTTTTTTGTCCCGGTTTGAATACCTAAATTCACTCATAAAAACATGTACTGGAACCAATACTGCTAGTAAACAAAATGATTTATTTTATAAAACAGCAGTAACTTGCCCTCTGCCAATTTATATTTCCTTTTCCTTGTTGTTTCTATATGCTGAAATAGGTTAAAAAAAAAGAGACGTGCAGTATACCCCACTCTGTGTTAACTGGCCTAAGCTAAATAACTAAAACAAACAATAGGGGCTGGATGGGCGGTTTAGCTATGCTGTTGAGGAAAATTAGATAAAATCTAAAAAAGATCCAAGTAAATATATATATATATATATATATATATATATATATATATATATATATATATATATATATATATATATATATATATATATATATATATATATATATATATCAAAACAAAACCCTTTCAGGCATAGAGTGAGAGAAGGAGAGAACTCTGGGTAGTTCTCAAGTTTAGTTGGGAAGCACCCCCTGTCAGAGCACTCTCAACACCAGCCACACTCTCGATCTGCTCACCTCAAATGTCTGTTTTTCTATCAACGTTTTTAAGCATAGGATTAGAACAGTTCTATGCACGCCGAGATAGAAAATGACAACGTTTTTTGCGATTTATACAGCAATGTCTTTAAGCATAGGACTAGTACAGTGCTGTCCTTGCTGAGCTGTAAAATTACAAAAGCCATTTCTCACTCCAGGCACAATATTACAGCTTTGAATTAGTGAAATACCAACTCAAGCCAACCTGAAATGAGTATAAGCAACCCCTGACACAGTGTTTCGCGCTAATTAGAGCTCTTCAGAGAGGTATAGCTTTGTCCAGACACAAGGGAGCACCCAGAATTAAGTCAAAACAAAACCCTTTCAGGCATAGAGTGACGCATAAATTATGAAAAAAAGAAGGAGAGAACTCTGGGTAGTTCTCAAGTTTAGGTGGGAAGCAGTCCCTGTCAGAGCACTCTCAACAACAGCGACACTCTAGATCTGCTCACCTCAAATGTCTGTTTTTCTATCAACGTTTTTAAGCATAGGATTAGCACAGTGCTATCCACGCCGAGATAGAAAATGACAAAGTCTTTTGCAATTTATACAGCAAAGTCTTTAAGCATAGGACTAGTACAGTGCTGTCCTTGCCGAGCTGTAAAATTACAAAAGCCATTTATCACTCCAGGCACAATATTGCAGCTTGGAATTTGTGAAATACCAACTCAAGCCAACCTGAAATGAGTATAAGCAACCCCTGACACAGTGTTTCGCTCTAATTAGAGCTCTTCAGAGAGGTATAACTTTGTCCAGACACAAGGGAGCACCCAGAATTAAGTCAAAACAAAACCCTTTCAGGCATAGAGTGACGCATAAATTATGCAAAAAAGAAGGAGAGAACTCTGGGTAGTTCTCAAGTTTAGGTGGGGAGCACCCCCTGTCAGAGCACTCTCAACACCAGCGACACTCTAGATCTGCTCACCTCAAATGTCTGTTTTTCTATCAACGTTTTTAAGCATAGGATTAGCACAGTGCTATCCACGCCGAGATAGAAAATGACAAAGTCTTTTGCAATTTATACAGCAAAGTCTTTAGGCATAGGACTAGTACAGTGCTGTCCTTGCCGAGATGTAAAATTACAATAGCCATTTCTCACTCCAGGCACAATATTACAGCTTTGAATTAGTGAAATACCAACTCAAGCCAACCTGAAATGAGTATAAGCAACCCCTGACACAGTGTTTCGCTCTAATTAGAGCTCTTCGGAGAGGTATAGCTTTGTCCAGACACAAGGGAGCTCCCAGAATTAAGTCAAAACAAAACCCTTTCAGGCATAGAGTCACGCATAAATTATGCAAAAAAGAAGGAGAGAACTCTGGGTAGTTCTCAAGTTTAGGTAGGAAGCAGTCCCTGTCAGAGCACTCTCAACACCAGCGACACTCTAGATCTGCTCACCTCAAATATCTGGTTTTATATCAACGTTTTTAAGCATAGGATTAGCACAGTGCTATCCACGCCGAGATAGAAAATGACAAAGTCTTTTGCAATTTATACAGCAAAGTCATTAAGCATAGGACTGGTACAGTGCTGTCCTTGCCGAGCTGTAAAATTACAAAAGCCATTTATCACTCCAGGCACAATATTACAGCTTTGAATTAGTGAAATACCAACTCAAGCCAACCTGAAATGAGTATAAGCAACCCCTGACACAGTGTTTCGCTCTAATTAGAGCTCTTCAGAGAGGTATAGCTTTGTCCAGACACAAGGGAGCACCCAGACTTAAGTCAAAACAAAACCCTTTCAGGCATAGAGTGACGCATAAATTATGCAAAAAAGAAGGAGAGAACTCTGGATAGTTCTCAAGTTTAGGTGGGAAGCAGCCCCTGTCAGAGCACTCTCAACACCAGCGACACTCTAGATCTGCTCACCTCAAATGTCTGTTTTTCTATCAACGTTTTTAAGCATAGGATTAGCACAGTGCTATCCACGCTGAGATAGAAAATGACAAAGTCTTTTGCAATTTATACAGCCAAGTCTTTAACACTTGGATGCTATGGTATGTGGAGCAATTTACTGTATATTTCCATTGAAATGAATGGGCACTCCATGACGAGTTACCCTTGTCATTAGCATGGAAGTGGTTAAGCATAGGACTAGTACAGTGCTGTCCTTGCCGAGCTGTAAAATTACAAAAGCCATTTATCACTCCAGGCACAATATTACAGCTTTGAATTATATATATTGTATATATAATTGTATATATACATATATGCAATAAGCTTTTCAATGATATCATGGTTAAATTCAGTCATAGGTGTGATGGAAAAAATTCTTATTCACAATTAAAACCTACAGTTATTTAGTTAAATAGACTGACATGTAGTTCTTCCATGGCATTAAACCCCTTTGGGTGTTTGGTGTTGAGATTTAAAATGTATTGCATTTCCAATTTCCGAAGTGCCTTCTCTCTCGATCACACCCCTTTTATTGATTGGAATAGAATCTTTAAGGTAGTATTTAAGATCCTTGGGGTCCCCCGCATGTATTTCATTAAAATGGTGAGCCACCGGGAATGCTTGATCATTGTTTTTAATGGCCCTTATGTGCTGGAGCATCTTCTTGTGACCCTGTAGGATGGTACTACCTACATATTTCAGTTTACAAGGGCACTCCAGCACATAGACCACATGATCGGTTTTACGGTTGAACGCCTTGTCTACGGTTATTTATTTTTCCCCAAATGGAGTCTTATAGCTAGTCATAGTCGCGCCACATTGGCAAGCTTTACCAACATTACACCTGTAAAATCCCCATCTTTAGGACAACCATGTGCTTTTTGTTTGTGGGCCAATCAGGTCATTTTTAACTAGGACATCCTTCATAGATTTACCTCTGCAGTATGTTATTGCAGGTTGTTTGGGGACTGTGGCACCAATTACAGGATCTTGTCGGGTCAGGTGACAATTTTTCTTGATTATTTTTCTTACTGCGCCTTCCTGTTGATTGTATTTCAGGATGAACCTGAATTTATCAGGTGTATCTGTGGTCTCATTCTCAGTTGGGTTTGGCTTGAGAAGGGACACTATAGATTCCTGATTGCTTTTTTTGAGGGCAGTATCCAGACATTTTTTACTGTAAACCCTCTCACTGAATCTAGTTATACATTCACCCAGAGTTTTGTGTAGGTCCTTTTCATTGCTGCAAATGTGTTTAAGAAGCAATAGTTCACCATATGGTATACTCCGTTCCAGGTGCTCTGGATAGGCACTACTGCCATGCAAAGTGGCATTACCGGCTGTTGGTTATCTATGGAGTCATTCTCAACATATACTTCAACGTCCAGGAAATTCACAGCAATGTTGCTAATGCAAGCAGTAAAGTGTAAATTAAGTTTGTTCTTATTAATGTGATCAATTAATTTTTTTGCATCTGATTGTGTGCCTTGCCAGACCAAGAACAGGTCATCAATAAACCTCCACCACACCTTAACGCTCTTGGTCATTGCCTCATTATGTTCTTTCATGAGGACCAGCTCCTCCCACCAGCCCATGTGACGGCATGCATAGCTGGGGGAGAAGCTGGCTCCCATAGGTACACCCCTTGCTTGCTGGAAATAAGCATTTTTGAACATAAAAATATTTTTTGTTAGAGAACATTCCACCGTATTGATTAACATGCTGGTATGCTCCCCATAGACAGGACCCCTACGTGCTAGATAATATTGTAGGGCTCTGAGGCCATCCTTATGTCTAATCGACATATACAGTAAGGTCACATTAAGTGTGATGAGTAAATAATCACCACTCCATTCAAAACCAAGCATTTCTCCTAAAAAGTCCTCTGTATCCTTGATGGAAGATACCAATGTTTGGACATATTCCTGGAGAAAGAAGTCAACATATATTGGTGTTTTTTCAAAAATACTATTTCTGGCAGAAATGATCAGCCTGGATGGTGGTTTGCTGGTATGTTTGTGGATCTTGGGGGTGAAATACAATATTGGTGTTACCAGATTGTCATTCCTCAAATATTTGTATTCATCCATAGATTTCAATCCCATGTTTTTCCAGGCCGCCAATTTCATTTTAAATATCCCGTATACTGCTTTCAAAGTTTGTCTGTTGCTGCGTCAGTGACAAGTATTGTCATTTGGCTGATTCATTGCCTCATTGATATAATCGTCTAATTTCCATAAAACTACATTCCCACCTTTGTCAGCACTCCAGGCAACTATTTCACTGTTGTTTTTTCGTTTCATCATGAGTTGTAGTTCCCTTTTGTTCTTTTTATTTTTGTTTCTGTTTGCATTGTTGTTTTTATTTGTATTTGTTCTCTTAATTTTATATAAATATATATATTTTTTTTAATGGATCCAAAGCCATCTATCGCACAGGTCACAATGTGTTCAGTTGGATTCTCTTTTGTCTCAAACGACCACGGTGGACAAGGAGGTTCCCCATGGATCTATCCTTCGTCCCACCTTGTTTAACATATATGTGGCTCCCCTGGCTGGCATCATCAGAAGCTGCCAGTTTGATACAATATCTGACGCCCACGATACGCAGTTGATTTTTCCTGTAGAGGAAGATGTCACAATAACAAGGTATAAGTTTAAAAACTGCATTTCCACTATAGCAAGCTGGATGAGGAAGAATTTCCTTCCACTGAACTCCACCAAAACTGAGATATTGCTATTTGGGGCAGCAGAAGAGCTGTGGAATTCAGATTGGTGGCCTTCAGAACTGGGAGCGGCAGCTTCCCCAAAGAATTGGGCAAAGAATCTAGGCATTACAATCGACAACAAACTGTCGATGGAAGAACATATTAAATCACTCTCGGGCACCTGGTTTGGAACAATGAGGATACTTAGGAAGATATTCCCGTGGATCCCTCTTGCGGCCAGGCAGTCTCTGATTCATATTAAGAAAAAGGTGCTTGCAAGGGAATTTAGTTTTCCTATTTTTTTTAAACTTTCAACAAGGTGTTGGTATATGAAAATTCAGTACCAACTTGACCATTCACAAGCCTGTTTATATTTACAAAAACAAATTTATCATTTAAGAAAAAAGAAGAAGCATTCCAAATAGCAGTAGTCAAAATGGAACCAGGTAATTACTCAAAATAGTACAAGCTACACGGGAGGTAAAGTTTTCCGATTGTCTTTTTATATCAAATAAATCATAAAAAAGGGTACAGTTCTTTAAAAGCTGTGCAAATGCATCAAAAGAAAACAAGTGAACAAGACATGGATAAGTTAATTCTTGAGGATCACTTGCGTTGCAGACCACTCTTCAATAATCAAAAACAGCTGATCTTGAACATATACAATGATGTAGCTGTAACGATTTGATCACAAAGAAGGACAAGATGTGGACTCATGTGTCGACGTTTCGGCCTTATACTGGAAAAATCCTTAAGGCCATCCTCAGGACTCACAATCTTATAAAAAATTACCCTTTCCTGTAAAGAATACAATAATCTTATTATTACCTTATCTAGATTCAAAACAATTCAACAATGCAAAAACCCGTGCGCTGATAAAACCAGAAAGAAAATCTGGTGCATATTATTCTTCACGTTGAATTAAACATTGTATTCCTCTGCCAAAAAAACAAATTACTTTAAAGTACTTCACAAAAAATACATTGCAGATTTCTAGCGTTGGATTTACTAAACGCTAGATATATAGGTTTTATACACATGATCGTTTCTTATCCATATGTAACCTTAGGGGGTCTCCTTAGGATTAAAGAACATATTTGCAAAAATACTTTTTTTGTGCTATAGTCACAATTATGATCAAATGTATGTCATAGATTTGGCTAGATTGCTTAAAGTCATATATGCAACAAGAGGAAATTAGTTAAAAAAGCTTTTCTGGGAAACAGAGTAGATAAACCATAGTTGTATTTTATAGCGGTACCTTAGTCTGCACTTGCAGCAGACCGCGTGATCGATGTGGGACTTTTGGTTCAAAGTTATTCCTGCCGTTAGAAAAATCAATTTACACTTCTGACCAGATTAATCGTATTTACAGTTGATTATAAACATTAAAATTAAGAGCTGCGTATATACCTGTCGCAATGGCGAAATTCTTAGATTGGTTTGTAGATGGCGTGCTTAGTTCACATCCACAGTCAGAGCCTAATGAAAAAGTCAATTTTTAGCGGTGTGTTCATTATTGTCACAGGGACACTCTAAATATTTGTAAAGTGCAGAAATTATTGATTACGTATAGTTTTGCAACATTGTCACAACTAATGTTGCCTGTCATGGTGAGTTTCAGAAGGTAATTTATTAAGATAAAAGTGCATTCATCTGCGAACGTGGTTAAATTATATTAAACACTAGTAGTGCTAGTGATGTTGCCGTCTGAACCACCTATTATTCAGCAAACATTGTGATAAAACGTTTCTAATTCTCACTATTGTACAAACTTATATTACGAAAAAGGACGATAAGTTAACTCTCAATACCGGTACCTGTCTCTTATTGACAAGACCGGAGACTAACAGTAGTCTCACTAACCTTTATATTTAGTGCCGTAATGACTATAGTTGCATGAGTAAGACGGAAATAAATTTGGCACCGAGAAAGGGGGAGGTTAACTTACTTTTTGCTTCTCCAGTGACTTCAAACAAAGTAACAATCGTCGTGGCGTAGTCTCACGAGAACGTATGACAAACGGGACAACGCCTGTGTTGGTTTTATAGCGAAAGATGAACCTGCCTTCCTAGTTAAGGGAAAGGGTCGGCCATATTGTAACGATGTTTTGTACTCTAATACCTATCTTTCAGTCCTAAATACGTGTTATTCGGATAGAGAAAAACAATATATCAATATATTTGTATATTGCTTCGATATCCTTGCCTGATAAATAATATTGAATGCTTATTAAATTTTGTACGAAAAACTTGTGAAAACGTTCGCATGGATGTAAAACGTTAAACAGAACCGAATGTTACTTATATATTATGGTTATACATATTGTATGTCTGACTGATAACCTGTTATGTCCTGTTGTCTCAAGAGGTTTCTTAGTGATGATGTAATACTCGAGGACAGACTCCTCAATTATTCACATTGTTGCATTAAACATATATATAAACACACGAAAAATCAGGAGTCTGGTGTCTCAATGTGTACTGTCAACTTACGTAGTTGCTCACATTCTTGCTCTTAAATATACTTTTCTCCGTATGTATTTTATATTTCGTAAATGATATTAGGAACATGAAAGAGAACCTATTCCAGAGTACTCTCCCTTAAAACAATTTATCACAGTTTTACTCAAAGATCTTAGTCTTCCGAATCATTCTTTCACATTTTATGTACCTATTATATCTGTCTACCACAATGGTGCTCACAATCTAGTTGTTTCAGAAATTGATAAACTCTTAGCTAGAATATGTATTACACCCTAGACTCGATTCATAAGTTACAGAGTTGTTGTTAAAGTAATCTACTCAGAGAGTATTTGAGCAGCAGAGCTGAATTTATGCCGGATTGTAAAAGGACCCATATATAACTGGTGGCTAGACAGTGTCGTAATTAGCTAAGGCATGCCAGTGTATGCCACTCTGTGGTTGAATTTAAACCCTGTTTGATGCTATTGGTTACCTCAATCCAACGATTTTCTTTTAGAGTTAGCATATGGTCCACATTCTTTTGTCTGATAGTAGGTTTAACTATTTCAATCACCCACCACTCCATTTCGTTTTCTCTATGTTTCATGGATATATAGTGATCCATCAATGGTGCATTTTCTGTCCTACATCGTATGCGTGATTGGTGCTGCAGTATCCTTTGTTTGACCATCTGGGTGGTTTTCCCTATATAGGGTAAACCACACGGGCATCTCACACAATAAACCACGTTTGTAGTTCTACAATTGGAGAATACTTTAAGTTCTGTTGTTTTTTCCATAAGAGTTCCTTGTGGTTTCGCAGGCTTTGCAGCTATTGCATCTGTAATGCCCCTTTATTGGCACTAGTTGATGCATATTATCCACAATGTTGGTGTCTCTCGGTTGGTCATAGGCTCGAACCAGCCTATCTCTTAAATTTTGTCCTCGTTTGAATGCAAACATGGGTTTCTCTTGTAGTTCTGGTTGATTGTTAAGCAAGGACCAGTTTTTTGTTATTATTTTCTTCAGTTGTTGTGTTTTTGTCCCATATGTAGTTACACATATCAGTGTCCTTGGGATAGTCTTGTTTTTATTCTCTAAAAGGGCTTCCCGGTTGTTATACCAGGCCCTTTTGAGCGATAGTTTCAGAAGTTTATTCGGGTAACCTCTTGACGCCAATTTGATTTTCAGTTTCTTTGCTTCAAAGAAGTAATCTGTGCGTCTTGAACAATTCCGCCTTAATCTCAAGAATTGCCCAAATGGCAGACCATCTTTTAGGGCCTTAGGATGGTGGCTTGTATATTTTAATAAGGTGTTTCTGGCTGTAGGTTTTGTATAAAGGGTGGTATACAATCCATTATCCTCTCCTACTTTGATGGTGATATCTAGAAAGTTCATTTCTGCAGAATTTCTTTCTATTGTGAATTTAAGATTGGAATTTCTCACATTCAACCATTGATGAAATTCAAATAGGAGCTCAGTTGTACCCTTCCATATCATGAAAATATCGTCGATATATCTGAGCCAACATGATATGTTGGCTAGATATGGATTTAGTGCATTGTTGACAAATTGTTCCTCAAAGTGTGCTACATAAATATTTGCTATGTCGGGGGCATAAACCGCCCCCATCGCAACACCTTTAAGCTGTTTATAAAAGGATTTTTCATAGACAAAAAAATTCTCGCACATAGAAATCTTTATGCAAATAGCTATAAAATCTGTGGGTACAGGATGGGGAGCCGTGCGTGTGTTGAGTACATCTTCAAGGTGGGTGCGCACTTCCATTTGTGGAATATTTAAGTATAAACTCTCTATATCCATTGTTGCCATGATCTCCTCATCTGGGTTAAAGGGATGGTTCTCTAGTTTATTGATAACCGCAGTGGTATCTTTAATGTAACTGGTTGCACCTGTTGCAAAAGGTTTAATGAAGAAGTCAGCGTATTCTGCAAGGGGTTTTAGCAGGGAGTTGCAACCCGAGACTATTGGTCTTCCGGGTGGGTTTTGTGCGTCTTTGTGCACCTTCGGCAAGATGTAAATCGCCGGAACTGTTGGTGCCTGTTTCATCAAAAAAGAGGCTTCCTTCTCACTTAGCCAACCACCCTCAAGGCCTCTTTTACTTAAGGAGGCAATTTCTTTTTCAAGTCTTTTAGATGGATCTGATGTTAAATGTTGGTAGTTGGTCTTACTATTCAGTTGTTTTAGCATCTCAGTTCTATAAGCTTCATTATCCCAAAGGACTATCCCCCCACCCTTATCGGCTGGCTTGATTATGGTGTTATTAAGGGATTGCAGTTTTTTGAGGACTTGATGTTCCTCTTTGTTCAAATTATTTCTGATGTAGGTAGATTTTTTGAACAAATTCTCTGTTTCTTTCAAAACAGCATTTTCAAAGACTAATATTTCTTTAGCTATTACATTGTTTGGAGGGAAAAAATTGATGGATTGTGTAAACCAGTAATACTTGTGTCTGTGTTAGATGGTTTATTGAAGAAAAAATTCTTTAATCTTATTGTACGAAAGAACTTATAGAGTTCAAGCTTTGTCTGAAATAGGTTGTTCCTATTGGTTGGTACAAATGAGAGACCTGCGGATAGAACCGATATCTCTGTCTCACTCAATTGATGTTTTGAGAGATTAAAAATGGGAATGATTTTATTGGCATCCATCTCTATTCTCACTGTATCTACCACTCGTAGTGCTGGTTGCGAGTTTGTCTCTGGCCTGGTGTATATTGGTTTCGGTACCAACTCCGTCTCGATGATCTGCCTCTCCGGGGTGGCCCGGTTCCTCTCTGGCCCCTCGCTAAAAAAGATTGCCGGGAGGTTGATCAATATGTTGGCTCAGATATATCGACGATATTTTCCTGATATGGAAGGGTACAACTGAGCTCCTATTTGAATTTCATCAATGGTTGAATGTGAGAAATTCCAATCTTAAATTCACAATAGAAAGCAATTCTGCAGAAATGAACTTTCTAGATATCACCATCAAAGTAGGAGAGGATAATGGATTGTATACCACCCTTTATACAAAACCTACAGCCAGAAACACCTTATTAAACTATACAAGCCACCATCCTAAGCACCTAAAAGATGGTCTGCCATTTGGGCAATTCTTGAGATTAAGGCGGAATTGTTCAAGACGCACAGATTACTTCTTTGAAGCAAAGAAATTGAAAATCAAATTGGCGTCAAGAGGTTACCCGAATAAACTTCTGAAACTATCGCTCAAAAGGGCCTGGTATAACAACCGGGAAGTCCTTTTAGAGAATAAAAACAAGACTATCCCAAGGACACTGATATGTGTAACTACATATGGGACAAAAACGCAACAACTGAAGAAAATAATAACAAAAAACTGGTCCTTGCTTAACAATCAACCAGAACTACAAGAGAAACCCATGTTTGCATTCAAACGAGGACAAAATTTAAGAGATAGGCTGGTTCGAGCCTATGACCAACCGAAAGACACCAACATTGTGGATAATATGCATCAACTAGTGCCAATAAAGCGGCATTACAGATGCAATAGCTGCAAAGCCTGTGAAACCACAAGGAACATTAAAAGCTCCACTCTTATGGAAAAAACAACAGAACTTAAAGTATTCTCCAATTGTAGAACTACAAACGTGGTTTATTGTGTGAGATGCCCGTGGGGTTTACCCTATATAGGGGAAACCACCCAGATGGTCAAACAAAGGATACAGCAGCACCAATCACGCATACGATGTAGGACAGAAAATGCACCATTGGTGGATCACTATATATCCATGAAACATAGAGAAAACGAAATGGAGTGGTGGGTTATTAAAGTAGTTAAACCTACTATCAGACAAAAGAATGTGGACCATATGCTAACTCTAAAAGAAAATCGTTGGATTGAGGTAACCAATAGCATCAAACAGGGTTTAAATTCAACCACAGAGTGGCATACACTGGCATGCCTTAGCTAATTACGACACTGTCTAGCCACCAGTTATATATGGGTCCTTTTACAATCAGGCATAAATTCAGCTCTGCTGTTCAAATACTCTCTGAGTAGATTACTTTAGCAACAACTCTGTAACTTATGAATCGAGTCTAGGGTGTAATACATATTCTAGCTAAGAGTTTATCAATTTCTGAAACAACTAGATTGTGAGCACCATTGTGGTAGACAGATATAATAGGTACATAAAATGTGAAAGAATGATTCGGAACACTAAGATCTTTGAGTAACACTGTGATAAATTGTTTTAATGGAGAGTACTCTGGAATAGGTTCTCTTTCATGTTCCTAATAGTATTTACGAAATATAAAATACATACGGACAAAAGTATATTTAAGAGCAAGAATGTGAGCAACTACGTAAGTTGACAGTACACATTGAGACACCAGACTCATGATTCTTCGTGTGTTTATATATATGTTTAATGCAACAATGTGAATAATTGAAGAGTCTGTCCTCGAGTATTACATCATCACTAACAAACCTCTTGAGACAACAGGACATAACAGGTTATCAGTCGGACATACAATATGTATAACCATAATATATAAGTAACATTCGGTTCTGTTTAACGTTTTACATCCATGCGAACGTTTTCACAAGTTTTTCGTTCAAAATTTAATAAGCATTCAATATTATTTATCAGGCAAGGATATCGAAGCAATATACAAATATATAGATATATTGTTTTTCTCTATCCGAATAACACGTATTTAGGACTGAAAGATAGGTATTCGAGTACAAAACATCGTTACAATATGGCCGACCCTATCCCTTAACTAGGAAGGCGGGTTCATCTTTCGCTATAAAACCAACACAGGCGTGGTCCCGTTTGTCATACGTTCTCGTGAGACTACGCCACGACGATTGTTACTTTGTTTGAAGTCACTGGAGAAGCAAAAAGTAAGTTAACCTCCCCCTTTCTCGGTGCCAAATTTATTTCAGTCTTACTCATGCAACTATAGTCATTACGGCACTAAATATAAAGGTTAGTGAGACTACTGTTAGTCTCCGGTCTTGTCAATAAGAGACAGGTACCGGTATTGAGAGTTAACTTATCGTCCTTTTTCGTAATATAGGGTTGTACAATTGTGAGAATTAGAAATGTTTTATCACAATGTTTGCTGAATAATAGGTGGTTCAGACGGCAACATCACTAGCACTACTAGTGTTTAATATAATTTAACCACGTTCGCAGATGAATGCACTTTTATCTTAATAAATTACCTTCTGAAACTCACCATGACATGCAACATTAGTTGTGACAATGTTGCAAAACTATACGTAATCAATAATTTCTGCACTTTACAAATATTTAGAGTGTCCCTGTGACAATATTGAACACACCGCTAAAAATTGACTTTTTCCATTAGGCTCTGACTGTGGATGCGAACTAAGCACGCCATCTACAAACCAATCTAAGAATTTCACCATTGCGACAGGTATATACGCAGCTCTTAATTTTAATGTTTATAATCAACTGTAAATACGATTAATCTGGTCAGAAGTGTAAATTGATTTTTCTAACGGCAGGAATAACTTTGAACCAAAAGTCCCACATCAATCACGCGGTCTGCTGCGAGTGGAGACTAAGGTACCACTATAAAATACAACTATGGTTTATCTACTCTGTTTCCCAGAAAAGCTTTTCTAACTAATTTCCTCTTGTTGCATATATGACTTTAAGCAATCTAGCCAAATCTATGACATAAATTTGATCATAATTGTGATTATAGCACAAAAAAAGTCTTTTTGCAAATATGTTCTTTAATCCTAAGGAGACCCCTTAAGGTTACATATGGATAAGAAACGATCATGTGTATAAAACTTATATATCTAGTGTTTAGTAAATCCAACGCTAGCAATCTGCAATGTATTTTTTGTGAAGTACTTTAAAGTAATTTGTTTTTTTGGCAGACGAATACAATGTTTAATTCAACGTGAAGAATAATATGCACCAGATTTTCTTTCTGGTTTTATCAGCACACGGGTTTTTGCATTGTTGAATTGTTTTGAATATAGATAAGGTAATAATAAGATTATTGTATTCTTTACAGGAAAGGGTGATTTTTTATAAGATTGTGAGTCCGGAGGATGGCCTTAAGGATTTTTCCAGTGTAAGGCCGAAACGTCGACACATGAGTCCACATCTTGTCCTTCTTTGTGATCAAATCGTTACAGCTACATCATTGTATATGTTCAAGATCAGCTGTTTTTGATTATTGAAGAGTGGTCTGCAACGCAAGTGATCCTCAAGAATAAACTTATCTATGTCTTGTTCACTTGTTTTCTTTTGATGCATTTGCACAGCTTTTAAAGAACTGTACCCTTTTTTATGATTTATTTGATATAAAAAGACAATAGAAAAACTTTACCTCCCGTGTAGCTTGTACTATTTTGAGTAATTACCTGGTTCCATTTTGACTACTGCTATTTGGAATGCTTCTTCTTTTTTCTTAAATGATAAATTTGTTTTTGTAAATATAAACAGGCTTGTGAATGGTCAAGTTGGTACTGAATTTTCATATACCAACACCTTGTTGAAAGTTTAAAAAAAATAAGAAAACTAAATTCCCTTGCAAGCACCTTTTTCTTAATATAACACAGCCCAAGCTCGCAAGGGTTTATTGGGTCACCCACCTTTTTTCAATAGTCTCTGATTCAGTCACTTTTGATTAGTCGACTAGACTATGCCAACTCCCTACTTGTAGGAATTAGGGAAGACCTTGTATCAAAACTGCAGGTGGTCCAAAACACGGCAGCCCGTCTAGGCCTGAATAAGCCAGCACGTACACCCTCTGCTCCTCTCTCACATCAACTGCACTGGCTCCCCATCAGGAAACGGGCCATCCTTAAATTGGTATGTGTGGTCTTTAAGTCTTTACAGAGGATCGGCCCTGCCTATTTAAAAAAAAAACTTGAATGGTACCGACCAAAGCACCAGTTAAGATCTAGTAATTGATCTCTACTGTGTACTCAGAGAATCAGAAAGGTCAAAATTGGCGGCCAGGATTTTTCTTATCTCGCCCCCAGCACTGGAATAGGCTCCCGGAGGATATTCGGGCCTGTTCTACATTCGCACAGTTCAAGAAGCTTTTCAAAACGTCTACTGCCCTTTTGGAGTCCCTTTCTCAGGCGCCGAGAGATCCCTCTGGGGATTTGTTGCGCCATACAAATGAGTAAATAAATAAATACATGCATACATACATATATATATTTCACTCGTACAAAACGATTGAAATTCCTCCAATACAGTTAATTGTACTAACTATAACTCGCGTGCCCGCAATCCACTGCTGATAATGTCACATATTACATAATTCATGACATGGTCAGTGACATCACTGATGACATCTCAAATGACATCACTGATGACATCACTGATGACATCATCCAGTGAATGCGGTTTGGTTTGTTATTTAAATATGTATTATATATATACTAATCTACATTGAAGAATTAGTGGATGTATACGTGTTTGGATGGAGGATTTAGTAGCACTGTGACTGATTGTCTAAATGAGTAATTTAAAGTGTCTCACTAAATATATGGGGTAGTGATTAAACTGTGTGAATACCTGATAAAGTACAACTAACTATAACTTGGGAATTTCAATGGTTTTGTACAAGTGAAATGTCTAGCTAACTATAACACCCCTGAAACCTATGTTTTTTTCAGTAAATTTCTAAGGTTTTTAAATGCTAATTCCTAACTATAACACGCCTGAAACCTATGGTTTTTCAGTGAATTTCAAAGGTTTTTTAAATGCTAATTCCTAACTATAACATATCTCAAACCTATGTTTTTTTAGTGAATTTCAAAGTTTTTTTAAATGATAATTTTTAAATATATTTATTCTTTTTTTTCTTTATTTTCTAGCTATATGTTTTTAGATATGTTATTTTTTAAATTACATTACATTTGTATTTTTTTTCATAAAAATATTTTTTTTTCATTATTTTATATTGTTTTTAATATACTTAAATTATTTGTATTCTTTTTTTTCCTTTTTTTGGAGTCGTGCACTCTCAGCGCATCCTACTCGTTTAGTGCGCAAAATTTGTCCACCATTTTAGGGTTGTTGTCTAGGATCCGCGTAGGGTGTACGAGGGGTCCGACTATTCCAAAGCGGTTGCTACGCGACTTGTGCGCGACTTCTGGCGCATACGCGAGATGTACAAATTACGCAACCTGATGGACGCGCGGTAGCGCATGACATCATATGCATATTGGACGCTGTGGGTGAGCGACTCCCATGATTTCTTAAATGTCAAAAAAGTTATTTACACATACTTTAATATAAATATTAAGACAAGAGATTATCTGAGGTTATAAAAATAATATTGTTTAACTATCTTAAAAAGTATATAATTTTTTAATGCGCCAAGTCGTGCTGAGTGCGAGCATGGTGCGAGGTCGGTGCGTGCTGAGTGCGCGCATCCTACGCACATCCTACGCTCAACCCATGTAACCTTAAAAAAACATATTTGATTGGTTCATTACACTTCCTATTGAAACTATTGAAAGACCCCACCCATTTCAATCACTCTTCTTCGAACTTTTCTTTGGGAAAGACCTCCTAAGAAGATCTGCTCTTTTTCGCTGATTGCAAACTTGATTGACCACATCATCTTGAGAATGGCTACAAATCCTGCTTCTTCATCAGATTCTGAATAGTCTAGCAGCCAGGAATTTGTTCCAGAACCTCCCCCTCCAGAGAGGTTTTCATCTATAGTGTGGAAGTTTTTCAAATTCCCACCTGGACCAAAAAAGGTCATTGCGAGCTAAGTAACATGCAGAATCTTCAAAGCGGTCCTCTCTAGAGTAAATCCCAACGAAAAATACTCGTGTGGGGCTGCGAGCATGAAAACTCATTTGCAGACAGACACACCATCCAGTTAACCTGGCACGAGAGGAGATGAGAAGACTACAACAAAATGCTCATGCACCACCAGCTGTACCAAGAACATCTGGGACAGTACCCTCAACTTCGAGTTCATCACCAGATATCCGTCCCCAGTTCGCATGACTCAGGATGAGTTGTGTAACATGCGGACGTCTCATTTGTTATGGTGAACAATCGGTGGACCTTGTTTGTCGGGCTATCAACAATCATCATTGTTAGGTTTTTTTTCTCCTTAGAGTTTTTGGTTCTGTTCGTCCTGAAAATCATTAAAAAAAACACAAAAAAAAGAAAAAAAAAAGAAAAAAAGTTATTTTCAGAACTAACTACTCTGGTTAAAGAAAGAGCGTCACTAGTATGCTACTTTATGAAAGTTTAAATGAATGTATGAGTAGTGCATAATTGACTGAAAAAATACATTTGTGATGTGTGGTGAATGCATAAGTGCAGAATCCTAAGGAAGTGCTGCAGCATGACACTGTTTAACTACAGCAATTACAGGGATGCAACATATTCATATATATATATATATATATATATATATATATTGCAGGTCTGTGCTTCCCTCTGCACATCAGCTTAAACTGCAGCCATGTGGTGACACAGGCACCCTTGCACCATGGTGCAAGGATGTCTGTGTCATGTGGACATTGTTTTTGTACAGGAAGGGACACCTTCCTGCACAGAAATAATTAGTAACGGCATTTTTCTCCTTCAATATATGCTGTGCATTGTAGCATATATTGAAAGTGAAAAAATTAGAAGTGAAAACAATTCTCCTTGTTGTGCCTTGCTACACCAATTGGAGGATGGTGCTGACTGAATGATTACAGTTCTACAAGGAGAGTGCCTGACTGAATTTAGAAGTGCTTGAGTTTTAACACAGCAAATGGATGAGTACATACTGCTAAATGGATACCTACAACAGTGCAAGAACAGTGACAGAGTGTTTGGTGGAAGTGTAAGGATACAGACTGAAGATGTGAAAGACAAGTGTACAGGTGGATAGAATACTGCATGCATAGTGCACAGAGGTTTGAAGCAGTCCATGTTCTAAGGCCACCTTTGCTGCATCAGTACTTGGGTACTGACTGAATGATTACAGTTCTGCAAGGAGAGTGCTTGATTGAATTTATAACTGCTTCAGTTCTGGTGCAGTGACTAGATTCACAATTATTGCTGAATGGGTCACTGCAACAGCTGTGCCAGAGTGTTTGTGGAAGTGTAGGGATACAGACTGGGGAATTGAAGATGTGAAAGACAAGTGTGCAGGTGGATAGAAGACTGCATGCATAGTGCACAGGGCTTTGAAGCAGTCCATGTCTTAAGTCCTACTTCACTGCATCAGTACTTGGGTACTGACTGAATGATTACAGTTCTTCAAGGAGAGTGCCTGACTGAATTTCTAAGTGCTTGAGTTTTAACGCAGTGAATGGATTAGTATATACTGCTGTATGGATCACTACAACAGTGCAAGGGCAGTGACAGAGTCTTTGGTGGAAGTGTAAGGATACAGACTTCTGCAAAGGTTGTTTATCATATCGTCCTCCGTTTCCTGTTGGAAACAACTGAGGGAAACAACAAGCTTCTAAGCTTTCTTCCCATACACTCATGGGACTTCCCTTTGCTTCCTTCATTTGGAATAACTCAATTGTATTCCCCATCACTTCTTTGGAATGAAGTGGATGAACACTGTAATGTTTATAGATTTCTTCAGTTCTGGACAAATCCACTTTTTCAATTTGTCCAGTTGACGAATCAGGATCTTCTTCTAAAGGTATTTCTTCTTCTCCAACATACACATTTTTATAGTACTGATTATTTTTTACCAGATACAACGTTGCCTTTTTCACTTTCCTAACATCCACTAGTTCTTGCCAGAGTTTCTTACTTTTAGTAGGAACGCCATTAACTAGAATAACTAGAGGTTCATCTTCTACATTTTCTACACCAACTGTTTCAATATTGTTCATTAAATTAGGGGCAAATATACAACTCTTCCCTTTAATCCTCTCTGTAAATCTGAAAGAGGCAATTTACCTGTCTTAGGCTCCATACGAACAATAGCCTGAAATGGATCCACACATTGAATAAGAATAGACTCATATGTATTTAATCTAATAGTTCAGAAGGAATATTTACCAACTCAAGATTATTATGCACAGCTCTACCAGGCATTTTGTTCTCGTCTAATTTGTTATTATAACAATATTTACAAATACGTTGATCAGAATCCAATACAAAACAATTCTCTACCAACAAATAAGTTGCAAATTCCTTCCACTCATTATTATTTTCTCTTTAAATTTTTAAATACAGATCAACAGTCCTAGTCTGATTTTTATAATGAGTTTGTCGACAACAAATACAAGAATAATATGGCCTTTCACCTGAAATCACCTTACACTTCGTAATTTCTTGCTCAAAATTTTTTGTACTAGAATGTTGTACATTCTCTTCCACATTTCCTTCTATTAATGTATCAGTTTCTGCACTGTCTTGCTCAGGACCAAAGTAACTAAACTCAATTTCTTCACAAACATTCACTATATCTGATACTGATTAACGCAAAAGAGCACTGTTCAACTTTTTTAGCATTAGTGCTGCACTTTTTGCATAATACAATGTTTTGACTAATTTCCTCATTTGAGTATTATGTACTGCTAACCTCCTGAAATGGTGAAAAACACTTTGACATACTTTTCTAGAAAGACAAGCCAAAGAATAACCTTGCAAACCAGTATTTTCTCTCACTGTGCAAGAGTCTAGTCCTTGCAACATCTTAATCTTTTGTTTAACACTTTTCTAAGTATACTCACGTAAAAAATTGCATAAAAAATCAATGGATTCCTGTTGTATACTACAAATACTACTGCAATTGCAAGTGTACATTGGAGCTCTAGGATGTCTCCCTAAAACTTCATCAGCTAACACCTCTTCTGCATTTCTGGGAACAATTTTCTCTTTCTCAATAGGGCATCCATTTCTAACCTCATAAGCTCGACCACTAGTGTCAACTGCATGCAACAAATCATTACTCTGAAGATAACTCTCTTCATTAAAAAAAAGGCTCAGAACTTGAATTGTGTTTACATTCACCCAAAAAACATCAGAAAAATTAGTTCTGTTAATTATTTTTCTCCACTTTTCGCCTTCATTAAATTGATTGGTGTATCTAGTGATCGAATTCTATTGATTATTAAAATAAATAATTTATTTTTAATTCAAAAGACTTCTCAACAATACTTTCAATATATTTCTTCTTATAAAATGCTGATTTTCCTTTACATTTCTTCATATCCTTGAATAATTTTAAGACAACTCTATTGTAAAATATTCTTTTTTAAATTTGTGCGGAAATTGATTCTTCCTCCTTTTACTATACAGAGTTTCTTTAGAACATGATTTCCCTTAATTTATGTTTTTTCTCTGTTCTTTCTTTTTTGTTGCAGATACATTCTTTTTATTGTTCACATTCTCCACACTATTCCTAGTGTTTGATAGTTTTTTATAGAAAATCCTCTTGTTCTATTGCCAGGAGTTTTTTTTCTTTTTCACCACACGTTGTTCCGGTAAACCTCGTGGATGACTTCTCTTGAAATGATAAGCTTTTTTATGTTCACTCCTCTTTTCACTTTTTGAAGGCATGATGAATTTCTTTTAGTATTGATAAATAGAATCTGTTATAAAAAATATATGTTATAAAATAAATATATAACATATACTAATCTATTACTAAACAAATTACAATCTACAATGACTAAGTATAGAAAACAAGTGTGTAACTGATAACAGAAGTGCATACATACTGCATAGGAGTTTCAGAACTACATCTGCAAGAAGAGCACCTGAATACATTTATAAGTGGTTGGATTTTGGAGCAGTAAATAGATTAGTACATGGTGCTAAATGCATCAGTAGAGCAGTACAAGGGGAGACACAGAGTATTTGCTGCAACATCATGGATACTAACTGGTGAATTGAAGGTGTGAAAGACAAGTGTGCACGTGGAAAGTAGACTGCATGCATACAACATAGGGGTTTGAAGCAGTCCGTGTCCTAAGGCCTACTTCGCTACATGAGTACTTGGGTACTGAGTGCATGATTACAGTACTGTAAGGAGAGTGTCTGAGTGAATCTATAAGTGCTTGAGTTTTAGCGCACTGAATGATTTGTACATACCACTGAATGGGTCACTACAACAGTGCAATGGCAATGACAGAGTGTTTGCTGGAAGTGTAAGGATACAGACTGGGGAATTGAAGATGTGAAAGACAAATGTGCAGGTGGATAGAAGACAGCATGCAAAGTGCATAGGGGTTTGAAGCAGGCCATCTGCTAAGGCCTGGCTCACTGCATGAATACTTGGGTACTGACTGAAGGATTACAGTTCTGCAAGGAGAGTGCCTGACTGAATTTACAACTGTTTGAGTTTTAGAGCATTGAATGGATTACTACAAACTGATGAATGGCTCACTGCAACAGCAGTGACAGAGTGCTTGGTGGAAGTGTAAGGATACAGACTGGGAAATTGAAGATGTCAAAGACAAGTGTGCAGTTGGATAGAAAACTGCATGCATAATACATAGGGGTTTGAACCAGTCCATGTCCAAAGGCCTACATCGCTGCATCATTGCTTTGCACTGATTCAATGATTACAGTTCTGCAAGAAGAGTGCCTCACTGAATTTATAAATGCTTGAGTTTTAGCGCAGAGACTGCATTAGCACATACTGATGAATGGGTCACTACAACAGTGCAACAGAAGTGACAGAGTATTTAGTGGAAGTATAAGGATACAGACTGGGGAATTGAAGATGTGAAAGACAAGTGTGCAGGTGGATAGATGACTGCATGCATAATGCATAGGAATTTGAAACAGTCCATGTCCTAAGGCCTACTTCGCTGCATGAGTACTTGGGTAGAGACTGAATGATTACAGTTCTGCAAGGAGACTGTCTGACTGAATTTATAAGTGCTTGAGTTTTAGCGCAGTCAATGGTTTAGTACATACTGCTGAATGGGTCACTACAACAGTGCACCAACAGTGACAGAGTATTTATTGTAAGTGTAAGGAAAGGGACTGGGGAATTGGAGATGTGAAAAATAAATGTGCAGGTGAATAGACGACTGCGTGCATAGTGCATAGGGCTTTGAAGCAGTCCATGTCCTAAGGCCTACTTCACTACATGAGTACATGCACAGTGACTGAATGATTAGTACTACAATGAGAGACACTGGGTGAATTCATAATTGATTGAGTTTTACATTAATGAATAGATTAGTACATGGTACTGAAAGAGTCACTATAGGATTGCAAGAGCAGTCACAGGGTGTTTGCTGGAGTGTATGGATACTGACTAGGGGGTTGTAGGCCTGAAACACAAGTTTGAAGGTGGTTAGACCACTACATGCACAGTGCATAGGAGTTTGAAGCACTCTGTGCCCTAAAGCCAGGTTCCCTCCATGAGTACAGGCCTTCAGACTCAATGATTATACTACTATAAGGAGAGACAGTGAGTAAATTTATAATTGATTGAGCTTTCGTTTAGTGAATGTATCAGTATATGGTACTGACAGAGTCACTATGGGATTGCAAGAGCAGTCACAGGGTGTTTGCTGGAGTGTATGTATACTGACTTGGGAAATGTAGGTCTGAAATACAAGTGTGAAGGTCGTTAGACCACTACAATCATAGTGCATAGGAGTTTGAACCAGTCCATGCCCTAAAGCCTGACTCACTGCATGAGTGCATGCATCACAAATTGAATGATTACAGTACTATAAGGAGAGACAGTGGATGAATTCATAATTGGTTGAGTTTTACTTTAGTGAATGAATTAGTGCATGGAGCCGAAAGGGTCACTATAGGATTGCAAGAACAGCCACAGGGTATTTGCTGGAGTATATGGATACTGAATGGGGAATTGTAAGCCTGAAACACAGGTGTGAAGGTGGTTACACCGCTACATACATAGTGCATAGGAGTTTGAAGTACTCCCTGACCTGAAGCCTGGCTCATTGCATGAGTACATGCATGCTGACTGAATGAATACAGAACTATAAGGAGAGACACTGGGTGAAATCATAATTGATTGAGTTTTAGTTTAGTGAATGCATTAGTATATGGTACTGAAAGAGTCACTATGGGATTGCAAGAGCAGTCACAGGGCGTTTGCTGGAGTGTATGGATACTGACTGGGGAATCGTAGGCCTCAAACACAAGTGTGAAGGTGGTTACACCACTACATGCATAGTGCATAGGAGTTTGAAGCACTCCGTGACCTGAAGCCTGGCTCATTACATGAGCACATGCACAGTGACTGAATGATTACAGTACTATAATGAGAGACACTGAGTGAATTCATAATAGATTGAGATTTAGTTTAGTGAATGCATTAGTATATGGTACTGAAAGAGTCACTATGGGATTTCAAGAGCAGTCACAGGGTGTTTGCTGGAATGTATGGACACTGACGCGGGAATTGTAGGCCTGAAACACAAGTGTGAAGGTGGTTAGACCACTACATGCATAGTGCATATGAGTTTGAAGCACTCCGTACCCTAAAGCCTGGCTCACTCCATGAGTACATGCATACTGACTGAATGAATACATTACTATAGGGAGAGACAGTGGGTGAAGTCATAATTGGTTGAGATTTACTTTAGTGAATGGATTAGTACATGGAGCTGAAATGGTCTCTATGGGATTGCAAGAACAGCCACCGAGTGTTTGCTGGAGTATATGGATACTGAATGGGGAATTGTAAGCCTGAAACACAGGTGTGAAGGTGGTTACACCGCTACATACACAGTGCATAGGAGTTTGAAGCACTCCGTGACCTGAAGCCTGGCTCATTGCATGAGTACATGCATACAGACTGAACGATTACACTACTATAATGAGGGACACTGGGTGAAATCATAATTGATTGAGTTTTAGTTTAGTGAATGCATTAGTATATGGTACTGAAAGAGTCACTGTGGGATTGCAAGAGCACTCACATGGTGTTTGCTGGAGTATATGGATACTGCTTGGAGAATTGTAAACCTGAAACACAGGTGTGAAGGTGGTTACACTACTACATACATAGTGCATATGCGTTTGAAGCACTCCGTGACCTGAAGCCTGTCTCACTGCATGAGTACATGCATACAGACTGAACGATTACACTACTATAATGAGAGACACTGGGTGAATTCATAATTGATTGAGTTTTAGTTTACTGAATGCATTAGTATATAGTACTGAAAGAGTCACTATGGGATTGCAAGAGCAGTCACAGGGTGTTTGCTGGAGTGTATGGATACTGACTGGGGAAATGTAGGCCTGAAACACAAGTGTGAAGGTGGTTAGACCACTACATGCATAGTGCATAGGAGTTTGAAGCCCTCCCTGACCTACAGCCTGGCTCACTGCATGCGTACATGCATCCTGATTGAATGAATACAGTACTATAGGGAGAGACAGTGGGTGAAGTCATAATTGGTTGAGATTTACTTTAGTGAATTGATTAGTACATGGAGCTGAAAGAGTCACTATGGGATTTCAAGAGCAGTCACAGGGTGTTTGCTGGAGTGTATGGATAATGACGCGGGAATTGTAAGCCTGAAACACAGGTGTGAAGGTGGTTAGACCACTACATTACCAGTGCATAGGAGCTTGAAGCACTCCGTACCCAAAAGCCTGGCTCACTGCATAAGTACATGCATTCTAACTGAATGAATACAGTACTATAGGAAGAGACAGTGGGTGAAGTCATAATTGGTTGAGATTTACTTTAGTGAATGGATTAGTACATGGAGCTGAAATGGTCTCTATGGGATTGCAAGAACAGCCACCGAGTGTTTGCTGGAGTATATGGATACTGAATGGGGAATTGTAAGCCTGAAACACAGGTGTGAAGGTGGTTACACCGCTACATACATAGTGCATAGGAGTTTGAAGCACTCCGTGACCTGAAGCCTGGCTCATTGCATGAGTACATGCATACTGACTGAATGAATACAGAACTATAATGAGAGACACTGGGTGAAATCATAATTGATTGAGTTTTAGTTTAGTGAATGCATTAGTATATGGTACTGAAAGAGTCACTGTGGGATTGCAAGAGCAGTCACAGGGCGTTTGCTGGAGTGTATGGATACTGACTGGGGAATTGTAGGCCTGAAACACAAGTGTGAAGGTGGTTAGACCACTACATGCATAGTTTATAGGAGTTTGAAGCACGCTGTGACCTAAAGCCTGCCTGACTGCATTAATACATGCATACTGACTAAATGAATAAAGAACTATAAGGAGAGACTCTGGGTAAATTCATAATTGGTTGACTTTTACTTTAATGAATGGATTAGTACATGGTCCTGCATAGTCACTGTGGGATTGCAAAAGCAGTCACAGGGTGGTTGCTGGAGTATATGGATACTGACTGGGGAATTGTAGGCCTGAAACACAAGTGTGAGGTGGTTACACTACTACACACATAGTGCATAGGCGTTTGAAGCACTCTGTGACCTAAAGCCTGGCTCACTGCATGAGTACATGCATACAGACTGAACGATTACACTACTATAATGAGAGACACTGGATGAATTCATAATTGATTGAGTTTTAGTTTAGTGAATGCATTAGTATATGGTACTGAAAGAGTCACTATGGGATTGCAAGAGCAGTCACAGGGCGTTTGCTGGAGTGTATGGATACTGTCTGGGGGATTGTAGGCCTGAAACACAAATGTGAAGGTGGTTAGACCACTACATACATAGTGTATAGGAGTTTGAAGCACGCTGTGACCTAAAGCCTGCCTCACTGCATGAATACATGCATACTGACTAAATGAATACAGAACTATAAGGAGAGACACTGGGTAAATTCATAATTGGTTAACTTTTACTTTAATGAATGGATTAGTACATGGTCCTGCATAGTCACTGTGGGATTGCAAGAGCAGTCACAGGGCGTTTGCTGGAGTGTATGGATACTGACTGGGTAATTGTAGGCCTGAAACACAAATGTGAAGGTGGTTAGACCACTGCATGCATAGTGCTTATGAGTTTGAAGCACTCTATGCCCTAAAGCCTGGCTCACTGCATGAGTGCATGCATACTGACGGAATGATTACAGTACTATAAGAATAGAGAGTGGGTGAAATCATACTTGGTTGAGTTTTAGTTTTGTGAATGCATTAGTATATGGTACTGAAAGAGTCACTATGGGATTGCAAGAGCAGTCACAGGGCGTTTGCTGGAGTGTATGGATACTGACTGGGGAATTGTAGGCCTGAAACACAAGTGTGAAGGTGGTTAGACCACTACATGCATAGTTTATAGGAGTTTGAAGCACGCTGTGACCTAAAGCCTGCCTGACTGCATTAATACATGCATACTGACTAAATGAATAAAGAACTATAAGGAGAGACTCTGGGTAAATTCATAATTGGTTGACTTTTACTTTAATGAATGGATTAGTACATGGTCCTGCATAGTCACTGTGGGATTGCAAAAGCAGTCACAGGGTGGTTGCTGGAGTATATGGATACTGACTGGGGAATTGTAGGCCTGAAACACAAGTGTGAGGTGGTTACACTACTACACACATAGTGCATAGGCGTTTGAAGCACTCTGTGACCTAAAGCCTGGCTCACTGCATGAGTACATGCATACAGACTGAACGATTACACTACTATAATGAGAGACACTGGATGAATTCATAATTGATTGAGTTTTAGTTTACTGAATGCATTAGTATATGGTACTGAAAGAGTCACTATGGGATTGCAAGAGCAGTCACAGGGCGTTTGCTGGAGTGTATCGATACTAACTGGGGTATTGTAGGCCTGAAAGACAACTGTGGAGGTGGTTAGACCACAACATGTATAGTGCATAGGATTTCGAAGCACTCCGTGCCCTAAAGCCTGGCTCACTCCATGAGTACATGCATACAGACCGAAAGATTATACTACTATAAGGAGAGACAGTGAGTATATTCATAATTGATTGATTTTTAGTTTAGTGAATGTATTAGTATATGGTACTGAAAGAGTCACTATGATATTGCAAGAGCAGTCGCAGGGTGTTTGCTGGAATGTATAGATACTGACTGCGGAAGTGTAGGCCTGAAACACAAGTGTGAAGGTAGTTAGTCCACTACATGCATAGTGCATAGGAGTTTGAAGCAATCTATGCCCTAAAGCTTGGCTCACTGCATGAGTGCATGCATACTGACGGAATGATTACAGTACTATAAGAATAGAATTCATAATTGGTTGAGGTTTACTTTAGTGAATGGATTAGTACAAGGAGCTGAAAGGGTCACTATGGGATTGCAAGATCAGTTACATGGTGTTTTCTGGAGTGTATGGATACTGATTGGGGAAATGTAAGCCTAAAACACAAGTGTGAAGGTGGTTACACCACTACATGCATAGTGCATAGGAGTTTGAAGCACTCCGTGAGCTGAAACCTGGCTCACTGCATGAGTACATGCCCAGTGATTGAATGATTAGAAGTATAATGAGAGACACTGCATGAATTCATAATTGATTGAGTTTTAGTTTAGTGATTGCATTAGTAAATGGTACTGAAAGAGTCACTATGGGATTGCAAGAGCAGCCATAGGGTGTTTGCTGGAGTATATGGATACTGATTGGAGAATTGTAAGCCTGAAACACAAGTGTGAAGGTGGTTACACCATTACATGCATAGTGCATAGGAGTTTGAAGCACTCTGTGCCCTAAAGCCTGGCACACTCCATGAGTACATGCATACACAGCCTGAATGATTATAGTACTATAACGAGAGACACTGGGTGAATTCATAATTGATTGAGGAACCATCGCAATGGACCGCACACCGCTAGCCCCTCCTCCGGATCGCCCCTTGGGACTCTGGTACATGGAGTTCTTGAGTGGTTCACCCATGTGGGTGCAAGTAGGTACTTGTTGAACTGATGATCTCTAGGCCCGATACATGTCCCGGGTTTTTGGATATCGCCCGAGACATGGCTCGGGTTTCGGGATAACTTCCCTCATCAGTAGAGAAAATTGTTAGGGGTGGAAAAGAAGGCCGCCAAACAACCGTCAAGGGCCTCGATGTCGAACCGGCACGCAGGTGCGTCGTCCAGGAGCCCGCCGGCTCGGCTCAAAGCTCAAGGGAGCCAATTTGTAGAACCCATCGCAATGGACCGCACACCGCTAGCCCCTCATCCGGATGGCCCCTTGGGACTCTGGTACATGGAGTTCTTGAGTGGTTTCTCCATGTGGGTGCAAGTAGGTACTTGTTGTACTGATGATCTCTAGGCCTCGATGCCTGAACCGGCACGCAGGTGCTTCGTCCAGGAACCCGTCGGCTCAAAGCTCAAGGGAGCCAATTTGTAGAAACCATCGCAATGGACCGCACACCACTAGCCCCTCCTCCGGATCGCCCCTTGGGACTCTGGTACATGGAGTTCTTGAGTGGTTTCTCCATGTGGGTGCAAGTAGGTACTTGTTGTACTGATGATCTCTAGACCCGATACATGTCCCGGGTTTTTGGATATCGCCCGAGACATGGCTCGGGTTTCGGGATAACTTCCCTCATCAGTAGAGAAAATTGTTAGGGGTGGAAGAGAAGGCCGCAAAACAACCGTCAATGGCCTCGATGCCCGAACCGGCACGCAGGTGCGTCGTCCAGGAACCCGTCGGCTCAAAGCTCAAGGGAGCCAATTTGTAGAAACCATCGCAATGGACCGCACACCGCTAGCAGTGGTGCACCCGCTGATGCTTACTTCATGAACCACAATGCTTTGGGGCAACACGCTGGTAGGACAAGCAGTGTGCGACCAATTGGACTTTCTTTTATATTGAAGCTCCCTTGAGCTGGTGGGGCTGACGAGCCCGGGTTACGCACCTGCGTGTGACGAGCGGTACCGGACCTGAGAAGATTTTTTGTCAGCCTACGCAGCACCCCTACATATATGCCTATTCCCTGCTGACGAGAGGTAACAACCTCAAAACACGTGTCCAGGGATGGCCAACGCGACAGTGATTTTTGCTCAAGACTCTGGCAGAGGTGCACCCGCTGATGCATACTTCATGAACCACAATGCTTTGGGGCAACACGCTGGTAGGACAAGCAGTGTGCGACCAATTAGACTTTCTTTTATATTCAAGCTCCCTTGAGCTGGTGGGGCTGACGAGCCCGGGTTACGCACCTGCGTGTGACAAGCGGTACCGGACCTGAGAAGATTTTTTGGCAACCTACGCAGCACCCCTACATATATGCCTATTCCCTGCTGACGAGAGGTAACAACCTCAAAACACGTGTCCAGGGATGGCCAACGCGACAGTGATTTTTGCTCAAGACTCTGGCAGAGGTGCACCCGCTGATGCTTACTTCATGAACCACAATGCTTTGGGGCAACACGCTGGTAGGACAAGCAGTGTGCGACCAATTGGACTTTCATAATTGATTGAGTTTTAGTTTAGTGCATGCATTAGTAAATGGTACTGAAACAGTCACTATGGGATTGCAAGAGCAGTCACAGGGTGTTTACTGGAGTGTATGTATACCGAATGGGGAATTGTAGGCCTGAAACACAAGTGTGATGGTGGTTAGACCACTACATGCATAGTGCATAGGAGTTTGAAGCACTCCGTACCCTAAAGCCTGGCTCACTGCATGAGTACATGCATACTGACTTAATGATTATAGTACTATAAGGAGAGACACTGGGTGAATTCATAATTGATTTAGTTTACTTTAGTGAATGTATTAGTATTTGGTACTGAAAGAGACACTATACGATTGAAAGAGCAGTCACAGTGTGTTTACTGGAGTGTATTGGTACTGACTAGGGAATTGTAAGCTTGAGACACACGTATGAAGGTGGTTAGACCACTACATGCATAGTGCATAGGATTTGGAAGCACTCCATGCCCGAAAGCATGGCTCACTGCATGAGTACAAGCATTCTGACTGAATGATTACACTACTATAAGGAGAGACACTGGGTGAATTCAAAATTTGTTGAGTTTTACTTTAGTGAATTAATTTGTACATAGTACTAAAAGATTCACTATGAGATTGCAAGAGCAGTCACAGGCTGTTTGCTGGAGTGTATGGATACTGAATGGGGAATTGTAGGCCTGAAACACAAGTGTGAAGGTGGTTAGACCACTACATACATAGTGCACAGGAGTTTGAAGCACTCTGTGCCCTAAAGCCTGGCCCACCCCATGAGTACATGCATACAAACTGAATGATTACAGTATTATAGGGAGAGACAGTGGGAGAATTCATAATTTTTTGAGTTTTGCTTTAGTAAATGGATTAGTACATGGAGCTCAAAGGGTCACTATAGGATTGCAAGAGCAGCCACAGGGTGTTTGCTGGAGTATATGTATACTGACTGGGAATTGATGATTTGAAACACAAGTCTGATTCTAGACAAGCAACACTATTAATTACTGTGGAAGGGCTAAATGACGGCACACATTCCAGAAATGTAAATACTGCGTTGTAGTGTACAACCATAACTAATTTTCCAAATACAAAAGCAATAACCGGTTTCTAATTCCATCAAAATGTAAAAAAGGATAGGATTTGAAACAGTTATGTGTCTACAAACACAAAACGTAAAAAAAATGCTTCTCTCATAATGATTCCTAAATGCACACAGACTCACAGTTTGATCCTGGACAAAAAATATGAAACCTTGCATTTTATGAAAACATATTTACTAGTCTAGAAACAGTAAGGTGACTAAACACATTCTAGATATATGACTGCTGCATTTTACTGTACAATCCTGACTCATTTTGCAAATACATAAGCAATTTGCTGCATTATTGGTGCCAACATTACATCAATAAAAAGTGACGCAATAGAACAACAAAGAGACGCAAGGGGCTTGTAAATCTGCCCCATAGTGTATGCAGCAGTGTATGTAACTGACTGGGGAATTGTAGATTTGAAACACAAGTCTGATTCTAGACAAGCAACACTATTAATTACTCTTGAAGGGCTAATATGACTGCACACATTCCAGAAATATAAATACTGCATTTTAGTGTACAACCATAAGTCGTTTTGCAAATACAAAAGCAATAACTGGTTTCTAATTCTATCAAAACTTGACAAAAGGATAGGTTTTCAAGCAGTTATGTGTCTGCAAACACAAAACGTACAAAAGTGCTTCTCTCAGAATGATTCCTAAATACACACAGACTCACAGTGTGATTCTAGACAAAAAATATTAGACCTTGCATTTTATCAAAACACATTTACTAGTCTAGAAACAGTAAAGTGACTGCACACTTCCATGTGTATAACTACTACATTTCAGTGCACAACCCTGACTCATTTTGCAAATACATAAGCAATTTGCTGCATTATTTGCACCAACATTGCGTCAAAAAAGTGATGCACTGGCAGCACAAAGAGGCGCAAGGGGCTTGTAAATCTGCCCCAGAGAGTTTGCAGTAGTGTATGTATACTGACTGTAAAATTATAGATTTGAAAAAAAGTCTAATTCTAAACAAGCAACGCTATTAACTACTCTAGAACTGGAAAAGTGACAACACACATTCTCCATTTTTTAGTACTGCACTTTACTGTACAAAGCTGACTCACCAAACACATTAACTTAGCATATGCTTTTATCACAATGGTTATCCAAATTCAAAAAACTCAGAATGTGATTCTACACAACTAAACTACTCCTTGCACTTTAGCAGGATAAACATATTACTCTTATTAAACACAAAATGCACCACATACATCCCCTTACAAGTTAACAACTCACCTTTCAAATTGATTTGTAGATTAAGAAGCATGTTAGTCACACACCAGATTTTCTTAAGCAGAATTTCTGTACTTCACTGTTATTAGCAAAACCAAAACATGGCAATTTTTCGCTCTTAATCTACACACACACACATATATATATATTACCTACTGGCGGTCGCCAGTAGGTATATATAGTTAGGATTTTTTCTCTATGGGTTTTTTGAAAATTCTATGTCTAATAACTTTGGCGTTTGTGGACGGAATCGGCTGAAATTTTCAGGAAAATGGCACATTTTGTTTCTGAGTAGCCCTTGAAAATTTGGGGGGGGTTCGTCCAGTGGGGGCCGAGAAAAAAGGGGGGTCCCAAAACGTGTTTTTAACATTGAGTTTTCCATAGGGCGGTTGGCCTCACTTTTAGCCCGAACGGCTGAATGGATTTGCACGAAACTTGGCAAAATTGTAGGGACTGGTAGCCCGATGTGCCTTTTGTAGGTCTCAATATATGTGCTCCAGTGGATTTTGAGAAATTAACGTTTAAAAAAAGATATATATCTGTAACAGCGGACCGGTTAGCGCTCTGGTTCGCGGACTTTTCGCGCAACGGAGCTTTGTGAAGCGAAGCTGATTGGTTCTCCGGCGTCTGTCAACATTCCAAACAGTCCGTAGCGGCCGCCATATTGTCTCTCGGTAGGATCGAGAGACAAGAGGAGGTCAAAACAAAGGGGGAAATAACTATAAGGGGGCATAGTAGATCCTCGCTGACCCCCTAGGTTTGATGTGGAGGTTTTAAAAGGGCCCCGCGGGGCAAAAAAAAAACAAAATAATAATAATCGAACGGCTGAATGGATTTGCACGAAACTTGGCAAAATATTAGGGACTGGTAGCCCGATGTGCCTTTGCTAGGTCTCAATATATGTGCTCCAGTGGATTTTGAGAAATTAACGTTGAAAAAAAGATATATATCTGTAACAGCGCTCCGCTTCGCGTACTTTTCGCGTTACGGAGCTTTGCGAAGCTGATTGGTTCTCCGGCGTCTGTCAACATTCCAAACAGTCCGTAGCGGCCGCCATCTTGTCCCTCGGTAGGATTGAGAGACAAGAGGAGGCCAAAGCGAAGGGGGAAATGACCATAAGGGGGCATAGTAGATCCTTCCTGACCTCTTAGGTTTGATGTACCATTTTGCCAAGTTTGGTGTAATTCCGTTCAGCCATTCAGGCTGTAGACGTATGTAAATGTCCTATGGAAAATTGCATGGGGAAAACACATTTGAAAGTGTTGAAATTTAGAACCAATTAAAATGTTACTTTGGTTTTGTATTTGTGTGTGATGAAAGTTAATTGGTTATGTATATATGTCAAATGAGAGGAAACCACAGCCATTTTGTGATACTACTGTCTGAGGTACATTTGTGAGGAATTTTTGGTGGTGAATTTCTGGTGTTTGATTTACACAGTACTAACACTTCTGCTACTTTTAAAAAGGTGAGTTGTTAATTTGTAAGGGGAACTATGTTGTACACTTGAAGATAATTTGAAAAATGTTTTCTGTTATTTATTTGCTGTCCTTCTGTTATACTAAATACTTGATGAAGTTAGTTTTATATTATGTATTACTAAAAACGATAAATGAAAGTGATTATTTTTTTCTGCAATTTACAGCAAGCAATTTCAAAATAAAATGGCTCACAATGAAGAGACCGTGGCAATTTCTTTTGAATTGTCCACTACATTGATTGAAATTGAGAGCACCAATAATGAAATATTGTCACAAGGAGGACATGACTTGTATGATTCCATTAGATTGATTGAAATGGACAGCACCAAGAATGAAATATTGTCACAAGGAGATGACTTGAATGATTCCACTACATTGATTGAAATTGAGAGCACCAATAATGAAATATTGTCACAAGGAGGAGATGGCTTGTATGATTCCATTAGATTGATTGAAATGGACAGCACCAATAATGAAATATTGTCACAAGGAGGAGATGACTTGAATGATTCCACTACATTGATTGAAATTGAGAGCACCAATAATGAAATATTGTCACGAGGAGATGACTTGAATGATTCCACTACATTGATTGAAATTGACAGCACCAATAATGAAATATTGTCAGAAGGAGGAGATGACTTGAATGATTTTTTTGATCAATCTCTTGATGGCGAATTTATCGAGTGTTTGGAGACCATAGAGTTACAAGAATCATCATTGCAGACTTTTAATGAGGAGATTCCAGATGAGATGATTGAAGAGGAAATTACTGATGAGGACATGTTAGTAGTTGTTTCAAATTTAGAAAATTCTGAAGAATAAATTTATATTTAGAAATCAAAAATTGTTTGAGACATTATTTATTTTTATTTTTAATTTATGAGGTTGTAGCGAAGTGATTGTAGTATAAAATGAGACTTATAGTATAGAGTGCAACATTTTTATGTTACATGGTAAGTTTACTCATATTTACTTCCCTTCTGCCACTATATTATCTCCAATGTGTATTTGACATGTCTTCTTCATCTCCGGCCTCCTTTCTCTCACTGTGTGTCTCCGATGCATCTTATCGCTGGTATTTTGTGTAATTACAGAAGAGAGTAAAATAAAATAGTTCGGAACGTGAAAAGGGGGCAAAGTAGAGTACTCCTCACCCCCTAGGCCTTTTTAGGCGGTCCCAAAAGGATCAGTTTCTGCTTTCCTGAGAGATTATGGTATGAGTTCCATATACCACAATAACTTGCATTACAACATGCAAGATATCTATCTCCTATTACCAACTTTTGGAGATATTCGCGCTAAGCGCGAATATCTCCAAAAAGTAACACCTGCCCTGAGCAGTTCTTAGCCATGTTATCCAATGGGAGGTGGATAACATGGCTAAGAGCATTAGCTCGGTAATGCATGAATATCGCTGAGTTTTTAGCGATATTCATGCATTGCGGCCGTTTATTATCGCATTTGCGATAAACCTTGATAATAGTAAGGTTTATCTTCGATAATTTCTGACGATGCTTAGTGGTAAAAAATTGGTTGGTAAGCATCGTTAGCGATAAATATCGCTTAACTTTGGTAATATGCCCCAACGTCTGTTAACGTTCGATTCGAAGGAAATGAGGAAGTGTTGAAAAACATTGTCTGCGCCATCTTGCCTTTTTTGAAATGCCACACTTTTGTCGTGCACGGCAGCCATTTTAGATGTCTTGACCAGACCCACTCTCTGCACGCTGTCGATTCGTAGCATGGCTCCTCACCCTCGTAAGCATCTCCCCCAGGCACTGGTCACCACCGCTCTCTGTCTTATGCATGGGCAATAAACCTTCCCCCATCTGCGCTGCTCTTCCCTGAGAATCACACTCTGTGCCCGCCCGACACCTCCCTTTCGCCCTATTCACTACCGCACCCTCTGACACTCCTCTTCCTCTGTGTCCGAATGTCCAGGCCGGTCCTAGGCTATCAGCTAGCCCTGCAGATGTAGTTTATGGCCCCAGCTGTAAAGAATCACCCCTCTTCAAAGGAGTTATAGTAGATCAAGGCCCACACCCGATGTGATCCGTCACAGCACACGCGTTCCTACTATCTGAAAACCATCCTGTATTGTGATTGGGGAGAGGACCGAGCCTGAAGCGGAAGATTCCAGGAATGACTCTTTGTACATCAAAGTTTTTACAATTATGTGTCACATTAAAAATATATAGCACTCCAACAAAGTAGTAGGAATATAAAACTTTAATAACATATAAATATATACAACAAAACAAAAACAGTAAAAACATTTAAACAACGAAGAGACCGTGGCAATTTCTTTTTAATTATCCAATAGATTTATTGAAATTGACAGCACCAATAATGAAATATTCTTGTCAGTAGCGGTCTGTTGTGCGAATAGTTCCAAGGCAGCAGAACGCGCTGAAATCTAGATGGCACGAAAGTGATGTCTAGCAAGTTGCCGCCCAGCAAATAACGGCGTGGGGCGCCGCGGGGGTGAGTGAGTCCAGTAGGCACCACAGCTATTCTTACCGGCATTGCAGAATTACTGCTGGGGACAATGCCTGTGCTGTAGCAGGGTCACAGCAGAAACAAAAAGGATTCTGTTGAAGATGTTGTTGGTTTTCAATTTGAAAACAGTTCTGGTGTCAACTGCTATGCTAATGTAGTGGTTAATGTTTTGTTTTCTCTAGAAAATGTAAAAGAGGGGGAGGCAGTCCAAAGTTCCGTTAAAAGGGCAAAGGAAAGGATCGGTGGTTTGAACTATCAGTCAAAAAGGGGAGGGGGTGCAATAATTTTTCCTACCGGGTCACACTGTGCTTTCACCGGAAGTGAGGTCTGCAGGATTGTAGTAATTCAAAGTGAGGCTGGCGCCAGCATGGGAGCGCCGACGTCCCGCGGATACAGTTTCGTCACTCCACGGGCGATCATGGCAGTCATTCCCCATCGGGGGTCGGAGACTCCCGCGGCTCCTCTAGAATCTTCAAGGTCGTGGAGGACTACGGTGGTGGAGTCAACCAGTGACCGGGCCATTTCTTTATGTTGGGCCCGCTCTTGCCAGGTCGACCGCCATTTTGAGAGTTCGGCAGCTACCGGCGATCGCGGGGTCACATGAGCGGACGGGCTCCACCCTGCCGGGCGAGACGTTGCAGCATGGCCACAGTGGAAGAACCGTTATCTAGGTCGTTCCGAAACTGTGCAGCACTGGAGTTGTTAGGATGCCACCGCCTGGAGCGCTGAGGGTGCAGCTGGGAAGCCTCCACCTGGGGAGGCGGGAGAGGCCTGTTCGCACCGTCTCTCCCTCCCAGTGCACCCCACGGCGTCTCGCTTGAGATTTGTTATGGCCGGACCAGGCGATGAGGACGAGGGGGGGTCGGAGGCATGTGCAAGACATCCCCCTCCAGTGTTGTCGCAGCCATTATAAAAGAAAGAAGTGTCCCGTCCGTCTTCGGGCCGGGCTTCCGGTGGATGTCGGCCGGACGCCCCTGGCTCTGGCCCCATGAACGGGTTTCTTGGTTTATCGGCTGCAGCCGGATCCCGTCGGCCTCGGCCCCCCGACCGTTGGTGGTCGGACCGGAAGAGCATGTGGCGGGACTACCTGCAACTCTCAAGGGCCACCGCGGCCGGACTGGGAGAGAGAGGGGAGGGTCGAGGAGACATTCCCCCCCCCTGCAACTGTTCAGCGTTGTAAAGGCAATCCCCTGGCCGGGTCCCGCTGGTCTCGGCCTCTCCTCCGGCTACACCCTACGTTAGGATCTCCTGGCCGAGGCGTGGCAGCAGAACCTGCCTTATATGGGCTGCTCCCGGCTGGGCGTAGCCGGAACCCTGCCCCACCTTGGAAGTTTCCAGAGTGGGGGTGGATGTTCTACTGACTTGCATTTTCCCTAGTCTATCGATTTTTTTGGCGTGGCTGGCGGTGGGACAGCGAGGGGTGATTTGGTTTCTCTTACTGTTTTTCTGGTCTCTCACCACTGGCATATTTTAACGTTTTCTTGTTTCTAGGACATTAATAGGTTTTATCATTACGTTATGTTATCGTTTCTTTGTTCGTTGTTTAATAAAAGTTCATGTTCATCAGTGGCCTACTGATTTTCGTTTTCCTATTTTTTTCTTTCCAGGTTGTTTCATGGTAAAGTTTCTGTTAACAGGATACAGTGATCACTTCGTTATTATTGCATATGTCCTTTTCACTAGGGGTGCTCTCTGGTCGGGCCAGATGACGTATCTCTAGTAAATGGTCCGGGTGAAAAAGGTGCATCAATCAGTGGGGAGTAGATAGGCATGACAGATTACAACGGGGGAGAACGGTCCGCATTACGTACCCTTTCACTACTTGCAAAGATTTTCCTACGTTTATTTGCAAACAGGGAATACCTCCAAAAAGAACTAATTCCCAAACAGTCAATGTTCGGACAATCAATCAATCAATGAGGAATGAAATAGGTACGACGTGTTAAAGGCTTGCGTTACCTACCCTTCACTATCTGCAAAGGGAGATAGAATATTCCTATTCTTCCTCGTTTGCAGGTAGAGAAGATCGTTAAGAGAATTAACTTCGAACAATTCAATGCTCGATTGAAACAATCAACAAGGGGTACTGTGAACACAAATGAACGCCGCTTATATACATACGCATTGCTATTTTCAACAGGTTGTTCCTAATGTTTCTATTTTAGCGAGGTCAAAAGAGATCCCATTAGTGGCCTACTGATTTTGCTCGATTCCTTTTGTTTTTTTACACGATTTTTCGCTATCTGCAAAGACTAAACAGAGTATTGCGACTCTGTGCTTGTTTGTAAATAGAGAATGAACCAAAGAGAACAATCAATCAAATGGAGAGAGAAGCAGGCACGACGGATTACAAAGGGGGAAAGGGCTGCATTAACTACCCTTCACTATCTGCAAAGAGAGAGTACTCCTAATAGAAATGAGGGGTGGGGGGCAGCAATCAAAGCAGATCAGTGTGCATAAACACGAAAAAAAAAATTCTTACCACGTACTTGACATTCGACAGCTTATGATATTTGCTATTAAAAAACCATTGAAATTCACTGAAAAAACCATAGGTTATAGACCATATATAGTTAGGAATTAGCATTTACAAAACCTTGAAAATTCACTGAAAAAACCATAGGTTATAGACCATATATAGTTAGGAATTAGCATTTAAAAAACCTTATTTTACTCACACAAAACCATTGAAATTCCATATATAGTTAGTTGCACTAACTATATATTGCGCACCCGCAATCCACTGCTGATGATGTCACATATTACATCATTCATGACATGGTCAGTGACATCACTGATGACATCACTGATGACATCTCAAATGACATCACTGATGACATCACTGATGACATCTCATTTGACATCAATGACCACATCACTGATGATATCATTCATGTGACAATACAATGCATCTCCTCACATTTTAATATAACCTCTGTTTCACCCAGTGTTAAAAACAGAGTATAATTTTTGAAACCATTGACACACCAATACTAGTTACTACATACGTACTCACTGATTCCTACGTCTACACACACATTCACTCATTCACCCATACAATCATTCATACATACAATCACTCATGTTTACAACACAATCATATGCACTCATACACCTATACAGACACTCACACTCTGCCACTCATCCATGGAGTTACTCACACACCTAGTCAGTCCTGTAAAGAATCAATCACACTTCCATTTTCTACTCTATACAGTTAAACATAGAGCACCTTACGTTTTCAACCATATACTAACACATACTTACTCTCTTATACAATCATTGATACAAGTACACATTGATCTGTACAGAGTCACACACCTCCCATCCAGCCACACACACACTCAGTCTCCCATGCAAATACTTGGGCAATCAATCAATAACCCATATAGTTACTCATATAGCTACTGATCAACACATGCAGCAGTTTACAGAACAACAGACATAATGATGCACAAATTAAGACAGTTTAGTCACTAACCCATGCACTCAGTGAGACACATTTAATCACTCACTCATACATTCAGTCATGCACCTACTAAATCCTTCGTCCAGACACTTATACATCCACTCATTCTTCAATATGTAAGACATATTTTAACTTTACAGAAACATAGTCACTGGATGTTGTCATCAGTGATGTCATCAGTGATGTCATTTGAGATGTCATCAGTGATGTCATCAGTGATGTCACTGACCATGTCATGAATGATGTAATATGTGACATCATCAGCAGTGGATTGCGGGTGCGCAATATATAGTTAGTGCAACTAACTATATATGGAATTTCAATGGTTTTGTGTGAGTAAAATAAGGTTTTTTAAATGCTAATTCCTAACTATATATGGTCTATAACCTATGGTTTTTTCAGTGAATTTTCAAGGTTTTGTAAATGCTAATTCCTAACTATATATGGTCTATAACCTATGGTTTTTTCAGTGAATATATATATATATATATATATATATATTACCTACTGGCGGTCGCCAGTAGGTATATATAGTTAGGATTTTTTCTCTATGGGTTTTTTGAAAATTCTATGTCTAATAACTTTGCCGTTTGTGGACGGAATTGGCTGAAATTTTCAGGAAAATGGCACATTTTGTTTCTGAGCAGCCTTTGAAAATTTGGGGGGGGTTCGTCAAGGGGGGGCCGAGAAAAAAGGGGGGTCCCAAAACGCGTTTTTCCCATGTTAATTTCCATAGGGCGGTTGGCCTCACTTTTAGCCCGAACGGCTGAATGGATTTGCACGAAACTTGGCAAAATTGTAGGGACTGGTAGCCCGATGTGCCTTTTGTAGGTCTCAATATATGTGCTCCAGTGGATTTTGAGAAATTAACGTTTAAAAAAAGATATATATCTGTAAGCGCGGACCAGGCAGCGGTCTGGTTCGCGGACTTTTCGCGCAACGGAGCTTTGTGAAGCGAAGCTGATTGGTTCTCCGGCGTCTGTCAACATTCCAAACAGTCCGTAGCGGCCGCCATCTTGTCTCTCGGTAGGATCGAGAGACAAGAGGAGGCGAAAGCGAAGGGGCAAATGACCATAAGGGGGAATAGTAGATCCTCGCTGACCCCCTAGGTTTGATGTGGAGGTTTTAAAAGGGCCCCGCGGGGCAAAAAAAAAAATAATAATAATAATCGAACGGCTGAATGGATTTGCACGAAACTTGGCAAAATTGTAGGGACTGGTAGCCCGATGTGCCTTTGCTAGGTCTCAATATATGTGCTCCAGTGGATTTTGAGAAATTAACGTTCAAAAAAAGATATATATCTGTAACAGCGCTCCGCTTCGCGTACTTTTCGCGTTACGGAGGTTTGCGAAGCTGATTGGTTTTTCGGCGTCTGTAAACATTCCAAACAGTCCGTAGCGGCCGCCATCTTGTCTCTCGGTAGGATCGAGAGACAAGAGGAGGCCAAAGCGAAGGGGCAAATGACCATAAGGGGGCATAGTAGATCGTCCCTGACCCCCTAGGTTTGATGTGGAGGCTTTGAAAGGTTCTCGCAGGGCAAAAAAATATATACCGTTTTTTTAGTTTTTTTGCGTGGAGTGCGCTCGGTTCGCGAACCGGGAAGCGTTCTGGGGAGCGTACTTTCTTGAAAATTAGTGAAAAAAGTTAGAGTACAATAATAATTGTGAGTGATCAGATGTAGGGTAGCTCTGAGAAGAGCTTTTGGGTTTATGGTACATTTAGGTACTTATAAGTAGGTACCAATGCACATTCTTAAATTCAGAGTGAAAACTCTGTTGCCCTCATCTGAGAAGTGAACTCCATCTCCTCTGTAGATATCTTGCATGTAGTAACGCAAGTTATTGTTGTACAGGGAGCCCATTCCATGGTCTCTCATGTAAGCTGAAACAGATTTGTTTACATGCTTCCTCGATTTCTCAATTTGTGGACAAAATTGGTTCGACCACCTCCATTTCTGTCTTTGGCATATATTTGAATATACCAAGGCAGTCTGAGGAAAAAGTGCCATCAATTGCTCAAAGGTGTCCTTTAAAAGCATTTCCAGACCTACCCCAGTCAAAGTGCCCAAATCATTACCTCCACAGTGCACAATTAACAGGTCAGGTTTTGGCAAATGCATAAAGGTTTTCACCAATGGTATCAATTGGTGACATTTTAATCCTCTGTGGCCAAACCACTTAATTTCCACATCTTGTAAATTGAGGTTAGGTAAATTCCTGTTTTCAGCGTACCTTTGAGCCCAATAGATGTAGCTATGTCCAACAATCCAGACAGAAAACATGGCGAGAGAAGGTTCTCCTGCAGTCAGATGAAGTGTGGCAATGAAATGGCAGTTGGAAAAATGAGAGTGTAAAATGAAAAAAACTGAGGAGTTTCTGTGTTAATGAAGCAGTAAGAGTGATTGGTGGATTTTGATTGCTGAAAACAGAAAGTTAGTGTGCATGGATGAGTTCGTTGAAAGATGTATTTTGAGTGGCGAAGAAAAAATCATTAAATGAAAGAATGCTTTGGATATGCAGGTGCACTGAGAGTTCAGAGTTCAATTGCAACATTGTTGTGTGAGAGGTCTTGCAAGAGGTAGTTGCTATGCAGAAAAAGCAGAGAGGGGGCAGAGGGGGGAAGGGTTTTGCTTTGAAAAAAAGTGAGGGAAGAGTTTTGATTGGGTGACATGAGAGATCTGTGTGAGGAATTACAGCATTTCTGTGCTTTTGATAGCTGCAGACTCTGGAGTGCATACCTTTTGCTCTGCTGAAGACAAATTGGTGTGTTTCTGAGACTGTTTTGAAACTCAAAGTATTTGCTAAGGTGAGAAAAAATTTCTTTAATTTAGATAGAAAATAGTGTGCTTTAAGGAGAAAATTATGAAGAAAGTTGTGTTTTTCAAATGTTGCTTTGTCTCAAGTGTTTCACAAATAGATTTTGTTTGTTTGAGAAATTGTAATTGGAGAAAATGTGAAGTATTAGTACTGACAGGGCTTTTATGTGCATAGGAGCTGTGGAGTGTTTTCAAATTATGAAGTGTAAATCGTTTTTGAGAAAAAGCAATGGTTTTAATATTGATGAGAAGGACATAATGGTGTCTGCTTCTTTATAAGGTAATTGAGAGTCTTTCCCATTTCAATGTAAGAAGTTTGTCTGTGGAGCAAATTGCTTGTAAATATGCTCCCACCTGTGCATGGCAAATTTAGATTTTGAATGTTTCCGTTACATAGGCATGTTAAAGGTGACTGAAACATGCTGCAAAGGCAATCAAAAAATGCTTTTATGTGTCTTAAGGACATTTTAAGTCATTTCCCCATGTGCAGTGTTTTCAAATTATGAGTTGAAAATCGTTTTTGAGGTAAAGGAATGTTTTCAAAATTTATGTGCGCCATATGACCCCAAATTTTTTTTTCAGGGGTGCAGCAGGGTGTTCTTGAGATACCCCTGCACCGTCGGAAAAATTCGTAATTTGCGATGAGGTAATTGCTAATCGCAAATTGCACCTTCATTCCTATGGGCCTCCTGCTGCATGGAAATGAATGGGTAATCTTGCTGAAATGCAAAGTCGAATCTGTATTTAAAAGGGTCTGCACCTCTGTACGGGTGTTCGCTATGTGAAGCACGAAAGTTTCACGGGCCGAACTCAAGGCCACCTCTCTCTGAGACAAAAGAGCTCTTATTCTTGCCATGCTGTTGAAATGTGCTCCCAAGGTTGGTATTTGTGGCCAGATTGAAAACTCCCTATGTTCATGTGTGGGAGGAAATAGAACATTTCTGCAGCAAATAACCCGTTCATTTACTGTTACGATAAAATGAATACTTTTAATTAACCCAGAACAATCTTCATTATTGAGCATCAAATAACTACCATTTTCCAAGAACTTGAACGTGGGGATGATAGCAGGAACTGGCGTGCCTTGCAACACGCAAGCCATATTTGGTCGGTGTTTGTTGCATGAACCGTGTAACTGTCTGTGCCTACACATTAGTGAATGATCTGGCGTCTCAGTGCATTCCTCTCCATTCAGATAAAGTTCTTGATCATCTTTGAAAATCTGTATGTGTATGGAAGCGACCAGACTTGATGAAGAAAACCACTACCTAAAGGTTAATAACGACCTATTGGTATATATTTCATACAATTTGAAAACTTATATAAAGCAAAAGGCAGCGTTATTAAACCGTGGATAAGGCACGTTGCCAAAGCAGTCAACCTTTTGGATTTATACTGGAAATGTTAAAGGAAGAATTACGGAGTAGGGCCTGTAAATCTTTAATAGACAACGAGTAAAATTACTCCAACCATCGTATTCCTCTAACTCCGGGATAGTAGGGGTGTTTAATTTTTTAGAAGTAGCCAATCCAAAGCATTTGGTCTGGGAAATTGTTTCATTCACAAACAACATATGTTTTGGGATGAGACATGCACGGTGGAAAGCCTCAGTGCCTTGTACCTGCCAGGTTCGTGAACCCCAAACTGATGTAGATCCTGGATATTTTTACTCTGTATTACGTTAGCATGGTCTCATTACTGGTTTAAACGCCATTTTTCCTTTTTTGTAACTTCTGCACACGACACTTAGTTGTTGCTTTAGCTTTCAGCCTACCTGCGTCAAGATCTATGCCTGCTTCAAGCAGGCGCAGGGTTTTGATGTAGCTTTGTCCTATCTGATTGTAAATGCGGCACACCGTGGGTGGCAGAGCAGCGGTGCACGTTAACTGGTGCATCCCTGGGGATGTGCTAGTTAATATAAATCTGCCCCTTTACATTTAATTATGTGCAGGGGACACAGAGTAGGTGAGGTTTATCCAAGGTTAAGAAGAGATGAGTCCTGTTCAGTGAAAAATTGGAGATAGGCTTCAGTATATTATATACTTAAGTAGTGTGTTAAGTTTTTGATGACTGTTATTAATTTACTGTTGGGTAATAGTGGTTAATAACATTTTTTATTATATTTTACCACAGATTCAACTGCACATTATTTCAAGATTTTAGGATGCCTAGCAAAGAAAGAGTAAGAAAGGCTGGAAAACGTCAAAGACAGCAGGAGCATGGAATATTGCAGCAGTCCTCTAACAAAAAGATTTGTCAAGTCACCAAGAAAGCACCGGGTAAGAGTCGAAAAACAGTCATAAGAAATATGTGTAGTAAAAAAAATATTACTACAGAAAATGTTTCACTCCAGAAAAGGAGACCGAATTCAAATGGTAAGGAAAGGCCAATGAGAAATGTTACTGCTAGAGTAAGAGATAACTCTATGCATGAAAGTAGAAGGAAACAACAGTTTAGGGATATTCGTAAACGAATGTTCCGCAACAGGATAATTGGGAATTTGTTAAAAAATATTAAGAAAGGTCAGCAGAAAGTGGTTTTTTATAAGAGAAAAAAAATAGTTGAGAAAGTTATTGATCAGGCATTTGAAATTAAACGTAAGTTATTTATTTTGACAATCAATAGAATTAGGAAGCTAAACAAGGTAATTTATGATTTCAAAAGAAATAGTAGATGGAAGAGAATAGTTAATCGTAGTAATTTTTGTGAAGTTTTTTCTGGAGAATGGATGCATAGTTCAAGCTCTGAGGCATTTTTTAATGAGGAGAGTTATTTCCAGGATAATGATTTGGTGCATGCAGTTGACACCAGTGGTCGAGCTTATGAAGTGAAAGATGGTTGTCCAGTTGAAAAAGAAAAACTTGTGAGAACAGAGATAGAAGAGGTGTTAGGTAATGAGGTTTTAGGGAGACGTCCTAAGGGTCCTGTGTACACCTGGAAGTGTAGTAGTATTTGCAGTGTACGACAGGATTCCATCAATTTGCTTTGTGATTTTATACGGTCATTTAGTAAGAAAAGTTTGAAGCAGAAAATGAAGTTGTTGCAAGAATTAGATCCTTGCAGAGTGAGAGAAGTGATAGGTTTGCATGGTCATTCACTGGCTTGTCTTTCCAGGAGAGTATGCCAGAGTGTTTTTCATCATTTCAGGATGCTAGCAGTGCATCATAATAAAGTGAGGAAATTAGTTAGAATGTTGTATTATGCTAAGAGTCCAGCAATTATGCTAAAACAATTATGCGCTGCTCTTTTGCATGGTTCTGAAATAGATGTGAAGAATATATGTGAAGAAATTGAGTTTTGTTACTTTGGAAGTAAAGAGGAGAATGTTGAAATTGACCAAGAAGAAGAGAGTAATGTGGAAGATAGTGTACAGGTTTCCAGTACAGATAATTTCCAGAGGGAAATTGCGACGTTTGAGGTGAAATCAAGTGAGAGGCCAAATTTCACTTGTGTGTGTTGTCGACGCACTTATTATAAGAATCAGACTAAGTTAGTGGATTTATATGGAAAAAGTGAAAGGGAAAATAATAGTGAATGGAAGGATTTTACAACATACTTGATGGTAGAAAATTGTTTTGATTTGGGATTGGATCAACGTGTGTGTACTTATTGTTGTAACAAATTAAATCAAAACCAGATGCCTGCTAGAGCAGTTCATAATAATCTGGAATTGGTTGAAATTCCTTCTGAATTGAAGGATTTAAATACTTATGAATCTATTTTGATTCAAAGTATCCATCCCTTTCAGGCGATTGTAAGAATGGAGCCAAAGACAGGGAAATTGCCTCCATCAGATTTACAGAGAGGATTAAAGGGAAGAGTTGTTTATTTGCCTCTAGATTTGAAGAAAAACATTAACACAATTGGAGTAGAAAAAGTGGAAGAGGAACCTCTGGTTATCTTAGTTAATGGGGTTCCGACAAAGAATAAGAAAATATGGCAAGATTTAGTAGATGTTAGGAAAGTCAAAAGGGCAACATTGTATTTGAAAAAATATAATAAATACTATAAAAATGTATATGTTGCAGAAGAGGAAGTAAGTGAGGAAGAGGATAGCGATTTGTGTGCTGGTCAAATTGAGAAAGTAGAACCCTGTACTAGTGAAGAAATATATGAACATTATAGTGTTCATCCTTTGCATTCCAAGAAAGTCATGGGGAATGCTATTGAGTTGTTTCAAATGAAACAAGCGAAAGGGAGTCCCATTAGTGTTTGGGAGGAAAGTTTGGAAGCTCGGTGTTTCCCACAGCTTTTTCCAACAGGTCAGGGAGGAAGATATGATGAGCGACCTCATCAAATTCCTGCTTCTGAATACCGGACTTTGCGATTGTATGCAGGAGATCCTAGGTTTCGACAATGCATTCCTTATTTGTTTCATCTCCTGTTTGAAAGCGATCTGTCTGGACTGTCATATGCAGTGAACCACATCTTGAAAAGTGGTATACACATGCAAAACATCTCGGCAAGTGACTTTATGGATAAAGTCAATGTCCAAGACAGTATTTTGGATTCTCACCTGATTAATCTCATGGCGTGTCAGCGTGGTACTAATGAGTACTGGTACCGTCGTCATGGTGATTTAAAATGTATGCTGAGGAACTTAGGAACTCCCACATGGTTCCTCACTTTGAGGTGTGCTGAGTATGGCTGGGAAGACTTACTTGAATTTCTACGAGAGGCAAATGCTAACGTAGAAAACATCGAATTCAAGACACCCGGAGAACTGTGCTCTTTGGATCCAGTCAATGTATGTAGGTACTTCAATCATAGATTTGAAGGTATGATGTCTTTCATCATGAATAAGAAGAATCCACCTCTTGGAGAGGTGTTGGATTTCTTCTGGAGGAAGGAGTACCAAGCAAGAGGTGCTCCTCATATACATATGTTGCTGTGGATCAAGGATGCACCTAAATTTGGAACGGATGCAGACGACTCAGTGATGAGTTTCATAGAACAGTATTCTACGTGTGCTGTTCCAAACGCAAAGGAGAAAAAAAGCCTAAGAGAAAAAGTTCTACGTTTCCAAAGCCATCGATGTGGAAAGTACTGTCGTCGTAAATTCCGGAACAAAGACAAGTTCTACACCAAATGTCGTTTCGGCTTTCCACGATCGGTGATTTCTAAAGGAAGAGTGAACAGTTTGATGTCTTCGCTGCGACATAATGTGATGAAGAAATCACCTAAAAACACATACAATTTGAAGAGGAACGAAGAGTCTAAGTACATCAACGACTACAACCCGGTGATTTTGTCCATGTGGAATGCTAACATGGATATACAGTTTGTGGCTGATAACTGTATGGCTGTGGCTAGGTATGTGACATCTTACATCACCAAAAAAGAGAAGACAGAATTGAAGGATATGTGGGAGGACATTTCCCATGAAAAGAGCCTCAGCAAGAAGTTGTACAGTTTCAGTCTGAAGATGTTGTCGCATCGAGAAATCGGAGCTTACGAATGTTCTGACCGGTTGTCTTCAGCAAGTCTCTATGCCAAGTCCAGGAGTATCGTTTGGGCGAGTGTTGGTCTTGCTGCAACGCGTAATCGAGTTCTGAAACCTGTGCGGGAAATTGAGTATTTGGCGGAAAAGGAGCCAAACAGTACCGACATTTTGAAGAGCAACATGTTGGATACATATTATCCAAATCGAAGCAGTCACCTCGAGAATGTTTGTCTGTATGAGGTTCTGCAAAATTACATATTCAAGAGGAACATCAAAGAAGATACTGAGAAAGGAGTGTATGCTGTAATAGGAAGTGAGGGATGTCTGGTCAAGCAAAGAAAATGCCACTTGATAAACCATCGAAAATTGAGTGGCGAATCTCCTGAAAAAAAGGAGTTTTTCTATTTAGCACTTTTGCAACTTTTTAAGCCTTGGCGTGCAGAAGAGGAACTGCTTGGAGATTTCCTCTGTTACGAAGACTCTTTCAATGCTGCCAAGGAGACCATAGAATGTCCTGCTTTTCCCAAATATGTAGAAATGTTGAATGTGGAAATTGAGCAGGAAGCAACGATTGCAGCCGAGATTGCCAGAGACAGTTCTCAGGACAGTCAGAGTTCTGCTTCATTGAGTCAGGATCCACTAGGAGGACCTCTTATCGAAAATGAAGCTGCCACTGCTATGAATGAAGTGGAAAGAGCCATGGCACATGCTCAGGAGGATGCGGTTAACTTAGAAGAGTTGGAAAGACAACTCAACGTTGAGCAGAGGAAAATATATGACGAACTTACCATGCAAATTGATCATGGATTAAGTCATGATAAGAAAGAGTGCTCATGTACGTCGTTGAAGCCTGTCCGACTGTACGTGAGTGGAGAAGCGGGAACTGGAAAAAGTTTCCTTATTAAAGCAATTTCATGTTATTTGCAGGAAAGGACAGAGTCATCGCTGTCTTGTGTTGTCACCGCTCCAACTGGACTGGCAGCACATAACATTAAAGGGATTACTTTACATCGTTTACTGATGCTGCCAGTGGAGCATGACAACAAATTAGAATATCACAAGCTATCTGGAGATGCTTGTTTTGAAGTTTCAAGAGTCTTGAGGAAAATGAAACTTCTTATCATTGACGAAGTAAGCATGGTTTCCAATGTTATGCTTGCCTTTGTGCATTTGAGAATGCAAGAAGTTCTCAAAACAGAGTATGATGTGTTATTTGGTGGCAAACACATCATTGTTTTTGGAGATCTTCTGCAGCTGACACCAGTGAAAGGGCAACCTGTGTTCAAAATGCTCACGCATGAAGATACCAGGAAGTGCTTAGGGAGTATTGGCAACGTCAATATATGGTTAAACTTCAATTATGCTGAACTGCATGAAAATATGCGTCAGGCAAAGGATGAAGTTTACAAGACTATTCTACAAGATGTTAGAATTGGAAAAGTGACCGAGCATGGGAAAGAAGCTTTACATGCACGATTACTGACAAATTTATATCCAGACGAAGATGTTGTGCCTGAGAATATTTTTCAGAAAGTTACTGAGAAAAAATCTGGAATATGTTTGATGCCAACTCTTGCAGAATGTGCCAAATTCAACAACAAAATGTTGCATTTAGAAAAGCAAGAGATTGTGAAATTGGAAGCTATTGACAGAGTAGAGCATATGGGATCAACAATTATTTTGTCTGAGAATCTGAAAACAAAATTGGATTCATTAGAGAAGAGTATATCTAAAACTGCGGGTTTTGAAAAGACTCTGAATGTGTGCTTGAACTGTCGTATAATTTTAAGAAGGAATTTACATGTTGAAAGAGGTCTGGTAAATGGATCAATGGGTAATGTTGTTGATTTTGTGAAATACAGAAATAGAGATGGAATTGAATTTTTAAAAATTAAATTTGATGGCATTGAGGAAGTACAGCTAATTGCTCGTTGTTCTGCTAGATTTTTGCTTGTAAAAGACTTATATGTTCGTCGTAAGCAGTTTCCTGTTTGCTTGGCATATGCGGTGACAATCCATAAATCGCAAGGTTTAAGTGTAGACTGTGCATTGGTGAATATTGGCAGTTCTGTGTTCAAGGAGGGTATGGCATATGTGGCATTGTCACGAGTTAGGACTTTATCGGGATTGTACTTGATTGAGTGTGATGTCACAAACATTTGTGCGGATCTAGATTGTGTTAAGGAATACAATAGGTTGAGAAGAGAGTATGCGCCACATTTGCCTCAGTATCCTTTGTTTGAGAAACGTGTGGTAGGCCGGAAACGAAGAAATGTGACCAATACTGGGGAGGTTGTAGCAAAAAGACGAAAAGTTGATGAACCTGAAATTATAAGCAGAAACAAAAAGGATTCTGTTGAAGATGTTGTTGGTTTTCAATTTGAAAACAGTTCTGGTGTCAACTGCTATGCTAATGTAGTGGTTAATGTTGTCTTTTCTCTAGAAACTTTAAAAGAACAGATTGTGGTCAATTCGGATCAAAGATTTTGCAGTTTGTTAAATTCTGTGTTAGAGAAATGTAGCACTGATAGAACAAACATAGAAAGTGTGTCTGAAATTCGAAATCTGTTAGACAGATGTTCAGGCCAAACACAATTCTCTCAAAATAGTCAGCAAGATTGTCAGGAGTTTTTAATGTATATGCTTGATGTATTGCATGATGAAGGTGTAGATGTAGATCACCTGTTTGGGCTTTGTTATCAATGGCAGCATGACTGCGAGAACTGTAGGGTATCAGCTACTACTAGTGTAGACTCAGAAAGATTTATATATTTAACTTTGCCAGACAGTAAATCAGTCTATTTTAATAAGCTAGTAAAAGCAGCTGATCACAACATGGAGTGTAGCCAATGTAAATCTGAAATGATGTCCACTTTATTTATACGAACATATGGCCAGTATGTCATTTTAATGTTCCAACGATGTAGGCCTGATGGAACAAAATTGACAACTTTAATTAAAAATTTTGTGGCTTCACAGTTGTCAATATCAGGAAGGACTTTTGTAACTGTAGCAATTATATATCATGATGGTCCTTCAATAACATCAGGACATTATACAGCTTATTTAAAGTGTAGAAATGGCTGGTCATTCTGCAATGATTCTGTTTTAATTTTCAAAAAAAAATTGCCATATGACCTTAAAAACTCTTACCTGGTGTTTTTAAAACCAAAATTTTAGGGAAAGAATCTCGGGATGTGCTCTGAGGAATTTCAAGAAGTTCTCATGGCTCCTACACTATTTGGCCTTGAGGATAAGTGTAGTACAGAGACATAACTTTTTACCATAACACTGGACGTTATTGAGAAATACGTGCACTTTGAATGAGTTCAGAAAAACTATTTCTTTTTATAAGCTAATTGAAGCAGCGAATCAAAACATGGAGTAGAGGGAATGTAAGTCTGCAATGCTGTCTACTGTTTTACATTGCTTTGTGATTAAAAGTGATGTAGAGAATTAAATAATTGTACTAGTCATAAAGGTAGTGTAAGTCTGCTTCATAGTAAGCAGTATCAGTGTGATAGGAAATGTAGAACATGATTGAGCAAGAAGGGGAAGATATTACTAGTCCAGGATTGTGTAAATGATCTTCAACATTTTAATTCTGAAAGTTGCGGAAATGCGAAAAGACGGGATTGGCTTACAAGAAATCCAAGAGTTATACATGGCTCTGACACGATTTGGCCTTGTGGAATCGTGTGGTAGAGAGCGAGAAGTCATTTATTGTATGTAACATGTTTTTGAAAACGATGGAGGTTTTCTTTCAGAAAGTGGCGGGTTGAAAGTAATAACAGCACAACAGAGTGTAAGCTGTTCATAGGACATCCTTGGCCGTCATGGAAAGTAAGTTAACTTTAAGGAGTTCTGAATTCTGATTTGTAATGTATGGGTTTTTTAAACACAATCATCTTGATTGTGTTTTTTTTTCCCCGCTGTTATATGATGAATACCTTCAAGTCACTGTTTTAGTGAAATTTGATACATTCTGAGAACAGCAAAAATAAACCATTTAACATGTATAATTAATTCTGTTCTGTTTGCATTTATGATGTACATGTAGAACTGTGTAGGAGGCATGGAGAAGGTGAGGCTTCTGTCAGTGTCAAAGTTGTTGCATACAGTGCTCATATTCTACGTAGTCTTTTATATTTCATTACTTTCACTGTTTCTGACAGATCTAAAAAAAATTTTTTTAAAAGAACAGTAAGTATAAGGGAAGGAAACAGACAGTTATGTTAAAAGAAACACAGCTATAGGGAATAAACTAGGGATACTGTTACCCGCAATCCTCTGCTGATGATGTCACTGAGCATGTCATGAATGATGTAATATGTGACATCATCAGCAGTGGATTACGGGTAATAGTATCTCTAGTTTACTCCCCTATAGCTGTCTTTCTTTTAACATAACTGTCTGTTTCCTTCCCTTATACTTACTGTTCTTTTTTATAAAAAAATTTTTTGGGTTCGCTTCCGGTTCGCGTACCGGGGAGCGAACTGGGAAGCGAACTAAGAGAAATAGAGGTTGGCACAGTTGCAAATATTGTACCAATTTTTTTATAACGGGGAGGTAGTTCTGAAAAGAACTTTTTTTTAAATTGTTTTTGTTGTTTTATATTTTTTTTATTATTTTTCTGAACATTTTTTTACTTTTTTTGAATTTTTCTGAACAGTTTTATATTTTTTTTGTTTTTTTTTCGGAGGGGGCAACGAAAACGATTCATTGTAAAGGGCTCAACAGGAGGAAGAAAACAAAAAAAAGAATTTATTGTTTGGGGAGTTTCGGACAAACATGAGCATGATTGTTAATAGCTCTGTTGATCAGAGTGATGCTACTTTCTGCGTAGCAAATGATTCCACTGCAATGTACGCAGACTTGTTTTACTTCACGAAATCTCGTTTGTATATTTGGCACCATCTCCCTGCCCTCTGGTCCCGTTACTTCCGGTACAACAGATCTTCTGGCCATAATAGGGAGATTATCTAGGTCGTCCTGTTCCTCTTCTTCCTCTTCTTGCTGAATTATAACTTTAGCAGGTGGTCCACTCTTCCTTGGATGTGGTGGAGGTGGTGGGGAAGCACCAGCTGAAGCTAGTAAAGAAGCCATTGCTCACTGGTAACAAAGGGTCTTTCTCTCACAATGATGAAAGTCAGAGTGAGGAAAGAAGGAGGGATTTTCACCATTTGGGAAAAAAAATAGTTCTCAACCAATGAAAAGTGTTCATTTTAGATCATATGACCTAGTCTTACATCATTAGGAAACCGAAAGTGAAATGAACCAATGAAAAGTGTTATTACCAAGTCACATGACCTGCTGTGTTTACGTTACGCGCTTTGCAGGGCCTCCCGGTTTGCTTCCAGAAACCTGTGCTTTGCGACTCGGTAAGCGTACGAGTTCGCTAACGTAGCACGTCATATGACGTATCACGCGACAACGCGAAACGTCATGCGGACGGGAGGCGTCACGATGTTGTTTTCTAACGCGGCAGTTGCGGTAAAGAAACGTTTACCGGCTCGCGGTCTATTTCGCGGCATCAAGGTCAGCTAACGGGAAGCTTCCCGATTCGCGAAGCGGGAACGAAGAAAAAAAAATATTTAAAAAAAAAAATTATTCATAAACATATAAAATATATTTTTGGATTTAAAGAAGAATACATTTGACAGCTACAGATATTAGCTGTTAAAAAACCAATGAAATTCACAGAAAAAACCATAGGTTATAGACCATATATAGTTAGGAATTAGCATTTACAAAACCTTGAAAATTCACTGAAAAAACCATAGGTTATAGACCATATATAGTTAGGAATTAGCATTTAAAAAACCTTATTTTACTCACACAAAACCATTGAAATTCCATATATAGTTAGTTGCACTAACTATATATCGCGCACCCGTAATCCACTGCTGATGATGTCACATATTACATCATTCATGACATGGTCAGTGACATCACTGATGACATCACTGATGACATCTCAAATGACATCACTGATGATATCTCATTTGACATCAATGGTCACATCAATGATGATATCATTAATGTGACAATACAATGCATCTCCTCACACTTTAATATAACCTCTGTTACACCCAGTGTTAAATACAGAGTATAATTTTTGAAACCATTGACACACCAATACTAGTTACTACATACCCACTCACTGATTCCTACGTCTACACACACATTCACTCATTCACCCATACAATCATTCATACATACAATCACTCATCTTTACAACACTATCATATGCACTCATACACCTATACAGACACTCACACTCTGCCACTCATCCATGGAGTTACTCACACACCTAGTCAGTCCTGTAAAGAATCAATCACAGTTCCATTTTCTAATCTACACAGTTAAACATAGAGTACCTTACATTTTAAAACATATACTAACACATACTTACTCTCTTATAGAATCACTGATACAAGTACACATTGATCTGCACAGAGTCACACACCTCCCAGCCAGTCATACACACACTCAGTCTCCCATACAAATACTTGTGCAACCAATCAATAACCCATATAGCTACTTATATAGCTACTGATCAACACATGCAGCAGCTTGCACAACAACAGACATGCTGATGCACACTTTCAGACAGTTTAGTCACTAACCCGTGCATTTAGTAAGACGCATTTAATCACTCACTCATACAGTCAATCACGCACCTACTAAAACCTTCATTGAGACACTTATACATCCACTCATTCTTCAATATGTAAAACATATTTAAACTTTACAGAAACACATAATCACTGGATGTTGTCATCAGTGATGTCATTTGAGATGTCATCAGTGATGTCATCAGTGATGTCACTGACCATGTCATGAATGATGTAATATGTGACATCATCAGCAGTGGATTACGGGTGCGCGATATATAGTTAGTGCAACTAACTATATATGGAATTTCAATGGTTTTGTGTGAGTAAAATAAGGTTTTTTAAATGCTAATTCCTAACTATATATGGTCTATAACCTATGGTTTTTTCAGTGAATATATATATATATATATATATATTCACTGAAAAAAACATAGGTTTGAGGCCTTATATAGTTAGGAATTAACATATAAAAAAACATTGAAATTCACTGAAAAAACCATAGGTTTGAGGCCTTATATAGTTAGGAATTAACATATAAAAAACCATTGAAATTCACTGAAAAAGCATAGGTTTCACGCCTTATATAGTTAGGAATTAACATATAAAAAACCATTGAAATTGCTCCTATATAGTTAGTTGGACTAACTATATTTGGCGCACCCACAATCCACTGCTGATGATGTCACATATTACATCATTCATGACATGGTCAGTGACATCACTGATGACATCACTGATGACATCTCAAATGACATCACTGATGACATCACTGATGACATCTCATTTGACAGGTTTAAACCTATATTAACTGATAAAACCCCACTGAAAGAGAAATAGCCCTCACCAGTGAAAACATATAAACACTGAAAAAACACTGCACAACCACAAACTAAATGCCATTCCAAGGAAGGAAAAAGAGAGTGAAAGAGTATTTTTTTTCATCCTGAAGGGGCCAATACAATGTAACTTTGTTATACAAGCTAGCAGTAAGAAAGGCTGCTTGAGGTTTGATGTTTAGGGATTTCACTAAAATATTGTTTCTTCTTCCTTTTTCTTTTTTCAGTTTTGTGGTCTTTGGTCTGAAGATGCAGGGTTTAGAAGTCTCATTTAATTTTTTTATAAACTGTAGAGAATCAGGAAATATCAAAATCATATTTGATATTTTGGCTGCATTTCATTCTTTAACTAATAGGTAAAATGGCTGGTTTCATAAGAATCTTTCCTAATATGTGTCATCACATTTACCCACAGAGACTGGGAAAAAACCCTTAATACAGCAGCCCCCACATTCTAGTGGGCCAGTATTGATAGTAGGTGAATTGCCAACACCTCAGGCTTTAAACATTCAATGCAAGATATAGTGATGTATGAGAAATGACTTGCAATGAGGCACAGAAATGTCCCTTCACCACCAATGGCATTTGAAGTCAATGAAATCTCACTGTGGTACTCTGTACAAGTTCTAGATCCCTTCAGTAAAGGGGAATTTCCTCCGTAGTTTTAAAAGTGCTGCTTCATTTTTGACCACTTCAATAACTGAGGGTATAAGCGCCCAGCTCAATGCAAATGTTGCAGAATCTGCCCTGAGAATCGCAATCCCAAGTGCACTAGTATTGGCACGGAAAGCTATGTAAGTGGCTAGAGTTAACAAATTATGTACTGGCTCTTTTGACGTTGTCTGTCCCAAGTGCCATTGTTGAGAGGGCCTTTTCACAGAAGTTTACATGGGAAGGAAAGAGCGAGCGCACATGACTAAAGACTCACTAAAGAAGTCTTGTATGGTGTACTAGAATAAGTTTCATTTGCAAAAATCTATTTAAACCTCATATACACGGTACGTACACTGTCTATATACCGTGTTCTATCAGTGCAGAAAGTAAGCAATAATAAAAGCAAAACATTTCATAAACACCGGAAAAACACCTTTTCTGTTGTTTTTAGTGGGGCGAAAATGTGTAACCACTGATAACAACTATTTTTTTAAGGTCTTGAAATCACTTGAAAACACTGAAAAAACCCCACCAGAACTTACCAAAAATAGAAACTGAAAACAGGAAAGCCTACTCATATTATTACTAGAAATTTGGAAATTTACAAGAAATGGGAAAATTAGCTAACAGGCCTGCTGAAGGCGACAGAATGGTGATTGAAAAGTGTCGTTTTTTTCTACCAACGCACCAGTTAAGGAGACCAGTTGAGGTGCCTGTGGGTCTACAAGTGTCTGCCGTCTTTCCTTGAGTGTCTGTGAAAATAGACCGATGGATGACTTCCCGGTGTCACTGCTCGAGACCGGTGACAATCAGGGAGCGATTGTGTCTGCCGCTGCACATATCTGTAATTGATTGCCTAAACCCGAAGACTCTCTTTCCCAGTTGATATGATGGAACATTGGACTGAAATCACTCGCGCCGAGGAGTTGTCGTGACCATTTGCTATTTACTCCCGTGCGGGCTCCTCTCCCCGGACCAGCGTGGATTGTCCCACGAGAACACATTATGGTAATCAGACAGATTGTATGTATAGGAATCAATCAAAGAGAAATCCGTCACGAGAGTTATGACATTACAAAGTCTGTTTGTAACTTTTGATTTATGGAAGAATTCTTGCTTTATAAATTGGGAATGAGGCATGTTGGGATGGTTTAACCCCTGAACTCCCAGGCAGTGATAAAGGAGAGACAAGGAGGCCTGGCCACGAGGTACCGTGTTGCTAACCTCAAATTTGTCAGGATTTATTTTATTTATTTCCTGCGAGTTTGATTAGGAAATGCAGAAGCGCTTTTTTGATATAAGAACTTCGTGTGCTTTCACTGTGTGCTTATTTGCTAAGCACAGCATCCCACACGCATCATACCCATATAACTGACCAGTTTTGTGCCAGCAGTATTCACATTTGTTCTCTAAGTTGTTAATTGTTGAAATACGGCTGGCAAAAAAAACTGTACAGTAGATGGGGCAATATAGTGCTAGCATGAAGCATCAAAAAATTACTAAGATACAGTCATTAGTTTTTTTTATCACAAACAACCATAAGTACCCCTCACTCAAATCTATTTACTTGTTATGGATCGGGTGCTGTATTATATGAGATCAGAGGAAAAGTCTGATTTCTTTTCTAGATAATGAGGATCCTCCTGGCAAAAAAAGTGTTCTCTCGAGGTCAGAAATGTTCATGTAACTACAAATGACCTAAACCCTACAACTGCCTTTCATATATAATTCAGTCCACAAGAAAACCGCGCGTTTCTGCCCTTCCTCCTCTGAGACAACAACTTTCTCTTCTCTGTAATATCTATTAAGGAAATTAGATACATTATAACCTAAGCATGTTCAAGATTTACATCCAGAAGACATTCTTAACTTCCGGAATAGACGCTGGTGCTGTTTTTAATGTAAATACGATAAATTGCGCCGTCAACCTGCTTAGAACAAAGGGCACACAGTGTCCCGCAGTGATGATGTCATTTGTTGGCTGGTTTCGGTGACGTCGGCATGTCTGAGGCAGACAGTATTGTTTTGTAGCATTTATACAGCACTTACTGCCCCTAAGTGATGGGCTGAAAAGAGAAGTTTAGCGTCAAGGGTGGTATTTTGGGTGGTAATAAACTTATCTAATGAATGCATTATATATGCCACAGCTATACTTGGGAATCAACTGCCACTGAATCTCTGGTCTCAGCCGAACCTGATCAGTTTTAGAAAGCAGCTAAAATATGAAGCCCGCCCCCGCACCCCCCCCACCACCATCTTTTGACCCAGATAGGTCCCTGGCTTGAAGTGGAATGTTACACTGTGTGAGTGGGTGCTTGGAAGAGTGTTGTCTTTGGCTGTGTTTATTCTCCGCATGCGTGTGAAGTATTTTCGTGCCAAGGGTGACGAACTGTGAGAGATGCTCTGCTCTTGGGTCTCAGCACTCAACAGTGTGGTGGATAAAGGGTGTTAGAGGTGGAGGCGCAGGAGGGTGGCAGGACTAGCTCTGCAGGTCCCAAGAGGCTGCGACTCTCGCGTCATCCCCTTGCTGTACTGAGTGCAGCAGAAGGGTGTGCACTTGTGTTGTGTTGGTGCAGCATGTGAAGCAATTCCTAGGCGCAGGAAGGCCTGAGACCCGCCCGGTGAGACAGGCCTGCCGATCTATTGAACTGGGACTTGTCGGGTATGTTGTGTTATTTGAGGACTGGGGGGGGGCGGCAGCAGCTGACGGGAGAGCAGGCGGCAGGATACAGCACGACGGCTCTCCTTGAACTTTATTTCCGTATTACGAGGTGCACGGAAGATTTCAGCTTGACCTTGCCAGGAGCGCAGTAAGGACAGTAATGTGCTCCCATTCGAAGGAAGCGACGACGCACGCTCATTACCAGGATTTTACCCTTGGTGGCTGTTGTCGCTCCTGTCCCGCACTCTGTAACCGAGCAGCCAACGGGCAAAATACATGAAGCGTCTCCTCTTTTCCCGGGGCACACGGGAGCCCCGCACCAGCCCACACTTCTCCCTCGGGCCGGCAGCATCACCCGGTCTCCCCCTCGGCACGGGAGGCCGGACGGGCACATCAAAGGCTTCCCCCGGGCAGGGGGAAGTGAAAACCACGTTATCCCGTCCCCGCCCACAACCAGGCGGCGGCCATCTTGAAGCGGCTCGGGCCGCGGCGGTGATCTTGGGGGGCAAAACGAGGGGTGGGCACCCTCGAGATTAAAATAAAAAGATTAAAATAAAATATAGAAGCCCCCCAAGGCCCCCCCCACATTTTTTTTCCCGAAAAATCGCGGGGTGCCCGCTTACAGATATAGAACTGTTTTCTCTTTTAATTTTCTCAGGAACCACTGGAGGGATTTACACTATTTAACCAAAAGCGTGATCTGCGTACCGGGCTCTACCATTTTGACAAGTTTGGTGTAATTCCGTTCAGCGGTTCAAGCTGTAGCCGTGTCTAAAGGTCCAATGGAAATTAACATGGGGAAAACACGTTTTGGGACCCCCCTTTTTTCTCAGCCCCCACCTGACTAATCCCCCCAAAACGTTCAGGGAAGGAGAGGAGCGGAGCGGGCCATCTTCTTTGAGAAATTTGCAAAGATTCATCAACCTATGGAAACTAGGTCCTAACTATATATACCTACTGACGACCGTCAGTAGGTAATATATATATATATATCAAATCAAATTGCTTCCCACATTAATTCAAAAGCAAACACATTTCTAGTGGTTGAACATTTGAACCCTTACCAACTGACATAACTTTGAGCCCTACCCCCAATTTGCTTTCTGCTGTTACCATAGTATCAGATCATGCAGAACTCAACTGACCACAGAGGTCAAAAGTTCAACACACTGTAGAAACTCCTCCTCAACACCTTTAGACTCTGCATAGGTACTTACTAATAGGTACCAATAAATACTAAGGCTCTTTTTAGAACCAACCAACATCTAAACACAAAAGCTTGATAGATATCTGAAAAGATAGATATTTTTTAAAACATTTTCTTGCTTGGATACGCGTACCCAACGCCTTAGAAATCGATATTTCCGGGATGGGCTCCCCTTTGGCCAGTTTCTACGCATTCGTAGGAACTGCAAATGGCGCAAAGACTACTTTCGTGAGTCGGACATCCTAATCAACAAACTCAGCAATAGAGGATACCCCAAACGCCTGATTACCAAAGCACGCAAAAGTGCCTGGTATTGCCACCGTGAGCATCGCCTTACGCCCCAACACAAAAAAACAATGCCCAGAATACCCTTTGTTTCCAAATTCAGCCCCTACAGCAACCAATTCTCCAAGATCATCAACCATAATTGGACATTGTTACGTCCCTTCAAACTGTTCAAGGAACCACCACTGTTCTCCTACCAACATAAGAATAACCTGGCCTCACACCTAGTGCATGCCGTTACATGGCCAGAAAAATCGGTGGATAAACACACCATGACCGCCTCCTGGGGGCTCGCACCAATCATTGGTGACTACAAATGCCAGAATTGCAGTGTATGCAACCTTACACTGAATACCAAGGACTTTCAAGACAATGACAAAACATACAAACTCAAGAACCACGTCAATTGCAGGTTGCAGAATGTGATCTACGCCATCTGTTGCCTGTGCAACCTGATCCATGTGGGCCAAACCACCCAGATAGTTAAACAAAGGATTATTCAACAGAAGAGCCAAATCCATTGCAAAATACTCACTGCACCTTTGGTTACACACTACCTGGAAAAAAACACCGAGACACGGACATCACTTGGCAGGTTATAGATAAGCCCACCTTACCAACCAGAGGAGGTGACATAAAAACCCTCCTAAAAAGGTCTGAGTGCAAATGGATCACCTTATGCAATTCTGTGAATAATGGCCTTAACACTATCGATGAATGGAACAGCAACATTGCTATCTGAAGATCATGTCACTCGTTATTGAACTGCCTAGTCTCATTCTTTTGGGTACCCCTGCTGTCCCCTACTGACCTCATACTGAGCCCTCCACTGCTCTACCCATCTGTGTCCTTCTGTATCCCTTCTTCAATTCTACTTTGCTAGTACACCACCTCAAACGCACACACTTTGGTTGTAATTATATTTTCTCATACATTACCCATGATCCTTGATTTACGCATTGTTGTCCTTTGTTAACAAATTTTGCATGTATATATACTTGTTCCCCGTTTTTTCCAAAATGATTGACCACTTCTTTTCCTTATCATAATTGGGTCTCTATGATGCTTTTAAATAGTTTTACACAGTAATCATTTATTTCTAAAGCTGTTCTGTTCTAATGTCAATCGAAAGTACTTGACATACCTTTCTCGCATTGCTTCGTTCTTGAGCTTGTTTACCTTCTTCTACCCCCTTTCACCTTCCCCCTCCCCTTCCCCGCGTACTCTCCGCCTCCTCTCCTCCCCCTGCCCACCACCCGCCCCGACATAGCCAAGTGACCCTGTGATGCCCACTATTCCGAAAGTGGTTGTGTCTGCTTAACTACCGGGTTCGCTTCACTTTTTGGACCCCCCACACGATCGTGGTGAGTTCGCGACTATCCATGCTGATTTACTCAGCCTAAGGTAAGCCTACTCTACGCCCCGCACGCCACACTCCCCCGTTCCGCCCATTGTGGCGACTTCACTGAGCCAGCATTCGTGCTCCTTTACAGGCTTCCTTAATCTGAGCCAACACCTTACTATTGCCCTCGCTGCTGACCGCTTGAATCAGTCCACCGGCTTGATTGACCTCCGCTGTCAATTTTCGATTATTCATTCGCTGCAGCCAAGTAACACGGTTACTTTCCCTTTCCTTAACGCACCGCCTAGCCTTCGTGCGTTCACACATCGTTTTTTCCCCGTCCCGATAGGTCCCGTTTCAAAAGACTCAGACCGACGCCGAACTGCCGCACCTGCTCTGGCAGTCCTGGAATCTACCAGGTACCCCACACCTTGTTCCTGCCCGTTCTGCCATCAGTCAGCTGCCCCCCCACTCCCCGCTTACTAGCTCCATATATCCCTCCCTTGATAGTGCCAGGCTTTCCTCGGGTGTCCCTACCCCTACTCCCTAGATCCACCTCGGCACTCACCGCCTACCAATTCACCGCAGCCCCCCCTGCATTTATGATACCAACCATTTTGCTCGATTTGCTTGCTAATCACCCCCAGACTTCACGAGTCCAACCACGGCCGTGGTCCTCCGACTGTATTCACCAACCGTTTTCAGCCATTACCGGTACTTTACCCTGACAACTCTCCAGGTACACTCCACACAGTACCTTCTGCACCTCGCATCCTTTCCTGGTTATTAGGACCTTGGCTCCCCCATATCACCCCCAATTGCCATCTCATCTCCTCTCACGCAGCTGTCCCTTCCCTCAGGGTAAACCATTCGTATTTCCTTGCCTGGCCCGCCTTTCCCTCCCATGCTGCCCGATGTATCGCGTTGTCCCTCCCCTTCCCATCCTTACCCTTTCCTTTCCTTCCTGTACAGCACCGTTTCTATTGTCAACCCGGTCCTGAAGATGATCCTGACTAAAGAGGATCGAAACGTCATCGACCGTTCAGCGCAATTGAAGGCGCAATCCATAATGTGGCTCTGCTAAATTTCTCTGGCAAATCCTTGAAAAACCACATTACAAACTATTGTTCTGAGCCACATTGATTATTTAATACACTGTAAATTTACAAAGACCTTGTCACTTTGCGCCATCCTTGCTGATCACTATTGTCACTTGCGTCGCCACTTCATGTGTCACTTACACACCTAAAGCACCAAGTCCAATTCGTGTTGTTTTATAATTGGTTACATACTGTGCTGCTACAACTGTTTATAATGTTTACTTTAATTATATGATGCCTCGAGCACACTTCTAAAACTACTTATTGAGTCTCCTTGTCTCTGTTTACGTAATGCTTGATGCATACATGTTTAATTGTCGTCCCGAATAATACCAGTTGAGATATTGTTTGTTGATTGCCATTTACCTACCCTAAACTCAACGTGGTTTAAGGGTTATACTCCTGTAGTTTGCCTCAACATTAGAAATCGCGCAGCATACGTGTTAGGATACACGTACCCAACGCGTGCACACCAGAGGTCACGCTGAGCGGCGTAGTGGGAACACGCATCCTAATTTTACCGTAAAAAAAGAAAACGGGGCCGGGGGTCCATCACAGACCGCCCAATTTAAAAATTTGGTCCCCGGGGGGTGGCGGTCACCGGGGCTGGGGGGCCCCTCTGGCCCCCCACTACAATAAACACTTTGCCCCCGGGACTTGGACCCCACATTTACATTTGCTGCAGGGGGCTGTGAGACCCCCGCACATATTCAACCAAAGCCCCGGGGGGGTGGCGGTCCCAGGAGCTGCAGTGGGGCCGTGAGCCCTCCCACATATATTTAAAAAAAAGCCTGGGCGGAGGCGGTCCCCAGGGCTGGGGGGTCCCCCATTATAAAAAAGCACATTGCCCCTGGCACTTAGCACTAAAGTGGGCTTAAAGTTGTTGTTTTTTTATTCACGGGATACGCATAGCCTACGCGCATCCCGGAATTTCTTTTTTAACAAAATTTGGGGGCCTTGGGGGTCCTTGTAGGACCCCCTGAGCAGGCTTAGGGGGTCAGGAGGTCCTATGGCAAATAGCAAACTACACACTCAATCTACACACATATACATGTAAATAACAAATCACATTTCCGGTAACGGCCAGTGAGGAGCTAAGGCAGTCTTTGGACGGAGGCGGGAAGGCCTCCTTAATATTGTTAGATCTATCTCCGGCCTTCGACACGGTCAACCATAACATCCTTATCTCTAGACTGTCTGGGCTGGGCGTACAAAACTTATCACTGGAGCTACTTCTATCCTGTCTGACAGAAAGATCGTTCAGAGTAGAAGTAGGCGGTACCAGTTCACATGTTTTTAATTTATGTTGCGGAGTACCTCAGGGATCATCTTTGAGCCCCACGCTCTTCTACGTATATGTGGCTCCTCTAGCGACCTTAATCAGACAGTATGGCTTCTCTGTAATCAGCTATGCCGATGACACACAAATTGTGGTGTCAATCGCCGACAACAAAAGCGAGGTGGCAGACCGCTTTAACATCTGTATGTCAAAGGCATTTAGCTGGATGCAAGCAAACTGTTTAAAATTGAATGGCAGTAAGACAGAGGTCCTACTTTTGGGAACCAACCCTCTAGGCTGGTCGCCGGCATGGTGGCCCCTGAGCTGGGTGAATGTTCCCAACCAGTTTCCAAAGTAAAAAAACTATGGGTAATTTTTGATGACCGGCTAACTTTTAACAGTCAGATCAACGCCTTTACAGCAAAATTTTGGGCCACCCTTAAGCTGATCAGAAAGACCCGAGCGTTCATTCCCCCAGAGTCACTGAAAACAGTGGTAATTGCCCTGTGCAATATTCAAATTGGATTATGGCAATGCACTGTACCTTGAAATCCAACAGCAATATCTAGACAAGCTTCAACGCTTGCAGAACGCGGCAGCGAGGTTAATCCTGAATATTCCTAGAAACGAATCAGTGGTTCAGCGATTGGTGTTACTTCACTGGCTGCCTGTCAAAAAACGAATAGCTTTCAAGGCATTATGCATTGCATTTAATGCACTTCATGGCAGAGGTCCACTTTATCTGACTTCAAGAGTAAAATACTATACCCCCACGAGGAATCGTAGATCTGTCAGTCACAAACTGCTGCTAGCGCCTAGATTCAAACAAGTTTGATGGGGCAGCAGATGTTTCTTGGTAAGAGTGACCAAACTCTGGAACAGCCTACCCATTTCGGTTAAAAACAGTTCAAGCCTCACTATGTTCAGAAAATCCATAAAAACTTGGCTTTTTCAAACTAGCATTTAAAACACACATATACTTCTTCTGATATGGATTTTACTAGTGTCAGCGCCAAGATGACTCCGGGCATTTGTTGCGCTTTATACATTTTTAAATCAAATCAAATTAAATCATTTCCTCCCACATTAATTGAAACGCAAAGGCACATTTCTATTGCTTGAACATTTGAACCCTTTCCAACTGACATAACTTTAAACCCTATCCCCAATTTGCTTTCTGCTGTTACCATAGTAACAGGCCATGCAACAGTCAACTGAAACACAGGTCACAAGTTCACCACAGAATGTTACTAAATCAAACAGCAAGTGTGCTTGACTTCTCAAAATACCACCTTAATCTATGGAATGTTCCTTTCAAACAGTTCTTAACCAATAAGAAACATACTTTTAAAAAATGGAAACATGCACCCTACTTTTTAGTCCATAATGTTCTCAAACAACCAATCATTTCTCTCCTTTTTTCAAAACTGCATCTCACCCTCCATCTTAGAAAAACCTTACTTCTCAAACTTCAATTTCATATACAGACACCTTCTGAGTGCATCCAGGCTTCCATCAAGATGCTTAGAGAGTGGATTGTGGGACACAGCTATATTTTCTGGAGCCAAAGGTACACAGAACAGAAAGGAATTCACAAAGACCTAGGTTTACCAAACGTAGACATTAAATGGATTGGACAGAGAGGTTTAAAGTGGCACCAATTGATGCCGTTGGTAAAATCCTTCTTTACATCTCCCACATCCTGACCTCATGTGCACTGTGGTGGCAATGACCTAGGCCCTTTGACTTGGGTAGGTCTGGAAATGCTTATGAATGACACCTTTGGAGAATTTATGTCACTTTTCCCCCAAACTGCCTTAGTCTATTCTAACATACCCAAAGGCAGAAATGGAACTGGTCCAATCAATTTTGTCCAGAGATTCAGAAAGCTAGGAAACATGTGAATAAATCAGTTTCTGCTTTTCTCCGAGACTATAGAATGGGGTCCAAATACCACAACAATCTGCGTTTCAATATGCATGGCATCAAGAGGAGAGATGGTGTACATTTTACAGATGAAGGGAACAGAGTCTTCCTCTTGAACTTTGGACTATGCATCAGTACTTACTTGTAGGTACTAAAATCTCCCAATAAACACAAGGGCTCTTTTTAGAGCCACCTTACAACTAAACACATAAGCTTGATATATATCTGCAAAATATTATTTGTTTTTTGGCTTGAAGTCGCGCACCCAACACGCCAAAGTTGTGCAGCTGACGCGTGCAAGTCGTGCACCACACGTGCTGGAGTCGCGCACCCTACGGGTTAGAGGCCGTGCATCCAATGCATGCACACCAGGGGCCGCACTAAGCGCCGCGCTGGGTGCGCAACTCCTAACTTTACCGTTAAAATAAATAAATCTGTCCTTAATTTAAATATTTTGTGCCCTGGGGAGGTGGCGTACCCTGGCACTTGGGGGGGCCTTTCTGCCCCCGTGAGCCCCCACACATATTCAACCAAAGCCCCGGGGGGTGGCGGTCCTCGGGGCTGAGGAGGGGGCCCGTGAGCCCCCCACATATATTTTTTTTTAAAAAGCCCCGGGGTCGGTCCCCGGGGGTTGGGGGCCCCATGTGGGCCCCCCTTTATTATAAAGCACATTGCCCCCGGGTGATAATTAGTACTCAAGCGGGCTTTGTTTTTTTTTATTCAAGGGATACGCGTATCCTATTTCTTTAAAAAAATACAAACATTTTGGGCCTTGGGGGTCCTTGTAGGAACGCCTGAGCAGGCCCAGGGCATCAGGGTATTCCTACTTTACCCCCTTTTTGCGTTTTGCGCCTTTCTTTTCTTTTTGCCTCGGTTCTACCGAAACACAAGATGGCTGCCAACACTTCCTGGTTTTGGAGTGTTACAGTTGACAGCCAATTAGTATGCAGCTCGTGCTCGTAAAGCTACGCGCATGCTCCGTGGAGGATACACGTACCCTACTCTATCGATAGATATCTATGATTTCATTTTTGATTCTCTCAGGAACCACTGCACAGATTTACACCATTTAAAAAGCGTGATCTGTGAACCAAACTCTACCTTTTTGTCAAATTTGGTGTAATTCCTTTCAGAAGTTCAGGCTGTAGCCGCGGCTAAAGGTCCCTATGGAAATTGCATGGGGAAAACACATTTTGGGACCCCCTTTATTCTTGACCCCCACTTGACGAATCACCCCAAAACTTTCACTCTAGCACAGCTCACAGCGTGGCCCCCTGTGTGAAAGTGATGGCTCTCAGTGCAGTACTTAAGTACTTCTTAAGTCTTTCAAACACCATGGGGTATATTCTGATGGACACATTGCCGAGTTAACAGCACATTATCGCAACCAAAATGGTGATAAATGTAATGCATCATTCACAAGCTGGAGCAAACAACCCATATCACCAGTTTACCATCGATAGCAGCCTAAAAAAACATCATCACTGATGACCCGGCAAATATTGCCAATGCGATGTAGAGTAGGCATTCCAATGCAAAAAGCAGCAAACACATCACTTCGCAAGTTTCTAAACCACCAGCAAGATCTTTGAAGAGAGTACAAAGCATGCGATAAGGTGTGCTAGTAGCAGGAAGTTTACACCTGTTCAGTGCTGGTGTAAAGTCGGACTACATCTGCAACATGAAAGGGTACTCAGCCCAGAGCCACACCTGCATGACAGCTGATGCAATGGAGCCAATGATCATGCAGCTCAGACACCCAACACTGCTCCGACACCCCCCGCCACCAGCACCTTGTCCGTCATCCCTCCCTCACCCACACCCCTCAGAAACAAATGTGACAGCAACCTTAGGAAATCTGGAATTTAACAAATTGGCTGAGGTTGCACAATTATAAATAAAAAGATGCATATGAGGTTGGACAAATAAGAATCTCAGTCATCTATGGATTAACATATAAACCATTTTATTTAAAACAACAAAATAAAAGTAGGTACAGGCATCCCTCGACAATTTGTGAATCACAGCCTGCAAGACAAAAAGAAAGACAAGATTGTGCGTCATGCGTCCATCAAAGGAGAGAGAGAGAGAGAGAGAGAGAGAGAGAGAGAGAGAGAGAGAGAGGGAGAAAGAGTGAGAGAGGGAGGAAGACAGAGAAAGAGGAAGAGAGAGAGAAAGAGTGAGAGAAAGAGTGAGATACAAGGAAGAGAGAGAGAAAAAGGGAAACAGTGTGAGAGAGAGGAATAGAGGGAGACAAAGATTCAGACAGACAAGAAAAGAGAGAGAAAGAATGGGAGAGAGAGGAAGAGACAGAGAAAGAGGGAAAGAGTATGAGAGAGAGAAAGAAGAGATAGAGAGTGAGAGAGAGAAAGAGTGTGAGTGACAGAAAGGAAGAGTTGGAGAGGGAGAGTGAGTGTTGACACTGTGGAGAAAATCCTCACAGCTCACATTTTTGCCACCTGTGTGTCTCCAATCAAGTGCTGGGACATAGTACAGCCCTCAAGTTTAGTCATTTGACCCATAATATGGAATCAGTAATGGCAGAGTACATAAAACTGCAGATGCGTTTTTCTCAATTTCTCCCCTGTGCACCCAGGCTGCTGCACCCCATCGACTCCCACCACCCAGAGGTGTCTGTCTGCCCTGCGTACTCAAGCTGCTGCACCCCATTGACTCCTGCCACCCAGAGGTGTCTGCCTGTCTCTGCGCACACCCATGCAGCAGCACCCCATCCACTCCCGTGCCCGGAGGTGACTTCCCATTCCTGCACACTCAGACTGCTGCACCCCATCCACTCTCACTGCCTAGAGGTGTCTGCCCGCTCCTGTGCACCCAGGCTGCTGCACCCCATCCACTCCCACTGCTCGGAGGTGTCTGCCTGCTCTTGTGCACCCAGGCTGCTGCATACTATCCACAACCACTGCCCAGAGGTGACTGCCTGCTGCTGCGGAAACAAGCCTCCTTGCTCTCCTTCACCACCGGCATGTGTGTAAGAGGGTCCACCACGTGCAGAAGCAACCTCCTCAGCCGTTGTGTACAATTTAGAGTTGGTGTTGATTGCCAGGATGGCCAAGCATCATCACAGGATGCACACGCGTTCAGCTCAGGTGGCACTAACTCAAGGGAACTGAAGTCCTCGCCTTGTGGCGGGAGGTCCATGTGGTGGGGTCAACAATCTGTGAATCACAGCCTGCTAGACAAAAAGGAATATAAGATTGTGCATCATGCGTCCATCAAAGGAGAGAGAGAGTGAGAGAGAAAGAGTGAGAGAGAAGAAGAGAGAGAGAGAGAGAGAGAGAGAGAGAGAAAGAGTGGAAGGAAGACAGAGAGAGTGAGAGATAGAATCAGTGAGAGAGAGGAAGAGAGAGAGAAAAAGAGAGAAACAATGTGTGAGAGACGAAGAGAGAGAGAAAAAGTGTGTGGGAGAGAAAGGAAGAGATGGAGAGGGACAGTGAGTGCCCAAACTGTGGGCAAAACCCTGTAACTCTGTCACAGAGTTAGCGGTGACACTAACTCTGTGACCAGTGAGGCCACGCCACGTGGCGTATACCCCAGCTGTTCGATGGCTCAGGCCTACACTGCGGTCCAGCAGGGCACATAAAACCTGACCTGTCCAGACAGCCAGAACAGGGCATCATTGCAGGCTGCACACCTGCTTAGCACTTACAGTGGCCCTACCTCAGAGCACTGAAAGTCACCATCCCGTGGCGGTGTGCCTGTGCCGGTCGCAGTGCATCCGGTCACAAAAAGTCTGAAATGGAAATGGCGTAGAGCACGTGTGCCTGGTCCTTTTTATTGGCAGGTTCACGTTTCCTGTGACGCTTGTGCTGGATGGCTGTGGTGTGGGTGTAAACCAGCCGTCAGGGAGTGGATGTGGCTTACTGACAACTAGACCTGTGAGCAGCAGATCACTAAAATGAAAATCTGGGCCATCGAGCGTTGTTGTCCCTCCCTGTATGCGTAAGCGGAGTGGGTGGGCCTGGCGTATGCCAGTCCTGCATGAGACTGTGACCAATGACTCCAGAGTGATGGGCATGGTTTCGTCCTGAGCTGTATTAGGAATCAACTGATGCAGGTGTCCCTGTTGTAGTGCTGCCGCCACCCAGTCAGCAAGCGCCAATGTGTCACCCTGTGACCCAAGTCCCAAAACATGGCCAACATGTAAGGTAGGGGGAATCACTGACCGTGCATTCATCCATACTTCCAAACATGTAAGATCGCGCATAGGACATATCTGTGTTGATATGAATGTTTATTGCACATTAAGTTGAGTGTTGCATCTGTAGCAATACAGGGCCATGCAAATCCCAAATTTCAGTTTTTTGGAACATGGAGGGCAGCCATTTAGAGCCAAGCTTGTGCTCAGGGGTTAGGATCTGCCACCAAATGTTCTTATGCAATCTCTCCGCAAATTCCGATGCACTTATAAATTCACTACACACTCTCCTTAAAGTACTCTAATGATCCGGTCTCTTCCTATGTACTTATACAAACACCGAGACAAAGTTACATAACCAAAGTTTTCCCCACAGCCAGAGGTAACATGGTTGCGAGGGCTGTCCACAGCAGAATGCAGTGTGGTAGGGCCCAGGGACAGCATCATGCATACATAATGAACACACGGACACAGTTAGATAGATAGTGGAACTGGGTACGGGCACGTGCCCTAGCCCCTTATTATTACCAGGGTCACATGTCCAGTAACATCTGTGCTGGATGCATGCGGGCTGAGTGTAAGCCAGACCTCAGGGAATGGTAGGCACTGGCAACAAGTACAACAGTATCATTGAACACACACAGAGATTCAATCATAAAGGGTCCATGACTTGTGCTGCACTAAGTTAGGGGCACCAGATGTGAAATAATACACAAAGATCGTAAGGCGTCCATGACTTGTGGTACACTGAGGTAGGGGCAGGTGATCTGAAATCATACACAAAAAAATCTATCATAAAGGGTCCATGAGTTGTGGTGCACTGAATTAGGGACATCAGAAGCATTCTGCGTGTGCACAGCTAGCGATGATGTGTGGTTTGGGAGGGCTACACTGGTAGCAAAGTCTGTTGCCTACTGGACTGCAACTCAATGTGAATTGTGAGCCCTGCAGTCCACAATGTAGATGGAAGGCAGTAGTCAGTACAGACATCGAGGAATAGTTTTTGTCACTTCCTCTTGACAAAATCCGAGGACATAAAGTACAATTCTGTCTGCAAGTAATAAATCAAGACTGAATTCAAATTGTGAACTCTGCTGACCGCAGCGTAGGTAACAAAAGATGTAATATGTATGGAATACATTGTGGAAATATGTGGGTTTCGAGGACGTTATAGTTAGTTGCCTACTGGAGTATGAAATTAATGAATTAAGACTTAATTTGAATTGTGAGCCCTGCTGACCACAGTGTAGGCCGGAGGCAGCGGTCAGTAAAGGCCCACAGCCACGTGGTGTTGACTTTAGCTGCACAGATTGGTAGAATTTGGTTTTCTTAATCGATTATAGCCTCTTACACAAGTTACATCAGGAATATTATTGAATTGTGAGCCCTCCTGACTGCAGTGTTTACCAGAGGTAGTGGTCATAAAGGGCCCACAGTTACGTGGCATTGATTTGAGCTTTATAGACATAGTGGTAGGTGTGGCGCTATACTTGTGCGCAGCCAGCAATGATGTGTGGTGTGGTCGTGCCGCACTGGAAGCAATGTCTCTTGCCTACTGGACTGCGTCATCTGCAATTGTGACTCCATCTGAATTGTGAGCCCTGCTGTTCGCGGTGTAGCTTGAAGGCAGTAGTCAGCACAGACATCGTGGAATGGTTTTCGTGACTTCCTCTTAAGAAAATACAACGACTTAGAGTACAGTTCACTCTGCAATACTTCCTCTTAAGAAAATACAACGACTTAGAGTACAGTTCACTCTGCAATAAATAAATCAAAGCTGTGAGCTCTGCTATCCGCAGTGTAGACTGCCATTCAGAGTTAATTTGGACTTGCAAGATGAATTTGGTCATTGTACTAAAGCTATAATTGATATCAAAAAAGTTCTTGAAGCAAGGAGACTAAAGGATATTATCTAGGTTTTAGAGATGTTGTAGTTAGTTGCCAACTGGACTCTGTAATTAATGAATCAAAACTCAATTTTAATTGTGAGCCCTACTGACCGCAGTGTAGGCCAGAGGCAGAGGTCAGCCAGGGCCCACAGCCACGTGGGGTTGAGTTGAGCAGCACAGTTAGTGGCATCAGAAGCATTCAGCTTGTGCGGGGACCTGCGATGATGTGTGGTTTGGGCGGGCCGAACTGGTCGCAATGTCTTTTGTTTAATGATTTCTGCCTTGAAAAGGGTACGTGGCCATGGCTTATGGTGCACTGAGTCGGTGGCACCTTAAGCACTAAGCGTGTGCGCACTCTCCGATGATGCGCTGTCCGGGTGGGCCGCACTGGTAGCAATGTCTTTTGTCTGATTAATTCTCCCTTAATAAGGCCATGTGGGATTAACTTGTGGTGCACTGAGTTAGTGGTACCTCTGGCGCTCAGCGAGTACGCAGCCTGCGATGCTGCATGGTCAGGGCGGGCGGCACTAGGAGCAATCTGTCTTGCCTACTGGACTGCGTCATCTGCAATCGCGACTCCATCTGAATTGTGAGCCCTGCTGTCCGCAGTGTAGATCGAAGGCCGTAGTCTGTAAAGACATAACTCTGCGGTGCTGTGTCGCTGTGTTCGCAGGTTGCTGTTGTTGAGGAGACCCACGGTCATGGCGGCAGCCGTGTGACAGGGTAAGGGCTGCCACTCTGGCAGATGTGTTGACCTTCACACAAGGGAACCACGCCCAGAGCTCCGTCCTATTTATTCAAACTTCTACGCTGGAGTGGCATACATTGGACCAGTCCACCGCTCTTCTGCTTACAGGGGACGAAGACAGAGGTACATGACCGAGATCTTCCCCACTGCCTGAGGTAACATGGTTGCATCCACTGTCCACAAAACTACAAGCACCAGCAGTATATGTACACATGGAGAGGTTTGTGCTCTGCATAGTGAGGTCTGTCCAGCACATCACCGCAACACTTGGTATTGTGTGTATTATTATTGGTGGGTGACTTGCGTCCTTCACACATGTTTGGTTGCCATATCTCGCAACATTCAGCTATTGTGTGGCTGAGGGGCCATGCCGTATTTGGAAAGTCCGCTGTCCTGTTGTGCGCTGCCTCATTGGTAGTAGGGGGGTGGTCCGGGTGGATGTCCTGAGGGTGGTAGCAGTGGGTTTTGTGGCCTTCTTGGGGGTCGGAGGTGCATGATCAGTAGCTCAATGACATGTGTTGGTCGTCAACTGTGACTCTGGGCTGGGCTCCCTTTCACACTGTAGGTAGTCGTCCTACTTCACACTAGTAAAAGGCAGATGTTACATTCCCACTGCTAACACAGCTTATCGCCTGTTTCTGGATCGCAGTGCTGATTTGGCTGTTCGTTGAAAATATTGGGAAGTGGTGTTTTCATGTTATTTTTGCACACTCTCCATATTGTTAGCTTTAGTTGTTGCTCTCATTTGTGGTGATTTTTTTTTGTGGAAGCTTTAGCTGGAAAAGTGGCGATATCAGCTGTTTTCACCAGGTTGAGAATGAAATGATTTAAAATCACTGAAAAAACTATAGGTTTAATGAACATTATAATTAGAAATTAGCATTTAAAAAACCTTTGAAATTCACTGAAAAAACCATAGGTTTCAGGGACATTATAGTTAGTTGGACATTTCACTCGTACAAAACTAGTGAAATTCGAATGTTACAGTTAGTAAGTATGGGCGATTTTTGCGAATTCGCGTTATTCGAATTTGCGCAAATACATACTCGCGGTCTGCAAAATCTGCAAGTTTGCAGATTTTTTTATTTTTGCGTGTTTGTGGGGGGTTTTTTCAGCGTGGCTACCGCGAAGTTACCCATGCAGTCGTACATGGGCACGGCCATCTTGTTTTCAGTGTTTGCGTTGCGTATTTCCATTTCCGGGGGCTAGTTGCATGCTCGGGTTGTGCATTTCCTATGTGCGGGGCGCAATTACGTGTTCGTGTCTGTTTTTGCATGCTCGCGGAGGAAATATCACGCAAACTTACCCACGTGGTCGCAATGGGCACGGCCATCTTGTTTTTCAATTCATTGCTATGGTTCTGTGCATGCTTTTTCTATCCTGCTTTAATCTGTGTAAATCTTTGTTTGTTTGAACTTTTTTTGATCTTTTTTACTCATTATCTATCTCTCCATTTTTCTACATCTATATTTTGTGTTTTTTTTTACTTTTTGATACTTTAATTACTACTTTTTTCTCTTTTCTTTCATTTACTTTTTTCCCCATTCTTTCCTTCTTTGACCCAGGACCATGGCAAAGGGAGCCGGCAAGTCCAAGGGAAAGAGTCCTGCACCCCGTAGCCGGCTCCCTTGTGGGCGGTTAAGGGAGGGAGTCAGTAAGCCCCAGGGAGATCTTCAGCACTGTGGAGGTGACCGCACTGGTGCTCTTTGTTGAGAGCCACCTCCCCAAGACCGTCATGGCAGGCGGCAGGCCCGGTACTGGGTACGGGCTCTGGGAGCATCGCCAGCTATGGGGTAAGGTGTGCCGGGCCATGTATCGGGAGTCTGGGGTCCGGCGCACCTACAACCAGGCGACGCACCGATGGTTCGACATCCTTGACCGGGAACAAGACCTGCTCGACCTGCTTGGCGTCTAGATCCCTGGGCTTGGTGAGTACTAGTAGCTATTTAATCACTACTTTGTTTTCTCCTGCTCTGTGTTATGATATTGCAAATATTTGTTTTTTCCGAAGAGCTAGAATGCTGCCGATCATATTGCAGGTAAATTATGTTTCAAAAGCTTCTGTGATTGCAGGTGCTCGCCTGCTCACTGGCAGTGCTACTATGCTTACTTGTTTTCAATTTTGTGCTCATTTGGCCTGGGTGATTATGTATGAGTGTACATTAAAGAACAGCGTAATGCTAGACACTAGAGACTCAAGTCCAGTCCTTCCTTTGTACTCCTGCCACTAAGAAGAGATAGTGGTTGTGGATTGATAGTTTGAGTATAGTATTTAGCAGGAAATGTTTTAGTGGTCTGCAATCATGACGGACTGTGTCTGTCACTTTGCGTGCTGTGGAGTGCTGACTGCCAATCCTAGTAGAACCTTTTTGTAGTTGGTTTAGGGAGTTACATAACTTTCCAAGTAGATGGTCCGTGAATCCAGCAATACTAATATCCTAGTAGACCACAGCAGATATGTCAATAAATTTAGTGCAATTGTTGTCTATTTCCCCGAAATAATTTGTTATTGTTTTTTTGAAATGTTTGATTTGGTTGACAACAATCATCCATGTTTGTGTCTTTCTTTCATGTACATCAGGTCCCCCCAGGGGCAATAGGACAGAGGAGAAGGTAGCGGTGCTGGCGGAGCAGGATGGCCAGGATAGGTCCGCCGAGGGCTCCTCTGCTGGCCCCAGTAAGTTTTCCTGTTAATATTAATAATTATACTTCCCTATCTTTTACAGCACCTATTCCTTCCAAACGTTCCTCATTATTCTATTTTCTCCTAAATCGTCTTTGATCTTCTTGTAGACTGTTTCTAAATTCTTATCCTGCCTCTACTATGACTCTCTGTGGTACTATAGATTATTATTAGTCTGTCTGTGTAGCTAGCTAAGCTTGCACAGTTGGCAAAAGGTGTTAAACAAAACTCCTATTCTATTCAGCAATAGCTCTAGACACTGAGTGCAGTCCTCTGGGTTGTCCATAATGTCTATTGAAGTCTTCTAAATGTTTATGCTTTGACAATTCATAACAATAAAATGTCAATGGCCACCAAGAATAAGATACTAGTTTACTTTTTGATTGGATAGGAGGACATACTACTACTGTTGCAGGGTCTATTCTGCACATACAGTGCTATGGACAAGAAATAGGGCATTGGTGATAATAGGCGCAGTTAGACTTTCCACATACCTCAGTCATACCAGAAGTTGAACCCCCAATCTCCTTACTGACTAGCTAGTGTGTCAGAGTCATTATATAGCTCCCGAATGCAGCGATGATCCCCAATGATTATACAACCCAGAACATAAGACTACGGAGTCAGAGTCCCAACCTCTCAGAGTCATGAACTCATGCTTGCAAATTGCAAACCCTTTCAAAACCACATAGTCTATGTACGTTTAAAAGCTTTATTAAAAGTAAAACAACTTGCTCTGTGTGTACTCTGTAAAAATTTAAATTGTGCAGAATATAAAAATAATTATTAAAATCAACTTCATATAAGATAAATGGTGAACGACTGAAAAGTGGCTGATTCCACACATTAATTGTGGGAGAGCCCTCACTTGGTTGTTGTGCATAATATAAAAATAATTATTAAAATCAACTTCATATAAGATAAATGGTGAACGACTGAAAAGTGGCTGATTTCACACATTAATTGTGGGAGAGCCCTCACTTGGTTGGAACTTAAAGTCTTGGTGGTGATGAATCGTTGACAACTCCGACTAACATTCATAAGATATTGCTCTTGTTCCTAGAAGGGAAGCTTCTGTCTGTTATGAGAAAAATGGTGCGTGTTAAAAAGCAAGAATTCATCAGTTGTGCCAAAAAGTGTAGCATCACATGTTATGGCTAAGCATAAATAAAAAACACCCTTCCCCGAAGAAAGGGAAATTTTTAGTTTAGACTAGAGAGTCACAAATTATTACATTTGTTTATGTAGTACTAGTTAAGCATGGGCGGATCTAGCGGATCTCGCGTACGCGAAATTGCGGATTTACGGATTCGCAATCCGCGAAGATCCGCGAACTCTAGCGGATTTGCGGATTTTTCCGTTTTTTGTGTTGGCGCGTGTTCGCGCCGATTTTGGGACAAGTTCGCAATTGCGAACTTACTTTTCGGCTTGCAACGGCCGCGACTATGTTGTTTCTACGTCTGGTTTATCATCACAGGTTCACAGCACCCTCTGTTTCACCACTGCCACCCTCTGGGACACCCATGCCACCCTCTAGTACATCCTCACTGGCACCTATTAGGTTTATTTATCACTGTAGATTATGGTGGTTGAAAAAAGCAAGCACACCTGCCCTTCTTCAACTGCCATCAATTAATTTGTGTTTCATTAATGTGTCAGTAATTTTGAAAGTTCCAGTCTGGCTGGCACCTGCTTCCTTCCTTATCTGTAATTTGCTTTTTGTTGCAGTGAAATTTTTTTTTTACAGGACCTTTATGGTGCTATTCTATGAGCCTGCTGTTTGGGTCATAGCAGGGTCATAGAATAGTTGCAAACTCTGGAGGGGCCCATCAGGAAGCACTACCTTGAATGTTACTAATGTTAAGTTTGAACTTTTGCACCTGCTCATTGCTTTCATTTTAGCTAAAATCGTTTTTTTTGCAATTTCGCGCGTTTTTTGGGGCGCGAATCCGTGCGAGATCGATTTCGGAAGCCGCGAATACGTGCGAATACAAAATTGTTTTTGTTGCGACGTGTATGTTCGCGTGATCTTGCGCGTGTTCGCGAGGCGCTTCTAGCTATTCGTTTGCCAAGTTACCCTATCGGTCGTACACGGGCGCGGCCATCTTGTTGGCGTGACGTAATTCCGTTTCCGCCCGCTATGTGTAATCTCGCAAAGTGTGCTGCTCGCTAGTACAATTTCGCGCGTACTCGCAAGGAAAATCTCGCGCGAACTTACCCACGCGGTCGTGAACGGGCGCGGTCATCTTGTTTCTCATTCATTGCTATGGTTCTGGGCATGCTTTCTGTATCCTCTCTCAATCTCTGCCATCCTTTGCTTGTTTGAAGTTTTTTTGATCTAATTTTACTTATTATCTAACCCTCTATTTTTCTAGCTCTATATTTTTGTGTTTTCTGCAGCTTTTATTTACTTTTAAACTACTTTTTTAAACTCTTTTCTTTTCTTCTTCACTATTCTATTTCTTCTTTATCATTTAAGTTTATTTCTGCCCAGACCATGGTAAAGGGAGCCGGGAAGCACCCTGAGAAGGGGAAGGGTCCCGCACCCCGTGCCCGGCTCCCGTGCGGGCGTTTAAGGGGGGAGCAAGTGGTCCCGAGGGAGATCTTCAGCGCGGAGGAAGTGGCGGCACTGATCTTCCACGTCCAGCGCCGCCTCCCCAAGACGATCCTGGGAGGCGGCAAGATCGCGACCGGCTATGGCATCCGGGAGCGCCGCCAGCGGTGGGAGAAGGTGTGCCGGGCCATGTACAAGATCTCTGGGGTCCGGCGCACATATAACCAGGCCACCCACCGCTGGACCGATGTCATGGACCGGGAGCGGGACTTGCTGGACGCGCTCGGCGTAAAGGTCCCCGGGCTTGGTGAGTAGTAGTAGTAGTACATTTACTACTCTGTTTTATCCTGCTCTGTTATTTGCAGATCTTTGTTCTTTACCAAGAGCAATAATGCTGCCGATTACATTGAGGTAAATTATATTTCAAAATCTTCTATGCATTTAATTTCAGGTGCACTGCTCTCCTTCTCAGTAGCCTTGCTTGCTACTATGCTTCTTTGTTTTGTATGTTGTGTTCAGAAGCATTTCATTGGCCTGAGAAATTATGTATGAGTGTACTGTAAAGAAAAGAACTGCGTAATGCTAGACAGTAAGGGTCATATTTTCAATTACCGGCGCATCCCTGCAAAGTAGCAGGGATGCGGCAGTAATTGTGTGCCATGCCACCACCACCCATTGGCCCAAAACGTCACAGAAGCCTTACGCATCTGTGCCGTAAAGGCAGCGCATTGCTGGAGTTGCGTGCCAACGATGGCGCAGCTCCAGCAATGCTCTGGGGTACCCTATCTCCCCAATGCTGCATCAAGCCGTACGTCGGCTTCAAGCGCGCAGGGTTTGAGTCATGCATCATTGTCCTAAAAATGACTGATTGACATCTTGTAGATTTCCCTCAGCCACTTTTAGGATTCGTTCCTGCGCAGGTACGCCCTCCCTTGCGCCGGAACGCCCCCTGATGGCGCAGGGCTTTACAACGTGATGCATCGCCCATATGCCCATATGTGTTTAATATATACGCCGCACCAACACCATGGCGAGTCTTTTGTTCTGCCGCTGCGTCAGAAAAGGCACGCAACAATGGAGGAAAATCAGCCGCAACTTCCGCAAGGGACTTATAAATCAGCCCCAACAGACTGAAGTCCAGTCCTTCCTTTAGACAGTCACATGGCTATCAGAAGAAATAGTGGCGGTGGTGGCGGGTGGATTGATAGTTTGAGTATTCACTGATCTGCAAGCAGGATGGACTTTGTCTGTCACGTGTTGCGCACTGCTGCCTGCAGTGCCAGGCCTAGGCAAACCTCTTTAGTAGTCTGTTTATTGAGTTACATAGGAACTTTCTAAGTCAACGTTCCGCAAATCAGGCAATACGAATAACGTAGTATACCACATGAGATAGATCCCGTGGAATAGTTGTCTATCTATTTGCTATTTTTCCAAAATATGTTGTTATTGTTCTTTTGAAATGTTTGATTTGGTTGAAAAATCTCATCCATGTTTTCTGGTTTTTCTTTCTTTCATGTTGTACATCAGCTCCCCCCAAGGGCAAGAGGACACAGGAGGAGGGTGCTGAGGATGCAGGCCAGGATCGGGCAGGCGAGGGCTCCTTTGCTGGCCCCAGTAAGTTTACATTTTAATAAACAGTACATATTTTTTCCTAGCGTTCCTCATTCGATTTTTTCTAAATCGTCTTTGATCTTCTTGTAGACTGGATATAAATTCTTATCCTGCCTCGAATATGACTCCCTGTGGTATTACTAGACTATTCTTATTAGTCTGTCTGTGTAGCTAACTAAGATTGGACATTTGGCAATTCCATTGGACTCCCATTATATTCAGCAATACCTCTATGCACTGTCTCCTTACTGACTAGATAGTGTGGCAGAGTCATTCAGCTCCCGAAGTCACCGATTATAGATCCCCAATGATCTCTAGATTATCGTACGCAGGACAAGAGAGTAGTACTACGGAGTCACAGCACAGTCAAGAAGTGTCAGAGGCACTCATGCTTGCAAAAATTCCAAAACCTTTAGCTCATCCACTCTAGTCTAGAGGAACAAAAACCACAGAGTCTATTTAAGTGTAAAAGCTTTATTAAAAGTAAACACATTTATTAAAATCTACTTTGTCATAAAACTATTTAACTGTAAACGGAAAAGTGGTTAGTGCTGACGATTAATTGGACACATTTCTTGTGGTCGAGCCGAACTCTCACCTAGTTTGAACTTGATCCTGGTCGTGTTCTTAGGACTCAGGAGTCAAGCTTCTGTCTGTTAGGAGAAAAAGTGGTGCGTGTTAAAAATCAAAAGCAAGCATTCATCAGTTGTGCATAAAAGTGCAGCAAGACAACAGCCTTCCCTGGAAAATGGGACATTTTTACTATGGAGTAGACAGTCACAAATTATTACATTGTATTCTGTTTTTTTAACATTTCTCCTAGACCAAATATTATATAGTAGTGAGTGGTGTATTCTAACATTCTTAAATGTACTTTGTAGGTGTAACATCTGGTGACGGGGCCAGCGCGGAGGTGGCTGTGTTGGACTTGGACTCGGAGGCCTCTGGGGAGGAGGCGGCGTTAGAAGAGCTGGTGGCCGTTCCTGTGGGGGATCAAACGGTGGTGGCGGAAACAGGTAAGCTATATATTCCTTACTTATTGAGATTGAAGACTGCATAGTGTGCTTTCTGCACGGGTGTATTACAATTACAAATCAACCAGGTAGTAGCCTCCTCGAAATGTACTTCGACTTAACTGTGAAGTTTTTGGTGAGAAGAATCCCAATAAGTTCTTAGACGAACGTGATGGATGGGATGAACGAAAAGCGAAAGAAGGGTGTAAGTAAGTGGGACGCGAACTTGTATGATGGCTGGCAAAGAAGAACGATATGTGTTTGCTTGGACCCAGAGGTGGCTGGGAAGGAAAGAATATGGTATGGTGCATGGCTGGGTCAATGATGAAGCAAGGATGGGTGGAAGGACAGCAGCCTGGGTGGGTGAAACAGAAACTGTATGTGTGCGTATACTTTGACTGAATGGATGCCTGGAGCATGGTATTCTCTGACTCTTACATAGCACATGTGTATCTAGAGAGAGTAGATGGTCGCCAGGTGAAGTAAGTGTTACCTTGAAGAGCATGTACCACCGCACCCGCACGTCCGTCCCAGTGCAGGGAAGGCAAGGAAAAGAAATTGTAAATGTGTCCAATACTACCATGAATAGTAGCAGTACTTTGTATTGCGTTTGCATTCACAGCATATATCTGGTTATTACGGTGGACACTCCGTACCTCTCTTAATAACTTTAGTTTACTTGTAGTACGTCATTCATGTGTGGGTGTATCACTGTTCACTCAATATTAAGCAAAGCACCTAAAGTCATCTCATCTGTCATTAAATACGTCCCATGTGAAGTGATAGATAATCAAATTAGTTAGCTTCTTCAGTTTCCTTTTCTAGTACTCATTTGCACTGTAGGGTGAAAGGTAAATTAATTAAGCAGTAGCCCTTGTAACAGAGTATTCTCAGTGCCACCCGTAATAGAAAAGTAATAGCTTCACCACCTGCATGTACTGGACCGGTACAGTAACGCAAGTCTGTCTCCATCATCATGGTGTGCAACTTTTTTTCTCGGGTGCAACTTCACTGTGCTGTGTCCATGTCATTCTGCCGGCTTGCATAAGATAACGTACCCATTTCCCTAAACAAGAGAGAAGAAGAAGAATAAGACTGGTGTACTGTCATAGTCGACTGTAATGGAAGTCCATAGTGGTCGTAGAATTAGTTCATTAAACTACCACTACTGTTAGAGCAAGGATGCAGAAGTGGGAGGTTACATAGATACTGTCCTCAATAGTTATGTACTGTGCTTTCAATTTGCTACTTGTACTCTGTGACCCAACTTTCGGCTCAATCACTTTGTGTTATTAATAAGGAGCATTGGTTACAGACTATGTCTGTCTTTCTTCATATAGTTGCTCCTTCCAAATCAACAACAAGGAGGGAGCAGGCTAGATTGGCCCGGCAACGGAGGCTGGAGGCCACAGTCGCCGAGTATCGGCGGCTGGTGGCCCTGGAGGAGGAGGAGGACGCGCAGTCGAGCGGGGCAACATCTTCGACTGTGACCACTGCATCCTCCTCCGTGACTAAGCCAGCGGGACCGAGCCGGGCTAAGAAAGCCGACCGCCACCGCCAAGCAACCGAAATACCAGCTGCCCCCCACAGGAGCTGCAAGGAACGCCAACGCCGCCTACGAGTCCGCATGTCCAACCTGGAGCAGGAGGTCCTGAGGTATAAGACCTTGGTTAAGGGCCTCCGCTCCGAGCTTGCCACCCTCCGCAAGGAGTATGATGCCCATGCCGCATCATGCACCAGCACCAGCACCCTCCAGTAGTGGAGTGTCCCTTGCCCTTTTTTTATAGACTTTTGGGGGGTGGGATTTGGGAGTTGGGATCGTTTTGGGACGTTTCAGAGACAATCGTTGGGGTTAGGGTGGGTGAGGGAGATTATTTTGTTAGGGATAAATAAATATATTTTTCAACTTTATCTGACCATACCTGTTTTTTACTGCTTTTCAGTCTGGTGGGTGGGGGGCGGGGGTGTAACAGTAACTTTGTTTTCCTGAACAGTCGTAGGACTTTAGTAGTACAACCGTCAATCTCTTGTCTACTCCGAAATAATACTCCATTATACTACCTCCCACCAAACGCTTATCTTACCTGTAATTTGTGTTAGAAATTAGGGCTAGGCCCAGGGCTGGCTCCAGGTGAAATGGGGATTAACGTTGTCATTCCTGGGCGGGTGACATTTCCTCATTGCGGTGGTACTAGTGGTGTGACACAGTGGCAGTTGCATGCCTATTGAAAAAAAGAAAACGAAACCTTGTTTGTACTCCTTACTGTAGCATTACAACGGTTACGGTACGATCGAGAAAATAGCAGGTGACAGTACACTAGAACAGTGCCATAATGTAGCCTAACAAATGGTAAAGTATTGCAAGTATAACTAGTACTTGCGTTGAATTTATTTGACATTGGCTACTACTACTAGAAGATATAGTACTGAAGCTGAGTAAGTCTAGAAGATATCCTCGTATTCCTTCACCAGCCTGTTGCTGCTATCACCTTATCCTCCCCAGCAAGTGTGTGGAATTATTGATGTCATTTTAGTCAGACATCAAGCAAAACAACACAGCCCGGGGGAAGAGGGTTAGGGTTTGTAAAATGGATGGGAATGGGGGTTTCTTTTTGGGTAGGTTTTGTTGAGAGAAGAAAAAAAAAGCAGAGCATGGACAAACAATAATTGAAGATACAGAGTTTACAGACAATCTTTGGTTACAAACTAAAGGTAAGCACATGCAGTCACACTCATAGAATAAAAGACAACAATGGATACTGTATCTGTATTGCGTATGTTGTTGGAGTTGTCCTGTTGAAATTGGTAAGTAAGTTGCATGCAGCAAACAATTCCTCTTATTGGCGGCACTCCTCCATTCCAGCTGACGCTTCGTCCATCAATGTGGTGGTGACCACTGACAGAAGAGACACCCTGTCCACTGCCTGCCTGGCGGATGTTGACTGAAACCCGGCCTGTAATTATTGAACGGAAAACAGGAAGTGCTATTACAATACCACTGATAAATAAATAAAAGGTATGTACGCTGTGTGGTTCAAAAAGTGACACTTTGATTTCCCTAATAGACAGTACAATATTTTTGAAATTGCGTGCTCTGTCTGAGTCACCTTTTTAAGGATCAATAAGTATGGCCAAAATATTATAGCGGATCTTTCCCCTCAAGGTGGGTGTACTACTGTGTTTTAGAACAAAATTTGACCTTCCCAGCAATGCTCCCACCAAGACCCTTACTAAAGCCAGTCGCAAAAATGTAGAAGAACCCAATCATATCTCCAAAAACGATGCCTAGCAGAAAAATGGTTACAAAAAGTACTTTGAAAGTAACAGTAGACCCAAATACAGACCGTGGATTGTATTCAAACCACTTGCCTGCAAGCAAAAGTATCCATAGCCAGCATCGCTCCAACAGTGCTCTACAACAACAGAACCGCGTTGCAATAGAACCCCCCTAAACACATGCAATCCTGCTGCTAGGGCTAACCCTAACGAACCCTAACTTACAAAAAGTGCCAAAACTGGTGTTTCCTTATGGATTTTGTCCAACAAACTTCTAGCCGGTATTAGACCTTCCCAGGAATGCCCCAGGCAAGACCCGCCAACCCACCCGCAAAAAAACACCCGACACAACACCACCAAACAGCGAAAAAGCTAAATCTCATACTTACAATGTCTCTCGGCCTTCGGTCCAAACGCGGCGCTGTGCAGCTAGGTCGTCATCATCATCAATCATCATAACTCCTGTTTTCCACCACGGATTTCCTGAAAAGCAAATGCAATCAAGATTAGACTGTCGCAGCAGTGCTTCGACAGAGACCCCGGCCGCAACCCACCCACGAACAGCAGGAAGCCCCCCAAAACGCTACATTGAGCAAGATGTCTGAAGAAATGGCAAAAAAAAGGCTTTTCCTTAAGGATTTTGTCCAAAACACTTCTATCCGGCATTAGACCTTCCCAGGAATGCCCCAGCCAAGACCCGCCAACCCACCCGCAAAAAAACACGCGACAACACCCCCAAACAGCGAAAAAGCTAAATCTCATACTTACAATATCTCTCGGCCTTCGGTCCAAAGTAACGCGCTGTGCAGCTAGGTCATCATCAATCATCATAACTCCTGTTTTCCACCACGGATTTCCTGAAAAGCAAATGCAATCAAGATTAGACTGTCGCAGCAGTGCTTCGACAGAGACCCCGGCCGCAACCCACCCACGAACAGCAGGAAGCCCCCCAAAACGCTACATTGAGCAAGATGTCTGAAGAAATGGCAAAAAAAAGGCTGTTCCTTATGGATTTTGTCCAAAACACTTGTATCCGGTATTAGACCTTCCCAGGAATGCCCCAGGCAAGACCCGCCAACCCACCCGCAAAAAAACACCCGACACAACACCCCCAAACAGCGGAAAAGCTAAATCTCATACTTACAATGTCTCTCGGCCTTCGGTCCAAACGCGGCGCTGTGCAGCTAGGTCGTCATCATCATCAATCATCATAACTCCTGTTTTCCACCACGGATTTCCTGAAAAGCAAATGCAATCAAGATTAGACTGTCGCAGCAGTGCTTCGACAGACACCAAAAATTACACACAAACCCCCGGAACCCCGCCAAAGAGCACCTCAAAGGCAAGCAAGTCAGCAAAAACGGCAAGAAATTTCCACCTCATATTTGGTCCAAAACACTTTTGTCCATTATTAGAGCTTCACAGCAATGGGCCCAAAACCGTCAACTCACCCGCAAAGAAGTACAACACCCCCACAAGTGCTGAGTCTTTCTTCATTGTGCGTAATCCAGCACTCTGCTTGGAGGGAAATCGCAGTCTGGAGGAGGAGGATAGAGGAGCATGTTCTTCAGAACTTGTGAACCTGAGGAATGTAGACTGCGGCACCTTCAAATCAATAAGCAAACAAGTGAAGACAGTTCTGATGATGGTCTTGTTTTTGGGATTAGGTGATTAAAGTTTGAATTAAATTAACTGTGCAAAACAAAGAAAGAGAGACACAAAGCACACAGGAATAAAAGTGAATAAGGACAAAAAAGAAAGTTCTTGATTGATTGTCTCATTTTCAGGGCTCGGTGTCAGGGAATAAGAACAAGATTTCGTCATCATACTCTGCGAATTCAGGCTGGATGAGGTCAGTGGCACCGAACAGAGAAAAAATCCCCTCATCTACGTTGCTGTCCTCCTCGTCTTCATGCGGCGTGCTTTCTCGTACTTTGTAATCTGGTGGTATGAGGTGCTGATTCATCTTGATCATTGTCAGCCGCTCCACATTTTTGGGCGAGAGGCGGCTCCGTTTGGGAGTTACAATGCCACCAGCAGCACTGAAAACACGTTCAGAAGACACACTTGCGAGTGGGCAAGACAAATAGTTTATAGCCAGGTTGTAGAGCTGTGGCCACAATTGTTTTTTGCCATGCCAATACTGCAATGGCTCCTCATTAAGAAAGACCACTGTTGAGTCATTCAGATAGTCCTGCACCATCGACTCAAGGTCATCAACTGTTCCTCCACTTTGCTTACTTTTTGCTGTGCCTGTGACATTTTTTCGAGAACCATACCCCATCAAACTTAGCCAATCCTCCTCCCCAGCCACTGTTAGTGTTGTCATTGTGTGTGGTGCAGATGATCCAGTTGCCGGTGTCTTTAACGGCTGAGAGGTCACTTGTGCCCCAGCCACAGGTGCAGAAGTGGATTCTTGTGACTGCGGATGGCCTGCTGATGCTGATGCTGATGTACTGGCTTCTCCTTCAATAACCTGCCGTTCTTTTTCAAACCTCTTGGCTGACCAGGCTAACCAATGTTTGTACTTTTGAACATCTGCATCAGCGAAAGGAAAGAATGCGTTGTCTGCCAGCGCCTTTTTGTAGCGTGGTTCCAGAATAGTAGCACAAATGTAATGCTGATCTGAGTTGATGTTTTTAAGACGTTCATCACCACGTAGGCGATGTAATAATTTCTCAGACAAAATGAAATGGGTTTTTTTTTTTCATCTTTTTGAAACTCAGAAGAAACCGCCATCAGTTGGTGCTCCAGTATGCACAACAATGGGATAGCTTTTCCCAAATTACAGTCCTCCTGGCTGACTGCACGCGTGAAGAACTCAAAAGGACGAAGCATGTCTGTCAGGCTTTTAACTATGGCCCATTGCGCCTTACTCATCCGCAGGTCCTCCTTCTGAGATGTAGCCTCTGTCAAGAAATAGTGATCGAGTACCGTATACTGCTCATACAGACGCTCAAGCATGTAGAAGGTTGAGTTCCAACGTGTTGCCACCTCCTGGATGAGTGCTTTCACTGGCATTCCACGTTCAAGTAGCAGTCTCCGCAGATGCTTCCGGGCCTTAAAAGAATGGCTGAAATGGTTGCACATTTTGCGGCAGGTGGCCATTACCTCGAACGCTGGACTCTCTTTATCACTCAAGAATTTTTGAACTACCAGGTTGATACAGTGCGCCAAACACGGCACTCTAACATGGTCACCCTTCAACATGGCCTTAACTACATTGGCGCCATTATCCGTGGAAACATAACCAATCTTGCGTTTTAGGGGGGATAGCATTGTCAAGACCTTTTTGTCAAACTCTTCCAAAAGGTTTTCTGCTGTGTGACTTTTCTCCAAGCCAAACATGGCTAGTGTTGCATGTTTCCGAGCAGCTTTGAAAACTTGGTCCGGGTCAACACCTGCGTTTAGCTTTGCTATAACACCTGAAAAAGAGACCCAGTGTGCAGTGATGCACATGTAATCATCGCCTGGGCCACTGGTCCACATGTCTGTTGTCAGATGTATTGTGTGAACAGCACTCTTCTGCAAAGCTGCCCCAATCGCCTGCAGCACATCTTCATGTAGTGCTGGAACCGCAACTCTGGCAAAATAGAACCGGCTCGGAACCTTCCATTTAGGGCAGAGCGTTGCCACTAATTCAAGAAAACCTACCGCTTCTACAAAAGAAAAAGGTAGAAGGTCCACAGCTAGCATTTTAGCCAGCTTAGTGTTATACAGACGCGTCAGTGGGTGGTTGCGTTCATATGGCACGTCTGAAGTAAGCATTGTTCTAATGTTGCCCTGGACCAAGCATTTACGGGCTGATAATGACTTCGTTGACCCAATTTTGCTCGCTGGTGAACTTTTGTGCGTTGGTGTCTCACTCGCTCCAACACTCTTAGTGTGCCTCACATTGGGTGTGCTGCTGACAGGGGTACTGGGTGTAAGGGAAGTGTTTGACACGTCTTCTTCCTGCTCGTCATCATCAGATGAAACATCAACGTTTCCTTGAATTTGGCCTTTCTTGATCGCATCTAGGTGCGCAAACCATTTGACAGTGTGCTGTCTCCTAAGATGACCTCTCTGGCCTCCGGTACCATAGTTGGTACCTGGCTTACCACGACTAACTGCTTGCTTACAAATGGTACAAATGGCAAACTTTGGATTTTTTGGACAAACAGTAAAGAAGTCCCAAACTGGGGACTTGAAGTGTCTGTGGGACATGGAGGAGGCGGCGATACTGGTGGTGGTGGTCATGAAGCTAATGCCAGATGAAGTGGAGGATGTGGATTGCCCAACTTTTGTACGTTTTGCACTTTCACCGCCACTAATTAAGGTCGAGATTGACGGAGGTCTCTTCTTGCCAGAAAGAAATATGGAAGCGGGACGAGTTGGTGTACTACTTAACTCCAATGATTGTGGTGTTTCCACTGCCTCCTCATCGACAACATCATCATCACGCTCAGCAGCTCTTCGGGCTAGGGTCAAAATGTCTGTTTGCTGCATGCCCGCTGGGGCTGCAGTGACCTTTATGATGACTGGGTCGTCGTTGGCAGAGTCTTCATCAGCAGCAGTATCCGCCACTTCTTGTTGAGACTCATCACACTCCATAACTCTGAGACTTTGGACGAGCTTCCTTTTACGCTTAACTACCTTTGTTTGTTCCCAAGTTTGATCCGTATCATCAGAAGGAGGTGTGCTTGAAGAGGATGTAGACACCACCCTTGATCTCTTCCTTGCTAGGGGTGTGGAAGACAATGAAGGATCATCAGGAGGAGTGGCTTCCTCAAATGATACCTCGCCTTGATTGTCGATTTCCTGATGTGCCCCTACTTCGGGAGGAACAACTATTGTGGGCACTTGTTGTGACCCTCCATGCACCTCTGCTTGCACATCTCCTTGCGCTGCCTCTCCTTCCACATGTACTTGGGCTTGTACTTGCACATGTGATTGTTGTTGCGGCTGTGGTTGTTCAACACTCGTCAGATGAGCTACAACAACCTGTGTTGATTGAGGGACATTGCTGCTGCTTTCTTGCGATGAGCCAACATCACTGGTCGATGGTGATTGAAGAAGTATACTGGCTGCCTCTGCAGCACTCAAGGACTTGGACTTAAGTTGGCGTGGTGGTGGTGGTGGCACTGAGCCCAATGGAGCGGGGGTGCTGCTGCCAGCTTGGTCCCCAGCAGATCCCGCTGCAGCTGCTGCAGGCATACTTTTTTTTTTACTCCCAAAAAAAGGGGCGGGCGGCACACCAGTGTCCTTGGTAACTTGCTTCTTCTGCTCCTTACTGGCACCTTTCTTGCTAGAGGAACTACGGGTTACTTTTTTTGGGGCCATCTTCTTCAGAGCAGGTCAGCAGGCAGCAGTTGCACGAGTTGCAGAGGGTTCTGTGTCCAGAGTGACGTGACGTCGCGTGACGTTATGCTGCACACACCGCTGCAGGACTTCTTCCTGGCACTGGTGGTTCTATTGAGTCTTCTTGTGCACCTAAAAGCAATGGAAGACAGAGGAACATCAGTTCAGTTATACACCCCAAAAAATCGACAAAACACAGAAAAATGAGCACAATCCCATGCCATCCATGATGTTTACATTGAAGACACCCCACAGAAAGACTAGGGACATGCAAGTATGCAACACTCACTACCCCTGGGCATAAGGGATGAAAAGTAGGCAAAATAAGTGCAGGCCTCAGACACTGCCTCTCCTCAAAATGGCCCCCTTACACCCCAAGCACATGTTGCCTGTACCAGCCAGCACTCAAGATGGCCACCACCACCACCCACATGGCCAGTCCACATCAACAGTACACCCCCAAAAAACAGAAAAACAGCCAGAAATCACCACAATCCAATGCCATCCATGATGTTTACATCAAAGAGAGTGAGACCACACCACAGGCACACTCAGTCCATGCACCACCACCACCCCTGGGCAAGCAAAAGGCCACACCAGCAGCCCCCCAAAAACGACAAAAAACAATAAAATAAGCACAATCCCAGCCCATCCATGGCCTCAATTATGTTTAAATTCAAGAAGACACCCCACAGAAAGACTAGGCCCATGCAACACTCACCACCCCTGGGCAAAGGGCCACACCAGCAGGCCCACAAAAACGACAAAAACCAATAAAATCTGCACAATCCCAGCCCATCCATGGCCTCAATGGTGTTTAAATTCAAGAAGATACCCCACAGAAAGACTAGGCCCATGCAACACTCACCACCCCTGGGCAAAGGGCCACACCAGCAGGCCCAAAAAAACGACAAAAAACAATAAAATCTGCACAATCCCAGCCCATCCATGGCCTCAATGGTGTTTAAATTCAAGAAGACACCCCTCAGAAACACTAGGCCCATGCAACACTCACTACCAATGGGCATAAGGGATGAAAAGTAGGCAAAATAAGTGCAGGCCTCAGACACTGCCTCTCCTCAAAATGGCCCCCTTACACCCCAAGCACATGTTGCCTGTACCAGCCAGCACTCAAGATGGCCACCACCACCACCCACATGGCCAGTCCACATCAACAGTACACCCCCAAAAAACAGAAAAACAGCCAGAAATCACCACAATCCAATGCCATCCATGATGTTTACATCAAAGAGAGTGAGACCACACCACAGGCACACTCAGTCCATGCACCACCACCACCCCTGGGCAAGCAAAAGGCCACACCAGCAGCCCCCCAAAAACGACAAAAAACAATAAAATAAGCACAATCCCAACCCATCCATGGCCTCAATTATGTTTAAATTCAAGAAGACACCCCACAGAAAGACTAGGCCCATGCAACACTCACCACCCCTGGGCAAAGGGCCACACCAGCAGGCCCAGAAAAACGACTAAAAACAATAAAATCTGCACAATCCCAGCCCATCCATGGCCTCAATGGTGTTTAAATTCAAGAAGACACCCCTCAGAAACACTAGGCCCATGCAACACTCACTACCCCTGGGCATAAGGGATGAAAAGTAGGCAAAATAAGTGCAGGCCTCAGACACTGCCTCTCCTCAAAATGGCCCCCTTACACCCCAAGCACATGTTGCCTGTACCAGCCAGCACTCAAGATGGCCACCACCACCACCCACATGGCCAGTCCACATCAACAGTACACCCCCAAAAAACAGAAAAACAGCCAGAAATCACCACAATCCAATGCCATCCATGATGTTTACATCAAAGAGAGTGAGACCACACCACAGGCACACTCAGTCCATGCACCACCACCACCCCTGGGCAAGCAAAAGGCCACACCAGCAGCCCCCCAAAAACGACAAAAAACAATAAAATTAGCACAATCCCAGCCCATCCATGGCCTCAATTATGTTTAAATTCAAGAAGACACCCCACAGAAAGACTAGGCCCATGCAACACTCACCACCCCTGGGCAAAGGGCCACACCAGCAGGCCCAAAAAAACGACAAAAACCAATAAAATCTGCACAATCCCAGCCCATCCATGGCCTCAATGGTGTTTAAATTCAAGAAGACACCCCACAGAAAGACTAGGCCCATGCAACACTCACCACCCCTGGGTAAAGGGCCACACCAGCAGGCCCAAAAAAACGACAAAAAACAATAAAATCTGCACAATCCCAGCCCATCCATGGCCTCAATGGTGTTTAAATTCAACAAAACAGTTGTATCATGCACCCATAACCAACCCTGGATACTGTGGCTACCCACAATATAATTTATTTAATTTTCTGAAAAAGTTCCAAAATTGTACTTGCAGCAACTGTAATGCCCCAAACAAACTTACTTGTGAAAGTTGATTTCTAATCCAAAAGTGATCCCAAGACAGTCAAAAAGGCCTCAAATCCAAATATCCAGCAGCACCCACAAAAAGTAATCCTTCCAGCTCCAGATCCAAATGAAAGTGACCAGGAGATGGACAAAGCACTGGGAGGAGCCTGCTGGACAGGAACAGGAAGTTGGAGACTGTGGGGCACTTCCTTCCTCCCCCCCCCCAAAATGGACTCCTTGCAAAAAAAAAGGCCATGCAAATGTCAACCTGAGGAGTGATTCTGATAAAAATCATAATTTTCTGAAGGTTTATCCTGTTTGCTGGTGATTTTCTTGTGCGAAATTGCAAAATCTCTATTTCGCAAGTGCGAGATTGTTCCTTTCCGCCGCAACTACGTGTTCGCAATTGCGAACTCTCGCGAGGTGTGCTGTGCAAGGTGGCAAGCCGCGAGTACGTATTCGCGGGCGACAAACTCCCGCGGGAACACGCAGCAAGATCTAAAATGGCGCGTCACTCGCAAAGAAAAACAACTCGGCAAACGCTAAAATGACGGAAAGTGAACGCCGTGCACCACGCCGCGCGCCGCAACCAAGCAAAAAATCCGCCGCGAGCGGATTCACGGATTTTCGACAAATTCGCGAGAGTTCGCGGATTGCGAATGTGCCGAAAATCCGAAAAATCCGCGATCGGAGCGGATTTTACGCCCATGCTTAGTACTAGTAACATATTTTTTCATTTCTAGACAAAATAGGGAGTGGTGTATATGGCATCTAAAAATATTAAATGTATTTTCTAGGCGTAACACTATCGGCACATCCCACCACCAGTGCCGGGGCCAGCGCGAAGGTGGTCACTCCAGGGGTGGATGCGGTGCCACAGCCAGCAGGAACTGCTGTGGGGGATGCCACGGTAGTGGCGGGCAGTGGTAAGCTATTATAATCCTTACTTATTAAGATTACAGAGTGGGCTCTCTGCAGGGGTGTATATGTTGTACAGTACAAGTACACTTTACTGTTAAGAAGACTTACAAATTTAGAACTATGTTTTTGTCAACCAGGTAGAAGACAGTCACCCTTGACTTCTCATTAGCAATGGCATTAGCGGCGGGAGTTGATGAGTAACCAATGGCCTCCTCTAAATTTGACTTCAACTCATATGTGAAAGTTTTATCGAGAAGCCAAGTCAGATCAGAGATGAACTTGATGGATGGGATGAACGAACAGGAAAAGAAGGGTGTAAGGAAAGACGAGCAACTTAAAATTAATGACTGGCAAAGAATGATGCGTGTTTTTGAATGCTTCCCGAGGTGGCTGGGAATCTGATGCATGGCCGGTTGAAGGCTGAAGCAAGAATGGGTGGAAGGGGAAAGAAAAGAGGACTGCCTGGGTGGGTGAAACAGAAACTGTATCTGTGCGCAATATATCCTTTGGTTCAAATTCAAATGCAAGTCAAGCACGTATGCATGGCTGGCGGTTTACAAAATAAAATAAAAAGGTTTGTTTTCGGTGAGAAAAAGTAAGGTTTGTCCAGTTGAGACATTAAGAAGAATGATTGACATTTACTTTGAATGGATGGATGCCTGGATGGTATCTTCCTCATAGATAGCATAGGTGTATGTAGACAGAGTAGACGGTCACTGGATGAAGAGTGTTACTTTGAAGTGCATGTAACACCGCACGTCCGTGCCAGAGTAGCAAAGCCGAGGAAAGTAGAATTTGTAATTTTTCAGAATACTACCATGACTAGTAACAGTAATTTGCAAGCACAGCATATATACGGCGATTACGGGGACCACTCACTACCTCTGTTAATAATTTTTTTTACAACTCTGTCATTAATGTGTGGCCTATCGGTGTTCACTCAATCAAAAACAGAGCACCTAAATGTCATTCCATATGTAAGCAAATATCCTGTGAAGGGTTAGATGATCATATTATTTATGTTCTTCATTTTCCTTTTGTAGGAGTCAGGGGCAGGGCAGGGAGAAAGTTAAATTAGTTAAGCAGTAGCCCTTGTAACAGTGTATGGCCAGTGCCAAACGTAATAGAAAAGTAAGAGCTTCACCACCTGCATGTACTGGACTGGTAACAGTAACACAAGTCTGTGTCATCATGGCTTGCGTCTGTTTTTCTCGGGTGCAAGTTAACTGCGCTTGCATTATGCCGGCTTCTACAAGTTTACGTACCACTTTCGCTAAACAAGAGAGAAGAAGAAGACTGGTGTACTGTCTGAGTCTAATGTAATGAGTCCATATAGTGCTAGTAGAATTCCTGAAACACCCACTAATGTTAGACCAGAGGCAGACGGAGTGGGAGGTTAGATAGATACATGCCACAAATGTGATGTACTGTGCTTGCAAGTTGCTAGTGCTACTGTGACACAACTTTCTGCTGAATTAGTTTGTGTTAATCTTAAAGAGCATTGGTGACAGTATGGATTTCTTTCTTCCTATAGATACTCCTTCTAAACTAACAAGGAAGGAGTTGGCTATCCCGGCCCGGCAACGGAAGCTGGAGGCAATTGTCACCGAATATCGGCGGCTGGTGGCTCAGGAGGAGGAGGATGACACGCAGTCAACAACATCCACAACAGCTGCATCCTTCTCCGTTGCCCCTGGGTCATGCAGCCAGTGCAAACCTCCAGCGGTATGGCAGCCACCCACCGCCGCCGAGGAGCAAAAACAACAACTGTCCCCCACAGTACCTGCAAGTGCAAGGCTCGTATGTACCGCTTGCCCTGAGAGTGTCCAACCTTGAGCAGGAGGTGGCGAGGCTGAAATCCCTGCTCAAGGACCTCCGAAGAGAGCAGCCTGACCACCTGGCCAAAGGACACCACCGCCAGAGGTAGATAGACTGTCCCTTGCCCCTTTTTTAAAGACTTCTGGGGAGGTGGGAATTGGGCGTTGGGGTTTTTGGACTTTTGGGGACATTGATTTCATGGACATTGGTTGGGGTTAGGGAGGTGGGTGAGTCGGGTCTTCTTGTGGGATAGTTTATTTTTGTTAGGGCTCAAATAATTATTTATTTCAACTTACACATAGCATACGCGTTTTTTTACTGTTTTGTAGGGGAGGCGGGGGGGTTAACTGTATGTTTGTTTTTATGAAACTTAACTGGCTGGTTCATTCAAATTGTCTAATCGCCCAAATGTGTACAAAAGTGCCACTGACAGACTTAGTGAATTCAATTGTCCTACTACTTTACTAGTTCTACCCCAGTCTCTCCTCTCCTCCTACTCCATTATTCTTCCTCCCCCAAAATGCTTAACTTCCTGTGATTCACGTTTGAGAATAGGGCTAGGCACAGGGCTGGCTGCATGGCAAATGGCGATTAAGGTTGGCTATGGAATCCTGGACGGATGAAGTGTCATCGTTGCGGTGGTAGTAGTAGTGGTACACACTGGCAGTAGCCGCATATGAAAAAAAAGGAAATGAAACATTGAGTGGCCTGAGCGGAGCATTAGAACAGTATGATAGATAGTACAGTACACAAGAACAGTGCCATAAATTGTAGCCTAAGCAATGCTAAAGTATTCAAAATATAACTACTAGTTGCGTGGAGTATGGCTACTACAAGAAATAGTACTGAAGGTGAAGGACACAGCAGCATAAGCATTTGTCACGTGTAGGAGGAGGATGTTGTTGATGATCAACCCACTTGATGGCGCACATGAAATTCTGATTTGATTTGCAAATACTCATGGGTGTGTGTCAAGAAGAATAAGAATATATCCTCGGATTCCTTCACCAGCCTTGAAAATGATTTTCTGTTGCTTTGACCTTATCCTCCCCAGCAAGTGTGTGGAATTATTGTTGTCATTTAGTCACACCTCAATGAAAATCACACAGCCCAGGGAAAGAGGGTTAGGGTTTGAAAATTGGATGGGAATAGGGTTTTTTGGGAAAGTTTTGTGGAGAGAGGAAAAGAAAACACAGCATAGACAGACAACAAATGAAGAAAAACAAATCTTTGGATACGAAGATATCATAAAATCTTTTAAGGAACATAAAGGAAGTGCACTGCATGCATGAAGTTGTTTGCTAAATGGATGGTTAGGTTACTGAAAAGTAGTACTTACTACAACTTACTAACTATGAATACACAGTTTGACAGTACAGGGCTGCAGTAATTACGAAATTTCACTTGCCTTTCTGCCCTCAGAGAGAATAAACACTTATTAGAACATTAAATTAGTTTTAAAAATAGCAAAGAAACTTATCAAATAGCTGTAGGGATGAATTTGAAGCAGAGAGCAAATGCACAGAGTAGCACTCATAGAAGTTCACAACAATAACATTATTTAAAAGATAAGGAGAAGTGAAAAGGATACTGTAACTGTATGTTGTAGTTGTCCTGTTCAATTTGGAAAGTTGCATGCATCCAGCCATTCCTCTTATTCGCGGTACTCCTCCATTCCATCTGACGCTCCATCGATCAATCTTGTTGACCAGAAACACTGTCCACTGCCTGCCTGGCGGATGCGGAATTGCAGATTGCTAATGGTAAGCCTGAGTTGATGTTTATCCCATCGTACAGGGTAAAAGCCAGCCTGTAATTGTTGATGGAAAAACAGGAAGGGATATTAAAACACCACGGAGAAAAAATATAAGGTACGGTGTTTAGTGCAAAAATAACACTTTCACTTTCTGAGGCGACAGTATTACATACATGCATCATTTCTAAAGTGCGTACTCTGAGTCTCCTTTTCAAGGATAGTAATTAGCACACAGCAGGCCAGGGCCATGCAGACGGTCAAGGCAGGCACTACTGAGTGAACCAACCTGATGTAGCATACCTCTTTGACACAGACAGACAAAGCATATCTAATTTTATGCAACAAGCCACATAGCTACAATTTTAAATGAACTGCTGTCTGGACTCTGGCATAACAACACTACACTGGCTTGACCACTCTATACCACGACTAGACAGACATGTAGTTCTGCTGTGGTTATTGTTGACTTGTTTACCTGTTTGCCACCCACGAAATGGCCATAGTTCTTCTGTAAACCGACGAGGATGATCCATCCAACCCATTGAGTGACTGTAAAGAGTAAAGATAGTATGTAACTTTGATCATCAAGATTCATCATCATCATGGTATGTTGGCAAACTCAATGTTGTTCATGCAGTCACAGTCTACACACAGTGAGCCCAAGGACATTTTTCATATTAAAAAATGCAACGTAGTGGCCTCTGCAGTAGAAGTACAATTTGAATTAAACAAGTTAAAAACAGAGTAGACTTGAGTTACATTTAGTGTGTAAAAGATTAAATAATAACAGAACACATATGATTAATTTCATGCACACCAAACAAACAGCAATTGCTTTCATCAGAGCCAGACAGCCAGTGTTGTCAACTGCATGCTATCTCCTTTTTCATTACCTAATCCACTTTTTGTCCGCATCTTGTTCTTAAAGTGAAGGCCCACAGGGCAGCCTCTCGTGTCAATTTCAGAAGTAACAGTCAGCAATCAGCATATAGTCAGTAATTCCAGTCCCACTTCTTTTGAGGGGACTCTTCTACGTAGCGATAGTTTCTTGATTCTGCGTAATCCAGCCATCTGCCTTGAGGGAAATGCATAAGGGGAATCTGGAGGAGGAGGGTAGAGGAGCATGACTGAGTTGTGAACTTGTGAACTTCAGGAATGCAGACAGCGGCACCTTCAATAAGGAAATACGACGTAGACAGTGCTGCTATTGGATTTGTTGTTATAAAAGTTTTGTTGTGGTAAAAGTTGCACAAAAAAAAGAAAGACACACCGTAATAAAAGTGAATAAGGACGAAAAAAAGGAAGTAAGTATTTTAGGCCTAGGTGTCAGGGAAGTAGAGCTCGTCCTCAAACTCTGTGAATTGAAACGGGAGTAGGTCAGCTAACAAAGAAGAACTTCTGTCACCTAAGTCGGTGTCCTCTTCTTCCTGCGTGGATTCACGTATTTTGTAATCTGGTGGTATGAAGTGCTGATTCATCTTGAACATTGTTGAACTCTCCACATTTTTTGGTGAGAGGCGGGTCCTTTTTGGAGTTACAATGGCACCAGCAGCACTGCAGACACATTCAGAAGACATGCTTGCGAGTGGGCAAGACAAATAATTTAGAGTCAGCTTGGTGATCAGTGGCCATTGACCCCTTTACCCATACCAATACAACAATGGGTTGTGATCAGTGAAAACCTCTGTTGGGTCATTCAGATAGGCCTGCACATCCACTCAAGGTAATCCAGGGGTGCTCCACTTTGCATACCATCTGTGGCCTTTGCATAAACACTGGAATGAGCAAACCCTTGATGAGTTATCCAATCCGCTTCCGACAATATTATGGCTGGACCCGGTGCAGGTGAGGATGATGATGATACGGTTGCTGGTGTCGGTAACGGCTCTGAGGGAAAGTGACTGCCTTCGGCCACAGAGGTGGAACTTGACGCCGGACGACCTTGACGCCTGATGGCCTGCTGATTCAGTAGTACTTCTGGCGGTTCCTTCAATTTCCTGCCGCTCCTTTTCGAACCGAGTGGCTGACAGAGCTCGTCAATGTTTGTACTTTGAAACATCTGCTTCAGAAAAAGGAATGAATGTACTGCTGGCCAGTGCCTTTTTGTACCGTGGATCCAGAATAGTGGCACAAATGTAATGTTGATCACAATGTATTCCATTAATCCTTGCATTGTCAAGTAGGCGGGTTAATAAGCTAACCACCAACTGATGTACGTCTTTCTTATCAGTATCATCTTTGACCGTTAAAGACACCACCTTCAGTTGGTGCTCTAGCATGCGCAACAATGGGATAGCTTTGCCCAAAGTACAGTCCTTCCTGCTGACTTCACGCATGAAGACCTCAAAAGGACGAAGAATGTCTGTCAGGCGTTCAACTAGGTCCCATTCCTCCACCTCTAGCTTCATGTCTTTCATAGAAGAACCACGTGTGTTAAAGACATACTCATTGATTACCAAGTACTGCTCAAACAGATGCTCAAGCATGTAGAAGGTTCAGTTCCAACGTGTTGCCACCTCCTGGATGAGTCCTCTGACTGGCACTCTACAGACACGTTGAATAATCCTCAGCTGCTTCCGGGCCTTAAAAGAATGGCTGAAATGTGCGCAGATTCTTCAGCAGGTGGTCAGTAACTTACTGACTTTATTTTCTTTTTCAAGAAATCTTGAACAACAATGTTAATACTGTGCACTAAACACGGCACTCTGAAATAGCCACCATCATTCATGGCCCTAACTATAGTACTGCCATTATCCGTGGAAACATAACCAATCATGTACTTTCTTGGATGCAGCCATTTAAAGACCTTACTGTTAAACTCCTCCAATATGTTTACTGCAGTATGAGATTTCTCCACGGCAAACATGGCTACTGTTGCATGTTTCCGACTAGCTTCAAAAATTGTGGCACTGTCAACACCTGCAGATATCTTGTCTCTAACCCCCGCAGAAGAGACCCAGTGTGCAGTGATGCACATGTAATCAACGGCTTGGCAACTGGTCCACATGTTTGTCAGGTGGATAGTGTGAACAGCACTCTTTTGCACAGCTGCCCCAATCACCTCCAGCACATCTTGATGTAGTGCTGGAACCACAACTCTGGCAAAATAGGACCGGCAAGGAACCTTCCATTTAGGGCAGACTGTTGCCACAAATTCTAGAAAACCCATGCCTTCCACGAAAGAAAAAGGGAGAAGGTCCAGCCCTAACATTTTAGCCAGCATTACATTATAAAGACATGCCCTTGGGTGGTTGCGTTTAAATGGCGCCTCCGACCAAAACATGCTTTTAATGGTGGTCTGGACCGTTTTTATATGTGATGAGGAGGATCAAGACCTCTTCAACCCAGTTAGGCTCATTGATGTACTTTTTCACATTGGTGTCTCTACCAGACAACTGTGGCTCCTTGATGTTGCTGGGGTAGAGGAGGGTGTGGGCGCTACCACTGCAGTGCTGCTGCCAGGGGTACTGTGTGTGCCAGAAAAAATGTCTCTTGGTTGTTCACCTCCCCCTGCGCGATCAGATCCACCTCGTCATCAGATGCAATATCAATGTCTACATTTGGATTTGTACTGTTGGCTTTCTGGATGTTACTAAGGTGCGCCTCCCACTGGATAATAAGGTGTTTTTTGAGATGACCTCTCTGGCCTCCGGTACCATAGTTGGTACCAAGCTTACCCCGACTAACTACTTGTTTACAAATCAAACAAATGACTAGGTTTTCAGCCTTTTTGCTAATACTAAAGAAGTCCCAAACTGGGGAGTTGAGATTTCTGGTGGTGGTGGAGGTGCTACTTTCAATGCCAGATGAAGTTTAGGATGGGCGTGGCTGAATTTAACACTTGTGCACTTACAACACCACTATTTGAGGTAATGGCGGTCGAGCTGGATGGAGGTCCCTGCCGGCCCTTCTGACAAGAAAACATGGAAGCTGTAGGTAGTGTTGGTGTAGTAGTTACCTGTGTTGGTGGTGGTACCACCAGTGGTGCCACGCCACACACATCCTGCGGATCAGCATTTTTGGATAGGGTAAAAATGTCTGTCTGCTGCATGCCCCCTGGGGCCGGAGTGACGACTGTGATGACTGGGTCGTCATCGTCAGACTATCCATCAGCAGCAGAATACACCACTTCTACTTCTTGATCGTCATCACCCATAAGTGAAAGCCTTGCGGGAACCTTCCTTTTAACTATCTTTGTCGGCTTATGGCGTGCCTCCCTCTCAGACTGCATGGATGGCTGCCAATCAAGATCTAGATCATCAGAAGGAAGGGTGCTTGAAGAAGAACTTGTACTAGCCCTCATTGACCTTTTTCTTGCTGGGTATCTGGAAGACAATGGATCATCAGGAGGAGTGGCTTGCTCGGATGATACCTCTGCTTGAATCTCGTTTTCCTGATGTGCCCCTACTTCTGGAGGAACAAGCATTGTGGGCAGTTGTGCCTCTCCATGCGCCTCTACTTGCGCCTCTATTGCGCCACTCCTTGTGCCACTCCTTGCGCCACACCTTGCGCCTCTCCTTGCGCCTCTCCTTGTGCCTCTCCTTGTTGCACCTTTGGTTGTCTTTGCGGCTGTGGTTGAACACTCGTCAGATGAGTTACACCCTGCGTTGATTAGATGCTACTTTGCGATGAGTCAACGCCAACATCACTGGTCGATAGTGAAAGAGCAATTAAGAGGCTTTTGCCTAACTTGGGGTGGTGGCACTGAGATTAATGAATCGGAGGCGCTGCTCCCCGCTTGGCCAACGGCGGACACCGCTGCTGCAGGCATAGTTTTTTTTCCCAAAAAAAGTGTCTGTCGGCGCACTTCTTACTGGCAGTGGCACTGGCAACTTTCTTGGTAGAGGAGCTACAGCCTTGGGCCCATCTTCTTCAGATGTCAGAACAGCAGGACGCAGATGCACAAGTTACCGAGTTGTCTGTGGCCACCACACCTGACGTCACGTGACGTTGTGCATACACCGCAGCAGGACTTCTTCCTGACACTATAACAAGTGTTGATGATGAGGATTATTCCTGGTTCTCAGTCTTTGTGCACTTAAAGCAAAGGAAGCCAGAGGAACATCAGTTAAATAAATGTTTCATATGTCGTGCTTCAATTAATATTTCCAACTAGGCATTTATTATTATTAACAACACACCCAAAAACGGAAAGACCCAAAATAAAAACTGCAATTCTAATCCAAAATGGATGTTTAAATTAATACAAGAGGGACCACACAGAGAGAGTCATTTCATGCACTACTGACTACCCCTGGGCATATAATGGATGAAAGCAAGGCAGACTGGGTGAAGGCCTATAGCACAAAGCACACTGCCTGGCTTCAAAATGCCCCCTAGACCCCCACTCACATGGCTAGGCCCTGGATCAGGCCTCAAATTTGCCCCCACCCAAATGGCCAGGCACTGGACCCGGCCCCAACAACACCCAAAAAATCAAAATACACACACAAATCAACCCAATCCAATGGCATCCATGCCCTAAATGATGTTTAAAATCAAGAGAACACACAGAAAGACTTGGCCCATGCACCACTGACTGCCCCTGGGCATAATGGATGAAAGCAAGGCAGACTGGGTGCAGGCCTATGGCACAAAACACACTGCCTAGCTTCATAATGGCCCCTAGACCCCCACCCACATGGCCAGGCACTGGACCAGGCCTCAAAATGGCCCCCACCAACATGGCATGGCCCTGGAGCAGGCCCCAACAACAGCCCAAAAATCTAAATACACACAAAAATCACCCCAATCCAATGGCATCAATGCCCTTAATGATGTTTAAAATCAAGAGAACACACAGAAAGACTTGGCCCATGCACCACTGACTGCCCCTGGGCATAATGGATGAAAGCAAGGCAGACTGGGTGCAGGCCTATGGCACAAAGCACACTGCCTGGCTTCAAAATGGCCCCTAGACGCCCACCCACTTGGCCAGGCCCTGGACCAGGCCCCAACAACACCCAAAAAATCGAAATACACACACAAATCACCCCAATCCAACGGCATCCAAGCCCTAAATGACGTTTAAAATCAAGAGAACACACAGAAAGACTTGGTCCATGCACCACTGACTACCCCTGGGCATAATGGATGAAAGCAAGGCAGACTGGGTGCAGGCCTATGGCACAAAGCACACTGCCTGGCTTCAAAATGGCCCCTGGACCCCCACCCACATGGCCAGGCCCTGGACCAGGCCTCAAAATGGCCACCACTCACATGGCCAGGCCCTGAACCAGGCCCCAACAACACCCGAAAAATTGAAATACACACACAAATCACCCCAATCCAATGCCATCCATGCCCTAAATGATGTTTAAATTCAAGAGATCCCACAGAAAGATATGGACCATGCACCACTGACTACCCCTGGGCCTACTGGCTAGTGTGGCTTTAACACGCATCCCAAAATTACAAAAAACATCCACATAGATATAATAACAGTGAGCTATTCAATTCCATGCCTTAAATTATATTTAAGTTCAACAAAACTCACAGAAGCAGTTGTATCATGCACCCATGACTAACCATGGGCCTACTAGATACTGTGACTACCCACAATATATTTTTTTTAAAGTTGTGAAAAAGTTTATAAATTGTAGTTGCAGCAACTGCAGTGCCCCAAACAAACAACACCAACTTACTTGTAAAATCTCAACTCCAAAAGTGATCCAAACAAAAAGTCCTCAAACACAAATATACAGCAGCAGCCACAAAGAGTAATCCTTCCAGCTCCGGATCCAAATGAAAAGTGACCAGGACATGGACAATTCAGAAAAGGGGGTGGTGATGAACAGAGTGTCTGAATTAAGCAGACCACTCTTACCCAGTCCAAAGATCAGGGCTTGATCCATCACCGTTATTTATCTCACTGCCCCATCCCAGCTCAGAACCTGGCTATATGCAAATTAGTCTGTCCCTGGCCCAGTGCATCATGGGAACAGGGCAGACCAAACTACCAAGCCAATTCTTCACCAGAAAGGAGACAAGCTACCGAGGACCGGTTTCTGGCATTTCAGCCTCTTCGGCCCGGCTTGCTTGAATCCTGATGGAGCAGTGAGAAAGGGACTCATGTCTGAGTATACCCTGCCACACCTATAGTGGCCAAAAACGATTCAGAAAAGGGGGTGGTGATGAACAGAGTGTCTGAATTAAGCAGACCACTCTTACCCAGTCCAAAGATAAGGGCTTGATCCATCACCGTTATTTATCTCACTGCCCCATCCCAGCTCAGAACCTGGCTATATGCAAATTAGTCTGTCCCTGGCCCAGTGCATCATGGGAACAGGGCAGACCAAACTACCAAGCCAATTCTTCACCAGAAAGGAGACAAGCTACCGAGGACCGGTTTCTGGCATTTCAGCCTCTTCGGCCCGGCTTGCTTGAATCCTGATGGAGCAGTGAGAAAGGGACTCATGTCTGAGTATACCCTGCCACACCTATAGTGGCCAAAAACGATTCAGAAAAGGGGGTGGTGATGAACAGAGTGTCTGAATTAAGCAGACCACTCTTACCCAGTCCAAAGATCAGGGCTTGATCCATCACCGTTATTTATCTCACTGCCCCATCCCAGCTCAGAACCTGGCTATATGCAAATTAGTCTGTCCCTGGCCCAGTGCATCATGGGAACAGGGCAGACCAAACTACCAAGCCAATTCTTCACCAGAAAGGAGACAAGCTACCGAGGACCGGTTTCTGGCATTTCAGCCTCTTCGGCCCGGCTTGCTTGAATCCTGATGGAGCAGTGAGAAAGGGACTCATGTCTGAGTATACCCTGCCACACCTATAGTGGCCAAAAACGATTCAGAAAAGGGGGTGGTGATGAACAGAGTGTCTGAATTAAGCAGACCACTCTTACCCAGTCCAAAGATCAGGGCTTGATCCATCACCGTTATTTATCTCACTGCCCCATCCCAGCTCAGAACCTGGCTATATGCAAATTAGTCTGTCCCTGGCCCAGTGCATCATGGGAACAGGGCAGACCAAACTACCAAGCCAATTCTTCACCAGAAAGGAGACAAGCTACCGAGGACCGGTTTCTGGCATTTCAGCCTCTTCGGCCCGGCTTGCTTGAATCCTGATGGAGCAGTGAGAAAGGGACTCATGTCTGAGTATACCCTGCCACACCTATAGTGGCCAAAAACGATTCAGAAAAGGGGGTGGTGATGAACAGAGTGTCTGAATTAAGCAGACCACTCTTACCCAGTCCAAAGATCAGGGCTTGATCCATCACCGTTATTTATCTCACTGCCCCATCCCAGCTCAGAACCTGGCTATATGCAAATTAGTCTGTCCCTGGCCCAGTGCATCATGGGAACAGGGCAGACCAAACTACCAAGCCAATTCTTCACCAGAAAGGAGACAAGCTACCGAGGACCGGTTTCTGGCATTTCAGCCTCTTCGGCCCGGCTTGCTTGAATCCTGATGGAGCAGTGAGAAAGGGACTCATGTCTGAGTATACCCTGCCACACCTATAGTGGCCAAAAACGATTCAGAAAAGGGGGTGGTGATGAACAGAGTGTCTGAATTAAGCAGACCACTCTTACCCAGTCCAAAGATCAGGGCTTGATCCATCACCGTTATTTATCTCACTGCCCCATCCCAGCTCAGAACCTGGCTATATGCAAATTAGTCTGTCCCTGGCCCAGTGCATCATGGGAACAGGGCAGACCAAACTACCAAGCCAATTCTTCACCAGAAAGGAGACAAGCTACCGAGGACCGGTTTCTGGCATTTCAGCCTCTTCGGCCCGGCTTGCTTGAATCCTGATGGAGCAGTGAGAAAGGGACTCATGTCTGAGTATACCCTGCCACACCTATAGTGGCCAAAAACGATTCAGAAAAGGGGGTGGTGATGAACAGAGTGTCTGAATTAAGCAGACCACTCTTACCCAGTCCAAAGATCAGGGCTTGATCCATCACCGTTATTTATCTCACTGCCCCATCCCAGCTCAGAACCTGGCTATATGCAAATTAGTCTGTCCCTGGCCCGGTGCATCATGGGAACAGGGCAGACCAAACTACCAAGCCAATTCTTCACCAGAAAGGAGACAAGCTACCGAGGACCGGTTTCTGGCATTTCAGCCTCTTCGGCCCGGCTTGCTTGAATCCTGATGGAGCAGTGAGAAAGGGACTCATGTCTGAGTATACCCTGCCACACCTATAGTGGCCAAAAACGATTCAGAAAAGGGGGTGGTGATGAACAGAGTGTCTGAATTAAGCAGACCACTCTTACCCAGTCCAAAGATCAGGGCTTGATCCATCACCGTTATTTATCTCACTGCCCCATCCCAGCTCAGAACCTGGCTATATGCAAATTAGTCTGTCCCTGGCCCAGTGCATCATGGGAACAGGGCAGACCAAACTACCAAGCCAATTCTTCACCAGAAAGGAGACAAGCTACCGAGGACCGGTTTCTGGCATTTCAGCCTCTGCGGCCCGGCTTGCTTGAATCCTGATGGAGCAGTGAGAAAGGGACTCATGTCTGAGTATACCCTGCCACACCTATAGTGGCCAAAAACGATTCAGAAAAGGGGGTGGTGATGAACAGAGTGTCTGAATTAAGCAGACCACTCTTACCCAGTCCAAAGATCAGGGCTTGATCCATCACCGTTATTTATCTCACTGCCCCATCCCAGCTCAGAACCTGGCTATATGCAAATTAGTCTGTCCCTGGCCCAGTGCATCATGGGAACAGGGCAGACCAAACTACCAAGCCAATTCTTCACCAGAAAGGAGACAAGCTACCGAGGACCGGTTTCTGGCATTTCAGCCTCTTCGGCCCGGCTTGCTTGAATCCTAATGGAGCAGTGAGAAAGGGACTCATGTCTGAGTATACCCTGCCACACCTATAGTGGCCAAAAACGATTCAGAAAAGGGGGTGGTGATGAACAGAGTGTCTGAATTAAGCAGACCACTCTTACCCAGTCCAAAGATCAGGGCTTGATCCATCACCGTTATTTATCTCACTGCCCCATCCCAGCTCAGAACCTGGCTATATGCAAATTAGTCTGTCCCTGGCCCAGTGCATCATGGGAACAGGGCAGACCAAACTACCAAGCCAATTCTTCACCAGAAAGGAGACAAGCTACCGAGGACCGGTTTCTGGCATTTCAGCCTCTTCGGCCCGGCTTGCTTGAATCCTGATGGAGCAGTGAGAAAGGGACTCATGTCTCAGTATACCCTGCCACACCTATAGTGGCCAAAAACGATTCAGAAAAGGGGGTGGTGATGAACAGAGTGTCTGAATTAAGCAGACCACTCTTACCCAGTCCAAAGATCAGGGCTTGATCCATCACCGTTATTTATCTCACTGCCCCATCCCAGCTCAGAACCTGGCTATATGCAAATTAGTCTGTCCCTGGCCCAGTGCATCATGGGAACAGGGCAGACCAAACTACCAAGCCAATTCTTCACCAGAAAGGAGACAAGCTACCGAGGACCGGTTTCTGGCATTTCAGCCTCTTCGGCCCGGCTTGCTTGAATCCTGATGGAGCAGTGAGAAAGGGACTCATGTCTGAGTATACCCTGCCACACCTATAGTGGCCAAAAACGATTCAGAAAAGGGGGTGGTGATGAACAGAGTGTCTGAATTAAGCAGACCACTCTTACCCAGTCCAAAGATCAGGGCTTGATCCATCACCGTTATTTATCTCACTGCCCCATCCCAGCTCAGAACCTGGCTATATGCAAATTAGTCTGTCCCTGGCCCAGTGCATCATGGGAACAGGGCAGACCAAACTACCAAGCCAATTCTTCACCAGAAAGGAGACAAGCTACCGAGGACCGGTTTCTGGCATTTCAGCCTCTTCGGCCCGGCTTGCTTGAATCCTGATGGAGCAGTGAGAAAGGGACTCATGTCTGAGTATACCCTGCCACACCTATAGTGGCCAAAAACGATTCAGAAAAGGGGGTGGTGATGAACAGAGTGTCTGAATTAAGCAGACCACTCTTACCCAGTCCAAAGATCAGGGCTTGATCCATCACCGTTATTTATCTCACTGCCCCATCCCAGCTCATAACCTGGCTACATGCAAATTAGTCTGTCCCTGGCCCAGTGCATCATGGGAACAGGGCAGACCAAACTACCAAGCCAATTCTTCACCAGAAAGGAGACAAGCTACCGAGGACCGGTTTCTGGCATTTCAGCCTCTTCGGCCCGGCTTGCTTGAATCCTGATGGAGCAGTGAGAAAGGGACTCATGTCTGAGTATACCCTGCCACACCTATAGTGGCCAAAAACGATTCAGAAAAGGGGGTGGTGATGAACAGAGTGTCTGAATTAAGCAGGACATGGACAAAGCACTGGGAGGAGCCTATTGGACAGGAACCGGAAGTTGGAGACTCTGGGGTACTTTTTTTCTCCCAACCCCCCAAAAATGCACTCCTTGCACAAAAAAAGTGCAGCCAAATGTTAATCTGAGGAGTTATTCTGATGCAAATCATCAATTTCAGAAGGTTTATGCTGCCAGCGATAGATTTCTTGTGCAGAATTGCAATTTTTGCTATTTCGAGAAAGCAAGCTGTTCAAATCTCCCGCCGGATATCAGCTGCGCGGTGCATCTACGTGTTCGCAATTATTTACTCTTGCAATGCTTGATCGCGGGCCCTTATCACGTATTCGCATTCTGAAAGTCTCCCAGTGCAAGATGGCGGGACGCTATGACGTACTCGTGGTCGAAAAGTCTCGCGTGACCACACCATGACGTACTCACGGTCGAAAAGTCTTGCGCGACCCGCAGTAAGATCGAAAATGGGGCAGAGCACACAAACAGGGAGGAAAACAACTTGGCAAACTCAGAATCACAGTAAGTCAGTGCCATGCATGCAAGATTGTATTTTTGAAGTGCGACCAAGCAAAAAAAATCCGCCAACTTGTGAATTGCAAATTTGTTGACAAATTTGCGCGATTCGAGGGCTGCGAAGTTGCCAAAAATTCAAAAATTCCGCGAGCGGAACAGATTTTCAGCCCATGCTTAACAGTTAGTAGAGCTAACTATAACTCACGCACCTGCAATGCACTGCTGATGACGTCACATATTACATCACTCTTGCCATGTTCAGTAACATCACTGATGACATCTCAAATGACATCACTGATGACATCACTGATGATATTTTGCTTTATTTTTGTGTGCCACGTGCTTTGTGCTTCTCAGTATTTGCTTCCTCCTAATCCTCCCGTGACTTTTAATATTTATTGCTACCTCACGTGGCCTTCCCATTGTCTCTCACATCGTTTTTCTTTTTTAAAGTTATGGACCCTGCTGTGCCGTATAAAACGTTACCCCAGATTAAGTGGTGCACTCTGCTACAGTGAAGCCTGCTTCAAGACGTAGACACCCGCTATTAATCATGTCTATGGCACTAGGTGAGCAAAGAAACTTGTTACCGAAACAACAACAAATTATCTGTGAAAGGAGAGTCGATAGTGTGCAGCTGCTTGACTGTGTAGAAATGTATAATTACCACAGACCAGTGACAATAAATAGGTTACAACAGTCTAAGGAACAGATCTACAAGCTTATTGTGCCACTTTTGTGTCACTTTTAACATGGGAAAAGTGGCGCAAGGAGCTTGTAAATCTGCGTCTAACTTTTAAAAAAAACTCTCAACTCCAGACTCTGCGAGTCAATGGGGTGCAACAGTCTAGGTACGCAATATTAAGAACTCACATTAAAATTCACTTTTGACAGTAGTTTCGCAACTCAGTTTACGGTGATTAATCAAATGTCCTTTTGTTTGCTTCACCAAACATCCTTCAGGAGCAGTCACGGTATACCAAGCAACAGCAATGGAATTGTCCGCAACGTATTGTATATACTTTGACGTATACACACAGAGTTCAATTGAAGTTGTGAACTCCGATGGCCACACTGTTTATAAAAGGTAAGCACAGTGGCCTAGATATACAATGCCTCCAATTAAATGCATTAGAAATAAATCGGCATATATACAATCCCGATGTACCACTTTTTTCGTCAGTAACGCAGTAGGCACTTCGATATAGACACCACTTGAACGCGGGACTATAACAGAAGTGAAATGTACCAGGCACACTGCACACGTAAAATCGTAGTGTTACCTTGACTTGTAATGTTTCACCTCATTTACTCACATCTATATAATTGTAAACTCTAATTTTCTTTTTTGTTTTGCAGATTACCTATTGTACGTCTTTTGAAGTCCAGATCACAATTTGTTCATAATGTTATATTAAAGTTATTTTTGTACTTGTTTATTATATTGTTATCAATAAGTTACGTTTACAGTTATTGTTGTTTTAATAAAAGTTAATGAAAAAAAAACTACATACTTCTTTATTTGGGGGGTGGGGGGGTGACGGTCCACAATAAAAATAATATTTATAATTTGAAGTACTATAGTAAGATGTTCAAGAGTAGGGTTGAAAAGTACTAACTGTACAATAAGTTATATTTTCTCTGGATGGACTACAACAAAGAAAAGAAATCAAAGTAAAACAAACCCATGTGTACCACATTTAGAAACATCTTGCGACATTTTCCTGTGCAAACCTACCCCCCAAAAAAAATTAAGTGTGTGGGCCTCAAAAACGCCCTTCAAACCACGGAAACAATCACCCCCCAAAGATTTCTATACTGTATGAGAGGTGCTGAGTGGCCCTCCGCTTAGTGCCCTGGAGTCCACCACGCCCAGACCTGGTTGCTGCAGTGTCCATTGGGGGGGAAAACAGCTATTACAAAGTGGTCATAAGTACACGTGATCGTCACCACAAAGCCAATAGCAATCATATGACTTTACCACGCATGCTTTTACAACTAGTCTACATTTACCACCCATGATAAAGGCATAAGCAGGATAATGGCTTTGTGGTGACGGACACGCGTTGTATTGGCTGTGGCTTACGTGCTTCAAATGAGTTTTTAGGTATGCGTGTGACCAAGTCTGATAACATTGGAGGCCAAGGACAAACACCGTGGTGTCTGTGGCAGGAAATCTCATCGATCACAGAGAAGATAGGCGGAGGGTAAAATGAAAGTAATAGGTATAATAAAAATAGGGGAGGAAAACTACTAAAATGGCAGTGGACTGAGTATGTAATCAACGTTTGGCGCCTTGGCAATATGTTTCAAATAAATATAGATAGAATATGATTATTAATATATCATAAAAGTATACCAGCGGATGACACACACGGCCTGGGAAAAGAAAGCGGCAAATTTAATACCTGAAATGAGGACAGCTTTGCTTGGAAACGAGGCTGCGCATGCATAGAGTGCAACTGGTGCACAAAAAAACCTGAAAGTTTTACATACTATCATAGAAATATAGCTCTTTTTTTGACCAGTAAAGTTAGTTCTCAAAAAGAACAGTTTTTTTAACCACAATGCCCCCACGATTCCAGACGGCTCCCCGAGTCCTTAGAGAGCCGGCATTGCTTTGTCAGAGAGAGCAGCTTACATGCTGCTCTCCCCAACGAAAAGCAATCTGCTTTCGTACTTGATAGAGAGAGCAGATTAACTTGCTCTCTCTTTCAAATAGGAAAGCGGTTTGCTATGGTAAAGTGGGAGCCTCCAAGCTCCCACCCTACCATAGCAAACAGTAGTGTCCCGGGGGTAGGTATCCCGAGACACTGCAGAAGCCGGCCCTGGGATGTGGTGGTCCCCAGAGCCATCAAGGGCTCTAGAAGGGGGGCTGCGGGACCCCTTCCCAACATTAAAAAGCCCCAGGGAGTGCAGGAAGGTCTTTTTACATATTACTGCCCCAAGAAGGTGGCGGTCCCCGGGGCGTGTACGGCGGAGAGGAAGGGGGGATGAAAACGTACTTTTTTTTTTTTTTAAAGAAAAGAAAAAAACCCGAGGGGGTGGCGGTCCCCGGGGCTGCGGGGGACCTTACAAGCCCCCCATTATGGAAAAAAATTGCCCCCGGGATTGGGCCCCCCTGGGGGCTAATTAGGAATAAAACAGACTTCTAGTTTTATTTTCCTTTTCCACCGCATACGCGTACGATACACGTATTGTGCAATTTCTTATTTTAAGAAAAAAATAAACATTCGGGGCCTAAAGATCCATGTGGGACCCCCTGAGCAGGTCTAGAGGTTCAGGATCTTTCTACCCTGCCCCCTTTCCTTATTTTTCAACTTTGTTTTACTGTATTCTTGTGACTCGGTTCTACCGAGGCACAAGATAGCTGCCAACACTTCCTAGTTTGCAGTGTTGACAGACAGTTGACATCCAATCAACATGCAGCTCGTGCTCGTAATTGTACGGATTTCCGTACGCATACAGTACTTCGTCTCTAGATATCACTTTGATTTTACTTTTGATTTTCTCATAAGCTACTGAACAGATTTACACCAAAGCACAATCTGCGAACCAAACTCTACCTCTCTGCCAAATTTGGTGTAATTCCATTCAGCCGTTCAGGCTGTAGCCCTCGCTAAACGTCCCTATGGAAAATTGCATGTGGAAAACACGTTTTAGGACCCCCTTTTTATCTCAGCCCCCACTTGACGAATCAGCCCCAATCTTTCAGGGAAGGAGCGGAGCAGGCCATTTTCTTGGAGAATTTCACGATGATTCGTCTACCGGCGCCAAAGTTATTCCAAATGGAATGTTGTGAACTTCCTATGGAAAGTAGGTCCTAATTATAACTACCTACTGGCGACCGCCAGTAGGTAATATATATATATATATATATATATATATATATATATATATATATATATATATATATATATATATATATATATATATATATATATATATATATATATTCACTGAAAAAACCATAGGTTATAGACCATATATAGTTAGGAATTAGCATTTACAAAACCTTGAAAATTCACTGAAAAAACCATAGGTTATAGACCATATATAGTTAGGAATTAGCATTTACTAAACCTTATTTTACTCACACAAAACCATTGAAATTCCATATATAGTTAGTTGCACTAACTATATATCGCGCACCCGCAATCCACTGCTGATGATGTCACATATTACATCATTCATGACATGGTCAGTGACATCACTGATGACATCACTGATGACATCTCAAATGACATCACTGATGACATCACTGATGACATCTCAAATGACATCACTGATGACATCATGACACACCAATACCAGTTACTACATACGCACTCACTGATTCCTACGTCTACACACACATTCACTCATTCACCCATACAATAACTCATACATACAGTCACTTATTATTACAACACTATCATATGCACTCATACACCTATGCAGACAGTCACACACTGCCACTCATCCATGGAGTTACTCACACACCAAGTCAGTCCTGTAAAGAATCAATCACACTTCCATTTCTTCATCTATACAGTTAAACACAGAACACCATACTTCAGTGACATCACTGATGACATCACTAATGACATCTGAAATGACATCACTGATGACATCTCAAATGACATCACTGATGACATCATGACACACCAATACCAGTTACTACATACGCACTCACTGATTCGTACGTCTACACACACATTCACTCATTCACCCATACAATTACTCATACATACAGTCAGTTATTATTAGAACACTATCATATGCACTCATACACCTAGTCAGTCCTGTGAAGAATCAATCACACTTCGATTTCCTCATCTATAGTTAAACACAGAATACCATACTTTTCACACATATACTAACACATACTTACTCTCTTATACAATCACTGATACAAGTACACATTGATATGCACAGAGTCACACACCTCCCAGCCAGCCACACACACACTCAGTCTTCCATACATCCAGTCATTCTTCAATATGTAAAACGTATTTAAACTTTACAAAAACACACAGACACTAGATGATGTCATCAGTGATGTCATTTGAGATGTCATCAGTGATGTCATCAGTGATGTCACTGACCATGTCATGAATGATGTAATATGTGACATCATCAGCAGTGGATTGCGGGTGCGCGATATATAGTTAGTGCAACTAACTATATATGGAATTTCAATGGTTTTGTGTGAGTAAAATAAGGTTTAGTAAATGCTAATTCCTAACTATATATGGTCTATAACCTATGGTTTTTTCAGTGAATTTTCAAGGTTTTGTAAATGCTAATTCCTAACTATATATGGTCTATAACCTATGGTTTTTTCAGTGAATTTCATTGGTTTTTTAACAGCTAATATCTGTAGCTGTAAAATTTATTCTTCTTTAAATCCAAAAATATATTTTATATGTTTATGAATAATTATTTTTTTAAATATTTTTTTTTCTTCGTTCCCGCTTCGCGAATCGGGAACCTTACAGTAAAAAAATGTTCAGAAAAATAAAAAAAAAAGTTCTTTTCAGAACTACCTCCCCGTTATTAAAAAATTGGTACAATATTTGGAACTGTGCCAACCTCTATTTCTCTTAGTTCGCTTCCTAGTTCGCTCGCTGGTACGCGAACTGGAAGCGAACCAAAAACAGTAAGTATAAGGGAAGGAAACACACACTTATGTTAAAAGAAAGACAGCTATAGGGGAGTAAACTAGAGATACTATTACCCATAATCCACTACTGATGATGTCACATATTACATCATTCATGACATGCTCAGTGACATCATCAGCAGAGGATTGCGGGTTTTTTGGCAACATGCCTTATCGACGGTTTAATAACGCTGCCTTTTGCTTTATATAAGTTTTCAAATTGTATGAAATATATACCAATAGGTCTTTATGAACCTTTAGGTAGTGCTTTTGTTCATGAGGTCTGGTCGCTTCCATACACATACAGATGTTTCAAAGATGATCAAGAAGTTTATCTGAATGGAGAGGAATGCACTGAGACGCCAGATCATTCACTAATGTGTAGGCACATACAGTTACACGATTCATGCAACAAACAGCGACCAAATATGGCTTGCGTGATGCAAGGCACGCCAGTTCCTGCTATCATCCCCACGTTCAAGTTGTTGGAAAATGGTAGTTATTTGATGCTCAATAATGAAGATTGTTCTGAGTTAATTAAAAGTATTCCTTTTATCGTAACAGTAAGTGAACGGGTTATTTGCTGCAGAAATGTTCTATTTCCTCCCACACATGAACATAGGGAGTTTTCAATCTGGCCACAAATACCAACCTTGGGACACGTTTCAACAGCATGACAAGAATAAGAGCTCTTTTGTCTCAGAGAGAGGTGGCCTTGAGTTCGGCCCGTGAAACTTTCGTACTTCACATAGCGAACACCCGTACACAGGTTTGCCTTTCAATTTCAGCAACATGTTTCCGACTATCTTTAACGCATCCTCCACAAAATCCCTGGCACACTTTTTTAAAGTTGTTACCAGTGGTCTCGTGACTTCATTTGAGAAAATCTTTGGAGTCATCCCTACTCCCTTTCATTCCATTTTCTCCACTCTGGTTCGTGGATTGCATTTTTACTTGCATTACCAGCGGACGCTCTTGTACTTTTTTACATTTTTAAATATGGATGTCCCTCCTATGCAACCTCCGACCCTGCAGCTGCTGACACTGTTCCGCAATCGCATGCTAGAATATTATGGCACAATGCCGTTGGCGATATTAAGCACGGCATATGGATTATCTTTTCGGTTCTCCTACTTCACCTGTGTCCAGCCTGTATTTCACTGCCTGACCTGTGATTTCGATTGGGCCATTGATTTGTGTCTCTGCGGACCGGTTTCTCCTGACGTCGACTTTAATCAGCTGATGACTCCTATCATTACTCACGAGTTGATTTGTCCTGGCGAAAGGATTATGGCTGTGGCATTGATGCATGGACTACTTGGTCCCTGGAATTTACTGGCGGCAGCACAGTCTTTCTTGGAACACAGCTTTCTTGAAAACCCACCGAGCTGTCCTCTGATGGTGATAGAGGATCCGGTGCTGGGAGAGCACGTATGTTCTTTTCCGCTTTTAAATTGGATGGCTGAACTGTTTTCGGATGAAGACGGTGACTTCCTGTTGGAGGCTGTTGCAGCTTATTTTGCATACACAGTTATGTCATAGACCTTTTTCATGTTTCATATGCTGAGTACTAGCATTTCATTGACAATTCATTGACTTAATTGTCAAGTTTTTATTATTTACCTTGCCTATTGGCTTAAGACTCGATAAAGTACTTGGCTGTTTTATTTTTCTTTAGCATTGAATTTTCCTAGTTTTTAATGCTTTACCTTGCGGACCGTCCACATATAAACTTGCAATCTGCTCTCATGAGATGGCACTTCTATTATCTTATTCAGTTCGTTTCCGGATCATGAGGAGGTGTCATCTAGGTCCTGGATATCTTTACACCGTGTTAAGTTAGCATGGGCTCATTACCGGTTTAAACGCCATTTTTCCTTTTTTGCAACTTCTGCACACGACATTTAGTTGTTGCTTTAGCTTTCCACCTAGTAGTTCATCGTGGTTTACATGAGAATAATATGTTATTGCTCTACTATCTGCTTTGCTTGTTAAACTATATCTGTACAGCGAGTGCTAAAGTTTCAAGAACAACACGATACAGAATTGTTATGAGGTCTGATCTCCACGACTTCATACTCATAACATAAGTGCAACTTCTGCCAATTCTGGGCATGAGGCGGGTTTTACATTGCTTTGCCGAACACACATACACAACAGTTGATGCGGTTCACATGAAGAGAGAGCTGGTGTATGCTGATGTGATTCCTTCAAATCTAAGACACTAAAGTATGGGCACGCCCTAAACCAACACAAAGAGACCTTCTTAGCAAATAATATAATATGTGTATTAGGGAGGGTGAGATATAAGCAGCCGCGGGCCGTGGAGGGAGTTACGGTGAGGCAGGGAGGCGGGGAGGGGGAGAAGCAGGGTGGAGCCCTCTCTACCTTGCCCCTCCCCCTCCCCGCCTCCCTGCCCCACCGTAACTCCCTCCACGGCCCGCGGCTGCTTATAAGTGTTGCTAACTCTTATTCATTTACAGCATGTTAACATACTGTCACCATTCGCTTTTTATGTACTAGTAACTATGCTGGTAATTTTGCTACTGATAATATGTCTACTTGTATTCTCCACCCTGCTTCTCCCCCTCCCCGCCTCCATGCCTCACCGTAACTCCCTCCACGGCCCGCGGCTGCTTATAAGTGTTGCTAACTCTTATTCATTTACAGCATGTTAACATACTATCACCATTCACTTTTTATGTACTAGTAACTATGCTGGTAATTTTGCTACTGATAATATGTGTACTTTTATTATCTAAGGTACTACGCCTGAGAAGACGGCATTAGTAAATAAACATTTCAAATACACATGTGTTCTTCTTAACTCCATGTTCTGGTTTCTAAGAAATATATAACGACCGACTGTTCATGAGTTCCACGTATCCTGAGGTACTATAAGTTCATATTCTGGATTGTCTAAACATTGAGAGTTTGTTATATCCAATGTGACACTGTACCTAGCTTGCTAAATAGTTTTTGATTACTAACGTGAGTTTTGGGACACCCTAATTCGCCGAGGTTCCAATCCTCTGTCCACAGTTCTGTGTGAGAACAGAAACCCTGCGACAGGGGCACCCCCGACCCTTGCTGGAGCTTCATCACACTTGCGATACAACTCCAGCAATGCGCCACCTTTACGGCACAGATACATCACGCATCTGTGCTGTTTTTGCCCCGTGATGCGCCGCATTGTAAATGCAGCACACCATAGGTGACGGAACAGCGGCACAGAATGACTAACACATCCCTGGTGATGCGCCAGTCATCATAAATCTATCCCTATGCTTCTTATCTTGTTAGAGATGAACCGCCATATGTATCATCAAAGTTATTTGCATTTCCTAAATAGCGAACTTTAAGGAATAAATAGCGATTCTTTACCATTCCTAGTTTGCGATGAGCTATTTGCTAATTAGCCGAATGTAGCCCAATGAAGCCCAATGTAGCCCAATGTAGCCCAAAGATGGCCGCCAGACACACAAAAAAACAAATGTAGCCCAAATATCAGCCAGATGTAGCCCAACTATAGCCCAGTGACAGAATGACCAATCAGCTTCGCAAACCTCCGTTACGCGAAGCGGAGCGCTGTTACAGATATATATCTTTTTTTGAACGTTAATTTCTCAAAATCCACTGGAGCACATATATTGAGACCTAGCAAAGGCACATCGGGCTACCAGTCCCTAATATTTTGCCAAGTTTCGTGCAAATCCATTCAGCCGTTCGATTATTATTTTTATTATTTTTTTTTGCCCCGCGGGGCCCTTTTAAAACCTCCACATCAAACCTAGGGGGTCAGCGAGGATCTACTATGCCCCCTTATAGTTATTTCCCCCTTTGTTTTGACCTCCTCTTGTCTCTCGATCCTACCGAGAGACAAGATGGCGGCCGCTACGGACTGTTTGGAATGTTGACAGACGCCGGAGAACCAATCAGCTTCGCTTCACAAAGCTCCGTTGCGCGAAAAGTCCGCGAACCAGAGCGCTAACCGGTCCGCTGTTACAGATATATATCTTTTTTTAAACGTTAATTTCTCAAAATCCACTGGAGCACATATATTGAGACCTACAAAAGGCACATCGGGCTACCAGTCCCTACAATTTTGCCAAGTTTCGTGCAAATCCATTCAGCCGTTCGGGCTAAAAGTGAGGCCAACCGCCCTATGGAAAACTCAATGTTAAAAACACGTTTTGGGACCCCCCTTTTTTCTCGGCCCCCCCTTGACGAACCCCCCCCAAATTTTCAAGGGCTGCTCAGAAACAAAATGTGCCATTTTCCTGAAAATTTCAGCCAATTCCGTCCACAAACGCCAAAGTTATTAGACATAGAATTTTCAAAAAACCCATAGAGAAAAAATCCTAACTATATATACCTACTGGCGACCGCCAGTAGGTAATATATATATATATATATATGTGTGTGTCTTTGGAAGGAAAACAGCTCTGAATTAAAGTACCAACTTGTCTGAGAAAAAACTAAAAAAGGAAGGTGATGCTCAACTCACAGATAGACCTCGCCCATGTAATGGCAAATAAACATTTTGAACATTAAAACCTCAATTGGGAATTATTATGTGGCTCAAACAAAGGCATCATCAACAATGTCAAAATCAGATTTAGTTATGACAAATGGAGTAGGGAGGAATACATTTGTTAAGCTCTTCATAAATCTTAAATGTAGTCAAAGTAAACTGCTATCTCAACACTCTACAGTCTAAAGGGTTAATCAACAGCCATCTAGGAACATTCAAGTGAAAAAAAAGACGTATCAAACACAATATACAGAGTGTAAAAATATACATTTATATGTAAATGTATAAGTAAATAGGTAATAAAAATACAAAACACATCTTCACCTTTAACCAGGAAAAGTAAACAAGTCAATAAGCAGCAACATTTTTAACCTTTTCAGGTGCACGTCTCATTCTCTTAGCTCTCTTAACCCGAAATGCCACAGACTCACTGGGCAGAGTTTCCACTCTGGTCCCAATCTGACATTGCTATTCCCATGTTCCCCCACCACAAAAACAGGGAAACTTATTCAATGTCAACGTGTGCTCCTCTTCAATACAATCTTCCACCACCATTTTTCCACCCATTACCTTTGCACCTGGCCACAAGTCTGACATTCCATGTTTTTCCATTCTGTGTGACTGGACTTTTAGTGTTCACTTTTACCTCCTGCAAAGCCTTACAAAATCTAGGCATGCCCTTTACTATGATGCCTGGTAATCGGATCTTAAGCCAATCACCCACGTGGAAATTAAGTTTTTAACTTTCCATTCAGCATCATACCACTCCTTCATCTTGTCTTGCTTACTCTCCACTCTTCTGATAACTTGTTCAATATCCACACAAGCACATCTCTTCTCTTTTACGTTTTCTTGAACCACCATGGATACAATTTTGTAGTGAGATTAATCCCTTTAATCAGTTTAAAGGGACTGACCTCAGTGAGTATGTTTTTGCGATGTCCGATACATCCATAGTTTTTCCCTCAATTTTCTCTTACATTCATCCCCACATTTGTGTTCTCCAGTCACCCAATCCTTTAACACGTGGTTGAACCTCTCAACCTAGCCATTTCCTTGAGGTTCGGTCAATGCAATGTAATATGCTGAATGCTACAATGTTTGTGAAAAAATTCTCCATCTCATTAGATTTAAATTGTACCCCGTTATCCGTGATCAACAATTAAGGATAACCTTCTCTAGCATATATTTTTTTGAGAAATTCAATAACCTCGCTGCTGATGATCTGCGCAACAAACTTAACTTGAGGGCATTTCGAATCGTAGTCCACCAGAACTAAGGCAAACCCTGCTACCCGTGGCAAGGAATAAAATGGTCCAGAAATATCTATGGCATCCTTCTTCCAAGGAAAACTCTGGCCGTCCTACAGGTTTCAAAGGTTCAGGGACCACCTTGAGACCTCTTTCACTGCTTACACACTCACATTTTCTTCCTACACAATCCACCATCCGGTCCAAACCCGGCCATCAAAAACTAGATCTTTTCATAGAAGACATACCTAAATGTTGCTTATGGGCCAACTGGAGAATAACACCCAACCCTAAGCATGTTAACATCATGGCATAGCTGGCAGTGGTTGGAATGACATTTGTTAGAACCAGGTGGCCTCCATACCCCAGAAAGCCAGATACATTGCAGTGTCTCGGCAGATCACAATGGGGTTCAACATATCTCCTCTATGCTGGAACTCCTGCCTGGCCTTTGGAAAGTTACAGAGGCATGGGCTGGCATTGACAAAGAGGTCCATCAGTGCAAGTGAGCACGCCACTGGAGAAAGTCCAGCTATAGGCCCCGAATGAATAAATGGAGCATAAGGCACTCCATAATGACCTGGAATCATCTGTTAATGCTGCAGCATTACCTCACTGAAAGTCTAATTCTGCCTCACAGTCATTTATGACCCAGAAGTTCTCTGTTGTGCATTGACTCTGATTGTGAAATAAGACAGTAGGATACTGAGAAAGCTGAATGCCCACACTCTCACTGGAGAGGTGGATTTCCGCCTAGATTGATTTTCTTTGCTGGATTAGGAGCTGGAATGGGATTCATTCTTGGATCAGGAGCAGAACCAGGACTATGAACATGACTTGCCTTGCTTCTTATGTTTGATGACAAACAACTAAGCTTCAAACTCACTGATAGCCATGCGGTGTATTAGCGAACAATTGTTAAAGGACATCAAGCCATACTTGGAACCTGTGCGCCAATAGCAAATGTTGTGTGGATGTGTCACCACCATGTGCTTTTTGATTTTCTATAGCTTACAGTCCATAATTCATGAAGGGGACACTGTCTCCTTGCAAAGTCTATTGTTAAGGATATTTTGGAGTCACTAAACACTGATAAAAAAAATCAGAAGGGGGGCACTGGTGCCATGTCTAAGGGCACAAAAAAAGCATCTGAAGTTAGTGCTCAAGCATGGTGTCTACATGCATCTCTGAAATTGTCAGTTCCAGAGTCAGGACAAAGCTGCTTTGGAGAATAAGGACTCCTCCTAGCAGCATGTGAATGCTGTTTAACTAAACATTTCCTGATCTAATCTGGCACCTGATGAATTCAAAAGGTGAGAGATCTGCAGTTAGAAATTTCCATCAGAAATGAAAAGTCTGTCTTGTTGATGTGCCTTGCAGAGTGATATACAGTCGTACAATGTGTAAAGACATACATTTCTCTCCAAACTCCAGGTACGAAACATAGTATCATATTTTGATGGATAGTGTTCAGAACTCACTGAATGGGTATTATGTGAGGAAGCATATAAGAAATCTATTCAAACACACATTGGAGTATTGGAGGGCCTTGGAGAATGGTATGGCCGGACTCACCTATAAAACAATCATGCAGCGCCCGATGGGATGGTCTTTTATGTCAGTGTTTGAGTAGTTTATTGGGCTATTTTTGGGCCTGTTGTATGCTCTGCTGGGCCAGTGGTTACTGTTGATTTCCCTGATAACAAATCAAACATTGGCTGCATCAAGCTCAAATCCATGCGGTCATCCATACCTTGCAAAATACTTATACAGATTCAATTTATAAGTTCAAAAGGGCTTGAATTTGGAATACTGGGGCACTTTGTAAACTTTTTACTTCACTACTGATGAGCACTTTTATTTTGGTGCCTGGGCATTTTTCTGCCCACTTCTGACCCTGGAGAGTGGAGAGAAATATATGAGAGAATGACTGGAAGCCATGTGTACACAAAGTTATTAGATGGAGATGCAAGATCGGAAGTGATGTAAACAGGGAGGAAGTTTGCTCCCAAGGAGAGGCCATCAGGCACTTGACAGAGAGTTGGGAAAGTAAAGAAACAAAAGTATGTTTTTTGAGCAGTTGCTCTATCAAGGGCTACAACTACAAACACTTAGGGGACCATTAGGATGGCGGGTGAAGTTTGTCCGCCCGTCATCCTAGTGGGCATTGGGACCGCCCGCCATAAGGGCGGGGGTCCCGTGGGGGGCATTAGGATGTGCCCGCCACAGTGGCGGGCACATCCTGCATTTCTAGCATTGTGGTGGGCGGTGCTCTCAGCACCGCCCGCCACAATGCTAGAAATGCATTTCAGCATTTGCATAAACAAAGCGGCAGGCACCAGGCGGTGCCTGCCGCTTTGTTTATGCAAATGTGGGGGGTATCACAGGTACCCCCGTGTGCAGCCCCCACCCCTCTTTCACTCTGGGGGCCCGCAGGGGGCCCCCAGAGTGAAGACCGCATGTCTTTCTGTGGCGGCATTGGACACTGTAAAATGCCCATTGTAATATGGCTGGCGGTTTCTGATAGACACCGCCACCATAATATTCCTTTTCCGCCCGGCCGCAAGGCGACCGGGGCGGAAAAGCGGCGGACGGTCTTTTCGTCTGCCGCGGTCCCCCCACCATGCTAATATGGCGGGGGGGGATTCGGGAATGGATATCGGGAGGATTGCCCCCGCCAGGCCGACGGTGGCTAACGCCAGCTTGGCGGAGGCAATCCGCACGACATCGTAATGTGCCCCATAGAATCTTAAACATCTCTTGCCCAGTTTTCTGATGTTCTAAGTTCCTAGTATAACTTGTGTTTATGTTTCAATTGGAAAGCTGATAATATTTTTATATATTTCTCTAGCAGAATTTGCATTATGAAGAGTTCATATAATTATACATGAAGATGTTCTATGGAGCTTAAAATGTATTGAGCATAGCATAAAGTTATATGGATTATGTTGTTTATGCCACGAATTTCTTATTCAATAATTCAATCGTTTATTCTCGAAAAGGGAAAAGTAAAATAATCAGAAAATAAATAATTTGTATGTTGAAGTTTAAGTCTTTTTATGTGCCGAGACTCTGCACTTGTAAAGATACTACACATAGATCCCTTTATGAATAACAAATATTCTTAAACTTACACAAAAGTGTACGTTTACCTTTGTGAATTAGATCTAAAATGTACAGTTGATGAGCAGTACAGGGTGTATCCGGGAGGTAGGGTGGTAAGTGGAGACTCAAAAAACAAAAACGATACAATAGCCACAATAAGTTTATGAAAAGTCCAGTTCTTTTCTTTTAGAATAGAGATTTTCTTTACCCAGATTAAAATGTACTACGTTGCATGAAAGAAGAAGTAGAACTGATGGGATAAACAGTACAGGTGCTATTAAGTTCACTACACAGTAAAACAGGACGTTGAAAGCTAAAAGTGTGTACTTTTCCTAAGCTCAATTTTGGACTGAAGCCTCAGCACACTTGCAGGATTTCATTTGTTTTTGCTTTGACTTCATTTGCAAAGCTCCTAAATCACTTCAAAGGAATATATCCACCTTACTGAGGAATAAACACAGGCCTTGAGAAATTAGTTGCAAAATAGCTCAGTTTTCAGTAGTTTTCTAAAATGAAGATGATCCATACACTTCAGAAGGTTAAAGGGTAATTGATTCCAATAATGGGGAGCCAGGTAGGAAAAGGCATTGCCACAGAACAAGATTACCTCAAACGGGGAGTAGGAAGAAGGGAGTTAGCCTCAGATCATAGTGATCTGCTCAGCTGGTATGGTAAAGTTTTTCTGTTAAATCACTGTACCATCTGTCATTCAATGCTTTATGTACTATACAGCAAATCCTGAACTTAATTCTCTTGCATATATGGAGCCAGTGAAGTAAGCACATGAGGGGGAGATAAGCTGTTCTTGCTGACATATTCTGGACCAGTTGGGCCACTGTGTCCTGGACCACCTGGAGTTTATTTGATAAAGATTCACTTTACGCCACAGACTCATCATGTGAAAGCAGGTGCCAGTGCTAGCCACTACCTGAGCCTGATCCAGTGGAACACCCAGAATTCTAACCACTGACTTCAGGACAGGTGCTGCACCCAAGTCTAGAGGCCACCACTATGGAGAACAAAGCATTTGGGTCTTGCCAAAGAGCATAATTTCTGTCTTACCAACATTCAGCTGGACCAAATTCTCCGTCATCCAAGAAAAGAATTTGGGCCTTGCCAAAGAGCATAATGTCTCACCTACCAACCTTCAGCTAGAGAAAAATCTACATACAACAAAAATGGTTCTGTTGGGGACACAACTGATTTGTACAATGTATTGAATACATTCAAGAACAATTATATCCAATGAACAATATTTTAAGAAAACAAACCAAAACTGACCACACTGAAAGCAAGGTAAATCTTTAGTATTTAACCTTTTAGCGGATTAATTCAAAAAGCATTAAGCACGCTGTCCAAAACAAGACAATACATAAATTCAAATACATAGAGCGAGTGAGTCGTGACTGGTGACTAAGTGTGGAAAACGGTTTCGACTAAGTATGGGCGAATTTTCCAGATCTGCAGTCCAAGAATACGCGCAAAATCGCAAAAACATTCGCGAATTCGCGGATTTTCCTGCAAACTTTGGGATTTTGGGGCAATTTGCACTGGAATACTTTCTACTGGCTAATCCAGTAAGTTTTACCTCGTTGGGTATATTAATAGTGCTTTTGCTACACTGCTGCTGCGTAAAGGGCCAGATGATTTGTCTCAAGTGACCATGTGTGCCACCGCGCCAAAACATGCCAAGGTCCCTTGAGTGAGCTGTCCACCAGGGCAGCAGATAAGGAGAAAGCAGCCTCCTAGTCACAGGAACTACACAGGAGTTGCGCTCGAGAGACTCATGCCAACAAAAAAAAGCCAAATCATACAGTTAGACAAAAAATAATACAAACAAAAAATCCACTGTCATTCGCAACAATCCTAGGAAAGTAAATTATTTCTTTGGTCCATTATGACTTTGTGTAGGTGGATCTATACAAAATGTCGATGTTTCGACCCTAGATGAAAAGCGCTGGTTTATGAGCGTCTATAGCGGGTCTTCATCAGGACTGGAATGTGATGGGACAGCCTCAATAGTAGTAGGTGTGTCATTCAATAGTTCATGGACTTTGGGGGTGGGGATTGTCATCCGACTAACTCCAGAAGTGTTTACTAGCGCAGATTTATTTGGTCTTTATTTTAATCTTCAACACAGTGGGAGGATCATGGAGTGCAGGGCCGGCGTGGCAAGCGCTCAGGCTGAAAAGAACGTCTCACTCGGTCCGTGCTGTTTTTCGAATAAACCAGCGCTTTTCATCTAGGGTCGAAACGTTGACATTCTGTATAGATCCACCTGCACAAAGTCCTAATGAAGCAAAGAAATTATTTACTTTCCTAGGATTGTTGCGAATTACAGTGGATTTTTGTTTTGTATTATATTTTGTCTAACTGTATGATTTGGCTTGTTATTGTCTAAACCGTTTTCCACACTCAGTCACCAGTCACGACTCACTCACTCTATGTATTTGAATTTATGTATTGTCTTGTTTTGGACAGAATTAATCTGCCAAAAGGTTAAATACTAAAGACTTACCTTGCTTTCAGTGTGGTCAGTTGTGGTTTGTTTTATAAAAATATTGTTCATTGGAAATAATTGTTCTTGTATGTATTCAATACATTGTACAAATCAGTTGTGTCCCCAACAGAACCATTTTTGTTGTATATATCACTTACCCAGGTTCTGAGGGTTACTGGGGCCCCCCATTATTTCCAATGGAGAGAGTTCTACGTCATCCAATTGGTTGAATCCACACTCTATGATAATTTTAGCAAGGGGAGCCACATAAATGTTAAACGATGTGGGGCTAAGACAGAAATCCTCTGGCACTCCCTCATTAAGCACGATGGTGCAGGAACAGAATTGTCCAAGATAAATGGTTTGCATGTGACTAGTTCAAAAGCTCGAGAACCACTGTACAGCTCATCCACAAGTCCCTGTCTCCTTTTATCTTTGAAGCAATGTGCAATGGAACACTGTTCAAAAGCTGCTGACAGGTCAAACAACATCAGTAGAACTGCTTGGTTGTTGTCAAGAGAGTATCTAATGTAATCTGTTACCTCTGATTCAGTGCTGAACATAGGTCTGAATCCGAACTGCGAAGGGTCCAGGCATCAAATAGACACTATGTATGTAAGTTGTTTATTAATATAACCTTCTGAAAGTTTGCTCATCAGAGGAAGAAGGGAAATGGGACGATAGTTTGACAGAGCCGATACAGAGAGGATCTCCTTCTTGCTTATGGAAATTACCTGTGCAGCCTTGCACTCTGGTGGAAGTTGACCTTCAATCCCTGATAGATTTACTATCTGGCAGATGGAAGGAGCACGTTATTCAGATAGTAAAAAGGAAATCTTAGCGGACACTTTATGTAAAGGTGACCCTGATTTAGCAGATTTAAGAACTTACTCCACAGTATCCACCCTAAGCAGGGGTAAAGATCTCTAGGAGACAAATATAGTCCGTATTTGATGGGGTTTGGGGGGTACTTCTCTCAAAAGGTCGCTATCTCCAGTGAATTTATCATAGATCAGGTTTATTTTATCTTCAAGATGGTTAGCAATATCATCACAAAGGGCTTGTGAAGAGGGGTTGTCATTGGTGCAAGCAATCAGGTTAGCAAAAGATTTTAAAACTTTATATAGTTTTTTGGGAGAGTTCCCCACTTAGCTAAGATGTGAGGCGATGTGTGCTTTAAAGGTTTTTTTTTTCATGGGTGCTGGACCAGGGGAATCTCAGGATTCCAAACTCACTCGTGCTTAGAAATGAAATGAGGTTTTTTTTAGAGCGCGTGTATGCAGTGGTGTCTTAGTGCTTAACTATCAAAAATACAGAGTAAGGAGAAATGCAGTTGGTTATGTACAGCCAAAACAGCCAGGTTTTGAGGTCCCTCCTAAACTGTAGTAGATTATTTTGGGTTCTAAGATGCAGGGGCATAGAGTTCCATAGCTTCGGAGCTAAAAATCGTAAGATTCTACCGTCCCACTTCAGCGTCTTTATCCTTGGAACTATAAGTAAGGATGCAGAGCCGGAGCGGAAAACTCTCTGTGGAGCATAACGCTCAACATATTGTCTGATCTGTCCTGGTCCTTTTTCGTGCAATGCCTTATGTAAGATACACAAGGACTTAAATTGGATCCTAGCTAAGATAGGGAGCCATTGCAGCTGTTCTCGAATTGCATGACTAATGGAGCTGAATTTGGGTAGATTCAGTAGTCGCTGAGTTGAATTCTGTAGAGTCTGCAGTTTATGTGTCACACTTTTTTTGGCTCCAAGGTAGAGTGAGTTACAGTAATCGATTTTTGACAAAATCAGAGCTGTGACTACCCTTTTCCTGAGTGGCATAGGGATGACAGGTTGGATTTTCCTAAGAATTTTCAGGATATAGAAACAGGAAGAGGTAATGCTGTTGACCTGGTCTGATAGGAAAGATGATCGTCAATTAGGACTACAAAGTTTTTTACCTTTTTTACGAGTTGAGGGCAAGATCCCGTTGTGTCAGGCCACCAAGCGAAGTTCCAAAGTGAAGAGTCCCTGCCAAACGTTACTACCTCCGTCTTCCCAGTGTTCAACTTTAGGCAATTGCTTTGCATCCAATTGATAATATGCCTTATGCATGAGTTAAAACGTGCTGCCACGTCCTCTGATATAGCAGTCAGTGAGACGACAAGTTGCGTGTCGTCACCGTAGCATATGGCTGTAAAGCCAAAAGAGCGAATAAGCTTTTCCAGTGGGGCCACATATATGTTAAACAGGGTGGGCGAGAGTGCCAAACCCTGAGGTACCCCACATGGTATAAAAAAGGAGGGAGATTTGTGCTTATCTAACGTCACTGTTTGTTGTCTATCGGTTAGGTAGGATTGAAGAATGTCTGCAGCCCTATCTGTGATACCTATTTCTGCCAGCTGCTGAAGAAGTATATGGTGATCAACCGTGTCAAACGCGGTGGATAAAAATGGAAGAAAGAAATTAGAGGGATTTTGTCCAGCAATTACACATATTAGGCTTTAGATTCCAACTGTGCTTATAAAGACTGTTAATCTCACAAAACACCCCCTAACACCCAATCAGGAAGAAGTATACCCATCTGTGGCTGACAATGGTTTACATTTTCCATTCTTATTTCAATACAAAGCTGTTGGGCATAAATTGTAGGTCAAGCAAAAAACAACAACATGTATAGATCAACTGGCAAGAATGGAAAAGAACACAACTGTTATTTTCACGTAATTAAACTGCATTTTTAGGATATTTTGTGTCCCTTGCATTGACTGGTCAAGGAATGTTCAGTAAATGAAACCAAGACTATTGTTTTTAACACCATTAAATACATTAATCAATCAGGGTTTGTAAAGCACAGCTGAACACCTTCAATGGTCTCAAGACACTGGGGGCAGCTCCATTATGTGTTTAGGTCATCGAAAGAGCCAGGTCTTATGGTCCTCTCTGAAGTGGAGCAGTGTAGAGACTTGCAAGAAGTGGAGAGGGAGGTAATTCCTGGCCTTGGCTACCAGGAAGGAGAAGGCCTTTCCTCCTGTGCTGGTCTTGTAGATGTGTGGGATGATAGCCAGAGAGAGGTCAGATGATTGGAGGTATCTGTTGGGTATGTGGAAGGACAGGCGGTTGTTTATATATGTTGTGAAGGGCCATATAAGTGTTAGTGAGGAGCTTGAAGGTTATTCTACTTTTGAAGGAGAGCCAGTGGAGATCGCAAAAGTGATGTGTGATGTGATTGTGAGGAGAGATGTCTAGGATCAGTCTGACTGCAATGTTCTGGACGGTCTCAGAGTTTGCAAAGTATTTTCTTATTGATTCCGGCGTAGAGAGCATTATCGTAGTCCAGTCTGCTACTGATGGGGACATGTACGACCTTTTTTCTGGATTCAGATGGGATCCATTTCAATGTTTTTCAGAGTATGTAGAGGGTGTTGAAGCAGGCTGAGGATACGGCGTTGATATGGTGGTTCTTCGTGAGCGATGAGTCAAGTATGATGCTGGTGTTTTGTGCATGGTACGTCGGGTGGGGGGTTTCCAAGGGCTAGGGGCTACCAGGTATTGTCCCAACAAGGATGAGGACTCTTGCTTTCTCTGAGTTGAATTTCAGGCACCTCTTTTTCATTTAGGTCATGACAGCTTTCATCCCTTCTTGGAAGTTGTGCCTGGTGATATTGGGTTCTTTGGAGAGGTAGAGGATGACCTGGGTATCGTTAGCATAGGGAATGATGTTGAACCTGTGGTTTCTGACAATGGTTGTGAGGGGGGCCATATAGATGCTAAAGAGGGTGGGGCTGAGGTAGGATCCCTTGGGCACTCTACATCTGATCACTGGTGGTTCTGAGAGGCAGGGCGGGAGTCTGACTCACTGAGTTCTGCCTGTGAGAAATGATCATATCCAGTCAAGGGTCTTCTCACGGATGCCAGAGTTGTGGAGTCTGGTGGGTAGTGTGCGGTGGGAGATTGTGTCGAAGGCAGCTGAGAGGTCTAGGAGGATGACGGCTGCCTTTTGGCCCTGGTCGAGGATGGAGAGGATTTAGTAGTTGGCGGCAAGTAAGGTGGTCTGGGTGCTGTGGTTGCTGCAGAATCTAGATTGAGACATGTCCAGAATGTTGCTTGGTTCAGTGAAGTGTGCTAGCTATGTTTTCAAGGCCTTTTCGATGACCTTGCCTGTGAATGGAAGCAGGGAGATGGGCCTGAGGTTCTTGAGGTCTGGCAGGTCTCCAGAAGGTTTCTTCAGGATGGGGTTGACTTCCGCATGTTTCCAGGCATCGGGTAATGTTGAGGTTTCAAGGGAGCAATTAATAGTCCAGTGTAGTTGGGGTGTGATGGCCGTGGTGACTCTTTTGAAGATGTGGGGTGGGCAGGGGTCTGAGAAAGCTCCAGAGTATATGCTCTTCATGGTCTTTATGGTGTCTTCTATCGTGATTGAGGAACAAGTGAGCACAGTCTTTTGGGTGGCATCACTGGGGGTGGGGGTGGGACCTGGATCAATGCAGATGTCTTGGTTGTCATATATCATCTTAATCTTGAGGTGAAAAAAGGTGCTGAGTCGGTTGCAGAGATCTTGTGAGGGTGGATTGTCTATTATTCTTTTGTTGGGTTTGTCAAATTCCTAGATCAATGCTTTAAATTCATTTAACATCGCAGGAGTATTTCTAGAGCACATGTCGATACCAAGGAGGTGTCTGGTGCTGTCTACAGATGTCAGCAGTAACAAATGTTTCAGAATTTGTTTCTAAAACTGTACAAAAATATATACAAAAATTCAAATATTTTCTCCATTGCTCCAAATGTATGCAGACAAATTGAAAGGATTTTATTATGTCTACTACAGGTAACTGATATATAAATACATACACTCCTTCTAGATGTTTCTCCCTGGAAAGTGAAACAGCTTGTGAAGGAAGTGGGTGGGTTTTTTGAAGATTTGGAAAAGAAACTACTATAAACCAATCAAAAGTGTTGTTTTCAAGTTCAATGACTTTACGTGCGCGCAATGTGCGCGCACGCATGCGCGCACGGTTTTCGCACGTCGCATATGAATGACGTTTTACCCGACTTTCGTAAATGCTTTTAAAGCTAATATACGGTTATAAAAAGTCAAAAATACAATTTTTACAGTTATATCACAGAATTGTTTGGGTTATTCTTTACATTACATTTACAGAAATGACTTTTTGGACTGAAAGTTTTTTTGCGCATATGCATGCGAACACCGTGCGTGCATGATGTTCGCACAACAGCAGCCACAGGAATCTTCAGACTCTGATGTGGACTATTTACCTGAACAATCAAAGGGGAAGAAAATAAAAGAGTCTTTTGTTTGGAAATTTTTTACATACCCAGAAGGGCTAAAAAAGGTGAATGCCCCAAAGGTTACTTGCAACATCTGTGGCTCCATTCTATCGAGAGGTGATCCCACCAAACATTGTTCCTTTAGTATTCATACTATTGTGCGTCATCTAAAAAATGTTCATCCAAACAACTATGCTCGGGCATCAACTCAACATATCAGGGACAATCCTGCAGCTGCTGTCCCCAGTACATCTTCATCGGGAGCATCTCCATTTACAAGTGCTCTAGACATCCGGCCTGATTTTGCGGACTTGCACGTACGTTGCAACTTTTGCAATGAAATCTTGTGTTACCGAGAGCAGAGCATAGACTTGATTGTGCTAAAGAAGAGGCAGAACACATGCCCCCGCAATTAATTTTTTTCTTTTATTATTTTTGTTCCTGTTCCTGTTGAGCAGTTTTTGGTTACCTGTTTATTTTTTTGTTACGAAAAAATCCCCCAAAAATATAAAATTGTTCAAAAAACAATAAAATAAATTAAAACAAAAAAACTTCTTCTAAGAACTAACTTCACTTCTCAAGGAAGAGCTATATTTCTTATATACTGTGTCATACTTTTTTGAATGCATGTGTAGTGTATAAATGAATGACAAATGACTGAGTGAAGGGGAGGAAGGGACTGAGGGAATGAGTGAGGAAAGGCTAGTACGGTGAGTGAGGAAAGTGGAGTCAAAGAGTGACTGAAACAATGGGACTAAGGGCAGGGGAGTGAGGTAAGGGTAGTGAAAGAGTAAGGGAAGGGCAGTAAGGAAAGGAAAGTGAGGGAGGAGGAGTGAGAAAAGGGGAGCAGGGGAAGGAGACAGGGAAGGGGAGTAAGAGACGGAGAGGGAGAAGTAGAGCAGAGTAAGGGGAGTGAAGGTAAGAGAAGTGGAGTGACGGTGAGGGAAGGGGTATGATGATGAGAAAAGGGGGGTAAGGGAAAGTGAGAGATGGGGAGTGAGGGAGAGAGAAGTGGCATGAGGGGATGGAGGGAGTTAGGAAAGGGGAGAGAGAGAAGGGGAGTCAGGATTTAAATGAGGGAAGGAGAGTGAGGGGGAGTGAGGGAAAGAGAGCGGGAAAGGGAAGGGGTGTGAGATACAGACAGGAGGAAGTGTAGTGGGGGAAGGAGAGTGACTTTAAGTGAAGGGCAGTGACAGTTAAGGAAGAGGTATGAGGTTGAGGGAAGGGGAATGAGGGAGAAGGAAGAAGATTAAGAGAGAAGTAAAGTGAGTGAGGGAGAGTGGAGGAGTGGTGGAAAGACAGAGGAAAGAAGATTATGGGTAAGGGAGAGAGAGGGAAAGAGTGAGAGAGAGGGAGAGCAAGGGACAGAGAGTGAGTGAGGCAGTTAGAGTGAGGGAGACAGAGGGAGACAGGGAGAGAAACATGGAGCGAAAAAAGTGAGGGAGGGAGTGAACGAAGGGGAGTAAGTGAGATGGAGTGGGGGAGTGAGGAAAGAGGAGTGAAGGAAAGGGAGTGAGGGAAGGGGAGTGAGGGAAACGTACTGAGGGTGAGTGAAAGGCAGTAACAGTGAGAGAAGGGGTATAAGGGTGACGAAAGGGGAATGATAGAGAAGGAAGGAGATTAAGAGAGAGGAAAAGGGACTGAGGGATAAAGAAGGAGTGAAGGAAACAGAAAGGGAAAGAGAGGAAGGGTGAGGGAGAGAGAGAGAGGGAGAGAATGAGAGAGAAAGAGAGGGAGGGCAAGTGACTGAGAGGGAGTAAAGCGGCTAGACTGTGTGAGACAGAGGGAGAGAGGGAGAGAGAAATGGAGTGAAGGGGAGTGAGGGACTAAAGGAATGGGAGTCAGCAAAAGGGAATGAGGAAAGGGGAGTAAGGGAAGGGGACTGACGGATGGAGAGAGGGAAAGAGAGTGAGGGGTAGTGAGGGAATAGGAGCAGGAGAAAGGGAATGGGAGTGATGCACAGAGAGGAGAATATGAAGATGAGGAAGAGGAGTGAGATTGAGTGAAGGGCAGTGCCAGTGAGAGAAGGGATATGAGGGTAAGGGAAGGGGAGTAAGGGAAAAAGAAGCATATTAAGAGAGAGGAAAAAGTAGTGAGTGAGAGAGAAGGATTTATGGAAAGAGAGAGGAAAGAAAAGGAAGAGTGGTGGAGAGAGAGGGAGACAGTGAGAGAGAGAAAGAGAGGGAGAGTGAGGGACTATGAGGGAGTGAGGCAGTTATAGTGACAGAGGAAGAGACTTAGAGACGGATGGAGGAAAGGGGAGTGAGGGAAGGAATAAAGGAAGGAGAGTGAGAAAAAGGAAGTGAGGGAATAAGAGAAGGGGAGTGACTGAAAGTGAATGAGGGAGGGTGTGAAGGAAAGAGAGTGAGGGGGAAGAGAGGAAAGAGTGAGAGATAGAGCAAAAGAAGGGTAGTGATGGAGGAAGAAAGAAAAGAGAAGTGAGGGACACAGAGAGGAAAGAGGGAGCAGGAGAATGTAAGTGAGGTTTGAGGTAAGAGTACTGATGGTGAGAGAAAGAGTGAAAAGGTGAATGAAGGGGAATAAGGAGAGTGAGGGAAGGGGAGTAAGATGAGTAAAGGTAGGAGACTAAGGGACAGAGTGAAGAAAGTGGAAAAGAGAAATAAGAGAGTGATAAGAAAGTATTTTTTGTTTGTCATACTTACCTTATAAGTAATGAAAAGTTAATAATAATTTTTTTATAAATATAGTATCTGTGGATGAGAAGAAAAATTGAGTTATAATATATATTTCACAATACAAAATAATTTGTACATTATGTTATGTTTCTGTTCTCAGAATATATTGACTTTCACTGAAAACAGTGAGTTTAATAGTACTCATCATATAACAGCGGGTAAAAAAAGACAATCAATAAGATTGTCTTTAAAAAACCCATTCAACATTTTCATTAATAATGTAAAATTTTGAAAAAAAACATATCTTAAATGTTTTTTTTTCGAACAGCAATTTCTTACGTAAATGTGGGACATCTCCAACAATCACAAAGTAACAAAACATTATTACGTCTTTTTTATACTCTCTAAATAAAGTTATGTACAAACATATGCTAACAGCATTTACCCAAAATAGTCATTTTTTTGTTTCAAATACCATTCCTCATGGCCAAATAGTACGTGTGAAATCCTTAGTTTGGAAGATACTTAATAGAACTCTTAAGCGTCCGTTTCCCAACCTTCTGAATCAAAAGCACCAATATCTTTTGTACCATCTAACAATGGTTATACCTCCACCCGATGCTATTTATCATGTACATAGAACCATAAACAGCTAGCATGCTATCAGAATCTACAACAAATCTAAAACACCTCTTTCTCACTGATGATCAACATCTCCTGTGATAGCCACATCATCCACTATCTGATACACTTACACTACCTCTACATCAACTACAAGAATTTTTTGAACCTCATCACAATGTACATTTCAACACCGAACTACCCTGTCTTAACAGCAGTAATTTTCCTAGGCCAATTATGTTCCCTAAAATGTTGGTTGTAAAAACACTAGGTAAGAATTTGGTAAGTCATAAGGCAAACATTGTTTAAAAATCAATTGAGGGGGCGTGGCCAAGATGGCGAAGTGAGCGGACGTGGATCGCCTCAGCTCCTGCCAACGGCTCTGTTTCAGCACCGGTTCTGACGCATTTGCACCCGCACTCAGGGGCTCTGGGCTGTCGGAACCGTCCACATAGCAGAACGGACCCGGTGAGCGCGGCAGAGGCGCAGCACGAGGCGGTGCGAGACATCTGCGGACCCGGAGGTGCGAGGCGCCCCTCCCCCCTCTGACCTGGCGAGGCCGACTCGGGGTGTAGGACGTGGCCGAGCGGCGAGCCCCCTGCAGCGGCGAACCAGCGTGGCCTGAGGCGTGTGTCCCCCGCGATTATCAGAAGGCAGGGACCCACGGCAGCGGCAGAGGCTTCCGGGCTGACGGCGGAGCTGGGCATTCGGCCCAACAGACGGCAGAGCGGTGCTTGGATGCCGCAGGGCCTAGAAGGTGACGGAGGCACGACCCCGGGAATCACAGGCGGCAGTGTGGTGAGTCCTGAGTGAGTGCGGCGTGTGGGGCCTGGGACGGAGGACCCCCTCGGCGGGCATATCGGCCCGGTGGCAACAAAGTCCCCTCAGATTGTGTCACCCTCGACAAAGGCCTGGCAGACTGTGTCCTCCTTGGCGGAGGCCGACATTGAGGGGCCCTGACAGGCAGTAGCAAGTGGGGCCACGGATTCGGGCCCTGCCGGGGCACACTGACTTTCTTTGCGTCTGGAGGCGCCCGTCCCGGCACAGCGACAGGGGGTGCCCCTGGCTTCAGAGGTGGGGGCGCTGCAGCGCAAGGAGAGACTCTCAAGGATGCTGGAGGTGGCGGCTGAGTTTCCGAAGGGAGTGGGGCCCGTCCATGCGGAACCGGGGGCCCGGCCCGCGTCGGAGCCAATTGAGCACAAGCCTGTGACAGGCCGCACGCAGGCCCACTCGCTCCGAGGGAGCCCTTGCAGGGGAGACAGGCGGGATCACGACGGCCCGTGGCGAGCCAGCACCAAATCGATACCACGGTGAAGATTTGCATTCACAGGGGACACACGCGGAGATCGTTACATCGGGTGGCAAAGACACAGGAACAGCAGGATGTCGTCAGCCAGGCCTCCCAGAGGCCAAACGGTGAAGGAGCTATTCGCGAAAACAGTGACCCCCCCACAGAAGGACGCGGGGGCCACGGCGCGAAAGAAGATGGACCAGACCTCCGACAGCGGGACGGAACCCATCACGAAGGCCTTTCTGGAATCCCTCTTTGCGTCCCTACGGGACGACATACAGACTTTTAAAACTGAATTCACCAGTGAAATCCGAGAGATGAGGCGCGAGATGGACGGTATAGGGGAGCGGGTGGCGGACCTAGAAACCAAGAGCGACGACAGGGACATGGAACTGGCGGCCCAACAGCAGGAGAATATCCGGCTACACGACCAGAAAGTAGACTTACAGCTCCACCTGGAGGACTTAGAAAATCGCTCTAGGCGACATAACATTCGCATTCGCAATGTAGCCACGTCCGATGCCACCCGAGATGTGTTTCGCTACGCTAGGGAACTTTTCAACCACTTGCTGGAGCGGCCGCCGGACTCTCCTCTACAGCTGGACAGAGCCCACAGGACCGGGCCGCCCCGTGCGGGGACTGCATCCCCCCGGACATTTTGGTGTGCGTTCAGGACTACCGTACCAAAGAAGAAATACTACAAAAAGCGCGCCAGAAACAACCAATAGCATTCCAAGGCACGTCCCCGCAGTTATTTCAGGACTTGGCAGCGCTCAGCTCCACAAGCGTCGACTCTTCAAACCCGTCATGACCTACTTACAGCAGAACAGCATTCCATACAGCTGGGGCCATCCCTTTCGCCTAGTTTTCAAACTGGAGAACAAACAATACCAGCTTCGTTCAGTATCGGAAGCCTGCACGCTGTTAGGAATCGAGAAGCCCGAAGACGAGGCCGAGGCCCAGGGATCCGCGCCAGGCACAGATGGAAGAAATACGCAGTGGAGCCATCCGAAAAGGCGGAAACGAATTAAGAAACCCCCGGCGACGGAAATCGAAGCAGGTCAATGCGGCGCAGTAGAAGCCGTGGCCAAGGACGGTGGTGCCGGTTCCACGGGATGAGAGACACACTGTCGCCTAATGTCATGGATGTCCGTTCTGGCCGCATGGCCGTTGGCGGGAAGGCACTCCCGAACAGACTAGTAAGACTACCTTACACTTACCCTTGTTTCTTCTACTTTTCATCCTTGGATGAGAGACAATGACGTTCTGCAGTTGTTGGGGGAGGGGGGAGGGAGGGGAGGGAAAATGGTCCATGGTTCGATTACTGGCAGGGGCGACCCTGGGTCAATAAGTTTGAATCGCGAGGCGGAGGCAAGTTGGAGGCTCGCGGCCCCGGCCGCTTTAGGGCTACTCTAGAGGAAGGGAATGGGGTGGATCCTATAGATGAGGGGCGATGAGCTGATTGTCCTCACATTGAACGTCCGCGGCCTTAATAACCCCACACTCAAGCCGACACTCAACGCCCACGCAGGGTTTGGCGTCTCCAAGACTCACTCCTACAAAGGAAAGCAGTGGTCGCTAAAATCCACAGTGCAAGCACTGACTTTCTGGCACACAACAGCAACACTGATCCCACACTTTCCACGCAATGGTCCGCGCTGAAGGCAGTCCTCAGGGGGGAATTCATGTCACTCTCAACGGCAGAAAACGCAGAACGTCAAGCTAAAAGGGAGGAACTTACGCGGCAGACTAGAGAGTTAGAACAAATGCACCAGAGAACAGGGGCCCCGAGAATTTGGTGACAATTAAAAGCTGTCAGACAGCAGCTCGCAGCGCTCGACCTCGACAGAGCAGAGTACGCAGCGCTCCGGTTGCGCCAAGCTTATTATACAGGCGGGGATAGGTGTGGGCACTTGCTAGCACACAAAATTCGCGAGGTCACGCAGCGCAGAGAGGCCCGTGAGATACGGAGGGGTGATGGTACCGTGGTAGGCGAAAATCAAGCCATAGCGGAGGCATTCAGCACATTCTACGCGGACTTGTACAAAGCCGACCCTGCTTGCTCGGAGGCGGAGTCCGAGTTCCTGGTGGGTGTCCCCCTGCCCATGTTGATGCAGGAACAGATAGACTGCCTGGAAAAAGACATCCGTCCGGAGGAGGTCATCTCGGTTATCTCCCGGCTCAAATTAGGAAAAGCCCCGGGCCCAGACGGTTTCCCGGTGAGCTTTTATAAAACATTCTGCTGCCAAATAGCCCCGCTACTCGCTCGGCTCTTCACGTCTTTCGCTGAAGAGGGGGCGATCCATAAGGATCTATTGGAGGCATCTATCGCAGTGATACCTAAGCCAGGTAAGGACGCGACTGAGTGCGGAGCATATAGACCTATCTCCCTCTTGAACGTTGACCTCAAACTGTATACAGGGATCCTCGCCTCCAGGTTAGGGCCGTATATGGGGGGCTGATTGACCCGGACCAATCCGGATTTATTCCGGAGCGCCAGACCACGGATAATACTAAACGGGCCTTTCACCTCCTTGAAAAAGCCGCACGGACGGAGGGTGAGTACATGATGCTGACCATTGACGCCGAAAAGGCATTTGATAGGGTACACTGGCCCTACTTAGAGAAGGTTCGACTTAAAGCAGGGATAGGGCCTAAATTCTGAAATAGAGTGTTCAATTGCTACAAATTCCCGACAGCGGCGGTCCGAGTCAATGGGTGCACATCTCCCCAATTTGCCATCGAACACGGCACCAGGCAGGGTTGCCCATTGTCCCCTCTTTTGTTTGTCCTATATATGGAGCCTCTTGCACACCTCCTGTGCTCCGACCCGGAGGTACAGGGTATCCAGTTTGGTGGCAGCATCCACACCGTCAGCCTGTATGCCGACGACGTGCTGATCTCCCTAGATAAACCTCGGAGCTCCCTGCCGGCGTGCATTGCGGTCCTAGAAAGGTTCGGCAGTGTCTCTGGCTTTAAGGTCAACATGACCAAATCTGTGGCCCTCGACCTCTCCCTTGACCCCTCTACACGCACTCACCTACAGGCGCTGTTGCCCATACTGTGGACGTCGGACACGGTCCCATACTTGGGGATTCAGTTAGCGCCCTCTCTTCAGAAGTCGGTAGACGTCAAGTACACCAAACTGCGGCAGAAAATCAGAAACGAGCTGAGCCGTTGGAAATATTATCCGCTGTCCTGGCTGGGTAGAGTGGCGGCAGTGAAGATGACTGTCCTTCCCCAGATCCTGTACCTTTTTCGTACGATCCCTCTTGCACCACCCCGAGGCTGGATAAAACAAACGCAGTCCGACTTGTCACAATTCATTTGGAACGGGCGGAAACCCCGCATGAAACGCCAGACCGCCATGCCAGCACCAGAACAGGGCGGAATCGGGATACCAGACCTAGCGACATATTTTCAAGCGTCCCAGCTCCGTTTTCTAGTTGAATGGGTCAGCTGGGAGTCCGGGACACATTGGTTGTTTCAGGATCAGGCGGTAGCGGGACGGACTCTGCAGGAAATCCCCTTCATGAGAGGAGAACATAGGCCGCCCAATCTCTATGCATCCTTCATCACACGGGTCCCCCTAGAAATTTGGGACCGAGTGGGGATTAAGGTGGGACTGAGAATGTACACATGAAAATTCACTGAAATGATTACTACATGCTACAGAGAGAGTTGCTATGGAATTTCTACAGCACACCCAGGATATTCACTACACAGCATGGAGACTACTTGGGAATTAAGAGGCCTGACAGACATACTGCATAGGACTTTCTAGCACTACATGTCCTAAAGCCTGACTCTCTTCATGAGTACATGTATTCCCATATTTTTAAACACATCAACTAAGCAAATTATTCTGCCACAATTTTCTGAAATGAATACTGACTCACACTGTGATCTTAGCCACATGACAGTATCCCTTGCAATTCAGTAAAATGATTACTACAGTGAAAGGGGGTGTTGCTGGGAGTACTGTTTCAGGGTTTAGAAAACTACACTAGTATTCACCCAGTGTAGGGGGTATAGCAGGGGGTGTTGTTTCAGAGTTTAAGGCACAGCAGCAGTGTTCGGGCAGTGTAGGAGATCATGCAGGAAGTGCTGTTTCAGGGTTTAGGGCAGTGCAGTGATGTTTCAACATTATAGGGGCATTCACTGAGGATGGTGATTCTGGGTTTAGAGCAGTGCAGTAGTGTTGAAAGAGTTTAGCAGGTTTTGCTAAGGATGGTGTTTCAGGGTTTAGGACAGTGCAGTGCAGTGGTGTTCAGGTAGTGTAGGGGGTCAATGTGGGACTGATAGTTCTAAGTTTAGACCAATGTAGTTGTGTTTGTGCAGTGTATGTTGTCATGCAAGTGCTAGGACTATAAAGCACTGCATGTCTTAAAGCCTGACTCACTCCATGAATACATGCATTCCCATGTCTGCAAACACATGCACCGAGCAAGTGATCCTGTCACAATATTCCCAAAAACACACTGACTCACATTCTGTTTCTAGACAAATCAAAATATCCCTTGCAATTCACTGTAATGATAACTACGTGCTACTGAAAGATTTTCTATGGCATTTGTGCAGCACACCCAGGATCTCCATTATGCAGCATGGAGAGTATTTGGGAATTAAGAGGCCGGACACACATACTACATAGGACTTTCTACCACTACATGTCCTAAAGCCTGACTCACTTCATGAGTACATGTATTCCCATATTTTTAAACACATCAACTAAGCAAATTATTCTGCCACAATTTTGTGAAATTAATACTGACTCACAGTGTGATCTTACACAAATGACAGTATCCCTTGCAATTCAGTAAAATAAACTAAAGGAGTGCCAGATTAGTGACAGGATGTTTGCTGGAGTGTTTAGATACTGACTGGGGAATTAAAAGTGTGAAACACAAGTGTGTAGGTAGTTAAAGGACTGCATGTGAATTGGAGAGGGGTTTGTAGCAGTCTATGTGTTAAGGCCTGGGTCACTGCATGAGTACTTGGGTACTAACTGATTGATTAAAGCACTGTAAGGAGAGTACCTACTGAATTTGAAATAGCTTCATTTTTTACCACCGTGCATACAAAAAGACATTCTGTTGAATAGCTCTGTACAATACGAAATCAACAATCACAGAGACTTTGCTAAAAGTCAAAGGATATATACCTGGAAATAAAAACTATGCTGTAAGACTCAGTTTATGCCACAATAACTTGGCTACCAGCTCAAAGATTACAATTGTACAAGAAGACTCCCTCAAATCATTTTTAATTTTGAATCATAAATTTATTCTTGTAACATTTCATATTGTAATAGAACATCTAGCATGATTTCATCAGGAATTTCCTTAGCTTCTTCATCAACTTCAAAACTTGTGACATTAAACTCAATATCATCTAATGCTTCAAAGAAGTCATTGTCCAAACTTTCATCCAAAATATCACAGGCTATATCTCATGCAACAATAGGTTGTTCTTCATTGCTGCTGTCCATAAAAGGTACATTTAAGTCCTCTATCAGAGTGTAAGAAATTTCAAAAGTGACTTCAATGTTGTTCTGATTTTGATCCATAATAAATTTTATGTTGCTGTACCTTGCAGAAAAATATAAACACTTCCTTTTATCATTTTCACGAATAGATAATACAAAACTAGCTTTATCAACTTCATGAGTACATGTATTCCCATATTTTTAAACACATCAACTAAGCAAATTATTCTGCCACATTTTTCTGATATGAATACTGACTCACACTGTGATCTTAGACACATGACAGTATCCCTTGCAATTCAGGGGTGCTCTGAGGAACCTGCCTGGCTGCGAACTCACCTTGGTCTCCCTGATTGCTGACCCTCGCTGGCTGCCCCGTCCTCTGCTCTCCCTCCCGCTGCCGCAGCACACCATCTTGCGGCCGCCGGGTGGAGGGAGAAGGGAGAAGACTACAAGTCCCGGGATCCCTTGCGGCCACTGCCGCTAACTCCACGCCTGAAGGCGCTTAAAAACAGACGAAAGCCCACGCGATGCAGGATCGCGCGCGGGTCGAGCCGGGCGAAGCCTGGGCCAAGGGCGGGCCCGTTATAGTCCGTTCGCAACCGTTCGAGACCGGACCGGGCCATCCCTCTGTCTTTCCTGGTGCTGTAAACATAGGACATCAACGTGTCCAACTGTAAGTACCTGTTGAGTTGCTCAGTTGTACTGTAAAATGTCTGTCCGTGACAGTAGAAGCAAGGGAGTGATTCCAAATGGGAACTTAACCGGGACACTAGACAATTTTATTATCCGGGCCAACTCTGTCATTGACCAGGGCATTATCCTTATGGAGCGCCGGGTCTCTCAAGACCTCGCCCTGGCAAAAAGATCGTCCATGGGATATTTTGCTAATGCACGCAGCCCAGAGCCTTCATCACGAGCAAACCTCATTGATGTTCCGGTGATCGTACATAACCCTTCTACCCCCCAGACCCAAGGCCCCATCTCTGTAGTGGATCAGTCTAATACAACTATGGCCGCTGAGTGGACTATTGTGTCTAACTATAGTTCACCCGAGAGGCCGAATACAAGGTAGACGCGAGGGAGGCGAGAGGGTGCGATACCTAAGAGAAAGCGGGGGCCAAATGTCGCCGCGGGAGGAAGGAAGCCTAAACTCGCCAAACAATCTTGTAATAGCAACATAACTTCAACGGGTCTGGGCAGGGTGAGTCTAACAGAGAAAAATGGGCCACCCTTGCCTCCTGATATTGCCTCATGTGTGACTAATTCTGTGGACGCAGCCCTGATACCAGAGGACTTAGACCTTGCCAATCTTGGCCTATTTTTAAAGTCCTCTTTTAAATCACTCGAAGACAGGCTCTCACAGATTGAGAACCGATTAGCCAAGATCGAGGATGTAACACTAAAGATTGCGGACTATGTCAAGTTAAATGTGCTGCCTCTGGGCAATATACAACAGAATACTGCACAGGGGGGGAGTACCGCATAATTTTATTCCCTCCCTAGTTACATCCACCCAAAATGTATCTGCAGATATCCCACCTGTTCTCGTGCAATTATCCGCTAAAACAACAAGAGGTGTTAATGCTGATAAGTCTAAAAAAAACCCTAGGGAGTCACCCGAATCAGGATATCCCGAGAATCTGAGAATTAATTTACCACCTGAATCGAGCCCGTATACCGTAGTTTTATCTGGGGTCCCTGAAATTTGCAACCCAAATAAAGAATCATTCACGTCTTTAAGAAACAAAGCTGCAGATTGGCTGAACAGAAATAGACCACTTCCCCGTAATGTTTCCAGCAAAATCTTGATGGTGCCCAGGGTGCCCTGGGTGGGGAATAGGCCCAAAAATATACAGGGTGATTGTGTGCTTGTGAATTACAGAGATACTCGTACTGTGGAACACATTTGCAACTGAAATCACTGTATTCATGACAACATGGGGTCCTCTATCCAACCCCTCCCACTGATATATTTTTTTCCCGTGCCCAATTGCCCAGAGATGGAGGGGGACTGGACGTTAGTAAGGTATCAGGGAAGAGGGAGGGGGGATGGGGGTCAGCAGGTGCAACCGTACATATCCAATCAAATATCCACACATAACAGGTATAGCGGACTTGAAATGGTCGATTGACTTTATCACCCTGGGGACAGTGGAGGAACTGTATGCTATGAGGGAGCTAGAGAGGTACGAAGCAGTGAACCATCCGGTGTCCCCTATCGCCCATGAGGGCTTCCTTCGCAGTCCATAATGTTGGGTCATTAGGGAGTATGTCGGTAAACCATTTGCCACATCTAGGGGAAAGTAAGGCAATGAGTTATAATGTTATCTCCTGGAACATTGCAGGGCTGGCCAGAAAGGTCAAAGACCCGAGGTGGATAGATTTCATAAGATCTTTCTCAGTAATTTGTCTGCAAGAGACATGGCTGGTGGAGCGTGACATATTTATAGAAAGATATAAACTTTTTTTATACCGGCAGTACCGTCACAAAGTGGTAGAGCGAAAGGGGGATTGGCTCTGTATATTGATTTAGCTTTGCTTTGTGTTGTCAAAGTAATACCCACTAACAACACTGATATTCAAGCGGTGACAATCAAAAGAGGGAAAGAAATGGTCTGCCTGATTAACTTTTACAACGCTGTAAATGCCAAGGGGTATGATATTGATTGATTGAAGACTTGGGCAACTTCATCAGGTATCACTGTGAGAGCCTCTCCATTTGGGTCATTATTATGGGGGACTTTAACGTGCACCCTTGTGGGAACCCCATGAACACTGTAATTGGAATACTGGGTTGCCACAGGATGGGGGGGCTTCACTATGAACACTCTGGCCGGGGAGACATGCTGAAAAAACTTCTGAATGAATTTGATCTAATTTCTGCCATGTCCCTGGCGGATGCCTGTAGTTATCAGCCCGTCACTACATTTAAAGGATATTCAGGGGGGTTCTTTGATTGACCATATCCTTCTTTCCAATAGCCTTAATACAATTTTGTTGGGTTTAAAAATTCTGGAGAACGCATATAGTGATCATAACCCCGTCTGTGTCTCATTGGTTGGCAACCTCCTACAATCATGAGTAAAGACGCCAAATTATGGTGTCTTAAGAAATGTACGGATGGAAGGGTCGCCTGAAATGGTCTATGGTGAACCCGGAGTCACTTCATGACAAAATAAATAAATCCTGTGCCCCTGAGTTATCACTGTGCGTATCTCCTGTATCTCTTTCACCGGACATTTTGCGTGCTTTCGATGGCATTGTGTCTGAAGTAGGTGCTATGTTAACCGTACCATCATTGGGCCCCGTCTGCAGGGACCCTAAATGGTTTGGTCATTCTTGTTCTAAATTAGGCCGTGAATTAAAAGCGGCTCTGAAGTCAAGCCCTAGGAATCCCGCCTTGATCAGGTCTTCGCTCTTGGCCTATAAAAAGGCCTTGGCCCAACGTAAGGCAGAAGTAAGGGATAAAATCTGGCACGATCTACTAGACCCTGATACTCTCAGTAACAGTGAAAGATTTTGGGGTATCATTAATAAACCTTTATTTGACACGATAGATGATAACCTAATCGGCACCAACATTACTGAAGACGAGTGGGTATCCCACTTTAGTCTTGTTTTTAATAGTAACAATATGCAGATAGACTTTGACAGAGGCGTACAAAGAGCAAGCTTGCCACTCTTTACTATTAACGAGGTCGAGAAAGGCATTCTGGGACTGTCAAGAAGGAAAGCACCAGGCTCGGACGGTATGCCCCCGGACTTATTTAAATCAAAGGTATCGCTTTGGGCGCCAGTCCTTACTGCCGTGATTAATGCAGCCGCAGAACATGGCTGCCCGAGGTCCTGGGGGACCTCAACAATAGTGCCAGTATTCAAGAAAGAGGACCGGAACTGCACATCCTGCTATAGGCCAATATCATTAATTGACTCTGTGGTCAAAGTAGTGGGTGGTGTAATGCTGAATAGATTAACAGCCTGGACCAACAAACACAGGGTAATCTCCAAAATCCAGTAAGGATTCTGGCCTGGTCACGCAACAATAGCACAGTGTGTTAATCTGTATATGATTTTGGGGAAGTATACCTTGGCCCGGCAGGGCTCCATTTACATGGCGTTCATGGACCTCTCCTCTGCATTCGATTGTGTTAACCAGGAAAAGCTCTGGGAGGCCATGGGCGCCATGGGAGTTGAGTCGAACCTGGTTAACTTTTTGCGGGATATGCATCAGGACACTAGGGCTAATGTGAGGTATTCGCAGGACCTTAAAGAGTCAAGGGATTTTTGTGTCCACAGGGGTGTTAGGCAGGGATGTATTCTGGCCCCCTTTCTTTTTAATTTATACATTAACAACTTGGAGGAATTCTTAATAAATACTGGTGCGGACTATCCCTATGTCGGCCGCAAGGGTTTGCCTGTTTTATTATACGCGGACGATGCGGTTCTTCCGGCCAGGACCCCAAGAGGTCTTCAAACCTTGTTGAATGCTTTTTACAGCTTCATGAATGCCTGCGACTTATCGATCAATAATACCAAATTGTTTATAATGCATGTGGAACAGCATAATAAGAAGTCGGTTACATTTAGGGTTAATGAGGAGAAGGTCCCGAATACTAGAACATTCTCATATCTGAGAGTTCTATTTGATGACCAGCTAAAATGGGGAGCTTTACTCCAAAGGAAAAGGGGGGAGATAATCCAGTCTAACGCTGCCATTTTTAATTTTGTCAGGAAAATGGGTAAAAGACCAATTGCCGCACTATTAAAGATTTATCAGGCTAGGAGTGTGGCAATAGGGAGTTATGGCAGTGAACTTTGGGGGTCTGTGGCTGCTAATGAGATTGTGGTCGCTGGGAACAACTTTCTGAAACAGACTTTGGGTGTTCTGAAGGGGACTCCCAATTTAATAGTGCATGAAGAAACTGGTACTCCCTACATAAGCGATACCCTTGCATTACGGCCATTCATCTACTGGTTAAAATGCTGGTTAAATAAAGATCTGACCTTAAACCATCTACTCTTGAGGGAAGCTATATGCATGGATAATCTGTTTAAAATTCCATGGTTAAAATACTTGAAAGATAGATTTTCTGGTATAAGGCGCTTTGAACTTTTTCTAAATCCTGATTCAATCATGCGCGCTGATGTAGAGCTCGTGAGGAAAACTTTCCTCTTATCAAAAGAAATGAAACGCGAAGAGGTGGAATTGAATAAACCTAGTATCAGAAAGTATGTTATATTGAAAACCACACCCCAAATGGAGCCTTATCTATCTTGGCCTATGGCGGGCTTTGACCGGTATTTGCTAACCAGGTTCAGACTGGGCTATTATCATCTTATGTTATCAGTCCCAAGGGGCACACATCGAGGCCAAATGTTACCAGCGTGCGGCTGCGACAATGAGTCTCCGCAGGATTTGGTGCACTTTTCATTCATTTCTCCTTTTTATGATTTACCTCGAAGGTTTTATCTAAAGCCCCTTTTTAAAAAAACTGAAATTTGACCAGGTTAGACCAGCTCTTTGTTATCTCCAACTTTTACACTCTGAATGTACATTATTTGTGATTGGCTTCTTAAAATCTGCCTTAAAACTTAGAAACAGTATGGAGGGCTAACTGCTTACTATTGTTCTCACTTTTATATTCACCCATATATGATTGTTACTTTTTAACATGTGTTTTAATATTCGGGTTGTTCTTTTAACGTCTGTTTATCAAGTTTTATTGTGTTATTTATTAAGTAATACCGTGCTTTTATGTTTTTTTCTGTTTGAATAACCGAATAAAGATTCTTGAAATTGAAATTGAAACAGTAAAATGATTACTACAGGGAAAGGGGGTCTTGCTGTGAGTGCTGTTTCAGGATTTAGAGCAGTGCAGTAGTGTTGAACGACTATAGCAGGTTTTGCTAGGCATGGTATTTCAGGGTTTAGGACAGTACAGTAGTATTCAAGCAGTGTAGGGGGTCATGGTGGGACTGATATTTCTGAGTTTAGAGCAAAACAGTAATGTTTGGGCAGTGTATGGTATCATGCAAGGACTAGGAGTACAAAGCACTGCATGTCCTAAAGCCTAACTCACTTCATGAGTACATGTATTCCCATATTTTAAACACATCAATTAAGCAAATTATTCTGCCACATTTTACAGAAATGAATACTGACTCACACTGTGATCTTCGACACATGACAGTATCCCTTGCAATTCAGTAAAATGATTACTACAGTGAAAGGGGGTCTTGCTGGGAGTGCTGTTTCAGGGTTTAGAGCAGTGCAGTAGTGTTGAAATAGTTTAGCAGTTTTTGCTAGGGATGGTGTTTCAGGCTTTAGGACAGTGCAGTGGTGTTCAGGCAGTGTATGGGGTCAAGGTGGGACTGATATTTCTGAGTTTAGAGCAATGCAGTTGTGTTTGGGCGGTGTATGGTGTCATGCAAGGGTTAGGACTATAAAGCATTGCATGTCCTAAAGCCTAACTCACTTCATGAGTACATGTATTCCCATATTTTTAAACCAATCAACTAAGCACATTATTCTGCCACATTTTTCAGAAATGAATACACTTTCACACTGTGAACTTAGACACATGACAGTATCCCTTGCAATTCAGTGAAATGATTACAACAGTGAAAGGGGGTCTTGCTGGGAATGCTGTTTCAGGGTTTAGAACACTGCAGTAGTTTTGAAAGAGTTTAGCAGGTTTTGCTAGGGATGGTGTTTCAGAGTTTAGGACAGTGTAGTGGTGGTCAGGCAGTGTAGGGTTTCAAGGTGGGACTGATAATGTGGAAATTAAAATTCAGTGAAAAGATTACTACATGCTACAGAGAGAGTTGCTATGACATTTCTACAGCACACCCTGGCTCTTTATTACACAGCATGGATAATATTTGGAAATTAAGAGGCCTGACACACATGCTGCATAGGACTTTCTAGCACTACATGTCCTAAATCCCGACTCACTTCATGAGTACATGTATTCCCATATTTTTAAAGACATCAACTAACCAAATTATTCTGCCACTTTTTTCTGAAATGAATACTGACTCACATTGTGATCTTAGACACATGACAGTATGCCCTGCAATTCAGAAAAATTAATACTACAGTAAAAGGGGGTCTTGCTGGGAGTGCTGTTTCAGGGTTTAGAGGAGTGCAGTAGTGCTGAAAGAGTTTAGCAGGTTTTGCTAGGGATGGTGTTTCAGGGTTTAGGACAATGCAGTGGTGTTCAGGCAGTGTAGGGTTTTGGGGTGGGATGGATGTAGAAATGAAAATTCACTGAAATGACTACTACATGCTACAGAGAGAGTTGCTATGGCATTTCTACAGCACACCCAGGATCTTTATTACACAGCATGGAGACTATTTGAGAATTTAGAGGCCTGACACACATGCTGCATAGGACTTTCCAGCACTACATGTCCTAAAGCCTGACTCACTTCATGAATACATGTATACCCATTTTTTTAAACACATCTACTAAGCAAATTATTCTGCCACATTTTTCTGAAATGAATACTGACTCACACTGTGATCTTAGACACATGACAGTATCCCTTGTAATTCAGTAAAATGATTACTACAGTGAAAGGGGGTCTTGCTGGGAATGCTGTTTCAGGGTTTAGAACACTGCAGTAGTGTTGAAAGAGTTTAGCAGGTTTTCCTAGGGATGGTGTTTCAGGGTTTAGGACAGTGCAGTGGTGTTCAGGCAGTGTAGGGTTTCAAGGTGGGACTGATAATGTAGAAATGAAAATTCACTGAAATGATTACTACATGCTACAGAGAGAGTAGCTATGGCATTTCCACAGCATACCCAGGATCTTTATTACACAGCATGGAAACTATTTGGGAATTAAGAGGCCTGACACACATGCTGCATAGGACTTTCTAGCACTACATGTCCTAAAGTCTGACTCACTGCATGAGTACATGTATTCCCATATTTTTAAACACATCAACTAAGCAAATTATTCTGCCACATTTTTTCTGAAATGAATACTGACTCACACTGTGATTTTGACACTTGACAATATCCCTTGCAATTCAGTAAAATGATTACTACAGTAAAAGGGGGTCTTGCTAGTAGTGCATTTTCAGGGTTTAGAACACTGCAGTAGTGTGGAAAGAGTTTAGCAGGTTTTGCTAGGGATGGTGTTTCAGGGTTTAGGACAGTGCAGTGGTGTTCAGGCAGTGTAGGGTTTCAAGGTGGGACTGATATTTCTGAGTTTAGAACAATGCAGTTGTGTTTAGGCAGTGTATGGTATCATGCAAGTGCTAGGACTATAAAGCACTGCATGTCCTAAAGCCTGACTCACTCCATGAGTACATGTATTCCCATATTTTTAAACACATCAACTAACAAACGATTCTGCCACATGCTACTGAAAGATTTCCTATGGCATTTGTGCAGCACACCCAGAATGTTTACTAGACTGCAAGAAGACTATCTGAGAATTCTAACCCTGATATACAAGTGTGAAGTGGTTAGAGCACTTCATGTACACACTCTATATTTTTAACAACAGCACTGTACTGCAAAAAAAATCTCCTCAAACACATCAACATACTAAATGCTCCTTTCACAATGTTTTTCCCAAAGTAGACACATTCAGACTCTATACAAATAAACTCCTGCTTCCACATTATAATACATTTTTCTTTTTAACTTAAAGTGCACAACATAGATCCCTTTACAAATGATCAACTCACCTTTAATAATCCTTTTGTAGACTTAGAACAGTGTCAATCACACACCAGATTTTCTTAAGCAGAATCTCTGAATTGTGCACCAGTCAGTTCAACCATAGTATAGCATTCTTTCCCTCTCATTTTCCACACATATTCATGTAGATAACCAATGAAATTTCTTCCCATACGAATTCAAAACCAAACTAACATTTTCATTGGTTCTACATTTCAACACTTTCAATCTCACATAATATTCAACGTTCCCCCACTACTCTCTCTGCCTGTTACCATGGTAACACTCCATAGAACACCTAACTGAATGAACAGGTTAAAAGGTAATCTGTAATCCAAACCAGCAAGTGTGTTTGACTTTTCAATTCCCAAGCTTATCCTGTGCAATGTTCCTTTCAAAGATTTTTTCTCAACCATTAGCATTTCTCCTTTTAAAAAACAGTACCATGCACCCTAGTTTTCAATGTTACATTTTCAGAAACCACCAATCATTTCTTTGTTTTCAAGCGCACTGAATCTCATCCACATTTTTGTTTCTAAACTCCTACTTTTCAAACTGCCATTTCATTTCCAGAGCCCATCTGAGTACAACCAGATCTCCCTTCAAATGCTTAGAGTGTGGATTGTAGGACACAGCTATATTTTCTGGAGTGAAAGGTATGCAGCAAATAGATGCTTTCTCAACCTTGATTTACCAAATGTGGATATTATGTGGATTGGCCAGAGAGGATTGAGATGTCACCAATTGATGCCATTGGTAAAATCCTTTTTGCATCTCCCACACCCTGACCTCATAATTGTGCACTGTGGTGGCAATGACCTGGGCAACCTGACTGGGGTAGGTCTTGAAATGCTTTTAAAGGACACCTTTGGGCAATTGATGTCACTTTTTCCACAAACTGCCTTTGTATATTCTAATATATGCCAAAGGCAAAAATGGAACTGGTTCAACTAATATTGTCCACAGATTGAGAAAGCAAGGAAACATGTGAATAAGTCTGTTTCTGCTTTCCTCAGAGACTATGGTATGGGTTCTATATACCACAACAACTTGCGTTACAACTTGTAAGGCATTTATAGAGGAGACGGTGTACATTTTACAGAAGAGGGAGTCTTCCTCTTGAACTTTAGACTCTGCATCGGTACTTACTTGTAGGTACAAAAAATACTCAATCAACACAACGGCTCTTTTTAGAGCCAACCAACATCTAAACACTCAAACTTGTTTTTAACTGTATTTTTTTTTCGTCTTTTTTTTCGACGTGCGCGCAATGTGCGCGCACCTTTTTTTGCCCTTTGGGGTCCTTCAGGGACCCCCTGAGAAGGCCTAGTGGGTCAGGGAGTCTCTACCCTGCCCCTTTTTCATGTTCTCCACTTTAGTTTTTGAATCTCTTCTGCCTCAGGGGTGTGTGCAACGTGCGCGCACCCCGAGATTTTTGCCTCGAAGTGACAACATGGTTTCCACTGATTGGAATGTTGACAGACGTCTAACAGCAAATCAGAATTCCGCTCGTGCACACCCGATTTGCGCAGGGTGCGCGCATGGGTGCACGCACTGTGCGTGCTTCTAGATATATATATTTTTTTCCTTTTGATTTTCTCAGAAACTACTGGATGGATTTACACCATTTGAGCAAAAGCATTATCTGCGAGTCAGACTCTACCATTTTGCCAAATTTTTGTAAAGTTTTTTCTGCAAAATGGATGCATAGTTCAAGTTGTGAGCCATTTTTTAATGAAGAGAGTTACTTTCAAAGGAATGATTTGTTGCATGCAGTTGACACCAGTGGTCGAGCATATGAGGTGAAGGATGGTTGTCCTATTGAAAAAGAGAAAAGTGTGCCTAGAAATGCAGAAGAGGTGATAGCTGATGAAGTTGTAGGGAGACGTCCTAAGGCTCCTGTGTACACTTGGAATTGTAGTAGTATTTGCAGTGTAAGACAGGATTCAATTGATTTCTTTCGCAATTTCTTACGTAAGTTTGCTAAGGAAAGTCTAAAAAAAAAGATTATAATGTTGCAAGAATTAGACCGTTGTAGAGTGAGAGAAAAAACAGGTCTGCAAGGGCATTCTCTGGCTTGTCTTTCTAAAAAAATATGCCAGAGTGTTTTTCACCATTTCAGGATGTTAGCTGTGCATCACACCGAAATGAGGAAATTAGTGAGAAAGTTGTATCATGCAAAAAGTCCGGCACTTAAACTCAAACAGTTAAATAGTGCTCTTTTGCATGGATCTGAATTAGATGTTAAGAAGATCTGTGAAGAAATTGAGGTTAGTTACTTTGGTCCAGAAGAAGACAGTGCAGAAACTGATAGAGCAATAGGTGGAAATGTGGTAGAAAATAACAAAGTTTAAGGTCATTGCAGGTGAAAAACCAAATGTTCCTTGTGTGTGTTGTCGACGCACTCATTACAAAAATCAAACCAGGTTAGTTGATTTATATTTAAAAAGTGAAAAGGAAAATAATAGTGAGTGGAAAGATTTTGCAACTTATTTGTTGGTAGAACATTTTTTCATTTGGGTTCTGATCAACGTAGTTGTAAATATTGTTATAATAAATTAAATGATAATAGAATGCCTATGAGACTATTCTGATTCAATGTGTGCATCCATTTCAGGCTATTGTTCGTATGGATCCAAAAACAGGGAAATTAAATCCTTCAGGTTTACAAAGAGGTTTAAAGGGAAGAATTGTATATTTGCCTCTTCATTTAAAGAAAAACATTGAGACAATTGGTGTTGAAAATGTAGGAGAGGAACCTCTAGTTATTCTAGTTAATGGTGTGCCTACAAAGAGTAAGAAAATCTGGCAAGATTTAGTGGATGTAAGAAAAGTCAAAAAGGCAACGTTGTATTTGGTCAAAAACAATAAATACTATAAAAATGTATACGTAGGAGAAGAGGAAATAAATGAAGAAGAGGATAATGATTTGTCTGCTGGACGAATTGAAAAAGTGGATGTGTCCAGAAGTGAAGAAATTCATCCACTGCATTCGAAAGAAGCAATGGGGAATGCTATTGAATTATTTCAGATGAAAAAAGCAAAAGGAAGTCCCATTAGTGTATGGGAAGAAAGCTTGGAAGCTCGTTGTTTTCCTCAGTTATTTCCAACAGGTCAAGGTGCACGATATGATGACCGACCTATGCAGATTGCTGCATCTGAATACCGGACAACAAGATTATATGCAGAAGATCCGAGATTTCGTCAATGTATTCCATATTTGTTTCATCTTCTGTTTGAGAGTGACTTATCTGGACTTTCTTATGCAGTGAACCGTATCCTAAAACGTGGAGTACATCTGCAAAATGTTTCAGCAAGGGAGTTTATGGATAAAGTCCAACAGAAATACACTGTTTTGGATTCTCACCTAATTAATCTAATGGCATGTCAGCGTGGTACTAATGAGTATTGGTACCGTCGTCATGGGGATTTGAAATGTATGCTAAGAAACTTAGGAGCACCTACATGGTTTCTAACTCTAAGCTGTGCTGAGTATGCTTGGGAAGATTTACTTGAATTTCTTCGAGAGGCAAATGCAAACATAGAAAATATAGAGTACAAGACACCTGGAGAACTGTGCTCTTTGGATCCAGTTAATGTTTGCAGGTATTTTAACCATAGATTTGAAGCTATGATGTCTTTTATTACAAACAAACAAAAAACTCCTCTTGGCGAAGTTCTGGATTTCTTTTGGAGAAAAGAGTATCAAGCAAGAGGTGCAAGAGGTGCTCCTCATATTCATATGCTATTATGGATCAAAGATGCTCCCAAATTTGGAACAGACTCAGATGACACTGTACTGTCTTTCATTGAAGAACATGCAACATGTGATATACCCAAAAGTACAATTGATAAGGACTTAAGAGGGAAAGTGTTACCATTTCAAAGCCATCGTTGTGGCAAATATTGTCGACGAAAATTCAAATCAAAGGATACATTCTATACCAAATGTCGTTTTGGATTTCCATGACCAGTAATTTCAAAAGGGAGAGTGAACAATTTTATGTCATCTTTACGACATACTGTCACAAGAAGATCACCAAAAAATACCTACAATTTAAGAAGAAATGAAGAGTCCAAATACATAAATGACTATAACCCAGTCATTTTGTCCATGTGGAATGCTAACATGGATATTCAATATGTTTCAGACAACTCTATTGCTGTGGCTCGATATGTAACCTCTTACATCACCAAATCTGAAAAGACGGAACTAAAGGATATGTGGGAAGACATTTCTCATGAAAAGAGCCTAAGTAAGAAATTGTATACCTACAGTTTGAAGATGTTATCTCAGCGAGAAATTGGAGCATATGAATGTTGTGATCGATTATCATCAGCAAGTCTTTATGCAAAATCTAGAACAATCATTTGGGTGAGTTTAGGTCTTGCAAGAACACGAAACCGAGTTTTGAAACCTGTTCAAGAAATTGAATATTTAGCAGAGAAAGAACGAAACAGTACAGACATTCTGAAGACAAACATGTTGGATACATACTATCCAAATAGAAGTAATCTGTTTGAAAACATGTGTCTGTATGAAATACTACAAAACTACACGTTTAAAAGGAATATTAAAGAGGATATTGATAAAGTTGTACATGCTGTGATTGGATGTGAAGGATGTCTGGTGAAACAAAGAAAAGAATGTTTGATTAATCACCGAAAACTGAGTGGCGAAACTCCTGACAAATTAGAATTTTACTATTTAGCTCTTTTGCAACTCTTTAAACCATGGCGTAAAGAAGAGGAGCTACTTGGTGACTTTGACAGATTCATTCAATGCATCTAAAAATAGTATAGAATGTCCTGTTTTTAGTAATTATCTGCAAATGTTGAACGACGAAATAGAGCAAGAAGCAACAATTGCAGCGGAGATTGCTAGAGACAGTTCTCAAGATAGTCAAAGTTCTGCTTCGTTGAGTCACGATCCACTAGGACAACCAATTATTCAAAATGAAGCAGCCACTGCCATGGATGAGGTGGAAAGAGCAATGGAACAAGTTCAAGAGGATGTAATAAACTTAGAAGAATTGGAAAAACAACTTAATCTTGGGCTAAAACAAATATATGATGAAGTGACAGAGCAGATTGAGCATGGTTTTCGTCATGAGAAAAAAGAATGCTCATGTATGTCATTTCAACCTGTCCGACTATATGAGAGTGGAGAAGCTGGAACTGGTAAAAGTTTTCTAAATAAAGGAATTGCCACATATCTACAGCAAAGAACTGAGTCATCACTCTATAGTGTTGTTACTGCTCCAACTGGGTTGGCATCACACAACATTAAAGGGATTACTTTACATCGTTTATTGATGCTGCCAGTTGAACATGAAAATAAATTACAATACCACAAGCTATCTAGAGAAGCTTGTTGTGAAGTTTCTAGAGTCCTTAAACAAATGAAACTTCTCATTATTGATGAGGTAAACATGGTATTAAATTTAATGCTTGCCTTTGTGCAGTTAAGAATGCAACAGATTCTTAAAACAGAGTATTAATGTGTTATTTGGAGGCAAACACGTCATAGTTTTTGGAGATCTACTGCAGCTAACTCCTGTAAAAGGACAATCTGTATTTAAAACTGTTACACATGAAGACACCAGAAAGTGCCTGGGAAGTATTGGAAATGTTAATATATGGTCACATTTCAAATATACTGAACTCATTCAAAATATACGACAGGCAAAGGATGCTAAATATGGAAATATTCTTCAAGATATAAGAATTGGAAAACTAAGTGAACATGTCAAAGAAACTTTACAAACACGATTACTTTCCAAATTGTTTCCAAATGAAAATAATGTGGCAGAGAAAATATATAGTAATGAGGCAGAAGATAAGTCAGTTATATATAAGAAACTGAAAGCTAAAGATAGAATAGAGCATGAAGGAAGTACTATTATTTTGTCTGAAAGATTGAAGTTAAAATTGGATTCTTTAGAGAAATCAATATCTAAAACTGCGGGGCATATTACCAAGAACTAGCGATAATTATCGCTATGTTGGCTTAGCGGCAATATTTTTATCGCCGAGCTGCGGCGATTTTTATCGCTTAGGAATCTTGCTATTATCAAGGTTTATCTCCTAAGCGATAAAAATTGGCCGAAAGGCATGAATATCGCTGAAAAGTCAGCGATATTCATGCATTACCGAGCTAATGCTCTTAGCCATGTTATCCACCTACCATTGGATAACATGGCTAAAAACTGCTCAGGGGCAGGTGTTAGCTTTTGGAGATATTCGTGCTTAGCGCGAATATCTCCAAAAGTTGGTAATAGGAGATAGCAATGTTAGCGACTGTTTCCAGTCACTAACATCTTGGCACGCCCACTTTGCATGTCATTAGTGATAAATTTCACTGACATGCAAAGCGGGGCCCAAGATGGTCGCTATCTCCTACTAGCTGTCGCTAACTGGTGTTAGCGACAGCTAGGTAATAGGGAGATAATTTTATCTCCGCTTTCTTGGCTTTTAAAGCCAAAAAAGCGGAGATAAACCCCCTTGATAATATGCCCCTGCTGGTTTAGAAAAGAATCTGTATGTATGTTTAAATTGTCGGATTATTTTACGAAGAAATTTACATGTGGAAAGAGGTTTTGTGAATGGAGCAATGGGTAATGTTGTTGGTTTTCTGAATTACCCAAATAGAGATGAGATTGAATTTTTAAAAATCAAATTTGATGGAATTGAAGAGGTACAACAAGTCATTCGTTGTTCAAATAGATTTTTGCTTGTGAAAGATTTATATGTCCGACGAAAACAGTTTCCTGTTTGTTTGGCATATGCGGTGACTATTCATAAATCTCAAGGTTTAAGTGTAGATAGTGCTTTGATAAATATTGGAAGTACTGTGTTCAAAGAGGGTGTGGCCTACGTTGCTTTATCTCGAGTTAGAACTATATCTGGATTGTATCTGATTGATTTTGATGAGACAAAGATTAGTGCAGATCTAAATTGTGTGAAGGAGTATAACAGGTTAAGAAGAGAATATGCTCCAAGTTTACCTCAATATCCTTTAATTGAAAAGTGTGTGGTAGGTCAAAAAAGGAGATATGAGGAAAAATGTAGTGAAGTAGTAGAGAAACGAAAAAAATAGATGAACCTGTGATTGGTAGCAAAAAGAAAAAAGTTACTACTGAAGAGATTGTTGGATTTAAATTTGAAAACAGTTTGGCATATGCGGTGACTATTCATAAATCTCAAGGTTTAAGTGTAGATAGTGCTTTGATAAATATTGGAAGTACTGTGTTCAAAGAGGGTGTGGCCTACGTTGCTTTATCTCGAGTTAGAACTATATCTGGATTGTATCTGATTGATTTTGATGAGACAAAGATTAGTGCAGATCTAAATTGTGTGAAGGAGTATAACAGGTTAAGAAGAGAATATGCTCCAAGTTTACCTCAATATCCTTTAATTGAAAAGTGTGTGGTAGGTCAAAAAAGGAGATATGAGGAAAAATGTAGTGAAGTAGTAGAGAAACGAAAAAAATAGATGAACCTGTGATTGGTAGCAAAAAGAAAAAAGTTACTACTGAAGAGATTGTTGGATTTAAATTTGAAAACAGTTCTGGTGTCAACTGCTATGCAAATGTAGTGGTTAATGTTTTTTTTCTTAAAAGTTTACAGCAACAGATTGTTGAAAATCGGGACCAAACATTTTGTTGTTCATTAAATTCTGTGTTTCAGAAATGTAGCAGTGATAATAGTGAAATAGCAAATGTTTCTGAACTTCGAAATGTTTTAGACATATGTGCTGGACTAAATCAATTATCTCAGAATATTCAGCAAGATTATCAGGAATTTATATGTATATGCTTACAGTTTTACAAGATGAAGGTGTAGATATTGATAGTCTTTTTGGCCTTTCTTATAAATGGCAACATAACTGCGACAATTGTTCATTTTCAAGTTTTACTGACATACACACTGAAAGATTTTTATATTTACCATTACCAGACTGTAAAGCAGTGTCTTTCAATAATCTTGTTAGAGATGCACATCAAAACATGGTCTGTTCTCAATGTAACTCATAAATGTTATCAACATTATATATCCGAAGATATGGACAGTATATAATTTTAATGCTCCAACGATGCAGACCTGATGGAACAAAAATGACAACTTCATATAAAAATTTTGAGGCTTCTCAACTATCAATTTCTGGAAGAACTTTTGTAACTGTAGCAATTATCTTTCATGATGGTCCTTCAACAACATCAGGACATTACAGAGCTTATTTGAAATCTCCAACAGGCGGACTCACTGTAATGATAGTCAATTGACTTTTAAAAAATGTTTGCCTTTTGACTTACCAAATTCTTATCTGGTGTTTTTGCAACCTAAATTTCAGTAAAATTACTTGGCGTAGGAAGATTACTGCTGTTAAGAAAAGATACTCTGTTATTCAGAAGTATTGTGTGAGTGAGGGTGACCAAATTTAAAAATGAAACTTGTATTTGGCATAGTGATAGTATCAGATACAGGTTTAAGTAATGTTTGATGGTACAGAACACGTTGGAACTTTTTATTCTAAAAGTCGGGAAAAGAATGGTTAAGAGTACAATTAAGTAATTTGCAAAATAAGGACTTTACTCATACTATTTGGCCATGAGGAATAGTATCTCAGAACAAAATGACTACTTCAGATAAATGTTGTTAGAACATGCTTATACGGAAGTTTATTGAGAGGTATTTACAAATAAGTGATATTATTGTATTACTTTGTGATTGTTGAAGATGTAGCATCCTTACACAAGAAATTGTGATTTAGAGAAAAACATTTAAGACTTGTTTTTTTTTCAAATAATTTCATTATGTAATCAAAGTATGTCTGGGTTTTTTAAACACAATCATTTTGATTGTGGTTTTTTTTTGCCCGCTGTCGTATGATGAGAAGTATTGAACTCACTGTTTATAGTGAAAATCAATATATTCTGAGAACAGCAAAAATAAACCATATAACATATTGTACAAGTTATTTTGTATTTTGTATTCAGAAATATTTATTATAACTGATTTGTTTATTCTCTTCCACAGATATTACATTTATAAGGTAAGTACAACTAATAAAAAATACTTTTTCATTACTTTTTTAATTCTGTTTCTCCCTATCCTTCCCTCACTCCCTCTCTCTTACCCTCACTCCCTTCATCCCGTCACTTTGTCAGTCCCCTTCTCTCATGCTCACTCCCTTTAACTCATCCACATTTCGTCATTTACCTTTCTTTGCTCCTTCCCTGAGTCCCCTTCTGTCACTGTTTCCTTCACTCCCTCTGTCACTTCATTTTCTCACTCCCTTGTCTCATGCTCACTCGCATTTATTCACCCTCTATCGCCCCCTTTACTCACCCTCACTGCCCTTCTCTCACTCTCCTTCACCCCCGTTCCCTTACTCCACTTCCCTCACTACCCCTCATTCCCCATTCCTTCAATCCCCTTTCCCTCTCTCCCCTCCACCACTTTCCAGCTCTCAGTCACTACTTCATTCCCCTTCCCCTTCTTTTCTTCCTTTGCTTCCTCAGTAATTCCCCTTCCCTCACTCACCTTACTCCACTTCACTCACTACTTCTCTCACTCCTTCTGTTCTCTCACATCCTCAATCCCCTCCCCTCACTCTCTCACTCTTAGCCTCACTCTCTCCGACCTCTCACTCTCTCACTCCTCTTCCGTCACGCTCACTCCCTATAACTCACCCACACTCCCTCACTTACCTTGCTTTGCTCCCTTACTCAGTCCTTTTCTCTCACTCTTTCCTCACTCCCTCAGTCCCCTTGCCTTACACTCACTCGCCTTTAACCACCCTCTATCACTCCTCTTTCCTCAACCTCACTGCCCTTCTCTCACCCTCCCTCACCCCCGTTCCCTTACTCCACTTCCCTCACTTATCCTCATTCCCCGTCCTTAACTGCCCTTCCCCTCACTCTGCTCCCGCAGTCACCTTTTCACAGTCCCTCTGTTTCACGCCCCTTCCCCTTATTTCCTTCCTTTACTCACTCAGTCATTCTCCTTCCCTTACTCAACTTACTCCACTTTACTCACTCCTTCTCTCACTCCCTCTGCCCTCTCACTTCCTCACTCCTCTTCCCTCACTCCCTCTCTGTTACCCTCACTCCCTCTGTCCCTTCACTCTCTCCCGCCCCTTTACTCACCCTTACTCACATTCCATCCCTAATTGTTGTGAATGCACCCTCACTCACTCCCCCTTCCCTGTCACTCACTCCCCTTTCCTAACTCCCCTTTCTGTCTTTAGTTTTGATAACTCACATTCCTTTAGTATCTTACTCACCTTCAGTTCATTTCTCTCTCCCTCTTTTCCTCTCTGTCACTGAATCTATCTGCTTCATTATCCTCTTAGTAATTTGCTCTCCCTCTATTTCTTTTTCCCTCCCTCAGTCCTTCACCATTCCTTTGTTTCCCTTTCTGTGTCCTTCACTCCTACTTTATCTTTTACTACCATTTTATGACTTTTAATCTCCTGCCTTGTCTATTGTATTTTGAAATATATATTATAAATATTATAACTTACTTTTTTTCACTTCCACAGATATTGAATTTAGTAAAAATATGTAATTAAGTTTACATTACTTATAAGGTAAGCTTGACATACAAAATGTACTTTCTCATCACTCTTTTCCTTAACCTCACTACTGTTCTCTTACCCACCCACACCTCCGATCCCTTACTCCGCTTCCTTCACTTATTCTCAATCCCCATGTTTACTTCTCTTTCCCTCACCCCCCTCCCACACTCACCTTCTTTCAGACCCCCTGCTTTATTTGCCTTCCCCTCTCTTCCTTCGCTGCTTCACTCTTTTCCCTTCCCTTGCTCACCTTACTCCATTTCACTTACTCCTTTTCACTCTCTCTGTCCTCTCACTTCCTCACTCCCCTTCTCTCCGTCCCTTCACTCTCTCACTCCTCTTCTGTCATGCTCACTCCCTATAACTCACCCACAATCTTTCACTTATCTTTCTTTGCTCCCTCACTCAGTTCCTTTCTGTCACTCTTGTATTATCACATATATATTATTCTCCCCTTGTCTCACACTCACTCACCTTTTACCACCCTCTATCACTCCTCTTAAGTCACCCTCACTACCCTTCTCTCACTCTCCCTCACCTCCCTTCCCTTATTCCACTTTCCTCACTTATCCTCATTCTCCATTCCTTCACTGCCCTTTCCCTCTCTCCCATCCACCACTTTCCAGCTGTCAGTCACTCTACTTCACTCCCCTTCCCCTTCTTTCCTTTATTTGTTCCCTCAGTAATTCCCCTTCTCTCACTCACCTTACTACACTTCACTCACTCCTTCTCTCACTTCCTCTGTCCTCTCACATCCTAACTCCCCTTCCCTCACTCCCTCTCTCTTAGCCTCACTCTTTCGGTCCTCTCACTCGCTCACTTCTCTTCCATCCCGCTTACTCCCTATAACTCATCCACACTCCCTTACTTACCTTTCTTTGCTCTCTCACTCAGTCCCTTTCTGCCACTCTTTTCTTCACTACCTCTATGTTCTCACTCCTTCACTTCCCTTGTCTCATGCTCACTTGCTTTTATCCTCTCTCTATCACCCCTGTTTCCTCAACCTCAATGCCCTTCTCTTACCCTACCTCGCCCCTGTTCCCTTACTCCGCTTCCGTCACTTATCCTCATTCACCATACTTTAATCCGTACTTCAGTCCCCTTAGCCTACTCTATTTCCCTTTTTCCGTCCCTTACACTCCTTCCCTGTATCTGCCCTGTTCACCTTCTCTCACTCACCCTTCCTCACTCTGTTTCTCTTAGTGTCCTTCCCTTATTTTTTCTCTCTCCTTAACTCACTCCCCTACCCTTAGTCCCTTTCTTTTAGACACTGTTTCTCTCTCCTTCCATCACTCATCACACTCTCCTTTCCTTCCTCACCATACTTTCCTTTCCACAGTCATTCCCTCAGTCCCTTCCTCTCCTTCACTCAGTCATCTTAGTCATTGATTTATACACTACACATTCTGTCCCTCTCTCTCTCTCCCTTTCTCTTCCTTTCTTTCACTTTCTGTTTCCTGCACTCCTACTTTCTATTGTTTTATGACATGTATATTATAACTCTATTTTTTCATTTCTTCAACAGATGGTATATTTCTAAAAGAAATTTACTATTAGTTTGTTACTATTTGTAAGGTAAGTATGACACACAAAAATACTTTTTCATCACTCTCTTACTTCTCTTTCTCTTTTGGTCATTGTTAAATCTATCTCTTATTCGCCTTCCTTAACTCTTTTTACTTTCCTTTAGTTTCCTTTACTTATTCCCATTATTTTGCTTCTTTCTTATTTACATTATTAATATTGTTTTTTCAGCCTCACTCACCTTGTCTAACTACCTTTTTCTCTCTCTGTCCTTTAATTGTCTTTCCTATCTTCTACTATCACTACGTTTATCTTGCTTTTTTTTCCATTACTCCTTTCCCCTAACTCTTATATCCCTTCTCCCACTATCACTGCCCTTTACTCAATCTCATTCCTCTTACCCACTTTATGTTCTATTCTCTGTGCATCACTCCCATTCCTTTTCTTCTTCTCCAATTTCATCAGTACCCCTCATTTTCTTTTCCTCACTTCATCTGTCAATCTTGCTCCCTAATTTCTTTTTCTCATTCCCTTCTGCTACTACCTTTTCATTTACTCTCTCACTCATATTTTGAATATTTTTTTCTCCATCTCTTGTTGTGTGTTACTCAGTCTAACTTCTCTTCCTGTTTGTATCTCACCCCTTTTCTCTTTTCCTCTCTCTTTCCAATACTCTCCCTCACACTCTTTCACTCATTTAATTCCGCAGGGGCAGATTTAGAAGCCTATCACGCCTCTTTTATACCGCCTGTGCGTCACTTTTCTTACGCAGTGGCAGCGCAAAAGAAGCGGAGGGAGATGCATCACGTTGTAAAACCCTGCACCACATGAAACCAGTCTCAGGTTTCATGTGGGCATTTCCACGCAGGGGTGGGCGTTCCTTCGCAAGAACTGCCTTGAAAAGTGATTCAGTGAAATCTACAAGATTTCACTGAGTCACTTCATCAACGCTGATGTGTCAAAACATTGCACCTGCTGAAGCAGGTGTAAAGGTTGACGAACCACGTTACAGATAGAGCAAGTTGGAAAAGTGCTGGAGTTGCTTCCTGCATGGAACACAATTTCAACACTGTGCATACTTTCAGTCCTAGATGTGACACACATCTGTTTATTCCTGCGCCGTGGTGCACCATATTGCAAATGTGGTGCATCATGAGTGGTGCAAGGATTAACTTGTGTGTCGCATCTTTCCTGGCGCATCTCTGCTATTTTGCAGAGATGTGTTGGGAAACATAAATCTGTCCCTCTGTTCCATTCCCTCTCTACGCTTTCCTAAGTCCCTTCATTTCCTTACTCAATTTTTAAATCACTTATTTCCCACTTCTCACTTTCACTTACCTCCCTTTTATCATCCTCAAATCCCCTTCCCTCACCATCTTTCCATTTCTTTTACCTTCACTCCCCTTACCCTACTCTATGTATTTCTCTTTGTCCCTTACTCTCCTTCCATATGTCCATCCTCACTCCCCTTCTGTCACTCCTCCTCCTTTACTTCCTTTTCCATACTGCTCTTCCCTTAATTTTTAATTTCCCTGAACTCACTACCCTACCTTTAGACACCTTGGGGCAGAATTACAAGCCCCTTACGCCTCTTTTGTTCCGCCGTTGCGTCACTTTTGTGACGCAGCGGTAGTGATAAAGATGCGCCATGGTGCAGGCTATTTACAACGTGACGCATCTGGGACATGCGTCACGTTGTAAAGCCCTGCGCCTTAAGGAGGCGTTCCTGTGCAGGGGGGGGTGTTCCTGCGCAGGAACGCCTGCTAAAAGTGGCTGAGTGAAATCTACAAGATTTCACTAAGTCACTTTTACGCCAATGCTATGTCAAAACCCTGCACCTGCTTGAAGCAGGCGTAAGGCTTGACGCAGCATTACTTGAATCGGCCCCCCAGGAACATTGCTGGAGCTGCATCGCGCATGCGACGCAACTCTAGCAATGTGACACCTTTACGGCACAGATGCGTTACGCATCTGTGCCGTTTTTGCCCCATGGTGCGCCACATTGTGAATGTGGCACATCAGTGGTGGCACACGGGTGGTTTTGCTTGTCTAGGGTACTTGGCGCATCGCTGCTGATTTGCAGAGATGCACCATGTAACGTACATCTGTCCCCTTGTTTCAGTCACTCTTTTACTTCACTTTCTTCAGTCACAATACTTCCTTTACCTCACTCATTTGCTCAGTCCCTTACTCCATTTTTGTCATTGATTTCAGTTAGTCATTTATACAACTACACATTCATTCAAAAGAAAGATGACACAGTGCATAAGAAATAGAGCTCTTTTTGGAAAAATTAGTTAGTTCTGAAAATAACTTTTTTTTTTTGTTTTGTTATTTTGTATTTTTTTTTCAAAGTTTTATATATATATATTTTTTTTAAACGCAAACTGAAATCCTGAACTTCAAAGGTGTTCAACAGGAACAACAAAAAACTGAAATAAAAAAAAATTATCGCCTTTTCGTGCACACATGCTCCATGATGCGCTTTTCAACAAGCACAAGGCTCTGTTCTGAGTACACGAGAATTTTGAAGCACTTGTTGCACCTCATGTGCACCTTCTTTAAATATGGCCTCAGGTCCAGTTCGGCAGTTGAGGGAGATGGAGGTGTTGCCGAATAAGTGCTGGCCACAGCTGGTGGCAGTTGTGTGGCCAGGTCTCTGGTGGATGCCTTCGCAAACTGTGGAGGATGAACTTGCATCACATGCCTAATCATTGTATGGATGGAGAAGGAATATTTTTTTGAAGGATTTTCCCTTGAAAGAACTCTGTCACAAAGGTTGCATGTGACCTTTGGCGCATTCACCTTTTTTTGGTCCTCTGGATAGCGAACAAATTGCCAAATGAAAGATTCTTTGAATCGCCGATGAGGAACACGATGTTGGTCATCAGAGTCTGATGAAGATGAATCTTGTCTGGCAGTCATTTCAAGTTCTTGTCAGTGGAGCTGGAGAGGGTCCTTCTTCCACAAGACTGAAACAGATAGTGAGGAAAATGGGTGGGGTTCATGAAGATTCTAGAAGTGAAACTACTATGAACCAATGAAAAGTGTTGTTTATGTGTCACATGACTTAACGTGCGCGCTCGGGTGCGTGCACGGCGCTTATAGCGTTTTACCCAATTTACATGAAAGTTACAAAACGTGAGAAGGAGGCATGGTAGACACTCCCTGACCCCCTAGAGCTTCTCAGGGGGTCCCTAAGTAACCCTGACAAGCAAAAAAAACACATTTTGAAAATAAAGATATCGCGAGGTGCGCGTACCCGGTCGCGCACGTGGTAAAAAAAAATATACATTTCCATTATTTATGTAAGGAAACACCTGAATATAATTAATTGTTTATTATCATTTTTAACAAAAAGTACACCATACTTTCATTAAGCCCTTCGCTGCAGCAGCAATTCCGCCGCAGCGCTAAGGGGGTGTGTCGGCCGCACATCGCTCCCGTACTTGTGTCGGAACCGCTACGTCATGGCCCTCGGGTGGGCTGTGCTGGTTACGGAGCGGTTCCATCATGGCCCCGCCCGTTCTTCAGAACATCAGCGCAGGTGCGAAATCTGCGCCGCACAGGCGTGCGGGAGCGGTTCCGTTATAAGCGTGGGAGGGGTTAAAGGATTGTTGTACATCAAAGAGCCGACATCCATCATATATCAAGAGAGATGAAACCATGAACACATTCGACCACAATTGTACAATACACAGTATAGTTAGGAATTAGCATTTAAAAAACCTTTGAAATTCACTGAAAAAAACATAGGTTTAACACATGTTACAGTTAGGAATTAGCATTTAAAAAACCTTGCAAATTCACTGAAAAAACCATAGGTTTTACACACGTTATAGTTAGGAAGTAGCATTTACAAAACCTTTGAAATTCACTGAAAAAACCGTAGGTTTGACACATGTTATAGTTAGCTAGACATTTCACTCATATAAAACCATTGAAATTCTCCCGTTATAGTTAGTTCAGCTAACTATAACTCGCGCGCCCGCAATGCACTGCTGATGACGTCACATATTAAATTACTCATGACATGGTCAGTGACATCACTCATGACATCTCAAATGACATCACTGATGACATCACTGATGACATCATCCTTGTGGAAGAGTGGCAGACCTTCTCTCACCCTAATATAACCTTTATTACACACATTCAAAAATAGAAAATAACATTTTCAATACAATAGACATACCAATGCCACTTACAACACACCTATTTAGTAATTCCAAGATCTCTACACACATCCTCTCATTCATCAACAGACATATACAGTCACTCATACATGTACTCACTCATCATATGTACTCATACACTGATACATCCTGATCATCCTGTTACACACGGACACTCATCCATAGAGTTACTCACACATAACTCATATGTACTATTTTAAAACATATGTACTTACTCACAAATACACTATTAAAACAGTCATTCATTCACTAACACACCCATATATACACTCATCCACCCATACAGAAAAAAATAACAATTACCTATATAGCTACTCACCACACACACTCATCCACCCATACAGTCCTGCACATATGCTGCCTTCAACACATACAAGCAGTAAGTCACTCATTCATGCATCTATGCACTATGTAAGACCTCCCAACAAAGCATACAGACAATCAAACACTCAGACACTCCTACTGATAATCAAACAAACAATAACCTATATAGACACTCATGTATCACTCATATAGTTACTCACCAACACATGGAGCCACTTAAACAGAAAGTGAGAGACTGATACAGAAACATATATATTTAAACATTACTCACTAACCCATGTATTCATTAAGATACACTTAATCAGTCAGTTATACAATCTATTTTTCACCAAAAAAGCAGCCATTTATACACTTATATACCCATTTCTTCTTCCATCAACCTTCAGATATACATATATGAAACATATTTAATTTTCAGAAAAACACCCATTCACTGGATGATTTCATCAGTGATGTCATCAGTGATGTCATTTGAGATGTCATCAGTGATGTCATGAGTGATGTCACTGACCATGTCATGAGTGATGTAATATGTGACGTCATCAGCAGTGCATTGCGGGCGCACGAGTTATAGTTAGTTGAACTAACTATAACGGGGGAATTTCAATGGTTTTATATGAGTGAAATGTCCAGCTAAATATAACATGTGTCAAACCTACGGTTTTTTCAGTGAATTTCAAAGGTTTTGTAAATGCTACTTCCTAACTATAACGTGTGTAAAACCTACATTTTTTTCAGTGAATATATATATATATATATATTTTATTTTTTTTATTTTTTTTAATTATACTTAGGAGCTACTTTCCAAAGGAAAAGCAGTTTTTTGTCTTGCTAATAACTTTGGCGCCATTTGATGATTCTTCACGAAATTTTCAAAACTATTTTACCACTCAATTCAGCTGATATCTGGAAAGTTTTGGGTGTTTAATCAACTAGGATCTCAAAACATGTTTTATACATTTAATTTCCAAAATGGATTAAATACAAAGTTACCGCCCGAACCAATAAATGGAATTACACAAGTTTTAGAAGAAAGTTAGATCTTGGTATAGATAGAGATGTGCTTGTAATTTGGTGTAAACCTGTTCAATATTTTTGGAGTTATGAAAAAAAGATTAATATGTATCACTCACACACCCCCTGACAGCCCCAGACATCCTTTTACACAACTACTAACAAACCAATGTGACCATTCACACAACCGCTTTCATACCCAAACAGCCACTCATGGTGGGAGGTATAGTTGGGGAATAGAAATGTTAAAAAAAGGAAATTCACTATAAAAAATAAAGGTTACAGGAACATTATAGTTAGTTTCAGACTGCACAAACAAAACCACAGAAATTCTGCAGTTATAGTTATCTCAAGTAACTATAACTTGTGACCTAAAGCTAACTATAACCAGCATCCTAGCCATGCACTGCTAATTACCCCACATATTACATCACCAATCATGTCATTTATAACATCATTGATAATATCACTTCAACATTTGCAGTGATTTGATTGATGTAAAAACTGTGCATGGCGGGGAGCGAGATATAGTTGCCTTAGGGTACAAGTATAAGTAAGCCTTCTCGGCTTGCTGTTGCTACCTTTGGCTAGTCAAGTTCCCAAAGAAAGTAACTCAAATATTGAATTGGAATGAAATAGAATGTTTGGCCTCACAAGCTCTTTGTCTCTGATATGTAAATATTAGGAGTACTTAGAAACACGCTCGGTTAAGGTAAAAAGTGCTATCAAAAGTCCATGACAAATTCCCCCAAACAAGGTGTGCATTTTGGGGGTCAGACACATACACCTCTATGGCTAGATGTGGGATATTGAGAACCTTTTAGTCATGTGACTATGGAACTTGATATTTAATTCTGGCTTGAAGACTTTACCAAAATATGCTAGTTGTCTAATCTGTATTTAAAGTCTGGGCATGTTCCAAAGCACAATGGCATATTGTTCGTGAGCGTAGCGTCTCATCATAGGAATCACTCACACCCCAGTTGCTGAGTAATGAGCAAGAAGGAATCTATAGAACTAGAAAGCATGCTTTTATTAATCTTGGCCTCCACTCATGAACAATTGTGCTCTTTTGACTTTTCCATTTCCCGACACACTTCTTTGCTCCCTTTTTTAATCAATATAGGAAAAACTTAAATCAAACTAAATAATGGTAGTAAATATGTAATCTGAAAAAAAGTTGTAACCCAATAATGCTCTAACTTTACTTTAATCTTGAAAGGGGTCCTGCAATGTGGTGATGGTATTCCATTTTCACTAAATTATTTGATGATAGCCAAATCATGGACACAACTAAGCCTTTGTCTACTTCATTCCATTATGTGATTGAGGTGAAAAAACACTGAAGGTTTAAGGCAAGCGTGAACCAGAAGTCGACTCTTTCTTAGCTCAACGCCCCCTCTTTCTTCATTATGACATATGAAAGCACCTTGAAATACATGTGTTCAGGATGTGCGCTGTACAAAATCTCTAATGGGTGATTTCCTAACCTATAATTTTGTTCCCTGAATAACATAGGTCACATAGAAGGCACATAATTGACTTGCCTCTTGGTTCACTAGTAAAATTGTTTGTAGAGCATGCCGAGGGTGTTGTAGCACACTGAGGATACTGCGTTGATCATACGGTTCATTGTGATTGATGAGTCAAGTATGATGCCTGGTTTTGAGCATGGTACGTCTGGGTGGGGGGGTTCCGAGGGCGGGGGGCCACCAGGGGTTGTCCCGCCAAGGATAAGGACTTCTGTTTTCTCAGAGTTGAGTTTCAGGCAGCCTTACTTCAATCAGGTGTTATGACTTTCATCCTTTTTTGCAAGTTGTTCCTGGATGACCTCTGTGTCATCGACCAAGAAGATGATGTTGAGCCCTTGGTTTCTGACAATTGTTGTGAGGGGGGGCATGTTGAAGTGGAAGAGGGTGGGGCTTAGGGGGGATCCCTGGGGCACTCCACATCTAGTCTCTGTTGGTTCTGAGAGGTAGGGCAAAAGTCTAACTCACTGAGTTCTGCCTGCGAGAAATTAGCATGTTCAATCAAGAGCTTTTTCACGGATGCTGAAGTTGTGTAGTCTGGTGGCTAGTATGTGGTGGGAGATGGTGTTGAAGGCAGCTGAGAGGTCCACGAGGATGAGGGCTGCTTTTTGGCCCTGGTCGAGGATGGAGCGGATGTTGTCATTGGCGGCAAGTAGGGTGTTCTTGGTGCTGTGGTTGCTGCGGAATCTAGATAGGGAACTGTCCAGGACGTTGTTGGATTTGATGATGTTTGCTAGCTGGGTGTTGAAGGCCATTTCGATGACTTTGGCTGCAAATGGAAGCAGGGAGAAGGGCCTCAGGTATTTGAGGTTTGTCGGGTCAGCAGAGGATTTGTTCAGGAGGGGGTTTACTTCAGCATGTTTCCAATCAGCAGGGAATTTATAGGTTTCAAGGGAGCAATTGATAGTAAAGTGGAGTTACGGTGTGATGGCTGTGAAGATCTTTTGAAGATATGGGTTGGGCAGTGGTCGGAGAGTGCTCCAGAATATATGCTTTTCGTGGTCTTTAGGGTGTCTTCTGTCGTGAGTGTGGTTGAAGTAAGCAGAGTCTGTTGGGTGTGTCACTGGGGGTGGGGGTAGGAACTAGACAGGTGTGGAGGACTTGGTTGTCGAAGTTGTCATATATCATCTTAATCTTGAGGTAAACAAGGTACTGAGTCTCCTGCAGAGGTCTTGGGAGGATGGGTCAGCTGTTGTTTTGCTGTTGGGTATGTCAAATTCATTGATGAATTCTTTAAAATCATATAACATAGCAGGAGTATTTTTAGAGCACAAGTTGACCCAAAGGAGGTGTCTGGTGCTGTTTACAGGTGTGAGAAGCAACAAATGTTTCAGAATTGTATAACTGTACAGAAATACATACCTAAAGTGATATATTTTCTCAGCTGTAGGCATGGCTAAAAATGTGTACTCCCACAGTCCATTGTTCCAAGTGTCTGCAGTAAAAATGAAATGATTTTAATATGTGTATTACAGATAGCTGTTATATATGTAATTATAGTTAGGAACTAGTTTTCATAGGAAAAGTATTTTTTGCTTTGCTAATAACTTTGGAGCCATTTGATGGAATCCACCACTGGCCGGAATTTCCAACAGCGGCTGGAATCTCCACCACCAGGCTGGAATCTCCTCCACTGGGCTGCAATCTCCACCACCGGACCATAATCTTCTCCACCGGGCCGGAATCTCCACCACTGGGCCAGAATCTCCAGACCGAGTGTGGAAATAAAGTTAGTATGAGTACGTGTATTCTGTGAAGACCAAAATGAGCATGTGCATTCTGTGAATACCAAAATGAGTAAGTGCCTTCTGTGAATACCAAAATAAGTAAGTACCTTCTGTGAATACCAGCATGAGTAAGTGCCTTCTGGGAACACCAAAATGGAAGTAAGTTTAGGATATTGTAGTTAGTTAGTTCTGTGAATCAGGCCCAATGTCTGCTAGCCTCCTGGTTCTAAAGTGCAACACTCTGCATGGAGCTGGTTTCATACGCTCCCCGTCCCAGCTTTGTCCTCTGCTGTGCCTTCCACAGACATCCAACATTTCTGGCAATCTTGCAGGGCATCTGGAGGGTAGTCGAGTCTAAATATTCCCCCAACTGGTCATTAGGAAATATACCAGGGTCAGCAACACTGACACTTGGAGAGACCTACTAGTCCTGAGGTCAGCGGTAGACAGAGTTCACAGTCAATTACGGCAATAGGGGGCTTATCCTGCCAACTTTCTGTGGTGTTGCCCCAGTCGTAGCCCTGGTTCAATGTATTGTTCCTTTTATAACCAGTCCAGCTTGTGGATGAAGAATTTCCCTTTTGTCTAGTCCTCCCCTTTTCTGAACCTTCGGATAACAAATAAGGCTGGTGTCAGGTCTGTTTGTGTGTGCTGTTTGTGTGTGCTGACCCATCCTGCCCACAACGAAGCCCCTTTTTGCATTATCTGCTCCAAATACACATTTCCCAGTCGGAGAACCATCACCAACGCAGGAGCTGGAAACTCTCAAAAACGTTATGTGGAAGAATGCAAACTTTCTGAAAATGGATTTCTTTTCTAAAATAGTAATTTGAAACCCAACCTCAGCATTAAAGAGGACTTTAAAGTGCAATTCCAAGGAGTGGAAGATGCATTTTTCTGGCTGCTGCTAATACAAATTTAACATTTAATAAATGTAAAACTGAATCCCAACGACTCCCAATAAAAGCAGTCAGCCTTGCTGCACAGAACATTGTTTTTTGCGATATTTAACTATAAGGACATGTTCACATTAATTCCTACATGCCAGTCTTTTAAAACTCTGCACACTGCCTTTAAGCACAATAAGGCCTATATTGAGGTGATATATAAAATGAAAGCTTAGACCTTTCAAAGGGGGTATTTTGACAAGTCAAATTTGGAGTTTAAAACTATTGCATGCAGGTTAACCGTGTGCAGCTACCAAGCTGCACACCATTGTAGTCGGTTATGTTCAGCCTGTGCCTGTCTGTACATATATGTGCACACATGTAATAAGCTCAGTACCCCTGTACCCTAGATTTATCGTAGCAACCTTCTCTTAAAAGGCTGGCGGCAAACCTGCACAATCCAATTTACCATGAAATTACTGGGAGTGAGACCCAGATAGTGAGACTTATCCACTGTAAAGGTCCATGAACAGGTGATCAAAAAGCATAACAATCTGGGCACACTAAATTGGTAGAGCCTATTTGCAAGATATATGTTTTAAAACTGACAAAACAAATACTAATGATTTCACAAAACAGCTATAACACAATGCTAACATCACATCCTTAAAAGTAGAAGATACAAATAAATAAATAAGTTATTTGAAAATAGCAAGAGAAAACAAATATATGTTGAAAAGAGAAACAATTACTGAAACCCACAAAAAACTAAGAACTACAATCATATAATACTCTAAAATCCTGTGAACATAAATGTAAGTAGCAGTAGATCACAAACAACTTTAACAAAAGGGGTTTCGGCAACAAATCCTAATAGAAAACCTATTTTCTTCTACCCAAAGCTTACGACTTAATTAGAGTAAGTCAGCTCTAAATATTTGCATTCCCAAACAAATGAATACAATTTAGTTATTAACTTTTGACTTAGGTTACCTCTACTGCAAAATATTTAAAATATGCAAAGCTGCTATCTGAACTTAAGAAGTTGCTTTGAACAACAATTTGATTCCCAAGCAAAGGTTGCTGGCCTAAACGTTTGGAGCCACAGTGAGGGACAAGGTAATTAATTGGAAATTAAAGTAACATAAACTCAATTTTAACACTTTCAGATTACCTAACATACATAAAAATGTTGCAACATGACTTTTAACAAGAAAAAACATAAGTAGTGCAAATCTAAAATAGAACACAAGCCAATAACAAGTTAAGTACTTTTAGGAGATCCATTATCAACAATGAAGTTGACATAGCTATTTGTGAAGTTGAAAATGCAAAGCTCAAATTAATCACTAGAAGAGGATTTTACTGCCAACATCAAATATTTCAGCAAATCCGACTACAATTTATTCATGATCAACAAAATACAAAATGTAATGCAGCTGTAATACTAATTGGCAAATATTACTGTACATTAGAAGGCAAATGAGAACTCAAATAACTATTCTCATGATTGTCATCACTGCCCACTATCACAATGCACTTCATAGTCAGTGTCTGCTTCAACAGGATTAGCTGCATACCATTTTTAAAGGTACATTGGGGCATATTATCAAGGGGCTTTATCTCCGCTTTTTTGGCTTTTAAAGCCAAGAAAGCGGAGATAAAATTATCTCCCTATTACCAAGCTGTCGCTAACACCAGTTAGCGACAGCTAATAGGAGATAGTGACCATCTTGGGCCCCGCTTTGCATGTCAGTGATATTTATCACTAATGACATGCAAAGTGGGCGTGCCAAGATGTTAGCGACTGAAAACAGTCGCTAACATCGCGATCTCCTATTACCAACTTTTATAGATATTCGCGCTAAGCGCGAATATCTCCAAAAGCTAACACTTGCCCAGGAGCAGTTCTTAGCCATGTTATCCAATGGGAGGTGGATAACATGGCTAAGAGCATTTGCTCGATAATGCATGAATATCGCTGACTTTTCAGCGATATTCATGCATTGCGGCCGTTTTTTATCGCATTTGCGATAAACCTTGCTAATAGCAAGGTTTATCTGCGATACAAATCGCCGATTTGCGGCGATAATGTTTGTCTCTAAACAAGTTAGAGACAAAAATTATCTCTATTGGTTGGTAATATGCCCCATTGTTCCTTAATGCTAGCTGTGCAATATGAATGACAATTAGTTTGAAATAAAATTGATACATTTAAAGATGCTAAAAACAGACTATACTAATACTGTATGCAGCAATGCAAAGCCATTGATTATGGACAACTATTACTAGAAAGTCACATTGAGAAAGGAACCCAACGTGACTAAAAACTCTACAATTGAGTTACATTTTTTACCTCATTTCAACCTAGCACATCTAGAGCAGATATAACAGAAAATGTAATCAGAGTAGAACAAAATAATATTAGCTTAATACCCAGAATGAATAGATTAACCAATTGTAGAATCACCCACCATTGACAGACTTGATGGTAAAGGACTAGTGCTGCTAGCCCCAGTGGACTTTCTTTTGTGGCTATGCACTGGGTTCCAGGGGTACCATTCACAAGGGACTTACAATAGTGGCTGAAGTTGTGCCACTCATGGTACAGTTTTGGGAAAGAGATCTGGCACTCAGAACCTGGTTAGCAGGGACCCAGTGCACTTAGAGATAAAAATCACCTCAGACAAAATGTGAGGGCTAACCATGTCAAATGGAAGAGGCTCAAGCTAACCTTTGCCTAGGGAGCCTTCATCAACTAAGTGGAAGAACCTGCAATGGTGATCTGCATTTGCATGGTCAGTCCCAGGTCTGTATTCCACTTTAAAATCTCTTCCCGCTAGGGATACGGACCACCTTAACAAATTGCCGTCCATCACCACCCCCTTTTGTACCGCTTTTGGCCGCCATAAGTGTGGCGGGGTATGCTCAGACGTGAGTCCCTTGCTCACTTTGCCACTGGATTCAAGCAAGCCGGGCTGAAGACGGCTGGAATGCCAGAAACCGGTCCTCGGAAGCTTGTTTCCGGTCCAGGGAAGACATGGCTTGGCAGTTTGGGCTGGACTGTTCCCATGAGGCACAGGGTCAGACTGATTTGCATATAGCCATGTCTGAACTGGGGTGGCAGAGTGGGCTAAAGAACGGTGATGGATTAAACCCAGATCTCTTGACTGGGTGTGAGTGTTTGATTGATTCAGATGCTCCGTCCATCACCACCCTCTTTTGTACCGCTTTTGGCCACCCTAAGTGTGGCGGGGTATGCTCAGACGTGAGTCCTTTGCCTACTTTGCCACTGGATTCAATCAAGCCGGGCTGCAGACGGCTGGAATGCCAGAAACCGGTCCTCAGAAGCTTGTTTCCGGTCCAGGGAAGACATAGCTTGGCAGTTCGGGCTGGACTGTTCCCCTGAGGCACAGGGTCAGACTGATTTGCATATAGCCATGTCTGAACTGGGGTGGCAGAGTGGGCTAAAGAACGGTGATGGATTAAACCCAGTTCATTTGACTGGGTGTGAGTGTTCGATTGATTCAGATGCTCCGTCCATCACCACCCCCTTTTGTACCAATATAGAAAGCTGGCTGCCTATATAGTGCAGTAAAATATAGTACACTGTACAGTGTCCAGAGACTCTCTTATTGGTACATAGAGGTTAAAGTAGATAATACTAGTGCACTTTTAGTCGTAGTGTGGGTGAGAAGAAAGGCTTATCATGGGGTAGTTCTAGGCATTTGTTGTACTCATAGGAGCAATAAATGTGGCGCTTACTCAAGAATAAAACTGAGACCAATTTATAAAAATAATATAAAATATAATAATATCAAGACCAGGATATTCTATCATCTTAAAGTACTTTAGGAGTAATGATTTTTAAGAGTTTGGTAAATATATCATTTTTGTGCGCGATCAAGCACCATTGATGTCAATGGAGGAAAGCAAAACATGCAAATAAAATCAGGCAATGCTTTCATGTAGTTTACCTCCTCATTTTAGGTCTATTGCAGGACCAGGTCCAAAGTTCCAACAGCAGAAGATCAGGAGAGCCCTGGATTTGGCCAGGAGAAGGGTGCTGAAGGTGTTGGTTGCTGGTGTGCTACAACGAAGGGGGTCACCTGGAAAGACATTGCACAGGAGAACTTAGAGGTATGTCAGGTGAGTCCCACTGGAGGAAGGAGGTAACAAGGGTCACAGGACCATGGAAGCACAGCTGATTCATCGTTACTGGGGCCAGTGGGACCAAGTGCACAGCAGATAGGTCATCTGGGAACTGAGTGCCGAGGTCAAGAGCGGGCAACTTGAAGAGTACATTTCAGGACAGATGGGCCACTTATGATGTGGGTCTCAGGGGTCTCAATGTCGATTGCTTCTGGAATTGCTGGAGACTGTTTTAGACTATTTGTCTTGATGTTTGCTGAAGGGGCTCAAGTACCCTGGGCATTAGTACAGTGTGGCTCCAGAAGATCTTGCTGTCTCTAACCTTAGTGGGAAGACATAACTGAACCTCTAGAGCTGTTGACAAACCATACTCTTTAAGATCGGTGCCTGCAGTGTGCAGGGGATTGATATTTCACTTCAAGGGAGGTACTTGGTGCTTTCTCAAAGTCTGGAGGAAATCTGGTGTTCTTGGAAAAATCACAGTTTGAAGACAAAACTGCACACCACAATTGTTGAGTCCTAGAGGCAGGGTTTTTCATAAAATTCTTCTGCAGCAGGGTTTCAGTTCTCAGGCGAGTCTAGGTTCAAGGACTAGCGTTGTCACCTGAGTACTAAAGTTAGGAGCGTTACAGGAGGAGACAGGTAGTATCCAATTGGCTACCTACCTTTATGGTGTCAACACCCTCTAAGTGACAACTTCCTGTGGGAAGAGGCACTACCCTAGCCCTGATGGGTTATGTCTTCACCATCTCAAGAAGGTGGATATTCAGGAGAGGGGTTCATAGATCCTGCCACACCTTAGGGGTGGTGCTGGTTGAGTGTGGACAATCCTCATTAAACTATTTTTCTTCCCCTGTCCTCCCACTAAATTTGGAGCAGTAAAAGGGGGGCTGGCAACCCCCCCCCCCCCACCTCCCCCACTATCTGGGAAAGGATTGGCTTACCTTCAAAGGTGGCAATGCCTTTGAATTTTACCCACTTTGGAAGGCCATTCCAGCCCGGAGGAGGTGTGAAGCACCACTTCCAGAGTAGACTTTGGGTTTGGCATCTAAGGACATAGGATCTCACCCCATGAGGTCAGAAACATGGCTGGTGGTGGCAGACTGGCTATGGCTTGTCAGAAACAACACCAATGCTTGGTAGGTTTTCAGGGAACCCCCAAAATATATCCACCATGCATTTATTAATAGGTCCAAAACTGGTATTAGTAGCAGTTTATTAGGGCAAGATGTTTTACCAAACATCTTAGGGTACAGTGAAGCCATCATGGTGCTAGGAAACTCGTATGAGAAGTATCCAGCCCAGGTACTCTTTGTGGTTTCCCTGTCTACTCACAATATCCAAGAATGGGTCAGATATTGACAGGGTCATGTTTGCTCATGCAGATATGTCCACACATGAGAGGTAGTGCACCATGGCTTAGGGCTGTAAGTCCGGCTGTAGGGGTGACTTACGTATTTCTCATGGAATGTGTCTCTATGTACCCTGATGTAGTGTCAGCTTACATGGTCTTGATGAGGGGTCTCTGGAGTGGCACAATTTGTGCTCTTCAGTACCCATACCCTAGTAATTAGGGGCTTGGTTAAGGCAAACACTTTGCTGTGCATTGCTCTGCTGTGGGATATATATATATATATATATATTACATCAACCTTCCTCCTCTGCCTCAGGAATTTGGAGTCGCACTTCACTGGGCTGAATTATTATTATTATTTTTTTTTATTATTATTATTTTTTTTTTTTATAAATTTTTTGCAGGTTTGGCTTGCCTGACGCGTTTCGTCGACCATTCGACTTTTTCAAAGGTGTGCCATTATTGTTAGCTAGGAGTTCCCACAGTACCGGCAATTTCAATTGGTGGCGCTTTCATAGCGTTTTTTTCAATTTCCCTCTGGTGGGCATGCTGGTTCTTGTAGTTCTCCCCTGCTTTCTCTCAGTCCTCCGGTGGATTTTCAAACGATATATATAAAGATATATACACACACACACACACACACATATGTTTATAAAATATGTATATATTTAAATATTTAAACATTAATATGTATATAAATATTTGAAATATATATATATATTTAAAATATATTATACATTTATATATATATACTTACCTTAACTACTTTTTAAACAGTATATGCCTTTACCTTGCATGTCTTTGTGTTGTAATGGTATGCGTGGTAAAGGCATATGCGGGGTAAAATTATGCAGGGTGATTGTAACACTTTGATACAGCACTTGCGGAGTAATACATGTGTTGTGATTCATGCGGGGTGAAGTCTTGCAGGATATCATCATATATCCACATCAATGCACACAAAAATGATATATTTACCAAACTCTTAAAAATCATAGCTCCTAAAGTACTAACTGTAGATAGAAGTTTCTTGTCTTGATATTTATCTCAGATTTATTCTTGAGTATGCGTCACACTTATTGCTTCTATGAGTACAACAAATGCTCAGAACAAGCCAGTGAGAAGCCTAACTGCTCACCCACCCTACGACAAAAAGAGCACTAGTATTATCTACATTAACCTCTGTGTACTAATAAGGGTTCTACTGGACTCTGTACACACTACTTGAGTTTAGTGCACTATATAGGCAGTCAGCTTCCTATATTAGTCGAATAGCTGTGGGATAGAATACTTTGCATTTGTTGAAACCACTTGTCAATAGCTGACAACATGAATAAATAAAAAAACTGGTCCCACGCTGCTGAAAAACTGTGTGGGACCAGGAGGAACCATCATGAGCCTGGGCTGCAGGAAGTGGTGACTTGCTGCTTTTCTGGGGCTAGGGGATGCCTACAAATCTACCAAAAGGAATCCTTGTGCTGACCTCCGGGAGACACTTTGGTGGTGTGTCCCTGTGGTCCCCCATGACTTTGTGGCTTGCCCTACATGATTGGTGACAGTGTGTGGAGAGCGCTCCTCTTTTCATCTATGAACAAATCATATGTAGAGCACTTTATTTCTTCTGTTGGGTTGGGGAAGGCTGTCCAGTGTGCGTGTTGGTGTGCCACCCATGCTCAGGCCGAGAATGGAGGACAGAAGACTGACGGAGACTTCTCCCCATGAAACAGTCCATCAAGCAAGCAGAAGCAAGTTGGCTGTGGCTTGACTGTAGGCAAGGTATCACACATCCGTGAAAGGAAGCCACGCAGTCAAAGTCCGATTGAGGGCAGAGCCAAAGAAGGCAGCCAGCGGATACTTGACTCCGTACTCTGCCAGACCGTAGCATTTGGAACTAAGAGATCAGAGGGACCGGCAAAAGCAGGGAAGTCCTGCTGACTATAGGACATGCCCTTCAAGAGACAGAAAGCCTAGTGGGGAGCTCATCTCCCCAGAGAAAAAGCCTCGTAGATGGAGACTCCACTCCGTGTACGCCGCTCCAAGGGGGCCGAGTTGAATGCTTGCCCCTGACGTTGTCCTTCGATTGTTGTGAACCGCCTATGGGTAGACAGAGGTAGTCCTCTCCCATGTTTTTGGAGAAGGGGAGGCACCATTCGATGCATGGGTGAACAGACACAAGTGATGGAGCGAGATTACCAGCTTGGTTTATTTCTAAAAAACCACACTCACCTGGGCCTATAAACATTCATAGAATAAGCTGGCAATCCTCCGCTGAGGATCAAGACTTAGTATACCTTGAAGTATATTCTACCTTTACACCTTTCTTACCAAACTTGAACACCTTAGTGCTTAAAAATCTGTAAAAGCAGGCATTTTCTAGCTTCCATGACTTATTGACCAGTTTCCTAAACGAGTCCCTTCCCAGGGCCTCGTCCCTAAGTCATTTAAAGAAGCAGTTGTGGTCCCACTTTTAAACAAAACAGGCACTGACCCTGCTATCCTTGCAAATTACCGCCCTATTTCCTTACTCCCTTTTTTAGCCAAGGTGCTGGAGGCACATGTAGCAACGTGTTTGTCCAACTTTATAGAATCTTCAAACTATTTGGACCTACATCAAGCGGGTTTTCGCCCAGCGCATGGTACAGAGGCGGTCATGCTGACAGTCCTTGACTCCCTACGTCAGAAGGCCGACCTAGATATACCCCAGGCACTGGTTCTCCTGGATTTGTCGGCGGCGTTCGGCAGGCTGGCATCCAGGGCTCGGCCTTCAGTTGGATTTGTTCCTTCCTCAACGTTCGCTCTCAAGCGGTTTGACTAGGGAACTTTATGGCTGCTAAGTCCCCCATTTCTTGTGGGGTCCGGCAGCGATCCTCTCTCTCACCTCATCTATTTAATATTTATTTATTTCCCTTGATTCTGGCATTGAAAGAAATGAACACAGTCACCTTCAACTATGCTGATGACCTGCAGCTCCTGTTTACAATTGATGGCACCCCAAGTTCAGTCTCACAATTTCAAGAGACAATGCAGTTTATCCATCAGTGAATGGATCAGAACCACCTTAAATTGAACCCAGACAAGACCGAACTGTTGCTGACTGAGAACAGCAGCAGGTTTCTGGGGCCCTCACTATTGGCCGCCTGAATTAGGTAATCCACTGCAACCGACCCCCCACGTACGAAGTCTGGGGGTAACCATCGACAGTGACCTATCCTTGAAAACACAGGTTGGGACAGTGGTTTGCTCCTGTTCCTTTCAACTTCGCAGGTTAAGAAAGATTTGCCGTATGTTTACTCACTCAGCACTGGTGCAGGTGGTGATTGCACGGGTGTTTTCCCATTTAGACTACGCTAACGCTATCTATCTGGGACTTCCACTCTTTCTATCCAAACGCCTCCAACTGGTTCAGAACCAAATGGCAAGGTTGATATTCCATCAACCCAAATTGCACTCGGCATCCTTCCTCCTGAAGAAGTTACATTGGCTCCCGGTTGCTCAGAGATCATTGTTCAAATCAGGATGCCTGATATTTAAGTCACTATACTGCAACAGCCCCAGTTAGTCTCTAGATATACCTCTTTACGCCCCCTGCGCTCTGCCCAACTTCAGCTGATGATGGTTCCATCTTATAAACTCAAACGCCAAGGTGGATGTAGGTTTGCCTTTTTGGCTCCTAAACTCTGGAACGCATTGCCCACCGAGATCAGAAGCTGTACAGATTTGATGTGCTTTAGGGAAAACTTGGCTTTTCATGCAGGCCTACGCATAACGCCATACGGGTCGCAGCTCTTCAGTCATAGCGCCATGAAACCTCTGGGTGTACGTGCGCTCTGGAAATGATTGCTAACAGAACATAACATTAATTTCCACTGGACGATAGATCAGGTTGTTAGCACAATAGGCATAAATAACATTTACTCTTATTTCTTTGAATGACCACAGACTCGGGAGAGTTTTAAAACCTTTATCTATGCCATATATTTTGAGTCAAATACCAATACATGTCAATCCCAAACTTCTCCAGAAGGAAAATAATGATCAAAACAAAAATTTTTAAACACTTAGTAAAATCTCTAGGGATTGGTACCTGGGAAGAGTGGAAAAGGAAAACGGCACAAGGACATACCACACCGATTTATAATTACCTAGAATGGTGTGAGGACCAACCCCTGGCCAAGGGTTGAAAGACATCTCCGGCTAGTGGGAGCCTAAGGATCAGATCATGTGCAGGGCAGTACAGGTAACCTCTTCTAAGTGCAACACCAGCGTCACACCCCTCTCTGGTGCTACTCTCATTGATCTCCCCTTCTAGATGGATCGATTCTTCTTCTGCAATCTAAGATTCTTCTCCCTCCACCTCTAACCTCCGTGTCATCCTCCTTCTTCTGCTGCAATGTTGGGTCAGTGACAGGTCTGTGAAAGTCGGACAAACTAACTGTCTGAGCCTACCCTAATTATACTCTTCTCAGTGTATGGACCACCCCTCAATATTTCAAAATGTGTGTATACCCTACATTCGATTGGTCAGTGGGATGAGGAGAGGTCATCACACCATACTAATTTCATGTCTTTTTGTAAGATTCATTGTTCTATGTTCCCACCCTCAATTTTACTTCCCATGTGTTATTCCTCCCAATCACATTCATTATACTACATGTACAATGTATATACAAATTGTCCAATTCCTCTTCCCCTCTCCATGTCTCTGGGTCAAGAGGTGAAGTTCTCAGGCGCATCACTGGTAAGATGGAATATGGCAGCGCTTCAATGTCACAGCTCGTCGTTTGACTGTGTACCAGGCGTATGCATACAACCATACAAGATGGAGATTTCCTATTTCTACTCTACTCCCTTTAATTTATTTTAACTATTGCATTAGTAGTTTAGCAAGACATGCAAAATTTAGTTTGAGCACAGTCATGTGCATTACCATGTAGGGTTCAAAGCAGCCATTTTAATACAGCTGCGTAGCTGCAAAGAATTCTCACCAAAAGCAAAGACGTTAATCTACGTAGATGCAGTAGAAGCATGCGCAAAAGAGTCCCCGCGTTTTCGGCGGCCATTTTAAGACACTCGGATTACTTGTTAGGAAAGCATATAGACAAGCTTCCCCTAGATGAAGAAAATATTGTGTGGTGCAATTATTAGTATTCACAAAACATGTTGGTTAATTTATCACATGTTATTTCGAGAGAATTGAGTCCAAGCAAGTTTTTTACGTATGAAACCTTGCTCCATCACTGGGAAAGCCTCAACACAGGTCCTAACCCAGCTGGGCCCACTCACGACACCCGGGACAATCTCCGGCAAGGGATATAGGGTGAGCAGTACTTACTAGTGGCGCTGGGTGCCTGGGACATTCTTTTGCAGCTGCTGAAGGTGAGGTGAGGGTACTGGAGTCGTGTGGGCCCTGCAAAAGTGCCCCAGTGAGAGCGGAGAGAAGTTGCTCCATGCCTTGGGTTTAGCCTGCGAGGCCCGACCAGTGTCTTCATGTGTGGAGGAGGAAGCCTCCAAAAGCAAGTTTGATGCACGGCAGCCCTGCGTGGACGCAGGGGGCCGCCGTCTTTTGACACAATGGGGGGACTTGGGTGAGCTGCACCCCCGCCCCATGTGAGAATTTGGGACAGTATTGCTGCATCATCACCCAGTAGAGGCTAGTGGGGGCATTTGACCAGCCAATGCAGCTAGTAGGTCAGTGTTGCAATCCTCGACGGAAGTCCCTATCCTACTCATGCTAATGCTAATGGGCATTGACAGGAGAGCGCCGAGGCACTGGGGCTACCTGATGACAAGGTATAGGCCTAGGGATAATCATTATGTCTTGTATATTACGCTATTATGTGGAATGTGCTAGGCTGATGATGTTGTGCATGTATAACCTTAGTGTGGTTTACACTGAAGAGGGGTCTGATGTCCCTATGGTGCACAGCTGATAAAATGTTATGCCTAATGTGTAATGTGACTTATGTACAATGTATTATGCCTAAGGGTTATGCATAATGCGTTTATGCCTAAAGGTGAATACCTAAGGTGGTGTATGCATAAGTGAAGGCACCAGTAGTTACTGGTGGTTTACTACTTACCTGTTCTGATGGTTCTGCCAGTGGCTATTTTTTATATAACCTTGTGTGGAGTTTCTTTTGTGGTGTGCCTAGTGTGTTGCAGCTGTTTTGTGTTTTTTGCGCAAACGTTTTACACATTGCCTCTTGGATAAGCCTGACTGCTTGTGCCAAGCTACCAAGGGGGTGAGCAGGGGTTATCTTCGGTGTGTAACTCCCTTGCCCTGACTAGAGTTGTGGTTTGTTCCCGGCTTAGGTATTTGCCCTAGCCAACCAGAAATCCCATTTCTAATAGTAATGCCTTGATAAAACTTTAAAACTGTATGAGGGCTTGAATTATGATTTGTGTCCGGCATTTAGTTCATTTTGCCTGCCCTGTGAAACAGTACAATACTCCAAACTAGTGACGATATTGTGCCTTCAGAGTCGGAAAAGACTGGTGGTTCATGTTGAGTTTGTGCTTAGAAAGAGTCTACAAGTATTTGATGAACGTGCCACCTGGAACACTGAGTTCAGTGAAGTGCATTTCCAATGAAGCCGCTGGACTTACAAATGTAAGTGGCCATTTTGAATTCACAAAGTATATATTTATTTATGTTCTAAAGTATCTTTGCTAGGCAATCGAGACACGTAGTTGCTGTAGCCGAGATAAATGTCTTGACACCGTTAAAACTGGTGTTTTTCTTTAAAGATGATATAAATTGAACTGGATACAGATATGGTATTGAAAAAAATACCTGTGCTTAATGGTGTAAACTTGTTTTAAAACACTGCTTTGATATATGTGCATCTTATTTTTTCTATAAGAAAAGCAAAGACCATCATCATCTTTGTACAGACTTGATAGAATTTCTTCTGTAGGGTGTTTTGGGGGATTTCAGTGGTGTTTTTCAGTGTTTACAGTGCACATTTTCTGTGTATAGGTCTATTGTAGTACCAGGACCAAAGTTCCAGCAGCAGAAGATCATCAGTGTCCCGGATTTGGCGGTGAGCAGGGTGTTTTTTAGCGTTTTTCAACCTTTTAAAAACAGTGTGTATTAGGGTGTATTCAGCTGCCTTCAAAACATTTTGTTATATTGAAAGCATATATTTAATTTAAAGAAGTAATGCATGCCATTTATTGTCCTCCCAATAGCAGTGTGTCTAATGAACTTATAATCAACTGTTTTAAGATTAGAAAGTCTGAGTGGTGCACTCTTACTCTCACTCATACTCATATCTTAGTTCCTCTTACAATAAATAAAAAATATAAGAGTGCTATATATGCAAATGTTTTAAATAAAGGAATCTGGACACTGTTGGGGGTCATTCGCCTACTTCTTACTTAATATTATATGATGTCATTATTGAGGCGGTAAACCCTGCCAATTGCAAGGTTTCTTTGGAAACCTTTACAAATTTTGAATTTCGCCAGATTAATGTGTTGTCCTGCTTTCTAAGGCACCTAGAACATGCTTCAAGCACGCTCACCACTGTTTTTCTGCTGCCTTTGCTTGAATATATTATGATGGTGATGCTGTTGTGATGGCATCCATAGCTGACAAGTGTGCCAGTGGCAAATGTCTCACTTTAAGGCAGTCCTGACATTTTAACACTTGTTGCAATGTATTTTGAGACTTATAATTGTGCTTTTACCATAGCTCAAAAACCCGAGCAGTAAAGTACAATGGGGTAATTACAATGCAACCACCTGCATGGCAGTCACAAAGTGTATATTTTTCATAGTGGCTGTGCTGCGGACCGCAAATGTATACTTTAAAAGCATCCCTGCACCCTGTTGCAGGCACCATAGTGCAGGAATGTTTAGGGGGTACCATAGGTGCCCCTAGTCCTCATAGCGTATGACCAGGGGGAAAGGGGGACCAGCTAGGGTCTACTAAGTCGCTTTCCACCTGCCTTTTCATGGCACATGAACTTCATGAAATGGCAGGTGGAAAGCAACATTGTAATCGCTATGGCAATGCACTGAGCAGGCACCACCACTATTGCAGGGACTACTAACCATCAGGGGGGCTCCATGAGCCTGTTGTAAAGTGTGAGACTGTCCATATGCCTGCTGCCTCTGACCTCATGCATTGTAATGCAATGATTGGACCACAGTAAGCTAGTAGTAGTTGGACTGTATCCAATGAGCCATCGGATGTGGTCTGACGACCATCAGAATGACCCCCATAGTCATTAGAAGAGGGGACTGATGTATCAAACGATTGGTAAAGATTATTCTCAGTTCAGCCATGTCACCAATTGGAAAATTGAAATAATTAGATCAGATATAAAGTATGCTTCTAAACCCCTTACCCTTATTACAAGTGCATAAAACTGTAGGATACAAAGGGAAGAAGAAACAACCTTTTAGAGATAGCCTTATCAAAATCCAAGTAGAATATTCTTAGAACAATCTTTCAGGCTACTACCTTGTATAACAAAGTGACTTTGTGTTGGCCTTTTTAGGAAAAAATATAAATATAAATATTTACTTCTATCTCAATTTCCTTTGTTCAAAATGGTATTTTAACCCCTTGGCCGCGGTGGTAATTCCGCCGCAGCACTAGGGTCGAAGGGGGCCGCGCGGCGCCGCCATTCTCATGACGGAACCACTCCGTCACGAGCCGCGGTGGCGCTGTGCTTGTGACGGAATGGTTCTGTCACGGCCCGTCCCGCTCAATAGAATGGGCCACGCAGGCGTGAAATCAGCGCCACGCAGGCGCGGCGGCCGGGTCGTGACGGAACCATTCCGTCACCAGCACAGCACCACCGTGGCTTGTGACGAAATGGTTCCATCACGAGCATGCAAGGGGTTAATTCGTAACTGTACTAGTGTTTTTCAGGGTTAATATGTTCACACTAAGGCTGCCTGTTTCCCTTTCGGTGTGGTTTCCTCAGGTATTATATGTTTAAACCTAAACAGGATATCCTATTCTTGTGATACATGTATAGATCTAATATAATATATAATGGGAATGGTTGCTGTTAGGTGAACCAGTCACTTTGAACATTATTTGAATCACAGAGTTATATATTTCATAGATTTTGGCAGGATCCATTGTGAGCTATGGGAGACAGCAAAGCATCAGGCATGCAGTTATTGGAAACAATGGCAAATGGATCAGAGGAAACTATTAAGAATGAGAACACTAGACCACTAATTGTAGAATAATATTAGACATTCCCTTTCTGGTTATGGATTCATTACTGGGTTAATGGTGTTAGAGCAAGATTTGAGACTATAAGTGACTTCAAGATGTTGCCTGGCAACATGTGGCTAGTTGCATTGGCTTCCAGCTTTCTTACTCTTTTTCATCACTCACATCTCTTATTTCACTTGTTCTTGGTTCCCCAATTGGTTTCACCTTCAGCCTTTATTATGACAACTATCAGGTGTGCTAGCGGTGATGTCCTGGGACTCTCAGCTGGATTTCATATTTGGCCCAAGGCTCATAAAAGCAACACCAACTGACAAAACCAGTACATTATGTAAATATTCGTTGATGTCATATTGTTCAACCAGCAGATTAAACACACTTTGTCTTCCAGTGTATTCTCACCTAACTTTCTCTATAACACCGAAATGGGGTTGTGCCATCCAGTTACTGAACGGATTCTGTGCCAGAAAGCAAGTTTCACCATGGTGTACCTATCGCTCCCTCCCCTTCCCTATATTCCCCGAGATTCTTACAGCTAGTAGAAAAATCTCTGCACACAGGTACTGAGACAGCAGGGACTTTGAGTGGGAATAGATTTCCAGAAGCTGACAGATCGTACTTGTGTTTCAACAATTGGAAGGTACAACGTTTCACCAAACCTCAGATCATGATTTAAATATATCTCATATACAATATTAGGAATACGATTCTCTAAGAAGAACAATTTATTCACTGAAAGCTTCTTTTTTTCGGTAGACATCAACTCTCTTTTAGCTGAAGGCCGTGCCCAGTTGTGTGACCAAGCAAAGCGGTGATAACCAGTGCCGCTGTTGCTCTTTCTTATCTATTCTATTTTCCTCTGGTCTACTTCTAGCCAACATAATATCCAGGGGCATATTCTCAAGGACTTATCGCCAAGTTATTGCCACTTTATCACAGCCAAAGTGGCAATAAATGTACGCCCCATTCACAAGCTGGTACTAACAGTCCATATCACCAGTTTGCACATGATAGCATCTGCAAAAAACATCGCCACAGATGACCCCGACAACTAACGCTAATGATAGGCAGAGTAGGGGTTCGCGTGTAAAAAGCCATGAAAACACCACTCTGCAACCTTCTTAACGACCAGCCAGATCGGCGATAAGATCCCAAAACATGCGATAAGGTGTATTAGCATCAGGGATTTAACACCTCCTCTTAACTGGTGTAAAGTCAGAAGACAACCTGCACCTTAAAAGGGCGCACAGCCCAGATCCAAACCAGAGGAACAACAGATGCCATGGATCTACTGATTATGCAGTTAGGTGCACCAAGATGACCCCAATACCTACCGCCAACACCCCGAGGCCAGACCGCCCTGGACTCCCCCGCCCCCATCCGGACTACCACAGAAGCAGCGCAGAAATAGGCAGCCGAGCTTCAAGGACCTAACACCAGAGGATGTTATTTCCCACTACAAGCTCAAACATCATAGCCCACAGGATGACGGTACCAACACAGCGGACAGCCAACATCCCTCCGCAGACAAAACTGCTGGCTGTGCTGCATCTGTTGGCCTCTTGTACCTTCCAACCAACAACTGCCAGAGTCGGAGGAGTCTCACGGCCAGCCCTATCAAAGTTCCTCACAACTGTCTTGGATGCCATCACCAGCTTGGTACCCCAGTACCTTTACTTTCCCCACACTGCGCCGGAACAGCTAGAAACCCAGCAGGGCTTCTACGCCTTAGCTGGCTTCCCGCACGTGTTGGGGGCAATTCACTGCACAAATGTCCTTCTTGTGCCCCCTGCCGACAATGTACACAATTACAGCAACAGAAAGCACACAAATTCCATCAATGTGCAGGCAATAGTGGACCACTTGGGATTCTTCACCAATGTCGTCACCAACTACCCAGGCAGTGTGCATGATTCCTACATATTCCAACAGTCCATCATCAACCAGCGATTCCAGGATGGCACCTAGGGAAATGCTCTGCTCATTGGTAAGTACCAAATGAACACACCACATACCCCAACTGACCAATCATTCAACTCACACCCATGGGAATGCACATGTTATAAACTCACATACAACATGCCAAACAACATGCCCACCCACCATTCACAACAGCACAACTTACTGTGGTAACCTGGTCTAGCTACGTACATGAGCCATCAACGGCATGGCACCTCAGCCACACAATAGCAGAATGTGGTGAGAGTGTGGCGTGAATGTGCTGGCCAGACTGCAGTATGCAGACCACAGACATATCCATGTCGACATACACTGCTCTCTGTTTGGAGTGTAGTGGACAGTGGACGCAACCATGTCACCCCAGCCAGAGGGTAAGATCACAGAAATGTAGTTTGTTACGTCCCCCCTGTAAGTGTGAGTGGAGTCGGCTAGCCCGACATACGTCAGACAAGCATAGGGGGTGAAAATACAAAGTACGTAGCTCCGGGTGTGGTTCTCTTCTGGAATGGCCAATGTGTCTGCCAGGGTTGCACCTCTCACCCCGCCATGAGCCCGACGCCGACGTCATGAGTGGTGTTGCCTACAATCCTGTGTGCCTGCTGCACCCCGGGCCGCTGGTCCCCGAACCTACCTTGCCCACCCCTGCGTGTGCTGTGTACAGTGGACGCAACCATGTCACCCGAGGCAGTGGGGTAGACCTGGGCCAGGTAGCTGTGTTGTACTCCCCTGTGACTGTAAGTGGAGTGGACTTGTGTACGACAGTCCAGCGTTGGGGTGTGGTTCATTAACCGTGGGCTCAGAGCGTGGTTACGTGTTGGCCTTGCCAAGGAGGTAACTAATGCATGTGTCTCTGTTGTAGTGTCAAATGCAAAAACAACAGGTGATGCACAGAATGCAGAACAACGTCATACATTCACCCCAGTACAGAGATCTAGGCCTAAATCCATAATTCTTTTGCTCACTGTGTGATTCCAGTTTGAACCCAGCCATATGCAAATCAGTCTTGTCCCCGTGCCCAGCCCGAACTGCCAGGCCAGGTCCTTCCTAGACTAGAAATAACCATCCTAGGACCTTTTTGGGGGTTTTTCCCCTCATCAGCCAGGATAGCTTGACTCCACTGGCATGGAGAGAGCGGGACCCACGCCTGGGCATACCTGTCCCATTTGGGATGACAAATGCAAAAACAACAATTGATGGACAGAATGCAGAGCAATCTCATAAATTAACCCCAGTACAGAGATCTGTGCCGAATGTTTTTTTTTTTTTGCTCACTTTGCCACTGGATTCAAGCTAGCTTGGCTTGATGAAGGGTGTTACCCAGAAACCAGTCCCAGGATGCTTGTTTCCGGTTCAGGGAAGACAGGGCTTGGCAGTTCGGGCCAGACTGTTACCATGCGGCACAGTGTCAAGACTGATTTACATATAGGTCGGTCTGAACAGAGGTGGCAAAGTGAGCTAAAGAATGATGAGGGTTTCAACACAGATCTGTGACTGGGGAAGAGGGTCTAAGCAGTTTCAGCGCTTCGTCCATCATCATTGGGAAGGTATGCAAGCTTGTGTCTTTTACATATTGACATGTTAATTAGAAATTAACATAAACATACTTGAAAACCTGTATTTTAAACAGAATACTCTGTACATATGTGTACCAAAGGGTAGAAGTAAGATAAGTGCAGATAGAAGCAACTGAGGTACAAAAAAAGGGAATAGAGGAGCAATAGGAGGCAAAAGAAATGCAGAAGGAAGCAACAGACGTGCAGAAAGAGGCAAAAGAGGTGCAGAAACAGGTAGGAGAGGTGCAGAAAGAGGCAAGAGAGGTGCAGAAAGAGGGATGAAGGGTGCAGAAAGAGGAAAGAGGGGTGAAAAAAGAAGCAAGAGAAGTACAGAAAGAAGCAACAGAGGTTCAGAAAGAGGGAAGGGGTGCAGAAAAAGGCAACAGAGGTGTAGAAAGAAGCAAGACAAATGATGAAAGAAACAAGAAAAATTATGACAGAAACAAGAACATTGCAGCAAGAAACGAGACAGGCGCATACAAAAGCAAGAGAAGTGCTTAAAGAGGAAAATGACGTGCAGAAAGAGGCAAGAGAAGTGGATAAAGGATAGGATAGGATAAGATAGTCATCTTTAAAGCGCTTGAATGCTGTGGCATCTTGGGGCTAGGGCTGTACAGAGGAAAGTCTAAGCAGTAGCACCGATGGTTTAGTTTGAAGGAAACAGCCAGGATTTCAGAGTTTTCCTAAAAAGCTGCCGGTTGGGTTGAAGTCTCATGGTAGATGGTAGTTGGTTCCATAGTTTGGATGCACAGTATGATAGACTCCGGCCTCCCCATCTAGCTCTCCAAATTTTAAGGGGAGTGGATAAGGCCCATGTTCGGGGATCTAAGCATTCTGATACGAGTGTACCGTGAAAACACTTTCTAGATCTCCACTGAACCACCTCCATAAAGTGCCTTGTGCACTAAACAGAGGGCCTTAAAATACACTTGTTGCTGGATGGGAAGCCAGAGAAGTGCTCTTATGCCCGCCGAGGTAGAATGACCTTTTGGTATGTTCAATAGCAATTGTGCCACAGCATTTTGCTGTGATTGCAGTTTCATCCTCTGAGATTTGTCAATGCCCATAAAAAGAGCATTAGTGATCTAGTTTTGATAGAAAAAGATCTACTACTACTTTTTTCTGGAGCTCCTTTGGGACAAAGGGTCTTCAATAACAAGAAGCATGAGGAAGTCAGGCGATTGACCCGACCCGCCAAATTGAGCTGGTCATCAATGATCACACCCAGGTTCTTGAACTTAGCAGTAGGACGGGGGCATTCACCTGGATCTGTCAATCACCAGGTTTGGTTCCACAGTGATTGGGATTCGCCAAACTCCAGTACCTCCATCTTGTCAGTGTTTATCTTGAGGAAGTTTTGACTCATCCAACTCATAATCTCTTTCAAACAGGCATAAAAGCTACTATCAACGACATCGGGTCTTTTGGACACTGATATGATGAGCTGAGAATCATCGGCGTATGAGACCAAAGTAAACCTGTGCTTTCTAATGAGGTTTGGCCAACAGAGTGACATAAATGTTGAAAAGCGTCGGAGACAGGACAGAGCCCTGCAGTACTCTGCATGGGAGATGAAAGGTATCAGATTGCATACTGTCCCAATATATGTTCTGCTCCTGTGCTGCCAGAAAGGAGGAGAGAGGGCCAGAGCTGTGCCCTCAATTCCCACATCCCTCAGCCACCACACTAACACTGTGTGATTCACGGTGTCAAATGCTGCTGATAGATCTAGGAGGATAAGCACTGCTCTGCCCCCCATCCATCACTCTGTGAATCTCATCTGTTGCCATGATCAGGGCGTCTCGGTAGAATGGCACGACTGAAAGCCAAGTTGAGTAGAGTTGAGCAGGTTGTTGGAGTCAAGAGATAAAGTAAGCTCCTTGTTGATGGCTCTCTGGTGAATTTTAGCTACTACCGGCAGTCCTGGGATTGGGCAATAGTGTTAAGTCTCAGTAGGGCCGAGAACCGGCTTCTTAAGAATTGGCCTGATACATACTTTCTTCCACACACAAGGATAGATAACAGATTCTAGGTCTTGATTTAAAAGGGGGTCAGATAAATCTGATACTCTCAGAGACTAGATGAATAGTAGCCGCGGGGCAGGGATCGTTTGGGGAACCTGATTTTATCGATAGGAGGAGGTTGTTCACATTATCCTGAGAGAGCCACCGAAAGCGTGTTATCTGGCAATGGGCTACCTTCTCCTCCATTGAAGGCCCCTTACAAGCATCCGTGGCACTGTGCATGTTTAGGAGATCGTTGTAGAGCAACTGCACCTTACTTTGAAAGAAAATGTCGAGTTAATTTGGCTTGGCCCGCTCTAAACTGATTGGCCTGTAGCGGTCTGGCTAACAGTTGGATGGATTTAAAAAGTTCCTTAGAGGAATTGTGAGCCTCCTCAATTTTTGCAGTAAAGTAAGAACGTTTGGCTTCAATAATTGCCTCCTTATAGTGTTCTAGCACTAGGTTGTAGGCTGCTTTGTGCTCTTTACTGTAGTCCGATCTCAAAATGTACTTGCTTCTCCTGCATTTGACCTTTATACTTTAAGGTCTGGTCCACACCATGGTGAGGTAGCTGGTCAAGAGAGATGCAGAAAGAGGCGAGTGAGGTACTAGCAATAGACAAGAGGGGTGCAAAAAAGATGCAAGAGCAGTGCAATAAGAAGCAACAGAGGTGCAAAAGGAGGCAAGTGAGTTGCAAAAAGAACCAACAGACATGCAGAAAGAGGCAAGAGGGATATGGAAAGAGATTTGAATAGGCAGACAAGAGAGGTGCAAAAAGGGAAAGAGGGCTGCAGAAAAAGGCAAGTGGGGTACAGAAATTTGCAAGAGAGCTAATTGTAATTGTAATTTATAAAGTGCCTTATCACCCAGAGGTCTCTAAGCACTGCAGAGGGCACACCTGGACTCGATGGATTGGGTAGGCCAGTTTAAATTGGGCCCCAAGCTTGTGAGAAAAGCACAGTCTTCAGCTTTTTCATAAAGAGGAGGAGGTTCACTTCCTTGCGTAAGTTAGCAGGGAGCCTGTTCCACGCCAGGCGAATCAATGTGGAAAAGGCTCTCCCACCTATGGAAGACAGCTTAAAGCAGGTGCAGACTAGTAGAAAGGCCTCTGCTGAACTAAGCATTCTACTGGGGACATAGTTGGATAGGCGGTCCTTGATGTAACTTGGAGCTAGGTCGTACAAGGGTTTATGTGTAATGCAGAGGCCTTTGAACTTGAGTCGCTGCCTGACTGGGAGCCAGTGTAGATCGCGCAGTAGGGGCGTAGCGTCAACTCGTCTTGGTTTCTTGAAGATTAATCTAGCCGCATCATTCATGACAACCTGCAATCTGGTTAACAGTTGTTGTGGAAGACCAGAGTACAAAGAGTTGCCATAATCTAGAAGCAACAGTATCATTGCTGAGACTACCCGTCTAAGTGTGTCGAAGGAGAGGAGCGAAGATAGTTTACGCAGCTGTCTTAGCAGTCCAACGATAGTTCCCAAGACTACCAACACTTGTTGTATCATGGACAGTTTGGCATGAATTTTGATGCCAAGACTTTTCACGGCCATGGCAGGTTTCGTAGAAGTCCCAAGTTCTTTTTTCCAGAAGAGCTCATTCCAAGAACTGGAGAGCATGGTAACAGCCAGCACCTCGGTTTTATCGGGATTAATCTTTAAAAAGTTAGCCGACATCCAGTGGACAGTGAATGTTAGAATGTTTTGCATACTTAGATGGGCCATTGAGGAACTGTCAATCTGGATGATAAGTTGAGTGTCATCTGCATAGTTATAGATCCTACACTCCATCTGATTCAGTGTGGATATCAAGGGCTGTAAATAAACATTAGAAAGCAAGGGAGATAATGCTGAGCCCTGGGGCACACCGCAAGAAAGGGTGGCTGGGTGAGACACCAGATCAGCTAACTGTACCCTCTGAGAACTGTCTCTGAGAAAGGAGGTGATCCAGGCGAGAGCCCTATCTTAAATTCCTAGGCCTGCAATCCGCAACAGCAATTGCTCATGAATGACCGTGTCAAATGCTGCGGACAAGTCCAACAGCACCAGGACACACAGCATTTTATTATCTGCCCTAAGTCTCAGATCAACCAGCACAGAAAGCATGACCAATTCTGTGCCACGATGAGCCCTGAAGCCGGCCTGATTACATTCTAAAAGATGATTATCTTCCAGATGGCGTTAGAGGGATAGCAGAACGTGCTGTTCCAATATTTTAGCCAAAATAGGCAGCTGTGAATTTAGATTAACATTTTTTAGATTCTTAGGGTCTGAGACAGATTTCTTTATTAGCGGGACGACCCGGACTTCCTTAAAATTGGCAGGGACAAGCCCTGTTTCCAGGGAATGATTGAGGAGGGAAAGCACCTCAGCCTCAAATCCCGTGAAGGCCAGCTTAAAGATTTTGGGTGGGCAGGGGTGTGCTGGTGAGCCAGATTTCACCCACCTAGCCAGGCAGGTCAGGGACTCCTTGGTAAGTAACGTCAGGGTGGAGAGAGGATGAACAAACATGGGCGGTGAAACGGTAGGGCCTGTAAAACAAGGAAAAACAGGAGTACGATGGATCTCCGTCAAAATATCCTTGATTTTTCCCATAAAGAAGGACTGAAATTATGACAGTCCTCCTGACTGAAAGAGATTTTTTGCCCCTTATCCTTTCTTAGCTCATTCAAGACCCTAAAAGTTTCTTTCTGGGGGTTGACGGCAGTAGCAATCCTAAATTCAAAGATTCCTGCCTTCCGCAATCTAATGGCCTTTTTGTAGGAGGCAAAGATTGTTACATAGGCTACCTGGGCAGTGAGCTCATAAGTTTTACGCCGGGCTCTTTCACACTGGCGGAGAGATTGCTTCATTGTCCTGAGTGCTTCATTAAACCAGGGTGCTCCTTTAACTTTGTTGGAAATTTTCACCCTGCGCGCTGGTGCCACAATGTCGATGGCATACTTAAGCCTCAACCATAAAGTGGCACTATCAGCCTCTATGTCTTCCCTTAAAGTCTGTGGAGGGTCAGAGAGTAATAGAGTGGAGGTCAAATCATCAACGTTAATCTTGTTCCCATCCTTAGCATTTTCCACTCCAGCCGAGATTTTTCCATTCGATTAGGGAGGGCAAAATGGCCCTGAATTAGATGGTGGTCCGACCAAACGCATGGGGAGAAGGCAATAGGACTAGTCAAAGGGTAGGATGACCAGACCAGGTCTAATGTATGACCCTTCTCATGCGTCAACCCAAACACTAGTTGGCAGAGACCTAAGGAGATTAGGGCCTCCTCTAGCTAATATGCCTGGCTGACCTTCGGGCTTTCCTTTCAGAAGAAATTAAAATCCCCCATCAGCACTAGTCCTTGATAGGGAGAGCGGAGATCATGAACCAGTGCCAGGAAAGGTTCCATAAACCTAGGTGGCGTACGCGGTGGGCGGTAGACTATTAGTATCACAAAATAGTGCGTTGGAGAACAAAACTTAACCCCCAAAAGTCAGCACCCTGTATGCTTTCTGCGCAGAGGGTTTCTGTCTTGAATGAACAGTTATGGATGATAGCAACTCCCCCACCCTTCGAGCTACTAGGTCTATTATGATGAATAGCTATGAAGTTAGGTGGTAGCGAGGCTACCAGATCTGGAGATGAGGAGTCTTCTAACCAGGTTTCCGTAGGGCCTATCACGTGCAGGCAGTCCTTTTGAAGAAGCGTAAAAACCTCAAGGCAGTGCTTCTCTAACGAGCAGGTGTTAAGCAAAGCAAAGCAAAGCTACGACCTTTGGGGCTTTCCAAACTGGCTGGTCTTAGGGATAGAGTGATGTGACTTAGCTCTTTTGGGCTAACTAGGGACTTGGGACTTGGGCTAACTTGAGACTTCAGCTGCCCTTCCCACCTGAGTTTAGCTATAAGTGTGCTCTGTACCGGCGGCCCACTTAGGCTCATGGACAGGAGTGCCTGCATCGAGTACATGTGGCGGGGTCCAGGGGTCCTGGCCCCTGGTCCTGACCTGGCGTGGACGGGCGCAGACGGGCTTGCCTTAGGCATGCCTTTGGTGCGCCTGCAGCGCGCCCTCTGCGCGCACGCACTGTGCGCTTGCTCCGGCATTCATTTTAAAGGCCCGTGGCTCCTCCCACCCACCACTCAGCCCTGCCCTGCAGCAGCTGCTAGAGCAACACTAGACCGTAACCCCGCTCAGGAAGTGCAAAGAATGGAAGTGAGGGAGCGCTAGGAGTGCAATGCGGGAAAAGTCAGTGCAAAGTGCAGCCTACCACTTGCAAATACAATTTTTAAAACAATACAACAGTATAAATAGTATAAAATTAGCAGTGTTTCACAAATTTAAAAGCGAGCAGCATTTTTCAAGTTGCCCACCATACGGTCTAGGTGAGGCCCTCTTAGACAGGTGTAGAAAAAGCAAGAGCAGCGCAGAAAGAACCAACAGAGGTACAGGAAGAGGCAGGAAGGGTACTGAAATAGGCAGCAGAGGGGCAGAAAGAAGCAAAAGAGGTACAAAAAGAGGCAAGAGAACTACAGAAAGAGGAAAAAGTTGAGCATCAAGAGAGGTGCACATAGAGGGAAGGAGGATGCAGAATGAGGCATGAGTGGTACAGAAAGAAGCAAGAGAAGTGCAGAAAGAAGCAAGGGAAGTGCTGAAAGAAGCAATAGAGGAGCAGAAAGAGGGAAGAGGGGTGCAGAAAGACGTAAGAGAGGTGCAGGAAAAAGCAACAGAGGTGCAGAAAGAGGCTAGAGAAGTGCAGAAAGACGCACCACTGGTGCAGAAACAGGCAGGGGATGTGCAGAAAGAGGGATCAGGGTACAAAAAAAGGTAAATGAGGTATAGAAAGAGGCAAGCGGGGTACAGAAAGAAGCAAGTAAGGTGCAGAAAAAGGCAACAGTGCCGCAGAAAGAGACAAGACAGGTGCAGAAACAGAAATAGAAGTGCCGAAAGAGGCAAAAGAAGTGCTGAAAAAAGCAACTAAGGGGTAGAAAGAAGCAAGAGAAGTGATAAAAGAGACAAGACAAGAGAGTTGCAGAAAGAAACAAGAGCAGTGCAGAAAAAACAAAGAAAGGGCAGAAAGAGGCAAGAGAGGGTGCACAAATTTAAAAGAGAGGTGAAGAAAGAAGCAAGTGTAACGCAGAGAAAACCAATAGACGTGCAGAAAGAGGCAAGAGGGGTGCTGAAAAAGGGCAACAGTAGTACAGAAAGAAGCAAAAGAGGTGCAGAAAGAAGCAAGAGAACTGCTGAAAGAGGAAAGAGAGGAGCAGTAAGAGGCAAGAGAGGTGCAAAAAGAAGCAACAGCGGTGCAAAAGGAGGCAACAAAACTGCAGAAAGAACCAACAGATGTGCAGAATGAGGCAAATAAGGTGCAGAAAGAAGCTAGAGGGGTGAATAATGAATCAAGAAAAGTGCAGAAAGAAGCATCAGTGCGGAAAGAGGGAAGAAAGCTGCAGAAAGTGGCAAGAGTAATGCAGAAAGAAGCAACAGAGGTTCAGAAAGAGGCAAGAGAAGTGAATTAAGAGGGAACAAGGGTACAGAAAGAGGCAAGTGAGGTACAGAAAGAGGTAGGAGGAGTGCAGAAAGACAAGAGGGGTGAGGAAAGAAGCAAGTCAGGTGCAGAAAAAAGAAACAGTGTTGAAGAAAGAAACAAGAGAAGTAAAGAAAAAAAGCAAGAGAAGTGTAGAAAGAAGCAAGTGAGGTACAGAAAGAGGGAAGAGGGTTGCAGGAATGTATAAAAGAGGTGCCAAAAGAAAGAGCAATGCAGAAATAACTAACTGAGGTACAGAAAGAGGCAAGAGGGGTACAGGAAAAAACAAGAGAGGAGTAGAAAGAAGCAAGGGAAGTACAAAAAGAAGCAACGGAGATGCAGAAAGGGAACAGGGGTGTATAATGAGGCAGGATAAGTGTAGACAGAAGCAACAGAGGTACAGGAAGAAGCAAATTAAGTGCAGAAAGATGCAACAAAGGTACAGGAATATACAGGAGAGGTATAGAAAGAGGGAACAGGGGTATAGAAAGAGGCAAGGGAATTACAGAGAAAGGTTAGAAGGGTGTAGAAAGAAGCAAGTAAGGTGCAGAAAAAGGTAAGACACATCCAGCAAGAGGCAAGAAATATGTAGAAACAGGCAAGAGAAGTACTGAAAGAAAAAACAGAGGTGTAGAAAGAAGCAATAGAAGTGATGAGACAAGAGGGTTGCAGAAAGAAGCTTGAGAGGTACAGAAAAAAGCAAAAGGAGTGCAGAAAGAGGCAAGTGAGTTGCATAAAGAGGCAAGAGAAGTATAGAAAGAGGCAAGAAAGGTGCAGAAAGAAGCAAGGAAAGTGCAGAAAGAAGCAATAGAGGTACAGTAAGAGGCAAGAGGGATGCAGAAAGAGCCAAGAGAAGTGCAGAATGAAGCAACACAGGTACAGAAAGAGGCAAGATAGGTGGTGAAAGAAGTAAGAAGTTCAGGAAAGAAGCAATATAAGTGGGGAAAGAAGAAACAGAGGTGCAGAAAGAAGCAAGAGAAGTGCGAAACAGGCAAGAGAAGTGTAGACAGAAGGAACAGAGGTGCAAAAAGAGGGGACAGGAGTGCAGAAAGAGGTAAGAGAGTTACAAAAAGAGGGAAGAAGGGTGCAGAAAGAGGCAAGAGGGTGGCAGAAAGAAGCAAATGAGGTGCAGAAAGAGGCAACAGTGGTGAAGAAAGAGGCAATACACGTGCAGAAAGAGGCAAGATAAGTGATTAAAGAGGCAAGAAAAGTGCTGAAAAAAGCAACAGAGGTTTAGAAAGAAGCAAGACAAGTGATGAATGAGACATGAAAATTGCAGAAGGAACAAGACAGGTGCATACAAAAAGCAAAAGAAGTGTAAAAAGAGGCAAGTCAAGTGCAGAAAGAGTCTAGAGAAGTTCAGAAACAGGCAAGAATGGTGCAGAAAGAAGCACAAGAAGTGCAAAAAGAAGCACCAGATGTACAAAAGGAGGCGAGAGAACTGCAGACAGAGGCAAGAGAGTTGCAGAAACAGTCAAGTGAGATGAAGAAAGGAGAAAGGAGCAAGAGAGATGCGGTAAAAAGGAAGGTGAAGGGCACAAAGAACGAACGGAGGCGCAAAAAGAGACAAGAGGGGTACAGAAATAGACAAGACAACTACAGAAAGAGGCAAATGAGCTGCAGAAACAGGCAAAAGAGGTGCAGAAAGAAAGATTAGGGATACAGACAGAGGCAAGAGAGGTACAGAAATTTACAAGAGAGGTGCAGACAGAAGCAAGAGCAGTGCATAACATCCCAACAGTGGTGGGGAAAGAAGAAAGAGCGGTGAGGAAAGAGGCAATAAATGTGCAGAAAAAAGCAAAACTGAAACAGAAAGAGGCAAGAGAAATGTAGAAAGAGGAAAGAGAGGTTTAGAAAGAGGCAAGAGGTGTGCATAAAGAAGCAAGAGAGGTGCCAAAAGAAGCAAGAGAAGTGCTGAAAGAAGCAACAGAGGTGCAGAAAAAGGGAACAGGGTTGCTGAAAGAGGCATGAACAGTGTAGACAGAAGCAACAGAGGTGTAGGAAGAGGCAAGAGAAGTGCAGAAAGAGGCCACAAAGGAACAGAAACATGCAGGAGAGGTGCTGAAAGAGGGAACAGGTGCGCTGAAAGAGGCACAAGAATTACAAAAAGATGGAAGAAGGGTGCAGAAAGAAGCAAGTGAGGTGCAGAAAGAGGAAAGACACGAGTAGAAAGATGCAAGAGAAGTACAGTAAGAACCAACAGAGGTGCAGAAAGAACCAAGAGGGGTACAGAAAGAGGCAAGTGAAGTGCAGAAAGAAGCAACAGAGGTACAGAAGGAGGCAAGACAACTACAGAAAGTTGCAAAAGAGTTTCAGAAACAGGCACAAGAGGTGCAGAAAGAGAGATCAGGGATGAAGACAGAGGCAAGAGAGGTGCAGAAAGATGGCAGAGATGTGCAGGAAGAGGCAAGAGAAGTGCAGAAAGAGGCAAAAAAGGTATAGAAACATGCAGGAGATGTGCAGTAAGAGGGAACAAGGGTGCAGAAAGATGCAAGGGAGTTACAGAAAGATAGAAGATGGGTGCTGAAAGAAGCAAGTAAGGTGCAGAAAGAGTTAGGACACATGTAGAGAGAAGCAAGGAAAGTGCTGAAATAAGCAATAGAGGTGTAGAAAAAAGCAAGAGAAATGTTGAAAGAGACAAGAGAGTTGCAGAAAGAAACAAGAGTGGTGCAGAAAGAGGCAAGAGCGGTGGGGAAAGAAGCAGGAGAAGTTCAGAAAGAAGCAATAGAAGTGTATAAAGAAGCAACGGAGGTGCAGGAAGAGGCGAGATGGGTGCAGGAAGAGGTAATGGAAGTGCAGAAAGAAGCAACAGAGGTACAGAAAGAGGCAAGAGAAGAGTACACAGAAGCAACAGAGGTGCAGAAAGAGGGAACATCATTGCAGAAAGAGGCAAGAGAGTTACAGAAAGAGGGAAGAAGGGTGCAGAAAGAGGCAAGAGGGGTGCAGTGAAAAACAAAGTAGGTGCAAAAAGAGGCAACAGTGGTGCAGAAAGAGGAAAGACACATGCTGAAAGAGGCAAGAGAAGTGCAGAAAGAGGCAACAGGAGTGCTGCTAAAAGCTACGGAGGTATGGAAAGATGCAAGAGAAGTGATAAAAGAGAAAAGAGAGTTGCAGAAAGAAACAAGAGAGGTGCAGGAAAAAGCAGGAGGAGTGCAGAAAGAGTCAAGAGGGGTGCAGAAAGAGACAAGTGAGGTACAGAAACTGGCAATTGTAGTGCAGAAAGAGGCAAGAATGTTTAAGAAACTGGTAAGAGATGTGCAGAAAGATGAAAGAGGCAAGAGGGGTGCAGAAGGAAGCAAGAGAGATGAAGAAAAAAAAGAATTGCAGAAAGAACCAATGGAGGTGCAGAAAGAGGAAAGAGGTGTGCAGGATGAGTCAAGAAAAGTACAGAAAGAAGCAACAGAGGTGCTGAAAAGGGCAGGAGAACTGCACAAAGAGGCAGGTGAGTTGCAGAAAGAAGTAATAGAGGTACAGAAAGAAGCAAGAGAACTGCAGAAAGAAGCAATAAATGTGCAGAAAGAGGGAAGATGGGTGCAGAAAGAGGTAAGAGGTGTGCAGAAAAAAGCCAGAGGTGCAGAAAGAAGCAAGAGAAGTGCTGAAAGAAGCAAAAGAGGTGCATAAAGAAGGAACAGGGGTGCGGAAAGAGGCAAGGGAAGTGTAGACACAAGCAACAGAGGTGCAGGAAGAGGCAAGAGAAGTACAAGAGGTAACAATGATGCAGAAACATACAGGAGAGCTGCAGGAAGAGAGAACAGAGGTGCAGAAAGAGGCAAGAGAGTTACATAAAGGGGGAAGAAAGGTGCAGAAATAAGCAAGTGAGGTACAGAAAGAGGTAAGGCATGTGTAGAAAGAAGCAAGAGAAATACAGAAAGAGACAAGAGAAGTGCTGAAAGAAGCAACAGAGGTGTATAAAGAAGCAAGATAACTGATGAACGAAACAAGAAAGTTGCAGAAAAAAACAAGAGAGGTGCAGAAAAAAGCAAGAGGAGTTTAGAACGAGGCAAGTGAGGTGCATAAAGAGGCAAGAGAAGTGTAGAAAGATGCAAGAAAGGTGTAGAAAGAAGTAAAAGAAGCACAGAAAGAAGCAACAAAGGTACAGAAAAAGCCGGTAAAAGTGCAGAAAGAGGCAAGAGTAGTGTAGACAGAAACAACAGCAGTGCAGAAAGAGGGAACAGGAGTGCAGAAAGAGGCAACAGAGATACAGAAAGTGGGAAGAACGGTACGGAAAGAGGCAAGAGGGGTACAGAAAGAAAAAAGTGAGGTGCAGAAAGAGGCAATAGTGGTGCAGAATGAGGCAAGACACATTCAGAAAGAGGTAAGAGAAGTGCAGTAAGAGGCAAGAAGAGTGCTGAAAGAATCAACTGAGGTATAGAAAGAAGCAAGCGAAGTGATGAAAGAGATAAGAGAGTTGCAGAGAGAAACAAGAGAGGTGGAGAAGAAATCAAGAGGAGTGCAGAAAGAGGCAAGTGTGGTGTTTAAAGAGAGAAGAGAAATGTAGAAAGAGGCAAGCAAGGTGCAGAAAGAGACAAGGGAGGTGCAGAACCAGGCAATAGTGGTCGAGTAAGATATAAGAGAATTGCAGAAAGAAGCACGAGAGGTGCAGAAGGAGGCAAGAGAAGTGCAGAAACAGGAGAGAGAGTTGCAGAAACTGGTAAAAGAGGTGCAGAAAGATAAAAAAAGGAGAAAAGTAGCAATAAAAGTACAGAAAGAAGCATCAGAGGTGCACAAAGAGGCGAGATGGGTGCAGAAAGAGGCAATGGAAGTGCAGAAAGAAGCAACAGAGGTACAGACAGAGGTAAGAGACAATTCACGGTTTGCAGAGAGCCTCCCACCATGCTGCATTATTGGTAACTTTTGAGCAGTTTGAGCTAGAAACAAGTTTTTTTGTTCAAATCTGCAGATTATGCAGAGGATGATGGATTATGTGGCAAATGCTGAAAAGGTATAATTATGCAAAAATTGGTGCAGCTGAACAGTCACACAATTCCAGTGGCCCTACTCATACCTCCGACTAGATCCAGAAGTGCTCCTCAGTGGTTCCTTCTTTTTTGTCTGATTGAGTTTATAGTTTAGTTTCAATGGAAATGAGGAAGACTAACCCTGAGGTTACCACTCCACAACACAGGCTACCATACCATATACTTACTCTCCATAACACATAATCCCACTCTACATAATTCCAGTACACTGAATACGACAGACTTTCAATCTACATATTTTTACTGCCGCACATCCCACAAACATTTCCCTACATACAACGTACATCAACTTTACTCCTAAAAAATTTTAGAAGGAAAACCATTTACATTTACAATGCCAATAGTCCTGACTCTCAGGGCACAAGAGGACCTCATTGCCCCAGCAACAGTGCAACAAGAGGCGCGTTTGCAGAGTGATGTAAAAAGAGGCGTGGTCTCGGACCTCCTATCAGCAATCCCTCTATGTGGGGCTTATTGGCGGTACCTGCGGGACAAGTTGGCCACTAAGGACCCTTAGGGTTCAAGGGGACTTAACCCCTAACCCAGAATGTGCCAGGAGGTATTTTTGCAGAGTGGTACAGGGAGGGGACGGGGCCTCCAGTGAGATGCCGTCTTCTCTTTTTTGCTTTATTTTTGGAATAGGGACTGCGTGGCCTTAATATTTTTTGGTCTCTGGTGACCCCATCCACAGGGCCTGAGCTGTTGTTTTTAAACAGGGCTGATCTCAAGGATTTAAAGGAGGGGGGTGACCATTTTTGGCCCAGGGGACCCCAACCTCTGGGCTTTGACTCTTGTTTAAAAATATTTTCTTATGCGGCCCCCCTTCCCCGGGCCTCTTTTGGCCTGTGGACCCCATCTCCTGGGGCCTGGCCTCATGTTTGAAACCACGGGGAGAGCCCCAATCCCCCCACGGTCCCTGCTGGCTCTCTGCCCCGCGTAGCCTGCATTGCTTTTTTTTTTACAAAGAGAGCTTCAATCATGTAGCACCCTTTACCCAGAAGCAAATCTGCTTCACTTCATGGCTTACAAGAGCTGTCTTCCTGCTCTTACTTCCATGTAGCAGAGCAGAAGTTTGCTATGGCAAGGCGGAAGCAGTACTCCCACCCTGCGATAGAAAACTACAATGTCCCAGGGTAGGTCCCCAGAGATGCCCAGGGCCATGGAGAGCTCATTGCGGGGGGCCACATGGCCGCACTCCCAAATTGTTTAATGCTCAGGAGAGGTTGTCATCCCCACGGCCAGGGGTCAATAACAGACCCCCAGGTTTGAGTAAAGTGTGCCCAGGTAGGTAGTGGTCCCTAGGGCAGAGTGGGGGTCTCGAGCCACCCCACACTTAGGTTCTAAAACTAGCCCTGGGGAGGTGGTGATCCCGGGGGCTTCAGGGGGCCGCGTAGCTTCCTGCATTTAAGGAAGTGGTCATCCCTGAGGCAGTGTGAGGGTGGCTCCTGCAATTTCTATTTCTCTTAAAAAGCTTCAGGGAGGTGGCAGTCCTCTGTGTTTTGCTGAGCCTGCGAGGACCCTCTCAAAATAAATTAAAGCCTCAGGGAGGTGGCGGCCCCCGTGGCTGTGGGGGGTAGAGAGCCCTGCACATTATTAACAAAGCCCAGAGGAGATGGTGGTCCCCGGTGAAGCGGGGGCCCCACTACATAATTATGCTGTGGCACTCGGATCTGGAAAACCCAGAGGCCTAAAAAACGGAAGCGTGGGAGCCTGCACTTTGTTTTTCTAAATATGTCCTGCCGGATTCACGGACCCTACACAAATCCAGTCAAAAATTAAAACAATAATGCTTTTTCCGGCCCTGGGGGTTTGTGTGCGACCCCGGGGCGGGTCTAGGGGGTCAAAGGGTCTCTACCCTGCTTCTTTTACTTATTTTTATTTTTTCACCTTTTTTCTTGTGACTTGGTTCAACCGAGTTACAGGATGGTTGCCAATACTTGCTTTGAAGTGTTGGAAGCCAATCAGAATCAATCACATGCTCCAGAAGGTTTGCAGATCCACTGCGGTCACCAGATAATATTATTTCTTCAAATAGGAATTTCTCAGGAACTACTGAACGGATTACACAATTTAAAGCACAGAGTGCACCCAGGACCAAGAGCTACCTCCCCGTCAAATCTGATGTAATTCTGCTCATATGTTTGGGCTGTAGCTGTGACAAAAGTTTCCTATGGAAATGAACACAGAGAAAACGAGTTTTGGGAACCCCCTTTTTTTCTCAGCCCCCACTTAAAAATCACCCTGAAACTTTCAAGACAGGAGCTTACCTGAGCAGGGCATTAGTTTTAAAAATGTCGCAAAGATTCGTCAAATGGCACCAAAAACGCTTTTTAAATAGAAACAAGGTCCTAACTATAACGACCTACTGTCGTCTCCTGCGACCAGCTGCAGTCCATGCATGTAACAGTGCTGGAGAGGTGGGCCCAGGTAAGGGGGGATTTTGAGGGACTATCCAGAAGACTAATGAAATATTTATTTAATTTTTCCTCAGTATCATCCCTCGAAATCACCCCTTACCTGGCCCCACCATCCCACCACTAACTTGCACGGACCGCAGCTGCTTGGGACCCATTTGGAAATTGCAAACAATGTCTCAGACACTGTTGTGCATTCAATTTAGTGAGCCGTACATTGAAAATCACAAAAAATTGCAATTTGTGACCCGACAAATGGAATGGTAGTACCTCTGGCCCTAAGTGCCTATGCCTAGTCCACTCATGCTTTTCCATTAAGTACGTTTCCGTCAAAGCCAATCACTTACAGCACTGTTCTACCACTCTTCTCTTGCAATTCAAGTCAACTTATGTTGTATTGTCCCTAAACAGGGCCATCTGTGGTGGGCAGTGTTCTTTGAAATGTCTAGAACCTAAGCTATGGAACACCTTAACTTTAAACTTAGATGGACACTGAGTTATTTTAGGTGGGCTTTAAAGACAACCTTTTGTCATTGCTTGCAGCCTTTTTAGTTTATTTTTGTTGTTCATATTGTTGAATCGTTTAAGAATCAATGTTTTGGAATTGCATGGCACCATGAAGCCCGAATAATAAAATCAAATTTATTTTACAGGTTAATTGCACCCTGGATGCTGTGTTTTTTTAGGTAGTCCTGGTCCAGATTAACATATTCAAAGATATACTACAGACTTCTATAAATACCATTATGTGAATGGGAAAAGAGCCGCAGTGGCCCCCAGAAGGGACAAATAGGAGAAACAATGCTGAAAGGCTAGACCTGTATGAACGAGGCATTCATTGTTAGCACTGTATGAGATATCATATAGCTGCCTACAAAGACACCCACTAATGCATGCAAGAGCCTGAAGAAAAGCATGAGGCACTATAGGCATCACAAGGGGTATTTTATCTGTTCCATTTACAATAATGCCTATTCAAAATTATCCTCCAAAGAAAAGATTCAGTGACGTGACAGTGGCATTAGAAACTGCAGCTCTAAAGGCCGAGTTAGAACAATTTATAATTTCATACTCAGGGAATAAAATTGCAAATTTTAAATTTATAAAAATGTATGAAAACTCTTGTCAGGATGAGGGGGAGTAATCTGGAAATGCACAAAGAAAGGGCAAGAGATATAGTAGGGCAATACTAATGAACTGATGGAGGACAGGGTAGAAACACATTCCTTGGAGAAGCAGTTCCTACTTTAGCAGAGAGATACATTTTTAGGATACTACATGTCTGATACTCAGTACAGGAAAAAATGGTGCCAGTAGTGGTCTACAAATATCAATTGGGAGGGGACCTCTTCTGTATGGTGCACATGTTCATGTGGTTCTTCTGGAAAGATGTCTTGGCAGCAACAAAGGGCTTTCTAGGTCACCTGATTACAGCTGAACCAAAATTAATAATATTGGGTATTCGATGGGATGGCCCTGCATATGTCATAATCCTGGTACCTACTGAGATCTAGAGGTCCTGGAAGAAGACATGTTCTGTATAAGAGTCTAAAATGCCCACAGCCTTGTGAGGGTTAACAAACATGTACTTTAAAAATGAGAATTAAGGTTTTAGGTGTGGCTTTTAAGAACTACTCATAACTTAAATGGACCGTAACAACAAGTCACTCACATGTCTGCCAAAGATTGAACTGAAGCAAAAATATATGTGAAGGGGGTGGGTTCTTAGAAAGGGCATTACAGAATGCCTTTGGCACACCTGGTCGGAAGACCCCATTAGGACTGAGGTATGAGACGTGTAGTGTGGTGTGAGGTAGGTTTGAATAGACATAGATGTACTGAAATCCTTTTGATACATTGTTTTAAGTGACTAGAAATACATTCTCAGTGCCATTCAGAATATCTTTACTTGTGTATTTTTAAGCAATTGTTTTTTTAACACACTGTGGGAGCATTCCTGATACCCATCTTTCTATTCTATGTTTGCTTTTTCTGCTTGTTTTTCTGCCCTCTGTTTGCCCCACCCTGCACTGGTTTGCCTTTTATGCTTGTTTCCTGCACTCTATTTTGCCCTTTTCTGCTTGTTTCTTCTTTTCTTCAGCTGTTTCCCATGCAGTAACCCGCCCTCTTCCAGGACCTGCTTAACTAATTGAGCAGGTCCTTAAGCCAGCTCTGCCTGCAACAGTTCTCCTGTCCAGTTTGCCCTTCAGTCTACTACCCTCAGCTGCCAATTTACTTTCTGCCCTCTGTTGTGCATCCTGAGCTTATTTTTCTACCCTCTGTGTTGCTTTTTCTCTTCCAGTGTTCTGCCCTCATTTTTGCCTTTCTGGCCTCTGTTTGCCCTCTTTTGCGTTGCCTTTTCTGCTTTTTCTCTGACATTGTTTTACCTTTTTCAGCTTGTTTCTTCCTCCCTCCCTCTATTTCTAACCCAGTGGCCCCCCTGCCCCATGACCTGATTAATAATGGGCTCAGCGCTCTCTTATTGAGCAGGTCCTCTTGCCAGCTTCGCTATGACAGTTCTCCAGTCCAGGTTGCCCTTCAGTCTGCTACCCTCTGCTGCCTGTCTACCTGCTGTTGTGCCTCCTCTGCTTGTGTTTCTGCCCACTGTTTTCTCTTTACTGCTCATTTTCCTGCTCCCTGTTTTGCCCTCTTCTACTCATGTTTCTGCCCTTTTGCCTTTTCTGCTTGTTTTTCTACCCTATTGCCTTTGTGGCTTGATTTTCTACCGTCTGTTTTGCATTGTCTGCTAAGTTTTCTGCCCTCTGTTTTGCTTGCTTTTCTGCCATCTGGTGTAAGTTTTCGGCCTGGCTTTCTGCTTACTTTTCCACTCTCTCCTGCTCTTTTCTGCCTTTACAGCTCATTTTATTGCTCTGTGTTTTGCCTTTTCTGCGCATCTTTCTGCCCTCTGTTTTGTCCTCTTCTGCTCTGCTTGGCCTTTTCTGCTTGGCTTTCTGCCCTGTGTTTTTTTATTTTCTGAATGACATTCTGCCCTGTGTTTAGCCTTTTCTGCTTATTTTTCTGCCCTGTGTTTTGCCTTTCCGGCCTGCTTGTTTTTCTGCCCTCTGTTTTTCCTTACTGATCACTCATTATTGTGCCCTCTGTTTTGCCTTTTCTGCTCACTCAATTTTCTAACCTCTGTTTTGCTTTTTTCTACTTGTTTCTTCTCTCTTCCTGACATTTTACTCAAGACCTGTTGCAGGGGAAGCTAGCACAACAAAGACCTCACTAGCCAGCATCCAGATTCCCACAGGGGTGACAGCGCCACTCTCTATAAATGCTGATTGATTGATTTGATTAATTCATTAAACACATGAGGTGCAATATCTCTTGCCTCCATCACCCATTCACTGACACCGCACAACACACACTCAGCTGCATGTAATTTCAGTTATCCCTTCAGAACACTACAATGACATACACTTGCAGAACCACCTACTGCCCCAGTCACTCACGCCACTCTCTAGCCTTCAGGCACCTATAACACTACTAACTTTCAGCACCAACCAGCTGCACTATGACAAAAATCCATAATAACTTATCCACACAACTACGTCTTGTCTCACCAACTAACTTCACTACTCAAAACCTTACTGTGGCGTGTGTATCCCCTGACCGACCATTCACAATACCACCGAGACCCAGCCTCTCAATCTTTCTTTCACATCTCAGAGCTAAACGTTCCACCACTCAAACATGAGACATTTGCAACACTCATTCACATCATTTGCAGTCCATACCACTCATTGCTTACCAACTTCTTCTTCAATAGGACTCACAATTTATCACCAGCAATTGCTCTGTTTGCTTACAGTCATTTAGCAATACTGGTCCACTCACACCCCCATCAGTATTATACATCAGAGTTGGGTGCAATAGTCCTTGTAAATTTCATTAACCACACACTCACACTGCACCCACACAAGCAATGCATTAATTTTCCTAACACAACCTAGTTGCACTCATCACTTACAGCACTCCTCAGAACATCAATGACCACCAAAAATGCTTTCCTTCGCCCAAATCTATTATATAACAAGTCCCAGCCTGTTGCACCCATGCTCTCATTCATGTACATATATCACATTTTCATGTATAAGACCTCCCGACCCTACATAGTAAGATAAGCCACTCGAAATGCCTCTGAACCACACAAAACACTTATTTCTTCACACAAAAAATAATGGCCACTCGCATCTTTTGATCAAACCGCACTCCATCAGCATACTTATACAGCTCACAACCACGACTCACCCAACACTGCCATTATCCAGAGTCTGTTATAGCAGCCCTCCTTCACATCAGCACTGAATTGCACTACCCACTTGTTCTCTGAAAGGATTACTCAGTCACTCAACAACAACATACTTCCTGATCAGACTCATAGTTGCACAATAACTCAATACCAGTTCTGCACCTTGGGTACTAACCTCTATACTTACAGTTATTGTTTTACATCTGCTATCAGCAAAATCACTGGATTGGAATGACAGTGATCAAAATGAAAAAATAAGAGTGCAGCAGAATTAAAAGAAGTGCAATAATATTATTAGCGCTCTATGCTCAATGAAATATCTTAACTCACCAGTGTTATTTAATTGCAGTTGTATGTTGCAATCATGGAAACCTCATAAAGGAGTAATAGAGGAAATATCTTGGAGTAAAAAGATTATATCCTAAAGTCCTTACAGTTTGGGCTGGGTATGTGTTCTGTGGAAAGCTAAAATATATTCCGAGTCAGGTATCCCTTTTAGCGTTCATTCTTCTGTTTTCTGTGGAGTTAAAATGGCGAGAGGTTTTCTTGTGTTCAAACAAGGAATTTGCTCTGCTTGGTAGACTACCTGAAGCAATTTTTCATTTGTTTATGTAGCAGCAGTCTGCTCTGCCAACAAAGTAATAAAAACAGATTTCTTAATTTCCTGTATATGTCAGTTTTACACATTACTAGTCAAGATCATCATAGAATAGACATCCACATATTGAAATCCCCATGTAGTAATACAGCCTGAACGGATTCTAGGCTAATGAATCCCATCATGAAGTCATCATCAACTAGTGCAGCCCTATTCTAAAGATATTTTGGGATTATCCTTGAGTAATCAGCCTCATTCTGAGGTTGTCTCAAGATCATTGTGTTGTAATACAACCCCATCCTGAAACACTTAGAAAATCATCTGGGAGTAATCCAGCTTACTCCTGAAATAATTCTGGGGCCATTCTGTAGTAGTAATAAATGATCAAATGTTTTTCCCTGAAGTAATCAGGAACCTATACTGGAGTAGTTTCTCTGATGACTGTAGAGTCATCTCGTTTTAATATATTACCCTACAGGCATACTTCAGGATGGTTTGGGATGACTTCCCAAGAAAATGGTAGGAATAGCTGAGCTGAATTCATCGGATGACTTCAGAATGACTCCAAGATGATCTTTCTTTTTGACTTGCTTGTGCAATGTGCCAGTAAGCACTGGAAATTGATTTTTCTCATCTCTGGGTTAAACTGATGACTCAGATAGCAACTGCTGCATTCTCAGGCCACTTATCTCACAAGAAGTGAACATCTCCCCACAAAAGCAGAGGGGGCAGGTGCTCTTTCATTACCACCAAACCCACCAAAATGTAGAGTTGTGTGCACAATGTCTAATGAAAACACTTGTTTGGCCCTTCAGTCAATTGACCCATGAAAACACTCCAACCTCCCCCCTATGTTGATTCACTCCGGGTCAATGTAGGTGCTATAGGTGCTTCCATATGTGATCGCCCACCCACAGAAAGGTTGTTCCTTCAGGTTCTGCTGGAACACTTACCTATCCCAATCAGAAGAGCACATACCAGGAAGGCACCAAAAAAAACCTTCATCCCTTCAATGTGACGGAGCTGCTCACAGGGAAGTTGGTCTGGTGTTGGTTCTGTGCGTAGTGGACTTATATGCAAGGTATAGTGAGCGGTCAAACAGTCAACACTGACAGAGGCATGAACTGTACCTTCCTTCCTTCAACACAGCAGGAATGCAAGGGCAGCAGGTATGTCAGCTGGTGATAAACTGTCTGTAGCGAGGGGCGTGGCTCAGCTAAGTGGTTCGTTTTAAACAAAGGGAAGAATTTATTACATCAAATATACAAAACTGGCAACTGCAACCACTGAAGGAATACTGAACAAAGATGATGAGCTGTAGTTGCTTTGTTTAGCTCTGCATGGATAGACAAGCAATGACAGGACAGCAGTTCCCTCTTGGATTGATTATAACAGAGTCTGATTTTCTACGTTTTCACTTATGCTTTCAATTCTGAATTTGCTAAGAGAGTAGCAGACCCCTGACCTTGAGAGGACATCTATGACCCTGGTGGTGGCTCCTTGCAGTCCATGTACAGAGTTGATGGTAGAACATGAAAATACCGATTGCAAAAACATCTCAGAAAGAGACAAATAGTGTCTAAAAATAAGATTGTTGCTCTTTCTTGAATGGACAGGATCAGTTTCAAAGCAAATCTATTTTAGATTTGGAAAACCAGGATAAGTTTAGTCATTTTGTTGCTTTCTGTTGGACTTGCAGAATTGCTAATCAAAGGCTAAAGGTGCTCTTTATGCTTGTACGATTCGTTGAGTCTCTCCAGCAGGTAAGTTGGCTGCCTATGGTAACGGCCCTATATTTGAACCAGAGAGTCTTGAATGAGGTCATCTAGCATTAAGAACCACTGATGTTCTCATAGGTTTTGTGGTCTGTGAAGCAGATGTCTTGTACAATTGGTTTGTTTAGGAGCTTAGCGACCATTACTTGTGTGCAGTGTTCATAGGGTTTCATGGTGATCTGTGGCAATGTCTCAGAACTTCAATAGGGAAAGGACATGGCAGCAATTAGCTATTCAACCAGCGCAAGTGAGACTCATTTGGAAGGGATCATTTGCAACAGGTTGACAGTGTGCTCCTTGAAGGACATGTCTGACGACACTAAGGCCATGGTTACATGAAAGCAGGAAACAAGCTGATGTTTGTGCGTGCAGACTGGGAACCCAAAGCAGCCCTGGCATATTTTTGGCAGAGCAGCTGCCATGTGGTGCATAGCGAGCAAACGCAGCAAGGGAGCCTGACCACTACGTGGAGGTTTCAGTGTATTCTCCCCTCCATAAAAACTTGGGGCAAAATGACAAAAATGGTGCATTCTACAGCACGTTTCATCATATATTCAATTGTATTATTTTTTTAAAGCATAGTAAATAATGTCCTTACAGTACTCCAGGGTACAGCAATCTTTATTGGGGCTTTTCACTGATTCACTCACTATCATCCTCCAACAGTCTGTCTTATCTCGCCATAGCCTCTCTCTCACATGTATTTAATTTGTTTTACAGCTCCTCTCATGTCAGTGTGGATGTTGGAGAATTTTACATCACACACATACAGATGAAATTAATGTTAAGTATCTACATCAGTTTTAGAAAATGTTACATAAGACAAAGGGGACTACAAGGTGTAGGATTCACATGATGACTGATGTAGCAGAACAAATTCATTTTATATATAGGTGTTTCGTTATAATCACACATGTAGAGCGCACCGGCATATATCCTTTGTTGTGTCAACATAAAGTGTTAGGATCTTCAAATGTAATAAAGAAAAACAAAATTTATTTAGGACATTAAATAGTAAACATGTGGAGTTAATGTAGAAAGAAAATGTAACTAGCAGATAACATTAACATGAAAGAACTTGTGTTGTGCAACTAAATCATTCATCGTTAAATGTGTTTATGAATGTGTAATTTTCTATGAAGGTCGGAATATAACTAAACATGCACTATTTCCTATGCAATTTTTTTTATTGTATTAGCTTTATTAAATATACACAAATCTCAGCATATACAGTGTTTGGTTAGATATATGTTCATCACAACTGAAATACATAAGTATGCATTTACAGCAGTGTCCTAAAACATGAATGGTAACAGTCATTAACAAAACATTCTTTAACAGAAATACATGTCATGGGCCATCAAAGCATATTTTGCTGGTTTGAGTGGAGGGCTGTAAGTGAAGAATGGAATGTACTCTAAAGATGAAGTTCAGTATTTGTGGAAGCATGTGGGCCTGTCTCGTGTGGGGGTGACTGTGCCGTATGGAGGGCCTCCATTGGGTGCTCGAGTAGATACGTCTTGAGGGGGCCCAGATAGCCTTAGGACGGGAAGTCAGAGGGAGTAGTTCGGTATATGTGAGTGACTGTTCCTGCCAAAACATCATGTCCTTAATCCACTCCTTAAAATGTGGCGCTCTGCCCCGTCCCCAGCGACATGCTATTCTTCTTTTGGCTATTAAAAGAGCAAGTGATACAAATCAACGGGATGCAATGCTTATCTCCTCCATGTAGCCTTACAATGCTAGTAGTGGAGAAGCGTGTAGCTGTAATGATGTCATCTGTTCCAATGCGTGGAAGTCCTGTTGCCAATATGTCTGTATCGCACCACATTCCCAAGCGAGATGCAGAAAGTCAAGACCATCTGCGCCGCACCTATCACATTCATCGATATCACGCAGTTATCATCAGTTTATCAGATATTTCTTGTGCTATATTAGCGTCTCACTTGTCGCTAGCCGGGCAAAGATCCAAAACCGGTATGCTGTATAAGCTATGGTATATTGTCGCTATCACGTGCGATGCATCATCACTGCACAGCAATGAATGCAATTGGGGGAGGTCTTGTGGCTCTTGTGGATACATAGGAGTGTGCTCGTTTATGCCTTTGTGGAGTCTAACATGAAATAAGTCCATGGGGGTGGGGGTCGCACAGACAAAGATCTGTTGTATGTTGAGGAATCTGCCATTGAGATAAGACCATGCCAGCAGGTAATGTGAAACTTTGCTTTAGTTCTGTGAAACACTCCTTCCTGTAGTAACGGCATCTCAGGATGGTAGACCAGAGGAAGGAGGGGGGAATACAACATGGAAGTGCGTGTACCTTTTTAGCAATGCGTTGCCATGCTCGAACCGTACATGTGATTGGTGTAGGGGTGGGGTCTCGAGGCATGGATAGGCTTAATAGAGCCCCTTCCAGAGGGACATGGTCTGCTAACCAATGTTCTGTAGCTACTTGGGGAATGTATTTGGGAGGATGAAACCAATAACATACGTAATGTGCCTGTGCGCAAAGATAGTAGAGGTCTAGATCAGGGATATCAAACCAATCCCGGGAGTAAGGTCTGACAAGTTTGTCCCATTGAAGTCGGGGACATTTGCTTCCCCATGTCAGACGTATCAGTTCTGTGCATAGCGCTGAGAAGAAATGCCTTCCCGGGTCATATGGAATATTTAAAAATAGGTAAAGGAGTTTTGGGAGAATGATCATTTTAATGAGTGAGGTAGCGCTATCCATCTTTTGAGGCTACTGGTTATGCTGTCCAGCGCCCTGCCGTAATTCAAGAGCATTAGCTCCTCACATCAGCAGTGACATAAACCCCCAATTATTTAACCTTTGCTGTACACCATTCAATTGGGAAGTCGGGCGCAAACTCTGTCACCAAGAGCATGAGTGGGAAAATCTGAGATTTTGTCCAGTTAATGTGTATTCCAGAGCCCCACCCAAACCGCACAAAATCTTGCAAGAGTGGATTAAGGTCTTGTTGATGGTCTCTAACATTCAGGGTGACGTCATCTGCATATAAAGAAATTAGAATAGGAAGCAGTTGACACCTCAGTGCCTTATCGTAATGCTGCTGTCTAATTCTAGCAGAGAGAGCTTCGATCCCTAGTGCAAAAAGTAGAGGGGACAGGGGACAGCCTTGATGGGTGCCTCTCGTGATCAAGAAGGGAGTGGAGATATGCCCATTAATCAGAACTCTGGCCACTGAGGAAGTATATAAAAGTCTTACCCAAGATAGAAAACCCTTGGGCAATGGTGAAGAGATAGTCCGACTCAACATCATCAAAGGCCTTCGTGGCGTCCAGAAAGACCACCACTAGGGCCAGCTGCGGGTCAACATTTCGCAAAATGGAGAAGAGAGTGCAAAGATTGTGCAAAGTTGCCTTCCCAGGAATGAAGCTTGCCTGATCCGGTAATACCAACTTCTCCATCAGCAGGCTGAGTCTGTTTGTCAGTTCTTTGGCAAGGATGTTCAAGTCATTATTGATCAATGAAAGAGGATGGCAGGAATCACATAAATCAGCGGGCTTGCCGGGTTTCAGAAGTGATGTAATAAGGGCTGCCTGAGAGACTCTGGAAGGAGCTAGGGCTCCTGCGCCTCTTCATAGACCTCTTTCATTATGGGGTCAACTGGTCAGTGTTGGACTTGGGCCTTGTGGCAGGTTCACCCCTGAACTTTTTGCCTTGAAGTGTAGTGATTTCTGCTCTTTGCGCACTTTGACACTGTGGCGCAGTGTAAAGTGCGTGCGCTCCTTGAGTGCATGTGGTGAGATAGGCCTGCCCTCCCATAGGAATGCATGGGGAATGTATGTGTCCCTGGTAGTTCCTGATGCGTGGGGAGTGCAGGCCCGAGTTTGGTATGTGTGAACTCGTGAGAATGAATGCTGCGAGATGGTGTATGCGGCATGTATGTGTCTAGTGGGGAAGTGCTATTCCTAGACATGGCTGTACATGTGCTGTGAGGGTGCTGGCGTGTGATTGGCTGGAGCTGGCTGGCATGCCAGGCTCCAGGAAGTCTGGATGGGTCTGCCCGGTGGTGAGTGTGAGATTAGCATGAGTGATGTGTGGGAGGAGTGTACCTGTGTCCTGGATGGGCTGGGTTTTCCCCACACAATGCTGGCTCCGCCCCCCTGTGGTGTGTCTGATGACCCTAGCCCTGCCAGTGAATAGAGAGGGTGGTTGAGCCATCAACAGTACTCCCAGACCAGCTGCGACTGGTTCTTCCCCCACCCTGCACCTTTAGACAAAGGGTTGCTCTGTATAAAAAGAGGCTGTAACCTCTTGTAAAATGTTCTTGTTCCCAACTTGAATCTTGCCAGGGGCGTGCTGCTGCTTGGGCTCAGGGGAAGGCTTGCCTCCCTGAGCCCTGCCCAGCCCCTGGACTGCTGAGATGCTGACTTACTGAAGGACTTTGTTGCTCTTCTTGTTCTTAGCGCTTGGGAGCGCTTCATCTCTGCCCTGGCGCTTGAGAGCGCTTTACTTTCCACTTATAGCGCTGGGAGCGCTGTATTCATGCTCACAGCGCTTGGGAGCGCTGTTTATTCGAGCCGGTGCCCACCCGGCATTTGCCCCGTTCTGAGAAGAGCCCCTGGGCCCCAGCGAGTGCCTACCTTGCTTTATTGCTTATTATTTAATCTCTCGAGGGAGGCCACCCCTCTTCAATGCCCCCGAGATTCACCGCCGCGGCCCGAGCGCCGCAAAACAGGAAGCCAGGCACTACGGTGCCTGACTCGGGGTGGGACTTCCGGTTTTGCGGGGAAGTCCCGCCCGCCGCTGCACGGTGATTGGCTGCCTGCTCCGCCGGCAGAGAAAGATGGCCGCCTGCTGCCCGGGCTCCCGTGAGCTGTTGGGAGCACCGGTGGGCAAGAAGAAAGCTGGCCGAATCCCTGCGGCCCGGGGCTCCCAGGAGTGAGGGAGAGCCCCGGGGCCGCCAGCAACCAGAGCCGGTGTTGCGGGGCTCCCATGTAGAGGAGGGAGCCCCGGAGATAGAGAGCCAAGCAATCCGTCCCGGGAAGAGGAGCAGAAGAGCGGCGTCCCCAGAGACAGCAGCCCGGTGAGTGTCACGGGCTGGGGGGAGCGTGCCTAAGAGAGGCACAGTGGTATCTTGAGTCCCCTGAGCGGGACTGCCATGTCCAAGGGCCTTTTCTGTCCGAGTCCCCAGGGGGAACTCCAACGACGGACGCATCTTCGTTGAGCCTACGAGGCTCTTGGGGGCATTTATCTCTCGAGCCCAGAGAGGCTCAACCCGCCTATAGTGATTTACGAGCCTGCGAGGCTCGTGAGGGCATTTGTTTGTGTGTCGAGTCCCCCGTGAGGGACTCCAACGAGGCGGCAGTCTGAGGATTGGAGCCCCGAGGCTCCTAGTGACATATTTGATGAGCCCTGCGAGGCTCCCCGCCGACAATTGTTTCGAGAGCCACGAGAGGCTCCAAGGGGGCAAGTTGTGTTTAGAGCCTGCGAGGCTCCGCGTCCCCAGAGCCAGATGGCTCAGTTTGGCTCCATGGTTGTCCCAGAGGGCTGATGAGAGCCCTGCCGCAGTTTTTCTGATCTACAGCCGCCCAGCAATTAGTGGGCAGCTGCACCATTTTAGGTTTGGCCTTTCTAGGGACATGTACTCTGGACTTTAGGAGTGAGGCGCACTCCTTCATCCCTGGCCTTCCAGCTGCGCAGCACTTAGTGCCAGCTGCAGCGTTTAGGCCCCCTGTTCTGTCCCTGCCTACAGTTGCCCAGCACTTTGTGGGCAGCTGCTACGTTTAGGTTCTGGCGCAAGTGGCGCAACCTGGACTTTGTGAGTTCTGCGCTAAAGGTGATTTATGCGCTAACTGAGGTTTAGATGCTGTTATGATCTATGTCCTATTGCTTTTGGGTGTTAGGAAATGTACAATGTGTAGTATGTTTTGCGCACCCTGTGTTCTGCACCTCTGAATGTGTTGTTGATACATTATGTGCCCTGTTCCTTACACCGCTGAACGTGTGTTGATGCGTCATGTGTTCCTTACACCGCTGAATGTAGGTTCTGCATCATGTGTTTTGTCCCCAGGTCTATGCCCCTACTTGTATTGTGATACTGAGGTGGTTGTTCTTGCTAGTGCAGGTGGTGCTAGTAAGGTCCTGGTTCCCTGCGTGACCTGTTCCTAGGGTGGTTAGGATTGCGTAGGGGGTACTTACCAGTTACCAGTGGGTACTGGTTGTGTGCTTTATGTCCTATTTTGTGTTACAGTGATGTTCTGTTATGTTCTAAGTGATATTCCAAGGGCTTGATACTGAGCTCGCCCCCTGACCAGAGTCCCAGGACCAGTGGACTCTATTGTGCCTTCCCTGACAAATTGCTGGGACTTGTCTGATCTCTCTGGGCCCCCGGGGCCTCGCTGAAGTGTGCCTCGCTCGTTTTCCTTCAGCAGCTCGTGCACGGCAGCCCGTCCAAGCCTCGAGAAGCGCCGCTCTCCCCTGAGCCGCGCCGCTTCGCTGGGTCGCCCGCATCCTGCCTTCCCCTCCTCTTCTGAGCCGCACACATTGGTCGTCCCAGAGAAACGCTTGTACCTTGCCGGCCGCCCGCTCAAGCCTCGAGCCGCGCCGCTCTCCCCTGAGTCGCGCCGCTTCGCTGGGCTGCCCGCTCAAGTTTACTAAGGAGGTCACTCGCATTATCCCGCGCAACCAGGACGGAAGGTACTGTCCGATAGGCTCTATGTTCTAAGTTCTAGGCCTATAAGAATTGTATTGTTACTTCTAAAAGTGCTGATTCCTGACAGTGGTCCAGGTGGCCCTGTCTTGTAAATAATCCCTTGTAAATTCTGCCCGTGCCTCCGGCACATTGTAAAGTGTGTGTTTTATCTAATGTGTTTTGGTGTAATACAAAGGCTATTTTTACATAACCTTGTGTGGAGTTTCCTTTGTGGTGGGCCTTTTGGTGTTGTTGCTGGGGTGCATGCGCAAATACTTAACTTACATCGCCTCCAAGTTTAGCCTTGCTGCTCGCGCCACGTTACCTAGAGGGTGAGCAGGGGTTATCTTGGCGTGTAACTCCCTTGCCCTGACTTGGGAGTGGTGGTCTCTGACTGACTTTGGCGAAAGCCCTGGCCAGCCAGGGATCCCATTTCCAACATTGGTAGCATATGTTTTGTAGAAATCAATTGGAAGGCCGACAGACCCTGGGGCATTCCCTGACCTCATCTGCATTATTGCTGTCCGTATCTCATCAACTTCAAGGGGTGCCGCCGGGAATTCCCTCTGATCATTCCTAAGCCAGCCAAGAGTAAAGTCTCTCAGGAATCCTGAGAAATCAGGGGTTGCAGCCTGCGAGTGCTATAAAGGTCAGAATAGAATGATACAGAATACCTTGGCCATCACTGTGACGTATGCCATTGCTATCACAGACTCCTAATATGTGGTTGGAGAAACGGGGTGTACGGATCACCTTTGATAAAGCCTTTCCAGGCCGTCCCGCCTCGCCATACTTACGGGCTGTGCAGTATTTTCCCCTGAAGCACAATTCCCGCTCAGTGGTATCTCTATAGTCAGTCAGCTTATACCTGAACGACACCTGTGATGTTCCAGTTGTATCATGACCAATGTCACCTTCTAATTGCTTGAACTCACCTTCAAGTTTTTGTAGTAGTTTTGCATGTCATGCAGGACACCAAAATGCTTAGTAATGCAGAAGCACCGCATCATAACCTTAAAGGCTTCCCAGAGTACACCACTTGTGTAACCGAGCCAACATTTCTATGAAAAAATTCAGCAATTTCTGCGCTGAGTTCTGCCCTGAAAGCAGAACCCAGTAGTGCATCTGGCATAAGCTTCCAGTTCCTAGGAGAAGAGAGCGGGTCTGGACGTCAATCACACCGGTGCATGATGTGAAAAAGTTTTGGCCAGATGGTCCTTGCTGGTTATTCATGTACCCATCCCACGGGAGACAAACTAGTGGTTCAAGCGGGCCCAAGTTGCATGCATGTATAGTTGTATGATGTGAACCTTCCAGCGCATCTGGGTGCACATGTCACCATGCATAGATGAGGCCATGGTCGGCAATTCTATCTGGCAGTAAGCCGCATGTTTTAGTGTAGTTGTGCGGAAGGGGGTTGGACCTATCACGAGAGGGGTGAAATGCAGTGTTAAAATAATGTGCCCCCAGAGTGTAGTAAAGAAGTCAAGGTCATCTATTTTAGGACCATAACAACAGACAAGTGTGACCAACTGTGATCCTAGCTTGCCCCAAACCATACAGCTCCTTCTTTGTAAGTCATGGTTTACCCCACCATGCATGAAAGGGACATTTTTCCTAACGAGAATTGTCATGCCCCTATAGTATGTAGAATAAGAGGAGAAGATCCTATCCCCCACCCTTGTACCAGCAAAGACAGGAGGGCAACGCATTTCAAAGAGTGTCTCCTGTAGCCTTGCTATATAAAATTTGGTGTCTATGAAGGTACACTGAGATCTGGTAACGTTTGCCTCTAACATTCCAAGTAAGCAAGTAATTTTTTTGCACCTCAGTCAGTGGGGCCATGTATATGCGGTCGAAATTATGCCTGAAGGAAATGGGATCTACTGCTGTGCAAGCGTCTAATGGCTGTTATCCACATGTCTTCTGGCTGAGAAATTGTGAACAATGAAAGAAAAAACAACAAATTCCCACCCACTCCCCACTGAACAGAAACCCAATCGTGCTGGCATTGTAATGCCAACCCAGTACACTTTCCACACAACCCATTATAGTCAAAATCAAATACACAGAACGTTAAGGGGAACGCCCAAGGGGGAGTCACTAGAAGCACACAATATATACCCTTTTCAAGCAAGTGACTTCAGTAAGTGACAACAACAGCTCTCCAGTGGGAGGAGAAAGAGGGTGCTTTGCATTGTTCATGTAACAGTCATAGTGTATGCCTTACCATCACAAATATGTCTCAGTCTACTTATCTGACTCCCGCACACCGTCTGCCACACATCCGGAATCAATGGTGCTTATCACCTGCCTCATGGGATACAATCTCGTAGCCACAAACTGAGGAGACCCGAGTTCCAGGGCAGACTAACATCAGTCTCTGAACAAAAAAGAATGTTGCTGCATGTCATCACTGAGACCATGTGTTGTAGATGCATTACACAAACGTTGGAGATGTAGATCTTGAAGGTCGACCTCTGTCATCCCGGTTTGCAGAGTGTTTTTTGATGCTCTTGAGGAAATTCCCCACTTGCTGCACATTGAGAAAGAAGTGTTGTTTACCCTGGTATGTGACACGCAGGCGGGCAGGGTACATGAGAATGTATGATTATACCACGTATACAAATACCACGCATGGCTTTACCACGCAAATTTTACTTCGCAAGTGGCTTTACCACGCTGGAATTTTCAACGAAGTATTATACTACGCATATAACGTAATGAAGCACCCAACGTCCATCAAGCACAAATGACACTAGAATAAACACAATGACACTAATAGGTTAAAAAAATATGCGTTACGTAGTGACAGCGTTTGTCTTTTGTCACTTTCACTGACCCTCTAAAAACGTGTCCCCAAGCAAGATGGAAGAAAAATACGACGATGAAGGTCAATTGTAATTAACAAAAAAGCACTTTAAAATACACTTTTAGTCACCATTTGATCCCGTTTTTAAAGCAGATTAAAACACATATTTTATTTCAAAATACCGTTGTCACTCAATTAACACATATAAAGAGCTGTCCACCATTTTCTTATCAGTGGTTCGCCGCTATCTGGAGAGTAAACACTGTTGTGAGCAGCTAGAGAAAGCAGGCTCGATTTTAGTTTGTTACTGCCATCTACTGACCAAAGTAAGTAGACGTTTTAACACACATTTAATAATATAAAGGAATAGTAAATCTGGTAAAGGATTTTACAAAATGTATTTTAATTTTATCATAACAGAATTTATCTGAGGAGAGTGACACTTGCTTCCAACTGAAAAAAATATCACAAAAGTAAGGAAAACATGTATTCTTTTTTTTTATATTGATTTAGTCAAAATGTCACACAAACCATGTTTCCAAAAAGCAATGTATGCCAAACAGTTTTTAGAAACATAATGTCCGTGAAAGATGATATATGTCTAGAATTATATCAAATTTAAAAGTAACTAATAAATTATTATTAATTTGATAAGTAGAGAGCAAAAAACATGTTGGGTCATATTTATAATTACTGGCGCATCCCTGCAAATTAACAGGGATGCTCCAGTAATCGTGCGTCATGCGTCCGCCACCCATGATGCACGGCATTTACAATGCGGCGCATCATGGGGCAAAAATGGGTAAAGGTGTCGCATTGTTGGAGTTGCGTTGCATGTGCAACGCAGCTCCAGCAATGCACTGGGACCCATTCTACTAATGCTGCGCCAAGTTGCAGGGTTTTGACGCAGCATTGGAATAAAAGTGTCTGAGTGAAATCTTGTAGATTTCACTCAGCCATTTTTAGGAGGCGTTCCTGTGCCGGAACACCCCCCTTCCACCGGAACGCCTCCTTAAGGCGCATGGCTTTACAACGTGACGCATCTCTCAGATGCGTGACGTTGTAAATTGCCCGCACCATGGCGCATCTTTTGCGCTGCCACTGCGTCACAAAAGTGACGCAACAGTGGCGCAAAAGAGGCGCAAGGGGTTTGTAAATCTGCCCCAAAGTAACTAGTTAATATTTTGATATTAAAATGTTTGTGTTTTTAAAATTCAGTCTTTTTGTAATATTTCCACTGAGTATAAAAATACATGGGTTTTGAAGTTTAAAATATATAATTATTTTACTTTATACTGAATTGGATAGAGAAGCAGTTTAAAAAACAAAACAAAAAAAAGTAAGGTATGAACTAATTTTCTACAGGAAAGATGTTTGGCCATTGTCTATTGGCTAAATATTTCATTTTTAATCAGATTGGTACTTAGCTCAGGGAATATGATGGTCATTGTTTTGTAGACAGATTCACTATTGATATACTGCTGTGTACTTACCTCAGGGTAGGTGTTGTATAAAGTTTGGTAGCTAAATGAAGAGGCCGATTATGATGGTAGACGGAGCTGAGTCTGTCTGCCACCATAGAGTAGGAGGGACCGTACGCATGGGCAGCAGCGGTCCCTCCGTGCAGATCAGGATGTGACCTACAGGGTGGCGGTTACATCCTCTATCTTTAACATTGCAGCGGGTGCAGCTTCAAGCTGCACCCGCAGCAATGTTAAAAATGCATGCATGGCATTTGTGTGCACAAATCGGCAGGCACCACATGGTGCCTGTCGCATTGTTCACGCAAATGCAGGGGGGTACCATAGGTACCCCCATGTGCACCCACCACACCCCCCTTTGCCCAGGGGGCCCACAATGGGCCGCGATGTGATGGTCTGTATGGTTTTCCACGGCGGAAAAGCCACAGTGGAAAAGCATACTTTCTACTCCATCCTAATATGGCTGGCGGTGTCTGATAGACACCGCCACCATGTTAATGCTTTTTTGCCGCGGTCGGAAGTCGACTGCGGTGGAAAAGCGGCGGACAGATTGCAAGACCCACCAGCCATTCTAATTTGGCGGTGGGTCTTTCAAGCCTCTACAGGGAAGGTTTTGGTCAGAGTCTGTATGTATGAATTACAAATCTTCCTCCGCTGGGTACTTACCTTAGGATAGGTGTGTTGGTCAGTGTCTTTGTGTCAGATTTTCTATTCTTAGTACTATTCTTAGTTGGTACTTATAACAAAGAAATGTAATATTTGTAATATACAATTTTAAAATATGCTATGTCTTTATTTTTCTAACAAGAAATCAGATAAAGAACCATTACCATCAATCAAAAATCTGATAAAAGGAAGAATATCTTAAGAGATCAGTTGCATGAAAGAAAAATACAACCAATCTTCAGGTACAAATAAATTAACCTATTAATTTGCCTTATATAATTTTAAAACTTATAGTGGTGCAATGATGTAACTCGGTTTTCTGAGAGCATATTTTCCAATTCTTACTCTGCTTCAAACTTACCTCAGGGAGGATGTTAGGTATTAACTGGGATAAGTTTTACTATTACTAGACAGATGAGTGTTTTTATTTGGGTAGATGTTGGACAGATTATGTGGACCAGATTATATGATCTAAAATCTCTATGGACTTATCTCAGAAAAGGTGATGGACAATGTATGTGAGCCAGATTAACTATTCTTATTATGCTGAATAATTACCTTATGGAAGGTGTTTGTTGATACATATTAAATTTTCAAAATACGTTACAACAAATAAATGTAATATTTCTAAATTGTAAAATATACTATTTCTTTGTTTTTTAAAACAGATATCTCCATTACCGTCAATACATAAACTGGAAAAGGGAAGATCAACTTAAAACATCAGTTGCATGAATACATCCAAATTTCAGGTATAACTGAAAGAACCTTTTAATTTGTCTTTTGTATTTTTAAAACCAATAGTGGTTCAACAATCTGTCTCTGTTTTCTAAGAGCACTTTTTTAAAATTTTACACTGTTGAAAACTTACACTAGGAAGAGTGTTAGGCTGAGTCTAAGAAATCTAACTCCTCAGGATACTTAAATTAAAGAAGATGCTGTTTAGTGTTTAAGAGGCAGATTAACAATCCATACACCACTTGTTACATACCTCAGGCAAGGTGTTGGTCAGTGTGGGAGGGCCTGATTTACTATTCTTACTCCACTGGATACTTACCTCATGATAGATATAATGCTGTTTGTTAGGATCTTTGTGTCAGATTTACTATTCTAACTCCAATGGTTACTTACCTCTGGGAAGGAATAGATAGGTGAACGGGTGCAGATTTACTATTCATACTCCGCCGGGTACTTATCTGAGGATAGGTGTTGGACGTTGTCTGGTAGTTAGATTTAGTATTCTTACTCTGCTAGGTACTTACCTCAGAGAAAATCTTTGTCAACATATATTAACTTTACTAAGAAAGATACAACAGATAAGTGTAAAATGTCTAAATAATAATTATTTAAAATATGCTATGTCTTTGTTTTTCTAACCAGATATCGTAAAGAGAATCATTAACATCAAACCATAAACTAGAAAAAGGAAGAACAGCTTACCACATCTGTTGCACGAAAGAACAAAACATCCAATATTCAGGTATAAATGAAACAACCTTTTAATTTACCTTATCTTTTTATTTAAACCTTTAATAAAACAACCAACTTATGCCGTTTTTTTTAATTAAGGATTTTTATAGTGATATTAGAAAATAATGAAACCGTTAAACAAACTTAAAAAAACAATTTAAAATTTGCAGATTAACTAATAATTTTATGTTAACTATTCTAATCGTATTATTGATACATGTAATTGCAGCAACGTGTACAACATTGACCTGAAGAACCAAACAGACTGGAAAAGAGAATACAAAGGAAAGCAACACATATAGTAATATTATTGGAAACGTAACTTCATCACAGAAGAACAAAGAAATGCAAGCCTCAGGTACAATCGAAAACATTTCTGAAAAACAAATGTATAATTATTTTTTTTAATCAGATATTAAAACTGTCAATAGTGTAGCACATTATAATTTGTTGTATGACGTTACTATGCATCCTGTCTCAACATATGCCTTTTATTTGGGGGGGGGGGAATCCCCCCAACCCCCCTTTTAGATTTGTAAGTTTTTTTGGGGGGGAAACCCCCCCAAACCCCCTTTTTTAATTTTTCCACGCATGAGTTATAACGCGTATTTCATTACCATGCATAACTGTTACTACAAAAATACCTTAAAAACCAAATCTTTATAATGATTTTCTTTGTATTGTCGGAGAAAACAGGTAAAATATTTTTGGCTAGTTGAACAGTAAACACCCCACAGAAGGGGCTGACCTATGTCCCTAGAGACAATGTTTTAAATACCTGTAGCTCCCCCTCTTCAGCTCTCTATTTTTTTACTAAATACCCCTATCCCCATTACACATCATAAAGAGGAAATGGAAGTGTCTTTTCATTTCCACTTAGTTACCACGCTGATTGCTTTCACATCACAACAAAGAGTTTTTTGGGGTTTTTTTGGGGTGGAGACCCCCCAACCCCCACCTTTTTAAATTTCCTTTAACCCCTTCAGTGCTGCGCGAATTTTGCTGCAGTGCTGAAGGGTTTAAAACCGTATTGGCTCATGACGGAAATGTTCCGTCATCAGCACCGGAGCACCGACGCTGATGACGGAACCGTTCCGTCATGAGCATGCAAGGGGTTAAAACGCATGCTTTTACTATGTATCTTGTAGTAAATGCATGCGTGATAAAGGGTATTAGTGGTAACCACCCATGAGTTATAATGCATGCACGGTTATGGTTATTGGTGGAAACAGTTGTGTTAAAGTGTCTGAATCCAGTTTTTATTGATTAAACTAAATCTTGCATCCATTCTAAAACAGAAAAAATCTTAATTTTAGTAATTTTATTTAGATACCATAAATCTTTTGTACAGAAAAACACATGTAGTTTTAAAAAAATGAAAACTCATTTATTATCCTCTTCTATTTACAGGATCATCAACAGATAATTCAAGTCGCCGAGCAAATTACATTCAATCTAAGAGGGGTAACAGGTTATTAAAATTTGGTGGCTACATTTACTGTAAGGATCGTTTAACTGAGCCCAGGAGTAATTGGAGGTGCGTAGAATATTTCTCATCACATTGCAAAGGCAGAGCGGTTACTCTGGGAGACATAGTGGAGAGGTCCACAGAGCATAACCACTCTGCCTCTGCAATGGAGATTGAAGTAAGGGAAAACCTACAGCAGATCAAATTTTTGGCAGCCACCTCCAATGAACCCTGTGGCTCACTTTTACGGGAAGTTGCACAAAACATCCCCATGCATGTTGCCAGTAATATGCCCACAATCCCCAATTTAAGGCGCATGATTCAAAGAACAAAACAGGCCATCAATCCACATGCAATAAGACCACAAACTTTCTCCGATATTAACATCCCCCCAGAACTAACTGTGACTTTTACTAATGAAACTTTCCTTTTACATGATAATGATAATCCTGAAAAACGTCTTCTAATCTTTTCTACAACACGTAATTTGGCCACTCTTGAAAATACAGAAATTTGGATGATGGACGGCACATTTAAATCTACCCCCATCCTTTTAACCACATTTATACTATCCATGGTAATATTAACCACACAACTATCCCCTTAGTAGTTGGTTTGCTGCCTGACAGACAATCTTCCACTTACACTGAGTTTTTATCAGTTATAAAAACCAAAACTCTCAACAAAAGTCCTCGGAAAGTAATAATTGATTTTGAGATACAAATGATTAATACTATTTGTAAATTATATCCAGACACCCAAATTCAAGGTTGTTTTTTTCACTTTTCCCAGGCGTATTGGAGAAAAATACAGAAAACATCCTTAGCCGAAGATTATGTCAGACAGCAAACTACAATACGAGTTAAAAAAATTAACAGCTTTGTATTTTGTTCCTCCTGATTTTGTAGATGACTTCTACACTGCAATTATACAATCAGATTATTTTATAGCAAATGAAGAGAAATTGGCACCTCTTTTAAATTATTTTGAGGGAACCTGGATTGGCAATCTTAGCAGGTCAGGTAGCAGGAGGAAGCCAAGGTTCCCCATTGAGTGGTGGAACTGCTACTTAACTTGCTTAGAGGGAGGAGCAAAAACGAACAATTCCATCGAAGGATGGCATAACTCTTTTAATAAATCCATAGGTAGGAGTCATCCAAACTTTTATCATTTCTTAGAAATTTAAAAAAAAGAACAAAGTTTTCAAGAAATGAGGATGGCTCAGTCACTTTCAGGTATGCTAAATCCTCGAGTGACACGACGTAGCCGAGAGATGACTGAAAGACTTCAATCAAAACTCCAACAATTTCCTTTAATGGGCACGTCTGACTACCTTGAAAGTATTGCATATATTCTTCATTTCTAACATGTGAATTGATCGCCTGTTTTACAATTCTCCCAAAAGTTATAATTGACATTTTTCAAAATTGACCCAAATATCAAAAAAAATTACTTTTGCTATCTTACCAACTAGCACAAATTTTTTGAACTGACATCACATCAATTTTGGATCAATATGTTTAATTTGAAACACTTTTTTTAAATTTCTTTTTCAAATTAACAAAGTTAGGCTAGGTATGAATAAAAGAATGTTTCTGAGTTCATCTACAATAACTTTCTTGAACAATTTATTAGTCAGATAACAATTGTTCCAAAGTGTGTATATTATGGCAACCTGCATGGGGATCAAAGTGTAGTTCTTAAAAATTAAAAATGATACTCACCGCAGAATTTGAAATTAACGTACAGAACTTTCCTTACAGTAAATGTACCTTCCAAATGTTATAATGTATTTGGTAAAAAAAGAACAAAACCTAACCGGACCCCGTCTTCATGTCATTGCATGCTGAGAAGAACCACCGACTACAGAATCAAATGTGAAACAATTAGTGACTACGAAGTATCTATAAAATTAGAATGAACTATTATAACGATTAAACTAAATTCCAAATGGATTAATATATCATATTAAGAAAATATTTACTAATGTTTTTGTTTTAAAATAAAAATTTGTTGTGCATTATTAAAAATGTATTGATTTCTTTTTCTGAAAAATATTTTAACATTTACTCAATAAATAAAATTTCTTACTGAACAATATCTTAATTTAATCTCTTAATTCATTATTTAATCTTAGATTCTATTTTATATTTGATTTGCAAAGATTTAAAATGTGCATGATGGTATTAATAATTGCATTGATCCATTGCTTATAATGTTAATTGATTGTACAACATTTTTAAAACATTTGGATTTAATACATTAGTATTAAAACACTACTTTACCCAATACCCCTATACCCCAAGCATCCCGCTCCTAAAAGTTAATGTAGTAATTTCAAGTAAAGTATGCTTCTTGTTTATCACATAAATAAGGAGTAGCCACTTACAAAATAATACTCAGGTATTTTTAGCCAACAAGGAAAAAAAATACTTGGGTATTAAAACACTACCCCACCCAATACCCCTATACCCCAAGTATCCCGCTCCTAAAAATTAGCGTAGAAATTTCTTGTTAAATACACTTCTTGTTTTTGTCATAAATAAGGAATAGCCACTTACAAATTAATACTCAGGTATTTTTTGCCTACTAGTAAAAAAAATTACCTGGGTATTAAAACAATACCCCACCCAATACACCTATACCCCAAGTATCCCGCAACTAAAAGTTAGCGTAGTAATTTAATGTAAAGTATACTTTTTTATATTTAACATAAATAAGGAGTAGCCACTTACAAATTAATACTCGGGTATTTTTTGCCAACTAGGAAAAAAAATACCTGGGTATTAAAACACTACCCCACCCAATACCCCTATACCCCAAGTATCCCGCTCCTAAAAATTAGCGTAGAAATTTCTTGTTAAATACACTTCTTGTTTTTTGTCATAAATAAGGAGTAGCCACTTACAAATTAATACTCAGGTATTTTTTGCAAATTAGGAAGAAAAATACCTGGCTATTAAAACACTACCCCACCCAATACCCCTATACCCCAAGTATCCCGCAACTAAAAGTTAGCGTAGAAATTTAATGTAAGGTATACTTCTTTATATTTAACATAAATAAGGAGTAGCCACTTACAAAGTAATACTCAGGTATTTTTAGCCAACGAGGAAAAAAATACTTGGGTATTAAAACACTACCCCACCCAATACCCCTATACCCCAAGTATCCCGCTCCTAAAAATTAGCGTAGAAATTTCTTGTTAAATACACTTCTTGTTTTTGTCATAAATAAGGAATAGCCACTTACAAATTAATACTCAGGTATTTTTTGCCAAGTAGTAAAAAAAATACCTGGGTATTAAAACACTACCCCACCCAATACCCCTATACCCCAAGTATCCCGCAACTAAAAGTTAGCGTAGTAATTTAATGTAAAGTATACTTTTTTATATTTAACATAAATAAGGAGTAGCCACTTACAAATTAATACTCAGGTATTTTTTGCCAACTAGGAAGAAAAATACCTGGGTATTAAAACACTACCCCAACCAATACCCCTATACCCCAAGTATCCCGCTCCTAAAAGTTAGCGTAGAAATTTCTTGTTAAATACACTTCTTGTTTTTGTCATAAATAAGGAGTAGCCACTTACAAATTAATACTCAGGTATTTGTTGCCAACTAGGAAGAAAAATACATGGGTATTAAAACACTACCCCACCCAATACCCCTATACCCCAAGTATCCCGCAACTAAAAGTTAGCGTAGAAATTTAATGTAAGGTATACTTCTTTATATTTAACATAAAAAAGGAGTAGCCACTTACAAATTAATACTCAGGTATTTTTAGCCAACTAGAAAAAAAATACTTGGGTATTAAAACACTACCCCACCCAATACACCTATACCCCAAGTATCCCGCTCCTAAAAGTTAGCGTAGAAATTTCTTGTTAAATACACTTCTTGTTTTTGTCATAAATAAGGAGTAGCCACTTACAAATTAATACTCAGGTATTTTTTGCCAACTAGGAAAAAAAATACCTCGGTATTAAAACACTACCCCACCCAATACCCCTATACCCCAAGTATCCCGTAACTAAAAGTTAGCGTAGTAATTTAATGTAAAGTATACTTCTTTATATTTAACATAAATAAGGAGTAGCCACTTACAAAGTAATACTCAGGTATTTTTTGCCAACTAGGAAAAAAAATACCTGGGTATTAGAACACTACCCCACCCAATACCCCTATACCCCAAGTATCCCGCTCCTAAAAGTTAGCGTAGACATTTCTTGTTAAATACACTTCTTGTTTTTGTCATAAATAAGGAGTAGCCACTTACAAATTAATACTCAGGTATTTTTTGCCAACTAGGAAGAAAAATACCTGGGTATTAAAACACTACCCCACCCAATACCCCTATACCCCAAGTATCCCGCAACTAAAAGTTAGCGTAGAAATTTAATGTAAAGTATACTTCTTTATATTTAACATAAATAAGGAGTAGCCACTTACAAATTCATACTCAGGTATTTTTTGCCAACTAGGAAGAAAAATACCTGGGTATTAAAACATTACCCCACCCAATACCCCTATACCCCAAGCATCCTACTCCTATAAGTAAGAAAAGTAAATTCACCAGAAGGAACACACAGCCAGGAAGCCAAAGGCCACCAGGGACCAGCTCGCCTTACTGAACAAGTGAAATAGGTCCTCAAAATAGCAAAGGATAAATAAAGATAAATAAATAAGGATGATGCAATTAAAATGAAATCTGTATGGCCTCCTAAAATCCACAATGTCTCCACTAGTGGGAATCCTACACTATACGGCATGTCTCACCCAGGATACCATATTAGCATATACACAACCTTTAAAAATGCTGCTGCTCTGACTTTGAGCTGTATGTTAAACGCACGCAATCGAGCTGGGAACAGATAAAGGCCGCTATTAATATGCTTGCCTTGCACATAAATTAGAGTTGACACATGCTCTAGAAAGAAGCAAGGGCTGCTCACCGTTTCTAGCTTAGCTGTCTACAGCTTCCACAAGTGCAGAACAAAGCAATGATGTCACATACATCAATTACGTAAAAATAAAATATGCATTTAATTTTAAGTGCGCTAAAATATTACGTTTTAACATATCACTTACCTGTCAGCCGCACGCCTTTCACCAGCAGCCCTTACTTCGACCACCCAAAGAAACAAGAGTGAAAACACTTCCAACAAAATAAAAGAAGGACTTCCTTTTTTAGACGTATAACATAGGATGACCGGAGTGTAACACGCAGAACGTAGGATGACTTGCGTGGTAAAGACTGTCGTGGAAGGCATACGTGTGGTAAAGACGTTTGCGTGGTAAGTGCCTCGTAGTAAACGTCACGCGTAGTAATGCCTTCGTTGAAAATGATGTTTCCCGGTACATGAGAGCAAAGTCAATCTGCACCTTGCAAAGTTTCTGTTTGGCAGGACGGAATTTCGGGTGGGCTTCTTGAACAGCTGCCGTGCAGTCTGGATAAATGGTGAATCCTACGCCCTCGAACTTTAGGTCCTTTTTTTCTCTAGCCAGTTTCAAAGCACTGTCTCGATCACGAAAGTTAAGCAAGCGAGCTATGATCGGTCGTGGGTTTCAACCCGGAGGAGGACGAGGGCCCAGAGAGTGGTGTGCATGTCCCAGTATCAATTACAATGAGAATGCGTCGGCGGCAAATGTGATCGTCAGGAGACTTTTGAGGAAATCCTCCATGCCTCCCGTGTTAATGCTCTCCGGAATACCTATGACCTGTATGGTATTGCGCCTACTGTGCGCTCCCAGATCTTCATTTTTGGCGGCAATGACCTTAAGAAGCTTGAGGCTAAAGGTTCAGGGATTTAGGGGCAGATTTATGAAGGCCTTTAACATGGGAAAAAGTGACGCACCGGCGGCGCAAGGCCTTCATAAATCTGCCCCAAGGAAGTGATGGTGCTCAGCCTATTTGCGTCAGTGTCTGTGTATGACAGTATTACGTATGGAGCTACCTGAGAAAGGGAGACCATTGTAACCCCTTAAAATGCAAATATACCTGTATCCCGTGCACACATACAAAATTAAAACAAGTTATACAAGTGTAATTCATAAGCAAAATGGAACAATATTCTTTGTTGATGTCTTAGTTTCTTTAATTTCTGTTGTACAACACAGCCAGCCAACATGTGTTTCGTCAGGGTAAAAGTAGACTCTTCAGGGCTGGGGATGATACAAGAAATGGCCTAAGCGCAAGGCATAGAGTGACAGCAACTGGAGAGCACATGCTCTCCTCGCAGATGATGTATACGTCACCCCGTCACACATGGAAACCATGATGCAAACAAACTCAACAAAATAATGTGGGGAGTACCACCTGCATTTAAGTCTAATGTAATCATTAGTTAACAGTGCCTATAAGTCCCTATTATTTCAAACCACAAACACCAGGAAAACTGATGTGGCTGATAAATAAAGTACATCAGTTATCAACTACCCAAAAGTGATTCAAGAAAGAAGAAAGCGCGACAAGTACAAACGGGAACTCTATTTCTATTAGGTAGGAAAAGCGATGATAGTCATACTCAAAATTAAATACCTGAAAGGATTTACCAGAACTCTGTAATGTCTGCAAGGTATAATAAAAGAGGAAGACAATGGAAGGTATAAATATGGTTGAAAAAGTATTGAAAGGTAAGAGGCATTGGGTATGGGTACAAAATGTGGAAAAATATAGGGCCAGTGCTCACTCTTACCCTTAAGCCGGTGATAATTCCAACGCGTTAGGGCACGAGTGTCAGTTTATTTCAAAATCCTGAATGATGCGAAGGCAGGTGACTATAGAAGTATATAAAGAGAAACAGTAAGGGCATACCATAAACTAGTTTGCAAGGAATCAGTGAACAATATACAACACACGGACTACCTGTCAGCTGAGTTAGCAAATGGTGTAATCTGTAAATCAATAGTAACAAAGTTTATATAAGCAAAACACAGTCCAGGGCACACGTAATGAAAGTCAAAATTGGTTCCGTGCGATATGGTGAACTAAACAGGATGTTAGATCCACACCAGATATGTAGTTTCACATGTGTTTTAATCAACTAAACTGAGCGAAAAAACAGTCGACACATGTTTTGTCATATGTGGGAGTAATCCTGTGACTCTTCAGGGCTAAACTGGCGTAGTTGGGATGATGGTCATGTAGCCGGTGATAATTCCAACCCGGCTAGGGCATGTGATCATGGTGCGGAGATAAGAGGAGGAGCGGGCGCGTGTCAAGCTAACCCGATAGCTGGTACAATTCTAAACCCGGCTTGCTGAGGTGCTCCTGTGGAGCTAGGGCGATGGGTGAGAAAAGGAGTGCAGACCTGGAGATGCATAGGCCAAAAGTAAGCAGTCCTAATGGGTTCCACAGAATAAGAGTAAAGGGGGGGCAGTCCAGTGTTCAGGCGTGGCTGGCGGGTACACCGACGCCGCTGTAGATTGTCCACACAAGTAATAGAGCTGCTGAGAGGTGGTCTCTGGTGTTGATTTAACATCCTGGTTAGTTCACCATATCGTACGGAAACAATTTTGAGTCTCATTACGCGTGCCCTGGACTGTGTTTTGCTTTGAAATTGTGTATTTCTGGACTCATATATATACGGGGGTTTCAAGGTGTGTTCCCTCGACCGGTACGTACCGTACATACTGCATCACACCACACAGATGCCGAATTTAGCCTGAGCGCCATTCTTCCGGCACAAAAAACCTGACATTGACAAAATACCATGAAGTTTATATAAGGATGGAGCCAAAAGTAGTATCGGAGAATAAAAGGACAATATTAAACATGTGAATGACACATTAAAAGAACCTCACCATGATGCTGGTGATACTTCCAATCCGGCACAACTGACATTGGGTGAACTAACATAGCTGGAGTACTAAACAACCTTAGGGAAAATGAAAATAGTGTGGTCCGCGACTAATATGGGTGAAAACCAAATTAAGGGTAAGGGAACACATAAATCTCACCTTCGATAGGTGTGCAGAGAAGCAAAAATTGCCCGTACAATATTAATGTCATCAGGAGAAGCAATGCTAATAGAAACGGATTATCGTGTCAGCCCAAAATGTGCAAAGGATAAAAAAATCCACTTACAGAGTCATAGGTGCGCGTAAAATGCCACAAGGGGTTGTTTCGGTAAAGTCTAGGTCAAACACATGTGTGTGTTTGCTACGTCCATATATAGAGCAAACAAAAGAAATAAAAGGCACATACTTTAAAAGTAAACGGTGTACTGATGCGACATAAAGGTTATATCATGTGGCCAAAATTATATAGCACAAAGGTACAATGCCCACTGTGGTGATTCCGTCAATTCAACTACTTGGACAAGGGGAAATGCTACCGTCCTGGCGGCTCCGGATTGTTTCTCAGGCATGAGAACGGGGCAGCCCGGAAGTGACTAAATAGTCACGGATAAGAAAACAACTAGAACACATCAGAAAATAATTGCGGTGAACGGTATACAACCTTTACCACACATTTTTTACCACGCAATACCATTACCACGCATCTATTACAATGTAAAAACTTTTACCACGCATACTTTTACCACGCATACTTTTACCACGCAAGTACCTTTACAACTCATGTACTTTTACAACGCATTATATTTAAAAGTATGTTAAATGTAAAATAACCTTAAAATATTATTTGATTTTAGATTTATTATAAATACTTTTGTAATTTTTGAAAATACTGTGTTAATTAAAAAAAAAAGGAAATAATTAAACTTTTGTTTTTGGTTTAAAAATAATACTAGAGTTTTAAATATTCTAATTAATTATTTTTGCTAATTTGGTAATTAATTAAAATAAAATAATTTATTTAGGGTTTTGGGATACAGGGGTATTTTAGGGTTCAGGGCAAGGTTTGGGTTTTGGGGTACAGGGGTATTTTTAGGGTTCAGGGCTAGGTTTGGGTTTTGAGGTACAGGGGTATTTTTAGGGTTCTGGGGTAGGTTTGGGTTTTGGGGTACAGGGGCATTTTAGGGTTCAGGGCTAGGTTTGGGTTTTGGGGTACAGGGGTACTTTTAGGGTTCAGGGGTTGGTTTGGGTTTTGGGGTACAGGGGTATTTTTAGGGTTCAGGGGTAGGTATGGGTTTTGTGATACAGGGTTTTTTTAGGGTTCAGAACTAGGTTTGGGTTTTGGGGTACAGGGGTATTTTTAGGGTTCAGAGTTAGGTTTGGTTTTTAGGGTACAGGAGTATTTTTAGGGTTCAGGGCTAGGTTTGGGTTTTGGGGTACAGGGGTATTTTTAGGGTTCAGGGCTAGGTTTGGGTTTTGGGGTACAGGGGTATTTTTAGGGTTCAGGGCTAGGTTTGGGTTTTGGGGTACAGGGGTATTTTAGGGTTCAGGGCTAGGTTTGGGTTTTGGGGTACAGGGGTATTTTAGGGTTCAGGGCTATGTTTGGGTTTTGGGGTACAGGGGTATTTTTAGGGTTCAGGGCTAGGTTTGGGTTTTGGGATACAGGGGTATTTTAGGGTTCAGGGCTAGGTTTGGGTTTTGGGGTACAGGGGTATTTTAGGGTTCAGGGTTAGGTTTGGGTTTTGGGGTACAGGGGTATTTTTAGGGTTTAGGGCTAGGTTTGGATTTTAAATAAAATACAATTAAAATTAAATTATATTAATATTAATTATTTACATTTTTAAAAATAATATATACTTACCAATACTTACGTTGTAATGGCATCTGCGATGTAAAAAAATGCGTTGTAATGGTAGTTCGTTGTAATGGATCCTGCGTTGTAAAAATTGCGTTGTAAAGGTATGTGTGCTAAAAGTATGCGTTGTAACGTCATACATCCGCGGTGAACAATAGAGCCGGAAGTCAGCAGAGAACAGTGCGGCATGAGCAAGAAGAAGACTCAGGAACAAGCAGGAACCAGCTCCGAGACAGGCTTGTGATGAATTTGAGCACACACATACTCACTGGAGTGGAAGAAGAAGACTTGAACAGAGGGCTGGCTTTGTACCTACTCACAAAGGTTACCCTTTTAACCGCATCGATGTGGCGGCTTTTCCCGCTGTACGCGGAAATTTTAAAATTACCGCGTTACATGGCGAGCTCAGCTCGTCATGAGCGCACGGCAGGTTACGCTCATGACGAGCTGAGCTCATCATCAGCCTGGAAGGGGTTAACACACATATGGAAATGGTAAAATTCTTTCAGAAAGTGAGGCTACATTTTTTCTTTGCGAAACAACCAAGAGAAGAGGCTGATCCTATCAATACTAACACAGGACTAAGAAAACTATCCACCTTTAATCCACCTACTCACACAATGCCAGCGCAAGTGCTAGCATTCGAACAAACAGTAGAAAAAGATATGAACTCACTATTCTTACAGAATAAAGATGCTTTCTGCAACCTACCTAGAGCAGGACAACAGGCACTTCGGAATCTAACATCCAACGCAGACCTTACAATCAAACCAGCCGATAAGGCTGGTGCAATTGTTCTGTTAGATACTAGTACCTATCGCGCCGAATGCCTTAGGCAATTGAGTGACAGAAAAGCATATTGGCCCCTCCATACGGACCCTACAGCTAGGATCAAGATGATCATTGCCAACATGGTGGAAGAAGCCTTGGCGGAAGGATGGATCACTACCCTGGAGACTGGCTATCTTTGCATGGAGCATCCTTTTATGCCATACTTGTATTATACCTAAGGTGCACAAAACACAAAGACCACACCCAGGACGGCCTGTTTTAGAGCCATTATCCACGTTTGTAGACTATTTTCTGAGCCCAATGGTAAATGAAATGCCTATCTTCCTACAAGACACCAAGGATGTTGTAAGACTTTTACCGGAGATCGAATTTGATACCACTACTGACTATTTAGTATCATTCGATGTGGAATCACTATACACATCAATCCCTCAGGATGAAACTCTGGAAGTCATTACTACTCTACTAATGTCCCGGGATCTGGATTCCATTACCCCGGTACAATTTATCATGGCATGTGCCACTATTGCCTTGAAAGAGAATTTTTTCAAATATGAGGATACAATGTACCTACAAACCTCTGGTACCAGTATGGGGAGCATTTTTGCGCCAAGCTTGGCAAGTCTTTATGTCCACTGCTTCGAGCAAGAACACGTACTGACCACCGCTAACCCCTTTTACAACTCAGTACTGTTGTGGAAACGATATATAGACAATATTTTGGTCATTTGGCGAGGTAACATCGAAGATCTGCAGGGATTCCTTACATGGCTTAAGAACAGAAACAAATTCTTACGATTCACTGTAGAATTTGGCAAGAAAAAACTAGCTTTTCTGGATTTACTGATCCTAGCCACTCTGTCAGGTCTACAATCAGAACTGTACAGAAAACCCATGTCTGCAATTCTCTGCTCTGTTATGATAGTTACCAACCTCCCTAAGAGATAATCTTCCTTACGGTCAATTCTTGAGGGTACAGAGGAATTGCTCTACTAAGACGGGGTTCAAGGAACATTCCACCTTACTCACTGAACAACCACATCTAAGGAAGTATCCACCTAAATTGGTACGTCGTTCCCTCAAGCATGCTAAAAACAACAATGGCGAGACTCTCCTAAAACCACCGGTACCGAAACACGATTTACAGAGATTGACCTTCGTGAACACATGTACCACCTTATCTAACAACATCCAGAAGATTGTTAAAAAACATTGGTCGATACTCAATACAGGCCAGGAATCTATCAGCATCCTCTATTTGCATTTAAATGTGGACCGAACCTTAAAGATCGATTGGTCCACACAAGACCTAAAAATAAGGCACCTACTGGCACATACTGTAGGCACCATGTGGGACATACCAGCAGTTTAGGGCCACCATCCCTGTGGCAACTGTGCAGCTTTTCCGCAGACAAGAAAATCACTTGAGATTGACATTGGTACAAATAGGTCATGGCTACAAAAAAGATTCGCTAACTGTAATAGCGACAAGCTCATATACTTAATTACCTGCCCGTGCCGGCTGAAGTATGTGGGCATGACTACCCGCAAAATCAAGCTTAGAATTTCTGAGCAAAAAAGTACTGTACGATGCAAAAAGCAGGCCACCAAACTTACGAGTTACTTTGTGGAGGCTAAATATAGTCCGTTGGATTTCCAATGGACAGTGCAGAAACAGGCATTCATTCCAGATCATGTCACAGACATATCGAAATACCTATTAACAAGAGATCAAAAATGGGGTTTCAGGTTAGGCAGCCATAAGACGGGACTGAATTATGAGATTCCATGGTCCTCTCTGCGAAAAGAATTCTGATCTCCTTTATGCCTATCCATTAAAGTAACTAAAACATTATCATCGTACTATAGTGAAGTAGTCCACACTTAGAGAGTGTTCCTTCAATATATATACATATCCATAAGGTACATCTTGCGAGCTCACAATTACAGTTCAACAACTGTGAGATAAAGGTGCATTCTATATTGACACACTATTCCTGGCTGACTGTGTGTATATTAATAAAGTTTGAGTGAGGGAGCACATGTACTTCCATCTCCATGATGTCCTCTTCATACAGCGAGATATGTAGTACTCATTATTGCATCATTGTACATTCTATTAGGCATGCTTCGCCTTGACACATTAAGATATAAACTATCTAGTAAAAAATACTGCTTTTCAAACTTCATCCGTGATTCTATCTAAGAAGTGTTACTGATGGAACTGGTTTAATATGCTGCTTGTCAGCTAAGGAATACATTGAGACTACGAGGCTTTAATACGACTTCACAAGACAAGTGATCATGAGGGCACGTGATGTGCCACTTGTGAGTCGACTTGTTTTCCTTCCGTTTTATACAAAATCCGGCACCCATACATCAGAATAATTAAGGATGGCCTGAATTACAGAACGTTGAGTTCTTTGGAACTACATATCCCCAGCATGTCCACACAAGACGTGTGATCGCGAGATCTGGTGTCGCGTCACTTACGAGCTTGTGGCTTCTTTGTAGGTTGACTCGCTTTCTTTTCAATACATAAACATTTTGGTATTTCTAAATAAGATAGCACCCATATATCAGAATAATTAACGATGGATCGAATTAATAATGCTAGGTTCTCGAGAACTACAAATCCCCACCATGACCACACAAGACGCGTGATTGCGAGATCTGGTGTCGCTTCATTTACGAATTGGTGACTCCTTTGTAGGTTGACTCGCTTTCTTATCAATACATAAACATTTTGGTATTTTTAAATGTGTACCACCCATACATCAGAATAATTAACACCTTGGCTGCGGCGGCTATTCCTCCGCAGCGTTAACGGTCGCGGGGGGCGCGCGGCTCACCTGCGCGGGTGACAGAACCGTTCCATCACGGCTCGCGGGTGAGCTGTGCTTGTGACGGAACGGTTCCGTCACGGCCCCACCCGCTTAATGAAATGCGCCGCGCATGCACGAAACCAGCGCCGCGCAGGCGCGGCAGCCGGGCCGTGACGGAACCGTTCCGTCATGAGCACAGCCCACCCGAGGGGCGTGACGGAACGGTTCCGTCAATAGCATCGAAGTGGTTAAAGATGGGTCGATCCAATAATGCTAAAACCTACGAACTACATTTTTTTCTGATGAATCCCACACAACGTGATGCGATCACGAGGCACACTGAGGCCCTATCAGTGAGCTCGGTAAATAAAAATGGCTGAGACTGGCCGTTCGGTACCTCTCCAAGTCAGCGCGGACGCCGGCGAGAAGTACCGACGGACAGGTAAGAGCCTAATGCCTCTGTAAAAGCTTTCTTTTGCAACACTAGCTATCCTGGAGACACGAAGTGGGGTGCGATCTTAGCTTACCCTGTGGCCTATATTATGCCGGCACGACTGTGTGTGAGAGTTTCTCTAATTGTTTGCTGTAACTTTTGCCTCGAGCGTGTGTTTGGGAATGATGGTGGCTTGATAGATATCAAAAGAATGGCGCTTTGTCGGTAACGGGCTATGAAATGATCTCTAATCGCACCTTGTAAATAAAGACATGAATGACCATCACGTGTTTTTCTATGGCACTACCATTAAAAATCACTACGACAGAATGATATGATATATCTACTAACAGAATTAGACCATAACATCGTCTATACAATATGGTTGTTCCATATTAACAAGTCTAACAGTAAAATCAAGGAGACAAGATTCCTGATTAACGATTTGTGATAAAATTATGGGGATTGAGTGAGGGGCTTTGTTCACTCATAATACACAAGCAGTCAGGTGGAGAAGGAACATGTAACGCTGTTTCCGGTGCTTTTCCCCTGATTTTAGAGCAGTGCTTCCTCTCCCTGAGCTGCAGCCAGGTGAGGTGAGGCTCTTTCCTCCTGCTCAATAGGTACACGGGGGCTGGGTCACACCTAAGTGATAAGACTGTACATGATGTGACGACAATGTAATATGAATGTGAGCAGTATGCTACTTTGGTTAACTTTTATGTAAGATCAGGAGGTCAATACAATTAGACACCTGATCATTTAATTATACCTTAGTTTGAGATGCATGCTATAACATAGTAACAACTGTTTTTCTTTCGCAGTGGCAAATTAGTCCATGTGCAGGAAGGATTCAATAGACACCTAGGATTCCAGGTGATAATGTTCTTTTTTCTTTATTCACTATTTTATTCACATTTGCACATTGCAGTAGCACTCATTCACATAGGTCTTGAGGAAGGCAAGGACTAGAATGTCCATCTATATTGCTGAAACATGTCGACCTACATTCCATCTGGGCAGATATTTGTTTACTACTGCTCTTTGTTGCTCTTGTTTTTTAACATTGGGGATTGAGTAAAATAATAAAATACAGTATTACTCATTCACCCAATGTTAATTCACTTTCTTTCACATTCACATGAACTGCAATTTAGTTACCCACTAAATTAGACTTCGAGTCAACATCAATAGGACCGCACGGTGAGTCATATTTTGATGGAGGACATTCTTTTTTTGAAACATGTTTTATTAGTTTCATATCAAATATAAGACATTACAATACAATGAAATCCTGATGGAGTCACATAATCAGTAACAATGCAGTGGGTGAGAAACATGGTACAGAAGTATAATGTCTATGCATCCTAGCAGTCCCGATAATAGCTAAATCTGTTACAAACCGACATGAACGTCATTATCGGGTGGGGCAAGTGTGCAGTTCCGCACCATGCATAGTGTATCTGCAATATTACTATAATGAAAGGAAAAGGAAATTTTTGTCTTGATTAAATAACAAGAAAAACAAAGTAAGATAACACTAACCCCCTGGAGAAATCCCCCAACCACCCTCCACCCCAAGGTCACGGTCGGCGATGTCGTTGTACATATACAGTCGGAACTACTAGAAGGGCGGGCAACGCCACAAGTTAACAGGGTGAGAGTACGTACAGTGACATACCGCAGTGTGAACGTGTATTGCAACTCATAGCCATAACAACAACTCCCGGTGATGTACCAACCTAGAGGGAACCTATGTCCTCTCTGCTTGTGCTCGTAAACCTTCCAGCATTACTTCCCATTCAAGAGACATCGGTGTCTTTCTAAATCCCCTTGCCTCTTCCCTACGGAGTGCAGCACCCTCTGCCGCTGCCCAACGCAGGACCTCCTCTCTCCAGATGTGTACCTCAGGAGGGAGACGGGATTTCCATTTCCTAGTTATATTCCCAATGGCTATTAGGCATGCCAAATTTACAAAACGGTATTGCACTTTGTTAGTGGTGATCCGGCATGTAGCCCTAGAATGCATTCCGCCGCAGTGTTTGTGATAGTAATGAGTGTGGAGGTTTCCAATAGATGTTGTACCGATTTCCAATAGTGTCTTAGTTTAGGACAATCCCATATCATGTGTTGGAATCCTGCCCCGCTTAGCAAACAGTGCGGGCAGTGGTGCTGCGTCTGGGGAAACATCTTGTCTAGTCTATGAGGAGTGAGATATGCACGGTGTAAAATCATCGTCTGTATAAATTTAAATCTAGCATTACTAGGGATTTTTTTAGGGTGTTCCAGTGCTATCACCCATTCCCTATCCGAGAGGTCCTTCCCCAAGTCCTCCTCCCATTGGGTCTTCAATATGTAGAGGGTGAGCTGTGTGTGCGCCCTAATTCCATTATACAACCACTTTACCAAGTGTCTCCCTCTTCCCATGTAGTACAACATTTTTATCAAATCATTATCAGGGGGGGATATACCCCGCGGGCCCAGGTTTTCTTTACAAATACGGTCAGTGCCATGTATGTGAGAAACATAGAAGTCGGAGCACCAGTACATTGCACAAAGGTATCATGATCCATAAGTGTCCCGTCCCCAAACAAATCAGCAAGTGTACTCACCCCGACCTCCAACCAAGGGGATAGGATACGCTTCGTTAGCCTGCCAGTAGCCAGTGGAATCCCCAACAGCGGAATATTCCCGGAATATCCGCCACCCAAACGAGTGTATCTCAGCGCCGCCTTCCAGCATCTTAGGGCTGTCTGTAGCAGAGGGGGGGATATCAGGGGTACTACTCCCCGGAAGCAGAAGGGCGTTCAATCTGCCTCTGTCTATATCTTCCAATGTGTAATCTTTTTCATGCAGGTTACGTCCTGCTGTCCAGTAGGACAACCACTGCAGCTGACAGGCATAATAGTATGCACGGAAATCCGGCACTCCCAAGCCGCCGGCAGTAGAGCAGATCTGAAGTTTTTTAAGGCTAGTACCCCTTCTACCCGTACCCCAGATAAGTTCGGTCAATAACGTATCAATTAATGCAAAAGTACTCTGTGGTATCAGTATAGGAAGGTTTGTAAAATACTAGAGCAAGCGAGGCAGCATAACCATTTTCGCTATTGCAGCCCTGCCGGGGACGGAGAGTGGTAACGTCATCCAGAACGCGACGCTAGACCTCAGCGCCCTGACAGCCTTATTCAGATTCCCGTCTAAAATATCCGCTGCAGTCCGATAAATTTGGATGCCTAAATAGCGGAACGACGTGGGCGTAACCTGAATTTTAGTGTCCCCAATGTCTAGTTCCTCAACATTCGCCCCCTCCGTAAAGAAAATGGCGTGCGTCTTGGACGTGTTTAAAGCCAGCCCAGATACGCCTTCAAAGTCGCGAAATGCTTCAAACAGTGGAGCCAGTGGGGCGTTGAAGTCTGATAAATATATTAAAATATCATCAGCGTATGCCGAGAAGAGGTGTGTGGTGTGACCCAAACGGATCCCCAAATCTGCAAAATCACGGCGCAGCCGTATGGCCAAGGGTTCGAGCGCCAATATAAAGAGGAGGGGGGACAACGGGCAACCCTGACGAGTCCCTTTTTGTATAGTATACGCTGACGAGATGTGGCCCCCGGTCCTAGTCCGCGCCGTTGGTGCCTCATACAGTATCTTCACCCATTCAATATATTCCATCGGAATGCCAAATTTCTCCAATGCACGAAGCATGTACCCCCACTGAATGGAGTCAAAGGCCTGGCGTAAGTCCAGGGACACACAACCGGCGAGCGGGTAGGTCTTCGGGACTTCGGTCAATAGATAGTGTAATTTCCGAATGTTAAGGGATGTACTTCGAGCTGGTAAAAATCCAGTTTGGTCACTGTGAATCAATTTTGACAAGTGCGGGACTAGTCTGTTAGCGAGTATCTTACTCAGAATCTTGTATTCTGTGGTCAATAATGACAACGGACGGTAGTTAGCCATATTAGTGTGGTCTCTGCCCGGTTTTGGAAGTGCAATGACCAGTGCCTGTGCGGATGTTTGGGGTAGGGAGCGCATGTCCCAAATTTCTTTATATAAACTCATCAGTTGCGGCACCAGCAACTCTGCATACGTTTCATAGAACTCAACGGGCAGGCTGTCAATACAAGGCGTTTTGTTGCTAGGTAGATCCTTTAGAGCCTGTCTAATCTCATGCATTGTAATGTGACCGATCAGACCCTTACGGAGTGCTTCCGGTATCGTCGGGTATATCAAGTCCGACAAATACCCATCTATCTGTGAGTCCATCTTGCCTACTGGAGGGCCATACAAGGTGGCATAAAAATCACCTGCGTAGTAAGCATGTCGCCTGTGCTAGACAGAATACGGGGTATTGCCACAGGCGGGGGGGTATCTCGCAATATCCTAGCCAGCAATGCTCCTGCTCTATCTGACTCACCATGTATACGTTGTATATATGCCGTATGATCAAGCACTCTCATTAACTCCAGCAGTTCCGCATGTCGTATACGCGCTTCCTGCAATGGCTCTTTCTTTGTCTCATCCACAATTTCAGCCTTCTCTAGCTCGCCCATACGGTTTTCCACCTCCACTAGCAACTTGTGAAGTTCTTAGCGTTCCCCCACTGTTGTACCTATGGCCCTACCACGCACTACCACCTTGAATGCGTCCCATTCTATTAATGCATTAGACGCCGTATGACTGTTTTCTGCAAAGTAGTGAGTTATGGTATCGGAAAGGGTACTTCGGAAGACCTGGTCTTCCAACAGTTGCGGCCATAGCCGCCATGTGGGAATCGGTGTGGGAATCCTGCCCCATGTGGTAGTTTTCAAGGGGTTATGGTCTGAAAGTGTCTTTGGTAAATAAGTGGAATCTAACACCTTGTGGACCACACTACACGTGTAAAGAAATCTGTCAATCCTTGTATGAAGGCCGTGCATTCCAGAGTAATAGGAGTATTCCCTCTCAGAAGGATGTCCTAATCGCCACAGGTCCCTCAGGTCCCAACCTAACAGCCAATTAGTGATAGCGTCTGCCTGTCTCAAGACAGTGGTGCCCTGCAGTGGGGGGTGTGATCTATCAAGTGCCACATCCATGACTACATTACAGTCTCCACCCAGGAGCCATGGGCACCCCTCCCAACCAGCAAGGGCCCCACTTAGTATGGGCCAGAATTGATCCTGTTCGTAGTTGGGGCATAAAAAGTACCTACCACCACCAACTGGCCATCCAAAGACCCTTTTATAAACACATATCTGCCCTGCTTGTCGATTCTTTGATCTTGGGCTATGAAGGGTACCAAACCGTGGCACCGCGGGCATAGTTAGAGTATCCAGTGGAGAACACTTGGCCTCTCCGTTTCTTCTGAAGCTTTGCTATCTCACTGACTATCAGGTGTGACTCTTGAAAATAGGCTATATGTGCCTTGCGGTGTTGTAATTGAGCATGAATCCTGTGCCTCTTGTGGACCGTGCCCATACCCCTTACGTTCCAAGTGATAAGTTTATACTTTCCCGGTGTGTGCATCTGGCAATGTAATAGAACAAAGAACAGGAGCACAACATGCATGGACAGGTGTCCATTCTCAAAGTAGTAAACATTCCCAGACCATGACCAATCCCACCCCCCTTAATACAAGGTCCATACAAAAACAAGCATTGGACCATAACTCCCGCTAACTGATCCAACCGAGGTAGAACACTTTGCATTGCAGGAATGACAAGCATAATCACAGCAAACAGGATATGCAAAGGAAGTACATTACTCCTTCGCCATATGGGGGGTTGCAGCGCCGCCTTACTTATGGTAGCACTTAATGGGCAGTTGTTGAAGCAAGCTACCACTGCCCCTGGGCATAATATGATCACCTATATATAGTCTAAAAGGATCAAGGAGCATGGCGCGCGGAGGAGGGGAGCAGTGCAACCTATTCTACACATCACAGAAAGGAGTAATAAACAAGAGTTACAATACTTGAGTGAGTCCGTCAGCCAAACAGGTTAGTTATCAGCTGTGGGGTCGCCGAGGGAAACAAAGCCACGCTACCCTCAGAGTCCGAACCTTGAGTGTCTTCGGTGGCCGATGGCGAAGGAAGTGGTGATCTCGTCGCATTTGTGAAAGTTGCCGTGGCCAGCACCGCCCGCTGCTTGTTCTGTTGGGCCTGGTGCTGAGTGATTCTTACAGTGTCTCTGGTTCTCTGCTGTCTTCGGCCTCGGTGCCTGGACGAAGAGACCACCGACAAGTTCTTCCGCTCCTCCATAAGTAGGGTCCGCTCTTCCGCGTTGGTAAGTTCCATCACTTCAATCCAGTCTTCGACATCGCCAGGATTGATTGAGGACATTCTATCTAGTCCTCACTAATCATTTATGTCTCACAGATGGGAAGGTCCATAAGGTGTCCCAAATGATAAAGGGCGGTACCGTATGGTGACTGATGGGTATCCTTATTCCTTATGACCTTTAAGGACTCTTGGGAAGATACCAGTACTAAGAGCATTGCAAGTAGTAAAAGGGGCCCGCTTCTTCTCTGCCTTCCGAGAGAGAGCATCTCAGGACGAGCTCTGTCTCTATAGCTTAATGCTATTCGACCCATCGATGGTGGATAGACTTTTTAGAAAGACTCCATTAGCTGACACCTTTTATTTCTTTCCTTGAGGATCCTTAAGTAGGGGTGTAACTTTAGCGCCAGTGTAATATTATCAACACAACGCAGGCACCAGATCCCATTCTGGCCCTGTTGAGGCACTCCAGGCAAGTACCAAAAGCAATTAGATGTTTGGTTGACATGACATAGCGCTGCTGGTTGCAAAGCGTAGAATGGCGATGTGTTGGCCTTGCGGCCTGATACCCACTGTTGAGAGTTGGTCGAGAGACATGGTATGTTGTAGCACGCAAACAGAAAATTACAATGGGATCCTTCCTCAGCGTAGCCACCCAAAGAAATTTGGGGCCTATACAAAACTTACCTGCTCAATAAAGACAAAGAGGATCAGACATGGACGTTTTTACACAAGAATAGGGTGAGACATGGTAGGGAGCCGCCGAGGGAGGAAGGACATACAACCCTACATAACATTTAAATACTAAACGCATAACAACAGCTCTGAGTGAAATTAGCAGAGAGGTACGAAGCAATGTATGATCGTAAGATGTATTATGATACAATACTCTGAAATGTAAACACAATGCTGAGATTAGAGTTGAACCTTGTATTTAGGCAGTGAAACATATATATCTGCTAATAGTATGCATGACAGCTATAGTAAAGGTTTGACAAGTAGTATGATACATTTGCAAGCAGGTTGACTCTGTGTTCCAATGTCATTTACAAAATATTAATAAAGTATCCTCTGTATCCTATTTCTTGAGGTAATTATTTTGTCCATGTTGCTTCATGCTGTTTCCAATGTATTTCTACTCTCTCATTTTGAGGTGTCTCTATGTTAGAAATGGGAGTCTCTAGGAGGCGAGTTGTTACCCTGTCCAAATTGGGACCCTTCTGCCTAGTCAGGATAAGGGGGATAAACTACTGAAAAAAACCTTGCTCTCGCCCTGGTAGCTTGACATGAGCAGTCAGGCTTATCCCAGAGGCAGCGTGTAAAGCATTTGCACATAACATGCAGCAATAAAGTGAAAACACTACAAAAGGACACCACACCAGTTAAGAAAGATATCTAATATTTATCTGTGCAAAACAAGAGCAAAGTGATAAAGATTCAATATATAATATTCAAAATATCCACTTTGCAAGAATGACCTTTAAATGCACTTCCTTGAAGCCGGTAGCTCAGTCTGGTGCTAGCTGAAAACAACCAAATCCCACAGTTTGAGTCAACACCAGCTTTTGGTGCCCTCAGGCAATGGCTTTGTGGTGCATGTCCAGCGGCATCTGTGAGACCAGAGCTGAGGTGCAAAGCAGGTCGGTGATCATCATGGTGCTGATGGTCATGGGGCAAGATGTGGTGTCTGTTGAAGATTGGCGGTTGATGGGGCTGGTGTTGGTTAGCTAAGACTATGGTGTGGAATGGACCAGTGCTTTATGTAGCTTACGAGCGGGGTCCCCAGACCACAGTGCAGACCAATGCGTTGATGTCACCTGGCAATGGCATCGTCAGTGAGACTTGGGCGGTGGAGTGAAGGCGAGGCTGTGAGCAGTGCAGTGCACACATGTCGCAGAGCACACATCGGCTTAGTGGCTGTAGCAATCATCATCGTTGGTGAGACTAGGGTTGCGGTACAAAGTGTGGCAGTGCCCTCTGCCATGCCTTTAGTTCACGGAAATGACAGGGGTCTTGGTGACAGCTCCAGTTTGTGATTTGCTTCTATGGCACCTGAGAAATGCCGTCCCAGAGGCGGTAATGTAATGTAATGTACACTAGATTTATTTGGCGCACTGTCACCCAACGGGTATCCTGGCGCTGAGAGAGTTACCTTGTTGTTATAGTACATTCAAAAAAAAGGCAGATGGTTAAGGGGGGAGGAGAACAGAATAAGACAATGACAATAAATCTGTGTATTACTCCTCCATCGGAAACACCCAGGTTTTCAGCTTCTTCCTGAATTGCATTAAATTCTCCATTTGCCTGAAATCGATTGGGAGTCCATTCAACAGCCGTGAGGCCGCAGATCTAAAGGGTCTCCCTCCTGTCCTGGATCTTTTAAATGTTGTTGTGTTCACCAAGTTTGCTGTTGACGAACAGAGATTTCCCGTGTTAGTATACCACATGAGTTACCCAGAGGAAGGTAACATCTTTGCAGTTCCTGAGGCTTTTTGAAGAGGGGGCAAGCTCTACCTCAAACCCTTGGAGAAACTTAAACAAAGAAGTTACAGAAAGTTCAGTACAGTCCTTTCTCTGCCCGTGACAAAAGCAGCCAATGCAGGCCAACACACAAATCACACAGTAAAGAGGTAGTTCCTCCTAACAGCTTCTCCAGCTCTTCTTCTTGGTAGGTTTCGTAGTCCAAAAGAGTTCTAAAATCCTGGGGTCAGGGCCCTAATATTTATACCACACTTCCCTTTGTTCTCTTGTGGCAGAGAGTGTCTGTTCTAAGTCTAAACCATTGCTATCTTCTCTGGGCCAACTTCCTGTCAGGAATTGGAAATAGCATTATCCCATGCAAAAAGGCCCATTCAGGTGCGAGGAAATCTCCTCCCACTACTCTAAATGCAGCCCAGGTCTATGCAGCCCTGCCCTGACTCATCCAGGAGAGGCAGGAAACACCCCCCCCCCCCAGTAGCAGTCTGAAAGAATGCACATCTCCAGCCTCTGGCACTCCAAAGTCAGACAGTCAATCAACAGCACAGCAGAGGCTCATAGGATGGCTCAGCATGAAAGTACCCACTTTCTACAAGTGGTATTTTCAAACACACAACATAGAAATAAAGTCTACTAAAAGATGCATTTTTACATTATGAGTTCAGGGATACTAAACTCAATTTTTCGATTGTGCCCCAATGGGAAGTTATACTTGTAAGATGTTACAAAGTAACTCCCATTCTATCTCATGGGACAAATAGCCTTTTAATAGTGAAACATGAATTACACTGATGTTCACCATCAGGTCATGTCACACACACAAGAACATGACTTGCCTTTCACATACACTGCACCCTGCCCATAGGGGTACTTGGGGCCTACCCTAGTGGAGGCTAGGGCCTGATAAATAGGTGTACTTGCCAAGTCGACTTGGGAGTAAAAACAGCATGCAGAAACTGCAGTGGCAGGTCTAAGATACTTTTACAAGGCTACTTCTGTGGGTGGCACAATCAGTGCAGCAGGCCCACTAGTAGCATTTGATTTACGGACCTTGGTACTTTCATTGCACCCTACTAGGGACTTATCAGTAAATCAATCATGCCAATCACAGAAACATCAATCCATAACATAATTTATAGAAGGAGCACTTGCACTTTAACACTGAACAACAGTGAGAAAGTGTGCAGGGACATTAAACCAGGAGATCAGGAAGCAATGAGACAGGGAAAACATGCCAAAATATACCAGTTATAACACTCAATGTCCAGTTATTTTTGGCTTTGTAATAAATTACCTAACCTTACATAATTGTCTGTAGTTACAATGTGTCGGGGGAAAATTCTGTTCAATTGACTGGTGTTATTAACTATTTTCTCCCCTCTACATTTACATGCTGCTAAAAACAACCATCAGATTGTGATTCTAGAGAGGACCAGAACTTATAGGCCCGCCCTTTCACTTGGATGGTTTACACATGCAGTGTGAGAAGAATCCAGAATTACTCTAGAAAAGAGGAAACTTAGAACCCCAGAGCCCCAAAATAGAGCCCAATGATTGAGAACGGAGGGTGAGGGATATCGGCGGAGCACAGAGTTTGATGGTGCGGGGAGATCAGCGGCAAGCGGAGGAGTGAGTATCAATAGGTTGTATGTCATTTGTTGGATTTCAGGAATTAATTAATTGTGAGATATCTGGCACAGTTGGTGTGAGAGTCGAGTGAATGTGGTTTCAAGCGGGACGTGGTCCAGGGACTGAGGTGTGCATTTCAGGCCACAATGTGGCCTAATATCCGGGGATATATTTAATGGTCTAGAAGACACCGGGGTTATTGTGCTTGTCTGAGCTAAGAATTGAGAAGTTGTCATGCGATGTCATTGACAGTTCACCTAAGACAACTTATTGCAGGGATTCTGTGCAAACACAGAACTATGCGTAGGAATATGGGACCGTAGTATATATGGACTGAGTCATCGTACCACCTTAGTACTCGTGAGCACAGGACCGACTATCTATAGTGTCCCACTTGCCCTCCTACTACCTCACAGAGGAACAAGTGACTAGATACCCCTGAACAGAACACTTCCACTCTCCCAAGAATCGCAGTTGCAAGAGACACCCTTTTGATCACACTTTTGTACTTGTCCATAATAAGATCTGACAAAGACACAAACAAGTTTAAAATATATATTTTAACTAACATGCTCTAATATGCAGCATACATGCCGCAATATGCAGGTAAATGCATAACACAAATACAGCCAGTATAGCAAATAATCCCTAAATCAGAAAAGGAGCTTTTCATAGTAAAAGATAGCATAGCCTAACCCCCTTCCCCTTGTATAGAAGCAGGATGAATATAGATTAGAAGATTTCTAGGCGTTATCTTCAGACTCCATACCTCAGTCTATAGATGGCAGTTCTACATCATAAGTATTGTCATGGTCTTCTCCCTGGAAAGGTCCCTCTCCAAGTGTGTGCTACCGATCCGTGTATTCCAATAAGACCAAAGTACCACTTCCCAAACAATAGCTGCATCTGTATGTTTTGTCTTGGTACTAGCGCCTGACCAGAACAGAATAATAAGAGGCATTGTTGTTTGACCTTGTTCACAATGCTCGGAGTAAATACCAGGAAGTATGAAAACAGCAATAGGTTCTCATTTGAAATTCTTAAGAGAGGCATTTGCAAAATAAACATGTGTACTAACATGTGCAAAGCAGCGGACATTCTGCAGTGTTCTCATGCTACCTTACAAAAGACGACAATGTTGCCATTGGCCATATGACAACCCCCCCTTGGTCAGGACGTTAGCCCTGGACTAATACAGAAGTCTGAGGTAAGCAAATCTAAAGTGTCTGAGTCAAAGGCCAAACAGCAATTCTTGTCAAAAGCTGAAGTTCGATGGGCCAAGAAATGGAGAAGATTCGTTTTTTGTACCCAATAACATATCCAATCGTAGCATATCTCCGGGGCGAAAACTTTGCGGGATAATTGGAATGCCAGTTCCAATAAAGTGTCAGAAGCTTCCAGAGTAAAAAAAGTTGCCATCCAATAAAGTAAATAAAATGATCAGACATGCTGCTCATATCCGCAGGCTTCAAGAGTATACCATTTCAACTTGTGGCGACTTCAATTAAAATGAGATCCAAGAGGTGCTGTGCACGGTCACGGGGACTCGCTTCAGCCGCCGGCACCAGCGAAGGATTGTAAACAAGCCACTTACCCACACCACAGTCCTGGTTATGGGACATCAATGGACGCATCATCAGTTCATAAACCAGGGGAGCATGTGACGTAGTGTACAGGCAGACGTCCAAGGCCCATTGAAAAGGAAACCTAGATGCAGTACAAAACAGGCTGCACAGGTACAGAAAGTATAACAGAACGGCAGCCAATAGTCAATGTCAAGAGATTCCAATGGCATTTAACCAAAAAGCTACTGCATCCGATCACAGTACAGCTGCAACTGATCCTGGTTTGGCAATCCCACAGATCGAAAAGCCATTGCGGAACAACAATAGAAGTACCAGAACGACACAAATCAGGAGGAGCAGCAGGGGAACCCTCCTAATACACTAGAAAAAATAGAAGGAATAAAAACTGGGATTACTAATAAATTAGTCTGAAACAATGTTACAAGGACGGATCCTACAACTTTAGAAGTGTGGGCTAGGCCAGTCATATCAGATGCATTAAAGATTTTGGGGAACATGTATTAAGTATTTTACCAGCCGCAATCAGCCAGTCTGCAACCAGTAAAATGCCTTTTCCGATGCATCAAAGGCATTACATTTGCAAATGCATTTAGGGAATCGCAATTTGCGAATCCCTAAATGCAATGCATGTAGCATTACCAAAATGCGAATTTGCATTTAGGAATCACAAATTACCATCAACTTCAGGTTGGTGGTAATTTGTGAATCCTTTGAAAAATGCACAAAAGGGCATTTTTCAAAAAGCCATGTGGTGCACAGACATGCCCTTAGGGCTTGTGTGTGCGCCACATGTACACACTTACCTTTTTGGGGGGTTTATCAAGGGGGCCATAGGCCCCCTAGGATCCTTGCAATTGTATTCACAATTTGCAATTACCAATTTGGTAATCGCAAATTATGAATGCATTCCCATTCATTCCTATAGGCAAATAGGCCTATTGGAATGAATGGGAATTCATTCCCTGATAGCGAATCATAATATGCAATTTGCTATTGGAGATGTTATGGATTCGTAAACTATTTGCGTATCCTTCATGCATAGGCATTTGGGGTTACCAAATAGCGAATCCTTACATTTCGCTATTTGGAGATCGCAAATGATTACCTTATGCATGTGCCCCTTAGTGAATTAATTGCCCAAAGTGTAGGGGGAGAATCGTGTTTAGCAATGACTGAATTTCACTTGATGTTCCTGCCACCTGCAATTCAAAGGTCTCATAAGCTAATGTGAGAGCTACTTCTTATTGAAACAATAGCTCTTTGAGTCTGCTTAGCTTATTGAAATCTGCTTTCAAAGTTGGAATGAAGGCCACAGTGAACTATCTACACTCCCGTGTATGGGGGACACAGGATATTGCTGCATCAAGTAACGTGTTGTGAAACTGTTACTATGTACGGGATACCTGCCCCAAAAAAGCAGCAGTTAATGAGAGTTGGAATAATATGCATGAACTGGGGTTTCTTTTAAAAAAACAAGCCACATTTGGGGCAGAAATGTTGCAGGTGCCATGAAGTTTTACTTGCTTACAAACAAGCGAGTGGCTGACTGTAGATTTTCAATCCTCCCCTGTAAGAAAATGTCCTTTTCTGCATGCTGACAAGAAAATGGGAATAGCAAGGACCACAATTCATCTATATAAATGCTCCCAAAAATTGTATATCAACCCACAGGATAGTGTTTCGTGCAAGCTGTAGCTGGAAAGGTGAGCTGGGTAATGAAATAACACCATGTATTAACCACACCACTGAATCTGTTTCTGCTACAGTACATGGTAACTGTCCTAGTTTCTCACTGTGTAACATAGCATAGTTTGCCACTTTCATAGACATTAGTTTTTGTTTATCTGTTAAATTGAATGGCAAAAATAGTGCGGAAGCATTCAGGTAATCCCGTGATACTCTCCCACTTTCAAATGTATGTAAGGCTCAATGAAATTGCTTAACTGTACGCAGTTGATTTTGAGGATGATACAAAGTAGATACTTCATTCTGAACAATATCAATACCAGTCGACACAATATTGTCAAAGGTAGATATACGAGAAGACAGTGTGCTTATACTGTTATCAACCATGGCAAGAACTCTTTCCAAATTATCTTGATCAATTTGGCATGAGCGTAGTACTGCTTCCATTTCTGATAGCTTCCAAAATTCATTATAGGCTGCGTAAACCAAATGTTTACTGCAAATGTATTTTGGGAATAAAAGAAAATCTAAAAGATCAATGTCACCTGACAAAAGGGAAGATGATCCTTCACCTTCACAGACGATAGTGTGGAATTTTCCAACCATTGTTGACATAATTTACGAACCGAATAAGTCGTAAATGTATGTGAATGGGGTTAATGAAGATCAGGTCTATTTTGGGTAAACCAACCAGCAGCATTAATAAAACATACATGACAAGCATTGCTGTGTGTAGGCCATACACCCCGTTCTCTGGATTTATCATAGAGGAATTAAAAGTGCCATTTTGCATCTAGTTGGTATGTGTGAGCCATATCTCATATTGAGGCAGAGACAGAATGGAGATATAATAGAGATAGTATTCGAATTGTTAGCAGTGGCTTAACCAAAACAAGTAGTTTGTTGAACCGTCTGATTTAAAAATGTTAGTTGAGATGATATTGAACATTCACGATGCATAGACTCATTCCCTTGCACTTGCCAAATTTTAGTGCCCCAAATAGACTTCAAGTCAATAGTGTCCTTCCAATAATTGTAACCTTTCAGGGACAGATCTTCTATGAAGGAAGAGAGATCGACCAACGTAGAGAGTGCAAGCATATATTTGTTGAATGTGGGGATATTCAATTTTAAATAATGTGATGCTGGGTTGAATAGATAGTAACCAGTAAAATATGCACATTTATTTTTCTTTGTAATGGAACTCCCTTTAGATGGTGGTGGGCAGTGTTCTCATTTTGTATAATTAAAAGTGGGTTGCTGAGTATGGGTTTTGTGAAGTGATGTCTATAATGTTGGCAACAAAATAATTTGCTGAATTGAAACAAAGATCTTCTGTAACAAAAACTGTATAATATTGCAAATCTGTAAACAAAGAATTAACTGCACAGGCATCCCAATCATCTGAATTCATGCCAGGTAAAAAAAGGCTTCTCCCAAGGAAACACAGAAGATTTTTTCAATTTGCAGGGTCTCCCTAGGACCATATACATTGAATGGCACTTTGTCCCAAGCAATGCCATCAGCGATCAGGACTGCTGAAATATTAACAAGGGTTTGGCCTCTTTTCATTTTATACGAAGAAGCATGATGAGCCAGTACTCCGTCAACCCGTTCTACAGCAGATCATTCAGGCAAGTAGTGCCCAGTAATCAAAAAGAAAAAGACAGTCACAAATCCAATCTACATGAAAAGGAACACACTTGATAACATGATCCAGTTCTAAGTCCATGGTGGTACTAAGTAAGTTCTTTTCAAACCAAGATAAAAACACAAATCAGTGTAGGAGGCACAGCTATAGACAAAGAGAATGTAGGTGTATCCATAAAAAGTTATCTTGATCAATATAGTAACCATTGGAGCTGAGCTGAAACAAAGAGGGCTGTTCTTCATTAGAAGTTGAATGTATTATAGTTTCTGGGATATCAACTGTAAGTTCAACTGTGGGAGAACTACACTCGTTTTCTACAATTATAGAGGTTAAAGGAAAAACTGGCAATACATCATTTGAAGATTTAGTCTCCCCCTCCAGTTGCCTGGGAGAATCAAAAGAACCAGAACTCATTTGATGGAGTGAAACATCCCAACACAGAATTATTGTAGGCATCCGCCCAATGATGAAACTTGACATGTTCTATTGAAATAAACTGATTGTCTCTGCACCAAGGCAGCAGAGGTAAGATCTCAGTTCAGATGCCCTTTAAAACAAGCTCTGGGACCGTGGCATGTTATGTGGGACCAAATCATTTTTTGTTGGTCACTTTCTCCCAGACCAGATTACCAACTTTAGGAAGCCAGCCAGAAACAGGAACTAGCACTGCTGCATTTGATGGCGAGGGCAAATGAGATTTTGCTAGATCATCTTGATTCTTTTGTTGATCCTGTAACATAGCAGAATGGTAATCTACGTCAAATGTTGAGGCAGCTGCCACAACATCTAGACCGTCAAGGTCTGGCATAAACATCTTAAAGCCAAAGAGCATTTCATTCTGAGTCCACCCACCTAGAGGTCTTCAAGGGAGGTTATTCAGTGCATGTTAAACCCCATTGAGATTAGTCAGTCAAAAAGTGGATCCTAACAAGCTTACTAACACATTAATAAAGACTGCTTATAATAATATAATGATATGCCTGGATCCCCAAGCAGATGCCAAGTTAATCCTGGAAAATTTTAAGATGATATTAGAACAAGTAAAAATACTGCTGACCAGATCACCCCAAACAAAACAAACCAAGTACTACAGGTTGGTTTAATCATGATTGTACTAAGGCGCAGACCAACTTAAGAAAGGCACTTGGAAAATCAAACAGAGACCATCTAGAGATCCAATACCTCCGGCGAGAGTATAATAATGCCAGAAAGACAAGGAAAAAAGAGTTGAAACAGTCTTTGTGGAAAGCTCTGCATAAAAGCGCACTCAAGAAAGATAGTCAGTCCTTTTGGCGAATAGTTAAGTCCCCTCTGCTATCGGACTCTAATATTCCTCAGATCGACGTTGCCATCGATGAGGAAACCTGGGTGAATCATTTTTCAAAAATCTTTGAACTAACATCGAAAGCAGAAGAACGTCATCTTAATCTCCCCCAGGTAGTATTTCCAATACTGATAGACTTTGAACTACAAGACGTCGAAATGGCACTATCGATGAGTAAGAGCGGCAAAGCACCTGGCCCCGATGGGGTCCCAGTGGACTTATTTAAACATCTTCCTGAATTTTGGACTCCTATACTCACAAGAGTCTGCACAGCAGCAGCGAAACTTGGACTGTTGGAGTCATGGTCATGTTCCATCATGGTCCCTATCTTTAAAAAGGGAGACCGCCAAGATACGAAATGTTACCGACCCATTTCGCTGCTTGACTCTCTGGGCAAAGTAGTCGGCAGAGTTGTCCTGGATAAACTCCAGCAATGGGCAGAAGAAAAAAATATCCTTTCGGATCTCCAGTTTGGTTTTAGGGAAGGATTTGGAACAGTGGAACAGGCTCTTAACTTAAGCATGCTAGTTTCGAAATACATTCATGCAAAGCCAGGGACAATTTATATGGTCTACGTGGATTTGTCCTCCGCGTTTGACTGCGTGTCGCATGCGTAGCTCTGGTCTCTGCTGGGTACACTAGGGGTTGATCCTCCCCTTTTGAATTTTCTAAGGGAGCTATACGGTGAAGCCTCAGCAAGAGTGAGATATGGAATAAAAGGAGAGCTAACTGCACCGTTTAGGGTAGAGCGAGGAGTAAGGCAAGGATGCGTCCTAGCCCCCTTCCTCTTCTCCTTGTATACTAACGGATTGGAGGAGACCATGCTGAGGGGGGGCAGGACCTGCCCAGACTGAAACATCGCCTGATCCCCGCACTGCTCTATGCGGATGATGCAGTTATTTTAGCACGCACCCCTATCGAGTTACAGAAATCTTTATCCAAGTATGTTAACTTCATGGGTGCCCTGGACATACATATTAATGTAAAAAAAACATTTGTTATGGTAGCGGGTGGACAACGAAAAGCCACAAAGTCCATTTATTTAAAAGACCAAAAAATTGAAAAGACCTCCCAGTATCCTTACCTGGGCATCATGATTGATGACAGCCTAAATTGGAAGGCGGCTGTCGAGGCCAGGAGACACCTGTTCAAACGAGCAATTCTAGCACTGATGAACTTCTCAAAAAGACTTGGAAAAAGACCATCAGTAGAATTGTTACAGATCTATGCTGCAAAATGCCAAGCCATCGCCCTCTACGGGGCAGGGATATGGGGACACACAGACATTGGTTCTTTGCAAAAAGAAGAAAATATTTTCATGAGATTCCTCTTGGCCACGCCAAAAGGCTCTTCCATCTATGCCTCGCACATGGAATTGGGAATCCCATTTATTGAAGACTTAATAAAGATCCAGCCACTATTACTCTGGAGGCGCGTCTGGACGTCGGACAAAAATCTGCTGACCAAAAACATCTTACAGGACTCCATGGAACTGGATCATGTACATAAAATAACATGGCTCTCCTATATCAGACACTTCTTTTCTGATCTGGGATTACATAAGTACTATTTCACCCCAGAAAAATTAAGAGAAATATCTAAGAAAGATTTGAAACAAACTGCGCTGAGCCATCTAGAGTCTTTGAGACTGACCTTGTTGTCGACCAAAAAATCTGTGACCCATGCAAATATGATACAGTATTCCCCGAAAATCCAGCTTTATCTAACCCTAGAATTTACAGCATACGATAAGATGCTCCTAACAAGGTTCAGACTGAATCTTTTTTACAGACTAGTGACTTTTCCTGATAAAAACAATTGGAACTTAAACTTGGCTCCTTGTCCATGTGACGATTTGTCCCGACAGTCAACCATTCATACAATCTTTTTATGCAAATTTTTTCATACCCATAGAAAAATCTGGATAATCCCTCTATTAAAAAGTTGGGGTTACAGACAGTGTCGCCCAGCCATGTTAGCATTACAGATGTTGGATTCTGAAGGTACCTGCTACCATGTACTCAATTTCCTAAAGTGCATTATGAGACATAGGAATAACCTTTGAAATAGAAGAATAAACTTAGAGGGTTACTAGAGCCCTATCATTTACTCAATTTGCACAGAACCTGGTTATATGTTTTAAAACATGTGTAATAACTGTTTTTATATAAATACTTATGTATTTTGTATGTCGTGATAACTTTTATGGTTTTGCATTGCTAAAAACCGAATAAAGATTATTATTATTATTATTATTATTATAGTCAGCCAGCCCCAGCCTGTATCTCATACACTTGCTGTTAAAAATTGCTTTAAGTCACGGTTCATCTGCTTCACAAAAGAATTGCCCTCAGGCCGATATGGAGAAGAGAAATGTACTAGCACCCTTATTGACTTTATCGAATTAAAGAAAACCTTAGAGGCAAAAGCCAGACTTTGGTCAGAGCGTCAGCACAGCGCTGTGGCCACCCCTAGAGAAACCTAGTGCACGAATCCAATACCACCAAAATATATTTGAAAGCATTGTCTAATGTCACATGACCGCATTGATCAAGATAAATAAAACCTGGAAGTCAACCAGCACAAGACCTAGGCTTCTGCATGTTTATGTTCCATTCCTTTTTGGGAAAGACTGGACGACCCTCTTTGTCTGGAGGGGGTTTACTCTTTACTTGTATAAATGGTCTGACTCCCAAATTATTGCGTCCTAGGATGTAAAAACATCCGCTATATTAATCGTCAACCGATGCTTCTGTTGAGCTGCAGCCACCGCCACCAGCCATGGGTGAACCTGCAAGCAAACTGCTTCACCTTTAATGTTAGCCAGAAACATATTTGAGACAATAGGGAACACTTCTACTAATTTCATCCCCAAATCCAGGGCTGGACCACCCGGTTTTCCTCCTATACATGTTTCAGAACACTCAGCAGAACACTCATTTAGGAGGTGCCAAAGCACAGTGTATACAATTCGACAAAGACCGTCCCCCAGGTGATGCTGTCCGATAAAGGAGGAATTAGACCACTTGGCAAACACATAGTAAGGATGCTGTGTTTCGCTTCATTAGTATTGTGTGGGAAAATAGCATCAATATGTTTAGTTTTCTGAGCTATCCAAAAGGGTAGGTCCTCATGATTCTGAGGATGTTTGCCCATCACAGAGTTAATCATGACGGGACTAATCACAAGGCCTCCAACCTGTATTGGTGCTGGAGGCACAGCTTCAGCCGCAGCCACCAAGAAAGAATCATGAATAAATTGTATGACTCAGCTATAGAGTTGGATTACTTGTTCATAATGCAAATAAAGCTCCACTAAAGTAACATTGAGATAGTTTGGATGTGGTGGAAAACCAGCCAAAACTTGCCAAGAAGCACCATCAATAATTAAGGGGCCCATATGAAGGGCACTATTCAACCAAAGAGTATGCTCCCAGGACGTCAACAGAACTTCAATCATCAAGTAAGGACGATATACTGCAGGAACAGTGACTTTGTAAGCATGAAACAAAAGATAATTTGCATCAACTGAAGGAAAGGTAACCCAGGAATTAAACACCTCAAAGCAGTATGCTGGATCTACCTCAACCACGCAAATAATGGTAGCACCCGCATTGGGGACCCCATGCTGCGTCTAAAGGTGTATAACCGCCGCCCAGTTATGTGCCGGAATAGCAACTGGTTATGCCATGTTGTATGTAACTAATGGTCAAAACGGTAGCTCAAAATGGGCTTTAAAACCATTTAAGACACAACACTCCTGACTTTCCAAGAAATTGCAGTTGCAAGATGCACACTTTAGCTCACACTCTTGTACTTGTCCACAATAACATCTGACAGACACAAAGAAGTTTAAAATATTTATTTTTCCTATCGTGCTCTATAATGCAGAACAGTGACCACAATAAGCAGAAAAATGCATAACACAAATACAGTCAGCATAGCAAGTAGTCCACGAATCATAAGAGGATCTGTCATAGCAAAAGACATCATAGCCTAAGCTCCCTCCCCTTGTATAGAAGCAGGATGATTATCTATCAGAAGATCTCTAGGCCATATCAGCACACTGCGTACCTCAGTCTTTAGACGGTAGATCTACATAATAAGTGCTGTCATGCTATTCTCCCTGGAAAGGTCCCTCTCCAAATGTGTGCTACTTATCCATGTATTCCAAGATGACCAAAGTACCTATTCCCAAGCAACAGCTGCATCTGTATGTTTTGTCTGGGCACTAGGGCCTGACCAGAACAGAATAAGAAGGGGCATTGTTGTTTGGCCTTGTTCACAAAGTTCAGACTAAATCCCAGGAACTTGCAACACCTGAAAACAGTGATAGTTTCTCATGTGAAAGTATCAAAATAGGCACCTGCAAAATAAACATGTGCAAAGCAGGGGACAATAATGGCATGTTTTAGAGTGTTGTGGGATCTTTTCAGAGGTGTTACTCAAGTGGGTGAAGAAGCGTCACCCGAGGATTCTCCAGCAGACTGTATGGCAACAGAAGTGGGGCTCCATACTATAATTTGGCTTCAAAATTGGCACAAAATCACTGAAAAAGAAGGGTAATTGTCATTTCTATGTTTTTGGTTAGACGTGTTGCACTATTTGAGAGGAGAGTTGTTTGCGCTGCATCCTTTACCTAGACCAACACAGTTTTATGCATTAGATGCATGGATAAGGGAAGCACATACAAGAAAAAGGGAAATATACCAAGAGAAGATGAGTTAAGCTTTGAGGGCATGTCTGGAAGTGCAATGGGATGCACAGCTCAGGAGATGGAGAGTGGATACTATTGAAAGAGAAAGGTTGTACCCAATGCTGGTAGGAGAAGTAGATTCTCAGAATCAGAATAGAAGGGAAGATGGAAACGACTGAAATAATACTGATTTCCGCTTGTTGGATGGGTTGTTTATTGGATCGTCCTCCACCTTATAATCTACAGTCAGAGGAGGGAAGGTGAGAGTTGGCAAAAACAAGGAACATGGAGAGTGTGTCAGCTTTCTAACACGTCCTAATGCAGGAGTTATGGGTATGATAGCTGCAGGAGAAGGGGGGACAGGAGTGTCTGCCTTAGGAGGTATTGAACAAAACAATCAGCGCTGCTTCATGGTTACCTAAAGCTCTTACAGTACCGGTCACCATTGGTCCTTTTGTCCCTCTGAATGACCCGAGCTCACTGGGAAACCTTAGTCAGCGACAGTCCACTCATACGGAGAGAACTGGATTGGGAAGGTCAGGGAACATGAATGGAATTCGTCCATCTCTTGTGCCTAAAGAATCTAGTGCCCCTTTAAAAGCCACCAAGCTACAGACTTAGAGACTTGGTTGAGAGATCACAATAACAGTAAGGAAGGCCAGAACAGTACATCAAGTCAGGGAACCATCAAGGCTGCCGTAAAGGTAAAACTATTGGATGTGGTGAGATTGAAGGCTGAGGTAGTAGAGACTCTTAGTGGAAATTGACCTTTTGGAGGGAATAGAGACCTATGAGTCAGATGAGCTGTTGTATATTATGAAAGACGAGCACATAAGAAGCTGTCAGAACTAGTCCAGAGGTGTGAAGTAGACTTGTCTCCAACAAAAATGCTACAAGGAAATCATAGGCTTAATTATCGTGACCAGGAACTGATGGAAAGAGTGATGGGATTGAAAAAACACATCCGAAAGTTGATTGTAGGAATACCGGCTTGAAGTATGCTTGATAAGTGGGAGTTAAGGTGGTCTAAGAAGAAGAGTGATAAAAAAGTGACAGGGGAAATACCACCTCCAGAAGGGAAAACACCGTGGGCCTCATTTATGAAAAGTGACGCATCGCTGCGTCAAAACAGCGATGCGTCACTTTTCATTGCTCCCTCCTTGCGACATCAATGATGCGTCATATTTACAATATGACCCATCATTGCGCAAGGAGTTACAGATACGTCTCTGCATGGTGCAAAAGTGACGCATTGCTGGAGTGTGTCACAAAAGTGACGCAACTCCAGCGATGTGTCCTTTCATATGGGGCAAGCCCCATGTGAAAAGGCCTGCATCAGCAGGCGTAAGAAATTGACACATTTGCGTCCTAGAAGTGGCGCAGTGAGATCTTATAGATTTCACTGCGTCACTTCTATGACCTTTTCTTGTGCCAGAACACCCTCCTGCATACATTATACCTGGCGCAGGTATAATGTAGCGCAGGGATTTACAAAGTGACGCATCTACCTAGATGCGTCACTTTGTAAATTTGGTGCAACAAGGCACATTTTTTACGCTGCTGGTGCGTCACAAAAAGTGACGCACCAGCGGCGTAAAAGTGACGCACGGCCTCATAAATGAGGCCCCTGGAGTTGAGGCATATCTGCTAAAAAAGATGCCTAGTGGAGTGTACGTGTATGTCCCTTGGAGTAGAGGAGACCGAGCTGCATTCACAAATGATTTTCCTAGATTGAGGGAGAAAACTGCTGAATTGTGCAAGCAAGTCAATCATTTTGTTATAATCTCAAAAGTGTTATGGATTGATTTAAATACTCTGTATGAAATTGTGGTCCCTATTGATCTATGGTCTGCATGTAAAATAGTTCTTTATTGGCCCATAGAATGGCAGAGAGAGATCCTTCAACTCATGGTCCTTCGCCTTTGGTTATGAAAAAATGTGATCAGGTGATCACATGGTTGCAGTCCAAATTAGCCCTTTAAGAAATTGATTTGGTTAAGATAGATCAAACAACCCAGTAGCCTAAAGTGTCAGTGTATACCTATTATGAGAGGCTCTTGCAAGCCTTCAAGCAGTACAGTGGGTTAGAAATGCTTGACTCCAAAGACATGGGGACACTTCTTATAAAAATGTGTGAAAGGAGTGGGGTTGGAAATCATACTCATTATCCAGCAAAATTTGATCTGCTGGCAAAAGGAGTCCATGGATGAAATTCCACGGTATGCAGAGTACAGTGATGAGGTAAGTTACAAGCATAAAGTAAAAGGTAATACTGCTCCAGATGCATATAGCACAGAAGAGAGAGCAGGTGCAGGAAACAGGAGGGACAGTAGGTCATAATCAGAGTTGCTAAAAAAAGAATGACAAACCCTTTGACTGCAGAAGTGCCGGTGAAGATCAGGACCTTCCAGAATCATCACCAGTTTGTCCAGTCTGTTTGTTAGGGCGTAATCGCTTGTGTAAATTGAATTGTACCATATATCGTACGCTGAAGGGAATTAAGTTGCAGACTAAAGACAATGATATTCCTTTCAAACTAGCAAATCAAAATCATTGTGTAGACATGTTTCCTTGCTGACAGTGGAGGACATGCCACTGGACTTGAGAGACACTGTCTCTCCAGTGGTATGGGGCTTCACATGGAAGAAAATTGGACAGATTCTAGTGAGAAGTTGAGCCAGCTGCAAACAGATCAAGCCTAATGCAGAATTTCTGAGAACACGTCAGTACACTCTTACCCTGGAAATGGTGACAGGGATTATATCTGTGATTGAGGTCATGATTTCACAGGGCATAGTAAAAGAGATTACATGCAATTTGCCCTTCATGAAATTGCAGAAACCGTGGGGAAAGTGCTGCATAGTTTAGGACCACAGAAAGGTGAATAACATTGTGAATCCATGTTGGCCTGTGGTACCGAATCCATCTGTTATCCTATTTCAGATTCCTTGTGAAGCTGCCTAGTTTACTGTGATCGACCTTTATCAGGCATTATTTTTTATTTCATTGCATGAGGAAAGCAAATTTATATATGCTTTCCGTCTGGAGAATTGTGTCTTCTGAAAGTCCATCCATCTTCAATCAGGTCTTGAAGAAGAACCTCAAGAGCTTGAGTTTGCCCCGAATCTCAGTGTTAGTTCAATATATTGATGACCTCCTTATTACATCCAAAACAAAGGAGGCTTGCAGGGATGATACTATTGCCTTACTGGCTGGCAATGGGCATAAGGTGTGTCAGAGCATACTTTAGTACTGTCTCACTGAAGTTTGGTACTTGGGTCACCGAATTGAGGAAGGCTAGATGAAGGTGTCCCCAGACTGAGTGGAGGCAATCCTAGGACAAGTTTCTAAACGGGGGTGGCATGGTGAGCAAACAAACAATGAATTTAACCAGTTCTCTTGACTGGGGCTGAATGTTTGGATTTTTCATTCTCGCCATAGGTGTACCAAGTATGCCCAGATGTGTGTCTCAGGCTTACTCTCATTATAACATGTTTGCTCTGATATTGTGTGCTCTGATTGGCTGATTATGAAATACGACTCGTAAAAACATTTACTAAAGATCAATAATTTTGTATCTATCATAAGAAGCTGGATTTTCCGTTGTTATATATATTTATTCACAATCCTTTACCACCTATTACAAGCACTGCACAGCAACTCTTTTGGATTTCTTAGGACACCATTGTATATATGTATGAGTATTCTTTAAGTTTTATCAGTAAAGAGAAAAAAAAGAATACTGGTTCAAACTTTATTTTTTCCAATACCCAAAGAGGACCGGTTTAGCCTCTCTTCCTAAGTGATTTTACATCCATATTCTAAGTAAAGCCCGCAAAGCACAGTGTTGTTATTAGTCATGCCATTTCAGATGTTGCAGTGATGTTATTAATGTGATGTAGTATGTGAGGTATTTTGTAGTGCATGGCAAGGGTGTGAGTTATAGTAACTTTAGAGCCTCGAGTTATAGCTACTTGCGGTAACTATAACTGGTGATATCAGTTGTTCTGCTGGTTTAGACTCCTATGCCTTACCTGATATTGTCACCTAGCCATACCCCTTTTCCTTGAATTTCCAAAGATTTTCTATAATGTAAATAAGATATAATTACAGTTCCTAACTATAACATCACATTAATAGGGGTGGGTGAAACTCATGTAGTTTTACTCCGTGGAAGTTTGTGGAGTTCCACCCACCGCAGAGTAGTCGCTTGTCCTGAAATTAGTTCAAATGTATCGTAAGTTGTACGTTCTCTTACCACCAGTAACATTACAGGTGATTGAAGTGCAGTACACTGTGACTAATTGTTTCGCGTATTGTGGTGCTTAAAATAATGCACATTTCTAAGACTTCTGCAGCATGACGGCACAACTGAGTATACGTTAGCTATGGATGAAGGTCCAGTACCAACTTCTGAACCACTTGCCAATTCAAATGACAGTTTCAATTTTAGCTGCATGTGTGTCGGCAGGCTAGGTCTGTGTGCTCTGCATGCACTGCGTGCTTCACATTGTACATCTTCTCTTGTTTGTCTACCTGAGAGCTCTGTCTTCAGTGACAAGCGGCATGTCAAGACTAATAAAATAAACAAAACACTCCAATTTCATTATTTAAATTCACATTACTCTCCCTTTGTGAGTATTTGAGCACTTGCCCTGAATTCGTTTTCAAGGCAAGCAACAGCACCAGTGAGATATGTCTCCTGGCTGCAATCTTTTCTTCTCATCTAATATATACATAAGAATACATTCATACCTGCATTTGAAACGTGCACATGTGCTTACAGGGGCTAGCAGCCATCGGGACGTCTTCCGCTTTCCTCCTCCTCCTCTGCTGCTGTAGGTAAATCACATGGGAGCGTAGAACCTTAGGGGAAAAAAAGAGATGTTTCCCTCCACAGCATCCCTTACATGTGCTCCCCGGCCTCAAAGGACACCGAAAGCTCGCCTCCTTTTCCTGCCAGTCCTGCAAGCAGAAACATGGAAGTACAGCTATGGAAACTCCCCAAAGTCCTGTACTGCATCAGAGTTGCAACTCGCTGCCAAGCGCTACATCAGGAGGTATTCGTTGAACGTGGGCGTGTCTATATTGTGCTGCACACATGATAAGTCTTCTCCGCATGACCTACAAGTAGGGTATTCCAAGGGTGCACTGCCATTCATGGTACTGCACACCTAGAAGACATTCCCATGTGCTTTCCCTTTGAAAGGGCCAGCATTCCCAGGGGGCTAGCATGTCAAAAGCCCAAAGGTGACACAGACAGGGCCTGACCTCACCTCTTCCACAGCACTCTTTCAACCATACTCTATAACTTCGTTTCCGGGTTGCGATCCCTCCTTTTGATTGGTTTCAATGAGATACTCAATTGTGAAACGAGGCTTGGAACATATGCCTGTGTTTCCATAGGTTGGGCGCCAGTAAACTCCACCATGCAGTGGTAGGCAGAGTTTTTGCCAAACGCTGTTCTCCAAGCAGAGCGCGGAGTGGCAAAACGTGGCAAAGTTCGGCGTCGGAGCAGAGTTTATCTTCCAATCCTAAAAATAACTTTTGGTATTTTCAATGAATTCTATGTATTTTTTCAAATGTAAAACATGATCTCCATCGTCGTGAGTAGACATGCACGGCGTAGGGTTGGGAGCAGGGCCTGGCCTCGGATCTTGGTCTTAGAGCTTGCACGGCATGGCATGGGGTTAGGTACAGGGCTTTGCATATCGGAAAGGTTGCATTCAGGAGTCTTGCAGGAGTCTCTTGATCAAGAAACTTCAAATAATAGAGTGATGTGATTGGGCGAGGTGTTTTTTTCCATGTTGGCCACCACTCACCCTCTTGAGCAAAAGGCTTCTATGCAATCCCATTGGAGCCTGTGCTGTGATTTATTCACTGCAAGATGAAGAAAAATGCTGCTTCGGCCATATAAACATCCAATTAAAAAACAACAAGTTATAAGGGGGCATGGTTAGGTACGCTGCCCAAGAAATATACAACAATCAACCCCTTACACAATAATCAACATCATACATTCATTAATAATAAGTAGTGTCCCACAGAAGAGCAGTTAATTAATTTTATTATCAAATGATAAAACATCTTTCTTATCTCTTTTTCTAAATAAATATAGACATAACTCATCACATACAATCAATTCAACATGAACTATATTCTTTGTAATTCATATTGCAGCCTAGGGACCTAGAGAAATAAATGGTTCAAAATGTGAAAAAATAACTGAACAAATATTTCTTTAATTTTTAGGCGCTTCAAAGGAATCTTAAAGACTAAGAGCACCAAAATGTATAACAAAGCACTGGCAAGAAAGCTACACTTGGAGCCTGGTCAGTGTTGCATGGAGAACTCTAGGTGACTTGTGGCAACGGTTAGGACTCAGTTCACCTCTTGAGGGAGTCGGGAGTTACATAGGCCAGCTCCTTTCCACTTTCTCCTTGCGCTACAGTTGCTACTCTCTGTTAAAAGGTTTCTCAGCGAGACCCCCAACGTACACAGGTGAAACAGTGGCTTAGGCAGAGATAAAAGTAAAAATAATAACAACAATAGCAGAAATAATTCTGATAATGATTATGACTATAACAAAAAGTGTGACCCTAAAGTGTGCTGATGAAATACATAAGCTTATTAGGACGCTGCGAATGATGCTCTCACATCTGTGCGCCGTATTACACCTGATCTCCCAAACATGCATGCTTTCAGGAATGGAAAACATGGGGGGGGGTGTTACACAGTGTGTGGGCACCACTTGAAGACAAGCTTCACATCTCAGAGTGAGGTGCTACACCAAACAGCAGAATGAATACATGGCAGGTTTTATAATGAGGCTCTACTCTTTCAAGAACACTAAGGTCGGGAAAAGTGAAGCACGTTTCAAAATCAGCCCAGGAAACAAATATAACAGCTTATCTCTAAGGAGTCACAGGACTCTCCCAAGACTTTAAATGGCGGCGGCCACAGTAAACGCCTGAAGTTCCTTGTGGTCCATAGCATCCTTGCTAAGGCAATTGTGATCCATAGTTGCTGCAGCTGTGCAGATGTTTGGAATTTCAGGTTTCTTCGAACAGGAAGTTCTGCAAATGGCACATCAAGGTTTGAGTAATAATACTGTAAAGGTCCTCTTCTATAAAATAAGCTAGTTAGTATACTACAGGAAATTCCATAGGTTAAGGGCAAGTGGTGATATGTCACACCTTCGGCTACTGAAGTGGGTAGCTTCATGCAAACGTAACAGTCATCTATTTCCATAGCTTCTACATAATGTACTAACATGTTCGTGAAAACATTTAAATCAGTTTTGTTCTTGATTTTGTTAAAGTGTAATCCTTCCGCATCTGGTGCTTCTAAGTCTAGCTTTGTCTGTTTCAGGCTAAGTGGTTTGTCTAGTACGTCTACTCTTTGTGGTGTACTTCTAGTGTGTGTTTTTACAGTGTCATCAGGTAGGTTATTATTTGGGTATAGGCTCGGGCTTTTACTCATCATAGAAGGAATAGTTAGTGTTAGTCCTATCCAAAGTATCAGTACTATTGCTACACTACATAAACATACTTGGCAGCATGTTTTAAAACAACCTCGTCTCGGTCTCCCATTCTCAGAAGAATCAGACATTTTGGCTCAAAAGAAGCTTCAACCCCTCTTTGTAACTCTGCACAGCTTGCTTACTTGAGTAACTTTTCCGGTTGGGTTTGCTTCTTCACTGGTCTGTTCAGCAATCAATTCTTCATCACATTCATCACTTTCGTCGCTTATTTCCAGATTCTCAAATTCCTAAAACACAAAATAAGTCCACTCAGGACTCGGGTACTTGGTATTCAGCTTCTTGATGCGAGCACTTCTTCTCTTTGGTTTTGTCACCACTGGGTCAGTTTGACTCGAGACCTCATTTATCTGTTCAGGCTCCTCGTTTACCGTCTTTAGACGCAATCTCAGTCTTTTCACAAATCTAGGTACTGAGTCACCTTTTCTGAGTCTTTTAACTGGCACTGTGTCTTGGCCTTCGTCAAACACCCTTTTGTTTTCGTTCAGTTGTGGCACATTGGGATCAAGTTCGTCCTCTGTATTGTTCCCTAACTGACTAGGTCCAGGTCTTTCATCTGTTTCTTCTGCCTGGTCCCTAAACTGGCCTTGTTCAGGTGTATGCTGATTTTGGCTTTGATATGTTTCGATCTCTTCTTCCTGAACACAATTGTCTAATCCTATCTGTTCCTGTTCAAGCTCTTCGAGCTCTTGATTTTCTTCCGCTTGAACTTCCGCCCTAGTTTCTATTTGTCCCTCCTCTGACGCAGGTGTTCTTGGAGGAGTGTCAATTATCTGCTCTCTCCCTATCTGGTCCTCCTCAGAATCAGATTTAACGTGGATTTCGATGATCTGAGTAGCTTCTTCTTCACCTGTCTCGTCCTCACTATCCCACTGTCTATCTAAATAGTTCTGTCTTCTGGTTCGTATAGGGTCGATTGTCAGATCGATTATTGGTACCCAATCTTCTTGAATGGAGCTCGGTTGTTCTTCTTCAGCTACTTCACGACCGATGTCTTGGGATCCTTCAGCTGCGCAACCTTCAGCCTCAGTTTCGTCAGCTTCAGTCACTTTCCTAGTATGGCTGGCATGGATCTGTAGTATGCTCTTTATGTCTATCTTAGGTTGGTTTCATGGAACCTAGAATGTTTAGATGAAGAGTATTCTTATGTATTCAGTTACTGCTTGACAGCTGATGGTGAGGGTGTTCAGAATAAACCTGACTTAAACCTACAACATATATCCATGTTTATTTACAACTTTTCATTGGCGACGAGGACGGGATGCACTGGAAGAATAAAAGAAGAACACCCTAACATCAAGCTAAGTAGTTTGTCACATTTTTAAGCTATTTTCTGACTTTGGTAGGAATGCGAATGAAGATTAGCATTATTTAAATAGCTAAAGAAACTGGAATATTACGACATATAATTTTGTTTCATATACTGACTTTGAACTTCCCCAGCTGCAGTAAATTTAAATGGGAGATTAAATGATTTCCCCAGCGGCAGTTGGTTAGTAAGAGGAAGTTTTCAGAAGGATTTATGAGAGGTAAAATAATAATTCTGTCGTGAAGAAAAGTTAAATTCCATTCCCTGCGGCTGTAAGTAACAAAGAGAGGTTAAAAAAAAAAAAAAAAATGTTGACAGTTTTTTAAAAAAAATTGTGACCTCTCCTGCGGCTGTGTTTAAGTTACGGGTTGGAAAGGAATGGAAATCAGAGAGTGAAAAGCAGCGTTACACTAAAAGAAAACTGTTGGGTTTAAAGCGTGACAAACGGTGAGATCTGTTACCGTTTTTCTTCTTGGTTGAGCGGTTAATCTGCAGTGCGAGCTCCTTCTTCCTCGGCGTATTCTCTGATGTGATGACGTTATGGAATGTGGAAAGGGAGTCGGCGAGGGAAATGCATGACTCATCGTGAGATTTCAGACGCGAGTTCAAAGGGCATGCGTCAGTCTTTGGAGAGCAGGAGCGGCGGTTTTTCTTCGCTCTGGAAAAAGAAACCTCAACTTAAAACGGTCTGATCTCTTTGTGAAATTAAAGGTGTACACTTTCAATTGCGTAGCAGTTTTACTACGCGACGTAACGTAGACTAATGGATTTGTAAGAACAAGTCGGGAAAGCGTCGTGGTAATTAAAAAAAAAACTGCTATATTTATATATTTTTTGTTTTGTTCTTACTCTGCAATTGTTTGTTTTAAATTTGTTTTCGTTTTGGATGGGGGAATAAGGTCATGTCAAGAGAGTTAGTGTGTAATGTATACAAAACTTGCTAAGGAAAAAGGAAGTTGTTGTATTTTGTTTTTTTAAAATATGTTTTGTATAGAGCTAAGGAAGTAAGTAAAGGTAATGCACATTGGGGCAATATTAAATAACTGTGTGAGGAAAATAAAAATATAAAAATTGGTTTAAAAGCAATTAGAAGAGAAAAATTGAAATTAACACGTGGTGCACTGTATTTTAAGGTTTTCAAATTACAAGAATGCAGAATGTAACAACACATCCGTTCTTTTTGAGTAATCCAGGTGAGTCTAGGGTAAAATGGAACAAATGGAAAAAGATTTTTGCGCACTATGCGAGAGTTTGCAGCGCAAACTTAAGTGCGGAGAGAAAATACTCTTAGTGGGGAAGGGCAGGAGTGGGGAAGGGCAGGAGGTTCTAGAAAATGTGCCCGCTTTGTCACATCAAGAACAGAGAGGTTTGGATGAGTATGAGGTCTGTTTGCTGCAACTAGACAAACATTACTTACCTCGTGTTAGTACCATAATGGAAAGATATCATTTTGGAAGAAGGGAGCAAGGTAAAGAGGAGTCAGTAGAGGAATATCTGACTGCTTTGAGAAAATTATCTTCTACTTGTAAGTTTGGTCCTGCCAACGAGGAACGTTTGAGGGATCAGCTAGTTTTGAAATGCAGAGAAGATAAAATTAGAGAGGAATTATGGCTCAAAGATGAACCATCTCTTGATGAGGTGGTAAGCATAGCCAAGAGGGTTGAACACATGATCAAATGTGTCGATGAATTAAAAAATGACAAAGGGAAGTCTGAGGAAAAGGTGGAAAAGTTAGAAGTAAAGGAGGATGTAACACAGGTCAAGGAGGTGAAAGATAGTAAGGCCTCAGTATATGAGAAAGGCAAAGAGGAAGCTTCATCGTCAGCTGTAACTTGTTATAGATGTGGGAAAGCTGGCCATAAGGCGAACTCGAAGTTCTGTCCTGCAATGAGTTTTCTCTGTCATGGGTGTGGGAAAAAAGGGCATTTTGTAAAGTTTTGTAAATCTAAGGAAAAGAAAATTGTAACCAAAGATATAAAAGAAATTATATGTCAAGTGAAGGATAAAGAAGAAAAGGATTATCCAACTGATTTGGTTAAGATTGAAGGAATTGATCTGGAAATGAAATTTGATTCCTGTGCACGAATAACAATTGTTTCTAAAGAGTTCTATGAGAGATGTTTAAAGGATAGAAACAAATTAACCAAAATGGATGTATGTGCAGGAGGATATGGTGGTGCACCTATAAGCATGATGGGATATTTTAATGCTGCTATTGAGTTCAGGAAAAGAATTATAGTTGGGAAGGTTTACGTTTCTAAAGTGGGGGATTGTTTAATTGGGTGGCCACATCAACATTTGTTGGGAGTCATTCTTAATCCAAATGCAAATCCTCAGATTTAAATTCAGGAAGTTGTGTTGAGTGATAACTCTTTTATGGAGGAGTTTCCCAAACTCTTTCAATCTGTTTTGGGTTGCCTTAAAGGCTATAAACATTGTATAAAGTTAAAGAAGAATGCTGTTCCTGTGGTTGCTAAGGTCAGAAGGATTCCAATAGCAATTCAGGAAAAAGTTGAACAGGAATTGAGAAAATTGCAGGAACAAGATATAATTACTTCTGTGGAGGCAACTGAATGGTTGGCTCCTATTGTTGTCGCAAATAAGCCCAATGGCGAAATAAGACTCTGTTGTGATTTGAGATCTCTCAACAAAGAGGTTGTGGTGGATAAATTTCCATTGCCCAATATTGATGAGTTACTATCATCTTTAGGTGATGCCAAGATTTTTACGACGCTTGATTTAACACAGGCTTATCATCAAATAGAATTGACGCAGGATTCACAGGATCTTACGGCATTTATTACTCCGATGGGTGCCTTCAAGTATAAGAGAATGCCGTTTGGTCTTGTGTCTGCTGCGTCGGTTTTTCAATGGGTGATGGCATCCATTTTGAAGGGTGTAAGAAAGGTGAAATGCTATCAGGATGATTTATTGATTTATGGTGTGAATCAAGAGGAGCATGATAGGATTTTAAGAACTGTTCTAAAAAGGTTAGAAAATGCAGGTTTGACTTTAAAATTTGAAAAATGTAAGTTTTCAGTCTCTGAAGTGAATTACTTAGGTCATACCATATCTGCGGTTGGTATTTCACCAAAGAAAGAGCTGGTTGAGACAATAAGTAACCTAGCATCACCAAGGAATAAGGAGGAGGTTGTTTCTTTTCTTGGAATGGTGGAATATTATGGAAAGTTTATCAGAAATGTAGCTAGTAAATCAAGGGAATTGAGAGATCTTTTGGGAAAAAATAAGGAATTTAAGTGGTCGGATGTTTGTCAAGGTGAGTTTGAGGACATCAAGAGAGATTTAGTTGCAGCTCCTGATTTAAAAGCTTTTGTTCCTTTTGAAGAGACTTATGTGATCACTGATGCAAGTTCAAAGGGTTTGGGAGCAATTCTAAAACAAAGAAAAAATGGACAGGAGAAGCTTATTGCCTGTGCCTCAAGAAGCTTGAGAGGAGCAGAACTGAACTATTCGGTCATTGAGAAAGAAGCTTTGGCTATAATCTGGGCTTTAAATAAGTTCAGAAATTTTCTGTGGGGTCAGGATTTTAAAGTTTGTTCTGATCATAAACCACTAAGGGAGATTTTCATGGTGAAAGGTTTTGATAATGTTTTTTCAAGGATCAGAAGATGGGTGATTGGTTTACAAGAATTTTGCTTTGAAATTGAGTATATACCTGGTGTGGAGAATGTATCGGCAGATTGTCTTTCACGTCTTGTTGATGATTCTCTTGAGGTGGTTAATGAGGAAATGGATGTAGAAAGTGCAGTTAATGTTTGTGAAATTACCTCTGGAGTTATACTTGAGGAGGAATGGTTGGAAGAGTGCAAAAAAGATTGTGAGATCGTTGGTGTGATTGCTTCCGTAACAAACGATTCTGATTTTAGAAAAGGTCCATCTAAGGTGTGGCATTTGGTCAAGAATGAGTTATCTGTGGAGAATGGTGTTCTTTTAAGGGGTTCTAAGTTGATTCCTCCGAGTTCTTTGAGGAAAAGGTTGATTGAAGAGGCTCATCAAGGTCATATGGGAATTGTAAAAACTAAAGAAAGGATTTGTTGTTCTTTTTGGTGGCCAGGGATGGATTTGGAAATTGAAAGTGAGGTGCGAGAATGTTTGCAGTGTAAAGTAAGTGATAACATTTTAGTATCTCGCACTGCTCCCATGGTCTGTCGTGATCTCCCATGTGGACCATGGGAGGACATTGCCATGGATATTGTTGGTCCGCTCTCAGGTGAGCATCGTACTCCCTATTTGATAGCGGTGATTGATCTCTATTCAAGGTGGGTTGAGATTTCTTCTGTTTCTGAGGTAACCTCTTCCTCCGTCATTGACTTTCTAAAGGAAATTTTTTAAAGGAAGGGTTTTCCTAAATCCTTATTGTCTGATAATGGTCCTCAGTTTTGCTCTGGTATGATGTCTGATTTTTTGTTGTCTTGTGGCATTAGACATAAAAGATCTTCTGTTTATCACCCAGAGACGAATGGGACTGTGGAAAGATTTAATAGGGTGATAAAGGAGAACTTTCAGCTTTCAAGAGTAAATGGGTTAGATTGGAAGGTGGAATTGCAGAAATGTATTCTGGCGCATAGGTTTTCACCACAGATGACAACCAAGAAAACTCCATTTGAGCTGTTTAAAGGAAGAACTCCCAATACCAGTTTGAGTCCGGCTTGGATGTGCTGGGGAAAAGGGGTAAAAGATAATAGTATTGGTGAATGGAGAATGAGAGAGATAGAACTACGTCTGAAAAATAAGAAGTGTTTTGATGAAAGGAAAAGGGTACAAGAAGGGCGAGTTGAAGTTGGGGATGAAGTTAAGGTCAGGGCTCCTGTTGGTTCTTTGTCCTGGTCCAAATACTCTTGTCCCATGAAGGTTATCAAATGTTTCAATAATTCTGTGAAGTTGGAAAATGGCAAAATTTGGAATTTAAATCGTGTTGCAATTGTAAAAAAATGCAATGCTGACAGGGATACTTGTGCCGGTCGGACCATCTCTGCTAGTGGCACAGTGGTATCTCCTAGAAGAACAAGTTCACGTGTTAGGAAAGTGCCAACTTATCTTAGTGATTACACCTCTTAAAAATCTCTTCATTCATCTATGGGTTTATTTCTATTTCTATATTTTTGTGCTAAAATGTAATTTTGATGCTTGCTTATTTTTGTTGTTTCATTTGTATTACATCTGCAAGTTTGATCTTAATATAAGAAAGAGGATGTGTAGTATGCTCTTTATGTCTATCTTAGGTTGGTTTCATGGAACCTAGAATGTTTAGATGAAGAGTATTCTTATGTATTCAGTTACTGCTTGACAGCTGATGGTGAGGGTGTTCAGAATAAACCTGACTTAAACCTACAACATATATCCATCTTTATTTACAACTTTTCAGGATCCAGCGAGGTACTCCTGCACACTTTACAGCTGTGGTGGTTACCAGGATCACCTGTCGTGTCTTTCCCCACCTTGGTCCAAGGCAACTTTTCCTAGTGTGCTTCTTTAATACGACCCAGTCACTTGGATTCAGGTCATGTGCTGGAGTCGTCGGCCTGGCGACGGCGTCTCCCCCAACTTGGTGAGAGATAGAACGCACTTGGTCAGCCAGCTCTTTACAATATTCCAGTACCAAATCATCAGATATGCTTATTATTTTGTATCCTGGTACCCATGCTTGCCGCATTGCTCTTCCCATCAGGATCTCATGGGGACTCGAACCCGTGTTCCGGTCTGGAATACTTCTGAGTCCCATCAACACAAGAGGCAGAGCATCTGGCCATTCCAATTGAGTGAATTCACACATCTTTCCCAATCTTTATTTGATTGTGCCATTTATCTGTTCTACCACTCCAGAAGCTTCTGGGCGATATGCACAGTGCAGCTTTTGCGTGATTTTGAATGCTTCACAGATTTGCTTTATTATTTCATTTTGGAAATGACTTTCTCTGTCAGATTCAATTAAGACTGGGAAACCGTAACGAGGTATAAGTTCCCTAAGTAATAATTTTGCTACTGTGATGCTGTCATTTCTATGTGCAGGGAAAGCTTCCACCCATTTTGAAAACAGGCAGACAATGACAAGTAGGTATTTCATTCCTCAACAAGGGGGCAACTGAATGAAGTCAAGTTGTAGTCTAATAAAAGGGCCTTCTGCCTTTCCAATTTTCCCTGGTAATACTATAGTTTTCTTTCCAGGGTTAAATTGTTGACAGATCAAACACCTCTGGCAGAGTGCCTCTGCTACGCTTTTGAATTTCGAATTGAACCAAGTTTGGCAGAACATGCGAATCATCGCATCTCTGCCTATATGTGTGTCTCCATGTATTAACCTAGCCATAGGAGCAAGCATACAGTCTGGCAACACAGGCATACCATCAAGGTAAACAATGACACCATCTTCACTTCTCCTTTGACAACCAAAGCTTCTGCATCTCTGTTTTTCCTGTGGCTCTGCTGCTTCCTGTAAGTCTCTCACATCCTGGCATGTATTCACTCTCTCTAGCATCAAAAGTTGGCAGCTGTTTCCGTTTGCCCCAACCTTTATATTGATTGAAACTCGGTATCTTGCACAATGTTGGGCTAACTGGTCAGCATATCGATTACCTGCTGTCACTTTGTCATCGCCAGATTTGTGAGCAGCACACTTGACCACCGCCAATTCTTTTGGTAACTGGATTGATTCCAGTAAATCCTGCACGTATTTTCCATTTCTGATAGGGTGCCTGAAGAAGTCAGGAACTCCCTTTGCATCCACAGCTGGCCGAAGTCATGCACAACCCCATAACCATACTGGCTGTCAGTATATATGGTTATTTTCAAATTCCTCCCAAATTTACAAGCTTTTGTCAATGCAACCAATTTGGCTATTTGTGAAGACTTGACTCCATGTAAATAGGATGCTTCCACTGGACCTCCCACTGTACATACTGCATAGGCCGCGCTTAGGCCACCTTCCTCACATCTCATGCATGAGTCGTCTACAAACAATTCATAATCTTCACTAATCAGAGTTTTTTTTTTATATCTGGGCGTGGTTTTGTGCTGAACTCAGTTAAATCAATGCAATCATGTTCAATTTCCTCCCTCACTTCTGCTGCGAATGAGCAGGGCAGTAAGGTAGCTGGATTCAGAATATTACATCTAGATATTGTCACGTTTCCTGCACCTACAAGGATTCTCTCATACTTAGTCAGCCGCCTGGGTGTGAGATACTAGGTCTTTGTTCGTGTCAGCAGAATTACAACAGAATGCGGAACATACACAGTTACTGGATGTCCCATCACAATGGACTCACTCTGTTCAAGACTCGTGCAAGTTGCAGCTACAGCTTTCAAACATCCAGGTAATCCAGCTGCTACTGGGTCCAATGTGGAAGAAAAGTATGCCACTGGATGTCGAGTCAAACCATGAATTTGGGTCAGGACCGAAAGTGCACAATTGTCTCGTGTGTCACAGAACAGTGTAAAATCTTTTGAATAGTCGGGCATTCCTAATGCAGGACCAGTACACAGACATTCTCGTAATTTTGTGAACGCTGTCATGCTTTCGTCATCCCACTCTACAGGATCCTTTGCTCCTTTATTTGTCATTTTTATCAATGGTCTTGCTAAGACTTCAAATCCCACAATCCACTGCCTACAGTAACCTACAACTCCAAGGAACATTCTGATTTCCTTCTGGGTATTAGGTAATTCCATGTTTCGAATTATCCTGATTCTTTCGGTTGTGACTTTCCTGATCCCTCTCTCTATCTTGTGCCCCAGATATTTTACTGATGTGGTACAGAATTGCACCTTTTCTGGTGATACTTTATGTCCTCCTTCACCAAAATGGTTCAGCAAGGCAATTGTGTCAGTTACACAGTCTCTTCGACTTTTAGACGCCACCAAGAGGTCGTCTATGTATTGCACAAAAACTGATTTTCCCGGTAATATTAGGGTTTCAAGGCACTTTTTCAGAATCTGATTAAAAATTGAGGGGCTTTCTGTGTACCCCTGAGGGACACGATTCCAAACGTAGACATGACTGTCAAACTCAAATGAGAAAAGAAATTTGCTGTCTGGATGCAATGGAATTGAAAAGAATGCATGACATAGGTCAATGACGGTAAACCATTCTGCATTCCATGGAATTTGGTATAGAATCACTGCAGGGTTTGGCACAACAGGACAGCAAGGAACCACAATTTTGTTAACCTTGCGCAGGTCCTGTACTACCCTGTACTTACCACTAGGTTTCTTGATTCCAATTATGGGCGAATTGCATGGACTGCTCATCACTTCTTGTATGATATTTGCTTCTAACAATCTTTTTATTTCAATGGCAACTCCTGCTTTTACTTCTGCACTCATTTTGTACTGTTTAGTATTTGGGTAGACTGCATCTTCTTTTATGGCTATTTTAATTGGGTCAACATTTGCCATTAATCCTACATTTTTTCCAGTAAAATCCCACACCTCTGGTTTCTCTGTCTCTTGTAGCTCTTCAGGTAAGTCTTGTATTGTCAGTCTTTTAATTTCTGAGTCTGGTCTTGCTAACATTAAAATTCCATCTTCATCTGGGGTCTGTATTTCGACGCCATTTGCTGTGCTAAAGATAGTACAGTTCATTATACACAACAAATTTCATTTTAAACAAGCAGATTTACAGGACTGGAATCACACACAACAAATCTATGCTTCTCCTTAAAATTCCCATTTTTAATCTCCATATGTTCTGTAACTGGGGTACTAATTAGCTGATTAGAAACGCCAACTACTTGGATCGCTTCTCCCGAGAGGGGTAGGTATGGAACGTCTGCTGTTCTCACAGTAGAACGGGTAGCACCAGTGTCCAACAGAAAGGTGACGTCATTTCCTTCAACCTTTCCTTCAATGTATGGCCCTGTCTGGCCCACCAGCAAGGAGGCGCCAAGCATGCACTCCTCGTCCTCCCTCCTCAGGCACCGTCAGTAGGTGTCATCACAGAGAAACGTGTCTTTTAACAGAAATTGTGAATTTGCTACATTTCTATCCTCCCTTCCTTCCTACACTTCGGTGTCTTCGCCCTGTTGTGCTTTGCTCCTATAATTTGGTCTAGGTGCACGCGGCAACTGATTTTGCTTTACCCGTTGCTGGGTCTTCCGTGAAGTCTCTTTCTTCATCTGTGGATTTAAATCATTAATTTGAACATTACCATTCTTTACAGCTGGACACTCGTCTCTCCAGTGACCTATTTGTCCGCACCCGTAACAGGGGAACTTCTTTTTGGCCTCCTCTAGCCTCATCTTTACTCTTGGCTTTCCCCCACCCCTGTGGCCTTGATTCTTATTACTGGTCAATTTATTTAGCTCCTGTCCCTTGTGTTCTGCTAATTTTACCTGAGCCCACATGACTTTTTCTTTTAATTCCTTCCGTTTATCTGCCAATTCATCCTCACAATATTTAGCATACTTCAGGACCTCATCAATCGGTTTAGACTGCCAGCAGATTTTATTGTCTTTGATCCACTGCGAAATCTCAGGCCTTAACCCTAGCACAAATCGATAAATGATGTGGGTCATGTCTTTCATCTCAATGTTGTCCAATCCGCTGTACGTTTTGAACACCTGTAACAGTCGTTCATAATAGGAATGTACAGTTTTATCTCTATTCCGGGTAGTTCTATCTATTCGGGTCCAATCAGTTTCTTTTGCATGCACCTTTCCTTTTAGATGCAATATTACCTGGTTGTATTTTTTGATTACCTCTGCTGAAGGAGCACCTGTTTTTGGGTCCCTAGGGTATTCCTCAACTGGCCAATCAATAGCAATTTTACATTCTGTCCACAAATCTACGGGAACTACAATGTCAAAGAAACCATCTAAATCTTTCCAGAGACATTTCTGAACCTTCACAAATCTTTCTACCTGTACCAATCTACAGGTTTTTCTCGTAATTTTGGGAAGTAATTTGTAAAGGACACAATATCCTGTCAGGACCATGGAACATGTACATATCTTCCACCTGGCACTTCTCGCATAGGATATAATTTTTCTGCCTTATCTGCTTCTTTTAAAACATATTCAGAAGCCATCTGTTTGGATCTAATTTCCTCTTTTTTCTTTGCCCACCTGGCTTTCCATTTTTCTAATTCTCCCCATTTTTGCAACAGGTTTAATAATTCTCTGATTTGTACTTTTTTTCCTGACACGTTCATGTTTTCCAAATCTTTGTCTGAGAATTCTGCTCTGTAGGGTTTTTGCAACACTTTAGATTTACCAATATCTATTCCCATACTAGCCGCAGTGTCCATTAATTTTTCATGGAACACTCTGGTATTACGGGTGATACTCTTGCAAATAAATAGCAATTCTTCTTCAGTCAGGGTATTCAGTCTGTCCAAACCCACATTTCCAGCCATCAGTTCTTCTAATTCTATTCTCAGTTTGTAAATATCTAAAGGTTTCGGTTGGGTATTTTGTTTTTCTAATTCTCGACTCCATCTTTCAATTTCTTCAGGAGTCACTACCGTGGCACTCTAGTACCCATAAATGACTCAATCTGCACTTCTCTCGAAGTGGAAGGAGTGTTCTTTCTCTGTGAACCCCCTTCTTGTTCCCTTATCGGTAAATCCATTAAGGAAATCACAGATTCACATTCACTTGCCTGATCATCTACAATTAAGGGTTCTTTTCTCGGCTGTACTACAGATGGGGTAATAATTTACGTTTTCGGGCTATTCTGCTTATCCCCGTACAAAGGAACAACTGGTCCAATAGTTACTGGGATTGTCAAAGCTTCAGGACTTGTATTCAGTTGGGAGATCTTCTGAATAAATTCTGTTCTTTGTTTAACTAAAGCCTCTCGTTCTCTATCCTGCAGTACCCTTTCCATGATTGTTTCGTGCACTATTTGCGGAGTTAGGGTGGGAGTATAATTCGGGGCAGTTGGATGCGTCAAACTTGGTCCATCACCATAATTAGGTTTCAGGAATGGATTTCCCGTACTTAAGGGTCTCGACTCCTTCTGATAAGGAGGTCTTAGACAGGTGTCTCTCGCACTTACGGGTCTTGATCCCTCATTATAAGGAGGTGGATTCTTCATTAACAATTCCTTCAAATAATCATCATCTGAATCCCCACTGGTCATTAGATGCTTTGTTTTCTCTGTCCTTTTCCCTCCCATGGGCTCCTCTACCGTTATTACAGGGTACAGTCCTTCTACCATCATGTTCTGTCTCCATTCTTTCATTTGTTTCTCTCGGGTCTCTTTATTTACTTTTGGATACAATTTTGTCAACCCTTTGTCCATTCTGGGTCTGTCTCACTCAAAAGCCTCTATCTCCCATTCTTCTAAGGCCTCATATTGCGTTAGTTTGGGTCTGGGATGTAAATCATTCATCCGGGTTCTCAAATTGAATAGAATCCTGCTATTAAAGGTACCATCAAACGGAAATGCCAAGATTCCGTCATTTTGACTATATTCCACCCAATTTTCTAACCATACGCAAGCATGGTAGCCCCTGTCGAACATCATAAATGATGCGGAAGTATTAGGTGGTGGAATGACAACTCCTTCTCTAGTTTTTATAGGTTTGTCTTTCTTAAAACAATTCTTCACCTTGTTTACTAAGGTCATTTTTCTCTTATTTCCGTACATAATGTTATATTTACGACCTTTCCACTGACCTTTTCCGAACCCTAGATATCTTGGATCAGGTCTAGTCTCTGGATTAGACATATGCAACATATGCTTTTCCGCAAATTACTTTGTTTACAAAATCACTTCCAATCCAAATGCGTCTTTTATTTTTCTGCAACCAATCAAATGCGCGATTTCAAAATAATTCAACCAATGGGTGTGTGGCGTTTCTCGAAAACGAGTTCTCACGCTCCTGTGCTCACCCCTCCTTTACAATTCCACCTCAGCTACATGCCCGCTGTCTCAACGAATACCAGCGAGTGACGTCAGCGCAGCTCCGCAACTGACTCCCTCCTTCACAAGGTAAGAAACACTTTGATTTCTACCTTTTAAAGTGCAAGTGCTCTGTTTAATTTACATTGCAAACACATTCGCCACTGTACTCGAGTGTCTAAAAAGAAAAGATTTGTTTCACTGCAAGTAAACTTTTTTTTATTTACTTTTCAAATACTGCGAGTAGAACCCTTCTGCCTACCCTTCACACAAGCATTAGAGAACCTGCTACTCCTTCGACTCATCCACTTCGGGATATATACTAAGCCAAAAGTTTCACCAGCGAACCCCTTTGCTACCAATCAAGCTTAGACGAACCTGCTACTCCTTCGATGTGACCCTTACTAGGTTATATCACAATAGAAGTTTTGCCAGCGAACTCTTTGCTACCATTTATTCATACATTTATACAGAAAACCCTAGTTAGTGCTTCCAGTTCTGCCTAACCTGCACCAATTTTCCTCAGGTAAGTGACCTCACTACGGCGTGGATTCTCCTCACCACCCGCTATTCTGCCCCCGGGGATTCCAGACAATCATGTAACAATCACTAACGAGTGTATTAGTACATATATCAATATAGCAGCAAGAAAAACAATTTAAAACATTTCATAATTATTTTAAAGCAATAACATCAATATTTGATCGATCGATACTTTTAGCAGCAAAATGTTCACAATTAGCAGTAAATAACCTATCTACATATCTTAACTAGTCCTACCTAACTTTAACTAGTCCCTAACCATTTCCTCTGCTACCAGAAAATTACCTGATAGAGCACGCAGGTCACCCGACTATAATTTTTTTACCTTTTGCACATTTGGGCCCATAAATTCAATTCACCATTTTTTTATTAATCGGGTAACCTTACACTCTACTACCAGTAACCCAGTTCCTTCCTATTTGTTACCAGTGTACCCGACTTACTAATCCACGTTACGGGTACCTAATGACCACTATGGATCAGGGAGCTAGCTGTTAAAGAAAGTCAGACACCAAAATACAATTACCATTTACTATATTTGCACTCATATAATAACCACAGACTCAGGAAGTTTTAAAACCTTTATCTAGATTTCATCAGATTCAGAAAGCATAAGGTTCACAGCAAGTAAACTGTCAATAACTAAGATTATAAAGAGCACATATCCATATAGGAAGTAAATAAGACCAACCATTTATAAGTCTAAAGGGAAGGTAAAACAGGGAACTTACTAACAAGGATTTTCAGAGCTTAGTCTCAGTATAATGTCTAAAGGACGGGAGAAAAGGAACATACTATGAAATCACAGTTGAGTATTCCACAAAACTAAAGGAATTGGAATAACTATATGGCTATAGGAAAGGCAAAAGTGGAACACGCTATATACTTAAAATGTACCCACATTAAATCAACTAAAGGAATGGGTAAAGAAAAGGAACATCTATATTTAATGAACTGTATGTAAGTATGTACTAATAGGATGGTTAAAAATGGAACATACTAGTATAATAACTATAATGTAGGACTTTATCATTTGTCAGTAAAAGGAGGGTAAGAGAAGGAATCAATGTGCAAGTACGATTTTATTAAAAGCAAAGAAATAGAAATTGCGAAATGGGTTCCCTCAGTTTTATATTTACCTAGAACGGTGTGGAGACCAACCCTGGCCACAGGTCAGTTAAGGACAGGAGAAACCCCAAGGAAATACGGTCGCCGGTAGGCCAGCAGGTGCAGAATGGAACACCAGGACAGGAAACCAGATTAGGATTAGGACAGGAACACCAAGGTAAGACCAGCACCCACAGTTCAGTTGCAACGCCTGCACTACACCCTCTCTGCAGCTATCAGTCAGAACCCCGATTGGGTTATCGAATTCCCCAGCAAAGTACTTCACCAGCATTTAAGGTTCTCAAAAAAACCCCGATTGGGTCTCTGGAAATTATGGACAGAGTGCTCCGCAGCTCTCTGTATCAGTCACCTATAGAGTGCGTAGGGTCAGTGACAGGTCAGCTATTCGGACAAGTCGTACAAATCTCTAGCTAAACCTAGGCTAGTTATACTGTTTTCGGGTCAGTGTACCACCCCCCAAATGTTGCAAGTGTACGAATCCCCAATTTCGATTGGTCCAAAGAAAGGACAGGCCATCACACCAACTAGGATTTGACTTTCTCAAGTCCTAATTTACATCTTTTGGGACCGCCTATTGATTTTGGGGTTCCCATGACATATGCTTCTCTCCTAACAATGGCTAATACAATTTAATATACAATTGTTACAAATGCAGTACAGTTCAGCTTCGTCTTGCTGGGTTATAGGTCGGTTCCCAGGAGCATCTTGGCTGGGTTCCACTGGTACAAGGTTTTCTTCCCTCTGCTAGGGTGACATGCGCAGTAGGGACTCTAAGATGGAGTAATAAGCACCTCCCAGGCCCAAAAGGTTCGCCACATGAAAAGTAAAGGAAAAAAATTTAGAACACAGAAACAAATGAGTACACTGTATACCAGGAATCCCTATATGACTCCCCTTACTTTATATAAACTATAGCATTAAGATTAGTGCAAGACGAACAGCATAACAAAAGCTGCAGGGCAAGCATCGGACATGTGAGAACACAGAACGGCCATTTTAGAGCTAGTGCGCAAGCGCAAAGATTTCCCACCAGAACTGCGAGTACGTCACATCACGTGAGTGTGACCGATGCATGCGCAGAAGAAATTCCCACGTAGCAGCAGCCATTTTAATCTGCAAGCGTATTACTATTAGTGAACACATATACAAGCTTCGCTGGGACACCCCGTGTAATGTAAAATGTGCAATATTAGTAACACAAACAAGTTATTATATTTATTAACATTATTTGAGGTTCTTGATACAAGCTAGTCGCTGTACGTGCGAATCCTTGCTCCATCACCTGTTAGTCTGAGAAGTCATCAAAATACATGTCTGGAATCAGAGAAATATTACCATATAAAACTTGTTTAAAGATAAAGACTTCTATTTTTTTTATTTTCACAAGGAGTCAACTACAGGATTGCAAACTCACAGGATTATGGGGAAATATATTACATTTCAAAAAGCACTTGCTGCCTCCTTCCTGGCCTCCAGAAATTTTCGGCAACTTTAAAAATGGCATGATAATTCTGGTGATTAATGCTCTTCCTAGAGAGAGTTCTGTCAAATGGAAGTTTTGACTCATAGAAAGGGAGTGTAGAGGGTTAATGTGCCTGTTGCAGAGAATATGTACGATGCAGATCACAAACTGCACATTATGTAAGTAGGTCAGTGGGTTACTGCTTTTGTCAGAGAGATCTTTTTATTACTTGCAGTTTATAAGTTGAAATCCTAACATAGAACAATGAGCTATTAACTACCATCTAAGAGCTGCATGCAAACTGCAAGGTAAAAATTAGAGCATTGTTTTTTCCCCAGTCTTTGATTATCCTAATGTTGCAAAAAGAGTTTTTTATAATGATGAGTTCCTCCAAAAGGTAAAAATAGAGTTTATTTAAGATATATAGGAACAACCCTCAACAGCTACTGTCGCCACCTCAGCTGCCTTCTACTGGCCTCCACACACCAGATTCCAGGAGTAGAAGCTTGAGGTATCTTAGCAGCAGGAGTCATAACACACTCATAAGAACACAACACATCCTCCATCCTAAAAAAAAAAAAAAAACATACATACGAAAGAGCTAACCACAAACATAATATTGACATTTTTTAGGAATCAACTTGGCACGTGAACTAGGTGATCTGACTGTAGATTTTGTTACAGAAGGAAACGTTGTTGTTACAGAAGGAAACTTAGACCCACTCACAACAGGACAATCCTGATCCTTGGATAACCGCTCACGAACTTCTGTGTTGTTGCATTATGTCACACGATAGGCATTCCACAACTTGCCATCTGAAAGATTCAAAAGATTACCCTTGACAAACGTGATCCTCTTAGGATCAGATAATTTTGAACTACCCTTATGATGTGATATACCTAACGTTACTCTGACATAACCACCAACCTCAAACTTTTGAGAAACTTTGTATAATTTGGAATTATGTCTGTCCTCATATGAACTTTGATAAGACTCAACTTTAGATCTTATGGTCTTGTAATCAACACATTTTCTACCACATCTTCCCATCCAAGCAGGAACAGTAATAGAACAAGGAATCCTTCCTTTGAGTAAACAAAAATGTGTTTCCCCAGTCACAGAATGAGGCGTGGTTCTGTAATTCTACAACATTTTTTTAACTAGAAACTTCCAATCCTTGTTATTATAAATACCCATTTGTATACACTCTACCAAAACACGGTTAAAGCGTTCAATAAGACCATTACCCCTAGGATGATAAACCGGGATCTTCCAATGTTTAATGCCCCATGTCTTTTTTTTTTTTTTAGGAACATTTTTGTTATCTTTTGTCATCATGAAAACAAACATCAAGCATGTCAATGTCAAGCAGCACACCCATCCCCCCGCCTCCCCGTCTACCTTTCCCTCCCCTTGTTCAAAAACATAGTCTGATTTGTCCAATAGTTCAGTTAGGCCTCTCTCCCAAATCCATCTACAGAACAACCCCAGTCCCCTCATCCATTTCTGCTCCATGAAGAATAAGAGTCCATACCTCCCTTTCAGCTCATAGCCCTCATCTAGTCCATGATAACGCCTCCATTTACTCCACACCCTACCAAACTTCTTTGGGTACCCCCTTGCCTTATATGTAACCCTCTCAGCAGCCATATAAAGGTCCATCCCCCTCCTCCACTCATCCAGTTGTGGCATGTCGGGTGCCCCCCACTTGCGGGCCACGTCTCTCTTGGCCACCACTAGGGCCAGCACCAGGAAGAGCAGCAAGGGTCGAGCCAGTTCTACATCATTTGTCATTCCCAGTAGGGCAAGTTTGAGGTCCAAAGGTAGGGTGGTCTCTAGGACCTCCCCTAGCTCTGTCAGGACCTCCCCCCAGAAGCGTTGATTATTCGGGCATGTCTAGATAGTGTGGTAGAAGTCCTAATGTCAGTGTTACTCTCCCAATCTTGTGTAGGCGCGCTCTGTCGAAATAGATTCTATGAAGGACATTAAATTGGATCAACCTTAGGCGAGATTTAACCGCTACCTCCCTGGGATGCATCAGAATCATACCCCAGTCTACTTCATCCATGTCACCCACCTCTCGCTTCAATGTGGCCCTGAGGTTCCCAAGTCTGTCTGGCCTGTTATTCATTATTGTTTTATATGTTAGGGACACTGCCTTACCGGCAATCCTTTCCTCTAAAAGGCGACCCTCTATGGGAGTGTATTCTGGGAGCGTCTCTGTCAAAGCCCTCTCCGCCCTCCAGGCATGTCGTAGTTGCATGTACTTAAAATATTGTGTGTGGTGGAGCCCATATTCCTGTCGCAATGAGGGAAAGGATTGCAGCACCCCTTTTTTCATCACGTCTCCCAGAGTTGACACGTCTATGGCATCCCAGCTCCGGAATCCTTTCAATTTATTAAGCTCCTTCAGCCAGGCGCATGTCCACAATGGCGTTTGTTTCGTTGGCCTTTGCTCCCATCCTATCGCTTTCGTCGCCCTTGTCCATATCCCCAATGTGAGTCTTGTAGCAGGCAGTAGTCTAGCCCTCCCCTTACCTCTGAATAGATAAAGTAGGCATGTGTGCGCATCCATGGTGTGTCTTTCTAGTGCAAAGGTAGGGTGGGTGGCCGGGGTCTGTATCCATTCATTTATGGAGACTAGGTGTTCAGCCCAATAGTAGGCCTCTAGGTTGGGCAAAGAGATACCACCATTATACTGGTGCCTCTGTAGGGTTGACAATGCCACCCTAGGTTGCTTCCCTAGCCATAGAAAGGTCCGGAGCTCTGCCTGTATGTCCTTAAACACCCGACCCTGCATAGGAAAATATTCATTTTGGAAGGCGCATAGGAACCTCGGAATCGTGATCATTTTAAACATTGCCGCCCGGCCTAAAAGCGTCAGGGGAAGCAATTTCCATCGCGCCGTATCTTCAGCAAAGTTACGCATCACACGGTTAATGTTCCTCTCAAAAGAGAGTGCTTTGTCTGTCGTAAGGAACACCCCGAGGTAGGCAAACCCCTCCGTCGTCTTTTTTAGCCTCTCAGGAAGCGTGGGCCCGTCCTCCCTTCTCTGGGGATCGTATAGGATGGATTTATGCCAATTGATCTGATAGCCTGCTTTGGCCCCATAACAATCACGTTCTAAGAACAGCGCTGGTATGGTAGTATCCGGTTTAGTGATATACAGAAGGACATTGTCCGTGCAGAGGGAAAGCTTTTCTTCAGCCGTATCTGACTGTCTTATTCTAAACCCTCCAATTCCCTTGTTTTGCCAGATTGCACATTCCATCACCTCTATGGAGAGTGCAAACCCCTGCCTGGTGCCCTGCCGTATGGGAAAGTCCTCTGACATTGTCCCATTAACCCGGACTCCCGCCCTGGGGTCAGTGTATAGCAGACTAATTTTCTTTCTGTATTTGGGTCCAAAACCGAAACGTTCTAGCACCCCCTCCAAAAATGGCCTGTGGACCGCATCAAATGCCTTTTCGGCATCGAGGGAGAGGAACCAGTGTGGATCTTCTCCAGTGCACACCTCCATTAGCCAATTATGGGTTCTCCTTAGGTTGTATCTGGTCGCCCTCTCATGGAGGAACCCTGTTTGGTCAAGATGGACCAGTCCCGAAATCACCCGCTGAAGGTGAAGGGCCAGTATTGTTGCAAAGAGCTTTGCCTCCACATTGAGGAGGGAAATGGGTCGATAGGATGAGCACTCATCAGGTGGCTTACCTTCCTTAAAAACTGGGATAATCGTAGCCTGCCGGAGGTCTGGCGGGAATACCCCTTCCGATTCAGCGTCCACATAAAGGCCCAATGAATGACGGGTCAAAAGATCTGCCGTTTTTTTGAAGAATTCTGCCGGGATGCCGTGAGGGCCCGGCGCCTTCCCTGCCCGGAGTTTAACCATAGCCTCTCTAATCTCATCCTCCGTTATATCTGCCTCCAAGCCCTGCTGGTCTGCGTCTGCCAGGGCCAGGAGCTCTATATGTGCCATATATTGCAGCGCGTCTTCCCTTGTCCCCAGATCCCTTGCCTCAATAAAGGCCTCGTAGTAGCCTGCAAAAGTGTTGGCTATCTGGTCATCCGCTCGGGCCCAATTACCCTGGGCATCTCTCACCTTCTCAACCCATCGTGCATCTCTCTTTTTCTTGCTAAGCCATGCTAGGAGCCGCCCAGACTTGTGACCCACATCGTATAGGCGGTGTAGGGTCGCCAAGGCCTGCGTCCTCGCCTCCCCGTCACCAGATGTTTGTATTGGGCTCGCACGTCCAAAAGTCGTCGAAGCGTCCCTAGGTCTTTGGTGGTCTGGTGCTCCTGCTCTAGAGCAAGTATCTGAGCTTCCAGGGCTAGTACCTCTGCTTGTACTTTTCTCCAACCGAGTATGTGCCCTGTCTTGCAGTACCACTTTGAGTGCCTCCCATAGCAGCACCCTGGAGGCCACCGTCCCTTCATTTTCTGCTATATAAACCTTCCCATCAGCCCATAGGCCTCTCAGTATGTCTGCGTTTTGGAGATCCGAAGCAGCCAATCGCAGTACCATCGGCCGTCCTCTTCGTCCTCCCACATTGAGTAACAGGGGTGAGTGATCTGAAATGCCTTTTGCACGGTATTCTGCCACGTCAGTGATGCACAGCGCCTGTCTAGACATAAATATATAGTCGAGGCGAGAGTACACTTTATGCACCCCTGAAAAAAAGGAGTACGCCCTATTCTCCGGATGGAGCCACCTCCAGGCATCCACCAGACCCACTGTATCCATTCCTTTAGCCAACAAAGTCAGGCCAGCGGGCCTGTCTCTGTCTCCCGTCCTGTCCTCCCCCAAATTCATAACAACGTTGAAATCTCCTCCCAGGACTTGGACCGTGTCAGACGTGTTGAGGAGGATGTCAGTGACCCCTCTAAGTGTGCCTGCCTGCAGTTTGGGTGGGGCGTAAGCTGATATAAACCGCACCCCCACGTACGTCCCTTGTGGGTCTATCCAAGTCTGTGCTAAGTGCATGGGCAGATGTTTTTTAATCAGGATTGCGACCCCTCTCGAGCCAGATGTGAAACCTGCATGTGCCAAAACTCTATAGTCTCTTCTTGCTAGGAAGGCACATTTTGTGCCCTGTAGATGTGTTTCTTGCAACAGTATGACCTCTGCCCCAGATCTCTTCACATAGTTATGTACTAGCCCCCGTTTGACCTTACAACCCAGGCCATTAACATTCCAAGTCAGTATCTGAAGCTCATCGTGGGACCTACTCTCCCCTGCTGGGCTATCCCGCCTCATGTCCTGCACTAAGGTTTAGACGCTGTTGTTGTCCTGCATGCGGGGCTGCCAGGTCGTGTGTGTGTATGGTCAACATGACATGTTTAGCAATCCCTTCTCCTCCCAACTCCCCCCAACTCCCCCATGCCCCAACCCCTCCCACCATAGTCTCCCATGAACCCACAACCAAGAAACAACAAAATTCCCCCTCGCCACCCCCCATCCTTCCTCCCCCTCCCGCCAGCCCCTTCTTTGCTGCTAACATCGTCAGGGACTTTCGGGCAGAGAAGGTCTATCGCCCACCCTTGAAGATCCCCTAGAACCCCATCTCTTGGACAGTAGTCCGAGAGCAAACAAAACTCCCTTCCACCTTAGTTACGTGTAGGGAGACAATATACATCAAACAACGTGAACTAAGAAAGTTTGTAGGGGTGTATCAACTTGCGTGCACTCCGGCTGAGCCAGGAACTTCTTGTCCAAACTGTCCCATAATCACGAGTGAAAGTCCTGGACAGCGTCTTGTGAGGCCCCATTCTCCTTGGCCGAATCTCTTCCTTTCCTTCGTTCCTTCACTCTTTTCCCATCCCTTACTCTCCTTACTCCACTTCACTAACTCCTTCTCTTACTCCCTCTGTCCTCTTACTTCTACACTTCCCTTCCCTCATTCTCTCTCTGTTAGCCTCATTATCTCCGTCCCCTTAATCTCTCACTCCTCTTCTGTTACACTCACTCCCTATAACAAAGCCATACTCCCACAGTCACCTTCTTTCAGACCTTCTCCTTTACTTTCCTTCTTCTCTCTTCCCTTCCTTCGCTCCTTCACTCTTTTTCCTTCCCTTACTCTCCTTACTCCACTACACTAACTCCTTCTCTTACTTCCTCTGTCCTCTTAGTTCTACACTCCCCTTCCCTCATTCTCTCTCTGTTAGCCTCATTCTCTCCGTCCCCTTAGTTTCTCACTCCTCTTCTGTTACGCTTACTCCCTATAACTCAGCCACAATCCCTCACTTATCTTTCTTTCCTCTCTCATTCAGTCCTCTACTCTCACTTTTTCCTTCACTTTCTCTGGCTCATCACTCCCTCACACCCCTTGTCTCATGCTCACTTGCCTTTATCCACTATCTATCACCACTCTTTTCTCAACATCACTGCTCTTCTCTTACCCTTCACTTATCCTCATTCACCTTGTTCACTCCCCTTCTCCTCACTCACCTCCCACACTCACCTTCTTTAAGTCCCCCTAGTTCACTTCCCTTCCCCTCTCGTCCCTTTCTTTGCTCCCTCACTCATTTTCCTTTCCTCTCTCACTGCACTCCACTTCACTCACTCCTTTTGAATTTGTTAAGAATACAGCTCCTTTTGAAGAATCGGAGGTAGTTCTAAAAAGAACTGTTTTTTTTCTTCTTTTTTTGTTTTTTTTCTGAACAAAAACAGGGTATGTCAAACTGCTCAACAGGAGCAAAAAAAGGGGAAAAATTAGGGCTGGGGACGGCAGCAGTGATTTTCCCTTGTACGTACAATGTTTTCCGTAGCAAAGCAGTTCATTACGCTGCTTACATTTTATAGTGATGCCATCGAAAACAGGCTGAATGTTAGCGATCAGCTGCTCAGGTCTCCCTCTTACGGATGATGTTGTTGGTCCTCCAGTAGATGTTGAGGCGCCATCCCTTGGGGGATTACGTGCCAGAGCCCTGACACTCTCCCGGGCATAGTTCTGAGGGTGCCTCCTCTGAACATGGCGAATCATCGTCGAGTTGCCAAAACTATACTTCCTTCTAGGGTCACCCCGTGAAAGCACAGTTTGGCAAATTTTACACTCCACTTTTGGAGCATTAACCTTTTTTTCACCTGGTGGTATGGTAAAAAATTTCCATATAAAGTGCTCCTTTACCTTGGGCTGAGGAGCCTCTTCCTGGATGAACTCATCCGAGTCCTCACTGCTGCTGGGTGGTCTAGCAGCCATTCTTTTCACAAAAAGGTAGAACAGGTCTTGCTGTCTAAAAAAAGTGAAAAAAGAAGTGAAGGAAATGGGTGGGGTTTTCATTATTTGTAAAAAAAACTGTTAACAACCAATGAAAAGAGTTATCTTAAGGTCAGATGACTTGACGCGCTTACGCTGCGCGCACCGGAGTGCTTCCGGGGGCGCTTACGCAGCACAAACGTAGGCGCTTCCGGGGGCGCTTACGCGGTGCGCCTAAATGACGTTTTGCTAGCTTTTCGGAAATGTAAAATCATTTTAATTCGGAAAATCAAAAATACTACTTTTATTAGAATGGTACTGAATGTCTTGCATTATTATTTATTTTAAATACATATTTTTTTTACGCACCGTGAAATAGCGCTCTCGGTACGCTCTCGGGTGAGCTTACCGGTGCGCGCACCCTGAGCGCTCCAAGACAAAATGATAAAAAAAGAAAAAACATGAAAAAATAATAATACTTAATAGTTATAAAAAACAGCTAATAAAAAAACTTTAAAAATCGTAGGATACAAACTCGATATACAAAGGAATTAGCTTTTAAAAAACCTTTGCAATTCACTGAAAAAAACATAGGTTTCACAATCGTTATAGTTAGGAATTAGCATTTAAAAAACCTTTGAAATTCACTGAAAAAACCACAGGTTTCACATTTGTTATAGTTAGGAATTTGGATTTAAAAAACCTTTGAAATTCACTGAAAAAACCATAGGTTTAACATTTGTTATAGTTAGGAATTAGCATTTAAAATATTTTTGAATTTCACTGAAAAAACCATAGGTTTCACACCAGTTAACATTTTACTCTTACAAAACCAATGAAATTCCCACATTATAGTTAGTTGGACTCACTATAACTAGCGCGCCCGCAATCCACTGCTGATGATGTCATATATTACATCATTCATGACATGGTCTGTGACATCACTGATGACATCTCAAATGACATCACTGATGACATCATCCATGTGATAATATAATGCCCCTCCTCACACTCTAATCTAACCTTTGATACATCCAGTGTTGAATACAGACTACCATTCCTGAAACCATTGACACACCAATACCATTTACTACATACACACTCGCTGATTCCTAAGTCTACGCACACATCCACTCATTCACCCATACAATCACTCATACATACAGACACTCATCAATACAACACTATCATATGTTCTCATACACCTATACAGACACTCACACAGTGCCACTCATGCATGGAGTTACTCACAAACCTAGTCAGTTATGCAAAGAATCAATAACACTCCCATTTCCTCATCCATACAGTTATACACACATAACCTTACTTATTGAAACATATACTAACACATACTTACTCTCTTTTACAATCACTGATACAACTACACATTGATCCATACAGCCACTTAGGCAATCACAGGCTCCCATGTATAGTCATTGATATATGCCAACTCTCACATGCACTGTGTTTTACATATGTACTTACTTGGACATGTAGTACTGAGATATCCATTCACTCTTCAACACAGCCATGCACACAGTCAACCGCCCATACAACTGTTTCCATATGCACTCTTAAACCCATATACCTGGTGAATCAACTGCTCACACATCTATGCAGAGAGACACACTCCTCCCAGCCACCCACACACACACTCATATACAAATACTTTGGCAACCAATCAATAACCCATATAGCCACTCATATAGCTATTGATCAACACATGCATCAGCTTGCACAACAACAGACATACTGATGCACACATTCAGACAGTTTAGTCACTAACCCATGCATTCAGTAAGACACATTTAATCACCCACTCATACAGTCAGACACGCACCTACTAAATCCTTTATCCAGACACTCATACATACACTCATTCTTCAATATGTTAAACATATTTTAACTTTACAGAAACACACAGACACGGGATGATGTCATCTGTGATGTCATCAGTGATGTAATTTGAGATGGCATCAGTGATGTCATCAGTGATGTCACTGACCATGTCATGAATGATGTAATATGTGATATCATCAGCAGTGGATTGCGGGCGCGCGAGTTATAGTGAGTCCAACTAGCTATAACGTGGGAATTTCTTGGTTTTGTATGAGTAAAATGTTTAGCTAACTATAACTGGTGTGAAACCTATGTTTTTTTTTAGTGAATATATATATATTCACTGAAAAAACCATAGGTTTCACACCAGTTATAGTTAGCTGGAAATTTTACTCGCATAAAACCATTGAAATTCCCACGTTATAGTTAGTTGGACTCACTATAACTTGCACGTCTGCAATGCACTGCTGATGACGTCACATATAACATCACTCATGACAGTGTTTTAAAAAAAAAAATTGATTGGTTAACTGGCTTATTAAGTGTATCTTAGTGAATACATATATTAGCGAGTAATGTTTAAATATTTAAATATATGCTTGAGTAATGTAATATGTGACGTCATCAGCCATACTTTTGTCATAAGTAAGACTGTTAGCGCTCTAGTTGTTCTTTAGAACACTCTGGGACATTCTGTCATTGGGCTATAGTTGGGCTACATCTGGCTGATATTTGGGCTACATTTGTTTTTTTTGTCTCTGGTGGCCATCTTTGGGCTACATTGGGCTACATTGGGCTACATTGGGCTACATTTGGGCTCTAACATATATATAGCCCAATGTAGCCCAATATATATTTTTTCAAAGTTAATTTTCGTAAAAACCACTGGAGCATATATCTTGAGACATAGCAAAGGCACATCGGGGTTCCAGTCCCTACAATTTTGCCAAGTTTGGTGGAAATCCATTCAGCCGTTCGGGCTAAAAGTGAGTCCAACCGCGCTATGGAAATTAACATGGGGAAAACACGTTTTAGGGACCCCCTTTTATCTCTGCCCCCGCTTGATGGATCCCCCGAAACTTTCAGGGAAGGAGCGGAGCGCAGCGAGGCAACGTTAAGGAAAATTACAGGCAGATCCCTCATTCGGTGCCAAAGTTATTCCCAATAGAATGTTGCGGATTTCCTATGGAAAACGATCCTAACTATAACTACTTACTGGCGACCGCCAGTAGGTAATATATATATATATATATATATATATATATATTACCTACTGGCGGTCGCCAGTAGGTAGTTATAGTTAGGACCTAGTTTCCATCGGAAATCCTCAACATTCTATTTGGATTAACTTTGGCCCTGGTGGATGAATCTTTGCGAATTTCTCAAAGAAGATGGCTCGGTCCGCTGCGCTCTTTCCCTGAAAGTTTGGGGGGGATTGGTGAAGTGGGGGCTGAGATAAAAGGGGGTCCCAAAACGTGTTTTCTCCATGTTATTTTCCATAGGACGTTTAGACACGGCTACAGGTCGAACGGCTGAATGGATTTATAAGAAATTTGGCAAAACTGTAGAGTCCGGCTCGCAGATTACGCTTTTTTTAGAATGGTGTAAATCTGTTCAGTAGTTGCTGAGAAAATTAAACTTAAAGTCAATTATATATCTATAAGCGCGCACGGGTGCGCGCACTCAAGCGGCTGCACGCGAGCGGAATTTTTTTGTTGCTGCGTGACATCTGTTAACGTTCGATTCGAAGGAAATCAGGAAGTGTTGACCACCATTTTGTCACTGCGAGTAAATATATTGTAATTTCAAAGCGTTGGAACATGGAAAGGGGAGAAGGTAGAGATTGTTTTGCTGCGTAGGTTCTCTCAGGGTGTGCAGTAAGGCCCTTAAACGCGAAAATATATATATATATTTTTTTTTTAAAGTTGCGGGGTGCACGCGCCCGGGCGCGCACACCTATTTACAAGAGTGTGAAAATGGAGATAAATCAGAAGTTTGAGTGCTTTGATATAAGGTGGCTCTGAAAAGAGCCCTTGTGTTAATTGAGTTTTTTCTGCATTTATAAGTAAGTACCGATGCAGAGTCTGATGTTGCAGAGGAAGATTCTGTTTCCCTCATCCGTGAAATGAACACCATCTGTCCTATAGATGTCTTGCATGTGGTAACGCAAGTTGTTGTGGTAAATAGAACCCATGCTATAATCTCTGAGGAAAGCAGAAACAGATTTATTAACATGTCTCCTTGCTTTCTCAATTTGTGCACAATGTTGATTGGACCAATTCCATTTCTGTCTTTGGCATAAATTGGAATATAGCAAGGCAGTTCGAGGAAAAAGTGTCATCAATTGTCGAAAGGTGTCTTTTAGAAGCATTTCCAGACCTACCCCAGTCAATGTGCCTAGATCGTTCCCACGACAGTGCACAATTATAAGGCCTGGTTCTGGGAGATGCATAAAAGTTTTCACCAATGGTATTAATTGGTGACATCTTAATCCTCTTTGCCCAATACACATTATCTGCACATTTGGTAAATCAAGGTTGGAAATTGGTCTGCTTGCTGCATATTTTCCACTCCAGTGAATATAGCTGTGTCCTAAAAGCCAAACCTTCATTTTCAAGGCAGATGCACTCGTACTCCGATGGGTTCTGGAAGTGGAATGGCAGTTAGAAGCTGAAAGTCAGGATAAAAAAATGGATGAAGCTTGGTGTGGTTGAAAAACGAAAAATGATTGGTTGATTCTAATACGTGAAGATTGAAGACTACGTTGCATGTTAATGTTATGTAAAAGAAAAAGTAGTATTGGGTGTGAAAAAAATGACATGTAACAGAGCTGTGGATAGGCAGGTGTTTCTGGAGGGAAAACAGTGTTGTTAGTTTGCTGTAGAACGTTGAGATATGAACTTTTGACCTGTGCCTTCAGCCAGGTGCAGAATGAGGTGTTACCATGGAAACAGTCAGAGATGGCAGTGGGTGATGGGTGACTTTTATGTGACATTGAAAATATTGTGAGGGACAACCAACTGAAATGTAAATTTGAATACAAAATTTTGCGGGAGGAAATATGATTGGCTGAAGAGACATATATGAGTCTGTATTGACTGGATATCTGTGCCATTGAATTTTGGTTGCAGTGATAGCAGCATAATTGAGACTTCCGTCAAACGAATATCTATTTTGTGACTGTCACTGTTGTACATCATACAAAGCATTGGTAAAGGTAAGTCTGTAACTGTTCGTTTTGTCATGTACCGTAAAATATGGTTTACTCACAAACAATGATTGATTTTCCTCATAGTTTGAAACTAAACTCATTTTTGGCTGTCATAATGTGTTGTATTTCTAAAACTATTTTTAAATTAAATGTGAAATATGAAGTATAGAATATGTTTAATATAAAGAGTAATTATTTGTGTGATTTTGAAGCCTTTATATATAATGAGAGAAGTTGTTTATGAAGTGAAAAAATGATATTAGCAGAGAGACAGATAATGCAGATAGAGAGAGAAATGGTAAATTACATGTGATACCGTCGTGAAAAAATGTTAATGGTTAATGAATTCGTAAACTTTCTGTCACACGACAAAATTAGAGTGCGGTTTCTGAACGCGGCCTGCATTGGTGGGTGTAGGGTGAGAGGGGCAGGTGGTTGAGTGAAATAAAATGAAAAGTTGGTATATTACATGTGATACCGTGTTGAAAAAGTGGTAATGCTTAATGAATTCTTAAACTTTCTGACAGACGACAAAATTACATAGTAGTTTGTGGCCGCGGCTTGCACTGGTGGGGTGAGAGGGGGAGGTGGTCGAGTAAAATAAAATGAAAAGTAAAATGCTAATGGTTAATGAATTCGTAAAGTTTCTGTCACACGACAAAATTAGAGTGCGGTTTCTGGACGCGGCCTGCATTGGTGGGTGTAGGGTGAGAGGGGCAGGTGGTTGAGTGAAATAAAATGAAAAGTTGGTATATTACATGTGATATCGTCTTGAAAAAGTGGTAATGTTTAATGCATTCTTAAAGTTTCTGTCAGATGACAAAATTATAGTGCGGTTTGTGGCCGCGGCCTGCATTGGTGGGCGTAGGGTGAGAAGGGCAGGTGGTCGAGTAAAATAAAATGAAAAGTTGGTACATTACATGTGATACCGTCTTGAAAAAGTGGTAATGCTTAATGAATTCTTAAACTTTCTGACAGACGACAAAATTACATTGTAGTTTGTGGCCGCGTCTTGTACTGGTGGGGTGAGAGGGGGAGGTGGTCGAGTAAAATAAAATGAAAAGTTCTGACCATGAGGTTGTACACAGATTTGTGCAGTAAATGTGTTCGTAAATTGAGGTACCAAACGGAGTATAAAAATATCTCTCTCACTCCTGCTGTTTGACTGCATCTTCATCTGCCTTCTGTTTTCCGTCTCCGTTGCCCTGTGTTATCTTATTGTGTGTGTGTCTGTCTGTGTCTGCCTTCAGTCCGGGCTGAGGAACTTTGCTGTGGAGGCACACACAGATAGTCACATCAAAGTAGTTGGAACGTTTTCAAAAAACTATTTATATAATTGAAATGCTTTTTTGAAGCGCTAGTGAATGTTTTCTTTCAGAATTACCGCTCGGTTGCTTCCATAGAGCAAAGGGTATGTTGTATTTCACTACTTAGTGCCTCTGCATCTGCACTCTGTTCTCTGGTGGCTGGCGGAGAAGTGTTTGTTATTGTGGAGATTAAAGCGTGATAAGGAGTGAAATACGACATAGCGTCTGGTCTGTAGAAGCGTGGGAGCAGTGATTAACACTGAGTGAAGCGGAACTGCGATGGTGCTTGAGAAGAGTAATAAATTATTTTTTTACAGAGGTACAACTGTCTGCATGGTGCGCGACCTAATAAGAAAGGGTTCACGGGCTGTTATAGGCCTGTGGGTTCTAGTATGAGTAAATCAGGTCGACAAAAGAAAATATTAAGTTAGTACAGCTGAAGTTACGTGGAACACATGAATACTGTTTCAGTATACAATCATTTTAGTTGAGATTATGGATTAAAAGAGAGAACGTGTATATTTGAAATGTTTATTCAGAAATGCACTGTTTTCAAGGCAAGTTTCTAATCTAATACGAGTAGAGACATTGCAAAAAACAAAGTAATCGGTATAGTCAGTAGTACATAGAATACAAACGGTATAGTTGATGAAAAATGAATATGGTTTTGCAAAATTAATTATACACTCTTATGAGGAAGTATATTATATTTTAATAAATGGAAGAAGGTCTCTGGCCTTTCAGTTTAGGAACGATACATGAAAATGCTAGTGGTTAGACATTATGTCTTTATCAATCAGCTCTCTGCATGCGAAGCACTATCACGTTTCTGTTATGCTATTGTGTAAGGGAAAAAAACGCGCCAAAACGGACAAAATCGCGAGAGGTGCATGTATGTAATCAAAATATTTCAGTTTATGGAAAATTAAATGATCAGAGGTGTCTGAGGCGGAATTAAGCAGTTCAAATGCGAAATTGCGTTTACAGTTATAAAAAACTTATTCTATATTTACACATTAATTAGGGCACATGTAGCATATATTAGCGAGTTTTGGTTCGAGTACGTTTGAAATAACATAAGATAAGATATACAATAGAATTGTTGAGATTAGACTTTAATAAAAAATAAAGTTCAAAATCGAGTAGGTGAAGAAAAAAAATGTAGTCCACATAAAAGATCAAAATTTAACCGGTAGGAAATCATAATGTCCACTGTTAGTAAAGCCAATAGGTCTGTTCATGTTAAGAAAATATCCAAGAAAACGTGAAAAATATAGGGAGGCAAAACGAAATGTGGACGTCAATGGCTTGCATAACAGTCAACCCAGGATTGTATAGGCAAAGTAGGCAGCAACTGCTTCTAACAAGAAGTCACTGTTATGATCCGAAAACATGTCAGCCATCCAATTGAAAAAAGGAAAGCAGCATTCATGATCTGTTATTACCGGAGCCTCTAGTACCATCAGAGGACAGCTCGGTGGGTTTTCAATGTAGCTGTCTGTCAGGAAATCTTGCGCCGCTGCGAATATATCCCAATGACCCAGAACTCCTTGTATCGCTGCAAAGGCCATAATCCCTCTGTTGCAACAAAACTGTTCATGATCAATTAACGGATTCATGAGATGATTGTAATTCACTTCAGGAGGTACCAAGTTGCAGAGACATAAGTCCAGGGCCCACATGAAATCACAGCTCAGGCAATGAAATACAGGCTGTACACAGGTGAAATAGGAATATCGAAATGATAATCGATATGAAGTATTCAGAGTCGAGAGTGCTAAGATGCCGTAGTAGTCAAGCATCTTTTGGCGAAATAGTTCTAAGTGTTCCGGCTTGTTTGCGAAGACAGGAGGGACATCCATTTTGAAATAAACGAGATGAGAACACAAACGTCGCAGCACTGGCAGTTCAACAGGAAGTCCACAGAAATAGGTCGTAGAGCATGGAGTGAAGAGTAGCAGAATGACTTGATATAATTTTTGGCAGTCCGGTCACTAAACCATTGCTTAGTAGTTATAAAAAAAATAGCCTGTCTTGAAGTGGAGGATGCGTTTAAAATTAAGGGAGTCACCTTAGTACATTGTAAAGGAAGGCCACTCTTTTATAAGGAATGGTGTTGTCTGTGAATATTAGCTAAGTGAAAGATATGTTCGCGAACAGATGCTACGCTAACTTGTTTTTGTGACAATAAGGCTGTTGTTCATGTCTTGTGATTCAAGGTCGGAATTTGCTGCCAGATGGAAATATCAAGGTTCACGTGCGTGGGGTAGATAAACTACATTCTTAAAGGGAAGCAAATGCAGAGTGATTTTTACCGCGTAAGCTTTGTCGTTTAAAAAGTCATAGTGATTTTCATTATATGTAAAAAATAATATCACTGATGAAGAATGAAAAAAAATCATTATAATAATAGGCACTGGTGTATTTTTGGAAAGATATGCAACATTACAGGGATTCCACTTAAATAAGTAATGTAATTGAAAGTGCCTGCATGTGGACGACTAAATATATGTTTAGGCGTTTAATATGCAGCTTTGAAAAAAAACTTGCGTTTGTTTTAAAAATGAAATGTAAAGGTTTAGAGCAGGAGTTTCCAAAGCGGTCGTGGAGGGCTAGATGCATGGCAGATTAAGAAAATTACTACGTGTTTTTCAATGGGGTTATCTTAAACATATGGGGGCATATTACCAAGCAATGCATGAATATCGCTGAAAAGTCAGCGATATTTATGCATTACCGAGCTAATGCTCTTAGCCATGTTATCCACCTCCCATTGGATAACATGGCTAAGAACTGCTCAGGGCAGGTGTTAGCTTTTGGAGATATTCGCGCCTAGCACGAATATCTTCAAAAGTTGGTAATAGGAGATAGCGATGTTAGCGACTGTTTCCAGTCGCTAACATCTTGGCACGCCCACTTTGCATGTCATTAGCGATAAATATCACTGACATGCAAAGTGGGGCCCAAGATGGTCGCTATCTCCTACTAGCTGTTGCTAACTGGTGTTAGCGACAGCTAGGTAATAGGGAGATAATTTTATCTCCGCTTTCTTGGCTTTTAAAGCCAAACAAGCGGAGATAAACCCCCTTGATAATATGCCCCTCGTTTCTTTATCTACTGTGCAGTTTTTCTGCATGTTGCCTATTCTTTGATTTTTACTGTTGCTGTGTCTTATACATTTTCCAGGGGCGGGTATAGGGTCATGGCAGCCCTGGGCAGGGAGCGTAGGTAGTGGGCTCTGTAACAGGGGGTTTGGGCGGGGCGGAGCGTGCAGCCCACTGAAGGACGGGGGGGTGGATCAAGGTGTTTGGAAGTGGACCAGAGGCAGAGCACGCCAAATTCCTGCCATGGTCCGCTACGCAAATATGTATGCATCCTTAGAGGATTATTATATTAAGGATATATATTAATATGGTGGCTCCTGGGGTTTGGTGGTCCTGTGCAGGTGTACTGCTTGCATATGCCCATGGTTGGCCCTGTATTTTCTGTCTATGCACTTGTTCTCCGTCACATGGGCTTTTAGTTATGAAGGCCTTGTGTCGCTGGTAAGCATGGGCGGATTTTGCGGATCCACGATTCGCGGATTCAGCGGATTCACGGATCGTGGATCCGCAAAATCCGCGGATTCAGCGGATTTGCGGATTTGGGGGCGGGGCTTCCTCGAGCGTGTGGGCGGGGCCAAACGGACGGGGCTTCCACGCGAGCGCACATGCCTCTTGTGTGTCTAAAAGGTCAGAGACCGATCAGAGCAGCAGATTAAGAGACAGAAGCCCCTGGTCACAGGAACAGCACGGGGGTTGCGCTCGTAAAAGTCAAAGATGCCCAGCCTCCCAACGCTCACGTTTTTTTTTGGGCTGCTGAATGAGTCACTGCATTTGCGCTTCAACTAGTTCCAGCGACCAAGTGTGTGTCACTATGCAATCGCGCCGAAGTGCGCAGGGGTCCCTTGAGTGAAATGTGGGTAAATGGCGGGAAGACGGTGCACACCTAGAGTGTGTGGGCGGGGCCAAACGGACGGGGCGTCCATGCGAGCATGCCTCTTGTGTGTATAAAAGGTCAGAGACCGATCAGAGCAGCAGATTAATTATTTAATTGTGCCAGGACCGTCGTGCCCGAATGAACCCTGCCCTTCATATTTATTCAAGACACCACTGTTGAAGTAATTTACGATGGCGCCGGCAAGCTGCCAGTGCCATCCTGCAAAAGTTACTTAATTAGCTTCAACAGGAAGCTCCAACTGCTAAAATAAAGCAGGCGCTCGAGCCCCTGCTGTATCTTATCTGTTAGAGCTTCCTGTTGAAGCTAATTAAGTAACTATTGCAGGATGGGCGCTGGCAGCTTGCCGGCGCCATCGTTAATTAGGCGCGCGCGCTTGAACTTTTGACCGCAAAATCCGCTCCGCTCGCGGATTGCGGATTTTCGGCAAATCCGCGAGAGTTCGCGGATCGCGGATTTGCCGAAAATCCGCAAAATCCGCGATCGGAGCGGATTTTGCGCTCATGCTTAGTCGCTGGTGCATGAGTTTTAACATGGGAAAAAGTGATGTATCTGTGGCGCAATGGTTTCATAAATGAGACATTTTGTATCTTATTGTAATGATAGAGAATCTTGGGGAATTTATCTGTTATGCTTGTTCTTTGCTATAATGGCTCTATGTTGTGTAAGAAATAAGTCTGTAATAAGTTAAATACATTTTATTATTTTCTTTTTTACAGTGTTTGGTGCTGAAAAGCAACAACCTGCCTTCTGAATTACAGAATTTGAGGAATTATATTCTTTTTTTCAGGTGAGTTGGTATTTTTGCATAGACAATTTATTTGGGTGCACATGAAAATAATGAAGAAGATTTTTTTAAATGTTTGTAAAATTTCATTTTGGAATATGATTTTATCTTGAATTATTCACATGGGTAGTATCTGCTTATACTAGATATGTATTTTGAGATATTCTCCACTGACAGTTGAAATTATCTTTTAATGGGCTTGGTGCATGTGTTCTTTTTGATGGAGTTCAGATTTACGGATCATTGGAGTATAATTCTTTCATGTTTCCATTACTTAAATCTTGTGAAGTGCTCATGATTTTTGAAATCTTGTTGCATTATGTTTGGCAGTTTTTCTCCTTTATTTACAAAGAGGTATTATGATATGGTTCTAGGTGTGATGGGTATCTTTCCTGCATATCTGTGATTATACTATGTATAGGCATTGTTTTACATATTCATGCAGAGGTTTATTATGAGGTTGTTCTTCATGCTTAGTATGACATTTTGTATATGCTATGACTTTTACATGGTGAGTATGCTGTTGAAACATAAAAGGAACTGTCTCTGTGGGAAGTAGTAATCTGTTAAGTGAATGCTATGGTTTGTATAGTGTGAGCCTTCTCTTCAGAGTGCATATAGTTTACATAGCTCTTTGTACTGGTGAACTGAAAAAATGGGTCTCTAAAAATTAATTCTACAGATTATCAATATTTGTGATATCTAGAAAATCTAAAAAGAAATTTTACAGTAAAATGTCTTTTAACAACAGTAATTATTTAATGGAAAAAAAAGATCAGTGTTAATGTTTAGGGTTATATTGCCAATTTCTTTTCAAAACAAGAGGAACGTGGTATCTTAAAATATATAGAGTTAATAAGTTAGAAATTATAAAAATATATGTAGTTTAAAAATTAGTAAAGGTACTTTTAAGTTATACATTTATGAAAAAAGATATAATTTAGTCTCTATATTTTTTTAAAAGGATACAGAAGAAGAAACTGAGTATAGTTATGGAGAATTCCTCAGAAGAGAAACAAATTCATTTTGGAATCATTAACAAAGTGATGGAGGAAATTTTAGACGCAGTCTTTCAAGAGGAAATAGATGAAAAAAATTATTTTATGGACATGTCTTTAGACTCCGCTTACTTAGAGATGGTAGAAGGAGATGAGGACTTTGGACTTGAAGTAGTCCCTGATGATATAATGCTGGAAGTTCTACAAAATTATGAAGATTTCAATAAATAAATTTTTTTTTGATAGTAAAGCATTCTTGAAGACAGTTTTCTTGTCCTATTCGTCGTTGATGTGCTTTAGGAGAGTGATAAGACATGTTCTCATGAAGTGTAAAAGAGATTGTAGTAAAAAAGATTAAAACATCTACGATGACCCATAGTTCTTGAAAAAAGTGTACTGTTTGTATGCTTTAAAAATTAGAATTAAAAACTGTCTATAATGTTAAAACAGATATGGAGTGTGATAAAATTAAGAACCAACATTCACTACAGGATTTCCTACTCTGTTCAGAGACTTTCTGTTATTTTCTTTATTCTACTTAGAAAATGAATCTGTGGTTTAAATTTGTACGTTATATGCTAGTAGTCAACTATAATATTTGTTATGTTTGTGTTTTACAGATTGAGAATTTCATCAAAATTTTAAATTAAGATGCCGACCAGAACTGAAAAAAGAAAGCTCTATAAACGGACTTACAATTTGAAGAAGAAAGGAATTGAAGAAGTATCAAAAGAACATAGGACGGATAAAAAGAAGAGTGCTCCTGGTAAGCAAACCAAAAAGTTTTTGAGAGCAATATGTGGAAGGAAAAATGTTAGTATTGAAATGCACAAGGAAAAAAGTATACCAGTATCGAGAAGGAGACATAACACCAAAGATAAAAATGTTTCTGGAATCAGGAGACAGGAAAATCTGTACAGTAAAACTCGGATGAATCAATTTAGCCAAATCAGGAAGCGTATGTTTTACTGTAGTGTAGTTCCTATTATCCCAATAGGCTCTGCGCATTGGAATAATACCTTCAATAGTATAGGCCTAGACCAGACGTTAACTAGGTCTACTACTGTCGATATTAGACTTAAAGTTTTGGGTTTTGCCAGCTAGCTCAGAGTTCACTAGAAACTTTCTCGAATAGGCAAGGAGGAGTTGAACCTCCCTGGATAGACAAGAAGGGATTTAGTTTCTGACAACCATAGAACATGACAACTTTGCTCTCCCCTAATCAAGAGTGTATCTCTAGAGTCGTGTGAAAACAAAAGACGACTTATTTTACTCAGTCAGTACGTGCATTCTTAGTCTCACCAGATTGTAGAGAAAAGGAAGAGACGGGCGTGTTCAATAAAAGATGTTATTTATTGATCAGTCTCTTTTCTCATACAAGAGAAATGGATCGATATTATTGCAATACTTATGGTTAAGTAAAGTGCATACAATAAAAGCAGAAGTATAAAATAATACTGTAAAAACATTGATATGAAGGTTTAAAATGAATAAAATGAATAAAATGAATACATACACATTTACATTTGACTAATCGTACTCAACTGGTGTTTCTAACTACGCCTACCCCGTGTACCTGACCTAAGCCTAATACGTGGGCGGGAATAGAAAGTTACAGTTTAAGTTAAGTTTGTTTTGCCAAGTGACTGACTAAAGAATTCTCTGCAAGGGGTTATTCAGTTCTGTACCTGGAATCTAGGATGAATGAGGGATGGTATCTCTCGTCTCTGGTCTCGATATTCCAGGCTGCCTGCGAGGGCTACCCGGAAGCGCCGGAGCTGGATTTCTCGGCAGGAGAAAGCAGCGTCTCGTTCTCAGCGCGTCAGGAAGGCGGGGCTGCGCCAGCGGGGTCTGCTCTGCTCTGGGCTTCGGCAAGTCTGGCTGCTCCGATCTCGTCACCACCGCGTGTGTTTGCATAGGGCAATATTGGTAATATTTATACCTTTAAGGTGCCGAGATTGACGTAAGGATGGACATAGATACGTCAATAAGGATGTCATACGACCTGGTCGTTAGCACATTCTTTTGCTGAAGTTCTCGGTGAAATCAAAACAATGGCCACAGGGTTTTCCCCAGGTCTGTCATAGGTTTGATTTGTTTTGAGAACTCCGTATGCCTTATCAGGGGCTGGAGGAATATCGCTTGTCTAATTAGATGGCAAGCGTTATGACTTAATCAGATAACACGTTCCTGTGCCGTAGTGTGGCTTTATCAGATAACGGTTCCTGCATCATGGGGGTTTTCTGCCTCATGGGATGGCTGCTAGTTAACTTGTTAACCAGAATAGGGTCAGGAATAGGGGGATCGATACAGAACCTATAGGAATACATCACATTACAACAGAGTAGTTTCGAATTTATTACAAAAGGAGAAAGTTTCTAAAAGAAGATCTGCTTTTCTTAAGAAGAAACAAAATATAGAGGGTATTGTTGAGCGCGCGTTTGAGACAAAAAGAAAATTATTTATTTTAGTACTTAATAGAATAAATACGCTAAATAAGGCAATACGAGTTTTAAAAGCTAAAATTAAATGGAAGAGACACATAAATAGGAGTAATTTTTGTAAAGTGTTTTCTGGGAAGTGGATGCATACTTCAACGTCTGAACCATTTTTTAATGAAGAGAGTTACTTTCAAAGTAACGATTTGTTGCATGCAGTTGACACCAGTGGTCGAGGATACGAGGTGAAGGAGGGATGTGTAATTGAGAAAGAGAAAATTGTGGTTAGAAATGCAGAAGAGGTGATGGCTGGAGAAGCTTCAGGGGGACGTGCTAATGTTCCTGTTTACAGTTGGAATTGTAGTAGCATTTGTAGTGTACGACAGGATTCAATTGATTTCTTTCGCAATTTCTTATGTAAGTACACTAAAGAAAGTCTTAGAAAAAAAATTGTTATGTTGCAAGAATGAGATCATTGCAGAGTGCGAGAAAAAATAGGTCTGCAAGGTCATTCTCTGGCTTGTCTTTCTAAAAAAATATGCCAGAGTGTGTTTCATCACTTCAGGATGTTAGCAGTGCATCATACTAAAATGAGAAAATTGGTGAGAAAGTTGTATTATGCAAAAAGTCCAGCACTTAAACTTAAACAGTTAAATAGTGCTCTTTTGTATGGATGTGAATTAGATGTTAAGAAGATTTGTGCAGAAATTGAGGTAAGTTATTTTGGTCCAGAGGAAGGTAATGCAGAAACTGATATAATTATAGAAGGAAATGTGTTAGAAAATGTTGGACATGTTAATATTGAAAATTTTGAACAGGAAATAATAAAGTTTAAGGTAATTGCAGGTGAGAAACCAAATTTTTCTTGTGTCTGTTGTCGACGCATTCATTACAAAAGTCAAACTAGGTTAGTTGATTTATATTTAAAAAGTGAAGATGAAAGTAATGGTCAATGGAAAGATTTTGCAACTTATTTGTTGGTGGAAAACTATTTTGATTTGGGTTTTGAGCAACGTATTTGTAAATATTGTTATAATAAATGAAATGAAAATAAAATGCCTGCTAGAGCTGTTCATAATAATCTAGAGTTGATAAATATTCCATCAGAATTGATGGATTTAAATACTTATGAGACTATTCTGATCCAATGTGTACATCCTTTTCAGGCTATTGTTCGTATGGAGCCTAAGACTGGTAAATTAAATCCTTCAGATTTACAAAGAGGATTAAAGGGTAGAGTTGTATATTTGCCACTTGATTTAAAAAAAAAAATATGGAAACAATTGGTGTTGAAAATGTATAAGAGGAACCTCTAGTTATTCTAGTTAATGGTGTACCTACAAAGAGTAAGAAAATCTGGCAAGATTTAGTGGATGTTAGAAAAGTCAAAAAGGCAACGTTGTATTTAGTTCAAAACAATAAGTACTATAAAGATGTATACGTAGAAGAAGAAGATGTAAGTGAAGAAGAGGAGAGTGATTTGTATATTGGACAAATTGAAAAAGTTGACCTATCCAGAAGTGAAGAAATTTATGAACATTACAGTGTTCATCCACTGCATTCCAAAGAAGCAATAGGGAATGCTATTGAATTATTTCAGATGAAAAAGGCGAAAGGAAATCCTATTAGTGTGTGGGAAGAAAGTTTGGAAGGTCGTTGTTTCCCACAGTTATTCCCTACAGGTGAAGGTACACGATATGATGATCGACCTATGCAGATTCCTGCATCTGAATACCGGACAACAAGATTATATGCAGAAGATCCGAGGTTTCGCCAATGCATTCTGTTGGAACTGGGTAGCCTGGCCTAGGGCAAGACATGCATTTCAGAGGCACAGTGTTAAGGTTGCAGACCACCCAAAAGTAAAATCACGCAATATCACACAAAAGAAAACGCTACACCAAAAATGTGGAAAAATAAGTACTGCTTTATAAAAATAATATGCTCTTTGGATTCAAATTATACAGTGTAAGACATTTCGGATTCTCTCAGAAATAACCATTATACTTTTGATCTAGAGAAGTAAATGACACTCTTCTTGCTGTGGAAAAAAAAATTACAGTACAACACATTCAATTGTCAAGGATTCAGTAATGAATAATAACACTCTTCTGGAATTAAAAGTATCCCAATAGGATTACACTACGCAGTGTCACTTTACATTAATAATCAATGTCATCAATATTTCATCATTTGAACCTGCCAAATCACTGGATATTCCATTACCACAGGGCTAAGATCTCTCTCCCCTTATCTGCCCCTTTATACAGAGCTAGAATGCACACTCAATGTGATCTGCAGGACTTCCCCAGGTTCCCTGTACTCATCAACACTTGCTATAAATGCCTGAAGGTAGTTCCCCAATGGGCAAGTACTGTCAGCGCTCTACTGACAGTAGTTTATATTTCATAAAACCTGTAAAACTGAGGTTGGGGTTATGGAGTTATTTTCCCCTCATCTACTATGAACCAGTTTAGAATTTAAGAGGACAAGAAGTCAGGGCACCTTGTTAGATGCTAGATCTGGTAAGTTTTTTTTACCATTACCACCAGGGCACAGCACCTTCCTTTCTCACCCCCACTCTCCTTACTGTCTTAGTGGCAGGTCCGCCACAGTCCACAGGCTTCTAGTTGTCAACCGGCTCCTGGCTTCCCCAACCAGCTGCTTGCCTGTTGCTGGCGTGGGGGGGGGGGGCTTGTCAAATCCCTCAGCCCAGGCGCGCTTCCTCTCCACAGCGCTGGGCGAGGGGCCTCGTTAATGATCAAGGCGATGCACTTGCTCGCTAGCAGGGCGCGAGGGGGGCTTGTCAAATTTCCATAGCCCAGGCGCGCTTCCTCTTTACAGCGCTGGGCGAGGGGCCTCGTTAATGATCAAGGCGATGCCCTTTCCGCTGGCTCCTGTTGGCGAAAGGCTGCTCCGCCTTCCGTCGGTTCTCCTCAACTCCCTCTTAGCCGGCCTCTCACTGGGCTTGCGCGTCGATCAGACGCTTCCCGCGACGTCACCCAGGCCGCCGGAACACGGAGACGGCTCGCCTCCGAGACACGCCTCCCGCAGGCCTCGCCTCCACAGATCCGCCTCCCGCAATACAGAGCTGAACAGCGCGGGCGCGAGGGATTAGTATTCCCGCCTGGCGCCGCGCTGTCTCCGCTTCTCTGCGCAGACTCTCCCCTCACCTGGCTCCACCGGGACCACACTGCAGAGCGGCACACTCGCTCCCCCAGGCTGCTAAGGCTCCACAGACACGCGTCTTCTTCACAGCGCGTCAAAGGACACCGGCCACAACGCGGGGCTCACAGCTCCTCTTCCAGGCTGGTATGTGAAGCGCTGGCAAGGGGAAATTGGAAGTTAGGGAAATCCTGTACTAAGAGCGTCCTGACAGGGTTCCCTGGGCTCAGAGTTAGAAGGGACTTCCTTCACAATTAGATTGCTTTCCTTATCAGTAGAAGATGATTGGGGAGGGATTGGTCAGGGGCTGAAGGGGGAACGTCTCCCTGTAGTGACTGTCTGTCACAAGGACAAACTAGCTGCTCCCAGTGCGTCCTCCTCCTCTCACCACTGCCTCACTCCTCCACTCTCTGGTCAGCACAAAATGGCTTCCCCGCATTCCGCCTTATATAGGCTGCCCTTCAGTGGTCCAGAATGGACCAGAAGGTTCTGGAATGCCCTATGTTAGGCTATGACCAAGTTCTGGATGTGACAGTTGGGGCAGTTGGCGGCCACCATTTTAGGTGGTGCCAACTTTCCTGTCAGAACAGGCCTCTGGGCCTGAGGTAAAAGACTATGAGGGGGAGAAAGAACACCTATCCCCCTGGCCAACACCTACAAAAAGTCAGTAGACAAAAAATTAACAAGGGTATGAGGGGCAAAAAGGGGACAAAATAAATAATAATGAGGAGGGACTGCGCAAAAAAATCCAGACAGGTCTAACACGCGTCCCCCCCAGCTGAAAGTGGGGAGAACTACCCAACCCCTTGGGAGTCCTCATCACTAAGGCGGAAATACCTGGAGAGACCGTCTGCATTGGCGTGGTCCACTCCAGGCCGATGTTCCACCCGGAAGTCCATTCCCTGTAGGGAGATGGACCACCTCAACAGCTTGGGATTTTCCCCCTTCATTTGCATCAGCCAACGAAGGGGGCGGTGGTCAGTCTGAACCAGGAAGTGCGTGCCAAAGAGGTATGGCCGCAGCTTCTTCAGAGCCCACACCACCGCAAAAGCTTCCCTCTCAATTGCACTCCACTTCTGTTCCCGGGGAAGCAGTCTCCTGGATAAGAAGACTACAGGCTGATCCAGGCCCTCTTCATTTAGTTGCGATAACACTGCCCCAATGCCATGTTCGGATGCATCTGTTTGCACAATAAAATGCTTGGAGAAATTGGGAGCCTTCAGGACCGGTGCTTCACACATTGCCTGCTTCAACTTTTCAAAGGCTTGCTGACAAGCCTTTGTCCAAACTACCCGTCGAGGTTGTTTCCTTGAGGTGAGCTCTGTGAGGGGCGCTACTATAGTGCCCTACCCCTTCACAAAGCGACGGTAGTAACCTGTGAGGCCCAGGAAAGCTCGGACCTCAGTCTGTGTCTTGGTGGGTTCCCAGGCCATGATTGCCTCAATCTTTGCCTGCAGGGGTTGCACTGACCCCCTACCCACCAAGTGTCCTAGGTACACAACCGACCCCTGTCCAATCTGGCATTTGCTGGCTTTGATGGTCAATCCAGCTTGTTTCAGCGCCTGGAGAACTGCTTGCAAATGTTGCAAGTGGTCCTCCCAACTGCTACTGAAGACAGCAATGTCATCCAGGTAAGCAGCCGAGAAACCCTCCATTCCAGAGAGGACCTGGTTCACCAGTCGCTGAAATGTGGCAGGGGCGTTCTTGAGCCCAAAGGGCATCACACAGAACTGGAAGTGTCCCTCAGGCGTGGAGAAGGCTGACCTTTCCTTTGCTCCATCTGTCAAGGAGATCTGCCAGTACCCTGAAGTGAGGTCAAAGGTACTTAGGTATTGGGCAGCTCCTAGCCGGTCAATCAACTCATCCGCCCTGGGGATTGGATGAGCATCAGTTTTGGTAACTGAGTTCAGTCCTCGGTAATCCACACAGAACCTCAGTTCTGGTGTGGTGCCCGGTGGGGCGGCTTTTGGGACTAGCACCACCGGACTGGACCAAGGGCTGCTGGACGGTTCTATCACTCCTAGCTCTAACATCTTGGCAACTTCGCCATGGATGCTAGCCTTCACCTTGTCCGACAACCTATAGGTCTTAGATTTCACTGGGGGGCTGTCTCCTGTGTCCACATCATGGGTACACAGGTGGGTTCTTCCCGGGACAAGGGAAAACAGTGAAGAGTACTGCCCCAATACCTGTCGGCAATCCTCTCGTTGCTCAGGAGTGAGAGACGGGGAGAGAATCACTCCCTCCACCGACCCATCCTTCTCTTGACATGAAAAGAGGTCTGGGAGAGGCTCGCTTTCTGCTTCCTCAGCACCATCAGTCACCAACATCAGGATGACCTCGGGCCTCTCATGGTGGGGTTTGAGGCGATTGGCATGCAGCACCCGTAGGGGCTGCCTCGGGGTCTTAAGATCCACCAAGTAAGTGGCCTTACCCTTTTTCTCCAACACCTCAAAGGGGCCTGTCCAACGATCCTGAAGGGCACTTAGCTCTCCAGGTTCCATCACCCAGACTTTCTGGCCAGGCTCCAACTCCACCGGGTGAGCGTTCTGATCATACCATTCCTTCATGACTGCCTGACTGGCCTCCAAGTTGTCAGCCGCCTGCTTCCACAACTTGGCCATCTGGCTTCTGAAGGCCAACATGTAGCTCACCACATCCTGGGGAGGTTTTCTGGGAGACTTCTCCCATCCTTCCTTCACCAGGCTGAGAGGTCCACGCACCGGGTGCCCATACAACAATTCGAATGGGCTGAAGCCCACTCCTTTCTGTGGCACCTCTCTGTAGGAGAACAGTAAGCAAGGTAGGAGGATGTCCCACTTCCTCCGTAAGCTCTCTGGCAGACTTCTTATCATGCCCTTCAGGGTCTTATTGAACCTCTCAACCAGTCCATTGGACTGGGGGTGATAAGGAGTGGTGAACCGGTAGGTCACCCCACACTCCTTCCACATGGTCCGCATGTAAGCAGACAGGAAGTTAGTCCCCCTGTCAGACACAACCTCCTTTGGGAATCCTACCCTAGTGAAGATTCCCATCAGGGCCCTAGCTACCACAGGTGCAGTAACAGTCCTCAGAGGGATGGCCTCTGGGTACCGTGTGGCATGATCCACCAGAACCAGGATGAACCTGTGACCAGCTGTTGTTGGTGGATCCAATGGCCCTACAATGTCGATGCCCACCCTTTCAAAGGGGGTGCTAACGACAGGAAGTGGTTCCAGGGGAGCCTTTAGCTTCACCCCTGTCTTCCCACTGGCCTGGCAGGATACACATGTCCTACAGTATGTGTTGGACTCCACTTTCATCTGAGGCCAGTAAAAGTGGAGGACAAGCCGTGCAAAGGTATTGTCCTGGCCTAAGTGTCCTGCCAGTGGTATCGCATGAGCCAATTCCAGCAGAAAGGCTCGGTATTGCTGCGGGACCACCAAGGCCCTTGATGAGCCAGGTAGAGGTACCTTAGGTTCACTGTAGAGGAGTCCATCCTCCCAGTAAAGATGGTAGTGTCCCGTAACATCACCTGCTGCCTGGGCTTCAGCCTGACGCCTCAGTCCCTCAAGGGTAGGGCACTCCCTCTGCCCCCTACAGAATTCCTCTCTGGTAGGACCTCCCTCCACATGCCATTCAGCAGGAATGGGTAAATCCTCCAGAGAGTCTACTCCCCCCTCCACGGACTCCTGGCCTACCACCGCAGGTGGCCGATCTGTCACATGGGGCGTGGAAGCCGGAGCAGGCTGTCCCTGTCTCCGTTTCTGACCCTTTTTGGCAGCGGGTTGGGCCATTGTTCCAGGCTCCAACCCAGGCGAACTCCCTCTCCGGGCAGTCGCAGACCGTGTGCTTACACAGGCCCAGTCAGGTGTACCCAGCATCGCAGAATGCGTCCGGTATTCCACCTCTCTCCAAGTGTTGTGCTCCATGTCATTCCCCAACAGACAATCAACTGGCACGGCAGGGCTTACGGCAACTCGAAGTGAACCTGCAACCCCTTCCCACTCAAAGGGAACCTCAGCCACTGGATAGTGGCCCATTCTGCCGTCAGCCATCGCGGCGGGGTGGAGTACATTAGGAACAACCTGCTCTGGAGACACCAGTTGACTTCTCACCATAGTCATACTGGCTCCTGTATCTCTCAGAGCCTCCCCTCTTTGGCCATTGATGGTAACCCATTGCCCATACTTGATAGTATTTGGGGGCACCTGGATCTTTGGCACCATCTCCCGCTCTCCCAGGGACACTAAGGTGACACCCGCCCACTCACCCCCCTTATCTAAGGGCAACTCCTCCCCGAGCGCTACACTAGCTACTCCCGGTGACTTTCCTCCGGTGGGAGGGGGTGGTCTTTTTGGGCATTTGACATCTCCCTTATAATGTCCAACACCACCGCATTCAAAACAGTGGAGAACCCTTGGCTGCTGGCTTTGGCCAGGATTAGGGTTTCTGGGCGGGTTTGCCCTAGGGGTGAAACCTGCTCCCTTACCTTGGAAATTATTTTGGGGACCTTTGGAGAACTCCTTCTTTTTATCTCCTCCCTCTTTCTTCTGGGGGGCGCCCTGTCCGGCTTTTTGAGAATCCCCTCCAGTCCCCTTGGAGGACACCCGGGTACTTGCCAAAGTGTCCGCCTCCTCTGCAAGCTTCCGGGGATCGGTCAGCTTGCTGTCCACCAGGTGTTGGCGCAATTCGGGAAAACATTTCTCGAGGAGGTGTTCTTTCAAAAATAGATTATACAGCCCCTCATAATCTTTTACCTCGCTGCCCTTGACCCAACCCTCTAAAGCTTTCTTGGCGTAGTCTAGAAAGTCTACCCAATTCTGGTTACTCATTTTGTGACTTCCCCTGAATTTTTGTCTGTACCTTTCAGGGGTAAGTCCAAACTTTTTCACCAGTGCCACCTTCATGGCAGGGTAGTGGGTTTGCTCATCCTGCTCCAGAGCCAACAAAGTATCTCTACCAGCAGGTGGCATGTATTTATACAGCCCACCTCCCCAATGAGTTTCTAGGATCCCGTGAGCCCTTAAAGAAACCTCATAAGCGGCTAACCATTTGGCAATGTCATCACCTGAGGTGTAACTAGCGATGACATCTTTAGGTAAGTAGGGTCTGGATTCCCTGGTGTCTACTTTCTTTTCGCTGCCACCATTGTCTGGAGTGGGAGGCCTTCGTATTAGGACCTGTAGGTCCATCTCCTTGAGGGTTCGCTCATGAGCTAACCTCCTTTCCTCCCTTTGCATCTCCATCCTAGCTAACTCCAGCTTCATTCTCCTCTCCTCCCTCCTATCTTCTAGTTCGGCTTCAGTTAAACCCTTCTCCGAGACGCTGCTGCCCGCCCTGGGAGGTGTCTTGGAATCTGTCAGTAGATTTCCCCCCTCCGCTTGGTACAGCATTGCAATCTCAACGACAGTGTCCCTGTCACTCCCTTCTGACACTGGTACCTCCCCGGAATGAGCCTCCACCCATGCCCGTATGCTGGTCTGCAGCTCGCCTTTCTTGGCACCCTTGTTGAAAAACACACCTTGCTGCTGACACCAGTCCTTTAGTTGGGTCACAGTATAGTTATCCAGCTCTTCCACATTTATCTCCATTTTTGCTAGAGTATAAACTTTTCACACAGGAGGAAACCGAAAGTGTCCTAGGGTCAACCTCCACCCACCACCAGAAATAAATTTAGAAAAAACAAAAATGTAAATTAGGAGGGCCGCAAGGAGAAAACTCCTGGTGTAGGTTTAGTGTATTGCGTTGAATTACTAGTGAGTAGCTGCAACCAAGTCAGTTATCCCACCGCTAGGCACCAAATGTTGGAACTGGGTAGCCTGGCCTAGGGCAAGACATGCATTTCAGAGGCACAGTGTTAAGGTTGCAGACCACCCAAAAGTAAAATCACGCAATATCACACAAAAGAAAACGCTACACCAAAAATGTGGAAAAATAAGTACTGCTTTATAAAAATAATATGCTCTTTGGATTCAAATTATACAGTGTAAGACATTTCGGATTCTCTCAGAAATAACCATTATACTTTTGATCTAGAGAAGTAAATGACACTCTTCTTGCTGTGGAAAAAAAAATTACAGTACAACACATTCAATTGTCAAGGATTCAGTAATGAATAATAACACTCTTCTGGAATTAAAAGTATCCCAATAGGATTACACTACGCAGTGTCACTTTACATTAATAATCAATGTCATCAATATTTCATCATTTGAACCTGCCAAATCACTGGATATTCCATTACCACAGGGCTAAGATCTCTCTCCCCTTATCTGCCCCTTTATACAGAGCTAGAATGCACACTCAATGTGATCTGCAGGACTTCCCCAGGTTCCCTGTACTCATCAACACTTGCTATAAATGCCTGAAGGTAGTTCCCCAATGGGCAAGTACTGTCAGCGCTCTACTGACAGTAGTTTATATTTCATAAAACCTGTAAAACTGAGGTTGGGGTTATGGAGTTATTTTCCCCTCATCTACTATGAACCAGTTTAGAATTTAAGAGGACAAGAAGTCAGGGCACCTTGTTAGATGCTAGATCTGGTAAGTTTTTTTTACCATTAACCACCAGGGCACAGCACCTTCCTTTCTCACCCCCACTCTCCTTACTGTCTTAGTGGCAGGTCCGCCACAGTCCACAGGCTTCTAGTTGTCAACCGGCTTCTGGCTTCCCCAACCAGCTGCTTGCCTGTTGCTGGCGTGGGGGGGGGGCTTGTCAAATCCCTCAGCCCAGGCGCGCTTCCTCTCCACAGCGCTGGGCGAGGGGCCTCGTTAATGATCAAGGCGATGCACTTGCTCGCTAGCAGGGCGCGAGGGGGGCTTGTCAAATTTCCATAGCCCAGGCGCGCTTCCTCTTTACAGCGCTGGGCGAGGGGCCTCGTTAATGATCAAGGCGATGCCCTTTCCGCTGGCTCCTGTTGGCGAAAGGCTGCTCCGCCTTCCGTCGGTTCTCCTCAACTCCCTCTTAGCCGGCCTCTCACTGGGCTTGCGCGTCGATCAGACGCTTCCCGCGACGTCACCCAGGCCGCTGGAACACGGAGACGGCTCGCCTCCGAGACACGCCTCCCGCAGGCCTCGCCTCCACAGATCCGCCTCCCGCAATACAGAGCTGAACAGCGCGGGCGCGAGGGATTAGTATTCCCGCCTGGTGCCGCGCTGTCTCCGCTTCTCTGCGCAGACTCTCCCCTCACCTGGCTCCACCGGGACCACACTGCAGAGCGGCACACTCGCTCCCCCAGGCTGCTAAGGCTCCACAGACACGCGTCTTCTTCACAGCGCGTCAAAGGACACCGGCCACAACGCGGGGCTCACAGCTCCTCTTCCAGGCTGGTATGTGAAGCGCTGGCAAGGGGAAATTGGAAGTTAGGGAAATCCTCTACTAAGAGCGTCCTGACAGGGTTCCCTGGGCTCAGAGTTAGAAGGGACTTCCTTCACAATTAGATTGCTTTCCTTATCAGTAGAAGATGATTGGGGAGGGATTGGTCAGGGGCTGAAGGGGGAACGTCTCCCTGTAGTGACTGTCTGTCACAAGGACAAACTAGCTGCTCCCAGTGCGTCCTCCTCCTCTCACCACTGCCTCACTCCTCCACTCTCTGGTCAGCACAAAATGGCTTCCCCGCATTCCGCCTTATATAGGCTGCCCTTCAGTGGTCCAGAATGGACCAGAAGGTTCTGGAATGCCCTATGTTAGGCTATGGCCAAGTTCTGGATGTGACAGTTGGGGCAGTTGGCGGCCACCATTTTAGGTGGTGCCAACTTTCCTGTCAGAACAGGCCTCTGGGCCTGAGGTAAAAGACTATGAGGGGGAGAAAGAACACCTATCCCCCTGGCCAACACCTACAAAAAGTCAGTAGACAAAAAATTAACAAGGGTATGAGGGGCAAAAAGGGGACAAAATAAATAATAATGAGGAGGGACTGCGCAAAAAAATCCAGACAGGTCTAACACATTCCATATTTGTTTCATCTTCTGTTTGAGAGTGACTTATCTGGTCTCTCTTATGCAGTAAATCATATCTTAAAAAGTGGAGTTCATCTGCATAATATTTCAGCAAAGGAATTTATGGATAAAGTGCAACAGAAAGATAGTGTTTTGGATTCACACCTAATTAATTTAATGGCTTGTCAGCGTGGTACTAATGAGTATTGGTACCGTCGTCATGGAGATTTGAAGTGCATGCTTAGAAACTTAGGAGCACCAACATGGTTTTTAACTCTAGCTGTGCAGAGTATGCTTAGGAAGATTTACTTGAATTTCTTCAGGAGGCGAATGCAAACATAGAAAATATAAACTACAAGACACCCGGAGAACTGTGTTCGTTAGATCCGGTTAATGTTTGCAGATATTTTAATCATAGATTTGAAGCTATGATGTCTTTTCTTACAAACAAGAAAAATCCGCCTCTTGGTGAAGTACTGGATTTCTTTTGGAGAAAAGAATACCAAGCAAGAGGTGCTCCTCATATTCATATGCTGTTATGGATCAAGGATGCTCCTAAATTTGGAAGAGACTCGGATGAGACTGTACTCTCTTTTATTGAACAGTATGCCACTTGTGACATACCTAATAGTACAACTGATAAGGACTTAAGAGGAAAAGTGTTACGCTTTCAAAGTCATCGTTGTGGAAAATATTGTCGGCGAAAATTCAAATCAAAGAGTAAATTCTACACCAAATGTCGTTTTGGATTTGCACGACCGGTACTTTCAAAAGGAAGAGTCAACAATTTGATGTCATCTTTGCGACATAACATCAGAAGAAGGTCACCTAAAAATACGTACAATTTAAGAAGAGGTGAAGAATCCAAATATATAAATGACTATAACCCAGTCATTTTGTCCATGTGGAATGCTAACATGGACATACAATATGTTGCAGACAACTCTATTGCTGTGGCTCGATATGTAACGTCTTACATCACAAAATCTGAAAAGACGGAACTGAAGGAGATGTGGGAAGACATTTCTCATGAAAAGAGCCTAAGCAAGAAATTGTATACGTACAGTTTGAAGATGTTGTCTCATCGAGAAATTGGAGCATATGAATGTTGTGACCGATTATCATCAGCAAGTCTTTATGCTAAATCAAGGACTATTCTCTGGGTGAGTTTGGGTCTTGCAGAAACACGAAACCGTGTTCTAAAACCTGTGCAAGAAATTGAATATTTAGCCCAGAAAGAACCAAACAGTACAGACATTCTGAAAACAAATATGTTGGATACATACTATCCAAATAGAAGTACTCTTCTAGAAAACATTTGTCTGTATGAAATACTTCAAAACTACACTTTTAAAAGGAATGTTACAGAGAACATTTATAAAGGTGTATATGCTGTAATTGGACAAGAAGGATGTCTGGTGAAGCAAAGAAAAGGACACTTGATTAATCATCGGAAACTGAGTTGCGAAACACCTGACAAAAGAGAATTTTACTATTTTGCTCTTTTGCAACTCTTTAAACCATGGTGTAGAGAAGAGGAACTACTTGGGGACTTTGATAGTTATGAAGATTCATTCAACGCATCTAAAAGTAGTATTGAATGTACTGTTTTTAGTAATTATCTGCAAATGTTGAATGATGAAATAGAGCAAGAAGTGACAATTGCAGCGGAGATTGCTAGAGATAGTTCACAAGATAGTCAAAGTTCGGCTTCATTAAGTCAAGATCCACTGGGACAACCAATTATCCAAAATGAAGCAGCCACTGCCATGGATGAGGTGGAAAGAGCAATGCAGCAAAGTCAAGAGGAAGTAATCAACTTAGAAGAATTAAAGAAGCAATTTAATATTGAGCAAAGACAGATATATGATGAAGTGACAGAGCACATTGAGCATGGCTTTCGTCATGAGAGAAAAGATTGCTCATGTATGTCATTTGAACCTATTCGATTATATGTAAGTGGAGAAGCTGGAACTGGTAAACGTTTCCTAATTAAAGGAATTACTACATATTTACAGCAAAGAACTCAGTCAACACTGTTGTGTGTTGTTACTGCTCCAACTGGATTGGCAGCACATAATATTAAAGGTATTACTTTACATCGTTTACTGATGCTGCCAGTTGAACATGAAAATAAATTACAATATCACAAGCTATCTGGAGAAGCTTGTTTAGAAGTTTCTAGAGTGCTTAAAAAATGAAACTTCTTATTATTGATGAAGTAAGCATGGTATCTAATTTAATGCTTGCTTTTGTGCATTTAAGAATGCAACAGATACTTAAGACAGAGTATGATGTGTTATTTGGAGGTAAACATGTCATAGTTTTTGGAGATCTACTCCAACTAACTCCAGTGAAAGGACAACCTGTATTTGAAACTGTTACGCATGAGGAGACTAGAAAGTGCCTGGGCAGTATTGGAAAAGTTAATATATGGTCACATTTCAAATATACTGAACTGATTCAAAATATGCGACAGGCAAAGGATACTAAATATGGAAATATTCTTCAAGATATCAGGATTGGAAAACTAACTGAAGATGCGAAACACACTCTACGAACACGATTACTTTCCAAGCTGTTTCCTAATGAAGATAATGTACCTGAGAAAATATATAGTAAAGAGGTAGCAGATAAATCAGTGATATGCTTGATGCCAACTGTGAAAGAATGTTCAGTTTTTAATGAGAAAATGTTGAATTTAGAAAATCAACAAATTAGGAAACTGGAAGCTAAAGATAGAATAGAGCATGAAGGTAGTACTATTGTTTTGTCTGAAAAGTTGAAGTTAAAATTGGATTCTCTTCAAAAAAGTATATCTAAAACTGCTGGTTTAGAGAAAAATCTGTATGTATGTTTAAATTGTCGGATAATTTTAAGGAGAAATTTACATGTAGAAAGAGGATTGGTAAATGGAGCAATGGGTAATGTTGTTGGTTTTGTTAATTATACAAATAGAGATGAGATTGAATTTTTAAGAATAAAATTTGATGGAATTGAGGAAGTTCAGCAAATTAGTCGCTGTTCAAATCGTTTTTTGCTTGTGAAAGACTTATATGTCCGTTGGAAGCAATTTCCAATTTGTTTGGCATATGCAGTGACTATTCACAAATCTCAAGGTTTAAGTGTAGATTGTGCTTTGGTAAATATTGGAAGCACTGTATTCAAAGAGGGTATGGCATATGTTGCTTTATCGCGAGTTAGAACTTTATGTGGACTTTATTTAATTGATTATGATGAGACAAAGATTAGTGCAGATTTAAATTGTGTGAAGGAGTATAATAGGTTAAGAAGAGAATATGCTCCAAGTTTACCTCAATATCCTTTAATTGAAAGGCGTATGGTTGGTCAGAAAAGGAAAAATGAGGAGAAATGTGCTGAAGTAGTTGAGAAACGACGAAAAAAAGATGTAGCTGTTGTTGGTAGGCATAAGAAAACGGTTAGTATTGAAGAGAGTGTTGGATTTAAGTTTGAAAACAGGTCTGGTGTCAACTGTTATGCAAATGTAGTAGTTAATGTTGTTTTTTTTCTAAAAAATGTTAGGGAACAGATTTTAGAAAATCAGGAGCAAACATTTTGCTATTCCTTAAATTCTATATTTGAAAAATGTAGTAGTGGTGAAAGTGAAGTAGGAAGTGTTACAGAACTAAGGAATGTTTTAGACATATGTGCAGGAGTAAATCAATTTTCACAGAATATTCAGCAAGATTGTCAGGAATTTATTATGTATATGTTTACAGTTTTGGAAGATGAAGGTGTAGATATTGATAATCTTTTTGGCCTTTCTTATAAATGGGAACATAACTGTGATAATTGCTCATTTTCAAGTAGTACTGATATACACAGTGAAAGATTTATATATTTAACATTACCAGACTGTAAAGAAGTGTCTTTTAATAAACTAGTTAAAGATGCGCATCAGAACATGGTCTGTTCTCAATGTAAGTCTGAAATGTTATCAACTTTATTTATCCATAGATATGGACAATATGTAATATTAATGTTTCAACGTAGCAGAGCTAATGGGAGTAAATTGTCAACTTTAATTAAAAATGTTGTGGCTACTCAAGTATCTATTTCTAGAAGAACATTTGTAACTGTAGCCATTATTTTTCATGAAGGGCCTTCCACATCATCAGGACATTATACAGCTTATTTGAAGTGTGGAAGTGGCTGGACGCTTTGCAATGATACCCAATTGACTTTTAAGAAACGTTTGCCTTTTGCCTTAACTAACTCCTATCTGCTATTTTTGGAACCCAAATTTCAGTAGAATCACTTGCTGTAGGAAGATTAATACTGTAAAGATATGAAACTTTCTTGTTTACAAATATCATGTGACTGAGGGTCTACAAATCTATAAATGAAATTTGTGTTTGGTATAGTGATAACATCAGGTAGAAATTTAGTTAATGTTTGGTGGTATAAAACATGTTACACATTTTTACTGTAAAAGGTTCAGAAAAGAATAGATAAGATTAAGATTAAGAAATTTCAGAAAAAAACTACTTAACTCATAGTATTTGGCCATGTGGAAAAATATGAGAGAAGAAAATGAGTACTTTAGATAATTATTTTAGAACATATATGGACGCAAGTTTTTGGGAGAGGTATTTAAAAGGTAATGAGTTAACTTATACAATTGGCCATGCGGAAAGGTATGAGAGAAGAAAATGTATACTTAAGATAGATTTTTATAGGAGATACTTGCACGGTGTTTTTTTGAGATATATTTAAAAATAGGTCGTATAGTTTAATTAGTTTGTAACTGTGGAAGATGTAGTGTGCTTACTCAAGAAATTGCGAATTTGAGAAAAACATTTAAGATATGTTTTTTTCAGGTATTTATAATATGTATGGAGATTTTGGATGGGTTTTTTGAACACAATCATTTTGATTGTGTTTTTTTTTCCCCGCTGTTATATGATGATTAATATTGAAATCACTGTTTATAGTGAAAATCAATATATTCTGAGGACAGCAAAAATAAACCATTTAATATGTTGTTTGAGTTATTTTGTTACATTGAATTTAGAAATATGTATTATAACATATTTTTTTACTGTCTTCCACAGATATTATATTTATAAGGTAAGTACAACTAATAACATCCGAGAGTTTTCTCTGCCTCTCTCTTATTGACTCCTACTTTTTTTTATTTTATGAAATGTACATTATAATCTTATTTTTACTTTTCTTCCACAGGTACTACGTTTTTAAAAGAAATTTACTTTACTTGTTTATTATTTTTGTAGGTAAGTATAAAAAATAAAGAAACTTTTACATCACTGTGTCATTTCTTTGTCTATCCTGCTTAAAGCAATGTCATGTTTAATATAAGCACTTCCACATAGGATTGGGTGCATTGTTATAAGGCATGCTTTAAAAGTGATTTAATGAAATGAGCGACATTTCACTGAGTGAGTTCAGCAACACTGATATATGAAAACATTGGTGGGAAATGATATTAAATGTTACATGTTGTTCTTTCCAGGAGTTTAAGTTCTTTGCTGCAGTGGCAATTCTGCCACAGCATTAGGGGGCCGGGGGGCTGAGTGGTACTTCTATGCTCATGATAGAGCTACTCCTTCATGAGGCACGGTTGAGATCTGTTCATGATACAGTGGTTCTGTCATGGCTCTGCTTAGTCAATAGAACGTGTCATGGAGGAGCAATATTAGTGCTGTGCAAGCACAGCGGCAAGCCCATGACAAAACTGGTCCATCCTGAGGACAGCTGAGGCAATGCTCATGATGGAGCGGCTCTGTCATAAGCATGGAAGGACTTAACAGGTGTTAAAAAAACCTGAGGGGTCTCTTCAAAGAGAGTGTTGGTTGTAATTTAAAGGGCACTTTAAAACACATTGTGGCAGCTTTATGTTGACGTTGCGTCTCTTTGCGCCACAATTTCGTCAGTTTATTTAATACAATGACAGTGGAAATAATGTACCTTATTTACAACGTTATGGATCTAGGAGATATGTCACATTCTAAAGCCCTGCACCATAAGGAAGTGTTCCTCTGAAGGAATGCGTCTTGAAAGTGGCTGACTGTAATGCATGATATTTCACTCAGTGACTTTCAGACCCATGCTGTTTCAAAACTGTGCATGTGCTTGAAGCAGGCGTAGGTATTGACGCAGCATTGTGAATATAGTGCATTGGTGAGCCTTGCTGGAGCTGCATCACACTTGCGATGCAACTCTAGTAATGTATTACTTTTTCAGCACAGATGTGTTACGCATGTATGGTGTTTTTGTACCATGGTGCGCCACATTTCAAATGTGGCACACCATGGGTAACGGAGCACTAGCATACTGTGGTGCACATTAACTGGTGCATATCTGGGTATGAAGTAGTTAACATAAATCTGCCCCATAGGTTACAAATCCGCGTTTAGTAGAGTGTTCGGCCTTTGTAGTGTTATGTTTTTTCTGTTATTCTATGTAGGTATGTAAGATTGCAAGATTTTTGTCACGAAAAAGAAGCCATGAGTATTGGGTTTGTGAAAGATTACAAGATTTTTAAAATTAAAAAGCAAGAACCATGGCATTGTTTAATATAGCATTGTAAATACTTATCTTTAATAATGATGAGAGAGTAAAAAAAGGTTAACCTGATGTTTTAAAGTTATTCACAGGCTTCTTTAGAGGAAGTGTTCTATATGATTGTAGCGTGGGTGTTTGACTTTTTTATAGGTAATAGAATGCATTTTGTATGCTGTAGCAGGAGGAGTACTACATGCTTGAATATTCTTCAGTGCTTATTTTCATTTTGTAAGTGGTATTGAGACCGACACAGAACTTCAATGGATCGGAGGGGCTGTTCCTGTACATCTGGAGGACTGCCAAGCCGTTGCAGCAGTGGGAGTGAGGCCTCTCACGACACAGAACTTCAATGGATCGGAGGGGCTGTTCCTGTGCATCTGGAGGACTGCCAAGCCGTTGCAGCAGTGGGAGTGAGGCCTCTCACAGGGGCGTAGCGCAGCTCCTTTAGATGCTCACAATTGCAGATAACAGGGTAGAGATGTCTGTGGAATTTATAGATGGTTAGTCACACTAGAGTGTGGGCGGCGCCCCTAGCACTTCATTACTGCACACAGGGGAGCCGCGTTGCACAGTTTGAGAATCAGAGACTTAGGAGATAAACCTTCATAATAGGAAGTGATAAAAATCGCCGGTGCTCGGCGTTAAAAATATCACTGCTATCGGTGGAATTTTCCACGGTGTTAGTGCTTCAACAGAAATGGGAACACATATCTGATAGAAAATCCTGTAACAATCTCAGTATTTCACATTATCGCGTGAAAAGAAAGTCTTTCGAAAGATGTTGAACGTTGTTCTCTTTTGAGAGTAGAAAAGATAGTGAGAGAAGTGGGTGGAGTTCTCCGTGTAAATTGCAGAATAGAAACTACTAAGAACCAATTGGAAGTGTTGTTTTCAAGTCACATGACTTCACATGCGCGTCTCAGGACGTGTACCCGGTGATAGTATCTGGTCACGTATGCCATTTGGAAGTAGCGGTCTAATTCAGCAAAGTTTCAAAACGTGAAAAGGAGTAAATCCAAACACATCCGGATTTAATATATCTTCTGAGCTCGATTGAAGCATACAATTGTTAAAGTATAAAACCTTTTATATATTTTTTTTAAAATACCAAGGTGTGTACATTCGGTCACGCACGAAAGTTTAAAAAGACATTCGGCTCCATTTAATGAAAATGTTCATAATAATAAAACGAAAGGCAAAAAAGCGGAGATAAACCCCCTTTATAATATGCTCCTGGAGCTGTTTTTGGTACAATGAGTTAGTTCTGAAAATAACTTTTTTTTTTTTTTAAACAACTGTTATGTTGTTTTTGATTTTTTAAACTTGCAACAACATTTTCAAGTGTGACACAGGATCAAAATGAAATGAAGAAATTTATCTTTTCTCGGGGCATTTATGACTCTCAATTTTTAGTTTAGTAAGAATGAGGCTCTGCTCTCCGTACAGAAGAATTTCTCCACACTCGTTGCATTTCATGTGCACCTTTGCAAGATATGGTCTCAAGTCCATCACAGCACTCGATGGAGATACAGGTCGTCCACCAGAAGATGTGCTGGCCACCTCTGATGGTAATAGCGTGGCCAGGGCTCTTGTCGATGCCTTTGCAAATTCCACAGGGTGCACTTGTTTGACATGCCGCACCATGGTATGTATGGAAAAGGAATATTTTTTTCTTGGATTTCCTCTTGAGAGAACCGAATTGCATATCGTGCAGGTAACTTTTGGCGCATTCACTTTCTTTTGTTCTTCAGGATAAGTGAAAAATTGCCAAATAAAAGATTCCTTTTTTCTTTTTAAAGGTAGTCGCTCATTTCCTTCAGATTCGGAAGATGAATGCGGGGCGGCAGCCATTTCAGCAAAGTCTTCCGAAGGGTGTTGAACGTTGTTCTCTTTTGAGAGTAGAAAAGATGAGTTCTCCGTGTAAATTGCAGAATAGAAACTACTAAGAACCAATTGGAAGTGTTGTTTTCAAGTCACATGACTTCACATGCGCGTCTCAGGACGTGTACGTGGTGATAGTATCTGGTCACGTACGCCATTTGGAAGTAGCGGTCTAATTCAGCGAAGTTTCAAAACGTGAAAAGGAGTAAATCCAAACATATCCGGATTTAATATATCTTCTGAGCTCGATTCAAGCATACAATTGTTAAAGTATAAAACCTTTTATATTTTTTTTTAAAATACCAAGGTGTGTACATTCGGTCACACACGAAAGTTTAAAAAGACATTCGGCTCCATTTAATGAAAATTTTCATAATATTAAAAAAGAAGCCTAGGTTTAGTCTCTTTGACGTATTATAAGTTCTTTGATGGGTCTATGAAGAAATTCAATAAGTTCAGATTGCAAAGTTTTCACGAAATATATAGGCGGGTGCGCGCAGTCGGTCGCGCACGAAAGCCTGGAATTGCGCTATCCATTTTATTGAGAACTGTTGCCGAGAGTGCGCACACCGGGTCGTGCACGAAAGTTTAGAAAGGCAATTTTTATTTACAGACAAATTTTAATGCGTTGAAAAAAAGGCAAGGTACAGACTTTCTAATTCTGTATTGCTTTACAAGGAGTCTCTATGCAACTTGAACAGTGAAGAAAACGGCTTGTTTCCGAAAAAAATATTGCCAGAACTTTATTGACAAAAGTATAGGTTGTATACACGAGATATTTCTGAATTAGCATTTTAAAAACCAATGAAATTCACTGAAAAAACCATAGGTTTCACACACGTTATAGTTAGGAAGTAGCATTTACAAAACCTATGAAATTCACTGAAAAAACCATAGGTTTGACACCAGTTATAGTTAGCTGGAAATTTTACTGATATAAAACCAATGAAATTCCACGTTATAGTTAGTTGGACTCACTATAACTTGCGCGTGTAATGCACTGCTGATGACGTCACATATTACATCACTCATAACATCACTGATGACACCATCCAGTGAATGTGTGTCTTTCTGAAAAATAAATATGTGTTATATATGTATATATTATTGAATATCTTAGTGAATACATATATTACTGATATTACATATACATATTACATATACATATACATATATTACTGAGTAATGCTTAAATATTTAAATATATACTCATTCACATGTTTCCTTGCTTTCTCAATCTGCAGACAATATTGGTTGGACCAGTTCCATTTTTGCCTTTGGCATATGTTAGAATATACCAAGACATCAATTGCCCAAAGGTGTCCTTTAAAAGCATTTCCAGACCTACCCCAGTCAAAGTGCCTAGGTCATTTCCATCACAGTGCACAATTATGAGGTCAGGACGTGGGAGATGCATAAAGGATTTTACCAATGGCATCAATTGGTGACATCTCAATCCTCTCTGGCCAATCCACATAATATCCACATTTGGTAAATCAAGGTTGAGAAAGCATCTATTTGCTGCATACCTTTCACTCCAGAAAATATAGCTATGTCCTGCAATCCATACTCTAAGCATCTTGAAGGCAGATCTGGTTGTACTCAGATGGGCTCTGGAGATGAAATGGCAGTTTGAAAAATAGGTGTTTAGAAAAAAATGTGGTTGAGATTCAGTGCACTTGAAAAACATGAGATGATTGGTGGTTTCTGATAATTTAACATTGAAAACTAGGGTGCTTACTACTGTTTTTTAAAAGGAATAATACTATTGGTTTAGAAAAACTCATTGAAAAGAACATTGCACAGGATAAGCTGGAATATTGAGAAGTCAAACACACTTGCTGCTTTGGTTTGCAACATTGAGAGATGAACTTTTCACCTTGTGAGTTCAGTTAGGTGTTGTATGGAGAGTTACCATGGTAACAGGCAGAGAGAGAAGTGGGGGAATGTTGTTAGTGTTGAAATGTACAACCAATTAAAATGTGAGTTTGGTTTTGAATTTGTGTGGGAAGAAATTTAATTGGTTATGTACATGGATATGTGTACAAAATTAGAGGGAATCAGGGTAATTTTGTGGTTGCAGTGTCCATTTCAGAGATTCTGCTTAAGGAAATCTGGAGTGTGATTGACACTGTTCTAAATCTTCAAAAGCATTTTTAAAGGTGAGTTATTAATGTGTAAGGGGATATATGTTGTGCAATGTAAGTTAATAAATGTGTTGTAATGTAGAAGTTACTCACTTTCCCTGTCTTTCATTCTCTCTCACTGTCTTCCTTTCTCTCCACCACTGTTCTTTTGCTTCCTCTCTTTTTCTATAAATCCTTCTGTTTCACTTACTCCTTTTTCCTTTTTCTTAATATGCTTTTTTTATCACTCTCCTTTCCTTACTCTCATATGTTTTTCCTCACTGTCATCCTTTTCCTTTACTCCTGTTTTCTAACTACCTCTCTCCATGTGATTTACCTCCTTTTGTATATTTTTCCCTCTCATTGTCTCTCTCTTTCTCTCTCCCTCACCTTTGCTCTCTTTATACAACACTACTAGCAAGACCCTCTCCTCCCCCCTTTCACTGTAGTAATCATTTGACTGAATTGAAGGATTTCTTTTATGTGTCTAAGGTCACAGTGTGAGTCTCATGTTTGGATGTAATGCTGGCAAAAAGTAATGCTGTAAATTGGAAATGTATTTTGAAAATGACTCAGGTTTCTGCACTGTAATGTAGTCTCTTAAACGTTTTAGTGTGGTAAATGTGTTTTGGTAAAATGTATGGTTTTAAAATGTGTCCAGGATCACACTGAGTGCCTGTGTAAATTAAAGAATTAATATTTGCACCTTTTTCTATAATCTCCCCTGTCTCTCCTCACAGTCTACCTCTCTCTGCTTATACTGTCTTCTTTCTTCTGATATTGTGTCTCATGTTTGGATGTAATGCTGGCAAAAAAGTAATGCTGCAAATTGGAAATGTATTTTGAAAATGACTCAGGTTTCTGCACTGTATTGTAGTGCTGAAATAGATAGGCTGTGTTCTGTCTCTTAAACTTTTTCGTGTGGTAAATGTGTTTTGGTAAAATGTTTGGTTTTACACTTTTTGTCCAGGATCACACTGAGTGTCTGAGTAATTAAAGAATTATATTTGCACCTTTTTGTATAATCTCCTCTGTCTGTTTTGATAGTGTGTCTCATGTTTTGATTAAATGCTGCTATAGAGATTGTGCTGTAAATTGGAAATGTATTCTCTGTCTGCACTATCCCTATCTCTCTGGGTGCATCTTCTGCCCACACCCTCTCATGTACATCTGCAGAGGCTTATGATGATATGGCTGCTGGTGTGTATTACACAGCGCTACCATGTTAAATCTTTTCTTTCTCTGCCTGTTGTCTCACACCTTTTGCTTTTACCGTTTTATCTTTGTCTTCACTATCTCCCCCTTTGTGTGCTCAAATTAGCCTCTGCATGTAACTTTTCTCTCACCAAAATAGAATTAATCATATCATAATAGGCCTGTGCAGATGCACATGAGAGGGTTGGTGCAGACAGAAAATTAGATAATGCAGGCAGAGACTAAACTGGTACAATCAGAGGATAGATAGTGCAGGGCTGCAGGCAGAGGGACAGATGGTGCAGTCAGTGAAAAGATGGTGCAGAGAGAGGGTGAAATAGTTCAAGCAGAGACACAGATAGTGCAAGCAGACACAGACATGGTGCGAGACTACAGGCAGAGAAGGAAAAGATTTAACAGGGTAGCGCTGTGTAATACACACCAGCAGCCATATCTTAGTAGGCCTCTGCAGATGCACATGAGAAGGTGCAGGCAGTGGGAGAGGGTTGGTGCAGACAGAAAATGAGATAAAGCAGGCTGAGTCTAAACTGGTACAATCAGAGGATAGATGGTGCAGGGCTGCAGGCAGAGGGACAGATGGTGCAGTCAGAGAAAAGATGGTGCAGAGAGAGGGTTAAGTGGTTGAAGCAGAGACACAGATAGTGCAAGCAGACACAGACATGGTGCGAGAATACAGGCAGAGAAGGGAAAGATTTAACATGGTAGGGCTGTGTAATACACACCAGCAGCCATATCTTAATAGGCCTCTGCAGATGCACAAGTGATGGTGCAGGCAGTGGGAGAGGGTTGGTGCAGACAGAAAATGAGATAATGGAGGCAGAGACTAAACTGGTACAATCAGAGGATAGATGGTGCAGGGGTGCAGGCAGAGGGACAGATGGTGCAGTCAGTGAAAAGATGGTTCAGAGAGAGGGTTAAATGGTTGAAGCAGAGACACAGATAGTGTAAGCAGACTCAGACATGGTGCGAGACTACAGGCAGAGAAGGGAAAGATTTAACATGGTACCGCTGTGTAATACACACCAGCAGCCATATCATAATAGGACTCTGCAGATGCACATGAGAGGGTGCAGGCAGTGCGAGAGGGTTGGTGCAGACAGAAAATGAGATAATGGAGGCAGATACTAAACTGGTACAATCAGAGGATAGATGGTGCAGGGCTGCAGGCAGAGGGACAGATGGGGCATTCAGTGAAAAGATGGTGCAGAGAGAGGGTGAAATGGTTGAAGCAGAGACACAGATAGTGCAAGCAGACACAAACATGGTGCGAGACTACAGGCAGAGAAGGGAAAGATTTAACATGGTAGCGCTGTGTAATGCACACCAGCAGCCATATCTTAATAGGTCTCTGCAGATGCACATGAGAGGGTGCAGGTATTGCGAGAGGGTTGGTGCAGACAGAAAATGAGATAATGGAGGCAGAGACTAAACTGGTACAATCAGAGGATAGATGGTGCAGGGCTGCAGGCAGAGGGACAGATGTTGCAGTCAGTGAAATGATGGTGCAGAGAGAGGGTGAAATAGTTCAAGCAGAGACACAGAGGTGATGTAGTTGTAGAAAATCCTATGCAGTATGTGTTTCAGGCCTCTTAATTTTCAAATTGTGTTTATGCTGTGCAATTTAGATGCAAAAGCAACTGTGTCTGTAGCATGTAGTAATCATTTCAGTGAATTTCATTTGTACATTTTCAGTCACACCTTGACTCACTACTGCTTTAAGTTCACTTCTTTGTCCTAAACCCTGAAACTCAAGTCCTAGAAAAATATTCTAAAGTCTTGCAACACAACTGCAGTGTTGTAAACCCTGAAAGAATATTCCCAGCAAGACTCACTTTCATTGTATTAATCATTTTACTGAATAGGAAGGGATAGTATTATGTGTCTAAGATCACAGTGTGAGTCAGTTTTTATTTCAGAGGAATGTGGCAGAATAATTTGTGTAGGGAATACATGTACTTATGAAATTGATAAAGGTAGTTTTTTTATTATCTATTAGTGAAAATGATATAATTAAGTGTTTATATTTTTTGCAAGGTGCAGCAAAATTATCATATTGCTCAAATGGATCAGGATCAGGAGAACTTTGCTGCAAAATTTGACATCTCATATGAAGTAATAGAGGACTTAAATGGACCTTTTGGAGAGGATATTATTGAAGAAAATTCTGATTTCTTTGATGAAAGTTTTGATATTGAATTATTAGAAGCGGTGGAAGTTATTGAATTTCGAGATGAACATTTTGAAATTGAGGACAATGTTAATGAAATACCGGATGAAGTGATGTTGGAGGTTTTATTGGAGTATGAAATGTTTGATGAATAAATTTATAATTTATAATAAAAAATTATTCGAGTGAGTCTTGTAATAACTTGATTCGTGAGTCAGGGTTTAGGATATGTAGTACTAGAAACTGCTATGCAGTACGTCTATCAGGCCTCTTGATTTGCAAATAGTCTCCTTGCTGTGTACTGAAGATCCTGGCTGTGCTGTAGAAATACCATACCAACTCCTTCTGTAACATATAGTAATCAATTCAGTGAATTTCAAGGCCTATTTCTATCTTTTTTCATTTAGAATGCAAGTGAGTGTGTTTTTAAATATTGTTTCAGAATCACTTGCTCGGTGTATGTGTTTTAAGACATGGAAATACATGTACTCATGGAGTGAGTTAGACTTTAGGACATGCAGTGCTTTTTTCTCGTAGGACTTGCTTGATACCATACACTGCGTACACACAACGGTATTGCTCTAAAGTCAGAAATATCAATCCCACCATGACTCCCTACACTGTCTAAACACCACTGCACTGTTCTGGACCCTTAAACACCATTCTCAGCAAAATCCCCTATAATGTTGAAACAGAACTGCACTGCCATAAAGTCAGAATAAGCACTCACTGCATGATTTCCTACTCTGTTCAGACACTGTTGCTGTACCTTAAACGTACTTATGCAGTGAACCAGTGTTTACATCATATAGTTGTTCTAATTGCTATGTAGTATGTTAGTAGTGGTCAATAACATGTGTTTTTTTCTTCACAATAGATTGTTATTATCTACAGAAAGAAAAACCAACATGCCTACAAAGGATGCCAAAAGAAGAAAATATAAACAGGCTTTCTTTTCCAAGAAAACACAATTACAAGATGTATCTAAACAACATTGTACAGAGATAGAGAAGAATGCTCCTGGAAAGACAACAAAGGATTTTATAAGGAAATTAACCGTAAGAAAATAAAATGTGGACAATGTGGAAAAGATAAAAAAAGTATCTGTAAGAACAAAGAAAAAGGAGTTAAAAAAGAAAAATGTTGGAAAAGTGTGTGGCGATCTAAAAGGAAAACAGCTTTTTATAAGCAAAAAAAGAATAGAAAGTATTGTTGATTAGGCGTTTGAATTAAAAAAGAAATTGGTTATTTTAGTAATCAATAGACTTCGTACACTAGACAAGGCAATTCATCTTTTGAAAGCAAAAAGTACGTGGAAAAGACTTATTAATAGAACTCATTTTTGTAATGTTTTTTCTGGAGAATGGAAGCATAGTTCAAGTTCTGAGCCATTTTTTAATGAAGAGACTTACTTTCAGACTAATGATTTGTTGCATGCAGTTGACACCAGTGGTCGAGCATATGAGGTGAAGGACGGTTGTCCGATTGAAAAAGAGAAAATTGTCCCAAGAAATGCAGAAGAGGTGTTAGCTGATGAAGTTTTAGGGAGTCCTAAGGCTCCAGTGTACACTTGGAATTGTAGTAGTATTTGTAGTGTACGACAGGATTCAATTGATTTTTTCCTCAATTTCTTACGTAAGTATACTAAGAAAAGTATTAGACAGAAGATTAAGATGTTGCAAGAATTTGACCCCTGCCGAGTGAGAGAAAAAACTGGTTTGCAAGGTCATTCTCTGGCTTGTCTTTCTAAAAAAGTATGCCAGAGTGTTTTTCACCATTTTAGGATGTTAGCAGTGCATCATACTGAAGTGAGAAAATTAGTGAGAAGGATGTATTATGCAAAAAGTCCAGCACTTAAGCTAAAACAGTTAAACAGTGCTCTTTTACATGGATCTGTATTAGATGTAAAGAACATTTGTGAAGAAATTGAGGTTAGTTACTTTTGTGAAAAAGAGGATAGTGCACAAACTGATACAGTAATAGAAGAAAATGTAGAAGAAAATGTACACAATTTTAGTACAGAAAAATTTGACCAAGAAATTACAAGGTTTAAGGTCATTTGGGGAGAAAGGCCCCATTTTTCTTGTGTTTGTTGTAGAATAATTCATTATAAAAATCAGACCAGGTTAGTTGATCTACATTTAAAAAGTGAAAAGGAGAATAATAATGAGTGGAAGGAATTTGCAACGTATTTGTTGGTAGAGAATTGTTTTGATTTGTAAATATTGTTATAATAAATTAAATGAAAACAAAATGCCAGCTAGAGCTGTACATAATAATCTTGAGTTGGTAAATATTCCTTCTGAACTGATGGATTTAAATACTTATGAGTCTATTCTGATTCAATGTATGCTCCATTTCAGGCTATTGTTTGTATGGAGCCTAAGAGGGAAGAGTTGTATATTTGCCTCGAGATTTAAAGAAAAATATTGAAACAATTGGTGTAGAAAATGTGGAAGAGGAACCTCTAGTTATTCTAGTTAATGGCGTTCCTACGAAGAGTAAGAAAATCTGGCATGAATTAGTGGATGTTAGGAAAGTGAAAAAGGCAACGTTGTATTTGGTAAAAAATAATCAATACTATAAAAATGTATTTGTAGTAGAAGAGGAAATAACTTTAGAAGAGGACAGTGATTTGTCAACTGCACACATTGAAAAAGTGGATGTGTCCAGAACTGAAGAAATTTATGAACACTATTTTGTGCATCAACGTTACTCTAAAGAAGTGCTGGGGAATACTATTCAGTTATTCCAAATTAAAGAAGTGAAAGGAAGTCCCATTAGTGTATGGGAAGAAAGCTTGGAAGCTCGTTGTTTCCCTCAGTTATTTCCAACAGGCAAAGGTGGAAGATATGATGAACGACCTGTGCAAATTCCTGCATCTGAATACCAGACATCAAGATTATATGCAGAAGATCCAAGGTTTCGCCAATGTATTCCATATTTGTTTCATCTTCTGTTTGAGAGTGACTTGTCTGGACTTTCTAATGTAGTGAACCACATACTAAAAATTGGAGTACATCTGCAGAATGTTGAAAGACACTGTTTTGGAATCTCAGCTAATTAATCTCATGGCATGTCAGCGTGGTACTAACGAGTATTGGTACCGTCATCATGGGGAATTGAAATGTATACTAAGAAACTTAGGAACTCCTACATGGTTCCTTACTCTAAGCTGTGCTGAGTATGCTTGGGATGATTTACTTCTATTTCTTTGAGAGGCAAATGCAAACATAGAAAATATAGTATACAAGACACCTGGAGAATTGTGCTCTTTGGATCCAGTTAATGTATGCAGGTATTTCAATCATAGATTTGAAGCTATGATGTCTTTTCTCACAAACAAAAAAAATCCTCCTCTTGGAGAGGTTCTGGATTTCTTTTGGAGAAAGGAGTATCAAGCAAGAGGTGTTCCTCACACACATATGCTGCTATGGATCAAAGATGCCCCCAAATTTGGAACAGATTCGGATGACACAGTGATAACAGACAAGGGGGGTGGTAATGGGGGCTTGCTTTTCTCCCAGTTATGCCTGTTTGCACATGGGGTACTGGGAGGAGCAGGTCCTCCTACCTTACTTTGTGGATACCATGAAAACCAAAATTGTAAAATGGTTAAGGTACATAGATGACCTTTTTATAATATGGGACGGCTTGGAGAATGAGGCAGCTGAATTCATTGAGAAACTGAACAAAAACACTCTTAATCTTCAGTTCACTAGCCATATCAGTGACAAATCCGTTTGCTTTTTAGATGTGGAGTTATACACCACAGAGGGGAGACTTGAAACCAAACTTTACCGAAAACCGACTGCCGGTAACAGTGTCCTCCATGTGGGCAGCCATCACCCCGCACATCTTATAAGGAGTATCCCTTACGGAGAAATGCTCCGCATTAAACTGATTTGTAGTTCAGACTCTGACTGTAGAGAGTCCCAACTACTATGCAAAAACAGATTCATGCAGAGGGGTTACTCTAATGAGGTAATTGAGAAAGCCATGATAAGAGCTAACTCACAAGACAGAGCATCCCTATTGTCTAATATAATCCATGACATAGGAACCCCACCGTCCAATACAGGACAGAACAAGAAAGACACAGTCAGCATTGCTCGTAGTGAAACTAGGCTTATTTTTACATTCAACAATCAACATCAGACTATTGGAAATATAGTCAAGCATAACTGGGCACTTATCACAAGTGACCCGGTACTAAGTAATCAGGTCACTAGTGTACCTAGCATAGCCTATAAGCGAGCCAGGACCATGAGCAACTGTTTAGTGTCCAGTAGCCCTGAGATTAGGACCACGGGCTCATGGTTAGACTCTAGTAAGGGCTTTCTGAAATGCTCATCCTGTAAAGCATGCAGAAATGGAGTCAACAGGACAGAATACTCTACCCCTTTCGATGAGACTGCGACCTCTATCAAATACAAACTAACGTGTCGCACCGAGTATGCAGTCTATGTGCTGGAGTGTCCCTGTGGTCTACGCTACGTGGGCAGCTCAAGACCACAGGTACACAAATGTATCCTCCAGCACCTCAGGGCCATTACCAATGGCGACACTGCGTACCCGGTAGCGAGACACTTTGAGGAAGTACACAACAAAAATCCGGCTGAATTGCGGTATTTTGTAATTGACGCGGTTCCACCTCAGAAGAGAGGAGGTGACCGCGAACTGTTGCTACGGAGATTGGAAACTAGACATATAATCCTATTAGACACCAAGACACCTAATGGTCCCAATGCGGGGGAGGACTGTCACACTTATTTATAAGTACCACCTATGAAACTGCCAATGGTACATACAGAAACGTAGTAGCTGTCTCAACCAATCACATTGTTTAATGTAATTTTTAACTTACTTTTTTTTTATAATGTCATTAACACAGGCTAGCACTTACTTTTAAACTTATGCCAATATTCATTTTGCTGAGTTTGCACATATGCCTTTTTTGCACTTTTGAACATAGACCGTTTCAGGGCCCACTTGGGAGCTAGTTGGATAAATCTTGGTTTATTTTAAACTTGTGGTGTAATCCACATACCAGGGTTCTAACTGCAATTGTGGGGAGCATTAACAATTTGAAACATATTTATTGATCTATTTATTTATATGTTTTGAATAACTGGCTCCCTCTTGATGCTATATTTATCTATATATTTATATTAATATGTATGTATTTATATATTCACATGTTATTTATGTGTAAGCCTTTACCCTTGAATATCTCTGAACAAGATTCAACATGAATTTATTTTTGACAAATGTGCCTATCTTCATTTACACAGTAACTGATTTTAGACAGTATGTCTTCTATGTCCATTGCAAAATACAAACTATTGTTGCCACCTATCACTTTAAAAGGAGCACTTCCGCCCCATAACGTTGTCATGTGATCAAGGTCTTGTTTGACCGAAACGCGTAGTGGTGGTGTGGTGGAGAGTGTAATAAACCTCTGAGCACTAGTACCTGGGTTTGCCTCGTCTTTGATGCTGCGTGACTGCTGCGAGACGTCCTTCTGCCGAGTATATATATATATGTATGTTCACTGAAAAAACCATAGGTTATAGACCATATATAGTTAGGAATTAGCATTTACAAAACCTTGAAAATTCACTGAAAAAACCATAGGTTATAGACCATATATAGTTAGGAATTAGCATTTACAAAACCTTATTTTACTCACACAAAACCATTGAAATTCGCATATATAGTTAGTTGCACTAACTATATATCGCGCACCCGCAATCGACTGCTGATCATGTCACATATTACATCATTCATGACATGGTCAGTGACATCACTGATGACATCACTGATTACATCTCAAATGACATCACTGATGACATCTCAAATGACATCACTGATGACATCACTGATGACATCACTGATGACATCACTGGTGACATCACTGATGACATCTCAAATGACATCACTGATGACATCACTGATGACATCACTGATGACATCTCAAATGACATCACTGATGACATCACTGATGACATCTCATTTGACATTACTGATCACATCACTGATTACATCATTCATGTGATAATACGATGAACCTCTTCAGACTCTAATATAACCTTAGATACACTCAGTGTAAACAGACACTCACAGACTGTCACTCATCCATGGAGTTACTCACACACCTAGTCAGTCATGCAAAGAATCAATCATACCTCCATTTCCTCAACTATACAGTTATACACACCTTACTTATTCAAACATATACTAACACATATTTACTCTCTTATACAATCCCTGATACAAGTTCACAATGATCCATACAGCCACTCACCCATTCACTGGCTCGTATGCACAGTTATTTATATATGTCAACTCTCACATGTACTGTGTTTTACATATGTACTTACTTTGACATGTAGCACTGAGATATCCATTCACTCACCAATACACTCATGCACACAGTCAACCACCCATACAGCTGTTTCCACATGCACTTTTGAACCCATACATCTAGTGAATCAACTGCTCACACATCTATGCACAGAGTCATACACCTCCCAGCCACCCACACACACACTCAGTCTCCCATACAAATACTTGGGCAACCAATCAATAACCCATATAGTTACTCATATAGCTACTGATCAACGCATGCAGCAGTTTACAGAACAACAGACATAATGATGCAAAAATTAAGACAGTTTAGTCACTAACCCATGCACTCAGTGAGACACATTTAATCACTCACTCATACAGTCAGTCATGCACCTACTAAATCCTTCATCCAGACACTTATACATCCACTCATTCTTCAATATGTAAGACATATTTTAACTTTACAGAAACATACAGTCACTGGATGTTGTCATCAGTGATGTCATCAGTGATGTCATTTGAGATGTCATCAGTGATGTCATCAGTGATGTCACTGACCATGTCATGAATGATGTAATATGTGACATGATCAGCAGTGGATTGCGGGTGCGCGATATATAGTTAGTGCAACTAACTATATACGCGAATTTCAATGGTTTTGTGTGAGTAAAATAAGGTTTTGTAAATGCTAATTCCTAACTATATATGGTCTATAACCTATGGTTTTTCAGTGAATTTTCAAGGTTTTGTAAATGCTAATTCCTAACTATATATGGTCAATGCCCTATGGTTTTTTCAGTGAATTTCAATGTTTTTTAATAGCAAATATCAAAAGCTGTCAAATGTATTCTTCTTTTAAAGGAAAAATATATTTTATATGTATTTAATATAATTTTTTTATGTATATAAATTTTTTGAGGGAACGAATTTATCAACTATCATGCTGAAGAAGAGTGTGGGAAAAAAAAACAAAGAGGAGGACTAAGAGGAAAGAACAATCAGTTCAAAAATACAATTGCTTTAAAGCATGAAGTGCTTTTCCACACATTTACATTTAAATAACCCATATTAGAACATACAAAATATCTACAGAGGAGACGGTGTACATTGAATTTTAGACTCTTCATTGGTACCTACATGTTGGTACTTACATCACCCACACAACACAACAGCTCTATTCAGAGCTACCCTAACTCAAAGCACTCTAAAATATTATTTTAATATTTCCCTTGGTTTTCCCCTTGTTACGCTTTCCGGAACACTACCCGGTGCGCGGACCGGGCGCTAACCGTGCGAAAATTTGAAAAAAAAGGTGTTTTTTTTTACATATATGGGCCTCCTCAGCCACCCTCAGAAAACCTAGGGGGTCAGGATATGTCTCCCGTGCCCCCTTATACCCATTCCCAACATTGTTTATCCTCCATCTTGTGACTAAATTCGTCCGAAACACAAGATGGCGGACTCCCGTTACGCTACCGGTGAGCTACCCGGTTCGCGTACCGGGTAGCGCTTCCACCGCGAAAAATCGAAAAAAAATGTATTTTATTTTTTTGCCCCGCGGGGCCCTTTAATAGCCCCCACATCAATCCTAGGGGGTCAGGAGGGGTCTATCTTGCCCCCTTTCATTCATTTCCCCCTTCGCTTATTTCCACCTCGTGTCTCTCGATCCTACCGAGAGACAAGATGGCGGCCGCTCCGGACTGTTTAGAATGTTGACAGTCACCGGAGAGCCAATCCGCTTCTCCTCGCGAAGTTCCGTTACGCGTCTGGTACGCGAACCGGGGCGCTAACCGGGACGCTGTCACAGATATATATATTTTTTTGAACGTTAATTTCTCAAAATCCACTTGAGCACATATCTTGAGACCTAGCAAAGGCACATCGGGCAAACAGTCTCTACAATTTTGCCAAGTTTCATAGAAATCCATTCAGCCGTTCGAGCTAAAAGTGAGTCCAACCGCCCTATGGAAAACTCAATGTTAAAAACACGTTTTGGAACCCCCCTTTTTTCTCGGCCCCCGCTTGACGAAACCCCCACAAACTTTCAGGGGACTCTCAGAAACAAAATGTGCCATTTTCCTGAAATTTCAGCCAATTCCGTCCATCAACGCCAAAGTTATTCAACATAGAATTTTCAGAAATCCCTATTCAAAAAAATCCTAACTATATATACCTACTGGCGACTGCCAGTAGGTAATATATATAACATTTCTATGGCAAAATGAAACCCCTCATTTTGTTCCTTTTCAAATTACATGTATTAAGTGTTACCACTTTATTCCAATCAAGATGACTTCAGGTGTGCCATACTTTTGTCATAAGTAAGACTGTTAGCGTTCTAGTTGTTCTTTAGAACACTCTGGGACATTCTGTCATTGGGCTATAGTTGGGCTACATCTGGCTGATATTTGGGCTACATTTGGGCTCTTTTGTCTCTGGTGGCCATCTTGGGAGACTGCATATCAGAATTTTTTTAATGAAATATAAGAGGATTTGAGAAGTCACTCAAAATGTGCCCTAATTTTTCTTTCTTCAGCACTAATCATAATTTCTATGGCAAAATGAACCCCCTCATTTTGTTCCTTTGCAAATTAAATGTTTTAAGTGTTAACACTTTATTCCAATCAAGATGACTTCAGGTGTGCCATACTTTTGTCATAAGTAAGACTGTTGGCGCTCTAGTTGTTCTTTAGAACACTCTGGGACATTCTGTCACTGGGCTATAGTTGGGCTACATCTGGCTGATATTTGGGCTACATTTGTTTTTTTTTGTCTCTGGTGGCCATCTTTGGGCTACATTGGGCTACATTGGGCTACATTTGGGCTCTAACATATATATAGCCCAATGTAGCCCAATATATATTTTTCAAAGTTAATTTTCGTAAAAACCACTGGAGCATATATCTTGAGACATAGCAAAGGCACATCGGGCTACCAGTCCCTACAATTTTGCCAAGTTTTGTGGAAATCCATTCAGCCGTTCGAGCTAAAAGTGAGTCCAACCGACCTATGGAAAGCTCAATGTTAAAAACACGTTTTGGGACCCCCCTTTTTTCTCGGCCCCCGCTTGACGAAACCCCCCCAAACTTTTAGGGGACGCTCGGAAACAAAATGTGCCATTTTCCTGAAAATTTCAGCCAATTCCGTCCATCAACGCCAAAGTTATTCAACATAGAATTTTCAGAAATCCCTATTCAAAAAAATCCTAACTATATATACCTACTGGCGACTGCCAGTAGGTAATCATTTTGTTCCTTTTCAAATTAAATGTATTAAGTGTTACCACTTTATTCCAATCAAGATGACTTCAGGTGTGCCATACTTTTGTCATAAGTAAGACTGTTAGCGTTCTAGTTGTTCTTTAGAACACTCTGGGACATTCTGTCATTGGGCTATAGTTGGGCTACATCTGGCTGATATTTGGGCTACATTTGGGCTCTTTTGTCTCTGGTGGCCATCTTGGGAGACTGCATATCAGAATTTTTTTAATGAAATATAAGAGGATTTGAGAAGTCACTCAAAATGTGTCCTAATTTTTCTTTCTTCAGCACTAATCATAATTTCTATGGCAAAATGAACCCCCTCATTTTGTTCCTTTGCAAATTAAATGTTTTAAGTGTTACCACTTTATTCCAATCAAGATGACTTCAGGTGTGCCATACTTTTGTCATAAGTAAGACTGTTGGCGCTCTAGTTGTTCTTTATAACACTCTGGGACATTCTGTCACTGGGCTATAGTTGGGCTACATCTGGCTGATATTTGGGCTACAGTTGTTTTTTTTTGTCTCTGGTGGCCATCTTTGGGCTACATTGGGCTACATTTGGGCTCTAACATATATATAGCCCAATGTAGCCCAATATATATTTTTCAAAGTTAATTTTCGTAAAAACCACTGGAGCATATATCTTGAGACATAGCAAAGGCACATCGGCTACCAGTCCCTACAATTTTGCCAAGTTTTGTGGAAATCCATTCAGCCGTTCGAGCTAAAAGTGAGTCCAACCGCCCTATGGAAAACTCAATGTTAAAAACATGTTTTGGGACCCCCCTTTTTTCTCGGCCCCCGCTTGACGAATCCCCCCCAAACTTTTAGGGGACGCTCAGAAACAAAATGTGCCATTTTCCTGAACATTTCAGCCAATTCCGTCCATCAACGCCAAAGTTATTCAACATAGAATTTTCTGAAATCCCTATTCAAAAAAATCCTAACTATATATACCTACTGGCGACTGCCAGTAGGTAATATATATATATATAACATTTCTATGGCAAAATGAAACCCCTCATTTTGTTCCTTTTCAAATTAAATGTATTAAGTGTTACCACTTTATTCCAATTAAGATGACTTCAGGTGTGCCATACTTTTGTCATAAGTAAGACTGTTAGCGTTCTAGTTGTTCTTTAGAACACTCTGGGACATTCTGTCATTGGGCTATAGTTGGGCTACATCTGGCTGATATTTGGGCTACATTTGGGCTCTTTTGTCTCTGGTGGCCATCTTGGGAGAATGCATATCAGAATTTTTTGAATGAAATATAAGAGGATTTGAGAAGTCACTCAAAATGTGCCGTAATTTTTCTTTCTTCAGCACTAATCATAATTTCTATGGCAAAATGAACCCCCTCATTTTTTTCCTTTGCAAATTAAATGTTTTAAGTGTTAACACTTTATTCCAATCAAGATGACTTCAGGTGTGCCATACTTTTGTCATAAGTAAGACTGTTAGCGCTCTAGTTGTTCTTTAGAACACTCTGGGACATTCTGTCACTGGGCTATAGTTGGGCTACATCTGGCTGATATTTGGGCTACATTTGTTTTTTTTGTCTCTGGTGGCCATCTTTGGGCTACATTGGGCTACATTGGGCTACATTTGGGCTCTAACATATATATAGCCCAATGTAGCCCAATATATATTTTTCAAAGTTAATTTTCGTAAAAACCACTGGAGCATATATCTTGAGACATAGCAAAGGCACATCGGGATACCAGTCCCTACAATTTTGCCAAGTTTTGTGGAAATCCATTCAGCCGTTCGAGCTAAAAGTGAGTCCAACCGCCCTATGGAAAACTCAATGTTAAAAACACGTTTTGGGACCCCCCTTTTTTCTCGGCCCCCGCTTGACGAAACCCCCACAATCTTTCAGGGGACGCTCAGAAACAAAATGTGCCATTTTCCTGAAAATTTCAGCCAATTCCGTCCATCAACGCCAAAGTTATTCAACATAGAATTTTCAGAAATCCCTATTCAAAAAAATCCTAACTATATATACCTACTGGCGACTGCCAGTAGGTAATATATATATATATATATATATTCACTGAAAAAACCATAGGTTATAGACCATATATAGTTAGGAATTAGCATTTACAAAACCTTGAAAATTCACTGAAAAAACCATAGGTTATAGACCATATATAGTTAGGAATTAGCATTTACAAAACCTTATTTTACTCACACAAAACCATTGAAATTCGCATATATAGTTAGTTGCACTAACTATATATCGCGCACCCGCAATCCACTGCTGATGATGTCACATATTACATCATTCATGACATGGTCAGTGACATCACTGATGACATCACTGATGACATCTCAAATGACATCACTGATGACATCATCTAGTGTCTGTGTGTTTTTGTAAAGTTTAAATACGTTTTACATATTGAAGAATGACTGGATGTATGGAAGACTGAGTGTGTGTGTGGCTGGCTGGGAGGTGTGTGACTGTGTGCATGTCAATGTGTACTTGTATCAGTGATTGTATAAGAGAGTAAGTATGTGTTAGTATATGTGTGAAAAGTATGGTGTTCTGTGTTTAACTATAGATGAGGAAATCGAAGTGTGATTGATTCTTCACAGGACTGACTAGGTGTATGAGTGCATATGATAGTGTTGTAATAATGAGTGACTGTATGTATGAGTGATTGTATGGGTGAATGAGTGAATGTGTGTGTAGACGTAGGAATCAGTGAGTGCGTATGTAGTAACTGGTATTGGTGTGTCATGATGTCATCAGTGATGTCATTTGAGATGTCATCAGTGATGTCATATCAGATGTCATTAGTGATGTCATCAGTGATGTCACTGAAGTATGGTGTTCTGTGTTTAACTGTATAGATGAGGAAATGGAAGTGTGATTGATTCTTTACAGGACTGACTTGGTGTGTGAGTAACTCCATGGATGAGTGGCAGTGTGTGACTGTCTGCATAGGTGTATGAGTGCATATGATAGTGTTGTAATAATGAGTGACTGTATGTATGAGTGATTGTATGGGTGAATGAGTGAATGTGTGTGTAGACGTAGGAATCAGTGAGTGCGTATGTAGTAACTGGTATTGGTGTGTCATGATGTCATCAGTGATGTCATTTGAGATGTCATCAGTGATGTCATCAGTGATGTCATTTGAGATGTCATCAGTGATGTCATCAGTGATGTCACTGACCATGTCATGAATGATGTAATATGTGACATCATCAGCAGTGGATTGCGGGTGCGCGATATATAGTTAGTGCAACTAACTATATATGGAATTTCAATGGTTTTGTGTGAGTAAAATAAGGTTTTCTAAATGCTAATTCCTAACTATATATGGTCTATAACCTATGGTTTTTTCAGTGAATTTTCAAGGTTTTGTAAATGCTAATTCCTAACTATATATGGTCTATAACCTATGGTTTTTTCTGTGAATTTCATTGGTTTTTTAACAGCTAATATCTGTAGCTGTAAAATGTATTCGTCTTTAAATCCAAAAATATATTTTATATGTTTATTAATAATTTTTTTTTAAATATTTTTTTTTCTTCGTTCCCGCTTTGCGAATCGGGAAGCTTCCCGTTAGCTGACCTTGATGCCGCGAAATAGACCGCGAGCCGGTAAACGTTCCTTTACCGCAACTGCCGCGTTAGAAAACAACATCATGACGCCTCCCGTCCGCATGACGTTTCGCGTTGTCGCGTGATACGTCATATGACGTGCTACGTTAGCGAACTGGTACGCTTACCGAGGCGCAAAGCGCAGGTTTCTGGAAGCAAACCGGGAGGCCCTGCAAAGCGCGTAACATAAACACAGCAGGTCATGTGACTTGGTAATAACACTTTTCATTGGTTCATTTCACTTTTGGTTTCCTAATGATGTAAGACTAGGTCATATAATCTAAAATGAACACTTTTCATTGGTTGAGAACTATTGTTTTTCCCAAATGATGAAAATCCCTCCTTCTTTCCTCACTCTGACTTTCATCATTGTGAGAGAAAGACCCTTTGTTACCAGTGAGCAATGGCTTCTTTAGTAGCTTCAGCTGTTGCTTCACCACCACCTCCACCACATCCAAGGAAGAGTGGACCACCTGCTGAAGTTATAATTCAGCAAGAAGACGAAGAAGAGGAACAGGAGGAAGAGCACGAAGAGAGGCACTTTTTGCCTGAGGAGCCCAGGACGTCTCACTGGAAAGAAAACTTCATTTGGCAATTTTTTAAAATTCCCAAAGGTCAGAAAAAAGTAAATGCAAGATACGTAACTTGCCTTATATGTCAAGATAGACTGTCCAGAGGGACGACCAAGAAATACAGTTTCGGAAACTACACAATGCATCGCCATATGACTAGGTGGCCTCCTAACAACTACAGTGCTGCACAGTTTCGTAACGACCTAGATAATCTCCCTATTATGGCCAGAAGATCTGTTGTACCGGAAGTAACGGGACCAGAGGGCAGGGAGATGGTGCCAAATATACAAACGAGATTTCGTGAAGTAAAACAAGTCTGCGTACATTGCAGTGGATTCATTTGCTACGGAGAAAGTAGCATCACTCTGATCAACAGAGCTATTGACTATCATATGCAAGTTTGTACGAAACGCCCCAAATAATAAATTCTTTTTTTTTTTTTGTTGCTCCTGTTGAGCCCTTTACAATGAATCGTTTTCGTTGCCCCCTCCGAAAAAAAAACCCCAAAAATATAAAACTTCAGAAAAATTCAAAAAAAGTAAAAAAAATTCAGAAAAATAATTAAAAAAAAATAAAACAACAAAAACAATTAAAAAAAAAGTTCTTTTCAGAACTACCTCCCCGTTATTAAAAAATTGGTACAATATTTGGAACTGTGCCAACCTCTATTTCTCTTAGTTCGCTTCCCAGTTCGCTCCCCGGTACGCGAACCGGAAGCGAACCAAAACATTCTTTTTTTTAAAAAAGAACAGTAAGTGTAAGGGAAGGAAACAGACAGTTATGTTAAAAGAAAGACAGCTATAGGGGAGTAAACTAGAGATACTATTACCCGTAATCCACTGCTGATGATGTCACATATTACATCATTCATGACATGCTCAGTGACATCATCAGCAGAGGATTGCGGGTAACAGTATCCCTAGTGTATTCCCTATAGCTGTCTTTCTTTTAACATAACTGTCTGTTTCCTTCCCTTATACTTACTGTTCTTTTTAAAAAAAAATTTTTAGATCAGTCAGAAACAGTGAAAGTAATGAAATATAAAAGACTACGTAGAATATGAGCACTGTATGCAACAACTTTGACACTTACAGAAGCCTCACCTTCTCCATGCCTCCTACACAGTTCTACATGTACATCATAAATGCAAACAGAACAGAATTAATTATACATGTTAAATGGTTTATTTTTGCTGTTCTCAGAATGTATCAAATTTCACTAAAACAGTGACTTGAAGGTATTCATCATATAACAGCGGGGAAAAAAAAGACAATCAAAATGATTGTGTTTAAAAAACCCATACAACATAACAAATCAGAATTCAGAACTCCTTAAAGTTAACTTACTTTCCATGACGGCCAAGGATGTCCTATGAACAGCTTACACTCTGTTGTGCTGTTATTACTTTCAACCCGCCACTTTCTGAAAGAAAACCTCCATCGTTTTCAAAAACATGTTACATACAATAAATGACTTCTCGCTCTCTACCACACGTTTCCACAAGGCCAAATCGTGTCTGAGCCATTTATAACTCTTAGAATTCTTTTAAGCCAATCCCGTCATGTTGTATTTCCGCAACTTTCACAATTAAAATGTTGAAGATCATTTTCACAATCCTGGACTAGTAATATCTTCCCCTTCTTGCTCAATCATGTTCTACATTTCCTATCACACTGATACTGCTTAGTATGAAGCAGACTTACACTACCTTTATGACTAGTACAATTATTTAATTCTCTACATCACTTTTAATCACAAAGCAATGTAAAACAGTAGACAGCATTGCAGACTTACATTCCCTCTACTCCATGTTTTGATTGGCTGCTTCAATTAGCTTATAAAAAGAAACAGTTTTTCTGAACTCATTCAAAGTGCACGTATTTCTCCATGACGTCCAGTGTTATGGTAAGAAGTTATGTCTCTGTACTACACTTATCCTCAAGGCCAAATCGTGTAGGAGCCATTAGAACTTCTTGAAATTCCTCAGAGCACATCCCGAGATTCTTTCCCTAAAATTTTGGTTTTAAAAACACCAGGTAAGAGTTTTTAAGGTCATACGCCAATTTTTTTTTGAAAATTAAAACAGAATCATTGCAGAATGACCAGCCATTTCTACACTTTAAATAAGCTGTGTAATGTCCTGATGTTATTGAAGGACCATCATGATATATAATTGCTACAGTTACAAAAGTCCTTCCTGATATTGACAACTGTGAAGCCACAACATTTTTAATTAAAGTTGTCAATTTTATTCCATCAGGCCTACATCGTTGGAACATTAAAATGACATACTGGCCATATGTTCGTATAAATAATGTGGACATCATTTCAGATTTACATTGGCTACACGCCATGTTGTGATCAGCTGCTTTTACTAGCTTATTAAAAGAGACTGATTTACTGTCTGGCAAAGTTAAATATATAAATCTTTCTGAGTCTACACTAGTAGTACTTGATACCCTACAGTTCTCGCAGTCATGCTGCCATTGATAAGAAAGCCCAAACAGGTGATCTACATCTACACCATCATCATGCAATACATCAAGCATATACATTAAAAACTCCTGACAATCTTGCTGACTATTTTGAGAGAATTGTGTTTGGCCTGAACATCTGTCTAACAGATTTCGAATTTCAGACACACTTTCTATGTTTGTTCTATCAGTGCTACATTTCTCTAACACAGAATTTAACAAACTGCAAAATCTTTGATCAGAATTGACCACAATCTCTTCTTTTACATTTTCTAGAGAAAACAAAACATTAACCACTACATTAGCATAGCAGTTGACACCAGAACTGTTTTCAAATTGAAAACCAACAACATCTTCAACAGAATCCTTTTTGTTTCTGCTTATAATTTCAGGTTCATCGACTTTTCGTCTTTTTGCTACAACCTCTTCAGTATTGGTCACATTTCTTCGTTTCCGGCCTACCACACGTTTCTCAAACAAAGGATACTGAGGCAAATGTGGCGCATACTCTCTTCTTAACCTATTGTATTCCTTAACACAATCTAGATCCGCACAAATGTTTGTGACATCACACTCAATCAAGTACAATCCCGATAAAGTTCTAACTCGTGACAATGCCACATATGCCATACCCTCCTTGAACACAGAACTGCCAATATTCACCAATGCACAGTCTACACTTGCGATTTATGGATTGTCACCGCATATGCCAAGCAAACAGGAAACTGCTTACGACGAACATATAAGTCTTTTACAAGCAAAAATCTAGCAGAACAACGACCAATTAGCTGTACTTCCTCAATGCCATCAAATTTAATTTTTAAAAATTCAATTCCATCTCTATTTCTGTATTTCACAAAATCAACAACATTACCCATTGATCCATTTACCAGACCTCTTTCAACATGTAAATTCCTTCTTAAAATTATACGGCAGTTCAAGCACACATTCAGAGTCTTTTCAAAACCTGCAGTTTTAGATATACTCTTCTCTAATGAATCCAATTTTGTTTTCAGATTCTCAGACAAAATAATTGTTGATCCCATATGCTCTACTCTGTCAATAGCTTCAAGTTTCACAATCTCTTGCTTTTCTAAATGCAACATTTTGTTGTTGAATTTGGCACATTCTGCAAGAGTTGGCATCAAACATATTCCAGATTTTTTCTTAGTAATTTTCTGAAAAATATTCTCAGGCACAACATCTTCGTCTGGATATAAATTTGTCAGTAATCGTGCATGTAAAGCTTCTTTCCCATGCTCGGTCACTTTTCCAATTCTAACATCTTGTAGAATAGTCTTGTAAACTTCATCCTTTGCCTGACGCATATTTTCATGCAGTTTAGCATAATTGAAGTTTAACCATATATTGACGTTGCCAATGCTCCCTAAGCACTTCCTGGTATCTTCATGCGTGAGCATTTTGAACACAGGTTGCCCTTTCACTGGTGTCAGCTGCAGAAGATCTCCGAAAACAATGATGTGTTTGCCACCAAATAACACATCATACTCTGTTTTGAGAACTTCTTGCATTCTCAAATGCACAAAGGCAAGCATGACATTGGAAACCATGCTTACTTCGTCAATGATAAGAAGTTTCATTTTCCTCAAGACTCTTGAAACTTCAAAACAAGCATCTCCAGATAGCTTGTGATATTCTAATTTGTTATCATGCTCCACTGGCAGCATCAGTAAACGATGTAAAGTAATCCCTTTAATGTTATGTGCTGCCAGTCCAGTTGGAGCGGTGACAACACAAGACAGCGATGACTCTGTCCTTTCCTGCAAATAAGATGAAATTGCTTTAATAAGGAAACTTTTTCCAGTTCCCGCTTCTCCACTCACGTACAGTCGGACAGGCTTCAACGACGTACATGAGCACTCTTTCTTGTCATGACTTAATCCATGATCAATTTGCATGGTAAGTTCGTCATATATTTTCCTCTGCTCAACGTTGAGTTGTCTTTCCAACTCTTCTAAGTTAACCGCATCCTCCTGAGCATGTGCCATGGCTCTTTCCACTTCATTCATAGCAGTGGCAGCTTCATTTTCGATAAGAGGTCCTCCTAGTGGATCCTGACTCAATGAAGCAGAACTCTGACTGTCCTGAGAACTGTCTCTGGCAATCTCGGCTGCAATCGTTGCTTCCTGCTCAATTTCCACATTCAACATTTCTACATATTTGGGAAAAGCAGGACATTCTATGGTCTCCTTGGCAGCATTGAATGAGTCTTCGTAACAAAGGAAATCTCCAAGCAGTTCCTCTTCTGCACGCCAAGGCTTAAAAAGTTGCAAAAGTGCTAAATAGAAAAACTCCTTTTTTTCAGGAGATTCGCCACTCAATTTTCGATGGTTTATCAAGTGGCATTTTCTTTGCTTGACCAGACATCCCTCACTTCCTATTACAGCATACACTCCTTTCTCAGTATCTTCTTTGATATTCCTCTTGAATATGTAATTTTGCAGAACCTCATACAGACAAACATTCTCGAGGTTACTGCTTCGATTTGGATAATATGTATCCAACATGTTGGTCTTCAAAATGTCGGTACTGTTTGGCTCCTTTTCCGCCAAATACTCAATTTCCCGCACAGGTTTGAGAACTCGATTACGCGTTGCAGCAAGACCAACACTCGCCCAAACGATACTCCTGGACTTGGCATAGAGACTTGCTGAAGACAACCGGTCAGAACATTCGTAAGCTCCAATTTCTCGATGCGACAACATCTTCAGACTGAAACTGTACAACTTCTTGCTGAGGCTCTTTTCATGGGAAATGTCCTCCCACATATCCTTCAATTCTGTCTTCTCTTTTTTGGTGATGTAAGATGTCACATACCGAGCCACAGCCATACAGTTATCAGCCACAAACTGTATATCCATGTTAGCATTCCACATGGACAAAATCACCGGGTTGTAGTCGTTGATGTACTTAGACTCTTCGTTCCTCTTCAAATTGTATGTGTTTTTAGGTGATTTCTTCATCACATTATGTCGCAGCGAAGACATCAAACTGTTCACTCTTCCTTTAGAAATCACCGGTCGTGGAAAGCCGAAACGACATTTGGTGTAGAACTTGTCTTTGTTCCGGAATTTACGACGACAGTACTTTCCACATCGATGGCTTTGGAAACGTAGAACTTTTTCTCTTAGGCTTTTTTTCTCCTTTGCGTTTGGAACAGCACACGTAGAATACTGTTCTATGAAACTCATCACTGAGTCTTCTGCATCCATTCCAAATTTAGGTGCATCCTTGATCCACAGCAACATATGTATATGAGGAGCACCTCTTGCTTGGTACTCCTTCCTCCAGAAGAAATCCAACACCTCTCCAAGAGGTGGATTCTTCTTATTCATGATGAAAGACATCATACCTTCAAATCTATGATTGAAGTACCTACATACATTGACTGGATCCAAAGAGCACAGTTCTCCGGGTGTCTTGAATTCGATGTTTTCTACGTTAGCATTTGCCTCTCGTAGAAATTCAAGTAAGTCTTCCCAGCCATACTCAGCACAGCTCAAAGTGAGGAACCATGTGGGAGTTCCTAAGTTCCTCAGCATACATTTTAAATCACCATGACGACGGTACCAGTACTCATTAGTACCACGCTGACACGCCATGAGATTAATCAGGTGAGAATCCAAAATACTGTCTTGGACATTGACTTTATCCATAAAGTCACTTGCCGAGATGTTTTGCATGTGTATACCACTTTTCAAGATGTGGTTCACTGCATATGACAGTCCAGACAGATCGCTTTCAAACAGGAGATGAAACAAATAAGGAATGCATTGTCGAAACATAGGATCTCCTGCATACAATCGCAAAGTCCAGTATTCAGAAGCAGGAATTTGATGAGGTCGCTCATCATATCTTCCTCCCTGACCTGTTGGAAAAAGCTGTGGGAAACACCGAGCTTCCAAACTTTCCTCCCAAACACTAATGGGACTCCCTTTCGCTTGTTTCATTTGAAACAACTCAATAGCATTCCCCATGACTTCCTTGGAATGCAAAGGATGAACACTATAATGTTCATATATTTCTTCACTAGTACAGGGTTCTACTTTCTCAATTTGACCAGCACACAAATCGCTATCCTCTTCCTCACTTACTTCCTCTTCTGCAACATATACATTTTAAGTATTTATTATATTTTTTCAAATACAATGTTGCCCTTTTGACTTTCCTAACATTTACTAAATCTTGCCATATTTTCTTATTCTTTGTTGGAACCCCATTAACTAAGATAACAAGAGGTTCCTCTTCCACTTTTTCTACTCCAATTGTGTTCATGTTTTTCTTCAAATCTAGAGGCAAATAAACAACTCTTCCCTTTAATCCTCTCTGTAAATCTGATGGAGGCAATTTCCCTGTCTTTGGCTCCATTCTTACAATAGCCTGAAAGGGATGGATACTTTGAATCAAAATAGATTCATAAGTATTTAAATCCTTCAATTCAGAAGGAATCTCAACCAATTCCAGATTATTATGAACTGCTCTAGCAGGCATCTGGTTTTGATTTAATTTGTTACAACAATAAGTACACACACGTTGATCCAATCCCAAATCAAAACAATTTTCTACCATCAAGTATGTTGTAAAATCCTTCCATTCACTATTATTTTCCCTTTCACTTTTTCCATATAAATCCACTAACTTAGTCTGATTCTTATAATAAGTGCGTCGACAACACACACAAGTGAAATTTGGCCTCTCACTTGATTTCACCTCAAACGTCGCAATTTCCCTCTGGAAATTATCTGTACTGGAAACCTGTACACTATCTTCCACATTACTCTCTTCTTCTTGGTCAATTTCAACATCCTCCTCTTTACTTCCAAAGTAACAAAACTCAATTTCTTCACATATATTCTTCACATCTATTTCAGAACCATGCAAAAGAGCAGCGCATAATTGTTTAAGCATAATTGCTGGACTCTTAGCATAATACAACATTCTAACTAATTTCCTCACTTTATTATGATGCACTGCTAGCATCCTGAAATGATGAAAAACACTCTGGCATACTCTCCTGGAAAGACAAGCCAGTGAATGACCATGCAAACCTATCACTTCTCTCACTCTGCAAGGATCTAATTCTTGCAACAACTTCATTTTCTGCTTCAAACTTTTCTTATTAAATGACCGTATAAAATCACAAAGCAAATTGATGGAATCCTGTCGTACACTGCAAATACTACTACACTTCCAGGTGTACACAGGACCCTTAGGACGTCTCCCTAAAACCTCATTACCTAACACCTCTTCTATCTCTGTTGTCACAAGTTTTTCTTTTTCAACTGGACAACCATCTTTCACTTCATAAGCTCGACCACTGGTGTCAACTGCATGCACCAAATCATTATCCTGGAAATAACTCTCCTCATTAAAAAATGCCTCAGAGCTTGAACTATGCATCCATTCTCCAGAAAAAACTTCACAAAAATTACTACGATTAACTATTCTCTTCCATCTACTATTTCTTTTGAAATCATAAATTGCCTTGTTTAGCTTCCTAATTCTATTGATTGTCAAAATAAATAACTTATGTTTAATTTCAAATGCCTGATCAATAACTTTCTCAACTATTTTTTTTCTCTTATAAAAAACCACTTTCTGTTGACCTTTCTTAATATTTTTTAACAAATTGCCAATTATCCTGTTGCGGAACATTCGTTTACGAATGTCCCTAAACTGTTGTTTCCTTCTACTTTCATGCATAGAGTTATCTCTTACTCTAGCAGTAACATTTCTCACTGGCCTTTCCTTACCGTTTGAATTGCTTCTCCTTTTCTGGACTGTAACATTTTCTGTAGTAATATTTTTTTTACTACACATATTTCTTATGAATGTTTTTGTACTCTTACCCGGTGCTTTCTTGGTGACTTGACAAATCTTTTTGTTAGAGGACTGCTGCTTTTTTTCATTCACCTGCTGTCTTTGACGTTTTGCAGCCTTTCTCACTCTTTCTTTGCTTGGCATCCTGAAATCTTGAAATAATCTGCAGTTGAATCTGTGGTAAAATATAATAAAAAATGTTATTAACCACTATTACCCAACAGTAAATTAATAACAGTCATCAAAAACTTAACACACTACTTAACATTTTTACATAGAAGAATTTTTTGTACATGGCAAATTTAGAATACAGAAATAGCAGAAAAGAAATGGAATTTATATTCATTTTACCTGTGCTGTTTTATATATGAATCTGATCTAATTTTATGACCATATTTTAATATTTTATTGAAGACACTACACATAACCTGTTTTTGAAGGTGTCTTTATTTTTAAATTAAACGGTTTACATATTTACTTTTTATTTATTATAAATTTATAAAATAAATGTTTATAGTTCCATAGGCTCAAGCACGTCAGCTTCCCATCCTATGTCATACAATTCTGACAAATCTGCATCCTCATCACGTTCTTCTTCATCCTCAGGATTGAAATCATCCAAGGGATCAACATCCACTGATGTTTCAATTACGAGTTCAATGATGAGGTCGAAATCAACTGATTGCTGATTGTCGCTCATGTTGATGTTGTCTTTATCTTTAAAGAAAGATAACAACAATGAGATGTTGCAGAGTAAGAGACAAATCTCAAAGATTATAATAGTAAAATTGTTTAACAAGAGTAACATTTTGCAGCTATTATTTAACCATGTCCAACGATGCTGAGGAGGCAGCCGCGGGCCGTGGAGGGAGTTACGGTGGGGCAGGGAGGCGGGGAGGGGGAGGGGCAGGGTGGAGGGACCTAAAAACTGGCATATGAATAATTGCAGGTAAGTACACAATTTAATTATTCAAACGAATTTCGTAGCGCGCACAGCATCGCAAAATGCGATGCTGTGCGCGCTACGAATTTCGTTTAAATAATTAAATTGTGTACTTACCTGCAATTATCCATATGCCAGTTTTTAGGTCCCTCCACCCTGCCCCTCCCCCTCCCCGCCTCCCTGCCCCACCGTAACTCCCTCCAAGGCCCGCGGCTGGAAGCAGGCATAGATCTTGACGCAGGTAGGCTGAAAGCTAAAGCAACAACTAAGTGTCGTGTGCAGAAGTTGCAAAAAAGGAAAAATGGCGTTTAAACCAGTAATGAGCCCATGCTAACTTAACACAGTGTAAAAATATCCAGGATCTACATCAGTTTGGGGTTCACAAACCTGGCAGGTACAAGGCACTGAGGCTTTGCACCGTGCATGTCTCATCCCAAATCATATGTTGTTTGTGAATGAAACAATTTCCCAGACCAAATGCTTTGGATTGGCTACTTCTAAAAAATTAAACACCCCTACTATCCCGGAGTTAGAGGAATATGATGGTTGGAGTAATTTTACTCGGTTGTCCATTAAAGATTTACAGGCCCTACTCCGTAATTCTTCCTTTAACATTTCCAGTATAAATCCAAAAGGTTGGCTGCTTTGGCAACGTGCCTTATCCACGGTTTAATAACGCTGCCTTTTGCTTTATATAAGTTTTCAAATTGTATGAAATATATACCAATAGGTCGTTATGAACGTTTAGGTAGTGGTTTTCTTCATGAGGTCTGGTCGCTTCCATACACATACAGATTTTCAAAGATGATCAAGAAGTTTATCTGAATGGAGAGGAATGCACTAAGACGCCAGATCATTCACTAATGTGTAGGCACATACAGTTACACGGTTCATGCAACAAACACCGACCAAATATGGCTTGCGTGTTGCAAGGCACGCCAGTTCCTGCTATCATCCCCACGTTCAAGTTGTTGGAAAATGGTAGTTATTTGATGCTCAATAATGAAGATTGTTCTGGGTTAATTACAAGTATTCCTTTTATCGTAACAGTAAGTGAACAGGTTATTTGCTGCAGAAATGTTCTATTTCCTTCCACACATGAACATAGGGAGTTTTCAATCTGGCCACAAATACCAACCTTGGGAACAGATTTCAACGGCATGGCAAGAATAAGAGCTCTTTTGTCTCAGAGAGAGGTGGCCTTGAGTTCGGCCCGTGAAACTTTCGTGCTTCACATAGCGAACACCCGTACAGAGGTGCAGACCCTTTTAAATACTGATTCGCCTTTGCATTTCAGCGACATGGTTCGGACTATCTTTAACGCGTCCTCCACAAAGGGCCTGGTGCACTTTTTTAAAGTTGTTACCAGTGGTCTCGTGACTTCATTTGAGAAAATCTTTGGAGTCATCCCTGCTTTCTTTCATTCTATTTTTTCCACTGTGCTTGGTGGATTCACATTTTTACTTGCATTACCAGCGGACGCTCTTGTGCTTTTTTACATTTTTAAATATGGATGTCCCTCCTGTGCATGCTCCCGCCCTGCAGCTGCTGACCCTGTTCCGCAATCGCATGCTTGAATATTATGGCACAATGCCGTTGGCGATATTAAGCACGGCATATGAATTATCTTTTTGATTCTCCTACTTCACCTGTGTCCAGCCTGTATTTCACTGCCTGACCTGTGATTTCGATTGGGCCATTGATTTGTGTCTCTGCGGACCGGTTTCTCCTGACGTCGACTTTAATCAGGTGATGACTCCTATCATTACTCACGAGTTGGTTTGTCCTGGCGAAAGGATTATGGCTGTGGCATTGATGCATGGACTAATTGGTCCCTGGAATTTACTGGCGGCAACACAGTCTTTCTTGGAACACAGCTTTCTTGAAAACCCACCGAGCTGTCCTCTGATGGTGACAGAGGATCCGGTGCTGGGAGAGCACGTATGTTCCTTTCCGCTTTTAAATTGGATGGCTGAACTCTTTTCGGATGAAGACGGTGACTTCCTATTAGAGGCTGTTGCAGCTTATTTTGCATACACAGTTATGTCATAGACCTTTTTCATGTTTGATATGCTGAGTACTAGCATTTCATTGACAATTCATTGACTTATTTGTCAAGTTTTTATTATTTAGCTTGCCTATTGGCTTAAGCCTCGATAAAGTAGTTGGCTGTTTTATTTTTCTTTACCATTAAATTTTCCTAGTTTTTAATGTTTTACCTTGCGGACCGTCCACATATAAAGTTGCAATCTGCTCTCATGAGATGGCACTTCTATTATCTTATTCAGTTCGTTTCCGGATCATGGGGAGGTGTCATCTAGATCCTGGATATCTTTACACCGTGTTAAGTTAGCATGCGCTCATTACCGGTTTAAACGCCATTTTTCCTTTTTTGCAACTTCTGCACACGACACTTAGTTGTTGCTTTAGCTTTCAACCTAATAGTTCATCGTGGTTTACATGAGAATAATATGTTATTGCTCTACTATCTGCTTTACTTGTTAAACTATATCTGTACAGCGAGTGCTGAAGTTTCAAGAACAACACGATACAGAATTGTTATGAGGTCTGATCTCCACGACTTCATACTCATAACATAAGTGCAGCTTCTGCCAATTCTGGGCATGAGGCGGGTTTTATATTGCTTTGCCGAACACACATACACAACACTTGATGCGGTTCACATGAAGAGAGAGCTGGTGTATGCTGATGTGATTCCTTCAAATCTAAGACACTAAAGTATGGGCACGCCCTAAACCAACACAAAGAGACCTTCTTAGCAAATAATATAATATGTGTATTAGGGAGGGTGAGATATAAGCAGCCGCGGGCCGTGGAGGGAGTTACGGTGGGGCAGGGAGGCGGGGAGGGGGAGGGGCAGGGTGGAGCCCTCTCCACCCTGCCCCTACCCCTCCCCGCCTCCCTGCCCCACCGTAACTCCCCCCGCGGCTGCTTATAAGTGTTGCTAACTCTTATTCATTTACAGCATGTTAACATACTGTCACCATTCGCTTTTTATGTACTAGTAACTATGCTGGTAATTTTGCTACTGATAATATGTGTACTTGTATTATCTAAGATACTACGCCTGAGAAGACGGCATTAGTAAATAAACATTTCAAATACACATGTGTTCTTCTTAACTCCATGTTCTGGTTTCTAAGAAATATATAACGACCGAGTGTTCATGAGTTCCACGTATCCTGAGGTACTATAAGTTCATATTCTGGATTGTCTAAACATTGAGAGTTTGTTATATCCAATGTGACACTGTACCTAGCTTGCTAAGGGGTTTTTGATTACTAAGGTGAGTTTTGGGGCACCCTAATTCGCCGAGGTTCCAATCCTCTGTCCACAGTTCTGTGTGAGAACAGAAACCCTGCGACAGGAGCACCCCTGACCCTTGCTGGAGCTTCATCACACTTGCGATACAACTCCAGCATGGCGCCACCTTTACGGCACAGATACGTCACGCATCTGTGCTGTTTTTGCCCCATGATGCGCCGCATTGTAAATGCAGCACACCATAGGTGGCGGAACAGCGGCACAGAATGACTAACACATCCCTGGTGATGCGCCAGTCATCATAAATCTATCCCTATGCTTCTTATCTTGTTAGAGATGAACCGCCCTATGTATCATCAAAGTTTTTTGCATTTCCTAAATAGCGAACTTTAAGGAATAAATAGCGATTCTTTACCATTCCTAGTTTGCGATGAGCTATTTGCTAATTACAAATTACCCATTCATTTCCATGGGCCAGGAGGCCCATAGGAATGAAGGTGCAATTTGCGATTAGCAATTACCTCATCGCAAATTACGAATTTTTCCGAGGGTGCAGGGGTGTCTCAAGAACACCCTGCTGCACCCCTGAAAAAGAAATTTGGGGGCATATGGCGCACATAAATTTTGAAAACATTCCTTTACCTCAAAAACGATTTTCAACTCATAATTTGAAAACACTGCACATGGGGAAATGACTTAAAATGTCCTTAAGACACATAAAAGCGTTTTTTGATTGCATTTGCAGCATGTTTCGGTCACCTTTAACATGCCTATGTAACGCAAACATTCAAAATCTAAATTTGCCATGCACAGGTGGGAGCATATTTACAAGCAATTTGCTCCACAGACAAACTTCTTACATTGAAATGGGAAAAATAACATCAGAGACTCTCAATTACCTTATAAAGAAGCAGACACCATGATGTCCTTGTCATCAATATTAAAACCATTGCTTTTCCTCAAAAACGATTTACAAGGCATAATTTGAAAACACTCCACAGCTCCTATGCACATAAAAACCCTGTCAGTACTAATACTTCACATTTTCTCCAATTACAATTTCTCAAAGAAACAAAATCTATTTGTAAAACACTTGAGACAAACCAACATTTGAAAAACACAACTTTCTTCATAATTTTCTCCTTAAAGCACACTATTTTCTATCTAAATTAAAGAAATCTTTTCTCACCTTAGCAAATACTTTGAGTTTCAAAACAGTCTCAGAAACACACCAATTTGTCTTCAGCAGAGCAAAAGGTATGCACTCCAGAGTCTGCAGCTATCAAAAGCACAGAAATGCTGTAATTCTTCACACATATCTCTCATGTCACCCAATCAAAACTCTTCCCTCACTTTTTTTCAAATCAAAACCCTTCCCCCCTCTGCCCCCTCTCTGCTTTTTCTGCATAGCAACCACCTCTTGCAAGACCTCTGGTGTTTCCAAGTTCACACAACAATGTTGCAATTGAACTCTGAACTCTCAGTGCACCTGCATATCCAGTGCAATCTTTCATTTAATGATTTTTTCTTCGCCACTCAAAATACATCTTTCAACGAACTCATCCATGCACCCTAACTTTCTGTTTTCAGCAATCAAAATCCACCAATCACTCTTACTGCTTCATTAACACAGAAACTCCTCAGTTTTTTTTCATTTTACACTCTCATTTTTTCAACTGCCATTTCATTGCCACACTTCATCTGACTGCAGGAGAACCTTCTCTCGCCATGTTTTCTGTCTGGATTGTTGGACATAGTTACATCTATTGGGCTCAGAGGTACGCTGAAAACAGGAATTTACCTAACCTCAATTTACAAGATGTGGAAATTAAGTGGTTTGGCCACAGAGGATTAAAATGTCACCAATTGATACCATTGGTGAAAACCTTTATGCATTTGCCAAAACCTGACGTGTTAATTGTGCACTGTGGAGGTAATGATTTGGGCACTTTGACTGGGGTAGGTCTGGAAATGCTTTTAAAGGACACCTTTGAGCAATTGATGGCACTTTTTCCTCAGACTGCCTTGGTATATTCAAATATATGCCAAAGACAAAAATGGAGGTGGTCGAACCAATTTTGTCCAAAAATTGAGAAATCGAGGAAGCATGTAAACAAATCCGTTTCAGCTTACATGAGAGACCATGGAATGGGCTCCCTGTACAACAATAACTTGCGTTACTACATGCAAGATATCTACAGAGGAGATGGAGTTCACTTCTCAGATGAGGGCAACAGAATTTTCACTCTGAATTTAAGACTGTGCATTGGTACCTACTTATAAGTACCTAAATGTACCATAAACCCAAAAGATCTTCTCAGAGCTACGCTACATCTGATCACTCACAATTATTATTTTACTCTAACTTTTTTCGCTCATTTTCAAGAAAGTACGCTCCCCAGAACGCTTCCCGGTTCGCGAACCGGGCGCACTCCACGCAAAAAAACTAAAAAAACGATATATTTTTTTTTTGCCCTGCGAGACCCTTTTAAAGCCTCACCATCAAACCTAGGGGGTCAGGGAGGATCTACTATGCCCCCTTATGGTCATTTGCCCCTTCGCTTTGGCCTCCTCTTGTCTCTCGATCCTACCGAGAGACAAGATGGCGGCCGCTATGGACTGTTTGGAATGTTTACAGACGCCGAAGAACCAATCAGCTTCGCAAAGCTCCGTAACGCGAAAAGTACGCGAAGCGGAGCGCTGTTACAGATATATATCTTTTTTTGAACATTAATTTCTCAAAATCCACTGGAACACATATATTGAGACCTAGCAAAGGCACATCGGGCTACCAGTCCCTACAATTTTGCCAATTTCGTGCAAATCCATTCAGCCGTTCCATTATTATTATTTTTTATTTTTTTTTGCCCCGCGGGGCCCTTTTAAAACCTCCACATCAAACCTAGAGGGTCAGGGAGGATCTACTATGCCCCCTTATGGTCATTTGCCCCTTCGGTTTGGCCTCCGCTTGTCTCTCGATCCTACCGAGAGACAAGATGGCGGCCGCTACGGACTGTTTGGAATGTTTACAGATGCCGGAGAACCAATCAGCTTCGCTTCACAAAGCTCCGTACCGCGTAAAGTCCGCGAACCGGAGCGCTGCCCGGTCCGCTGTTACAGATATATATCTTTTTTTGAACGTTAATTTCTCAAAATCCACTGAAGCACATATATTGAGACCTACAAAAGGCACATCGGGCTACCAGTCCCTACAATTTTGCCAAGTTTCGTGCAAATCCATTCAGCCGTTCGGGCTAAAAGTGAGGCCAACCGCCCTATGGAAAACTCAATGTTAAAAACACGTTTTGGGACCCCCCTTTTTTCTCGGCCCCCCCTTGCTGAACCCCCCCCCCAAATTTTCAGGGGCTGCTCAGAAACAAAATGTGCCATTTTCCTGAAAATTTCTGCCAATTCCGTCCACAAACGCCAAAGTTATTAGACATAGAATTTTCAAAAATCCCATAGAGAAAAAATCCTAACTATATATACCTACTGGCGACCGCCAGTAGGTAATATATATATATTACCTACTGGCGGTCACCAGTAGGTAGTTATAGTTAGGATTGATTTCCATGGGGAAATCGTAACATTCTATTTGGAATAACTTTGGCGCCGGTTGAGAAATCAGCCTGAATTTTTCATCAACTTTGCCTCGCGGCTCTCCGCTCCTTCCCTGAAAGTTTGGGGGGGATTTGTCAAGCGGGGGCCGAGATAAAAGGGGGGTCCCAAAATGTGTTTTCCCCATGTTTAGCTCGAACGGCTGAATGGATTTTCACCAAACTTGGCAAAATTGTAGGGACTGGTAGCCCGATGTGCCTTTGCTATGTCTCAAGATATGTGCTCCAGAGGATTTTGAGTAATTTAGGTTAAAAAAAATATATATATCTGTAAGCGCTCCCCGGTGCGCATACCGGGGAGCGCTCCGGGCTCGCCACGCGACCTGCGCACGGGAAGCTGATTGGCTCTTGGGTGTCTGTAAACATTCGAAACAGTCCACAGCAGCTGCCATCTTGTGTCTCGGTAGGATCGAGACACAAGAGGTGGCAAAAAACAAAGGGGGGAATGACCAAAAGGGGGCAGGGTACACCCCCCTCACCCCCTAGGGTTGATGTGGGGGCCATAAAAGGGTCCCTCGGGTAAAAAAAATAAAAAAAATATTCTGTTTTCGCGGGGGGAGCGCCCGGTACGCGCACCGGGGAGCGTACCGGAGAGCGTACCATGGGGAAAAATAGTGAAAATATTAGTGTAAAATAATCATTTTGAGTGATTACAGGTAGGGTAGCTCTGAAAAGAGCTTTTGGGTTCTGTGGCTGTTTTAGGTACCTACAAGTACGTCCCACACACACCCACACGCACACAACCCCACACCCACACACTCTCCACACACACCTCACACACGCACACCTCCACCCACACCCAAACACCCCACACCCCCACACCGACACCTTACACATCCACACCCACAACCACACATCCCACACACCCAGACACACACACACACCTCACCCCCCAACACACATACACGCACCCACACGCACACACAGATACCTCACAGACACACCTCACACATCCCACACAACTCCCCCCACACACACACGCACACCTCACAGACACATCCACACATCCTACACATACACACACATCCTATACACATACTCCCCACACCCACACACACCCCCGACACCCCTAAGTAAGTAAAGGGGGTTTTGTCATGCGCAAACTTAGCCCAGTGGGCGTCAAGGCGCTCACACACCCATACTTCCACCTACCCTGAAAAACCCCACACACCCACACCCACACACACACTTTACACACCCACATCCCCACCCACACCCACATACCCCACACAGATATACACCTCATCCCCCCAGACACACACACACATACACACCTCACAGACACACCCCGCACATCCCCCACACACACCTCCCCCATCCTCACACATGGGGAAAACTCAGTGAAACACTAAAATAATAATTTAAAGTGCTTAGAGGTAGGGTATCTCTGAATAGAGTTGTTGTGTTGTGTGTGTGATTTAAGTACCAACATGTAGGTACCAATGCAGAGTCTTAAATTCAATGTACACCGTTTACTCTGTAGATAATTTGCATGTTGTTATAGAAGTTATTGTGGTATATGGAATCCATACCATAGTCTGTCAGGAAAACATAAAGAACATGGAGGCAGGAGATGAAAAAGAGATGTCAAATACACATTGGAGATAATATAGTGGGAGAAAGGAAGTATCTATGAGCAAAATTACTATGTAAAACAAAAAAGTTGCACAGTATACTATAAGTTTGACTTTACATTATAATCAATTTGGTAGTAGTTTAAGATTTACATATAAAAATGAATAATGTCTCAAACAATTTTAGAATTAGTAAATATAAATTTATTTTTGAGATTAATTTTCAAAATTTGATAGAACGTCTAACATTTGACTGTCCGAAATGTCCTCTTTTTGAGTGAACATAACTTCCAACATTTGACTGTCAGCAACGTCATCATATTGAATTAACAAATCCACAGATTCTACACATTGTAGAAGTTCATGGTCCCATGATTCATCCATGAATTCCAAGTCATTGGGTTCAATGATTTCCTCGTCTCTAGGACAATTTCAAAGGAAACGTTCTGTTCTCCTTCCATTTTTGTGCTGAAATTTGCATTAAAAAAAATCAGTAGAAATATGGCACTGTTGGGTTTAAGTTCAGACAGGTAGTTTTGATTTTTTAACAGTGAAGTTAACTTTGGGCAATGTATGGTAACAGGCAGGAAGTAGAAATATAAAAAAGTGTGTGTGAAGAAACGTAAGTAAATTCATAATTATAGCAGAGAAGCCTAAGTCAATCCATAAATATAACAGAGGACCCTATCTCTATCTATAACTATAGCAGAGGGACAGTAAATAACTATCAGAAAACATTTTAAAAAAATAACTTAAAGTGCCCCTTACAAATTATCAACTTACTTTACAGAGAGTTGAAGAAGACAAAATGCGAAAATCCTTTCAAGATGTACCTCTGGTAGTTGTAGTAAAAATGGCCGTGTTTCCCTCTCATTTTTCATTTATATTCATGTACATAACCAATCAAATGTCAGGAAAAAAAAATAGAAAATGAAAGTAACATTTTAATTGGTTGTCAATTCTAACACTCAAAAACAAAACACATATGTGGAGGGTCCAGGGGAATGTTTTACGACCTGTCTGCTCACTCCCCTAATGTCAACTTACAAAACACAAAGAAGAGCAGATCAGGTCTGGGAATGGTGTGTGACTATGCTATTCACTGCAAAACAGTTGGATAGATGTGTGCAAAAAACGATTGAGAAATATACGCTAGAACCAGACCCATCAGCCCAACCTTTATGTCGGAGTTTACGTCATGTGGGGGTTTTCTGGTTATTCATCACCACATCCAGCCATATAGTGCCAGTGCGGGACAGAATGTCAATACTCTAGCGATGTGACTCATCGTGGAGTAATGTAAATAGGGTGCAGTGCTCAAGTGGTTGTGATGAATAAAAAATGACTACACAGATTCAACAGAAAGTTCGAATAGAAGTCTGAGTGTCAAGAGTTAAAAACACGCCGAGTAGCAAGACTACCCTTTGGCGCTTTGCAGGACGGTCGACATGTTTCAGCCTAGTGGGGGACTTCCCCGGCTTTCTTCAGGACCCTTAGTCATGGAATAGCTACTGCAACTACAAAGTATGTGAAGTGAAAAATCTCAAAAATATACATATCTACCAGGAACTTAAGGGATTGTATGTCCACTGGAGGGAGAGACGTACGTCTTCTTCCTATCAAGAAACGAGAAATTACTATCAAGTACAGAAGGTTGCACACATACAGCCGCATGAATACACAGGAACCGCATAGAAAAAACACCTGCATGAACAATTTACATTCTGCATTATAAAAGAAGCATATTAGCTTGATCACATTGAGGCATTCCCTCTCAGTGATACTCACCCAGCTTTTTGTGGGTGAAGACCTCACCTCACCCGGCAACCGCTCGGGAGTATGAGGCCCTGCTCTATAGTGTAGAAAAAGGGACACAGTCAACACATAGATCTAGTGTGCCCAAACAAATTGCTCTACACATATAACCCAACCCACGTGTGCTAGAGACCCATCCGCCACAATTACATACTCTCATACAGCTAAGTCCACATAGAACACTTAGAGAACATGCCTCATACAATATTCATATAGTACCTTGGGTGTAATGAACATGAATCATCAGTTTCCTAGATACATAAAATGGGCACTCTAGACTACTAATATTACTACCCCCTCAAAACTGGACAAGAACACTCTAGGTTGTTACTTGACATGCCCCCTCGAGAAGACTTTAGGGAGAAAACCAGAAAATGCTGTCAAGAGGCTCACCTATCCGTCGGTGTCCCCGATATTCAGCCGAGCGGAAGGGGAGGAACTGGTTGTGTAGGCTTTCAGCCTTTAAATAGCGACCACCGATAGAGACATGAGCCATAGAAGGGGCAAGCGCGCACGATGTAGGTCACTAGTTCCACGCACATGCGTAATGCTACTGAAAGCCGGAAGATAGCGGCTTCATAATAATCAACATATCGCGCTTGCTCGTGAAGGTTTACACAAGCTAACATGCCACATTACTGGAAAGTGTACGGAGAAGGCCCGCTATAAAGAAGGTTACTACTAAGGGAATCCAGCTGTATAAAGAAGCGCGTGTATCGAATACTGCGTGCTCTAGATCTATCATCCAACGAGGAGTTGTGCGCATGACCTAGCGGGAAACACTGTTCCCTGGGCATGCGCACAGAAGAGCACTAAGACCGGGTTTTAAGTCTACAAATAGTGCGTCGCTAGAGCTAACAAAAACGGAGTGATACCGGCAGATGAGTTGTTGTTTAAAACATTCCCCTGGACCCTCAACATATGTGTTTTGTTTTTGAGTATTATGAGCAACTTTTTAGCTGCGGGTCTTTTGTTATAGATACGAACACATCTTTTGTTTGTACCCTCAGAGCTCACCTAACCTAATTGTGCATGCTGCCCCTCTGTTTCATGTGACTGACCCTCTCATACATTAAAACTTCCCCTCCCTGACAATTGATGTACATAACATCATACTCTAGTTCTCCTGATATGAGAAGACATCCCATGGTAATAACTGTGACAATTATGTAGCCAGTTCGTTTCGAAAATGGGACCACAAAATGTATTGCATGTATTGCATGGAATATATTGTAAACAACAACTCATCTGCCGGTATCACTCCGTTTTTGTTAGCTCTAGCGACGCACTATTTGTAGACTTAAAACCTGGTCTTAGTGCTCTTCTGTGCGCATGCCCAGGGAACAGTGTTTCCCGCTAGGTCATGCGCACAACTCCTCGTTGGATGATAGATCTAGAGCACGCAGTATTCGATACACGCGCTTCTTTATACAGCTGGATTCCCTTAGTAGTAACCTTCTTTATAGCGGGCCTTCTCCGTACACTTTCCAGTAATGTGGCATGTTAGCTTGTGTAAACCTTCACGAGCAAGCGCGATATGTTGATTATTATGAAGCCGCTATCTTCCGGCTTTCAGTAGCATTACGCATGTGCGTGGGACTAGTGACCTACATCGTGCGCGCTTGCCCCTTCTATGGCTCATGTCTCTATCGGTGGTCACTATTTAAAGGCTGAAAGCCTACACAACCAGTTCCTCCCCTTCCGCTCGGCCGAATATCGGGGACACCGACGGATAGGTGAGCCTCTTGACAGCATTTTCTGTTTTTCTCCCTAAAGTCTTCTCGAGGGGGCATGTCAAGTAACAACCTAGAGTGTTCTTGTCCAGTTTTGAGGGGGTAGTAATATTAGTAGTCTAGAGTGCCCATTTTATGTATCTAGGAAACTGATGATTCATGTTCATTACACCCAAGGTACTATATGAATATTGTATGAGGCATGTTCTCTAAGTGTTCTATGTGGACTTAGCTGTATGAGAGTATGTAATTGTGGCGGATGGGTCTCTAGCACACGTGGGTTGGGTTATATGTGTAGAGCAATTTGTTTGGGCACACTAGATCTATGTGTTGACTGTGTCCCTTTTTCAACACTATAGAGCGGGGCCTCATACTCCCGAGCGGTTGCCGGGTGAGGTGAGGTCTTCACCCACAAAAAGCTGGGTGAGTATCACTGTGAGGGAATGCCTCAATGTGATCAAGCTAATATGCTTCTTTTATAATGCAGAATGTAAATTGTTCATGCAGGTGTTTTTTCTATGCGGTTTCTGTGTATTCATGCGGCTGTATGTGTGCAACCTTCTGTACTTGATAGTAATTTCTCGTTTCTTGATAGGAAGAAGACGTACGTCTCTCCCTCCAGTGGACATACAATCCCTTAAGTTCCTGGTAGATATGTATATTTTTGAGATTTTTCACTTCACATACTTTGTAGTTGCAGTAGCTATTCCATGACTAAGGGTCCTGAAGAAAGCCGGGGAAGTCCCCCACTAGGCTGAAGCATGTCGACCGTCCTGCAAAGCGCCAAAGGGTAGTCTTGCTACTCGGCGTGTTTTTAACTCTTGACACTCAGACTTCTATTCGAACTTTCTGTTGAATCTGTGTAGTCATTTTTTATTCATCACAACCACTTGAGCACTGCACCCTATTTACATTACTCCACGATGAGTCACATCGCTAGAGTATTGACATTCTGTCCCGCACTGGCACTATATGGCTGGATGTGGTGATGAATAACCAGAAAACCCCCACATGACGTAAACTCCGACATAAAGGTTGGGCTGATGGGTCTGGTTCTAGCGTATGTTTCTCAATCGTTTTTTGCACACATCTATCCAACTGTTTTGCAGTGAATAGCATAGTCACACACCATTCCCAGACCTGATCTGCTCTTCTTTGTGTTTTGTAAGTTGACATTAGGGGAGTGAGCAGACAGGTCGTAAAACATTCCCCTGGACCCTCCACATATGTGTTTGGTTTTTGAGTATTATGAGCAACTTTTTAGTTGCGGGTCTTTTGTTATAGATACAAACGCATCTTTTGTTTGTACCCTCAGAGCTCACCTAACCTAATTGTGCATGCTGCCCCTCTGTTTCATGTGACTGACCCTCTCATACATTAAAACTTCCCCTCCCTGACAATTGATGTACATAACATCATACTCTAGTTCTCCTGATATGAGAAGACATCCCATGGTAATAACTGTGACAATTATGCAGCCAGTTCGTTTAGAAAATGGGACCACAAAATGTATTGCATGTATTGCATGGAATATATTGTAAACAACAACTCATCTGCCGGTATCACTCCGTTTTTGTTAGCTCTAGCGACGCACTATTTGTAGACTTAAAACCCGGTCTTAGTGCTCTTCTGTGCGCATGCCCAGGGAACAGTGTTTCCCGCTAGGTCATGCGCACAACTCCTCGTTGGATGATAGATCTAGAGCACGCAGTATTCGATACACGCGCTTCTTTATACAGCTGGATTCCCTTAGTAGTAACCTTCTTTATAGCGGGCCTTCTCCGTACACTTTCCAGTAATGTGGCATGTTAGCTTGTGTAAACCTTCACGAGCAAGCGCGATATGTTGATTATTATGAAGCCGCTATCTTCCGGCTTTCAGTAGCATTACGCATGTGCGTGGGACTAGTGACCTACATCGTGCGCGCTTGCCCCTTCTATGGCTCATGTCTCTATCGGTGGTCGCTATTTAAAGGCTGAAAGCCTACACAACCAGTTCCTCTCCTTCCGCTCGGCCGAATATCGGGGACACCGACAGATAGGTGAGCCTCTTGACAGCATTTTCTGTTTTTCTCCCTAAAGTCTTCTCGAGGGGGCATGTCAAGTAACAACCTAGAGTGTTCTTGTCAATAGGAGTTTGCAAAAAAAAAACCTGTGGAGTTTCAGTGCTCTTGAACACAAGCAATGATTGGTAGAATGAGATAGTTGAAAACTGAAAGTTAGGGTGCATGGTTGTGTTCTGTGTAAGAAGTAATTTGAATGGTTAAAAAAAGTCATTTAAAGAAACCTTGCACCAGAAAAGCTGGTGTATTTGCAGGTCAAACATCCTTGATGAGGTGATTTGCAACATTGTAGAATAAACTTTTAACCCTGGGAGCTCAGTGAGGAGGGAGTTGCTATGGTAACAGGTAGAAAGGGCTGAGGGGGGAAGGGTGTTGGTTTGAAAATACAGAGGGAAGAGATTTGATTGGTTACCATGAGCAATATGTGTGTAGAATTAGAGGTTTTCTGTGCCTTTATGGTTTGCAGTGCCTGGAGAACATACCTTTTGCTCTGCTAAATAAATATTGGTGTGTGTATCTGACACTGTTCTGAATCTCCTAAAATATTTTTAAAGGTGAGTTATGATTCATTTAATATAAATAGAGACTTGTATACTCTATGGAGAAGATTTGGAAGCAAATTGTGGTTTTTTAATGTTGCTTTGTGTCATGCTTTTTGATACTGCTTGGTAAAAAGGTTTTACTGCATAGAGTAATTGTATTTTGTAAAATTGTGAAGTTTTAGTCGTGACATGGAATGCTTCTACATAGGACCTGTGCTGTGTTTTGTAAATGTGATGTCAAAAACGATTTTGGGAAAAATTAATGGCTTTTACATTTTTTAAAAGGAATAAAAAATGAGTGCATGTTTAAAGAAATACATTTGACTCTTTACAATGATGTTACCTGTCTTTTAAATCAATGTAGGAAGCATATTGAGTTTGTTTGCATAGAGGAATTGTATTTGGTAAAATAGTGAAGCTCCATGTGCAAGATTTTGCCTCAGTCTTATCCCTGTTGTGAGGCAGGTGCAAGATTTTGCCTCAGTCTTATCTCTGCTGTGAGGCAGATGATTGTAAATATGATCTGTGCTGTGTTTCCTAAATGTGATGTCAAAAACGATTTTGGGCAAAATAAATGGTTTTGACATTTTTGAGTATAATGTGGCGCAAAGGTTTAAAAAATAACGCATCTACCTACATGCGTCAATTTTTAAATATGGGGAAAAAAGGTACATGTTTGGGCTTTCCTTGGGAGCCTAGGTGGTGAGGCTTGTATCTAAGAGTGCAGTGGACTAGGCTTCCTGAAGCATATCCCTGTCTGCACTTTAAGAGACAGGTGTCAATTTGACTCTTTACAATGATGTTACCTGTGTTTTAAATCAGTGTAGGAAGCATATTGAGTTTGTTTGCATAGTGGAATTGTATTTTGTAAAATTGTGAAGCTCCATGTGAAAGCGTTTGCCTCAGTCTTATTCCTGTTGTGAGGCAGGTGCAAGATTTTGCCTCAGTCTTATCTCTGCTGTGAGGCAGATGATTGTAAATATGATCTGTGCTGAGTTTCCTAAATGTGATGTCAAAAACGATTTTGGGGAAAATAAATGGTTTTAACATTTTTGAATATAATGTGGCGCAAAGGTTTAAAAAATGACGCATCTACCTACATGCGTCAATTTTTAAATATGGGGCAAAAAGGTACTTGTTTGGGCTTTCCTGGGGAGCGTAGGTGGTGAGGCTTGTATCTAAGAGTGCAGTGGACTAGGCTTCCTGAAGCATATCCCTGTCTGCATTCTTATAGACAGGTGTCAATTTGACTCTTTACAATGTTGTTACCTGTGTTTTAAATCAGTGTATGAAGCATATTGAGTTTGTTTGCATAGAGGAATTGTATTTTGTAAAATTGTGAAGCTCCATGAGAAAGCGTTTGCCTCAGTCTTATTCCTGTTGTGAGGCAGGTGCAATATTTTGCCTCAGTCTTATCCCTGCTGTGAGGCAGATGCTTGTAAATAGGATCTGTGCTGTGTTTCCTAAATGTGATGTCAAAAACGATTTTAGGGAAAATAAATGGTTTTTACATTTTTGAGTATAATGTGGCGCAGAGGTTTAAAAAGTGACGCATCTACCTACATGCGTCAATTTTTAAATATGGGGCAAAAAGGTACTTGTTTGGGCTTTCCTGGGGAGCGTAGGTGGTGAGGCTTGTGTCTAAGAGTGCAGTGGACTAGGCTTCATGAAGCCTATCTCTGCTGCATTCTTAGACACAGGTGTTTTGAGGCAAAATCTTGCACCTGTCTCACAACAGGAATACGACTGAGGCAAACGCTTTCACATGGAGCTTCACAATTTTACAAAATACAATTACTCTATGCAAACAAACTCAATATGCTTCCTATACTGAGTTAAAACACAGGTAACATCATTGTAAAGAGTCAAATTGACACCTGTGTCTAAGAATGCAGCAGAGATAGGCTTCATGGAGCCTAGTCCACTGCACTCTAAGACACAAGCCTCACCACCTACGCTCAACAACAGGGATAAGACTGAGGCAAAATCTTGCACATGGAGCTTTACTATTTTACAAAATACTATTCCTCTATGCAAACAAACTCAATATGCTTCCTACATTGATTTAAAACACAGGTAACATCATTGTAAAGAGTCAAATTGACACCTGTGTCTAAGAATGCAGACAGGGATATGCTTCAGGAAGCCTAGTCCACTGCACTCTTAGATACAAGCCTCACCACCTAGGCTCCCCAGGAAAGCCCAAACATGTATATTTTTCCCCCTTATTTAAAAAGTGACGCATGTAGGTAGATGCGTCACTTTTTAAACCTCTGCGCCACATTATACTCAAAAATGTAAAAACCATTCATTTTCTCCAAAATCGTTTTTGACATCACATTTAGGAAACATAGCACAGATCCTATGTACAATCATCTGCCTCACAGCAGGGATAAGACTGAGACAAAATCTTGCACCTGTCTCACAACAGGAATAAGACTGAGGCAAACGCTTTCACATGGAGCTTCACAATTTTACAAAATACAATTCCTCTATGCAAACAAACTCGATATGCTTCCTACACTGAGTTAAAACACAGGTAACATCATTGTAAAGAGTCAAATTGACACCTGTGTCTAAGAATGCAGCAGAGATAGGCTTCATGAAGCCTAGTCCACTGCACTCTTAGACACAAGCCTCACCACCTACGCTCCCCAGGAAAGCCCAAACAAGTACCTTTTTGCCCCATATTTAAAAATTGACGCATGTAGGTAGATGCGTCACTTTTTAAACCTCTGCGCCACATTATATTCAAAAATGTAAAAACCATTCATTTTCTCCAAAATAGTTTTTGACATCACATTTAGGAAACACAGCACAGATCCTATTTACAATCATCTGCCTCACAGCAGGGATAAGACTGAGGCAAAATCTTGCACCTGCCTCACAACAGGAATAAGACTGAGGCAAACGCTTTCACATGGAGCTTCACAATTTTACAAAATACAATTCTATATAACTATATAACTCAATACTTTCTCGGGAAGCATAGGTGGTGAAGCCTGTGTATAAGAGTGCAGTGGACTTAGACATAGGTCTCATCTTCTTTGTACTTGTGGACAGAGCTGTCTTCCACTATACTCTTCAATACAGGCCTCACCTTTTGTGCACCCCTGGAGAATCCTCACCTGATCTGTAACCCTGTATAGATTGTTTGCTTTTTGTCATTGCTTTGTTGTTTGATAATAGTGGTCTATAATGTGCTATTTTTTTTATTTAACACAGATTGAAATACACATTTGAAGAGTAAGCAAACATGCCCACTAGGGAAAGGAAAAGAAAAGGATGTAACCGCCAAAAATCTAAAACAGCAATGGAGTTACAGCACTCTTCCACAACAAATACTTCAAAAAACAGGATCCAAGCTCCTGGTAAGACAACTAAGTCTTTCTTACATAACATATGTACTTTAAAAAAAAAAATGGACAGCATGTAGAAAAAGAGAATGACAGAGTGAATTTGAAAAGGAAGGAGAGAACCTCAAAGAATCCTACAACTGGAGCAGGAGAGAATAATATGTATAGGAATAGAAGGCAGAATCAGTTTAGAGACATTCGTAAACAAATGTTTCGCAATAGGGTGGTTTTAAATTTGTTAAAAAACATTAGGAAAGGTAAACAGAGAGCTGCTTTTTATAAGAAAAAGAAAAGTGTAGAGAAGATTGTTGATCAGGCTTTTGAAGTTAAGAAAAAATTACTTATTTTAATAATCAATAGAATTAGGACACTTAACAAGACAATTGATGGTTTCAAATCAAACAGTAGATGGAAAAGAGTAATTAATCGGACTAATTTTTGTAAAGTTTTTTCGGGAGAATGGATGCACAGTTCAAGTTATGAGCTATTTTTTAATGAGGAGAGTTACTTCCAGGATAATGATTTAGTGCATGCAGTTGACACCAGTGGTCGAGCGTATGAAGTGAAAGACGGTTGTCCGATTGAAAAAGAGAAACTTGTGCCTAGAGAACTAGAAGAGGTGTTAACTGATGAAGTTTTAGGGAGACGTACTAAGGGTCCAGTGTACACTTGGAAGTGTAGTAGTATTTTTAGTGTGCGACAGGAATCAATTGATTTGTTTTGTAATTTCTTATGTACATATAGTAAGAAAAGTATAAAGCAGAAAGTGAAGTTGTTGCAAGACTTAGATCCTTGCAGAGTGCGAGGAATCACAGGTTTGCAAGGCCATTCACTTGCTTGTCTTTCTAGAAAAGTCTGTCAGAGTGTTTTTCATCATTTTAGGATGTTAGCAGTGCATCATACCAAAATGAGGAAATTAGTGAGAATGTTGTATTATGCAAAAAGTCCCGCACTTAAGCTTAAACAATTAAACAGTGCTCTTTTCCATGGAACTGAATTAGATGTGAAGAAGATTTGTGAAGAAATTGAGATTTGTTATTTTCGTGAAAAAGAGGACAGTGTAGAAATTGAGACAGCAATTCAAGGTAATGTGGAAGACAATGTACAGATTTTAAATACAGAAAAGTTTGAGAAGGAAATTACCAGGTTTAAGGTGAAATCAAGTGAAAGGCCGAATTTTACTTGTGTGTGTTGTCGACGGACTCATTATAAGATTCAAACTAGGTTAGTTGATTTATATGCAAAAAGTGAAAAGATGGATAATTATGAGTGGAAAGATTTAGCAACTTATTTGTGGGTGGAGAATTGTTTTGATTTGAGTTCTAATCAGCGTATTTGTAAATATTGTTATGATAAATTAAATCAAAACAGAATGCCTGCTAGAGCTGTTCATAATAATCTTGAGTTGGTAGACATTCCCCGTGAATTGATGGATTTAAATACATATGAGTCTATTTTGATTTAATGTGTCCATCCTTTTCAGGCAATTGTTCGCATGGAGCCTAAGATAGGGAAATTGCCTCCTACAGATTTGCAGAGAGGATTAAAGGGAAGAGTTGTTTATTTGCCCCTAGATATAAACAAAAATATTGATACAATTGGTATAGACAAAGTAGAAGAGGAACCTTTAGTTATTCTAGTTAATGGGGTTCCAACAAAGAGTAAAAAAATCTGGCAAGATTTAGTGGATGTTAGGAAAGTCAAAAAGGCAACGTTGTATTTAGTCAAAAACAATGAGTACTACAAAGATGTATGTGTTGCAGCAGAGGAAACAGCTGCAGATGAAGACAGTGATTGTTCAGGCGGCCAAATTGAAAAAGTTGATGTGTCTACAAGTGAAGACATATATGAACATTATACTGTTCATCCTTTGCATTCCAAAGAAGTAATGGGGAATGCAATTGAATTGTTTCAAATGAAAACAGCAAAAGGAAGTCCCATTAGTGTATGGGAAGAAAGTTTGGAAGCTCGTTGTTTTCCACAGCTATTTCCAACAGGTCGAGGTGGACGATATGACGATCGACCACTTCAAATTCCTGCATCTGAATATCGAACTGTAAGATTATATGCTGAAGATGCAAGGTTTCGTCATTGCATTCCCTATTTGTTTCATCTACTGTATGAAAGTGACTTGTCTGGGCTTTCTTATGCAGTAAACCATATTCTGAAAAATGGAGCACATCTGCAAAATGTTTCGGCGAGGGACTTTATGGAGAAAGTGAATCTGCAAGATAATATAGCATGGCATGTCAGCGTGGTACAAATGAGTATTTGTACCGTCGCCATGGGGAATTGAAATGTATGCTAAGAAACTTAGGAACTCCTACATGGTTCCTCACTCTTAGCTGTGCTGAGTATGCATGGGAGGACTTACTTCAATTTCTACGAGAGGCCAATGCTAATATACAAAATATAGAATTCAAAATACCTGGAGAACTGTGTTCTTTGGATCCAGTGAATGTATGCAGATATTTCAATCATAGATTTGAAGCTATGATGTATTTTATTACCAACAAAAAAAATCCTCCCCTTGGAGAGGTTTTGGATTTCTTTTGGAGAAAGGAGTATCAAGCGAGAGGTGCTCCTCACATACATATGTTATTATGGATTAAAGATGCACCCAAATTTGGAACAGATTCAGATGAGACAGTGATGAGCTTCATTGAAAAGTATTCAACATGTGCTGTTCAGAAAACTACCGAAGAAAACAATTTAAGGCAACACGTTTTACGCTTTCAATCCCATCGTTGTGGAAAGTACTGTCGTCGAAAATTCTGAAACAAGGACAAGTTCTACACAAAATGTCGTTTCGCTTTTCCACGACCAGTGATTTCTAAAGGAAGAGTAAATAATTTAATGTCTTCTCTGCGACATACTGTGACGAGAAAATCACCAAAAAATACATACAATTTAAAAAGAAACGAAGAGTCCAAGTACATCAATGACTACAACTCAGTGATTTTGTCCATGTGGAATGCTAACATGGATATTCAATTAGTTGCTGACAACTCTATTGCTGTAGCTCGATATGTGACGTCTTACATCACAAAAAAAGAAAAGACAGAACTGAAGGAAATGTGGGAGGACATTTCACATGAAAAGAGCCTAAGCAAGAAATTGTACAGTTACAGTCTGAAGATGTTGTCGCATCGAGAAATTGGAGCATATGAATGTTCTGATCGATTGTCGTCAGCAAGTCTCTATGCCAAATCTAGAACCATAATTTGGGTGAGTACAGATATTTTGAAGACAAACATGTTGGATACATACTATCCAAATAGAAGTCCTCACCTTGAGAACGTTTGTCTCTATGAAGTTCTGCAAAGATATATTTATAAGAGGAACATCAGAGAAGATATCAATAATGGAATATATGGAATCATTGGATGTGAAGGATGTCTAGTGAAACAGAAAAAAAGGTCATTTTATTTATTTTATTTGTAGAGTTTTATATAGCGCGAACTAGAACCGAACCGAATCAGTTATCAGAGCGCTTTACATAGCACAAGTTACGTTACAGGAGGACACACTTTTATTTTTTTATTTTTTTAGGCACGGGGAGATTAATTGATTTGCCCAGAATCACAGGGGGTTTTTGGCGTCGTTACTGAGACTCGAACCCAGATCCCCAGGTCCGAGGTCGAGCGCCTTAGCCGTTAGGCCAACCCCTCTCCCATTTGATTAATCATCGAAAATTGAGTTGTGAAAATCCAGACAAAAGAGAATTTTACTATTTGGCTCTTTTGCAACTCTTTAAACCATGGCGAGAAGAAGACTAACTACTTGGAGATTTTCTCTGTTATGAAGACTCTTTTAATGCTACGAAGGATACAATAGAATGTCCTGTTTTTCCAAATTATCTGCAAATGTTGAATGAAGAAATAGAGCAAGAATCAACAATTGCTGCAGAGATTGCGAGAGATAGTTCTCAAGGCAGTCAGAGTTCTGCTTCATTGAGTCAGGATCCACTAGGAGGACCAATTATCCAAAATGAAGCTGCCACTGCCATGGATGAAGTGGAAAGACCTATGAAGCAAGCTCAAGAGGATGTAATTAATTTAGAAGATTTGGTGAAACAATTAAACCTTGAGCAGAAACTGATATATGACGAAGTCATAGAACAGGTTGAACATGGGTTGAGTCATGAGAAGAAAGAGTGCTCATGTACATCATTTAAGCCTGTCCAACTGTATGTGAGTGGAGAAGCGGGAACTGGAAAAAGTTTTCTGATTAAAGCAATTGCATCTTATCTGCAGAAAAGGACTGAATCACCGCTGTCTTGTGTGGTTACCGCTCCAACTGGGCTGGCAGCACATAATATTAAAGGGATTACTTTACATCGTTTACTGATGCTGCCAGTGGAGCATGATAACAAATTGCAATATCACAAGCTATCTGGAGATGCGTGTTCCGAAGTTTCGAGAGTCCTGAAGAAAATGAAACTTCTTATCATTGATGAAGTAAGCATGGTGTCAAATATAATGCTTGCTTTTGTGCATTTGAGAATTCAAGAAATTCTGAGAACAGACTATGATATTTTATTTGGAGGAAAACATATTATTGTTTTTGGAGATCTTCTGCAGTTGACTCCAGTGAAAGGACAACCTGTGTTCAAAATGCTCACACATGAAGATACCAGGAAGTGCCTAGGAAGCATTGGAAACGTTAATATATGGTTAAACTTCAAATATTCAGAACTGCTTCAAAATATGCGGCAGGCAAAGGATAAAGATTATAAAAATATTTTACAAGATGTAAGAGTAGGAAAAATAAGTCAGCAAGGGAAAGAAGCTTAACATGGACGGTTAATTTCTAATTTGTACCCAAATGAAAACATTCTTCCAGAGAATATTTTTAAGAAAATTAATGAGAAGAAATCTGCCATATGTTTGATGCCTACTCTGAAAGAATGTTCCATGTTCAACAACAAAATGCTGAAGTTAGAAAATGAAGAGATAGTGAAACTGGAAGCTATAGATAAAATAGAGCATATGGGAGCAACAATTATTTTGTCAGAAAATTTGAAATCAAAATTGGATTCATTAGAGAAGACTATATCTAAAACTGCTGGTTTTGAAAAGACTCTCAATGTGTGTTTAAATTGTCCTATCATTTTGAGAAGGAATTTAAATGTTGAAAGAGGTCTGGTAAATGGAGCAATGGGCCATGTTGTTGGTTTTGAGAATTACAAAAATAGAGATGGAATTGAAATTTAAAAAATTAAATTTGATGGCATTGATGAAATAGAACAACTTTGTCGTTGTTCAGCTAGATTTTTGCTCGTGAAAGACTTATATGTTCGCCGAAAACAGTTTCCTTTTTGTTTGGCATATGCGGTGACAATTCATAAGTTTTAAGGTTTAAGTGTAGATAGCGCTTTGGTGAACATTGGAAGTTCTGTGTTTAAAGAGGGTATGGCATATGTGGCATTAATACGAGTCAGAACTTTATCAGGATTGTACTTGATTGAGTGTGATGAAACAAAGATTTGTGCAGATCTACATTGTGTTAAAGAATACAATAGGTTAAGAAGAGAGTATGCTCCACATTTGCCTCAATATCCTCTGATTGAAAAACGTGTGGTAGGCCGAAAAAGAAGAAATGAGAGTAATTGCAGTGAGGTAGTAGCAAAAAGACAAAAAGTAGATGAAACTGTAATTGTAAGCAGAAGGAAAAAGGTTTCTGTTGAGGATGTTGTTGGATTTCAGTTTGAAACCAGTTCTGGTGTCAACTGCTATGCTAATGTAGTAGTTAATGTTGTTTTTTTTCTTCAAAATTTACAAAAACAGATTGTCGAAAATCGAGAACAAACATTGTGCTGTTTATTGATTTCTGTGTTAGAGAAATGTAGTAGTGATAGAGCAAAAATAGAAAGTGTTTCAGAAATTAGGAATCTTGTAGACATAAGTTCAGGTCAAAATCAATTTTCACAGAATATTCAGCAGGATTGTCAGGAATTTTTAATGTATATGTTTGATGTATTGCAAGATGAAGGAGTAGATATAACAAATCTTTTTAGCCTTTCTTATCAATGGCAACATGACTGTGATAACTGTGCTTCATCAAGTACTACTAGAATAGACTCTGAAAGATTTATATTTTTGACTTTACCAGACTGCAAATCAGTGCCTTTTAATAATCTAGTTAAAGCAGCGGATCACAATATGGTGTGTACCCAATGTAACTCTGCAATGGTGTCCACATTATTTCTACAAAATTATGGTCACTATGTCATTTTAATGTTCCAACGATGTAGACCTGATGGAACTAAATTGTCAACTTCTATTAAAAATTTCGTGGCTTCTCAGTTATCGATATCAGGAAGAACCTTTGCAACTGTAGCTAATATTTTTCATGACGGTCCTTCTACAACATCAGGGCATTACACATGCTATTTAAAAACTTCTAAAGGTTGGACCCAATGTAACGACACTCATTTGACTTTCAAACAACGTTTGCCTTATGGCTTTATAAATTCATACCTAGTGTTTTTACAGCCAAAATTTAGGTAAAGGTATTTGGCCTATGAAGACGGGAGGAGTACTGATATATACTCATACATCTGACACTATTTGGCCAAATGGAAAGGTTCAGGAATGAGTAAAGAGTCATGACTGAAAAAAAGGAGTATATGAAAATATTGAAAATATTTCAGATGTTCTTGGAGTTTTTCTTCTAGAAAGTCGATGAAATGGATTTTTTACTGAACAGCAAAGTACTTTGCAACGAGAAAAGGACCTCCATGATATACTATTTGGCCTCAAGGAAAAGTAAGTCAATCAAACATTAGTGTACATTTGTCATTTGTTTGTATCTAAGCTTTTTTTTAAAACACAATCTTTTAGATTGTGTTTTTATATGATTAATTTGAACTCACTGTTTTAAGTGAAATTCAATATATTCTGAGAACAGCAAAAATAAACTATGTAACATGTTGTACAAGTTATTCTATACTTTGGATTGTGTAAATTAAATTGTATTCCCATTCTCTGACACTCACTTTCCTTTTTCCATTCTCTTTCAGCTCTTTTAACTCACTTATAATGTCTTTCTCTCACTCTCTGTAACCCCAATTCCCTTTCTCCACTTCTTTGACAACCCCTCATTTTCATTTCAACTGTCTGCATTACCTCTCTCCCTTGCATAACTTTTCAGCTTTCAGTCTCTCTGCTTTACTTCCCTTTTCTGTATTTTCCTCCTTTTCTCTTTTAGTAATTCCTGTTTACTCACTCAGCACTATTATCGCACTCTATCACTATAAATCACCCAATCTCCCTCGCTTATCTTTGTTTGCTCCTTACTTTTGACCTTTTCTCTCTATTTTTCGTTCACTACTTCTATGTCCTCAGTGCCTCACTCTCCTTGTGTTATGTTCACTTCTGTTTATCTACCGTCTATCATTTATTTTACCACAACTTCACTGCTCCTCTCTCATCGTTCTTTATCCCATTTCTTTTACTCTGGTTCCATTACTATCTCTCATTTCCTATCTTTCACACTGTTATGATTTTTAACCTCTTCATTTGTATCTTTTAATTTAAAATACATATTTTACTAATTATAACTTATTTTTTCTGCTCTCTTTCACAGATATAAAGTGTACTAAAAAATGTAATTAAAGTTACATTTATTATATGGTAAGTGTGACTAAAAAATGTAGTTTGTCATCACCCTTTGCTTTAAGCTCACTAATATTTTCTCAACCAACCTCACTCCTGTTTCTTTACTCTGCTTCCCTCACTTATTCTTATTCTCCATGTTTACTCCAATTTCCCTATTTCCCCTCTCATATTCAACTTCTTTCAGTCCCTTTTCTTTACTTCACTTACCCTCTGTTCTCTTCCTTTGCTTCTTCACTCATTCTGTTTTTCTTAATTATTTACCTTACTCCTACACACACACCTCATCCCCGTCCCAACACATACACACACCTCTGACATACACCACACACACACATCATACACAGAAAAAAATCCCCCCACACACACACTTCACATACACACACACATTCCATTTGGGTACAGTTACCTTTATTTTCTCTGTCCTTTGTGTTTGTCACTCCCCATCTCTTATCCTAATTCAATTTTTCACTGTCTTTCACCCCTCTTTACTTATACTAACTGGTCTTTTCTTACCCTCCCTCACCGTTTTTCATTTATCCCAGTTACGCCACTACCGTTCATTCTCAATTTTTTTCTGTCCTATCGTTTTCTTTTAACACCCACTCACATTCTCCCACTATCTCTAGTTTAGTGTTCTTCCTCTCTCTTCCCTTCTTTCGCTCCTTTAGTGATTTTACTTTAAATTCTCATTTTCATCCTATTACACATTGTCTGTTTTTAACTATGTAGTAAACAATCCCTCTGTGTTTCTCCCGCTAGCTCTCTTTCTCTTAACATTACCCTCTTTGTGTTCTTACCTCATGCTAACTTCTTCATTAATTTTTTTCTTTTTTATTTTGGGTGCGCTCCCCGGTGCGCGCCCCGGTGCACGTACCGGTACGCGTACCATGCAGAAAAAAGATTGACACAGATTCTTTAAAAATATAGGTTTATTTTTATAAAGTAAAGGTAGTTCTAAAAATAACTGTTTTTTTTCTTCTTTTTGTTGTTTTATATTTTGTTTATGTTTTTTTGAACATTTTGTACTTTTTTTGGCTTTTCTGAACACTTTTATATTTTTTTGTATTTTTTATGGGGAGAAACAAAAAACAGGGAATTGTAATTGGCTCAACTGGAGCATGAAAAAAAATCAGGAAAAATTTGGTTTTTTTTGGACACTTATGGTTATCACCAGAAACCATAATAAGTTTAATGCTTTGCTCACCATAAGCAAGTAACTTGTTACAATATTTGCATAAAATTTTGTAATCATTAAACTTTGGTTGGATAGTAGCCAATGTGTCTCTTACCCCCGAACCCGATGGAGTGGGTTGTTTTAATGTTGAGCCTCGAGCCGATGATGGGGGTAGTTTACTGCAGAGGTCCCTTAACTCTGCATTAGAGTAGTTGTTTGGATGCCAACGCATCATGTGGCGAATCATCGTATGATTCCCGAAGGAATACTTTTTGTTAGGGTTCCCCCTGGATAGCTGATCACTACAAATTAAGCAAGTCACCTTTGCTGCGTTGACTTTTTTAAAACCCCTTGGGAGTTTGTAGAACTGCCATACAAAGTGCTCTTTGGGTTTGTAGGGCTGTTTATCTTCTGGCAGGAACTCCCTTGTCTGTGCCCCCTCTTCCTCATCCTCCTCCTCTTCCTGTTCACCACCAATATAATCTTCTGGTGGTCTTTTAGATGGTGGTGGTGGTGGTGGGCCAGATGCTCCAGCTGCTGATACTACTGTAGCCATTTTCTGAGATAGAACTCGAAACAGGTCTTCCTCAGTCAAAGGACAAAGTCACAGTAAGGAAATAAGGAGGGGGCTTTCATCATTTGGAAAACAAAAGTGTTCTGGACCAATGAAAAGTGTTATTTTCAAGTCACATGATCCAAGCTTTCATCATTTGGAAACCAAAACTGATCTGCACCAATGAAAAGTGTTATTTTCAGATCACATGACCCGATGCGCTTACGCTACGCGCCCCGGGGCGCGTCGCGTAAGCGCGTCATGACGTTGCGCGATCGTATGCGATCGCATGATTCCGGGTGCACTTACGCAGTGCGTCATATGATGCATCACGCGACTACGCGAAACGTCATGATGTTGTTTTCGTTCGAGGGAATAGCGCTCTCGGGACGCTCCCCGGTAAGCGCCCTGGGGCGCGCCGTAACATTGCGCTTACCCGTGCGTTCACCGGTACGCGCCCCGGGTGTGCTCCGGGCGCGTACCAGGGCAAACAATAAAAAAATATATATATTTACACTATTTAAAATTTGTTATAAAAATTATTACTTTCTTACCTATAGATATTTGCTATTAAAAAACCTATGAAATTCACTGAAAAAACCATAGGTTTCACCCCAGTTATAGTTAGGAATTAGCATTTAAAAAACCTATTAAATTCACTGAAAAAACCATAGGTTTTACACCAGTTATAGTTAGCTGGAAATTTTACTCGCATAAAACCATTGAAATTCCCACGTTATAGTTAGTTGGACTCACTATAACTTGCGCGTGCAATGCACTGCTGATGACATCACATATTACATCACTCATGACATGGTCAGTGACATCACTCATGACATCACCAAAAGTGACGTTCCAGAGGCGCAAGGGGCTCGTAAATAAGGGCCCATAGGTTTCACATTCGTTATAGTTAGGAATTAGCATTTAAAAAACCTTTGAAATTCACTGAAAAAACCATAGGTTTCACACCAGTTATAGTTAGCTGGACATTTTACTCATAGAAAACTATTGAAATTCCCCCATTATAGTTAGTTGTACTCACTATAAATCGCAAGCATGCAATCCACTGCTGATCTCAAATGACATCACTGATGACATCATCCAGTGAATGTGGTTTGCTTTGCTATTTAAATATTTATTATAAATACACTACTTTGCATTGAAGAATGAGTGGATATATAAATATAAATGTGTGGATGGTGGATTTAGTAACAGTGTCATTGATTGTTTCCTTGACTAATTTGTAGAGTCTCACTATATATAATGTGTAGTTACTAAACTGTGTGAAAGTCTTTATTGCTTTTTCTTAATTGCTATGTTAAAGACTATAATTGTTATTGGTTTCTTAACTGAGTATTTGTATGGGTAAATGAATGTCGTCTATGTGGTTTGGTGGGGTGGTGTGATTGCCAAAAAATGTGTGAAGAGTTCATACAGTACGTATATGAGGTTAAGACTACATGTTATAACAGTTGTTTCAGTGAGTGTATATGTTTATGGGTGTGGTGGTGATTAACTATTTCTCCCAATGGTACATCTCCATTAAACTTGAAAAAAAAGGCAGTGTATGTGACAGTTATATCTAATTAAGTGTCCCTAAGACTTAGCGATTGTATGAGTCACTATATGGATAACTGTATACTTGGAATAGTGATTTTATAATACACTAAGTGTGAGTACTATCTATATAAATAGATTAAGTGGTGTTTGTATAAGTGTATATGTTAGTAAATGTAAGTATAATCAGTTGTTTGCATAAGTCAGAAGTGTGTCTTTATAAGCGAATACAATGTGTGCTGGTGTGTAATGTTGAAATAGGCGTATAAGTATATTTGATAGTGTTCTGTTGATTATTCACTGCATATAACACTGAATATATAGGTAAGTGATTAGATGTGTGGTTAACGAAGAGCTAATCCGGCTGGATTTTGCATTTTTCACACAGGTGCACTAATGGCTTTTAAACGCCTGCAAAAGAACTGAGAATATTACCCAGCGCCCTAGAAGTGTTCCATCTGCAGAAGATCTGCGGCATATGTGTCAGGGGAGCCTCCTTTCACCCTACCTGGGAGTTGCTGCAGAGTTCTTGCCATATCGTCTCTTGCCACTACGCCATGCCTCGCGGCCCCCGCTGCGCGGGCGCCGCTCGTGGGTTGAAGACCTTGCTGGGGATATCGCCATTGGACCTTGCCTGGCCATTGTAGGAGCCACGACCTCGCTGCTGACCCTCTGTCCCACACACACGGCCGGAGGCGGGACTGCGAGGACCAGCCTGCTCAGCGGCGCTGATCGGCCGCAGCTGGTCCTCTTCCCGCCCCTTCCTGCTGATAAGACCCTGTGGAGCGTGTGTTTGCTGGGAGCCTCCTTTCACCCTACCTGGGAGTTGCTGCAGAGTTCTTGCCATATCGTCTCTTGCCACTACGCCACGCCTCGCGGCCCCCGCTGCGCGGGCGCCGCTCGTGGGTTGAAGACCTTGCTGGGGATATCGCCATTGGACCTTGCCTGGCCATTGTAGGAGCCACGACCTCGCTGCTGACCCTCTGTCCCACACACACGACCGGAGGCGGGACTGCGAGGACCAGCCTGCTCAGCGGCGCTGATCGGCCGCAGCTGGTCCTCTTCCCGCCCCTTCCAGCTCCACCCCTTGATAACGCATCATAGCGGCGCGCACGCGGGACGCGCGCGGGACTAAGGCCGGGGCGAAGACCGGGCAAAGAGCGGGCCGTTTGAGGCCGTTCGAGGTCTGAGAGGACTGGACTGGGCCACCCCCCTTGTTGCCCCTATATTGTGTATTAACTATTTTGCGTACGGGTCAACATGTGCACACGAAGTAGTCGTAGTAAAAGTGCTAAGGGAGGGCACAAGCCCAATGGAACCCTTGACGATTTTATTATAAAGACTAATACGGCTATCGACTCAGAAGTTAGTAAGATGCAACATAGAGTATCTATAGAGTTGGAGGCGGCACGAAGATTATCACAGGACTTAGCCATCTCAAAAAAAAAATCATCTTTAGGAAACATTGCCTCCGCTAAAACGCCGGAGCGCCCGTCTGGTCCCCGGCCCCTAATCATTAGTGCGGACATTCATTGTCCCCCACCAATCCTGCCCTTAGTGCAGCCTACTATTCCAGCAATGGCATCCCCTAAGCTCACCCAGACTTTGTTGTTGAATCCATCTAGAGAGGTTGTAGGCATCCCTAAACAATTTGAGACGCTTAAACCATCTATTAGTATTAATAAAAGAGACGCTATTTATAAAAAGAAACGCCTTGCGCGACTAGCTTATGCCCGAAAAAAGGCCAAGATTGCAAGGGCACACTTCTTTAATAAGCGTCGACACCCAGAGTTAAATAGGTTGGCCAATGAGGTTCCCCAAACAAACATTTCTTTAAAGGGCGTGGACATTGGGAATAGTATAGATAGCGAGGTATCAGATTCATATATGGAAAACACCATCCCTAAATCAGTTGGTGGGGCCTTAGAGGGTTTGGTAGGTGTGCCTGGCGAGCAACAGGGGGGTGATGAAAGTTTCCTTAAAATTGTATGGGAGACATTGAAAAAGCTTTTATCCCCCTTGGAACTTAGACTCTCTAGAATAGAAAATAACCTTTTAGAAATGGACAAGACTATTGTTACTTTAGCCAGTCTTAGTCTAAAACAAATGAAATCAAACATTTCACAGGTTGTTGAGAGTACCCCAACGGCCCCAGCAGTAGTGACTCCAGCCCAGCCCCCACCTATTCTTAAACCCATACCTAAACCTCGGACAAATGTCCGTAATCTTGCAGTTTCCACCTCTCAAACCAATGCCCCAACCCATTGCCCTGTACAGGGCATACGTCCTACTAAATTTGGGTCCCAGATCATGGCCCAACAACCTAATAACCATCAATTCTCTAGGACCCAGTTGGTGGGTAAACCAAAGCTGCGCCCCTCACCCCGAGTTAACCTACCCCCAGAAGCGTCCCGATATACTATAGTTTTAACTGGTGTGGCTCCCCTAAGGAACGGCATCAAGGAGACCCAAGGGGAATTGCGGAATAAAGTAATATACTGGTTAGACAAACATCGCCCGCTCCCGCCCTCATCCCCAACAGAAATCTTATATGTAAGGAGAGTAGACTGGGTGGGTATGGGCACAAAGGATCTAGAAGGGGACTGTATTTTGATATCATGTAAAGACCCCTGGGTGGTTGACCGTATACGCCGAAAGGCTAGATTTGCCCGTCAGGGCGACATCCAAACATTAGACCTTTCATACTTCTATCCTCATACACATACCAACCATCCAATAGGCCCAAACCTGTGGAGAGCGAGAGATGAGAGGTTTCAGGGGCCCAGAACACCCCTCCCACAACTGTACCCCCCACTTTTTAATCACTTTGGAGCACTGTCTGATTTGGAATTGGTAGATTGACTCTGTGTACCCAGCCTGACGACTAATTCAATCGACGATAGTAGGGAAGAAGCACAAACCCCACCTACACACTCTACGATACCTATACTGGGAAATCAGTCTATGCCCTATAAAAAGGAAAACATGATGATCCAGGCTGAAGGGGAAAGCTTGCTAAAAATCAATACTGAAGAAATAGGTGTTAGTAATATGCCCACCAGCACCACCTTATCTAATTCTCCCTCCTCTCCCCATCAAGGTAACAACCCTGCAGATCTCGCTATAGAGACACTTAATATTGTGTCCTGGAATGTAGCTGGAGCAAAGGCTCGTTTGGATTCTGAGGACTGGCTGGAGTTTATTGACAATTATGACGTAGTGCTATTACAAGAAACCTGGGCTACTGCACCCATATACAAAGCCGGCTTTATAAATTTCTTCAAACCTGCAATAAAGAGCAATAAAGGGTGTGCTTCAGGGGGGTTGACAACGTGGGTTAAACAGGCATGGGGTTACACAAGTACAGAACTCCATGTGGACAACTCCGATATTTTGGCAATTAGGTTGAGCAAGGAAGGTTGTCAGGACATGCTTATTATTAATATCTACTCTCGTGGCCTCCCTGGTGGTCGATGTCCCTTGACGGTGGGTGCCTTGGACAACCTTTTGGCAGGGTGGAATAAAGGAACATTGATAGTTTTAGCCGGAGACCTAAACTGTACTATTGAGCCGCTTTACTTAGCAGGGGACAGCTGGGGGTCCGCAGAGGATGCAACTTGGAACATCCCGGAACTATTGAACAGTAAACATGTCAAAGCAAAGGAGGCTGCCTTGAACTGGACTGCTTTCTGTCTCACATGTGGATTAAGGGCCGCAAATGGACGCACCCCATCTGACCTTGGTGCCAATTTTACCTTTGACAACGGCCTGAGAAAAAGTCGTATAGACTATATTTTCTTAAATATGGAATTCTGGAGTCTCATGGTTGATATGGAAATTGTCTCTCGCCCTGAAAGTGATCATAACCCCCTGTCTCTGAAACTAAAACTGTACGATGTGGTAAGATTGGAAGGTCCAGCTCCTAAGGGGCATGGGGCTGTAATCTTATCAAACGATCGGAGGAGATTGAAATGGTCCAAAATATCAGGTGATGAAATCATACTGTCTAACATAGAGAACGTGGTGAAGCTCACCTCAAACAAAATGATGACAGAGGACATCGGGAGGGGTTCCATTGAACCAAACAAAATTATGGACTTGCATGAACAATGTTTTGCTGAGCTTAAGCTACTCCTCTCTAAACCATGCAAGAAGGGCGTCAGGCGTCCGCTAGCCATCCAAGCAAAATGGTATAATAGAGATTGTAGGGAGGCCCACAGTATTCTAGTCGAGAAAGTTAAATCTAGAAATATGTGTGCAATAAAGGAGGCCAGGAAACGGTACAAAAAAGTACAGTGGGAAGCAAGGAGGGCGTGGGAGGATGATTATTGGGCTGATCTCCTGGAAGCCACCAAGACAAACAACCAGTCTAAATTCTGGGACATTGTAAAATGGGGGAAGGATGGTGAATCTCGTACGCCAACCAATCATGTATCCCCAGAAGCCTGGAAATCCCATTATTCATCTCAATTTAGCTCAGAAGGCATTGACCCTCCCCCTACTTTGAATCAGTTGTATGTAATGCCCATTTGTGAAACGACCCTGACCTTCACCAATACTGAGACAGAGTTAGCCCTTGGTTTAACTCAGCGGGGGAAAGCTCCTGGGTTGGAACAAATACCAGCTGATCTGTTTAAAACTAATACTGCTCTCTGGGTGCCTTATTTAACAAACATAGCTAATGCTATAGCAAAGGGTGCAAGCGTCCCCAAAACATGGAAGGGGGCTGAGATTCTTCCTATATACAAAAAAGGAGACAGGTCTAATCCGGGCAATTATCGCCCGATTAGTTTAATCGACTGCCTCCAAAAAGTCATTGCCCATATGATCCTGGCCAGAGTGCAAGGGTGGATGGACTCTGAAAACATACTGTCTCCCATGCAGGCAGGCTTCAGATCTGGTACGAGTACCATTGATCAGGTGCTACGATTTTGTATGATCTTTTGGAAGGTTGTCACGTTAGGCGGTGGTACTATCTTTGCCGCATTTATAGACCTGAAGTCAGCCTTCGATCTGGTACCCAGGGGTAAATTGTGGCAGGTATTGAGGGACTTGGGTATGCCTGGAGAATTATTAGAGATGATTATCAGACTACACGAAGAGAACTACGCTAGGGTAAGATGGGGAGAACAAGGTCAACACACGGATTCCTTCCCTGTAACCCGAGGAGTCCGACAGGGGTGCGTTCTCGCGCCCACTCTCTTCCTACTCTTTATAGACCAAGTAGTAAAATTCTTCGTGGCTACCCATACAGATGCCCCATCTTTGGCAGGGTCCAAATTCCCTATGCTAATCTTCGCTGACGACACCTTACTCCTATCCAAGACCCGGGGAGGCCTACAGCGGGCCTTGCACCGTTTTGAGGAGTTTTGTGGGAAAAATGATCTCCAGATAAATGTGGGCAAAACCAAGTTCATGGTTTTAACTAGGAATAACTTCGTACGTAGTAACATTCAATTGAGCGGGGTCAACTTGGAACAAGTTGAAACCATGACCTATCTGGGGGTTACCCTGGATCGTCGTCTGTCCTGGAAAGATCAAATAGCGACTCAGCAGTTAAAATTCGCCCAACTGACCGGATGTCTATTGCGTGAGCAGAAGAGATCTATTACAAAACGGGTCATTCCTGCTTTGAGAATTTATGACACTAAAATAAACGCCGCCATACTCTATGGGGCCGAGTTATGGGGATTTATGGATCTTTCTAGTCTTTATAGAATCCAGTGCAAATTCCTTAGGAACCTGGTAGGGTTACCACAATCTACCCCATCGATACCCCTTTGCCATGATATGGGTTGCCCACCAATCACAGACATGGCTAGATTCAGAGTGGTGGCCACTTGGAGGCGCTTGTGGACATCCGAGGATCCCACACTTTTTGCTAAGGAGTTAGCAGAAGTAAGGTCAATGGGGGGTTCTGAACGAATCCCATGGCTTCGTTCGGTGAAAAAGAGCCTGTATGACATGGGCTTAATACATTTGTGGGTCTCCCCAGGTACCAATATTTTTCCATCCAAAAAAGAGTTCAAAGAACTATTTTGGGCTTCAACCCGTCTCTCCTTGGCAACTGTTTCTAGTTCTGGGAGTCTAACAGGAAGATTTCTAAGCTTTAAGCTGGATCCCTCCCATGAGATTTACTGGGACACCATTACTAGACCTTTGGATAGGAAACTCTATCATCAGTTTAGAGTGGGTGCCTTACCTTTGAATTCATTTACATCATCCTGGGGTAAAACTTCTTCCAGCTCTTGTAGCTGGTGCCCAGATCATAAAGAAACAGAGGGTCATCTATTGTTTGCTTGTCCACAGTATTCAGAACCCCGTTCAATATGGCTAAAACCCCTGTTCAAACGCCTTTCTTGCAGAAAGTCTTCCGAGGCAATCTGGATCTTGAAAACTAATACCTCGGAAACTTTTGTGATATGCTTGGCCACATTTTTAGGCTGGGCATGGGCAATTAGGGCTAGAAGAAATGTATCTTTATTCTAATTGTCTCATTCAAGATCTTATCTTTTGAAAATGTGCTAAATTTGCATTTTTAGCTCCAGGTTTATATATGTCTTGCAAAACTAACAAAGATTAATAATTAGTTTTAACTGTGACTTCATTGTAAAATTAATAACATGTTTATTCATTTTCTATATATCTTATTGTATAGTGGTTGATTTGTTTTGTAATATTTTGATCTTGTCTTTTATGATTTTATTATCGAAATAAAGACACTAAAACCTGAAAACCTGATTAGATGTGTGTATAGTTCTATGAATAACTGAGTGGGTATTGGTGTGGCAATGGTTTCAAATATGGCACTTTCTATTTTTCAGTGAGTGATGAAAGATTATACTAGTGTGTGATGAGGTGTATTTGATTGTAACATGGGTGATGTCATCAGTGATGTCATCAGTGATGTCATTTGAGATGTCATCAGTGATGTCATCAGTGATGTCAGTGACCATGTCATGAATGATGTAATATGTGACCATCAGCAGTGAATTGCGGGCGCGCGAGTTATAGTGAGTAGAACTAACTATAATTTCAATAGTTTTCTATGAGTAAAATGTCTAGCTAACTATAACTGGTGTGAAACCAATGGTTTTTTCAGTGAATATATATATATATATATTCACTGAAAAAACCATAGGTTATAGACCATATATAGTTAGGAATTAGCATTTAAAAAACCTTATTTTACTCACACAAAACCATTGAAATTCCATATATAGTTAGTTGCACTAACTATATATCGCGCACCTGCAATCCACTGCTGATCATGTCACATATTACATCATTCATGACATGGTCAGTGACATCACTGATGACATCACTGATGACATCTCAAATGACATCACTGATGACATCACTGATGACATCTCATTTGACATCATTCTTGTGCTAATACGATAAACCTCTTCAGACTCTAATATAACCTTAGATACACTCAGTGTATACAGACACTCACACACTTCCACTCATCCATGGAGTTACTCACACACCCAGTCAGTCATGCAAAGAAACAATCTCATCTCCATTTCTTCAACTATACAGTTAAACACACCTTACTTATTGAAACATATACTAACACATATTTACTCTCTTATACAATCCCTGATACAAGTTCACAATGATCGATACAACCACTCACTCATTCGGTGGCTCTCATGCACAGTTATTTATATATGCCAACTCTCACATGTACTGTGTTTTACATATGTACTTACTATGACATGTAGCATTGAGATATCCATTCACTCATCAATACACTCATGCACACAGTCAACTGCCCATGTAGCTGTTTCCACATGCACTCTTGAACTCATACACCTAGTGAATAAACTGTTCACACATCTATGCATAGAGTCACACACCTTCCAGCCACCCCCACACAAACTCAATCTCCCATAGAAATACTTGGGCAAGCAATTAATAACACATATAGCCTCTCGTATAGCTAATGATCAACACATGCAGCAGTTTACAGAACAACAGACATAATGATGCACAAATTAAGACAGTTTAGTCACTAACCCATGCATTCAGTGAGACACATTTAATCACTCACTCATACAGTCAGTCACGCACCTACTAAATCCTTCATCCAGACACTTATACATCCACTCATTCTTCAATATGTAAGATATATTTTAACTTTACAGAAACATACAGTCACTGGATGTTGTCATCAGTGATGTCATCAGTGATGTCATTTGAGATGTCATCAGTGATGTCATCAGTGATGTCACTGACCATGTCATGAATGATGTAATATGTGACATGATCAGCAGTGGATTGCAGGTGCGCGATATATAGTTAGTGCAACTAACTATATATGGAATTTCAATGGTTTTGTGTGAGTAAAATAAGGTTTTTTAAATGCTAATTCCTAACTATATATGGTCTATAACCTATGGTTTTTTCAGTGAATTTTCAAGGTTTTGTAAATGCTAATTCCTAACTATATATGGTCTATAACCTATGGTTTTTTCAGTGAATTTCAATGGTTTTTTAATAGCAAATATCATAAGCTGTCGAATGTCAAGTACGTGGTAAGTGAAAACATTTTCGTGTTTATGCACACTGATCTGCTTTGAATGGTGCCCCCCCCCCCTCATTTCTATTAGGAGTACTCTCTCTTTGCAGATAGTGAAAGGTAGTTAACGCAGGTCTTTGCCCCCATTGTAATCCGTCGTGCCTGCTTCTCTCTCCATTTGATTGATTGTTATCCAAGTATTTACTGTTTTAGAATTAGTTCTCTTTGGTTCATTCTCTATTTACAAACAAACACAGAGTCGCAATACTCTGTTCAGTCTTTGCAGATAACGAAAAATCGTGTAAAAAAAAAAGAAAAGGAATCGAGCAAAATCAGTAGGCCACTAATGGGATCTCTTTTTGACCTCGCTAAAATAGAAACATTAGGAACAACCCCTCATGACAAATACAAAACTAGTGAGATGAACTGAACTCCACACAATGATGGCTGCAAAACAACTCGGCTCCGCCACCCACCCCGCCCAAAATAACGATAAAGAACGGCTGCCATGATTGGTTGCGGAATGACCACGACGGAGCTACGAAATGGTGCTGCTCTCATGCTAACCCCAGCTTTAGTCTGAAACATCCAGAAACACTGTAGACTACCAATTCGATCAGTTCCGGTAGCGCCCCAATGTAACCCGGTAGAGAAGAACTAGCTCTCCCCTCTTTGACTGATGGTTCTTGTTGCCTGTCCCTTCTGTTGTCATTTAACAGAACTATTTAGCCTGCTGAAAGGGGTTGTGTTCCGACCGCTGGTTGGTGGAGACATTTTGACTATATTCTGTACCTGCGTTGTTGCTTAATGCGTCATATGACGCGCCGCGTTAGCGCATCCGGAAGTCATCCGGGGCGCGCAGCGCGTAACGTAAGCATAACAAGTCATGTGACTTGTTAATAAAACTTTTCATTGGTTCATTTTACTTTTCTTATTGTAATGATGAAAGGCTTGGTCATATGACCTAAAAATTACGCTTTTCATTACTTCCGAACATTATTTTTTCTTAAATATATGTTATAATGTTCCAGGCTAATGTACTTTCCCGGAAATTTTACAACTGTCCTGCAAGTAAAATATATTCTTTTTTCGAGAAAAAGAGCGTTTCTTCGTCCCATGACGGAGCCGTTGAGCAAAAGAGGGTCGACCTGCTGTCTTAGTCGCCGATACGCCTGAATATGAGATTCTTATCGATCACTTTATGTTGCAGGAATAGAAAACACAACAGCCCTTGACCATTTATCTTTACTGCGTTCCTTCGTATTATACCTTTTACCCTTCATGTAATTGGTCTGCTTTATTTCACTTGCCTTTTAATGATTCTAAAACAGTCACTATTATTAAAAACTTTACCAATGTATATACTACTACCATGTTTTCTTTTAAAAACCTTTATTGAGAAAATTTCATTATACAAATACGAGCCTATAACCACGTGGGCCTGCCACAGAGCAAACTGTAATCGTATATGATGAATAGACATTTACACTGTAGAGGAACGTAACGGGCGGGCCATTAGGTTGCAAGAACTAAGGTGTCTAACAGTTACGGAATCGGTGGACGTACATTTTATAATTAAAATACGACAGGGCCAGTTACAATAAAATTATCTAGATATACATTTGCGGGCAAGTACCATGGGTGACGTTAATTCGAACTTTCAACAGTACAGTAATCAATAACACATCAGAACTTAATATCAATAGGGATGTCGAAATATTCAATCAATTCTCGTCCCCGCCCGCCATGTGCTTCAAAACTGCATACGTATCTCGTGATTTCAAGGTTCTGCAACCAGTACACAACAAGGAGTTACGAGTCCCATTTATTCTGGCGCCATTTTGGGCGAGGACGGGCAGGTCCAGGATATAGTCAAAATGTCTCTACCAACCATCGACTATGATGATCTTCATATGCTGTATTTATTAGAGTAACACTCATCTGTCCACATGAAATTAATTTGCCACAATCTAAACATGTCATTTTAATCTTTCCAAAGTTCTTCTAAATATTTGGGACCGTTTCCCTTGCCTCTGAAGCTCTCAGTGCCACTTCTTTGATGAATGTACTAGCAGGTCAGGGGTTCTCCTCCAAATCTCTCTTTTATGCAGCACTATAATTAATTGGTGCCACCTCTCCATATGACGATGCATGGTATAGTTACCACAACTATATTTTTTTTCGGTTCCTCTGGAGAGTTCATCGTGGCAGATGAAGCGTGTAACGTACCGGGCATTTACCTTTTTTTGCATGTACAGGAAAGGAAAAAAAAATCGAGCGTCCGAGTTCTAAGGTGTCCCAGGGCCATTTTGGTGGACCAGGCCCAAATCCAAAGAACAGCCATCTCACAGGCTAATGGGGCGACCCACGCCGAGTTTCAGCATTGTAGGATGACCACACAAGTATAGCAACTTGCTAGACATCACCTCGGTGCCATCCGGATCTCGGCGCCCCACTGCAGATGAAGTGCCTCTCAACTATGAAACCACCATGGTGACATCCGGATCTTGGCGCGTTGTGCTGCCTTCGGCCTATTCGCACATCGGTCCGCTACTGACGCCATCTCACAGGCTAATGGGGCGACCCACGCCGAGTTTCAGCATTGTAGGATGACCACACCAGTACAGCAACTTGCTAGACATCACCTCGGTGCCATCCGGATCTCGGCGCCCCACTGCAGATGAAGTGCCTCTCAACTATGAAACCACCACGGTGACATCCGGATCTTGGCGCGTTGTGCTGCCTTCGGCCTATTCGCACATCGGTCCGCTACTGACGCCATCTCACAGGCTAATGGGGCGACCCACACCGAGTTTCAGCATTGTAGGATGACCACACCAGTACAGCAACTTGCTAGACATCACCACAGTGCCATCCGAATCTTGGCATCTCAACGCCTAGTGGTATCTTCCATACAAAAAATATTGTTACGCTGCCTTTGGCCCCATTCGCACATCAGTCCGCAACTTAGACACCACCTCGGTGCCATCCGGATCTTGGAATGTCAGCACCTTTTGGTGTCTTCTCGTCAGAAAATATTGTTGCGCTGCCTTTGGCCCCATTCGCACATCAGTCCGCTACTGACGCCATCTCACAGGCTAATGGGGTGCCCCACGCCGACTTTCAGCATTGTAGAATAACCACACCAGTACAGCAACTTGCTAGACATCACCTCGGTGCCATCCGGATCTCAGCGCCCCACTGCAGATGAAGTGCCTCTCAACTATGAAACCACCACGGTGACATCCGGATCTTGGCGCGTTGTGCTGCCTTCGGCCTATTCGCACATCGGTCCGCTACTGACGCCATCTCACAGGCTAATGGGGCGACCCACGCCGAGTTTCAGCATTGTAGGATGACCACACCAACTTGCTAGACATCACCTCAGTGCCATCCGAATCTTGGCATCTCAACGCCTAGTGGTATCTTCCATACAAAAAATATTGTTACGCTGCCTTTGGCCCCATTCGCACATCAGTCCGCAACTTAGACATCACCTCGGTGCCATCCGGATCTTGGCATCTCAGCGCCTTGTGGTGTCAGTCAGAAAATATTGTTGTGCTGCCTTCGGCCTATTCGCACATCGGTCCGCTACTGACGCCATCTCACAGGCCAACGGGGCGCCCCACGCCGACTTTCAGCATTGTAGGATGGCCACACCAGTGCGGCAACTTGCTACACACCACCTCGGTGCCATCCGGATCTTGGCATCTCAGCGCCTTGTGGTGTCTTCTACTCCGGAAATATAGTAGAAAATATTGTTGCGCTGCCTTTGGCCCCATTCACACATCAGTCCGCTACTGACACCATCTCACAGGCCAACGGGGCGCCCCACGCCGACTTTCAACATTGTAGGATGGCCACAGAAGTGCGACAACTTACTAGACACCACCTCGGTGCCATCCGGATCTTGGCGCGTTGTGCTGCCTTCGGCCTATTCGCACATCGGTCCGCTACTGACGCAAACTCACAGGCCAACGGGGCGCCCCACGCCGACTTTCAGCATTGTAGGATGGCCACACCAGTGCGGCAACTTGCTACACACCACCTCGGTGCCATCCGGATCTTGGCGCGTAGTGAAGCTGCAGCAGCTGCAAATAAGCTTCAGACAGTGTTACAACCGCTGCTCAGAACTCTCAACTATGACACCACCTCGGTGCCATCCGGATCTTGGCGCGTTGTATTGCCTTCGGCCTATTCGCACATCGGTCCGCTACTGATGCCGCCTCACGTGCCAACGTATTTTCTCCGCATTTTATACCCTATGCCGCATAACAGGTCATGTGACTTGTTTATAAAACTTTTCATTGGTTCATTTTACTTTTGGTTTCCTAATGATGGAAGGCTTGATCATATGACCTAAAAACAACACTTTTCATTGGATGAAAACTTTTTTTTTCCCCCAAACGATGAAAGCCCCACCTTGTTTCTGGATGTTTCAGACTAAACTGGCGTCACCATGAGAGCACCACCATCTCGTAGCTCCGTCGTGGTCATTCCGCGAGCAATCATGGCAGCCGCTCCCCACCAGAAGCCTGCAGGAGTCGGGGCCCCCAAAACTTTTGATGAATTCTCAAGGCGGTGGGGACGCTTTCGAGAATGGGGTCCAAGACCTAGCAGACAAGCGTCCGATTTCCAAGGTGTCCCAGGGCCATTTCAGTGGACCACGCCCAAAAAGGAAAGAGCCTGCCGCCATTTTGAGAGTCCTGTGGCAGCCGCCTATCGCTGCACCGCAAGAGTGGGCGCAACTCAGCTGAATGGCGGATTTTGACACAGTGGACCAAAAGCGGACGGAATGGCAACTGAAACGGTAAAGGGGCGCCCCACTAAAACAGATGAGACTCCACCTGGAGAGGCCCGTTCACGCCGCCTCCCCCGGGGCGCTCCACGCCGTTATTCGGAGCAGCATTGTAGGATACCAAAACCAGTGCGGCAACTTACTGGACATCACCTTGGTGCCATCGTTCTGCTGCCTTGGAACTATTCGCACAACAGTTTGCTACTGATGACCCACCCCCCGCGACGCCCCACGCCGTTATTTGCTGGGTGGCAACTTACTAGACATCACTTTCGTGTCATCTAGATTTCGGCGCGTTCTGCTGCCTTGGAACTATTCGCACAACAGTTTGCTACTGATGACCCACCCCCCGCGACGCCCCACGCCGGAAATCTGGACGTTGTGCTGCGTTGGGACTATTCGCACAGCCGACCGCTACTTCGTTGTTTTTCTCTAAAAATGTTTATATGTTATTACTATTTTTGTTTTCTTGTATATATTTATAAATTATTAAAGTTTTATAATCTTACTACTTTGTCGGAGTGCTATATATTTTTAATGTGACACATAATTGTAAAAACTTTGATGTACAAAGAGTCATCCCTGGAATCTTCCGCTTCACGCTCGGTCCCCTCCCCAATCACAATACAGGATGGTTTTCAGATAATAGCAACGCTTCTGCTGTGACGGATCTCATCGAGTGTGGGCCTTGATCTACTATAACTCCTTTGAAGAGGGGTGATTCTTTACAGCTGTGGCCATAAACTACATCTGCAGGGCTAGCTGATAGCCTAGGACCGGCCTGGACAATCGGACACAGAGGAAAAGGAGTGTCAGAGGGTGCGGTAGTGAATAGGGCGAAAGGGAGGTGTCGGGCGGGCACAGGGTGTGATTCTCAGGGAAGAGCAGCGCAGATGGGGGGAGGTTTATTACCCATGCATAAGACAGAGAGCGGGGGTGACCACTGCCTGGGTGAGATGCTTGCGAGGGTGGGGAGCCATGCTAAGGATCGACAGCGTGCACAGAGTGGGTCTGGTCAAGGCATCTAAAATGGCTGCCGTGCACGACAAAAGTGTGGCATTTGAAAAAAGACAAGATGGCGCACACAATGTTTTTCAACAATTCCTGATTTCCTTCGAATCGAACGTTAACAGACGTTGGGGCATATTACCAAAGTTAAGCGATATTTATCCCTAACGATGCATTGCAAAGATTTTTTTACCGTCAGAAATTATCGCAGATAAACCTTGCTATTATCAAGGTTTATCGCAAATACGATAAAAAACGAGCGCAATGCATTAATATCGCTGAAAACTCCGCGATATTCATGCATTACCGAGCTAATGCTCTTAGCCATGTTATCCACCTCCCATTGGATAACATGGCTAAGAACTGCTCAGGGCAGCTGTTACTTTTTGGAGATATTCGCGCTTATCTCGAATATTTCCAAAAGTTGATAATAGGAGATAGCGATGTTAGCGACTGTTTCCAGTCGCTAACATCTTGGCATGCCCACTTTGCATGTCATTAGTGATAAATATCACTCACATGCAAAGTGGGACCCAAGATGGTCGCTATCTCCTACTAGCCGTCGCTAACTGGTGTTAGCAACACCTAGGTAATACAGATATAATTTTATCTCCGCGAAGCGGAGCGCTGTTACAGATATATATCTTGTTTTTGAACGTTAATTTCTCAAAATGCACTGAAGCACATATATTGAGACATAGCAAAGGCACATCGGGCTACCAGTCCCTAATATTTTACCAAGTTTCGTGCAAATCCATTCAGCCGTTCGATTATTATTATTATTTTTTTTTTTTGCCCCGCGGGGCCCTTTTAAAACCTCCACATCAAACCTAGGGGGTCAGCGAGGATCTACTATGCCCCCTTATGGTCATTTGCCCCTTCGCTTTGGCCTCCTCTTGTCTCTCGATCCTACCGAGAGACAAGATGGCGGCCGCTACGTACTGTTTGGAATGTTTACAGACACCGGAGAGCCAATCAGCTTCGCTTCGCAAAGCTCCGTAACGCGAAAAGTACGCGAAGCGGTGCGCTGTTACAGATATATATCTTTTTTTGAACGTTAATTTCTCAAAATCCACTGAAGCACATATATTGAGACCTAGCAAAGGCACATCGGGCTACCAGTCCCTACAATTTTGCCAAGTTTCGTGCAAATCCATTCAGCCGTTCGATTATTATTATTATTTTTTTTTTTTGCCCCGCGGGGCCCTTTTAAAACCTCCACATCAAACCTAGGGGGTCAGCGAGGATCTACTATGCCCCCTTATAGTTATTTCCCCCTTTGTTTTGACCTCCTCTTGTCTCTCGATCCTACCGAGAGACAAGATGGCGGCCGCTACGGACTGTTTGGAATGTTGACAGACGCCGGAGAACCAATCAGCTTCGCTTCACAAAGCTCCGTTGCGCGAAAAGTCCGCGAACCAGTGCGCTGCCTGGTCCGCGCTTACAGATATATATCTTTTTTTAAACGTTAATTTCTCAAAATCCACTGGAGCACATATATTGAGACCTACAAAAGGCACATCGGGCTACCAGTCCCTACAATTTTGCCAAGTTTCGTGCAAATCCATTCAGCCGTTCGGGCTAAAAGTGAGGCCAACCGCCCTATGGAAAACTCAATGTTAAAAACACGTTTTGGGACCCCCCTTTTTTCTCGGCCCCCACTGGACGAACCCCCCCCAAATTTTCAAGGGCTGCTCAGAAACAAAATGTGCCATTTTCCTGAAAATTTCAGCCAATTCCGTCCACAAACGCCAAAGTTATTAGACATAGAATTTTCAAAAAACCCATAGAGAAAAAATCCTAACTATATATACCTACTGGCGACCGCCAGTAGGTAATATATATATATATATATATATATATATATATTGCACAACGCTGAAACCCCAAGTCATGGGTTTACAATGAGAGCACTCCAAGCCAATACGGCGTAGGTTCGCCAAGTCTTTTATTAATCAAGGACCTCCTCAGCAATCAGTCTACAAACGCGTTTTCGTTGATGGTGCATAAGATTATGTACTCAGATTGCGCGGGGTGAAGGGGTGTATACAGCATGCACTGGAAGGACTATTATATTCAAAAACTTTTTCCTTCCTTATGCTTTATTGTTTATTTATTCAATTCTATTCACTTTATTTGAATAACAATAGTGAATAATTGTGCTTTTTTATATTTGTGTACAGTTTGCCATGCCCATCCAGGGCTGTATTTTGCACTCAAGTTGTGTTGCATTATGATTTGTGACATTCAAAGATGGCGCTCACTTTTACGCTGTTTCCTTCCCCGCCCCATAGCCGAGTCCTATGTCTATGATTTTGACCCGGATGCGGGAATATATGGTGGACGCCTCTGCCGGTTCGGTAAACTTCGAGGAAGGTTCCGACCGAAACGCGTCAGTGTGCTGTGTTACAAATAAATTTGTGAAATTATACCCCTGTGAGTGCTTCCTTCATCCTGCGGATGATTGCCGCGTTGGGAGGCAGAGCGGTACTGGTTTTGCGAGTGCACCCTCGCAACGGGAGCACCCGTCTGGGAGTGCGATGCTTTGGTGCTTTCTGAGCTTCAATGGATGTTCGCGTGGCACCGTGAGCAGCAAGCAAGATGCATTGGGACTAGCTGAGTCGGCGTGTCAAGATTTCCCGACGCAGCCTGAGAATCCCGGTAAGACGCTAGGCTTAGCGTTCTTACGCATTGATGATTCTTGTAACTGCACACAAGGCGAGGGGGCGGGGACATTATCACAGTCCCAAACAGCAGTAACATGTTTTGTGAGTCGGAGCGGCATGAGGCGGCTAGCAACATGTTTAAAGGCAAAGACAATAAGGACAAGCGCAAATCCACGCGGAATATGGAAAGTAATCCTAATAATGATGACGTGACCACGAAATGCAAAACGCTTGAAAGGTTGTACGAGCGAGAAATCCGCAAGTGGTGGGAGGGCACATCGTTACAAAGCTACATCGATGTGAACCGCGTCCCACGTGGTCTTAGGATTTATACAGTACCGGCGTACGAGTCTCCGGATCCTCTGCTCCTTGGTCCAGATAATACTTAATGGCACAGCGCGGAGTCCTGTAAAGGAAGCCTGAGACTGTTAGTTAAATTCGCGTGGAGCGATAGGGACAAGGCGCTTGTGGACATAAAAGCAATGGAGGAGGATTTATCCAAAGAAGAGGACCAAGTAAAAATAACAGAACTTAAGGATCAGATGAAAACGCGACTGAAGGCGTATGAAGAGAAAATTAAGCTGCGGAAGGAGAGCAAATTCGATAGGGATGAAGAAGACTATGCCCTAGGTAGGGTGCTAACATTCGCAAAAAAATACGATGCACCCCGGAAGGAATTACTTAAAAAAACGTCATCTGCCCCTGCAACTCAATTGGAGGTGCCTGTCACTTCTGAATCATCAGCTGCAGAGAATGGATCCTCAGAAGATGAGTTAGCGGGACGCCTGCGTTCTGGGCGTGTCCGTACTCCTTTTCGCGAGGAATTCAAATTAATCCGGCAGACCAGGCGAGGTGGGGGAGCAGGCAAACCCCCGGAAAAAGGAGCTGCAGGAAAACAAGGCGGGGGCAGAGGAGGCGCAAAAAGATCAACCTCACCACCGATGACACGCAGTCGGAGGGGGTTCAACAGACGGAAGTAATTATGGGAGAAAGTCACACGATTGTAAACCTCACGGATAAAATCCTGACAGCAACTGAGGAGTCTGTGTTACTGTTAGGTTTGAACTTTTGTCCGCGGAAACATCTCGAATTTGCTCAGACTCGGATCGATCTCTATAAGTTTACCCGCAAGCTTAAACTCCACAAGTATTTTAAGACTAAAGTACAATCTACAATTCAAAAGAAGACAACTAGGGAACCGTTGTCCACTGACATTCTTGCCACCAGAGATCTTGATACAATTATGGCACTGGAGGATTTATTTGATGGGAGAGAAAGACAGGGTTACACTGAGTTGAGTGAGTCACAACAAGCCCATGCTACAGGAGTGACACAAGTAGGTGAACCAACGCCCTTCAAACCAGTGTCAAGCTTCAATCCCCAATTGACATATGATGCCATCAATGTCTTTTCCGATGCTGTCATAAAAGACCTGACCACATTTCGTAGGAAACTTCATTTCAGGAAGACTGGGGAGGTGGGTAATTTCTCAAGTGCACAGAATTTGGCCCTTAAATCTTTAAGCCTGGACAAGAATATAATATATAAACCTGCAGATAAGGGCGGGAATATTGTTCTGCAAACCAAGGAGAATTACAACAAGGAAGCAACTAGACAATTGGACTGTAAATCCACATACCAGAGAATAACCATAAAAGAATACCAGACTAGTGTGAATGATTATCATACACTGATCAGTAAATGGCACAACGAGAGTTTCCTTGAAATGGAAGAATACATGTTCCTGCGACGCCTCAATCCGATTATACCTACATTTTATCACCTCCCCAAGGTACATAAGAACTCTATTGCACCCCCGAGGAGACCGATTGTCGCTTCGCAGGGTAGTCTTACGGAACATTTATCTATGTTTGTGGACTATTTCTTATTACCTTTTGTTCTGTCTTTGAAATCACATATCCGAGACACCTCTGATTTTTGGGAGAAAGTGAAACTTATTGAGTGGAAAGAGGGCTACACCTTAATGGTGTTAGATATAAAAAGCCTATACACCTCTATTGAGCATGCAGATGGCCTGGTAGCCATTAAGTATTATCTGGACCAGAGACCATTGAAATTTAGGAAGCATAGCCAAATGCTATTGGAATTTGTTCAGTTTTGCCTCACGAATAACATTTTTCTTTTTCAGACTGAATTGTTTCGTCAGCTGTCTGGGACAGCGATGGGTACCTGCTTCGCCCCCAGCTACGCGAACTTGTTTGTGGGCTGGTGGGAGGAGCAGGTAGCCTGGGGGGCAGAGAATACACTCTGGTCTCAAAACCTAATCAGTTGGTATCGTTTCATTGACGATCTGTTTATCGTCTGGGACGGTACAATCGAGAGTGCTAAACAATACATGGGGAGGCTGAATGACAACAGTGTTCACCTCGAATTTTCAGGAGAAGTGAGCAAAATCTCTGTGAACTACCTAGACGTGACTGTTTACGTTGAGGGTGGGACACTCAAGAGCAAACTCTTCAGAAAACCAACTGCGGGCAACAGTGTTTTGAGAGCGACCAGTAGCCACCCTGACAGTCTAATTAAAAGTATCCCCTATGGGGAATTATTGAGGATAAAACGGAACTGCACTGAAGATCATGAATTCCAATTAGCAGCCACAGAGTGTGTTGCGCGCTTCAGGAGGAGGGGGTATGGTGACCAAATCCTTGAGGACGCGTATAAGAGAGCTAATTCCACTCAGAGGAATGATTTGTTCAAGAGTAAAAAGCCCACTAAGAGTGATGGGAAATTCAGGCTTATTACCACCTTTTCGCAAGATGCCGCTTTTCTTAAAAAAACCATTAAGAAAAGTTGGCATATTCTGCAGACTGATCAGCTCATTAAAAATGATCTTCCCACTAACCCCCAGATAACCTTCCGCAAGGCACGTTCTATTAAGAACGATCTAGTTCAGAGTCACCTGGTCGAATCCCCTAAAGTTACTGCCTTTGGTGAAATCTGTGGTTTTTCCCCATGTGGGAAGTGTAAGGCGTGCAAATTTAGCAGAAGAGTCAGGTCGTACACTATCCCTCATACAGGGATTCAACGTAGGATAAGCAAGTTTATAACCTGCTCTACATCATACTGCGTTTATTGTCTCACCTGCCCGTGTGGACTCAGGTATATAGGCAGTACTGTCAATCCCCTGAAGATGCGCATTTTAGAGCATATGCGCGCCATTGCAAATTTCGATGAGGCGTACCCGGTGGCACGCCACTTCGATAAAGTACATAAGCGCAACAGGGATCTCCTGAGCTTCTTTGGACTTGACCATGTACCAGTGAACCCAAGAGGAGGGGACAGGCTTGTTCGACTCCGTAGATTGGAATCACGGTACATAATTGACCTCCAAACTAAGATGCCCCTAGGGATGAATGTACATGAGGAATTATCATCACATCTGGGGGAATAAGAATAAGAATAAGGGTTTAATGTAAATAGTAGGGTGACACCACTGTGTCTCTCTTTCTGATTATGCATATTGGATTTTTTCTCTATTTTTAGGTTGAACTTTATGAATTCACCTTGGATCTACTGAGAATGCATTATTTACACTGTGATTAGCTGATCTTTGGATTGATTTATGAGAAATGTTATGAAGTATCTCTCTCCTTTTTACTTGGAACTAGAAGTGTATTGAATTTTCATTTCTTGATATTATCATTTGTGATATTCTTGATTGAGTCCTTTATAATTGTCTGTGCCTTGGTCATGTTTGTTAGGAGTGTGGGTCCTTCTGGATCTATACTGTACTATTCGCCCATCCAGGGCTTGATTGATGGTGCATAAGATTATGTACTCAGATTGCGCGGGGTGAAGGGGTGTATACAGCATGCACTGGAAGGACTATTATATTCAAAAACTTTTTCCTTCCTTATGCTTTATTGTTTATTTATTCAATTCTATTCACTTTATTTGAATAACAATAGTGAATAATTGTGCTTTTTTATATTTGTGTACAGTTTGCCATGCCCATCCAGGGCTGTATTTTGCACTCAAGTTGTGTTGCATTATGATTTGTGACATTCAAAGATGGCGCTCACTTTTACGCTGTTTCCTTCCCCGCCCCATAGGCGAGTCCTATGTCTATGATTTTGACCCGGATGCGGGAATATATGGTGGACGCCTCTGCCGGTTCGGTAAACTTCGAGGAAGGTTCCGACCGAAACGCGTCAGTGTGCTGTGTTACAAATAAATTTGTGAAATTATACCCCTGTGAGTGCTTCCTTCATCCTGCGGATGATTGCCGCGTTGGGAGGCAGAGCGGTACTGGTTTTGCGAGTGCACCCTCGCAACGGGAGCACCCACCTGGGAGTGCGACGCTTTGGTGCTTTCTGAGCTTCAATATATATATATATATATATATATATATATATATATATTGCACAACGCTGAAACCCCCAAGTCATGGGTTTACAATGAGAGCACTCCAAGCCAATACGGCGTAGGTTCGCCAAGTCTTTTATTAATCAAAGACCTCCTCAGCAATCAGTCTACAAACGCGTTTCGGCGTTACCGCCTTCGTCAGTGTAAACTGACACTGTTTTCGAATTACATTTTAAACAGAAGCCGTGATTGTCATCAGTCACGTGTTCAAAAATGGAAATAAACATAGAAAACGGTACTTGAAATAATTAATTCATTACTTTTGCGGCGGCCATCTTTCAATGAATAGTCTATTCATTCTAATATATACATTTATAAGCAAAATCGGAGAAACAATTTATGATTCAGCATAATTCAAACATGAAATTCATTTCATTCAATATTTGTCCCCTGTGCTTATTGTTTTACATGTATAGTTGGCACCTATACCGCAAGTACCTATGAATGTGATTTTCACGCCTAACTCATGGTTTAAATCACATTAAGTTCACCGAATTTTAAGTCACCTAGTGAATTGACACAGTCAAATTATTAACAATCTAGCCCTGGATGGGCAAAACGATCTACTTATATACAGATAAATCATTATTGTTCAATATGTCACTGTGCTTCATCAGAGAATATTATCATAACATTGAAAAATACAAATTACATTCGTGGTGACGGGTCACACTACTCTGTGTATAGAAGGAACTATATGTATGTCTATTTTCCAGATTTTTTAGAAAGAAGATAAGGAGACTGGAAGGGATTATTTAGATGTGAGTCCACATCTCTTCTTCATTATTCATCCCTCCCGGGGTCTTGGTCTGTAACTGGATGATAAATCTTGACTCTAGTGTTCTAAGTCTCTTTATCCAGTTTCCCCCTCTTTCTGTTCTGACTAGTTGGTCCAAAATGAAATAGGTCAGTAAATTGCTATTGCTGTCATGTGCCTGCTCAAAATGGCGGGCTACTGGGTAATTCGGATCCTTTGACGAGATAGCCCTCATGTGTTCTAGGACCCTGAGTTTGGTGGGTTTCACTGTGCTCCCTATATACCTCTTCCCACAGGGACATGTCAAGCAATAGACTGTGTAGTCAGAATTACAATTTACCAATTTGGTTATTTTACCTTTCTTCTTCCTTCCTGGAATATAGTATTCCTTGACTTTTTGGGAATTTTTACAGGCCTTGCATTTCATACAAGGATAGAAGCCTGAAACAGTGATTTTTTTCTTTCTTCTTTTTTCAAAGTGGCTATTTACAAGGTGGTCTTTGAAAGAGTTCCCTTTTCTATAAGTGATCAGAGGATAATCAGATAATGACTTGCCGATTACGGGATCTAATTTCAGAATCTTCCAGTTCTTACGCATTATGTTGAAGACTTCAGGAGATTTTTCCGAATAATCGGTAATTAGTCTGGTCTTAGTATCTGAAGGCCTGGGTTTGTCAATCAATAGGTCCTTTCTTTCTACCAAATTACTTCTCACTTCTGCTTGTTTGAGAATTCCTCTCCCATAGCCTCTCTGAGAAAATCTTTTCTTAGACTGTTCCCTGGCTCTCTCAAACTCCTGTGTGGTTGAGCAATTGCGTTTAATTCGCAAAAATTCTCCCAAGGGGATATTGTTGATTACACTGCGGGGATGGTAACTACGTGAGTGTAATATAGTATTACCCGCTGTGGGTTTTCTATAAACAGTGGTTTGAATTTTATTGTCTTCCACAAAGACCCGAAGGTCCAGGTAGAAAACCTCACTTGGACTTATGTTGCTCGTGAAGCTGAGATTCAAGTTGTTCTTATTCAACTCAGAAATGTATTTCTCAGCCTCATTCTGTGGACCCCGCCACACCAAAAACAAGTCATCGATGTAGCGGGTCCATAGAACAATATTGTCCATCCACCGCTCGTTCTCTCCCGCCCAGGCCACGTGCTTCTCCCACCAGCCCACGAAAAGATTCGCGTAGCTGGGGGCGAAGCACGTGCCCATCGCGGTCCCCTGCAGTTGTAAATACAATTTACCTGCAAATAAGAAAATGTTATTTCTTAAACAGAAATTTGTGAGTTCCAATAACATCAAATTGTGGCTTCGATATTTAATGGGTCTTAGTTCTAGGAAGTTCTTCATCGCCATGAGACCGTCTTCATGTTTAATAGACGTATATAAACTGGCAATGTCTAATGTTATTAGGATCATATCCTCTTCCCATGTCACATCCTGTATAATCCTCAAGAAGTCCTTCGTATCTTTAAGATACGAACTGAGGTCCTTCACGAATGGGGCAATGAAGCTATCGATATAGCTTGATGTTTTTTCCAGTAAGCTGTCTTTAGCAGACACGATCGGTCTACCAGGAGGCCAAATTTTGCTCTTGTGCACCTTCGGCAGGTGATAGAATGTTGCAATTTGAGGGAAATCGCACTTCAGGTTTTTCCAATCTCTGAAATCAAGTATTCCTTTGTCTTTCCATTGATCAATCAAGTCATTGAAGGCTTTTATGCTTTCTGTATATTTGGTCCTCTTTATCTCCACATAGTGTTCCTTGTTGTTCAGCTGGGATAGGGCCTCATCCTCATATTGACTTCGTTTCAGGATGACAATGTTCCCCCCTTTATCACTGGGTTTAATAATAATACTCTCATCTTCTTTGAGATTTTGGATCACTGCCCATTCCTCCTTGTTCATATTTTTCCTGTTGCGATTAAAGCTTTCCATTTGGAGATATTTTAATTCTTCAATGACAATATCCTGAAAGGTGTCTATTCCATCATGCGGTGTTCTCGGATTGGTTTTAGATTTAATAGTCATTCCACTTTTACAAGGTTGTTGAATGATTCCACAGTCCTCCAAAGCCTGTGTTGGTTGGATATCCCAGTCTTGTGAGTGGCTTGTTCCAATCAATGTTTGTGCTACCGCAATGGCCTGTAAATCTTTGCCTGTTATTGTTGCTAAGGGATCACTCCCTTCAATACTCATTCTATCAGCTGCCTTTGGGTTAAGAGTATGTAACTTCTGTAGTTTTAATTTTCTGATAAATCTAAAAAGATCTATCCTTGTCTGCGTATAATCAAATGCTGGAGTCGGACAGAAGGTTAGTCCAAAAAAAAAAAATATATATTTATATATTAATATATATATATATATATATATGTGTATATATATATAATCAGAATCCACAACCTGAAAGCTTGGCAAATCATTTATTTACACAACACACTTCGACTGCAGCCTAGCTCGCGTGTAAAGGGCACATAATGTGATAGGCTTAAATAAGATCACATGGTCTTGCATACATCAATAAGTCCGAGGTAAAACGCGGCGGCCATCTTACAGTGAAAAAAATAAATAAATGCAAATGTTAACACATGTAGTAGACAATCAATGCACATAGCAATGAGTGTCAGTTGGTATGAAAGATGCCAACACAATTGCTGTGAAACGGAATACTCATCATAAATAAATCATTGATAAATGCAGCGCACAGGGAGCAGATAATGTAATGACATGCTAAACGTCCATGTGGGAAAGCTGTTGCCCTTACTACGCAACCTGCAAAGTTACTGAACAAGAAAACAATGTAGCCCGTGTGGGCAAGACATACCGCACGCCAAAAATGTGCACTCTGTGGCTGAAACCCGAAAATAGTTTAAAGGGTACTGTAGGTGGCAAGTGCCTGAGTCACAGAGAACGTAGTGAGCCTAAGTGGGCAGAATCAGCATGGCTATGATGTCAGAGGTCAACCACCGGTTGCGCAAGTAAAATTACCATGGGCAGAAGTGACCAGGTGAGGTGAAAATCAAAGAAAAGGTTGGGTGACCCATGCTCATGATATCTGGTGATGTAGGCCCCCTCCTTTCCTCCTGAAAAGGAAACAAAACAAAACAAATGTTAAAATGATAGACCCCACCAAGGGTCTAAACATACAACGTTCCAAATGCACTACTTAGAAAACGGAGGTAGGAAACTGATGAATTTCAGAGAATACAGGAAGATGATAGTTGCCAGATCGAGCTGCCATCAGGCAAGGATCAAACAAAACAGAAAATAGAGTAGGACAGAAAAAGCCTATTCTGTTCTTAAATGTATGGCTAATTCCTCGTCTTGATTCAACCCTCCTGGGGTCTTGGTCTGATAATCTATTACATAATGGGATTCTATCTGCCTGAGCCTCAGTGTTATGTTCCCACCTCTGGGGTCAAAGCCAATGTGCTCCAAGATGAAATATCTGAGGATAGAGGTATCAGAGAAATGTGAGGCTTGATGGTGGTGGGCAACTGGATACTTGGGATCTTTGTTGGTTATGGCCCGCATGTGCTCAAGGATTCGTTTTTTGGTCATCAATGTGTTACTACCAATGTACCATAGTTTACAGGGACATTCTATTACATGAATCACATATTTGGAACAACGGGTAAGTAATTGAGTGATGTTCTTTCTCTGAGTACCCACAGTATATTCGTTGCGAAACATGCTGTGTTTGCAAGCTTTGCAATCCCTGTAGACTGTTTTTGCTGCTGGTCATATGACTCGTGACATTGCTTTGTACGAGCATGTCCCTAAGCTTCCTGTTCCTCCTGTATATGCTACTAGGTCTTTCTTGTATATCTCTCCATATGGTGTTGTCATTCTTCAGGATGTCCCAATTCTTCACTAGGATCGGTCTGCTGTTGTCAGCGCCAGAGTGCTATGTAAGTATGATCCTAGTGCTGTTGCTTTCCATCATGTCCCCAGATGTTTTGTTCTTTAGTGTATCATTTCTACTATCAAGTCCACTTTATCCTTAGCTTTCTCAAGTACCCAATTGGGATAACCTCTCTCCCTGAATGTGTTGAGCATGATACTCCTCTCTTGTGAAAAAGCATTGTCCGTGTCGCAGCTTCTTTTGGCCCTAAGCAGTTCCCCAAAGGGGATGCTCCACCAGAGCATCTCTGGATGGCTGCTGAGGGCATAAAGATTGCTATTCCCAGCCGTCATTTTGCAAAAGGGTTTGATATGGATCTCATTGTCTCTGATCTCGAGTTTGACATCCAGGTATTCTGCCTCAGTGTTGCTGATGTTCCCAGACACTCTGATGTTAAGTGCATCAGTATTCAGTTTGGTGATGAAGTTCATTGCTCCAGGCTCCGAACCCCTCCAAACAAGGAGCAGGTCATCCATGTAGCAAAGCCACATAGCCACCTGTTCAAAGTCACTGGTGAGGTCCGGATCGCGGAGGATCTCTTCTTCCCATAGTCCCATGAAGAGATTGACGAAACTTAAAGCAAAGCAAGATCCCATTACTGTTCCGTTGGTCTGTTTGAACAGCGCACCATCAAATAGGAAGATGTTGTTCTTGAGACAGAACTCTGTCATATCTAGGATCATTTGGCTATGCTCCAAGAATCTAACCTGTCTCCTCGAGAGAAAATGTTTGCACGCATCCAAGACTTGTTTGTGATCAATTATGGTGTAAAGGGAATGGACGTCAAGTATGATGAACTTGTAATCGTCTTCTCACCTCAGATTTTTTATCTTGACAAAAAAATCTTTGGTGTCTTTGTAATAGCTGGGGAGATTCATGATATATTCCCTGAGAAAAAGATCAATGTACTTGGATACATGTTCTGCCACACACTACCTAGAAGATGCAATGGGTCTTCCAGCTGGGTTGTTGATGTCTTTGTGCACGTTGGGCAGTAGGTAAAGTACAGGGAAAATGGGATGGTCTTTTTTCAGATAACAGTACTCTTCCCATGTAATGATACCTTTGTCTTTCCATTGTACTAGTTTGTCCCAGATGGTAGGTATACTGTTGTGGTACCTCTCGTTGGAAACGGGAAGGTAAAAATTGTTGTCTTTCAGTTATCTAAGGGCCTCATTGATGTAATGTTCCCCTTCTAAGATCACTATGTTCCCGCCCTTATCAGACAGGCGAATGACGATGTCTTTGTCATCACCCAGGGCCTTAAGTGCTTGCCTCTGCTTGATAGTGAGATTATGTGATCACTGTCTGTTTCTAGAACCCTTTTGTCTTAGGTCAGTGAGGGCTTTGGTAACATTCTCATGGAATGTGTCTATACAGTAGTGTGGTAAATTGGGTAAGAAAGGAGAGCGTGGTTTGAAATTGGTGTTGGATACAGCATCAAAAGTGATGTCTAATTCTGAAAGAATTTGTATCTCAGTGGAATCCGTCAGAGCGTTATCTTGGTTTTGTTGAAATTCTACTAGCGTGAAAAGGGTGTCAATGTCTCCTATTGTCAGGTAGTCATCACTATGCGTTTGTCTGTTCTGAGTGTATCTATTGGTGTCCTGAGTTTGAGTTTCCTGACATATTTAAAAATGTCTATTCTGGTATTGGTGTGGTGAAATGAGGAGGAGGGACAGACGGAAAGATCAATACATAGTGTTTCTTTCTCAGTGTCGTTAAGAGTTCTTTTAGACAGATTAACAATAGTCTTATTAAACATTTCGCTATCCATTATTGTTTTCTTCCGGCCCGTGACTTGCTGTTACCCTTACGCCATGGTTTTTGCCTCTTCTGCCAGCATTGTCTGATGCGTCGCTGTCTGTTCGTTCTTTTCTTCTGCCTCTACCCCGACCCTGGCCCCTTCCTCTCGGTTTTAGTGTCGGTGTGTCTCTTGTTGTTATGCGGCCTTTGCGCATGTGTCTGTACTTGTCTAAAAATCTAGCCGGTCTCAAGATACGTTCACTGTCTGATGCATTGTTTGATGATACATCCGGCTCACTCATGCTTGTGACAGAGATATCTGAGGTAGACCTATTGGTTGATTCAGCTTGTGTGGTGTTGGGATTCCTGTTATCTGAATAAAGATGGTCATACTTTATACTGAATGTCATGATCCTCCCACATTCCTAGTCTTTATAGTCTCTATTTATTTTAGGCTGTTTCCGTGCTTTTATGTCCTCTTCATGCTTTGTTAATCGTTTTTTCATTCCTTCTAGTAATCTGCTCAGCACTGTAGATTCCATATTGTTTGTAAGATCGTCCATTATTGCTTATTTGTAGCAATGTTGCCTCCCGATCTATCCAGGCATATTTGATTAATATTTCCTCTAACATCTTAGGGTTAGGGGACTCATATGAGGGAGCTCTGAAAATTCTCAATCCCCTTTGAGCCATTGATTGATCCACATAATGTTGGCGGGGAAAAAGCTTCCCACCATTTAGATGTTTCTGCACATTTGAGTTTTACTAGCTTTTTCAATTTATCTTCCGTTGGTTTAGTGGACTTTGTTCAGTCCTCTTTTTTAGCCACTATTCCTGGTTTTCTTGTAAAAACAGCAAAAGCTGCTGCTCTCCTATTGGTTTCCTCCTCCATGTTGCACTTACGCTTTGCCATTGATTTAAAGAAAGTTTTCTCGTGTCACTTCCTGATATCCCCCTGCTGCAATGCAGGTTCTTCTTGCCGGGGGTGATTTTGCCTTGTCACCAGAGCGGGCAGTACAGGCTTCTCTGGTGTGTACTGTAAATGGGGAGAGAAACACGTGTCCAGCCGATAAGCTGTGCCTGAAAAATATGCTTAGGTATTTGCAAACTCGCTAACACCGTCTGTGGAAAAAGAAGGTTCCAACTGCCATGGCCACTTTGCCGCTGCCTCTGGAGGCTGAAGAGCGGGAGCACCCTCCGGTACCGAAAAACCCCACCCCGCACTAAGGACGGACAATACGTGCCCCAACTTACCTCTGCTTTGCAATCCAAATCTAGCCTCTCTCCCCTTCCTTCCACCGCCCTGTTTCTGGTCAACTCTGGACGGTCCAAATGTATTCCTCAATAACTGTTCCTCCAAGTAAGCTCCTTCCAGTAATACTGGGACCCTTGAGAAGTGGTGCACTCGTCGGCAGAGCATACCCACAATTGACACAACCAAATAGTCCAACAATTTGTGTCCTCTCAGGAAAATCAGAATCCACGACCTGAAATCTTGGCAAAGCGTTTATTTACACAACGTGTTTCGACTGCAGCCACAGTCTTGGTCACGTGTAAAGTGCACATTACGCGATAGGCTTAAATAAGATCACATGGTCTTGCATACATGAAAATTCCGTCCGCGGTAAAGGGCGGCGGCCATCTATATATACATATACGGGAAATGTAAGGCCCGCACCTCAAGCAAAAGGATTCTCCAATATACTATCCCTGGTTGTAAAAAAACGAGAAAGATCAGTAAATTCGTCTCCTGTCTTACCCCCTTCGTGGTCTATTGTTTGATTTGTCCCTGTGGACTAAAATACATAGGGAGTATGGTCCACAATGTAAAGATCAGAATTCTTGAACATCAGCGGGCGATAGCCAATAAAGATGAAAACTATCCCGTAGCCCGGCATTTTGCCTTGAAACACCAAAGCAATAGAGAACTGCTACAATATTATGGTATTGATCATGTTCCAACTAACCCCAGAGGGGGCAATAGGCTTCAACGGCTCAGGAGGCTTGAATCCCGCTATATTATAGACTTGCAGACTAAGGCACCGATGGGGCTGAATAGGAGTGAAGAGTTAACTGTACATCTAGGCTAAAGTACAAGGTTTTTTCTGATGAACTGTATTGATTCTGTAGCTGATTTTAATAGTTTTACAATGAAAGAGTATGAATTAATCTATTTTGCTCCGGTGGTGATGTTTTTCAATTTTTGTTTTTTACTGTGTACATATTACAGAGGTTCGTATTATGTTGTATAAACTGCATATCCAGTGGTCCACCCATGGTTATTAGGTTTTGCCGATACACGGCTTGATATGTGTCCACGTGTGGGGCCTGTAACCCAAATATGGGAACAGTATTGTTCTGTTTGTAAATTGTTCGATTTATCTCATTGAGATATTGACCCCATCTATATGTGGACTTTTGCCGATCCACGGCAAGATTTTGAACTAAACCGGTGTTGTTGACCAAAGATTAATAATGTATGAAAAACTATAACTGAAAAATACAATATATGCTTTAATTTTAAGGTTCCTCTGTCGATACACATATTGTTAAATAATGCAATGTTGACTAGGTTAAAATGGCGACCATGATTGCTAAAACAATTGATGAATTGACCCGTCATCGCTGTTGTTTACACGGTGACGCGGTACTTTTTAAAAATGGTGTCTGATCTAATTAACCGATGTAACACTGACGAAGGAGCAATCCGAAACGGGTCTGTTTCTCATACCTCGCTGTGAATAAATGACTTTTGATGCACGCTTCCTGAGTGCCTGTATTTCTGTTGAAACTGACGGAATTGGCAGCGTAATAGATATATCTATATATATATATATATATATATATATAATAGAAAGTTATATTGTTGTATTATATTATTTTTAAAGATGTTAGTGTGAATTTATAACTTTTTTTTAATATTTTTGACACAATACTTTTGTGTCATGATATCGTTGTGATCAATAGTCAGTGACCCAGCAGGATGAAAACATAATGAAAGGAAATTAAGTGGATAATTAAGTTGATAATTTTTTTTTGTTTTTTAACTTTATTTATCCATTTCTAAACAATAAAGCAGTGATGCATCTTATGTTACATAATATAGGAGAGCGTGCGATCAGGCCAAAAACATTACATAATATGTAATTCAGGTAGGTAATAGACAGTGTATTATACACTTAAAGGAAACAGTGAAACAAAAGGCGTACAACTGGACACAGTGGATACAACGTGAAAAAGCAGCAGTAATGCAGCAAACACATGCAATCATGTACACATTACATCCTATGTTTGATAATTAGACAATCAAGTCACTACTCAAAAAAGGGGTTTTATCAGGTGTAAAAAACAAGGGGAAATTAATGCAAAGTCAAATGCATCTTGCACATATGCGTGCCACCTCAGCCAACCCCCTCAGGCAATATTTGACTTATTAACTGCGACTGTCGAGCAGCAGTGATCTTGGCTATATATACGAGCGATAAGGCCCCCATATGTCAGTAGGTCTAGACGAAGAGGGGACCAAAGTAGAATACTCCACACTGTTAATATTGCAAAATGACAGGCTCCTGAGCAACGCTTTCACCTTCGGAGGTCTTCTATCACACGATAACAATGCAACCTCTCTCCTTGCCAGCAGGAATCCCAATGCAGCAAGTTTGCGGACAGTGCGTGGGAAGTTAGAGACATATCCCAATAGCGCAATTTCCGGGGTAGGGATCAGATTCATGCCTAAAATGGCGCTGAAAGTGTGGTGTATCTAAGCCCAATAATCATGCAGCAGGGGACAAGTCCAGGAAAGGTGGGAGAAATCGACGAATGGGGCCATGCATTTGGGGCAGTGATGGGAACGACTAGGGTCTATTTATGTGAACGTTTGGGCATATGGTATAATCTACGAAGGAATTTAAAATGGATGAGTTTGTGTCTACTGTTCAAGGAGATTTCCTTTGTGGCTCTGCAGCACTGCTCCCACTGAACGTCAGAAATAGGTTTTCCCAGATCACCTTCGCACGCGGCCCGCATTTTAGTGTCCAAAGAGGGGAGCGAAACACTACACAGCCTGTATAGTTTGGAAACCATATGTGCCCCGGATGTATGTTGACTTAGGAGCGTGAGCGGGGGAGCAGGGTCAGGGGCCAGTGGGAATGTAGAGAATGAAGCTCGTAACATGGACCGTAATCTGGTCAAAACAAAAGAGTCCATGAATGAGCGTTCAGTGAAGCGAGGGTCTTCAGATAAAGAAAAAGCGTGGCCAATGGTGTCAATGTGAAATTTAGCCAACGTGTTCTTTAGAACTGTTTCCCCGGTGATCAGGAACCAAGAGGCGTTGTGCAAAGGAAGGGCCGGTGAGTATTACTGGTCCAGCCCCAAGAGCCTGCAAAGTCTATCCCATGCCCAGCAGGTTGATGAGACTGTTTGTATGTCCCGTGGGTCCCGCGCAAGACCTCAAGGCAGGACAGTAGAAAGAGGTTCTGGGAGGACCAAGTCAGCTTCGGGTTTCAAATACAGAATGCGCGCATCGGGGTGGAACCAGGAGTGCGCAAAGGAACATTGTGCAATTAAAAAATAAAGATAGAAATCGGGAAGTCCGAATCCACCGCGCCCATATGGAAGAGTCAGAATACACCAGGTGACACGTGGGTTTTTGTCACCCCAGACCAATCGCAGCAATACAGAGTGTAGCTGGGAAAAGAAAACCTTGGTAAGCGGTATCAGAATATTATTAACCGCTTCAGCGCGGCGCAGATTCCTGCGCTGTGCTGAACGTTCCATTGGGCTTATGGAACCATGACGGAACAGTTCCGTCATGAGCACAGCTCAACCGACGCTCATGACGGACCCGTTCCGTCATGAGCATGGAAGGGGTTAAAGAGGTACAAAAAACAAGGTAATACGACCATTTTAATTATGGCAATTTGTCCAGCCAGAGACAGAGGGAGACGGATCCATCTCTCAATCTGGCTCTCTAATAAACTAACCGCGTTACCATAATTTAGTCTGAGGTGTCCAGGTGGACATGTATCCCTAAAAATTTGACTGAGTCGTGACACCATTCAAGGGGGAAAGTGCAAGTCCACTCAGATGTGCTGGGGTGAGCGGGAAAATCACTGATTTGTGCCAATTGATGCGCAGACCAGAAAAGTTGCCAAAGCGAATTATCTCAAAAATAAGTGGCTCAAGATTAATATGAGGCATTCTGACATATAAAATCGTATCATCTGCATACAAAGAAATTAGGAGAGGGCCAGTCCGAAATTGAAGCCCACGGTGCAGATGTTTTTCTTGGAAATGGCGGACCAGAGGGTCAATTGCCAATATAAAAAGCAGCGGGGATAAGGGGCATCCCTGCCAGGTGCCGCGCGATAGGGAGAACTGCTCGGAAATCGTGCCATTAAGGCGGAGCCTAGCGGTAGGAGTAGTGTATAATAATGCTACTGTAGAGAAGAAGCACTCTGGCATGCCCATGCACCTCATGATGGACAAAAAGAAGGGCCACTCCAAAGAGTCAAATGCTTTCTCTGCGTCTAGGAGAATCGCCGCAGCCGGAGTGGAGGGGTCTATGCCATGTATAACGGCAAAGAGGGTCCTTAGGTTCAAAGAGGTGGAGCGGTGCGGCACAAAGCCAGACTGAGCCGGGGATATGATGGCCTCCATCAACAATGAGAGCCAGATGGCCATCACTTTTGCTAGTATCTTATAATCCAGGTTTAATAAAGACAGTGGTCTGTATGAGCCACACAGCTTGGGGTCCTTACCCGGCTTGGTAAGGAGGATGATGACTGCCTCTCTGAGCGTGGGAGGTAGACAGCCCATCTCAAGTGCCTCAGCATAAACTTCCACCAAGCACGGTACTAAGGCCTTTTTGAAAGCCTTATAAAAATCTGCAGAGAAGCCATCCAGTCCCGGTGCCGAAGAACCCTTTAACGCATCTATAGCTTCAATTATGCTATCCAGAGTGATGGGCATAGCTAGTAATTACTGCATGTATTTTTCCAGATAAACCATGGCAATCTCATTTAGGTAGTCGCCCTGAGCCCCCCAGTCGCCCGTCAGATTTATAAGATTTATATAAAGGTTTGTAGTAAGATAGGAAGGTGTCACAGATGTCAGGCATGGAGTGAAGAGAAACTCCCCCTGGACCCACAATTTCTGTGATGTATGAGGTATTGTAAGGGGGACTAAGTAGCTGCGCTAATAATCGCCCAGGCCTGTCGCCCTCCCCGTACTGCCGTGCCATGAATTGTTGGGTAAGAAAATGTAATTCCCTATCAGCTCCGTCTCGGAATTCCATCATTAATGCCAAATGACTGGCTTCCTTCTCGCTGGATGGGTTCAGCAAGAGTTCCCTATGTAGTGCAGCGATGTCCTGCACTATACGAGACAATGTGGACCGAATGACCCTCGATACCCCTACATGCTTAGTAATACAAACACCGTGAATGTACGCCTTGAATCCCTCCCAAAGAACTGCCCAAGAATCCACTGATCCCGTGTTAAGGTCGAAATATTCCTCGATGTCCTGCCTGACTTCCTCTGTAAAGACAGGATCCGCAAGTGACCTCCCAGGGAATCGCCATTGCCTCTCATATCCACCCTATCTGGGCACTTTAAATTTGACAACTATTGGGGAGTGGTCCAACAGTGTGCGAGGAAGTGTGAGCAGATTCTCCACCCACCCAGCCACCCCAGGGGAGAGGAACCAATAGTCAATTCTGGTCCAGGCATTAAGAAACCCAGAATGATGGGTGTAATCTAGAAGATGCGGGTGGAGTCTTTTCTCAATGTCGATTAAGGAAAAGTGTGTGCAGATATCAAACGTTATCGGTCTTGATCTAGGTTTGGTGTCAGTGGAAGAAGACGTACTGTCTCTAGTGGGATGCAACAACAAATTAAAGTTGCCCCCAATAATCAACAAACCGGGTTCGAGCGCAAGAAGGCATGCCAATAGGTCTTGAAAAAAGGAAGGTGAGTCTACGTTAGGGCCATAAATCCCAACCAATGTAATTTTATGACCCATTAGTGTCCCAGTGACCATCAAATAACGGCCGTCTTCTTCAGACTCAGTATTAGAGAGAGCAAAAGGGGCACAGTTGTGTATAATTATGGCCACTCCTCTAGAATATCTGCTATAGTTAGGGAAAAACCTGTGCACACCCCCGCTGTTGGCGACTCAAATGGAGTCAGAAGGGGATAAATGCGTCTTCAACAGCATGTCTAGTTATATAATTGAAAACATGTTTGCATTTCTTAGCATTGTTAAGACCCCGAATATTCCAGGAAAGAAGTGAAAGCCCGGAAGCCCCGGGCTGTAGACCTAACTTGGCCATAGGAAAAACAAAATCCAGGATAATCGTGAATGCACGCTATTCCAATACAATCCAAGAGCATAGGAAGCAATGTAACAATCATCACTGCAATAAATCAAAACAAAACCCGCTCTCCACCCCCCACCCAGCTTCCTGTGCACCCTCAAGAGGCAAACCCGTTGAACTCCTGAAATAAAACCTCGTAATGTGCATATCATTGACAAGATGTATTAGCAATGACTATTCCCAAAAAAGCTTGCAAAAACTAAGAGATCAAAGGCATCTGGGGGGAAGCAACGCCTCGTCAGTCAGGCAAACCACATGACAAGTCACAAATGAACCATAGTAATGCATAACATCTTTTTACCCAGCAAAAATTTTTTAAAAAAGAGGGACCTGAAACAATGAACTTTCAGCCAGTTCCCGGGTCCGTGAAGAGTTCAACACTGTTCTGGGAATCGCCCTGATTAGGGGAAAGCGAACCAGCAGCATCGGCCGATCCAGATCCATGTTTCTTGTAATTCTGGCAAAATTCCTGTGCCTCCGTGGGGGAGTCAAAATGCGAAACCTGCCGGCAATGTCCACCCTCAGTCTTGCAGGATACAACATACCATACTTAAGGACCAAGTTCCTCAGGGTAGCTTTGACGCCGTTGTCCTTTCTTCGCACCTCCTGGACCATGAGCGTGAAATCTGGTAACAGAGACAAGGAACTACCGTGCCATTGGATCTCACCTTTCTCACGAGCCGCCCGGAGAGCAGTGTCGCGATCGCGGAAATTAATGAGTCTAGCCATTATGGGGCGAGGAGGCAAGCCGGGGCGAGGTCGGGGCCCCAAGGACCTACGAGCTCATTCCACCACAAACCCCTTTGTGAATATTTCTCTACCGAACAGGTCAACAAGTAGTTTTTCCACGAAGATGTCCATGCGACCAGTTGACGCCTCTGCCACACCAAGAATGCGAATGTTGTTGCGTCTACTACGCGCTTCAAGGTCCTCATTTTTAAGAATCTGTGCCTAAGCAGGAGCACTCAAAGATACACTCGGGCGGCCGGCAGAGTCAAAGCGAGTGACGTCAGTGGACCGTGCAGCGTTAAATGAGTGAATCAGCAACCTGACCTGTAGGTATATCCTCCGGTCAGGAGCCAGCCAGGGTGTCTAGTCACAGCGCCAATGGCCTGGGAGCGATAAAAGGGTGTCACACTCCAGAGGGATCCGGCCCCCGATACCAGGATCGCAAGGGTAGTCTGCGAGCTATATGCAGGGCGGTATTCCGGTAAGTACTGATGCTTCCCTTCTCATGCATCCGCCGCCATGCTCATCATCCCGATGGTCTAGGTGGAGGGCCCAAAGAGACCAAAAAGCAACAAGGGCGCGCTGTAGGACCCAATACAGTAGTTCTACTGGCAGCCGGGGCGTCCCCCATATGTTCAGGGCCAAAGGTGTAGATGCGGCCGGGGCAGAGGTGAAATAGAACTGGTGGGCCGCCACAGTGAAGGAGAGACGCCTACCCCCACAAGAGCCCCTGCCGCCACCGTGCCCCACCGCAGCCCCCGAAGCGCCCACACCTGCCCCACCCGCCCGCCAGCAGGACTGCCACCCCAGTCCCCGGTGCAGGGCCGCGGAACAGGCCCTAAAGCCGACCGCCGACTGCAGCAACCAGGCACGGGACGATCCAATCCCGCAGGCGATGGAAGGGACAGTCAGGGGGCCCATTGAGCGTCCAGTAGCAGCGCAGCGCACCGAGCGGCCCCCGCAGGCGCAAGACTCACCCCACAGCCGGGCGCAGACCGATGGTTTGAGGGAGAGGGCAGCGAGGCCCTCGATCCCCTCCACCGTTCACGCGCCTCTCATGCTCGCCGAGCCCAGCTCAGGGACCGGAAGGCTGCCGAAAGGGTTCCGATGCAGGATGAAGACAGTTTGCTGGGTGGGGGATTGATTATTCCATCGTAACTTTGGCAATTAGAAGCCCGACCGACGGAGCTTCAAGCGGAGGCAGCCATCTTGGTTGCCTCCGTGGCCACGCCCCAATTAAGTGGATAATTTAAGAAAAATGGAGACAAAAATATCAGACTATGTTAAATCACTTTTACTAAAGTGTCCATTTCACATATAACTTTTTAAACAGTTTTATTGACATAGAAAAAAGCACCATTTTGTCACATTTTTTTCAAGACTTTAATGGAGTGTGTGTACACTGTAATGTTCTATTTGTTCCCAATTGTTCAACCTGTTTTCAAGGGGGAAAGTCATGAACCACCATGTAGCAGTACATCTGGCTCATGTAATTCACATGTAATTGGTGTCTGAGCCACTTTGCTTACAACTGTGTTCTGTGTACCACTGCTTAGTTGAAGAGCCCTTCTGTTTTGTAATTCTAGTATCATGTGCTTGTGTGCTATGTGTGATATGCATGTGTGTGATTGTCTTTGGCTGTCTCTGTTTGTTTGCGTGTGTGATGACAATTCTGTTGCAATAGTACCTGTACATTTTACCTGCAAATGACTCTGGTGTACTGCTAAATCTGAACCTCATCTTCTATTAATTGTGAACTTTCTTCAGGTGATAAAAGGGTACATATCTAAAGTAAAAAAGGCAAGCCATTTTGTTGTAATCATTAGGTTCCAGTATGATATTTTAAATATTTTAGGAATAGAAATCTGTAGGGAACAATTCAGCATAGAAGCATGGCTTTGCCATGGGTAAAATGCAACTGCAGCTTCAGTTTTTAAATGTGTACTGAAATAATGAACAATGTTGAAGTGGGGTACCTTAGGGTTCCTCAAATTGTACTGTCTCTTTTTGGATGCCAATGTGGTAGCTACCAAATTCAAAGAATATATGCTTAACATAGTTACCTGGATGCAAAACAACTATCTAAAATTGAATTAGGAAAATACAGAATTTATTCTTTTTGGTTCTGATCTTTTCTTCTGGAATAGCTCTTGGTTGTATTCATTGCTTGGCAACCTCCCTTGTCCAGTCCAGAAAGCAAAAAATATTGGCATGTTGTTTGATGGACAGCTTTGCTATTCGGATAATATAAATAAGACCACATCGTCCTGCTTCCATCTCCTTAGGATCCTGAGTAGGGTGTTTCCTTTCATACTGGGAGACTTGCAGAAGGAGGTTAATGCTTCATAAGTTCTATCTAGAATAGACTATTAGAACACCATTTATATAGGCATATAACAAAAATGCCAGATGAAAGGTCAGTCACTCCAGAAAGCCTCTGCTCACTTGATTCTTAAAATCCCTAAGTTCAGCTTGATATTTATGAGCATTTGTGACACATTGGGAGTGTTACATTTAAAGCCCTCTGTATTGTTCACAAGGCCTTGCACACTGGAGTTCCTGTATATTTCCAACTGTCCTTCTTTTGGAATGTGCTGAATTCCCATGTAAGATTGAGCACTGTTAAATTAGTACAGGTACCCAAATTCAAGAGATCCGAGATTTTTTCTTTCTTGGCCTACATGTTGTTGAATTCCTTACCAATTGTTTTGAGATAGCAATCAATTATATCTTCTTTCAGAAAATTGCAGGAATGTTCAACTCTCAGATGCCTTCGCAATTGTGCACTATATAAAATTTTTTAATGGAATGAAAACTAACATGTTTGCTTTGCCTTGGGACAAAAAGTGAGTAGGGAAGTAGTTGTTCATAAGGCACACACATCTACAAAGCATGACAAGATGTCAAATAAGAGTGAGTGGTACTTTAGAGGCAGAGAAATGAGAGGGGTTTGGATGGAGTCTTTAGGCACATAAGATTGATGGTGTGTTCTTTGCAGAGGTGAGTGGTGAGCTTTTCTAGTGGAGGAGAGATGGTGATTTGCAAACTTTGAAAAGAAAGTTTCTGCATAACATCAGAAGAAAGAGCAACAGGATTTCTGCCTTCTTGCATTACTTGATAGTGAGTCTGGTGATAAAGCTGTTATGCTTCTTCCAACGTCTATATGAAGTACTGGTGTTGGAAACCAAGTATGTGGGGATGCCATTATCCACTGCTTCAGAGGTTGTGCAACAGCTTAGGAACATTAATTGGATGTTGAGAGGGATCCAGTAGCACATTCCGAGCATTTGGAGAATTTATTCATCAGTCCGAACACCTTTAATGAGGCCTACTCTGCGTGGAGAGCACTTTTCGGAAATATTGGGTGGGTATCTTCTTAGTTAATGTCAATTGCCAATCTTTCCCATGTTATTATTTAATTCAGCAAAGGGGCGGGGCATGCAAACTAGTCAGGCCTGATGGTAAACAAGACTCAGGAAGACCACAGTGACTGCTAAAGGAGGCCATCCAGGATATCAAATCGTGGACAGTTAGCTCAAGTGAAAGTTCAAAATGAGACCACGCAGAAGCTTAAGTTAAGCAGAGCATTCCATGGATGGTACACAGGTCTTCTCATTGAACCACTAATGGTTTTTGACGTAAAACCCTCTCTACCCAAAAATTTGAGACTGGGTTTTGCGCGACAAAATAATGCCATTTTAAATCAAGTGTTAAAAATCGAAATGTTTTAATTTCTCCTTACTTTTCTGACTTTGAAGGTGCACAGTACTATACAGCACACATATAAAGTATGGGAAGTGTTAAATATAAGAGAAAACAATAGGAGAGCAAGGGTATTGTGGGGGCACACCCTTGTCCCCAGGAGGGTATAATACTTAAATAATGTGGACGGGCCCACTATGTGTATGTCAATACTTGTAGTCACTGTTTGTGGCATGAGCTGAGACCCATTGGGTGTTATTAAAAGACCCCTCACACACCAACCTAGTTGGTGTCATGCTTCATCATTGGGGTCCCAACTGGATGGCGGAATGCCCCCCGGTTGTGCTACAATGCCTGATTGATGATGCCTAAGTGTGATGTGAAGTTCTACAGTTAAAAATACCTCTGAGAATCCTTGCCTTAATTTTACTATTGGCGGCTCAGGATATATGTTTAAAATAATTGTGATGCAACTAGTAAGGATTAGTCACCTATCAGTTGACTATGTGTGGTGGTCTACATGTTTCAGTTATGGAGCTTTCTTCAGGACCGAGAAGGTGATACGTGAGGGGCGAAAGGTGAATAGAGCCACTTGATAAAACCAATGTGGTACCTGCAAACTCGCTAAGAGGTGTGGTAAAAAAGTGTTGGCGTACTTACTGACACTTCAAATACGCAAAAAATTCCTGTAGGAAACAAGAAGACAAGACACAACATATAGAATGTAAGCTGTTCGTAACATAAAATGCAATCTTAATGGTTGAATTAAGGCTATGTAGGTGTCCTCAAAGAAGGCCACTACAGTGACTGTTATAATGTACTTATACAGATTGCGGCATGCGTAGATATTGTGAGGCATGCTGCTGGCGAAGTAAATGCACAGGGTGGCGTGAGTGAAGGTGCGTTTCTGTGGGATTGGCAGTAGATGCGAGCTGCCATTTGCGTGTTTGAAGTGCTAAATGTGTGTTGTACAAGAATACATGTTGCACTGTGAAATGCGAATAGGTCACTGGGAGAGGTGCCCTGTGGTCCCGAGGGCATCGCATGCCTTAATAATGATATCTCATGCATTAGTTTATCTAAATGCTATGCATCGCGGTTAGTGGAATCGTCCCAGTGGTGGAGGCAAATAGAGACATGAATCATGTCATTCTGTACTTTGTAGCAAAAGAGTTAAAAATAAGGGGTTAAAAGAATGCACAAATATTTACAATGCCATCAGTATTTCATCAAGAATCAGGGCTCGGGGGGAGAGGCGCTACTGCATCCAATCTGAAATTGAAAGTGACAGCGCTGCTGTAAGCCCACCACGTTGAGAAAGGCTTACCCATGTGCAGCGTGTGTGAACGATACAAGGCCTTACTTGGAGAAGAAGCGTCCTCTGCCTGTTAACCTGCATCTGGTCCCTGTGGTCCTGGCTGGTGTCTACAGTGCCGGGATGTGGGGGTTTAAATAGAGAGGTTTTCTGATGTTGTCCGTGAGTACCTGCACTTCCGGGATTCTAGTGACTACGCAGGCCCAGGATGTGCCGGGGTATTGCGCATGCGCAATAGCCTCACATCTAGAGTTGATGGCGTTGGCCATCTTGGAATGGGGGTTGCATGCCGGTTTTAGTGTGGCCACGGTAATACACTTCCAATTAGCTACTAGGTAACTTCTAAGTAATGCATATATATGAAATATATGATGCAGACTGCATACAGAGATGTAAAAAAACCTGTGAAAAGATGAATTCACAATGTGTTTCTTGGCGGCGAGTGTGTGGGTGATTCGTAGGAAGACATGCTACGCCAGTGTGTGGTGTCATGCAACATTACAGAGCGTACAAAGGTGATACAAAGAGTTGTCCTCATAGACTTGGAGTGTCTGGGGGGCCATAGGCATGTCACAGACCGTGCTCAGGTCATGAAAGTGTGGGCATGCCAGAGACAGGGTGGCACTGAAGTGCCCGTGTGGTGAATACCCAGCCACTGATATTAAGGATTGGACAGTTCTGTGCCGGTGTCCAGGTAGGGTGCCAGTTTGTGTTTGCGCAATGCGTGGTGCTGCATGCAGGCAAACGGAATGTCTAATGGCGGCCTTGAGTATGACAAGGGTCCTGTCCATTCATTGTCTGCTGAGACTATTCGGGGATATTGTCGTTGAGGCCCACCTTGTTGCTGGAGAGGCGATAAATCCATCTTTGTTCTTTTTTTAGTAACTGTTGTTGGATGTTGGGCATATTTGGGTCCAGGGCTTCAATGATGACCCATCTCATGTCGTTGGTTGTGTGTCCAGTTTCAAGGAAGTGGTTGGTCAATTAACTTGTTTTGCCCTGGAAAATGATCCAAAAAGTAACGCAACGCAGCACCTAAAGCTGGTGGAAAACAGCCTTTGCAACGTAAGCGTTACAACTCATGCCATTATAACACGTTGTTACCTCCAAAAGGCTTGTTGCCGGGGATAGAAGGTGTTGGAGTTAACTCCAAAACCTTCCCTACTGTTGCACACACTGGAGTTGGAATAGTAAATTATACTATTCCAACTTCCAGGGCACCCACGACAGCAAGTCTGGGTAACAGCATGCGTTGTAACGGCATGCGTTATAATGGCATGCAACGTAACGTCATACATTAAGCTCTGGTTTGCCTTACTAAACACCAAGGGGGCATTCCATGGATGGTACACGGGTCTTCTCATTGACCCACTAATGGTTTTTGACATAAAACCATCTCTACCAAAATTTGAGACAGGGTTTTGCGTGACAAAATAATGCCATTTTAAATCAAGTGTTAAAAATCTAAATGTTTTTATTTCTCCTTACTTTTCTGACTTTGAAGGTGCACGGTACTGTACAGCACACATATAAAGTATGGGAAGTTTTAAATATAAGAGAAAACAATAGGAGAGCAAGGGTATTGTGGGCCGGGCCCACTATGTGTATGTCAATACTTGTAGTCACTGTTTGTGGCATGAGCTGAGACCCATTGGGTATTAATAAAAGACTCCTCACACACGAACCTAGCTGGTGTCATGCTTCATCATTGGGGTCCCAACCGGTTGGCCGAATGCCCCCCGGTTGTGCTACAACGCCTGATTACAGCGGAGTGGGTGATGGTGAGTAAGTCTGATGTGAAGTTCTACAGTTAAAAATACCTCTGAGAAACCTTGCCTTAATTTTACTATTGGCGGCTCAGGATATATTTTAAAAATATGTGTGATGCAACTAGTAAGGATTAATCACCTGTCAGTTGACTATGTGTGGTGGTCTACATGTTTAAGCCCCCTCTGAGAGATTAATGGGGCTTTCATCAGGACCGAGAAGGCGATACGTGAGTGGCGAAAGGTGAATAGAGCCACTTGACAAAACCAATAGAATGGTATCTACAAACTGTGTGGTAAAAAAGTGTGAAAAAAGTGTCGGCGTACTTACTGACACTTCAAATAGGCAAATATTTCCTGTAGGAAGCAAGAAGACAAGACACAACATATAGTATATAAGCTGTTCGCAACATAAAATGCAATCTTAATGGTTGAATTAAGGCTATGTAGGTGTCCTCAAAGAAGGCCACTAGAGTGACTGTTATTATATACTCTTGCAGATTGCGGCATGCGTAGATACTGTGAGGCATGCTGCTGGTGAAGTAAATGCACAGGGCGGCTTGAGTGAAGCTGCATGTTAGAGGCATTGGTGTAGCTTTACGTAGATGCGTCTCAGTCAGTCCTTCACGGTTTTGGTTCCTAGCACGTTTTCTAGCTTTGTTAGTGATTCGCCGTGGGTATCTACGGTCTCTCAGTTTGTTTGTAAGGTCGTTGGCCTGATTTTTAAAATCGGTCACATTACTGCAGTTCCTCCTTAATCGCAGGTACTGTCCATAGGGAAGATTCTCCCTCAACGGCCTTGGATGGAAACTGGAGAAGTGTAATAGCGAGTTACGTGATGTGGGTTTAAAATGTGTTTTACTTTTCAGGTGGCCCTCCTCCACCTCAATGTCAAGATCTAAATACGTGGTTTTGTGGGGGTCAAAGCTGTACGTAAATGTTAGGTTGTTGTCACAGGTATTGAGCCATTGGCAGAAAGTGGTGAGCGTCTCGGTGTTGCCTTCCCAGATCAATAGGATATCAACAATGTAGCCTTTATAGAAATTTGGGCCAGATGTAGGAAGCCCTTTACCGGTCGGTAACGGCCTAAAATCGGTATTTTCAGCCGTTACCGACCGGTATTGAACTTTCGGGATGTAGGAGACCGAAAATCATCCGATTCGGTAAAATACCGAATCGGAAATAATACCGAATCGGTAAATTTACCAAATCGGTAAATTTACCGATTCGGTAAAGTTACCGATTCGGTAAAATACTGAATCGGTAAATAAGAAGTGGTAAAAATGGATATTGAGATGTAGGGAAACTCTGAAATACCGAATTTGCTTGAAATTCGGTATTTAAGAGTCAGTATTTACCATGGATTGGAATCAGGTGGTAACCAAGTGCAACCTATAAAAATGGACCCAAAATGCAATTCTGTTTGCACAATGGCGGCATTTTATGTCATTGCAAGACGGCTACGGCTACAGGAGGAAGGAGAGAGGGAATGGCAGAGAGAGGAGCAGGTCTACAGGCAGAGGGTCACCTTGTTCATGCTCACAGAGGCAGAGATACTGCAGAGGTACAGGTTGGCCCCAGACACCATCTTGGAGCTCATCAGGGACCTCCATCCAATGTTGCAGCACACTACCCCAAGGGCACATGCAATTCCACCACATGTGCAGGTGCTGTGCAGCCTCCACCTGCTTGCATCTGGGAGCTACCAGAGCGTGGTTTCTGCGTTAGGTGGGGTGACACAGAGCAGCCTGTCAAGGTTTTTCCACAAATTCCTTGACGCCATGTTACACAGGATGGAGCATTACATATCTTTTCCTGCTACCCATGCTGAACTGGTGCAAACAAAATCTGACTTTTACCAGATGGCTCGATTTCCCAAAATAATTGGCTGCATAGATGGCACACACATTCCCATTTGTCCCCCTGCTGCCACAGAATATATCTACAGGAATAGGAAGTCAACCCACACCATCAATGTGCAGGTGATTTGCAATGCAAAGTGCGCCATCACTGACATTGTGGCAAAATTCCCTGGGAGTACCCACGACTCCTATATTTTTCAAAACAGCGGCATCTATGCACGGCTGACTGCAGGGGAATTTGGTGAAGGATACCTCCTAGGTAAGACACAGTGTCTGACCCCCATAATACCTATTGCAGTAAGAAGTACATGTATGCATGTGAGTAATGTATTCCCTTTTCCTTTTAGGAGACAGTGCATATGCCCTCCGCTCATTTATACTCACCCCCTACCTCAACCCCTCAACACGCAGCCAAAGGAGATATCCCCGGGCCCACAAAAGCACACGGAATGTTGTTGAACGGACCTTTGGCATCTGGAAAAGCAGATTCAGATGCTTGCACAAGAGTGGAGGTGCAAGGCAGCATACCCCCATCACCTGCTGTAAGATAATTGCTGCCTGTGCCATGTTGCACAACCTTGCTGTTAAGAAGGGTACTGAGGTGGAGTTGTCTGACTACGAGGATCATGACGACGACATTGCTGTGCCTGAAACACAACCTGCTGGAGTGACAACACCAAGTGATGGCAGATACAGACGTGAGGAGATTACACGCAACTATTTCTGAGTAAGTAATGAGACACAGACAGGTTGTGAATGAGAAGAACGTAATTTAATGTTGCCACAATGTTCATGCACTGAAGTGCAACAAATTAAACATAATAAACGTGGGGACTGCATGTCCCGGGTTACTTCACCCACACCGGCAATGTCACTTTCGCCCGCGCTTCCCAGAGCCACTGGGATGTTGGTCACTGCTTTCCGCATGGCCTGCTGCCTCTGCTGGGCGCCTGCTGCTCCTACATGGCTCAACTACAGCGCTTGCCAAGCTGCTGCGGCTACTGCTGTCGTCTCCCTCTGCCACATCCAGGGCAGGATTCAGTGCAGTGTGTGATATGATCATAGCCTCTAGGGCACTAGTGATCCTGGCCATGCCCCTGGTGACCTCGGCCGTGTTTTGTGTGAGGCTCTCCTGCATATTAATGCCTCTATGGCATAGCTGGGATGTGGCAGTGCCAGACGATTCATGGCCCTATTGTGAACATGGGCATCCCTGCGCCTTGTGTGTTCCAGGCTGTCCAGTTTTTAGCAGAGCTGGGTGATGGAAGTGCTCATTTGCTGCATTCCTGCTGCAAGGTCAGCATTTGTTTTTGCTACCTCCCTATTAGTTTCTACAATGTCTCTGATCCCCTTCCCCATGTCTCCTATTTGTTCATTTAGGACCCGAAATTGGCGGTGGCAGGCCTGTATGGATTTTCCCTGCATCCGTTGTATGCGCACCATGCTCCCCTCCAGCCCACGGAACACAGTGCCATCTCCAGGTCCACCTGCACTGCTGGGCCTGCGTTGCCGTCTGCGCGAGGTGAAAGACTCATTGGTGGGCTGCTGTGCAGCAGGACTCACAGGTACAGTGGCTTGAGCCACACCCTCTGCTGCCTCCATCACTGGCAGTGGGGCCACAACTCGCCTCCTGGCTGGTGAGGTTGCAGGTGCAGACAGGAACAGTGATGGGGAGGTTTCTGGAGAGAAAACCAATGGAGGGGATTGTGAAAGGTGTGGGGAGTGGGGTAACTCGGGGGTCTGTACTGTCTCATCTTCCTGGGTGATGGCAGTCGTGTCTTCTTCCTTCTGCGAGGCTTGAACATGGCTTGGCCCTGCCTCGTCACTCTCCTTCCTCGCTGGTGCAGTCCCTTCTGTTGCTGTGGCTCGACTGCCTGATGTTGCCCCTAGGTATAAATAAGCGTATGTCAACTGAGTGCTACTGTGTCACAGTCACTACAATAAATGCTTTACACATTTAACTTTCATTTTTCTGCATTACCTTCAGTGCCTTGCTGATGTCTGTGCAGTTACACATGGTCTTACATTAGCTGACTACAATTCCCATAATGCATTTCTCCTGTATAGTGCTAACAGTACTGGACTGGGGTTGGCCTGTCCACAAAGGGTAAAGGGAAGCAGGTTGGTATGGGGTGGCATGCTGCACATGCGTCTTACCTTTTCCTGTAGCTCTGGCTGAGCTGTCCACACCTCCAAGTCCCACAACACTGCCTGGCTCAATGGTTGAGGCCACCTACTCCTCCAGGTCAGTCAGGGGGGGTGCTGGGTTCCTGCCTCCACCGGTGAGACCAGCCTGCTTATGTACTTCTGACATCTTCTTTTTTGTGAGGCTCCTGATGTCATAGAAGCGTTTCTTCAGATCCTCAATGCTCCTGCTTGTGACTCCCACTGCATTGACCTTTTCTCCAATTGCAAGCCACATCTTACGTTTTGCAGACTCAGGTACAGTGAGGGAGTGCCTGCCAAATAGTTGCTTGTGGACTCTCACCACCTCCTCCACCAGTACCTGCAGCTCCATGCTGCTGAACTTAATTTTCCTTTTCCTCTCTGCCTTCTGACTCTCACTGCTGCTTGCCATTTTCCTTGTGGTAAACTCCAAAAAAATCACTCCCTGCTGCTCTGTGTCTCTGCTCAGCTCTGACTGCCTCTCCAGAACCTCCTAATGAGTTGCAGCTGCCTGGGTAGCCACTTCCTGGTAGGGAGGGGGAGGGTGGTAGCACCTGATTGGCTGTTTTCATTAGTTTCACTTTTGCTTGCTTTCTGATTCGGAATTTACCGATTCGGTATTTACCGATTCGATATTTACCGAATCGGTATTTCCAATGCATTCCTATGGGCCGCCCATAGGGATGAATGGGAAATACCGATTTGGTAAATACCGAATCGGTAAATACCGAATCGGTAAATTCCGAAAGTCCGATACCGAATTTTACCGATTCAGTAAAAAATACCGATTTTTTTCCCTCCATCTCATTTACCGATTTTTGAATACCGAATCGGTAAAATTCGGTATTTAAGAATCGGTAAATTCAGATTACTTACATCTGGGCCTTTATCTCTGGGATTTTAGGAGTGTCATTGGTAAAGATGTATTGTGTCTCAAAGTGGTGTACGTACAGACCTGCTATACTGGGAGCGAACACCCTCCCATTGAAGTACCATATTTCTGGAGGTACAGTTTGCCCTCAAATTCGAAGAAGTTGTCTTTTAATGCTAGTTTGGCACAATCCCTGATGAATTTGGTGGATGTGCGGTATTGCCAGTCAGTTTTCGCCAGAGCCATTTCAAGGACTCTCAAGGTGTCATCTTGTGGGAGGCTTGTGTACAGGCTCTTCACGTCGAGGCTTACAAGTAAAGATGTCTCTGGGTTGTATGTCAGGCCTTCTAGGAGTCTGAGAAGGTCTATGGTATCCTGTAGGTAGGTGTTAGTGGCTTTTACCATGGGCTGGAGAAAGAAATCGCAGTAGCGCGACAGAGGCTACCGAAGTGAACCAATGCCGGGTACGATTGGCCGCCCGGGTGAAGGTGTTCTGTTCTTGTGGATCTTTGGTACATGTAGAAGTAGGGAATCTTACCTTCTGATGCTGTGAGGAATTTGGCTTCTCCAGGTGTTATGAGTACTATGGTTTCCACTTCTTCTACTAAGAGGTGGAATGCGGAATTTTAAATTGTCACTGGGGTCTTGGTGGAGTTTTTCGTAGTTTTTAGTGTCGCTGATAAGTCTTAAGCACTCCTGCTGATAGTCTTCTTTGTTCATGATGACCGTTCCTCCACCCTTGTCAGCAGGTTTGATGACAACGGCGTTGTTGGATCTGAGAGATTGAATGGCTGCTCGTTCTGCAATGCTGGTATTCCGGAAAGTGTGGTCATCTTTGAGTTCTTTGACGTCTTTGAATACCGCTTGTTCATAAACTGATATCTCGGGTGGGATAGCAGTGGGTGGCTGCATGAAGGTGGATTTGACTCTGCATTGTGTATCCCCCTCTGATGTTGGAGTGGGATGTGGAGGAGAATTTTTTGCCACTCACATATCACCTTCTCGGTCCTGAAGAAAGCCCCATTAATCACTCAGAGCGGCCTGAAACATGTAGACTACCAGAAGTGTGGCTCTCTGGTTAGAGGAGGCAGACCTGGAAGCAGAGGTCAGCCCTGGACCAGGGTTCAATTCCCGGCTCGGCGGGGTCTTGAGTCCTAAAAAAATGTCCATGGACTCGACAATTCTCACTCCGGTGCCTACTCGATTCACGGGTTCACACTCTGCGACTCTGGGCAATAGCTTGCTTAATCTCCACAACGGGCCCTCACGGCGGGATGCCTGGCTTTCACCTTGCGGATAACCTGCCGGGGTTATCTCACAGGGGAATACCAGGATGGGTTCCCTAAGCAAGCGCTGAGAAACCACTTGGTGATTTGCGCTATATAAATTCCTATACATTTACATTTACATAGTCAACTGATAGGTGATTAATCCTTACTTGTTGCATCACACATATTTTTAACATATATCCTGAGCCGCCAATAATAAAATTAAGGCAAGGATTTTCAAAGGTATTTTTAACTGTAGAACTTCACATCACACTTACGCACCAACCCCCTGCACCGCTGTAATCAGGCATCTTAGCACAACCGGGGGGCATTCGGCCACCCGGTTGGGACTCCAATAATGAGGCATGACACCAACTAGGTTGGTGTTTGAGGGGTCTTTTAATAACACCCAATGGATCTCAGCTCATGCCACAAACAGTGACTACAATTATTGACATACACATAGTGGGACCGTCCACATTGATTACGTTTTAAATATAGCCTAAGTATTGTATTTTGTGATGCAAGGGACCCCTTCGAATACAAACCTATGCTAGACTCACGCATATACATTTGCACTATGGCACAGTGAGTGTGGTGCTCAGCAGAAAAATTATGCGCCAAAATTATGCACAGGCTCTATAGAAATGGTGTTCTCCAGCTAACTGCCTGTTATGCAATGCTGCACTGCTTTTTTAGCTCCTGTTCTGCTTTCCGTGACACGTTGGTAAATCTGTCCCACAATGTGCTACTTGGCGACCCAACTGAAACCCTTGATGAGTAAATAATTGACTAAACAAGCTGCAGTCAGGCGTTGGGTCATAACACAGCACTATGACCACAGTTTTCAAAATATTTGAGGATGCTCTCTCATTCCTAAAGAAAGAAGGACCCCTATCTGATTTTTGTCCTGGATCTATCTGATGTCTTGGACAGGGTAAATCATCACTCTAATGAAAATCCATAAAGAGACAAAGGGGATAAATGCTGCAGTCCTCACTTGGGCCTTATCAGACTGGAAAACCAATGTTGTCAGAAATGGGGTTAATATTTTGGAAGGTGAGTATGTCTACCAATTAAATAAACTGACCCTGGAAAGTTAAGTTAAAACATAGGTTTAAGAGTATCTTTGATGATCCCTTAGGCTGATGGAACAAGTAGCAGACAATCTCTAGCGGCATGCCTGCTAATTTCAAGATAGCAATATTTTTTAAGTAAATACAACACAAAAAAAATTCCTGACCAATCTCAAAAATAGAGAAAAATGTAATTAGCAAAAAGACTCCAAAAACATAAAAATAGGTTTGGGAACCAGAGAAATGGATTTTTAAAGTTTTAGGAAAAAATGTGCCAAAGATACCATAAAGTACAAAATAAAACGTCATGTTTTGTGGTTAGCTGGGTCTTCAGAACAATTTCAGGCTTACTGTAATGGAGCAAAGGTCAGATACACAAAGTGTGTTGTCCTGGTAGAAGTTTTCACCTTCTGACTTAGAGACTTAGCGGCTTATTTATGAGCCCCTTGTGCCCTGGCTTGTCACTTTTTAAAATGAGGAAAAGTGACACACCGGTGGCACAAGGGGCTTGTAATTAAGCCCCTTAGCGTTTGGTAGATGGGTAGTCCATCATAAATGTAACTTGTAGTGTACTTGGAATAAGGAGGATGGGATATCTGTCATATTTGTAATGGAGTACCCTTCTGACAAGCCCTAAATCAGGCCCTTAGTCTTTGGTTTAAGGAGGTCAAGGTCTAAGTTTGTGACCAATAAAGGTCACTCTAAGTCAGATGGTTGCTGTTGCTGTCAAGCAGTTCTTGATTTCATAGCCAGCAAAGTCACTTTGCATGTCAGATAGAATTGCCTCCTCTCCCCATTCCAACGTTTTACCTGTGGACTTAGTTACAGTTTGAAACCTTCTGGTGGAACAAGGATGAAAGCAATAGCTTGACAGGTCTCTATGACACCAAATACTTTTACTGTGAGGTCCTATTGAACCAATTTACAACATGCCACAAAACTGGTAATTTCTCTAACCCCTAACTCCTCACAGCAGGCTTCTAGGAACCTAGTCTGTCTCCAGACAGGTTCTCTGCAGAGTCCAGTCCTCAGTGGTGAGTTTGGACTTCAAGGCAACAGGAGTCCTTCTACTTTTTTTATTTGTACAGCAAGAAATGAAGAAGACAAACCATTGGCCCTTGGAGTGCAGTTCCAGTTTCTAGGTGACTACAGTAGTTAGGTGTCCTTCTGCCCTTGTGTGAGTTCTCTTCTTCCAGAAGGGCCTTTTTCTTCAGATGGAGTCCTCTTAGGTTTAGGACTGTTATGAGGAGATAGTGTTGCTAAATGTATCCAGTGCACTAGCCAGTGACATAGAAGTTTCCCCATCCAAATTATTTCCTCCAGTCTCCAACGTCCTTTTAAAAAAAACTCTCTTTATCGTAAAGTAAAACTTTCCAGAAACCCCTGTTTCAACATGGTGAAACACACCTACAATCATGCAGGCCTGTCTTGACATTGTAAGCTACTACCTTTTGAAGTGAGAGGGTCCAGAACAATGAACATGAGAAGCTCTCTTTGGCAAAGCATCTCCAAGTCAAAAGAAATAGTGTGCTAAAGCTGCCCTTTGTACTAATCCCAATGGTGTGGTCAGGAGTTAACACCCTTTATGGGCAAAGAGGTAATCCATTGTTCTCTGAGCTAGAGTTATTAACTTTCCCAGCCAAGAATGTGTATTTCATCATTAAATCAAATTTTTAAACCGAAAGTAATTTAAAAAAAATTCTACCGTTTTCCTAAGTAGAGATAGAGAAACTAGGATTTCATCTACATTTTCTGAAAAAAAATGACCAGCAAGACCTAATCAGTGAAATATTTAATGCCTTCTATTTCACTGTCAGGGCACACTATCTCCAATATCTATGGCCTTATTGTGATTTTGGTGGTCTGTGGACTGCCGTACCGGTGGTGGCGGTCTAACCACAGTGAGCACGGCAGTCCAACTGCCATAGTACGTATTGGGTGGATTGGCTTTCCGAAGACCGCTGCCAAACCTTTGACACTGCCAGCCATCTTTGAATGGGCCTATAAGGTAGTGGGAGGCCCGGACTGCCAGTGAAACCTCTCACCCAATTACAAGTTGCTTTACAGCCGGCATGACCGTGGCAGTTCAACCACCACATCTTAAATGGTGGAAAGGGAGGGGTATAAGGCCAAAACACACCTCTACTCAACTCTACTCATCTTCTACCATCATGGAACCCATCGGACACATCCTGCCTCACTTCTACCCACTTGCCTCGGTTAAAAAAACAGTCCATTGTGGATGAAATCGCCAGTACCTGTTAGCATAAACTCTCCTGCAAAACTTTGCACCGCCATGGAACAGGCAAGGGAGTTGGGTTCCCTAAGTAAAATAGTTTTAAAGAGACCATGTCCGGGATTGTTTAATAACAATCATCGAAAATATATCTGTATGAAGCTCTCCTAGAATGAAACATTGGCACTGCACAGGCACACTATATAAAATGGGCCTGGGTTTGTATGTTTTATACAGTGATAATGAAGTGTGCCTAATGTTGGGTTCCACAACAGCAGCTCTTCAACAATATCACACCTATTAATGTTTGTCCCACATCTATTGCCCTTTCTCACTTGTCTTTCATGTTACTACTGATCTTCACTAATCAGACAGCTCACCATTTGTCAAGTGTTGCTAAAGTGAGATTGAGCTACCATGAGACCTTCTTACTCCAACTGCACTTCTTTTGTCCCTTCTCACTTGTCTGCCATGTTACCACTGATCTACACTAGTAAGGTAGCTTACCATTTCTCAAGTGTTATTAGGTAGAGATAGAAAAGCTACCACCACTACCATGAGGCCTTGTCACTTTATAAGAGATGCTATATTCCTGTTTCTCCTTCTCACTTGTCTGCCATTTTTTTACTGATCTACACTAGTCAGGCAGTTTACCATTTCTCAAGTGTTGCTAAAGTGACATCAAACTGAACACAACTATGATGAGGCCTTGTGACTCCAACTCTAACCAAGATGCTATACTCCTTTTATCCCTTCTCACTTGTCTGCCATGTTACTACTGATCTAAACTAGGCAGACAGCTTACCATTTGTCAAGTGTTGCTAAAGTGAGATTGAACTGATTACAACTGCTACCATGAAGCCCTGCCACTGCAATTCCATTCCAGAGCTAAGTGCCATGCATGTATAGGTAATGGGTAAGTGCAACTTATTAAAGTAAACGCAGCACCAACAGCATGCAACCCACACCGTGAAAAAGTAGCTGTAAGGAACAAACAGCTAAATTGACACACTTCCATGCAGAACTCTGCAAAGGTATGACAAGTTGACGCCCTCCATGTGTGGATACATAAATATCTGACTTCAACACATCAAACCTAAGTGAGGTTGACTGTGGCCAAGCCAAGCTGAAATACTTAACACATAACATGACACTCAATGCAATGTCTGCCCCATCAGGATGTCAACCCACATAGACATCCATCCAGCATTTCCCTTCATCCTGTCTACCCCCAGCACTGGATCCAAGGCCACATCATACTAACCACTTCAACTGGATCATCAATGAGGGATGAAACAAACACAACTGTACTCACTTGTCACTATACAATAACATCAAATAGAAAAAGTAACATTACTGATCAATGTCTTCAAAACTAGAATGAGTTGTATTTGATGGATGAAAAACATCTAGAAAAACAATAGCCAATGGCCAGTCCATCGTGTCATTTGAGCCACAACACAAGGCTGTGCCATCAAACTTGCCCTTACTGGCTCTGCCAGGGAACCCCCACGCAAAGGGGCATCCATTTGGCATAGCAGGCACCTATATGTTGTTATTTGGGAAGGGGGCAGAGGTTTAGATATGGGTGGGTTTGACCTTGCGAGTGGGCTTCTTGGGTTAAGCATCTTTGAGGCTGGGTTTAGGCTGGGTCTAGGTCTAAGAGTTTTTTTTGTTTTTTTGGCTGGGCAAAGGGGGTGGAGAAGCTGCATTTCAGGGGTGGGGTGGGTGTGAAGGGGAAGTGATGAGTTTGGGTGTGGGAGGGTTTGTGATGGGACTTTTAAGGAGGGTTGGCTTTCACGGGGGTAGGGGCAAGGGAAAACATGCCGGTTTCAACAAGAAAAACAGGTAGGGGTTTAGAATGGAGTTCAGATTGGGAGGAAGAAGGAGTGGAAGTATTAGATGAGTCTGCTGCCTGCACAGTGTTTTGTGTTGGTGTGTTGTGTGGGTGACTGTTTGCATTTGCATTTTTTGTGGGTGTGTTTTACATGTGCTGAGAGTTGTGAAGGGGTATGTGGCTATTGGTGCAGTATTTGAAGAAATGGGACTTGTGGGGGAGCCTGTGGCTGCTGTTGCAGTGTCTGGGGATATGTGTTTTCTTTAGGACTCTGTGGCTATTTGTGTGGTGTCAGGGGATATGGGTATTGTGGAGGGGTCTGTGGGTGTGAGTATGCTTTCTGTGGCTACGGGTGTGTCTGTGCAGGGTGCTGTATGTGTTGCTGTGGGGCATGTGGATATGCTGGAGATGCTTGTCTGCTGTGTACATGTATGTTTGAGCTTTTTTGAAGTCTTGTGTGCATGCTTAGGTGTTCATGTGTGTGGAATAGGAAATGAATCATGAATGTGGATGGGGAATGGGCAGGAGCGGAGTGAAAGGTTGTGATGGATGAAGGGCCGCTGTGAGGGAAGAGGTCAGAGCCTGAAAATATCCCTAGAGGCCAGACATTACAATCCACAAAAAACATTAAAGGATTCTACACATCGCACCGCATTCATGGTTCTCTCCATGGGCTTGAACGGCAAACAGTTGGGTCAACACATGTCATAACGCCAACACATGTTATAACTCCAGGAAATTCTGTACACTCATCTTCAGGTCCATACTAGGATAGTTGGCCTCCTTGCATACTTTGGCACTTATTCTATACCATTGTAAAGAGAAGCAACCAAATAGGATGGATTCAAGTGTGAGATTAACACAATGCTCACACAAGGCCCAGAACAAAACAAATCTTTTACTCACCACACATCAGGATATCATGATGGTCAGGTTGTCCAACAGTGTACCATCATTTACTGCGTTGGCAAATGTCATGTCACATGCAAATGCTCCTTGCACGCTGATGACACTTTGGACTCCAAATGACATCATATGTCCACTACCTAAAAAGTCAATTACAGCTGTACACATATAGTTTAGCTATGTATCGCATTTTGCAGATACAAATCCCTGAAAACATTGAGGTCCAAACATTTGGGAGATAGATACTCTATATTCACACAACGCATGACACCATATAGCCACATTGTCATCCCCAAACCTGCATGGTACAGGTGATCATGCCAGTCATAGATTGTATCTCCGCAAGACAATACCTTTGAAAATTGTGGGTGCCCTTGAACATCTATAACCTAGAGTCCCAATGGGCAAGCACATCACACCACTCTTTAGTATTTCTTACTCAGATTGCCCTGTAAGGATCAGGCAACAGTTCTTCATCTCATACCCTCATGAATATCATCAGTAAGTGAATGAGTGTTTTAAAAAACACTTTCACAGAAGAAATATCAACTGGCAAATGCACACTGGCTAACGTCTAGGCACTAATGATGATGGCATCAGTAATGTTTGCTCTCTCATTTCACTGTATAACCAGTATTTACCAATGGAATCTGTTGTAAAGTCACTGCATGTACTGTACTCTATATGTCAGTTAGTCAGTCAAATAACTTTATTCGATTCAAATGAATCATAACAGTTTACAGAAAATCATACATTTATATAATAAAATATTTCTACACATAGTTTGTTATGTCACATGCAATAGGGCCACCAACACATCACAGTACTGAGGGTACATCACTTGTCACACAAGTATGACCAGTTGCCTGTGTGGTACAATTGTTACCCAGTTTTAATGAGAACATTAGATGATTACTTACGTCAATCAGTCAGGTATCTACTCAAAAGGAGAGAAATGGACGTGGACAGGACCCTGTTGTCTTTCAGGTCAGAAACAAAATCAGGAAAGCACATCAGCATGATCATACTACCACACTTAGAATGACTCATCATATGTGTGGCACATGGGCTGCCACTGATATGGTTGGTGAAATTCCTGTCTGTAACACTCAAAGTTGGAAATATGACATGTATGACTTTGGCCAGGACTCGCCCGTTTGTTTCTGTTGTTGGACCCTCAACTGCCCATCAAGGTCCAGATAGGCCACTACCAGTATGCGGAGCATGAGAGGGGCCAGGGTCTGGCATGCTCCACTTCCACATTGGGAGGACTTCACCAGTTAGACATCCATGACCTTTTGGGTCCAGTGCTGCAGGTACTCCTACCTCTTTCTGAAGTGGGCTCTGCACCATTCGAAGTATTCAGGGTCTGCAACTTCCAGGCAATGGCTCTCCAAATGGACCTCTTATGATTGGTTTTGACCTGTATGGATGTAATTGATACAGAAACAGATTGTAACTGGAATTTTGAGGACAATTGTCAGCTTGATACACATTACGTTGATATCTAGCACAACCCTTCATCAAGAGTCAACATACTATGTGTCCATATCACATGCTACACACATCTAAAGCATGGGTACACACATTTGTGGTAATCTGATGACTATCCTCAACCTTGGTCATTACTTACACTGACTGAGGCCCCCCACTAATATCATGTAGGGCAGGCCCATCCTACATGGAATGTGATGTGACAACAAACTAATGTTTTACCTTCTGAAGCGTAAGCTACATGTGCATGTCTGTCCAGACACGTTTCCTGCTAGGTCCATTAGATTGACGAATATGGTTTCTTAGAGGCAAGCTCCATAGTATACACAACATCCTAAGACTAAGGTCACAAGGTAAGGGCCGGTATGTGTGACACTTAGAGCTACTTCTGGGGACTGTTTGGAGATGTGGACTACTTATTTAAGTATCCTAGTAGGTCAATATAGGTTTGTGTGGTTTGTAAATTCATCACAGGATGCTCCTTTTGCCATATGAGGCACTGTACAAGGATGACAATCAACATACCATTGTATGCATTGTGCGATAGGAAAAATTGTAGCCAAACAGATAATTTACCTTTCTTTAAAAGTAACCCGCTATCTACACTGTTCATGTCACAGGTGTACAATAGGCCTGTACAGTGGAAGCAACACTATTGGAAAAGTGTCAACATACCTGTGTGAGTAAGGGAGGAAGTCATTAGTGTCAGACACACATTGACACTGTGGGTCAATGGAAAGAAGTATCAGGTCAGGGAGTCACCTAAGACATCACGCCTCATTGTATCTATAAAACAGCTATCAGTGCTACTAGTGGGACAGATAACTCTTTCTGGGAACATCCATGGATCATTAGGTCTACAGGGATATTACTCCATGCATCGGTTCTCTTGCCATAGTAACTCTGGCCCAGGCCCAAACTGGCCACATTGCAATGTCAGGCCTTGCTCTTTGCAGGCTTAGGCTACTTATTCCACAGGAGCCTCACATTTTCATCAATTCAATACTGGAATATCAAGCTTTCCCCAATTTCATATTTGAATATATGGTGGTTTAGCACCCTGAAGGGGTCTGTGAGGTACAGCTACCTCCCAAACAATTGTTTTACAAAGTTTGATGTGTGCCGAGTGATCAGTGGGACAAGGCACTTGGCTAACATGATCCTCAAATGCTTCTAATAGTATACAGACATGGCTCATGGTGTGAGCTCCATACATAGCAATGCACAACTACCATGATATAATTGAGAACTCATTATATCTACTATGGATTTGAGCTCGAATACAGATGTATTTGTCAAAATTGTGAATAAAAAAGATGTGGAAAAACATCTCTGAAATTGAATTTGAGTTTGTTTGACTACTGTAAAATATTTAAGTACATATTGCTGCACAGGTTGACCGCACCTTGACAGTGGGTGCCTAGAAGCATATAGGGCTACTGCCAATATTATAGGAACCTTGGGGATAGCAGGATAGGTGCCATTCTGGGTAGAGGTTTCACTGGTGTGCTTAATTTCTGTTTATGAGTGATGAAAAAACACAGAGAGTCTGCTCTTATGAAAAAAGAAGAACTGTGCTATCCTTACTAGAAAATTACTAAACCCATTAGAGACCATCGGTTTCTTGCATTGGAAAACATCTTGTGTTTTTAAAATAACCCTCACCCATCAAAAGGTCCCTTGGTGGCATGCTTCATCATCGGGTTCTTCCTGCCCCGCAGTGGGACGGGGCTTGCTACGACCTACGACAACGCAGGAGCACTTACCAGTGATGTGATCTATATGTGTATGACGCTAGAGTAGAAGGGTCAGGAAATAAGTGAGTTAAAAAATACCTGGCTACGGGGAAAAAACTAACCTTTAATACTTCCTCTAGCTGATATTAATAAAAATGGTGATAGAGAAAAAAATGCTTTAATAGGCAGTTTCTTCACAGATCTACATGTTTCGAAGCTATACCCATTAGCTTCTCTTCAGGAAAAATTAAGACGATCCCTAATGGCACTCTAAAAATTCTCTAGTGAAGTGAGCCTGATCAATCTCAATGGCTGTTATGCATCTGATTCAACATGCATACGTTCAAAAATACCTACTTGGCATACTCCTTAAAAAAGACATTTTAGGTCACCTAATAGGGACCCATGAGCTTCACGGGAGGGGAGGAGGGCTTGTAGTCAAACATTCGTGAAAGCGCTCGCTGACTCATGGGGTGCTAGTAGGTGACCTAAAATATAATTATTACGGAGTATACCAAGTAGGTATGTTTGGAGGCATGCATGTTGAATTTAACCCATCAATGGCACCCATATTGGCTTAATATCACAAGACAACAGGGATCAAGTATACTAGAACAGGAAGCACTTCCTTTCTATCAATGTGAAAGTTGTCTGCTTACTCGATTTGTACATCTCAAACCTCTGCACCATATCACTGCGGATGTCACAATTACTACTGGAAACAGCCTGGCTTGCAGCTAAGTATAATCTGTCCCACTTTTATCTGATAATTGCCAGGTAGTATGATCTGACAGTGTGGAACTAAATGTTGCCCTTCTGTCTGGCTTCCATCTAGGAGACTTAGCGTATTCCAACCGGCCATGGTTATTGGCACATTTGAAGAGTCCAAAATGCCATGGAAAGTCTACTTCAATGAGGCCCGTGGAAGAACACCCAGTGGATGGGCTTTTGGGCTCCTGAAAGCCAAATTCAGATGTCTGGACAAGACTGGGGGAACACTCTTCTACTCACCTGGGAAGGTGTTTAAAATCACGTTGCCAGCTGCATACTCCACAACATTGCCCTGCAACCGAACATCTCATATCGCAGAGGATGCAGGCCATGAAGATCCACCAGGTAGGGACCCTGAAATGCCAAAAGAATATGATGATAGTGGTGAAGAGGAAGTAGGTGACTTGAGCCAGCATCTCATCCAGAACTACTTCTCCTGAGTGTATGATGTGAGGGGAAACAACCTTTCCAAGGTAAATACATCGCAAGCATTTGCCTCGCATTTTTTAGCATGCATGTTTTTACAGTGATTATGCTTTTACATCGCATACCAATAACACGCATTTAAGGTAGTTGGGTGGGGGGTCTCCCCCGGCAAATACATTGGGGCCGATTATGATAAAGTCCGCCCGCCATCGCTGCTGGAAAAGGGACCGCTCGCCATAGGTGCAGCGGTCCCACAAAATGAATTAGGATGCGCCCGCCACACTGGCAGGCGCATCCTGTATGTTTACATACATATGTTTACAAATGTTTTTCATTTGCATGTAAAACGAGGCAGGCACCATGCGGTGCCTGCCACCTTGTACATGCAAATGTAGGGGGGTACCTTAGGTACCCCCCACGTGCAGCACCCCACACCCCCCTGGGGGCCCGCAACAGACCCCCAAAGGCCCTTTCCGATAGTCTTTTTGCGGCAGGAACTCCGCCGCTAAAGACAGGCATTATAATGCCCATGGCAGTGCCTGCACGGCACCGCCGCCATAGCCCCCTTGTACCTGGTCCCACAAGGCGGGCAGAAAAGGCCCGCCTTGCAGCACCACAGCAGACGCTCTTTCTGTCCGCCGAGGTACCTTTCCCCTTCCCACTGCCATCCTAATTTGGCGGTGCGAATTTTAAGGGTGATGGTGGGAAGGTTGCCACCGCCGGCCCGGTGGTCCTCACCGCCGGGACAGAGGTGGCAAACTTCCCACCATCATAATCGGCCCCATTGTTTTTAAATATAAAAACAATGCGTGGAATTGGTATGTGATGAAAATGCATAATCGCAGTAAAAACATGAGTGCTAAAAAATGTGAGGCAAAGTCATGCAATGTATTTACCAGCATTGTACCGTCGTACAAAGTGATGTGAGATGTGATGACTATGATTATTCTTGCAACTCGTGTGATGTTGTGAGGAGAATGTTCATGCAACATACTAGAAATAGATGGGTCTGGAAGTATCTGGGGAAAGGTGTTTTCTATTATGAGGGTAGCTTTTTCAACTGTAAATTTTGTCTTGGAATGGGTTTTCTAGAAGTTGACAATGTGATGTATGTCATGTGCATGTTTTCTTAGGTGATCTCTCTGTGTTGGTCTGTTTTAGGTAACTTCACTATGTCATCTTCATGTGCACATTTCAGAGTTGTGACATTAGCAGGTATATGATGATGTTCAGATGTATGAAGTGGACATGGATTAGTCCTGGGATTATCTGTCAGAGGGTTTGGGTGTACAACGCTGGTACCAAGACAGCTTGCAAAGCAGTAGAATGGAAGTTATATGGCATCCATTGGATTTGTTTCTTGTGGTGCATTGGTCCTATTGCAATATGTCTGCCATCATTTGCTCAAACACAGTGTTGTGTCATGCCCAATTCATGCTATCCTGCATTCACATTGGCTACTTCGTTAATTGACTATGAACTGGATGTAGCTGTTGATATCTTTCCTCATTGTAGGCCAAAGTGCTTGTAACACATCACTGACATTTGATTTTAACATTCCACAAAATGCAAGCAACACTTGATTGAAACGACCTTGTGGTTAGAGACTGTTGTACTGGTATGTAACTGTAGATAGGCAATATGGCTCCAGCTGATGATGTAGACCTAATGTATTGTTGCCTGTTGTGTGGATATTGTCAAATGTATTCCCTCCTTCCATGTTGTGAAAGTCTGCAAGTGATTGTGTGATCACTGACTCTAAATAACTAAGTTATGTCCTGTTTACTTTGTCCAAAATCATGTCAGCCTATGATTTGAACAATGGAATAAAGATATTCTCAGCCCAAACACCTTTTATATAAGTGTTGTGGGGTTATGGTAGTTATCCTGAGTTGAACATTGTTTATATACAACATATCAATGCTTCCAGAAATCCCTAGTTTTCACATTGCAAAGTTCACCTGGCAGTACATCCGCATTATTATATGTGGGAATCAAGAGGGACAATGCTTTGGTGACATGTCTTTTTCATGAAGTGAACAAGGATAAGATCAACACATTGACTTAAAATTCAACAGTGCAAACAAAAAGGGAAGTCTTCAGTCGCGGTGGGTGAAACCAATGTAGTAGAGTCCACGAGGTCAGGAGTCCAAAGTCTAACATGCTCCTTCTATCAGATATGTGTTGCCCACATAGGGGTGTGGATGTCCACTCCATCTGACTGAGGGGGGTCAGGAGGGAGGGCTGGAACTGTAGAGACGGGGGCACGTTTTCCCGTGACCAAGCCTCCCTTTCTGTGGATGTGGCAGGTGCAGATGGTGTGGCTGTACTTGGACCACATGAAGGAATAGATGTAGGTAGAAAAACTCACAACATCCCAACCAGTGTGGCCATCTCAGTGCAAATGTAGGCCACCTCGGTATTGATGCAGGCCACTTCTGTTTGGATGCGGTCGACTTCAGTGAAGATGGCAGCAACCTTCCAATATGTATCCCTCTTAAGCTCCTTCATTTCTGAGATTTCACCCAATACATGACCCATGACACTTTGGGAGTCCTGGTAGACTCCCAGGACTTGGTTGATGGCAGTCTGGGTGTCTGTGGCCTCAGTGGGCTCATTCTGTAGGCCCACAGTTACCCCACTCCTATACCTACCCCAACAGCCCTGTTCCCTTGACAAGACAGCACCCTCCCACTGGACCATGGTTCCTCTGTGACTGTGGTGCTATTAGCTGTCTCAGAACCAAGGACTGGGCCACAGGATGGGACTGACTGTGCTTGGTTCACAGGTTGGGGGGCAGTGGGTGACTGTGATGTTGCAGCAGTGGTGGGAGGTTTTGTAGTGGGTACAGTGAGACCCACTGTTGGTGTCGCCCCAGGCTGACCAGTTGGGCCAGGTCAATCATACATGTCCACCTCTTCAGGAGCATTGTCATCACTGAGTGCTTCGTCCTGGGGTGGGGATGAACTCTGCTCAGTGTTTAAACTCTGTACAGGTGCAGCAGTGGATCGACCTGTTGAGAGATGTCCATGTTGTTTGTGTCAAGCTAAATGGGGACCTAGAATGGAACCAAATAGATAGAGATTAGTATTGTCATCTATTTGTGTGGAGTTCAAGTTGGTTACTAGACATTTGTTGGCATTTAATAGATGTAGTAGAGATAGAATTGGAATCTCCAAAATTCTGCTACAAACACAATGTATTCATTACATGTGTATTTTTTCATTCCAACGCCTAGTTGGTTCTAATACAGGCAAACACCCAGCTTGGCTATATATTTAGCATTGTTTATCATGTGAGAAGTACAGAGTCAAGGGTTCATCGGAAGCTGCTAATAAGCTAGATTTCCTTAATGGCTGATATATATTAAGGGAACACAGTTGTTATGGTGTCACTCATGCCAGTTTCAGTTAATGAGACCAGGACACTATAAAGCAAAGTATTCATATGTATATCAGAGTGGAACACTTTCTGTACATTTCACAGTCCCTGATGAGTGTAGATCAGTAGTAATATGGTGGACAAGTGAGAAGGGGCAAAAGGAGTGCAACATCTTATTTGGTGTTGGAGTCTCATGGCCTCATGAAATTCGAATTCAGTTTAATCTCAATTTAGCAACCCTTGACACACAGTTAGTACACCATAGCTGTTGGCAACATGCATTTGGGATGGACAATACATTTACATTCTAACACATATCAACCAATTGGGCCAACATCGGGACTTTCTGTCCCACAACACCCTAACCTCCAGGAGGAAGACGGGCTGCCATTAGCGCTACAAAGTGCCTGCATTTCTCCAGCAGCAAAGGAAACTCTGTTCATCAGCTGTCTGGATTACCTGTGCCACAATTCCATAATCTCCAGGAGGAGGAGGCTCTGCCTGCTGCCTCCTGCTGCAATTAGCACTACAAATCACATCCAGTTCTACCTTGGCACTTCTATCAGAACCTGTAGGAGGCTGGGCTGGGCCAACCTTCTTGGCTTCCAGCAGGGGTCTTGTACCACATAGATTGCTCCAGAGTTTACCCCACTAATACTACAGTTGTCTTCTCAACTGACTCTCACAGATGTATGCTTCACGGGGCAATTGCTGGAAGTAACTGAGATAATCAAGGAGGTTTTGGACTCTGGGGGAAAGTGATATTGGTGATGTTGGATCTCTCGGCGGCTTTTGACACCGTCCCCCACAGCCGTCTCCTTTTAAGACTCCGTGAGATTGGTCTGAGGGGGACGGTGTTCAGCTGGTTTGAGTCCTTTCTAGCTGATCGCCAACAAACGGTCTGGGCCCCCCGTACTCAGCTGTAGTGCCGCCATTGGAGGAAGGAGTTCCCCAGAGCTCAATTTTGAGCCGTACTCTTTTTAACGTCTATTTGGCCCCTCTGGCGGTGCTGGCTGAGTCTCACGGTGCCCGGATTGTTTCGTACGCCAGTGATACCCAGCTCCTTTTCTCCTGCAATAAGAACTCGGAGTTTAACGGCGAAAGTATCAGGGGTTGTCTCGGTGCTGTCTTTGAGTGGTTTCAACTTAATAACCTCAAGTGCAATTCTGATAAGTCAGAGGTGCTTTTCTTCGGCTGCCCTCCCGATTCGGGCAGGAAGTCCTGGTGGCCAGAGGCCATGTTCCCACCTCTAGCCGCCAACTCCGTGGCCAAAAACCTTGGGGTGAAAGTAGACAGTGGTCTCACGTTAAAGCCTCAGATCCTTGGCCTCGTTGGTCAGTGCTTTGGTCTCCTTAAAATGCTTAGAAAGTTCCTGCCATTACTATCCTTTGCCCATAGAAGAACTACTGTCCAAGCACTGATAGGCTCATGCCTGGATTATGCCAATGTGTTATATATTGTCCTTCCGGAATTCCTGTTATCACGCCTGCAAACTGTGCAGAATTCTGCTGCGAGAGCTATTTTCGGTCTTCATCGGAGATCCAGTGCGAGAGACCTCTTAAAGGCCCTCCACTGGCTTCCAGTTCGGAAACGTATTATTTTCAAAGCGCTCACTCTAGCATTCAAAGCTCTTCATGGCACAGGGGTCAAATATATCAGGAAAAGACTGAACTTGTATTTGCCTTCTCGGTCGCTCAGGTCATCTTCATTGTCCTCGGCTTCCGTTCCGGCAAAAAAACAAATGCGCGTCGGAGGTCGTTCCTTCAAACGTCTGGCGCCACAGCTGTGGCATGCTTTGCCTCTGTCCCTGCGGAAGAACGTTAATCTCTTAGCTTTTAGGAAAGACCTTAAGACTTGGCTTTTTGTACAGTAGGTTTGCCATCTCCTCCCACTTCCGTGTCCTCTTTGGGGTCTAAAGCGCCGGGACACTCTTCGGAGTAGCTGAGCGCTATACAAGACACATACTAACATAACATAACATAACATCAACTAATAAGGAGTGTTACTGAGTGAAGCCAACCAAAATAGAGGTATGTTATACATTTCTTTTTGTAAAGCAGTTGTGAGCATTTAATATACGTTTGGCACCCCGAACGTCATCCTCTTAATATATGGGGACATTAGTTGTAAGGTTTTAAAGCCTGTGTTATTGAAAAAGCCTCCACCTCACTGATCTTCTGCATTCTTCAATTCCTCTTCTGTTGATTACTACTAAATAGGGAGCAAAGGGAGTAATTGTTGATAACCCAGACTTTTTCTCCTTCTTTAAAAAACGACTGATTATCAATTTTATCTATGGGTCTCTAGATGATATTTAAACCCTGCACTTGCCTTTTGAAGTGGGGAAATGCAAGACTCAATCACGTGTCTATGTAGCCACTTCTATACAACTATGGACACATTTCTGGCATGTATAGTAGGTATCATTGACAAAAAATTGAGTTGGTGGAATCCCTCCTCTCTTTTTCCTCCCAACCCACATCCCCTGGCCTACCAGGTGGCAATTTCTGTACCGAACCCCCTTACACCATTTTACAACTTTACAAAACAGGGTGGGGCAGGGAAGAAAATAGAAAGAGGCATAAGACAATCAGTAAATCAAAACTCAGAAGGGTCAATCCCACCAAGTCTCCTAAGAAGAAAGACTCCTCTGATGGGGTAAAGGATAAGATGAATTCAATTATTGTCTCCTTCCTCGACTCTGTAACGGCTGCTCAAGACACAAGGCAGAATCCTAATCTGGAGTGTCCTGTTCTCATTGAGCTAGAGCTCATGAAGCTTAACCAACTGGGCTGCATAAGGGAGACTGTGTCCCTGCCCATGCTCCAATTGTTCCCCCTGCTGACCCCATGCTGAGGTTTGCACAACCAATATTGGGAGTAGGATTCAGGGAGTCGCTGTGCATCCAAAATGGCAATATATTTACTCTTGCTCACACTTCTTTGTTTAATCATATACAGACTCTGGGGTGAACAATGTTTCTACAGGTCCATGCAGATATAATAGCCCCAAACCTCTGATGCTCTGAGCATTGATCTCAAACAAGACAAATGGACAACCTCCGGGACCAAGGACACGGAATATGAGACCCTGGAGCCAGCCTCATGACATTCAACGTCAAATTCCTTATATTATTGTGTAGCAAAGTGTCCCTACAATAGACCATCCACACCACACTGGATGCAAAACATTTTGGGATTGTCCAGTGACCTATGAAAAGACATTATTACCACAAGAAGGGTCTCCTGTGTTGGCACACTACCCAAGAGCTCACAAGGTGATTGTGTAGTCATCAATCTCAGAAGACCATGCTTAATCTGGACCCTATTGTATTCTCTCTGCCAGACTGCTACTTCTCCTGAGGGCATCTAGACCCAACTGCTGGATTTTGTTTATACCCTCTTTGTCCCTTAAGGTCACTGGAAAAAGGCAGTATGGATCTCCAGCCAGGTATTGAAATGAGTAAAGCTGCAAGCCATCATTCTGATTGCCTTTCTAACAGGTTTGATGCCCTGTTGTCAATGGATCAACTTTAATGACTACCCCATATGGCGACTCCTGCAGAAGAAACCTATAACCGCTCAAAGCTCATCACACTCAGATGTTGGAAGACGGTTTACTCTAGCAGGCCCGGCCCCTGGACTCTATTTCAAGGGGTGTGGCAGGCTTGCACACCAAGCAGGAGACCCCTGAATGGTTGAATGTAGTGCGCCAATATCAAATAATCTGCTACCAAGAGACATGACTATTAAACACACTGCAAATAAACAGATTTTTTACCTATCATGTTTCAGTAAGTCACTCAAAGTCAGGCCAGGCTAAAGGGGGCCTGGCTATTTTTTTATCTATATTCTTGGTGGATTGCATGGTCCTAGAAATGGCCATCACACCCTTTTACCATATATGTTTGGTCATCCTACAGAAACCTTATGACTTGGAATTGGTTAATTTTTACTATAACATATTTGACCCCTCAGAAACCTAGATTATGGATAGCATAGAGGATTATTTGCATAACATTTCAAATGAGCGCACAATGGAGTTATAATTTATATGGGAATGAGACTTCAATATTGAAATGTGTGCTCATGGAGTTTACAGAGTATATGTAATATCTGATGAATTCAATCAGACCCTTACTTTAAACAGACCCCTTATGGGGACTGATTAAATAGAGTGACCTATGCCAATAATCTTATATTTGCACAAGATTGTAGCACACTGAGTTCTTCAAAGATCCCAACATATATGGGACCAGGGTCGAACACTATCATTGTTCACATTCTAGTTTGCAAGGATTTGCTACAAATGCTTATCATATGTAAAAGTAATGGCCTCATGCATTAATGATCACAATCCTCTAATACTGGAGTTCAACCTAGCTCTAACTGGGGATATTAAAAAAAAAACTCAGCATCAGATAGAATGTAGTAAAAATAAAGGGATGAGCATTAGATGGGACACAATCGACAAGGAAGCCTTCCATAGAGGCCTAGTAACATATGACCAAGTAAAAATCAGCAACCTCCTACAAGAGGACTCAAATTCAGAGGACATAACTAAGGCATATGCTTCTCTAAATAACTAAATAGCAGATAGATTAACTAACTAAAAGTGCTGTAAAAACAAGCAGCATCCCAGGGTGGTTCGAAAGTACTTGCTCCATTGCCCATACGCTTCTGAAGCTCGCATTGAGCAAATGCCCACAAGAGCAGGTAGGAGTCGTCTGGCCAGTAAAACTGCAAGTGAAATTAAACATTCCTGAGACTTCTGGCAGGTAGTAAACTCCCTGAATCTCTTAGGTGACAACTTGCCGAAGTTGAATTTGTTGTCCCTAGTAAACATTGGGTTACTCACTTCTCCAAAAAATGTGGACCATAAGAACAGACCCATAATGAAGGTACTGATACTATAGTTAATTGCAATCCAAATTCCGCCCCGGAATTAAGTAGATCAGTTAAGGTACCTTATGTCATCTTAGCCCGGTGCGAGTAGCCTCTCAGAGAAAGCTCCAGGGCCTGATAGAAATGCTTTGGATATTTTTAAATCTCTCCCACAGTTTTGGGTCCTTTTAATAACAAATGTTATAAAAAATGCTATTGTAGGCCCTTTAGTCAAGACATGGTAGGAGGCTATCATCATCCCTATTTTTAAAAAGGGAGACAAGAGTCAGCCTCACTGCTACTGCCCACTTTCCCTTCTAGATAGTTCAGTTGAGATCTTAAAAAGGGTAATTCTGGCCAGGATAGAAGGCTGGGCAACTGAGACATGGGGGCTTTCCGACTTACTGTTTGGATTTTGCCCAGGCCTGGGAATGATCGAACAGTCATTTCATATTTCTATAATAGTCCAAAAATATACTTATGCCAAAAAGCTCTTTGTCCATCTAGTATTAAAGGATTTAATGTACTTTTGATACTGAGAACTATGTTATGGTGTATAATGTCGCAGCTAGGTATGGAGAGGGCAATCTTCTCCCTGCGTTGTAGACTGAATGCACACACTACAGCCAGAGGACGTTATAGCAGGAGTGGAGACCTCACTGAATACTTGCCATGAGTAACAGGGATCAATTAGGGGTGTATTTTAGCACATTGTATCTTCCTGATTTACATGAATGCTCTAGGAGAGTACTTGCTAAGGGCTAGAAAAGATTTCACAAAAGTCAACTCATGAGAACTTCTTGTATTACTTTATGCAAATGACACTCTTCTCATTGCTTCCTCAAACAGCTAAAGGCCTTCAGTCCCCTCTAGATGTTTTTTAACAATTCTATGAATGGTTTGGGAATAAAGACAAACTGTACCAAGTCCTATGTAATGAAATGTGGCCACAAACTATTAAAGACCAGAAACATTATGTTTGGTGGGACACAAACCAATCAGTGAACAGCTTCACTTTTTTTTAAGTAAATGGGTGTAAGTGGCCAAATATGATACTGGTATCTTGGGGAATGCTAATTGCAACTCTTTACAAATTGTGAAACATATGTTTATAAGAAGGATACTGGTAGTTCCACATTCTACTGCAACGTCTTCTTAGCATGAAGAGATTGGGCTGAACTATATAGAAGACTATATGACATTACAAGCCCTATTATTATGGCACAAAATCTGGAAAAAAACAGACGTCCACTTATGTAGAGCAATTTTACTAGGCTGCATAAATTTGGATAACTGCATAGATAGTCCATGGCTCAAACACATTATAAAAAGTTTTGAAAGGATGGATATCTCAGAATTCTACCACAATCTGGTTAATTTATCCAGCACCCCTCTAAGACAAACAAAGGAGCTTTTTAATTAATGTACACAAAGGGCCTCCTAAGGGGATAAATGTGATAGGGTGGGAGTTAACCCTCAGCACACCTGGAACTTTACTTGCAGATAATTGTAAATGAGAGACAGAAGTCTAATACATTTTCTGTTTACCTTTCCTAACAAAGTTACATGGATTCCATCTCTCCCTACTTGTCACTGTGAACCCAGACCAAATCATCATGCACTATATTCCATTTTGCACATTCTACACCCCTCAAAGAAGGGAGCTCCTTTGCTAAGTACTACAAGCATTAGAATCCAGATATCAAATAGTTGTTTTTGACTATTTGCACTCTTTGGGAAGTAAAATTGTTATTAATTTCAATTTAAAGTACATTTAGGGTGCTTTGAAGTTTCGATCCAAATACTGAACCTCTACCTATGTATTATCACTTCCTCATTTATATTTGATATTAGCGATCCTTAGCAGAATCCAGTGTTCTGAAGAGGAAGAACTCCTGCTGGCATTTTGATATCTTAGATGGCAAGATGAACCATTTTTAGCTCAATTTCCCCTAGGATGTTTTAGAGGTTTTTGTAGATTTATGGTCTAATTTGCTGTAGGCGGAAAGTTGTTCTTGTGCCTAGGATGCCATGTGGTATTTACAAATGTGCAATATTGCTCGTTGTCTGCTTCAACATGTATTGTTCATTCTTGCACTGTGCACTCTGATGATTGCATATAGCCAAACAATGTGCATTGATTGATTGATTGGCTTAAAAACTATGCAAAAATGTAAGGTAGCTCAACATAAAAATAAAAAACATGTGAGTTCAATTGAAAGAGTAAAGGTAGAACAAAGGAACAAACTTCACTGCCTAAATGTGGAAAGCATATGATTGCTACAAATAATAAGCAGAGCATTGGACATAGCAGCAGGCGTCAATTTTGGTATCAAATTGAACAATAGCAAATTGTTGTTTTAATGGCCACCACATTTTTAAAGCCACATGGCTGTCAACTTGAAGCAGTAAAACAATGATACATTATGAAAAACACATTTCTAAGATGGCATTCAAATAATGCACATAGGGTAGCTGTAAAGTGTGCCAGAAACACTCCAAGATTGGCACTTTTATTACAACAACATGTAAATTAGTAGCTTACATCTTCTTGTTACTACGTACAGTACGCTCTTTTACCAGCATTAGTTGACCATTGTGAATCAGCAATTACATTTTCATTTATTCCACCATAAAACAATTTCCAGACACATCAAAAAATACATTGCTTCTGTTCCCCCTGCTGTTCTCACTTCTTGGGGTTGATCCTTTGAATAGAGAATCATGGTCGTGGGTCTACATGCTTCTACCTTCAACACGTACTGCTTTCCTGAATATTTTTCAAAACCTATTAAGGATCTGACCAAAATGCCATTCCTTTGCCTAGCGCCTAAATTATTTTAAGATGAACTGAATCACTAATCATGACACTTCGCTAACTAGGGAGTCCTCATCATTTATTTATTTATTTTTTTCCTTTTTTTTAAAAATAATTTTTATTGAAGCCAGAAATAATCATCAAGAACATAGAAATATTGCATCATAACACCAAATTCATAATACACGATATATTCATAATACAAACCACCAGGATCAATAAATTGCAGTGCACAATCAGAATCTCATAAAAATTCATAACCACCACCCAGACTATAAATAAGTCTTAACCCCCTTCCCCCCCTCTGCAATTAATCAAAATAGCTGCCACGTATCTTATTAAATTTCTTAATACTTCCTCTCCGAAGTGCAAAATTGCGTTCACTTTTCTTCACTAATTTCATCTTATGCCTCCGTTCCAAAACCGAGGGAAGCAAATCTGTTTGCCATTTTTGCAATAAGAGCGACCTGGTGACTGCCATTGCTATATATAAAAATGTTATCATCGGATCTATTAAAGAAGGGTCAGGATCAAATCCCTAGAGAAAACATTTCTCATTCACTGCCAGTTGGACATTACATTTGTGTCCCAGGTAGCTAAATAGGTCTACCCAATACTTATTGATTCGGGGATAACTCAGCATGATATGAGACCAATTAGCTAATGGATGATTTTTGCAACGAAAACATTGGGAGGACTGGTTAGGGTATATTTTAAATAAAGAATGGGGAGTTCGATATAATAACCATTTACTAAAAAACAACATCCTACGCCAATTTGCCCCCCTCAATGTACTAAAATTAAGTTTATTAATAGTTGACCAAGTATGGGCTGACATTTCTAAATTTTCATGATCCGACGATTTTTCAATAGCTTTTAGCTCAAGATCAACTCCCTTAATTGAGGCTAAATATTTCTTCCAGGCACCCGGTTTCTTATCCGATGCCCTCATTAATAATTCATCTACCAACTGGCTCTGTTAAATTATAAGAGAAATATCTATTTCTGAAAGATATTTATATAAGGTACTAGAAGAGTTAATCAAAATAAAATCATTCGGAATTAATTGTACCATTTCAGCTATCGTGACCCATTTACCATTTCGCAAAAAATCCACTACTTTAATAAATCCAGCCACTGCCCATTTTGATGCCAGATACAGAGGTTCTCTTACCCCCACCAAAGGGAGGATTCCGTCTAGCAATGTAGCTGAATTAATTGCCGGCATAGAATATTTTTTTAACAAAGCCTGTTGTTTTTTTTAAAAACCAGAGAAGGCACTTATAACGGACAAGTTTCGGGGATCTAAAAATCAGTAAGGGGGAATGGATTTGATTATCTTTACAGAATAGGTTCATAAAAAAATAACAGTAAAACTTTGGATGTGGTGAAAACTTAAATCTAGATAAATATTGTACAAAATACGCATCATAATAATCGCTAAGGTTGGGTAGAGCTAACCCTCCCTGATCTGCATATTCATTTAAAGTTCTGAGTGCTATGCAGGGTGTTTTCTTTGCCCAGATGAAGGCTGTAAACATAGACTCTACCTGTGAAAAAAAAGATCCCGATAAAGTGCATGGTATAGTAGAAAAAAGAAAATTGACTAACGGAAGAACCGACATTTTAATTAAGGCAACTGGCCCTAAAATAGAGAGGGGAGCATGCTCCACCGAGCCAATAGGCCCTGAACCTTCTTAATAAGAGGAGCAAAGTTTAATTGATATAAATCATTAACAGATTCCGAAAAAAATACCCCTAAATATCTCTTTGGACTAATATTGACAGAGGCAAGAATATTGGGATGCAAATCTAAGGTTACCCTCCCACATTGTAAAACTTCGGTCCTTGAATTCTTCAAACAACTTGAAGACTTTGGCTTGCACCTCAATTCTTGGTGCAATTATAAGCATGGTGTCATCTGCATACAGTTTTAGTTTTGGCATTGATGGAATTGGGAAGCGAATCTCAGCACAGTTCCGAATGGCTATTGCCAAGGGCTCGATAAAAAAAGCAAACAGAACTGGCGATAAAGGGCACCCTTGCCTTGTGCCTCGTTTAATTACTAACGGCCCTTCCACGGCCGTATTAATAACTACGTTGGCAACCGCGTCGGCATACAGATTACAGATCAAACATATAATCTGAGATGGAATGCCAAAATGCTGCAAAATTGTAAACAGTGTCTCTCTCCCAAACCACGAGGTCAAAGGCCTTTTCGGCATCTAATAATAAAACTAAGGCTGGTATCCTTTGTGTGTCAAAATAATCCAAAGCTTCTGTCAAGAAGTGAGTATTAGTAGCCAGCTGTCTGCCAGTGATAAAACCATTTTGATTCGAATGGATCAAATTCGCCACATACTTATTAAACCGAAGGGATAGAAGTTTCATAACAATGTTATAGTCCGAGTTTAGCAATGTTATCGGGCGATAGGAATTAGGATCTCGGCTATTCTTGCCCTTTTTTACAAAGCTCACTCTATTCCCCTGTCTCAAAGATTCTGGAACTATCCCTCCTTCTAACATAACATTTATCAATTGAAGAAAAAAATCCGAAAAAAAACCAAAAAAATTTATAAAATTCAGACGGTAGTCAATCTGGGCCACAGGTCTTACTGCTAGGTAGACTTTGGACAACTTCCTCCAACTCTTTCAAAGAACACGGATTAACCATAGATAATCTCTCCATTTCTGGAAGTGTTGGTGGTGAATTATCATGCAGAAATGTTTCTAATAAATGGTCGTCTACCGTCTGAAGCCTACCATAGATACATGAATAATGATTAAGCATCATATCCCCAATTTTTCCTAGATCCTCTGTAGACAAGGCAGTAAGGGGGCATGTTAATTCCTTAATATGGTTTGCCGCAGCCTGCTCTCTGGCCTGCCACACCAGAAGCCTACCCGTGAAATTACTCTCCTCATACATTTTCTGACAATACTGTTGAAAGATGGTTTCACTTTGGGTATAATAAAAGGAGCTAAGTTCCCGTTTGGCCTGATCAATCTGGGTTTTGATATCATTTATCCTTTGTATATTTTATCTTTGTATGTTACAACTCTCGTGATTTCTTGAAAATCCATCTTCAACCACCACAGAACTGGTTTGGTGCTATGCCTGCGTCCCCTTAACTTTTCAAAAGGAGTCATAAATGTCACAGAGCTTGGAGTGGTCCAATATGTTAACACCATGGACTGCAATGATTTTCTCCAATCCAATCCACCCTTGAAAGACAATTCACTTGCATCCTTTGCCATTCTATTAAACCTTTACACTTGACCATTAGATTCTGTGTGGAGCTCCGACATTCTTGTGTGCATGATGCTACGTTTTTCCATATAATTGTGGGTGTACTTGTTGACGAATTGATCAACCACCACCTACCAACATCATGTGTACCAGAGGTTTATGGTCTGTTTTTAAAATGAATCTTGTACCCCAAAGATTTTCTGATACCCAAACGCATTCAAGTAACTCTATCATGGAATAATGTTTTTCCAAATCATGACATGCCATTGAAACAATCCACTCTTAATCTTTTTCCATCTGCATCAGTACTCCTTCAGACCCCAAATTACTGGCATCAATAACAAGAACACAATCTTTTCCTGATACAAATGGTTTAAGACAAGGTTATTCAACCATCAATTGTTTCATTTCATTGAAATTTATGAACATACATTAATTCCATTCAAACTTGGCATTCTTTTTTAACAAACACCTATATGGATATATTTGGTTGGCGTAGTTCTGAACAAAATTTTCATAAAATTCAATAAGACCAAGGAAAGTTACTAAGTGGTCTTTATATATGTGAATGGGACCTTTCACATGCTTTCCACATGACTGCATTTAGGTTTAATTCCAGGCTCAATATTAACATGGCCAGGGTTTTCTACTTCATGTTTCCTAAACTTGCACGCCTTTATCTTTAGAAGAACACGTTGTTTTATAATGCCTTCAATACACTCACCACATTTCTTTCATGCTCTTCGATATTTCGTATAAAAACTAAAATGTTGTCTTGAAAAGACACTGCTCCTGTTATGCCTTCAAGTGTTTCTTTCATCAACCTTTGAATATCAGAACCAGCACTTGCAAAACTAAACGGCATATGGCAATATCTAAATCGACCTTCTAGTGTGATATATGGTGTCAAGGTATTGATTCATATTCATGTCTAACCTGATGATAAGTGTTTGCTAAATCTAATGTGAAGAAAATCTTTGCTCTCGATGAAGTGGTTACCATCACATGTAAATTAGGAAGGTATGGGAGTCGAATCAGATAGGGCTATTAAGACTGATAAAGTCAACACAGAATCTCCATTTGCCAGAAGACTTCACTGAAATAACATCTTGTGAAACCCACAGAGAAGATTCTACTGGATCAATTATGTCCTTTTTGCATATATCATTAACATGTTTTGTAGTTTTTCTCTAAAGGAAAGAGTTACATTCATAATTCTATAGCTGTAGTTGTATAGGTACAGCATTTTCATTCAATATAATATGTTATTCGAAACCTATGAAATTTGCCTGATTTACTATTAGAGGCATTTGTGTACTTTCTCTCTAACTTTATTGGAAAGTCATCCTGCTGTGGTACGTTTTTAGTACTACCATGATTATCTGTATTTTCTATTATGTATGTATACTGGAGGATAAGCCAATGGTTCCAAACTGATGCCATTTCTTTTTGATGAGGCAAACCCAAAAACAGATTGCCCACTTTTTGCTACATATACTTTACCACAGTTGTGTCATCCTGAGAAATTAATATCTTCCTAAAAATACACTAGAAAACCAATGTTATGCCTCGGTGATACATCAGACAGGATAAAAACGTTGTTAGGCCATCTTTCTTTGACAATATTCTGTCAATTATATTCTGCTGTGCACGTGTGTCAATTAACACTGTGACCCATTTCCCATCAATAGTGATAATACTTGATGGAAACTCTCTCTTCATTTTGTCATCACTTACACGTAAGATAGTAAAGGAATTCTAATCATTGCTGTCAAACTTTGTTAATCTCTCATCGTTATCAATGTACACTCTTACTGTATTAGATTTACACACTCAAGTAAAATGTCATTTATTGCTACATTTTGACCATACTTTATCTATTGCTGGATAATATTTATAATGTTCTAAGTGGGATCAACTATCACATCTATAGCATGAGGCTGTTCCCTTATTTAGATCCATTTTGTACAGTATAGGTTTTTGAATTTTATCTCTGCCAGCTTTTGGTACAATATAAACTTCATTATCTAAACTACCTTAATTTCATAAACAAATTTCTCTGAGTAATTTGCATTTCTTCTGCAATAATCAGGGATCCCTCCTGTTCTGCAGCCCCATCAAGCATACCAGCTCCTCGTGTACATAATTACATCAAAGCAGTCGGTAAGACGGACCCTACAATACACATGTAGCCGACAATTGATGTGGCAGACGACATATGGCAGGTAGCAATTGAAAAGAAGCTAATCAGAAATGGCCTCAATAAGCAATTGAGATGGCAAATCACTGGTCTTGGGAGGGCAAATCACTGGTCTAGCGAGTCACAAGCACCCTTGCGGAGACATAGATGGGTAAGGAGATGTTGTCAATTCCGGTGCTCATATTAGGATGCAGGTCATTCGTCTCCCAATCAGCACTGCTGCAGTGTCTGTGACATTCTAACGGTCTTTAAGGGTTCTTCAAACTGCACACTGACCCCCAACCAGTCACTCAGTTCAATCAGCAGGTGTAATCAAAAGCACCAAAAAAGAGCACCAATTTCTACCTCCCCTCGTGCCTCTCTGAACCTGGGAGCAAACCAGCGCGTTATGATGGTGTCAAAATACAAGCGCGAAGGTACAGGCACTCTCTCTTCCATCCAGGCTCAAAGAAACAGCTCTGCAATGTTAGCATCCGGCTCACTTCAAGCGGGGATCTCAGCTGTATCACCTATACTTCAGAGATCAACTCTCTTTCTCTGAAGCAGAGGCAGGGACCAAATCAGGCAGAGATACTGGCACAGCGGTTCAATTAGGCACCACTTCTTTCCTATGTTTCGTAGGTGGTGTACTTGTAGCCAGGATCTACGAATGACCAAATGTAACGGAGAAGATGACCCAATCAAACCAATTTTACAATGAGGCAATGAAAAAGAAGGGATCTTCTGGAACCAGCCGAGAAAACTCTCATGTGCCTTGAGAACCAAATTGTGTCAGCACTGATGGTGGAGACTGGAGTGTACCATGAAGGAGAGCGCTGGATGGAGAAACTGTGATCGGCCTTCAGCCGCAGGCGGCTGACAGAGATTCAAGGGACGGGCCCCACAGACAGTTGGAGCACGGCTGAGTGGTCTATCAGGAGAAGTGGTCCATGCTCGCTAACCGCTTGCACCTTTTGTCTCACTGTTGGGAACCCCTGAAACCCCATCCAGAGTTTTTCGGTGAGGGTTAAACCAGAGACAAAGCTGAAAATAACATCACAGGCAACAATTTCACAAGAGCAAGAGGACCTCTTTTACACTTACTGGCTAGGGTTCAGGGCTAGTGGGATGGCGCACCCGGAACCCGCTTAAGACAACTCCTTGCTCTCCGGACAGCTCGGTCTTCACGCCATCCAACATGTGGCGCATTGTTCGAGGCAGCATGCCAGCAGGCAGGCCAGGCAATAGCTCCCACCTCTAGTGATAGAAAATGCAGCACAGGGGTTTGGTCATTGAAACATTGGTCAACGAAGGTCTTGCGGTGGTATATACAATGTCTTCTCACCACCAGTACGTGGATGAGCATGGCGGTAGCACAGGGAACTCTGCCAGAGTGACGGTCGACCTCTGCTGAGAGGGTTCTGCTGGGAGCGTGGAAATATCACAGGAGTCGGCCATCTTGGATTGCAGAAGGTGTGAAATGGTTGGCCAGTGTCTTCTAGAACTGCTGGGTGCTACCACATGTGTGTATCCTTGGTCAGCGTGACCTCATGCAAGGGATCAGGCGTGGCAAGGCATGTTCTGGTCACTTCCTGTCAGAGGCCTTCTACTTTCTAGGTCGCTGGCTGAATGCTTCCTGTCTCGGAGGCCTCCGGACACATCAGTCCTATGAGACCAGAAATGTAAGGGCTGTAGGTCAGGGCCTTCCTGCCGCTCCAATATTGGGAGTGGTCTCTGGATCACCTCTGAGCCACAGGGCCGTTTCCCAGCAGGGGCCTCCTGTCCACCCCACGCCCAAAGCGCGCCAGCTACATCCAGGCAAAGCCTTTTCGGGGTGGGCAGCGAGACTCCACCCAGCCTTCAATCTTCAGCGGCCTCCCACCATGAGAGAGGCCCTAAAAAAGAACTCTCATAATGACGTGGGCCTCGGGGTCCTGTCCCATGGCCCCCGCTCGTCCATGCCCCTCAGCTTCCTGTCCAGCACCTTTTCCGGCAGCTGTGGAATAAATTAAGCTTTTGTTGTTACTTGCAGAGTGGTGGAGCATGTTCTAAACCACAGGTTAATGCAAAGATCTTAATGAGGCTACGTATTCTTCAATGGACTCATGTATCCCTTGTGTTCTGGAATCTTTCCATAACAGCATATGTCTTCTTTCCATACCTTATACAAATCTGCATTAAAGCATAATGGCGAACATTTAAATTACCAGAGTAAACGAAAAGAGGTAAACACATTTTTACTATTTTAAACCAAAGCCACTAAAGCGGTCTTTGTAGAGTGCTAATTTCCTCGCTGGACCACAATCATATCCTTCTAATAGTTCAACATATGCCACAAATACTGCCTGCCATACCTCCCAATACATGGGAGGTTCCTCTGATACGGAAAGAAAGGGAGGACATGATATAATGCCTGAAAAGTTTGCTATATGCCCATTAAGCACTTATTCAAACAATAACAATGCAGTTTGTATGTATGTATATATCTCTATAAAGGCAGTCAATTCAGAAAAACTATAGACTAAAATAAATAAGTGGACACTGCTGCTAGTTTCTTGAGGGTGTGTGCATCACTGTTTTTTCAGCTGTACATGCATTGCTGGACAAACAAGATTGGTGTTTTGACATAGGATAGAATTCAGTGAAAAGGGTATCAACACAAAATACTCAACATGGGTCCTTCTATTCACCAGAAGCTGCATTGACTGCAAGGCAATTGCAGCGCTCATCCACCCAATCAGGACACACTTAGCAGCCACCATGGAGAGTTACTCCAATACTAGCGAGCCAAAATTAACAACTCCGCCTCCCTTCAGTTACTCCTCCAATAGGCTGCTATGATAAAACAATGCCTTAAAAGATGCCAGTGACGCACAATTTATTTCTCCAATAATGTTCTCCTTCCATAAAGATTCCATCTCACTCATCACCAGTGTTAAGTGTGTAGGAAAGACTCCAAGAACTGCATATGTTAATTAAGCTGAACAAACTCTACTCTCTATATTTATCACTCATTAACATTATATCCACATTCCTCTCTCAAGCGAACATAAACACTCCCAGCGACTGTAGGTAAACATGCAAAACCAGCACTGCAACATTTAATGGAGGACAGTGGTCCCTAGATGAGGCTATGGAACTATGGATTAAACTATGGTAGTGCAAATCTACGTGGTTTGCCGAGATCCAAGTTGGCTCCACTAACTGCAAAGCTCACAACTGGATCCAAAAGAAATAACCACAACACTCCAGATCGAAAGGCACTGAACTGTCTCTCTTATGAGGCAAAGATATCTCTGAGAATTGCTTGAATGACACGTAAAGCCCTACACTTCAACACACCGAAGTACCTAGCTAATAAACTGGAACTGTTTGACAGTGGTAGATTGCCTAGAAGCACCATTGCCTTACTGTTGAAAGAGATAACCTACAACCAAATGTTCTGCAGATTTTCCCCAGGAATCTAGAAGTCCCTGTACACTGAAGTCGGACTAAACCCTTCAAGCACATCCTTCCAAAAAGAAGTTAAACTGTTTCTAATTAGCAAAATTCTGCCCTGAACCCACTGACTGATTTATCTAGATACTGATTTGACACAGTTCGCCAACAAGGGTTTGCAATCCCTATCAACGTCCTATTTTTAGATTCACTGTCCTTCTCCTGATTTGCAACAGGTCCTTTGAGCATTTATGTTTCTTGGCTGTCTTGTTTTCTACTTACCATAACATTTGTAATGTGCTCTGATACCCTTCCAGGGTCATGTTTGCGCTATATAAAACTTTATAAACAGCTTTTGATGTTAGAATTGTTTGATATTCAAATGGCAATTAGATATATAGCAACAGCCATCTGGAATGGTATTGTGTATAGTTTTATCATCATAGAAAAGATTCAATATGACCAACATGTTTTTTCTAAATTTGCTGGCAATATTGAAACTGAACAACAACATTATAATATGTGTTATGTAATCCAAGATGAATAGGTGTAATAATGGGGTAACCCTGTGTCCCTCAGAACCTGGGTAAGTTTCAATTTAAACAAAAGTGGTTCTGTCGGGCAGAACCTATCTTAGTATATATCGCTCAAAAGTGTAGCAAAAACTATCTAGCGCAACCTCTAGAACAAGCCGATGGGTTGAGGCACCAAATGGCTCCTGAATAATGACTGAGAGAAAGAACTTTGTATTGTTACTTTTATCAGAATTACTTCATTCAATGATATGCACAGTAAACAAAAAGGAAACGCTGTCAACAAGAGGTATTTACATGGGTGCAGAGTGATTATAGTGACATTAGTGCTTCTGTGCTCAACGGGTGTACTATATATACAGTGTGGTCATGGTTGGCTATGTACAAGTTTGAAGGCCAGAGAGCAATTTCCTCCAGTGATTCCTATCCGTTTTTCTGTGGAATCCTGGTAGTTCTGGACCTAAAAGGGCGTGTCGATGTTTCAACCCTAGTGGGCGTTCACGGCGGGTCTTCCTCAGGATACGAGGTTGGGACGGGGGATAGGTTGACAGTCTAAAAAGTAAATAGAGGCATGTATGAGAGAGGTTGCCGGTGTGCTCTGTACGATGCATTATGTAGCCAGAGTGGGTTCACGTACTTTTAAATCATTTAGCGATATCTTGCCTGAATTGTTTATTTTATTTTGGGATGACTGACTGTTTTGCGCTGCATTGCTTTTAAAACTACTGTCACTTACATTTATCTGAGTGTTGGTCCCCGGTCCACTGCGGGTATATCCCGATTGTTCTGGAGGGACGTTCTTTCACGTCACACCACTTCCGATCCCCTATCTCCTGCAATAAAACTGGATGCACTACAGAACGCGCAGCGGGCGTGCCGGCGGCGTGCCAAAGGCAAGCCCATCTGCACCCGTCCGTGCCCTGATGGGACCAGGGGCCCCAATCCCTGTTCAATTTTTTTTAAAAGCCTCTGCCCCAATAATATATACATCTGCGCAGTTACTAAACTATAGTGTCCACCCTCAACCTAAATGTGAGTGCCTCGATCCTTTGACTTTAGCTGCGAAATGTAATTGTTGCAGCTTTAGATTCGATAAATCATGTCTCAAAGGGGAGCACAGGGTAAACGGTCCCCCTCCACACAATACCTGTCCCCCTACTGGCGGTGTCTTCATTAACAAAACTTTTTCATTCTGAAATATGAATTGCCGCTCCTTGCCTAAACGCAAACTGGATATATTTTACCTATTAAGTAGCGAACTACCTGATGCCATGTTTCTAACAAAAACTTGGCTGCAGATGAGTTCAGGCCCAGATGTAGCCTCTGCCCTACCTCCAAACTATGCTATAGTTAGGATTGATAGGGATCTTAAGACAGGGGTTGGTATTGCTATAATTTTTGAGAAAATCCTATTCATGTAAACTAGATGCATTCGCCTCGGCATGCTTATGAATTGCCCCCCTGGCACGCCTACCTCTTGGGCAGCTTCACTTCCAGATTTAATCTCTCCATATCTTCTTAAGGCGACTAACTTCACCATTCGGGGCGACCTTAACATACACTTAGATAACTCTTCATGCCCTACCAGCTGCATGCTGATTTTGGATCTCGCAGCAATGAACTTGCCGCTATGTAACACGGGCCCTACTCACAAGGCAGGTCACTTACTGGACCCTATTTTCTCCAACGTGTCTGAATTCAATGCATACCAGATCTTCCCTTACGTTGGTCAGATCACTATGCAATCAAATTTCATTGCACTGATCCAACTAATCTGCCCATAATGATCTCTGGCCTACAGCAAAAATCTAGAAACTGGAGAAAATTGGACATTAGTGCCTTTCATACGATTCTTTCTAACAGCTCTCCTGCTAATCCCCATGTCTCGACCTCTTCTTTAGACACAATTCAAAGTTGGATTCTTAAAGCAATCGACAATTGCCTTACAATTTCTAACAAAAAATCATACAATCGTCGGTCTCCTGCTCCCTGGTTTACGTAGCAATTAAAAGAAGAAAAGAGTAAATGTAAAAACTAAGAAAGACACTGGAGGAGAAACTATACCACAGAGTCCATAATAAAATATGCAAATGCCTTAAAAAAATATCAGTCGCTGTGTAAAGAAACACGTGCAAGTTACGTTGCACTTCCTATTTCCAATGCTCAAAACTGTTCGCTAACATTGTTTTCAATGGTTAAAAAACTTTCAGGCTCTGACACTCTACCAATGCCCCCTGCTTTAGAGGTTTCGCAATGTAATGATCTTGCCAATTTTTTGGTGAACATAGTCAAAAACATTCACCCCACATTGAGTGGCTCTCTGACAGCTATGACTATGCAACAGAATCTGAATCCTGAGTCCACTGACCGGATAGAACCCACTAATAAACTGCAATCCTGGTCATTACTAGCTATTAGCTCATTTACAAAAAATGTGGGCAGCATAAATTCAGGCTCACCTCAGGATCTTTAACCCTCAAGGGTAATGCAACAACGTGATACACCTTTCCTTGAATTAATTATGAATCTTCTTAATGCTTCTATACAGGAAGCAACTGTTCCACCAGAGTAGAAGCATGTGATGATTCTTCTGCTCCTGAAGAAGGGCAACTCTGACTCTTCCCAATTTTCCAATTTCAGACCTATTTCCCTTCTTCCGATCTACTCAAAAATTTTGGAAAAGTATATAAATTATCAACTTACACAGTTTATCGAATCTTCTAAATTTGTACATGATTCTCAATCCGGTTTCTCAACAGAGACAACCCTGTTAGGCGTGACGGAGATGCTGAGATACTGCTTGGATATGGGGGACACAATAGCACTCATATTACTCGATCTGAGCACTGCTTTTGACACATTGTCTCACACTGTGTTAATATGATCCCTTCAAGCTCTCGGCATCTCTGACCTAGCGCTGAAATGGCTGATATATTTTTTGACCGACCGCACGTTTCAAATTTTTTCTGCTGATGCCACATCGGAACTTTACACATCTCATTGTGCAGTTTCTCAGGGATCTATTCTTAACCCACTACTTTTTAATATTTATGTTAAACGATTGGCGACGATTGTTGAAGAGGCTGGGCTATCTCTCTTGTCTTATGCAGACGATACCCAGATCATCTTCTCTCTTTCTTCTGAGAGGATGGCGGGTACGTCAGCTCTTCAAGACGGTGTAAGGAAAGTAGCAACATGGATGCAAACAAACATGCTTAAACTTAATGGTGACAAGACCGAGGTCCTTGTCTTCAGAAATAACAAAGAACTATTGGGCCCCCGCCACTGGCCCACTGAATTGGGAATTGTACCTCAGCCCTTTCAACAAGTCCGTACCTTGGGCCTCATTGTTGATGATCAGCTGTCCATGAGACAGCAAGTAGTAAAAGTGACAGCTACCTGGCTTCACTATATTGAAGTGGCTGAGAAAAGTTGTCTGGATGCTTCCTTGCTCCACCCAGAAAATGGTGGTCCAGGCACTTGTGACCTCGAGAATGGGCTATGGTAACGATCTCTATCTAGGGGCCAACAAAGATATAGTACGGAAATTACAGGCAGTACAAAACGCAGCAGCAAGATTATTATGTCGAATTCCCAAATTCACCCCCACCACCAGCTACTTACGCAAGCTCAACTGGCTGAAAGTGGAAAATCGGGTTATGTTTAAAACATTAAGACTTTTATTTAAGATCAAAGGTGACCAGCTCCCTTGTACCTGCAGGCCCTGGCCCAACCTTACTATCCTTAATGGCAACTGCCTTTCGCCGCTCAGGGAAAATTTCTGGTTCCCAGGATTAGGCTCTCGGGAATGGGAGGCCTCTCCTATGCCTTTCTCTGTCCCACCTCGTGGAATACTTTGCCTGTATCTCTTCACTTACATACAAATTTCGTACGTTTTCGCAAGAATTTAAAAACATGGCTATTTAACCAATAATTCCATGCTATGTCTCATCCTCTGGCTGGCAGTCCTCGAGGGTGGACAACTAGATGTAGCGTGTTGGATCAATGTTCTAATCGTGCAGTGACTTCAAGCCGTTTAATCATTAAAAACAGGAGTGGTGGTGGTGTGGGTTCAAGCAGCCATCTCAGGCCTGGAAGATCAAATAGTGCAAATACGGTAGTTATATTCAATCGCGATTGTGATTGAAAAGAGGCAGACGTCCCGTCTTCAGCGCGGCGTACAATTTGGTATCGCGCTGATCAGGGTAGGGCCGGTGATTTTGTTTGGTGGAGTGCCTGAGTGCGATTTTAAGGTGGAGGATTTAAGAATAGGAATCGGTGTGTGATAGCGAATCCTCTTCGTAATCATCCATGTAGATGTTCGCAAAGAATGGTGGGTATTTAGCACCCATGGCTACTGTGGATATTTTGACGGGCAGCCCACAGCTCGCGATCTGACTTGTTCCAGATGCAGGACAGTACTGCGGCCCGTCCTCCTGTCCTTCGATCTTTCATTCATACAGGTGAGCCCCTGACAGCCTCCTAACGCACCGCGTCACTGTGTTTTTTAATTTTATTTAGTCTTTTAAATAGCACAGGTTCAATTTGCCACCGGGACCACATCGACATGGCCCAATCAATCAATCAGGACATGTGTTAAGCAAGCTACATACCTGTGAGGGTCTCAAGGCGCTGGTGGCGGTGGTGCTACTGACAAAGAGCCAGGTCTAGAAGAGTCTTCTGAAGGCAAATAGGGTCCTAGGTTTGCCGTAGGTTGATGGGGAGGGTGTTCCAGGTCTTGGCAGCGAGGTGGGGGAATGATCTGCCACCGGCCGTCGTTCTTCGGATGTGGGGAATGTGGCTAGGGCGAGACCAGTGGAGCGGAGCTTGCGGGTAGTGGTGTAGAATGTCAGTCGTCTGTTGAGGTACTCTGGGCCGGCGTTGTTGAGGGCTTTGTGTGCGTGGATGAGGAGCTTGAAGGTTATCCTCTTGTTGACGGGGAGCCAGTGTATGTCTCTCAGGAGGGGTGTAATGTGGTTGTGTTGGGGAATGTTGAGGATCAGTCGTGCCGAGGCGTTCTGGATGCGTTGCAACCGTCTCAGTAGCTTGGTTGATGTTCCTGCATAGAGGGCGTTTCTGTAGTCCAGCCAGCTGGAGACGAGGGCCTGGGTGACTGTTGTTCTCCTTTTGGTGGGGATCCAATTGAAGATGCTGCGGAGCATTGGTAGGGTGTTGAAGCAGGATGAGGAGATGGCGTTGACCTGTTTAGTCATGGAGAGGGTGGAGTCGAGGATGGCTCCCAGGTTGCGTGCGTGGTCAGTGGGTGTCGGGACTGCTCCCAGTGAAGCCAGCCACCAGAAGTCGTCCAGGCTGAAGAGGTGGAGTCAAGGTTGAGGACCTCTGTCTTGTCCGAGTTTAGCTTCAGTGAGCTGTTCCTCATCCATTAGGCGACAGCCTTCATTCCTTCGTGGAGGTTGGTTTTGACGGTGTGAGGGTCTTTGGTGAGGGAGATGATCATCTGAGTGTTGCCGGCGTAGGAGATGATGTTAAGGTCGTGCTGTCAGGCGACGTGGGTGTGGGGTGCCATGTAGATGTTGAACAGCGTTGGGCTGAGGGAAGAGCCCTGGGGTACACCGCAGATGATCTCGGTGGCAATGGAGCAGAAGGGTGGGAGGTGGATGCTCTGAGTTCTGTCAGAGAGGAAGGATGTGGTCTAGTCCAGGGCCTTCTCTTGGATCCCGGCATTGTGTAGGTGTGTTCTTAGTGTGCGGTGGCAGACTGTGTTGAAAGCGGCTGACAGGTCCTGGAGGATGAGGGCTGCTGTTTCTCCGTTGTCGAGCAGGATCCTGATGGCGGCGATGGCGGCGATGAAGGTGGTTTCGGTGGTGTGGTTGCTGTGGAAACCAGACTGGGATGGGTCCAGGATGTTGTTGTCCTCGAGGTAGTGGGTCAGTTGTTTGTTGACGATTTTCTCAGTGACCTTCCGGGAACGGGAGCAGGGAGATGAGACAGAAGTTCTTGAGGTCCTTGGGGTCAGCCTTGGGCTTCTTGAGTAAGGTGTCGATCTTGGCGTGTTTCCAGCTCTCCAGAAAGGTTGCTGTCTTGAAGGAGAGGTTGATGGCTTTCCGGAGATGGGGGGCGATGATTGTGCTGGCTTTGTTGAAGACGTGGTGTGAGCATGGGTCAGACAGGGATCCAGAGTGAACGGTGTTCATGATTGTATGGTATCATCATCTTTGACATTGGACCATATGATCAGGCAGCTGGTGGACACGGGGTGGAGGTCTCGGGGGTTGGCAGGGTGGTCGTGGCGTTAAAGCTGTCGTGGATGTCTGCGATCTTGTGGTGGAATAGGCCAGTGAGTCGCACATGTCCTGCGATGTCGTTGGTGTTGGAGCTGGGGTTGGAGAGGTCCTTCACGATGCTGAAGAGCTCTTTGCTGTTGTGTGCGTTGTTATCCAGGCGGTCATTGAATGCAGTCCTTTTGGCAGTTCTGATGAGTTGGTGTCTGCGGGTGGCGTTCTTGAGGGCCGTGTAGTTGTCTGCTGATCCGGCGCGGAGCCAGGTCTTCACCAGTTTCTGGCATTCATGCTTGGAGGCCTGGAGGTCTTCAGTGAACCATGTGGATTTCTTGCTGGTGTGGCTGTTGGAAGGTGTATTGGGCGGGGCGAGAGTGTTGGTGCAGTCTTTGATCTACTGTCGGAGGTTGAGGGCGGCGGTGTTGGGTTCGGTGGGGTCAGCTGGTGGGCCCTGGTCAAGGGTGGTAGCTAGCTGTTCTATGGTGATTTTGCTCCAGCATCTACGAGGCATCTGTTGGGTGCGGTGGTGTGTGGTGGGCTTCCTGAAGGTGAAATGGACGCAGCGGTGGTCGGTCCAGAAAACAGAGAACTGGAACAATAGTAAAAAATCACAGTTTCTGGAGAAAATACGGGCGGACCAAGGCCTACCAGGCGGGCCTCGAACTTGGCAAGAGCAAGGGGGTTACACAGGTGCAGTTAGGTGGAGCTACGCGGTGTGAGGAGCGACCTGCCTGGAAACAGGGGCAAGGGCCCATGGCAATTCGCTATCACACACTGATTCCTATTCTTAAATCCTCTATGTTAAAATCGCATTTAGGCACTCCACCAAACATAATCACCGGCCCTACCCTGATCAGCGCGATAGCGAATTGTACATCGCCCTGAAGACGGGAAGTCTGCCTACTTTGTAAATCACAATTGCGGTCAAGTATAACTACAGTATTTGCACTATTTGATCCTCCAGGCCTTAGATGGCAGTTTAAACCTACACCACCACCACTCCTGTTTTTAGTGATTAAATGGCTTGAGGTCACTGCACGATTAGAACATTGATCTAACACGCTACATCTAGTTGTCCAAACTTGAGGCATCCCTGTATCTCATGGGGTGCCCGAGCCTCATCAATCATAGCTGTGGTTTGGCCCGCATTCCATCCCTGCCAACCCAGGTTTTAATTCTCTTCCAGTTGTGACTCGACCTGATTATTCCTCCAATCCACATCTACCCAGCCATGACTGATCCGGCTGCCCTGGGTGAGTAATGGTGCCCTGACATACATAGTGCACCCTACAGAGCACACCAGCAACCTCTCTCATACACACCTCCATTTACTTTTAGGCTGTCAACCCGTCCCCCATCCCCACCTCTTGTCCAGAGGAAGACCCGCTGTGACCACCCACTGGGGCCCTACCAGGGTTGAAAAGTCGACGCACACATTTAGGTCCAGAACTACCAGGATTGCATAGAACAAAGGATAGGAATCACTGGAGGAAATTGCTCTCTGGCCTTCAAACTTGTACATAGCCAACCATGACCACACTGTATATATTGTACACCCGTTGAGCACTGAAGCACTAATGTCACTATAATCACTCTGCACCCATGTAAATACCTCTTGTAGACAGCATTTGCTGTTTTGTGTACTGTGCATCTCATTGAATGAAGTAATTCTGATAAAAGTAACAATACAAAGTTCTTTCTCAGTCATTATTCAGGAGGTATTTGGTGCCTCAACCCATCGGCTTGTTCTAGAGGTTGCGCTAGATAGTTTTCGCTACACTTTTAAGCGTTGTCTACTAAGATAGCTTTTACCCGACAGAACCACTTTTCTTTAAAATGTAATCCAAGATGGCCACCTGGTTTAGAATCCGTGACTGTTTGGAATGCACTGCAGATTAAATGAGCTGTATACATGTGGAACAGTCGCACTTTCTGAGGAGCTTTCAGGTGCTCTAAAAGTAAACAAAACTAAAAACTAAGAAGACAAAAAGAATAAAGGGGTTTATAAAAGTAGAACATGGTAACCTAAAGAACCTGTCACTAACCCTGGAACTTAAGTAGACTAATTTTTATACAAATGTCAGGCAAATGCACTCATGTGATCTCGCAAAATGGAATCACTTATAAGGAGGTAAAGCCAATAACTTGAGAGGATCCAAAGCTCTTCTATATATATGTATATTGAAATATGTCATTTTTCCAGATTCCTAGAATCAATCCCTTTCTAGAGATTAAGTGTGGATAATCGGAACTTTTTGGATGCCCCTTTCAAACTGCCATTATAGATTTACCCTTGGGGAAAGCAGTAGGGGTGGATACGATCCTGCTAGAGTTTTACAAAATGTTCTCCTTGCATTTAGGGCAGAATCTGATGTTTATATTTCTGGATATCCAGAAGGGACAGATAAATCTAGACTCAAGGTCTTTGGCTAATATATTTGTATTCCTGAAAAAAGGAAACCCACTGCAAGAGCCAGAATCATACAGAACAATAATACTTATCTACAGCATCAAAAGATTTATTTTAAAGTGCTTGCTACACATTTGAGTCTAGTTATAGGAAAGATTGTCTCTCCAAAACAACATGGATTTATATTCAGGAAGGGAATTATGGACAACACCCACCATGTCATCATGCTCTTTCATACCTCGACTGTATCTGGGAATCCTATGGGCTTGATTTTATCAGGCACAGAAAAGGCATTTGATAGGGGTTCTTGTAAATACCTATGGAGAGTCAAGGGTCAGTTTGGAATAGGATCCGGATATATTAAAGCGATGTGATCAGTATATCACAGAAGTATATACAAACTTCAACTGATGGGACTTCAGTCAGTGGACATGTAAATACAAAGAGGCACTAGGGAGGGATGTCCGTTTTCTCACCTGCTTTTCATGTTGCATATTAACCCACTCATATGGAAACTAGACTTGAACCCCTTAATAGTACCTATGCATTGCCACAGCTGGGATACTAAAATTCTCTCCTACACTGAAGACGTGGTGTTAGTTACACCCAGCCCTGGAATGGCTAAAACTGAAACGGAAAAGGTGGCCCTTGCCCATATAGTTCTTAATAGTTTAGTTCAGTATGAGGATTAAAGAGTAGTGGAAAAGGCTGTGTATTTTTAGATTACTATGGTGGCTAAGCTGGATCTATTCTATTGGGCAAAACCAACCTAGCCCGTGTCATTGGGAAAGCAAGTAGAGACCACCACTGAATGGATAATATATATCCATCTATACAGATACTTTATCAAGATGATCTTTCTGCCAAAAGTGCTATATCTGTTTTGATCCATTCCTCTTGAATTCATTAGTTATTGATTTAAAGCCATGAATGATATGGTCTTACATTGTATCTGGGCGAACTCAAAAACTGCAAGTGCTCTTACATGTTTAACTTTCCCTAGTGATAGAGGAGATCGGGCTGTACCAGACTTCAGACTCTATTATTAGGCAGCAGCCTATCAATATTTGTGTTTCTCATTCAAAGAGCAGGTGATGGATGGATAGGAGGGTGAAATTCCTCCTATCTTTGAACTATGGCTGGGAAAAGAAGCTTACAGCCATTTTCTACAGCAAGTATGGTGCAAGACCCTGCAGGACGTTTTTAAGGTATGGACTTCACTTCTAAAGAAGCTGGGGTTAGGGTGGGTTAACCACTATATGTCATTGCACAGAAATCCATTACTGCCTGATATTTGTTGGGGTCCCCCTTTGATGGGCTGGGATGACCAAGGACTAAAAAGATTGCAACTTTCTCACCCCTAATAGAATAATCTCTTTTGATGAGCTATGCTCTTAATGTTCGATCTCCCAGAAAGACTTTTTAAAGTGTCTTCAAGTTCATGTTTATTTAACCAGGAAGGGTGGGGGTCCACTGGGATTCAAGAAAGTAGAATTGCAGGACCAGCTGGTTGGGAGCAAACATTGCACTATAAGTCAACTCTATAAAGATGTAAATATGTATGCACAAGATGATCCAGAACGGTGAAATTCAATCAGGAAAACTAAGTTAGGGTCTTCAGATTGGTCTTTCTTAGAATCACTGGAAAAGGCTCAAACCATACTACTCTTGGCTAAAAGCCCAAAACTATAAAACATCTATGCTCTTCATTAAATAATTGGGAAAATTGCTAAATGAAGTGATGGCAGGTATCACTTTCACATAGTGTCAATATTAAGCGGGGGCGTAAAATCCGTTCCGCTCGCGGATTTTGCAGATTTTCTGCGAATTCGCAATCCGCGAACTCTCGCGAATTTGCCGAAAATTCGCAAATTCGCGCGAAACGGATTTTTTTGCTTGGTCGCACTTGCCAAATAGAATACTATACAATTTTGCGGCGCGCAGCGTTCACTTACCGTCATTCAGTGTTTGAAGAGTTGTTTTTCTCCATCTTTGCGTGTGCTGCGCCATTTTGGATCTTGCTGCGGGATCCCGCGGGAGTTTGTCGACCGCGATTACGTCATCGCGGCATGCCACCTTGCACAGCGAGAGTTTGGCAACGCGAGTACGTCATAAAGGCCCGTGATCACGCATCGCGGGAGTAAACACTTGCGAACACGTAGATGTGGCGGGCAGCGACAATCTCGCAATTGCGAGATTGCAAAATTTGCAATTTCGCACAAGAAATCCACCAGCAGGCAGTAAACCTTAAAAATTAGGATTTTTATCAGAATAACTCCTCAGGTTGACATTTGCCTGCACTTTTTTTTGCAAGGAGTCCATTTTGGGGGGGGTGGTGGGAGGAAGGAAGTGCCCCACAGTCTCCAACTTCCTGTTCCTGTCCAGCAGGCTCCTCCCAGTGCTTTCTTCATGGGCTGGTCACTTTGATTTGGATCTTGACCTGGAAGGATTACTTTTTGTGGATGCTGCTGGATATTTGGATTTGAGGCCTTTTTGACTTTCTTTGGATCACTTTTGGATTAGAAATTTCACAAGTAAGTTTGTTTGGGGCATTACAGTTGCTGCAACTACAATTCTGGAACTTTTTCAGAACATTAAATAAAATATATTGTGGGTAGCCACAGTATCCAGTAGGACCAGGGTTAGTTATGGGTGCATGATGCAACTGTTTTGTTGAATTTCAACATCATTTAGGGCATGGAAGGCATTGGATTGTGGTGATTTTTGTGTGTTTTTTGATTTTTTGGGATGTTGTTGGGGCCTTTTGCCCAGGGGTACTCACTCAGTGGTGCATGGGCCTAGTCTTTCTGTGTGCTCTCTTTAATGTAAACATCATGGAGGGCATGGATGGCATTAGATTTTGGTGATTTTTGTGTGTTTTTCGATTTTTTGGGGTGTTGATGGGGCATGGCTATGTGGGTGGGGGCCATTTTGAGGCCTGGTCCAGGGCGATGTGGTGTGGGTGAAGGGGCCCTTTTGAATCCAGGCAGTGTGCTTTGTGCCATAGGCCTGCATCCAATGTTCCTTGCTTTCATCCATTATGCCCAGGGGTACCCAGTGGTGTATGGGCCTAGTCTTTCTGTGGGGTCTCTTTAATGTAAACAGCATGGAGGGCATGGATGGCATTGGATTGAGGTGATTTTTGTGTGTTTTTTGATTTTTTGGCTGTTGTTGGGCCTTTTGCCCAGGGGTACTCAGTGGTGCATGGGCCTAGTCTTTCTGTGGGGTGTCTTGAATGTAAAGATCATGGAGGGCATGGATGGCATTGGATTGTGGCGATTTGTGTGTGTTTTTCGATTTTTTGGCTGTTGTTGGGGCCTTTTGCCCAGGGGTACTCAGTGGTCCATGGGCCTAGTCTTTCTGTGGGGTGTCTTGAATGTAAAGATCATGGAGGGCATGGATGGCATTGGATTGTGGTGATTTTTGTGTGTTTTTCAATTTTTTGGGGTGTTGATGGGGCATGGCCATGTGGGTGGGGGTCATTTTGAGGCCTGGTCCAGGGCCATGTGGTGGGTGGTGAAGGGGCCATTTTGAATCCAGGCAGTGTGCTTTGTGCTATAGGCCTGCATCCAATGTGTCTTGCTTTCATCCATTATGCACAGGGGTGCCCAGTGGTGCATGGGCCTAGTCTTTCTGTGTGGTCTCTTTAATGTAAACATTATGGAGGGCATGGATGGCATTGGATTGGGGTGATTTTTTAGTGTTTTTCGATTTTTTGGGGTGTTGATTGGGCATGACCATGTGGGTGGGGGCCATTTTGAGGCATGGTCCAGGGCCATGTGGTGGGGTGAAGGGGCCATTTTGAATCCAGGCAGTGTGCTTTGTGCCATAGGCCTGCATCCAATGTGCCTTGCTTTCATCCATTATGCCCAGGGGTACCCAGTGGTGCATGGGCCTAGTCTTTCTGTGTGGTCTCTTTAATGTAAACATCATGAAGGGCATGGATGGCATTGGATTGTGGTGATTTTTGTTTGTTTTTCGATTTTTTGGCTGTTGTTGGGGCCTTGTGCCCAGGGGTACTCGGTGGTGCATGGGCCTAGTCTTTCTGTGGGGTGTCTTGAATGTAAAGATCATGGAGGGCATGGATGGCATTGGATTGTGGTGATTTTTGTGTGTTTAATGAGTTTTTTGGGGTTTTGATGGGGCATGGCCATGTGGGTTTTTTGAAGCCAGGCAGTGTGCTTTGTTGTGTCATAGGCCTGCACCCAGTCTGTCATGCTTTCATCCATTATGCCCAGGGGTACTCTGTCAGTGGTGCATTTTATTCGTCTTTCCATTTTGGGAGGTGGGTATAATAAAAATGCTTACTTGCAAACTATTAATTGAAGCGCTACATATGCAACATTTATTTAACTGATGTTCCTCTGGCTTCGTTTGCTTTTAGGTGCAGAAAGACGAATCATCAGCCTCATTGTTCCTCATCAGTGGCAGGAAGAAGTCCTGCTGCGGTGTGTGCAGCACAACGTCACGTGTGGCCACAAACAACTCTGCAACTTGTGCAACTGCGGCCTGCTGTTCTGACATCTGAAAAAGATGGCCCCAAAAAAAGTTGCCCGTAGCTCCTCTAGCAAGAAAGTTGCCAGTAAGGAGCAGAAGAAGCAAGTGGCGCCACTTACCAAGGAGACTGGTGTGCCGACCGCCGCATTTTTTGGGAATAAAAAGTACGCCTGCAGCAGCAGCGGGGTCTGCTGGGGACCAAGCTGGGAGCAGCACCTCCGCTCCATTGGGCTCAGTGCCACCACCACCACGCCTACTTAGTTCCAAGCCCTTGAGTGCTGCAGAGGCAGCCAGTATAGTTGTTCAATCACCATCGACCAGTGATGTTGGCTCATCGCAAGAAAGTAGCAGCATCCCTCAATCAACACAGGTTGTTGTAACTCATCTGACGAGTGTTCAACAACCACAGCCGCAACAACAACCACATGTGCAAGTACAAGCCCAAGTACATGTGGAAGGAGAGGCGGCGCAAGGAGAGGAGCACGCAGAGGTGCATGGAGCGGCACAAGTGCCCACAATAGTTGTTCCTCCCGAAGTAGGGGCACATCAGGAAATCGACATTCAAGCCGAGGTATCACATGAGGAAGCCACTCCTCCTGATGATTCATTGTCTTCCAGATCCCCAGCAAGGAAAAGATCAAGGATGGTGTCAACTTCTTCTTCAAGCCCCCTTCCTTCTGATGATATGGATGAAACTTGAGAACCACCACGGCCGTCTGAGAGTTAGGCACACCATGATCTGACAAAGGTAGCTAACCGTAAAAGGAAGGTCCCCGAAAGTCTCAGAGTTATGGAGTGTGATGATGACGCTGAACAAGAAGTGGCGTATACTACTCCTGCGGATGAAGACTCTCACGACGACGACGCAGTCATCATAGACGTCACTCCAGCCTCAGCGGGCATGCTGCCCACAGACATTTTAACCCTAGCCCGAAATGCTGCTGAGCGTGTTGATGATGATGGCGACGTGGGAATGGGACCACCACGAATGCAGTTAACTAGTACACCACCACCTACAGCTTCTATATTTTCTCACCAGAAGGGCCCTACATCCACCTCGACCTCCATTTCCTCAATTAGTGCTGCTGTAAGTGCACAATGTACTAAATTTCGGCAACACACATCCTCCAGTTCATCTGGCATTAGCAGCATTCCCAGTATGGCCTCCTCCGCCCCCCACAGACATTTGAAGTCCGCAGTTTGGGACTTCTTTAGTGTTAGCTCAACAAGGGAAAACATAGCCATTTGTACCATTTGTAAGGTTCGAGTTAGTCGTGGTAAGCTTGGTACCAACTATGGTACCGGAGGCCAGAGAGGTCATCTTGAGAGACAGCACACTGTCAAATGGCATGCGCACCTAAGGGAGATCAAGGATGCCCGAATTGCAAGTCAACAAATTGTATCCGTTGATGTTTCATGTGCTGATGAGGAGGAGGAAGAAACGTCAAACATTTCTTCAGTTACACCCAGTACCCCTGTCAGCAGCACACCCCCTGCAAGATATATGAGCCAGACTAAGAGTGTGGGAGAGAGTGAGACACCAATGCGAAAAAAATCATCATCACTGAGCGTAACTGGGTCGCACAAGTCATCATCATCCCGTAAAATGGTTCAGCCCACCATTAGAAGCATGTTGTTTTCAGAAGCGCCATATGAACCCAACCACCCAATGGCGCGTCTGTATAACACTAAGCTGGCTAAAATGCTAGCGCTGGACCTTCTCCCTTTTTCTTTTGTGGAAGGGGTGGGTTTTCTTGAAATGGTGGCAACGCTCTGCCCTAAATGGAAGGTACCTAGCCGGTTCTATTTTGCCAGAGTTGCGGTTCCAGCACTACATGAAGATGTGCTGGAGGTGATTGGGGCAGCTTTGTAGAAGAGTGCTGTTCACACTATACATCTGACAACAGACATGTGGACCAGTTGCGCAGCCGCTGATTACATGTGCATCACTGCACACTGGGTCTCTTTTTCAGGGGTTAAAGCAAAGATAAACGCAGGTGTTGACTCGGACAAAGTTTATAAAGCTGCTCGGAAACATGCAACAATAGCCATGTTTGCCATGGAGAAAAGTCATACAGGAGAAAACATTTTGCATGAGTTTAACACAAAGGTCTTTGAATGGCTGTCCCCAAGAAAACGCATGATTGGTTATGTTTCCACGGATAATGGCGCCAATGTAGTTAAGGCCATGGATATGGGTAACTATTTCAGAGTGCCGTGTCTGGCGCACTGTATAAACCTGGTTGTTAAAAAATTCTTGAGTGAAGAAAGTCCAGTCTCCGGGTTACTGACCACCTGCCGAAGAATGCGTACACATTTCAACTATTCTTTTAAGGCACGGAAGCAGCTGAGTTGCCTGCAACATGAACGTAAATTGCCAGTGAAAGCACTCATCCAGGAGGTGGCAACACATTGGAACTCAACCTTCTACATGCTTGAGCGTCTGTATGAGCAGTATGCGGTAGTCGATCAGTATTTCTTTAAACTGGGTACTCCTATGATAGACATGAGGATACAGGTGGAGCAATGGAACCTAGTTAAAAGCCTGACAGACATGCTTCGTCCTTTTGAGGTCTTCACACGTGCAGTCAGCAGGGAGGACTGTAATTTGGGAAAAGCTATCCCATTGTTGAGCATGCTAGAGCACCGACTGAAGGCGGTGTGTTCTAAGTTTGAAAAAGATGGAAAGGAAGAAGGATTTGAGTTGGTGGAGAAGTTATTACACCGCCTACTTGATCAACACAGAGCAGCATTACATGTGTGCTACTATTCTGGATCCACGGTACAAAAAGGCAGTGGCAGGCAGAGTATTCTTTCCTTTTGATGACGCAGATGTTACAAAGTACAAACATTGGCTAGCTGTGTCAGCCAGTCAGTTTTAAAGAGAACGGCAGGAAATTGAAGGAAAAGGCAGTACATCAGCATTAGCAGGCCGTCCGCAGTCAAAAAAATCCACATCTGCATTTGTGGCTGTGGCAGAAGTGAGTGATTTTCCCTCTCAGCCGTTAAGGACACCAGCAACCGTATCATCTGCACCAGACACAACAGTAATATTGTGTGAAGAAGAGGATTGGCTAACTCAGCTTGGGTTTGCTTCTGAAATGGCCCCAGAAAAAAGTAAGCAAAGTGGAGGAACCCTGGAGAACCTTGAGTCGATGGTGCAGGCTATCTGAATGACTCAACAGAGGTCCATCTTTCTCATGACGCATTGGCGTATTGGCATGGGAAAACAGATGTGTTGCCAGAGATTACCAACCTGGCTATAAATTACTTGTCTTGCCCACTCACAAGCGTGTCTTCTGAACGTGTTTTCAGTGCTGCTGGTGGCATTGTAACTTCCAAAAGGGCCCACCTCTCGCCCAAAAATGTGGAGAGGTTAACAATGATCAAGATGAATCAGCACTTCATACCACCAGATTACAAATTACGAGAATGCACGCAGGAAGAAGACGAGGAGGACACCAACTTAGATGAGGGAAGTTCTTCCCTGTTAACTGACCTACTCCCGTCTGAATTAGCAGAGTTTGAGGACGAGCTCTTCTTCCCTGACACCGAGCCCTGAAAATGAGTCAATGAGTCACTAACTTTCTTTTTCGTCCTTATTCACTTTTATTCCTGTGTGTCTGTCTTTCTTTGGTTTGCAATATCTATATAAAAAAACTTTAATCATCTAATCACAAAAACAAGCCCATCAGCAGAACTGTCTTCACTCATTTCCTTATTGATTTAAAGGTGCCGCAGTCTGCATTCCTCAGGTTCACAAGTTCTCAAGAACATGCTCCTCTATCCTCCTCCTCCTCCAGACTCCTATTTCCCTCAAAGCAGATGGCTGGATTATGCCCAATGAAGAAAGACTCTGCAATTGTGGGGATGTTCTACTTCTTTGCGGGTGAGTTGACGGGTCTGGGGCCATTGCTGGGAAGGTCTAATACAGGATACAAGTGGTTTGGAGAAAATCGTAGCAGAAAGAGATTTTGAGCTTTTGATCACTTGCCTGTCTTTGGGGTGCTGTTTGGGGGGTTCCGGGTGTTTGTGGGTGGGTTTTGGGGTCTGGGAGCACTGCTGGCACAGTCTAATGATGATTGCATTTGTTTTTCAGGAAATCCATGGTGGAAAAGGGGAGTTAGGGCCTAGCTGCAGAGCGCATTTGGACAGAATTGAAGGCAGTAGGCCCATTTTTGCTTTTTACCTGTTTGGGGGTGTTCTGCGTTTTTGAGGGTGGCTGCAGGAGTCTGGGGCCATTGCTGGGAATGTCTAATACCGGATAAAAGTGGTTTGGACAAAATCGGAGGTGAAAAATTGTTTTCCGTTTTTGCTGACTTGCTTGTCTTTGAGGTGCTGTTTGGGGGGTTCCGGGTGTTTGTGGGTGGGTTTTGGGGTCTGGGAGTACTGCTGGCACAGTCTAATGTTGATTGCATTTGTTTTTCAGGAAATTCATGTTGGAAAAGGAGAGTTAGGGCCTAGCTGCAGAGCACATTTGGACAGAATTGAAGGTAGTAGGCCCATTTTTGCTTTTGCCTGTTTGGGGGTGTTCTGATTTGTTGCGGGTGGCTGCAGGGGTCTGGGGCCATTGCTGGGAATGTCTAATACCGGATAAAAGTGGTTTGGACAAAATCGGAGGTGAACATTGTTTTGCGTTTTTGCTCACTTGCTTGTCTTTGAGGTGCTGTTTGGGGGGGTTCCGGGTGTTTGTGGGTAGGTTTTGGGGTCTGGGAGCACTGCTGGGTATGGATAGTTTTGATTGCAAGAGGTTTGAAGCAAATCCATGATGGCAAAGGGGAGTTAGGGCCTAGCTGCAGAGCGCGCGTGGAGTGATTTTGGAAATTTGCCTGAAAATTTCGAAGTCCCCATTTTTGTAGTTTTCCTTTTTGCCTGTTTGGGGGTCTTCTACTTCTTTCCGCCTGGGTTGATGGGTCTGGGGCCATTGCTGGGAAGGTCTAATACCGGATAAAAGTGGTTTGGACAAAATCGGAACAGAAAAAGATTTTGCGCTCTTGATCACTTGCCTGTCTTTGGGGTGCAGTTTGGCGGGCTTTTAGGTTGTTGTGGGTGGGGTTTGGGGTCTGGGAGCACTGCTGGCACAGTCTAATGTTGATTGCATTTGTTTTTCTGGAAATCCATGGTGGAAAAGGTGAGTTAGGGCCTAGCTGCAGAGCGCATTTGGACTGAATTCCAGGTAGGCACAAAGTTTTTTAAGTGTGGCTTTTCCCGGGTTTTTCCTTTTGGCTTGTTGGGGGGGGGGTAAACTTGTTTTCGCCCAGGTTGACAGTTCTGGGGCAATTGCTGGAAAGGTCTCATACCCGAAAGAAAGTGTTTTGGAGACAATCCCTGGGGAAAAAGTTTTTGCATTTTCTGAGATTTCGCTCACTCTACTCTTTTCGGGGGACTGTTTGTTGGGGTTCCTGGTGTTTGTGGGGGGTTTGCGAGTCTTGAAGCAATGCTGGGTATGGATACTTTTGCTTGCTTGCACGTGGTTTGAATACAATCCATGGTGGGTAAGGGGGGATTGAGCCTACTTTACTTTCCAAGTACGTTTTGTCACCATTTTCTACCCGGCCTCGTTTTTGGAGATCTGATTGGGGGTCTTCTACATTTTTGCGACTGGGTTTAGTAAGGGTCTGGGAGCACTGCTGGGAAGGTCTAATTTTGTTCTAAAACACAGTTTACAGTACACCTAGCTTGAGGGGAAGGATCCGCTAAATTAATTCGCCCATACTTATTTATCCTTCAAAAGGAGACTCAGACAGAGTAGGCACTTTCAAAAATATTGTACTGTCTATTAGGAAACTCAAAGTGTGACTTTTTGCACTACACAGCGTACATACCTTATATTTATTTGTCAGTGGTGTTCTAATATTACTTTCTGTTTTTCCATCAACAATTACAGGCCGGGTTTCAGCCTGTGCAATGGGAAAAAAAGGTTGAAGTCAGGCTTCACATTAGCGAGCCGCAATTCAGCATCCGCCAGGCAGGCAGTGGACAGGGTGTCTTCTGGTCACCAACATTGATGGATGGAGCGTCAGATGGAATGGAGGAGTCGCGCTAATAAGAGGAATGGTTGGATGCATGCAACTTACCAAATTCAACAGGACAACTACAAAAACATACAGGTACAGTATCCGTTCTTTTCTAATTATCTTTTAAGTAATGTTATTGCTGTGAACTTCTATGAGTGTGACTCTGCATTTCTTTGATCTCTGCTTCTAAATTCATCCCTACAGCCATTCTATAGGTTTTACTTCTGCTATTTTTTAAACCTGATTTAATGTAAGAAGTGTTTCTCTGAGTGCAGAGAAATAGGCAAGTGAAAACGCATAATTATTACTGCAGCCCTGTACTGTCGCATTCTTTCTTTCACGGTTGTCGAAAGTACTACTTACTTTTCAGTAACCATGCATGCAGTAGTGCATGCACTTCCTTTATGTCACTTACAAGATTTATGGATAGCTTTGTACCCAAAGATTTGTTTATCTTCAATTATTGCTTGTCCATGCTGTGCTTTTTTTTCTCCTCTCAACAAAACTTTCCCAAAAAACCCCATTCCCATCCATTTTTCAAACCCTAACCCTCTTCCCCCGGGCTGTGTGGTTTTGATTGATGTGTGACTAAATGACAGCAATAATTCCACACACTTTCTGGGGAGGATAAGGTCATAGCAACAGGCTGGTGAAGGAATCCGAGGATATATTCTTACTCAGCTTGACACTGAGTCGCTATTGGCAAATGAAAGCAGATTTTCATGTGCGCCATCAACTTGATTGATCATCAAGAACATTCTCCTCCTAGACGTGCCAAATTAATATTACGCTGCTGTGTCCTTCACCTTCAGTACTATTTCTTGTAGTAGTAGCCAATGTCAAAGAAATTCAACGCAAGTACTTTCAATACTTTACCATTTGTTCGGCTACATTGTGGCACTGTTCTAGTGTACTGTCACCTGCTATATTCTCTATCGTACCGTTCTAATGCTACGGTAATGACAAACAAGGTTTAATTTTCTTGTTTTTCAGATGCTGCAACTGCCACTGTGTAACATCACAAGTACTACCGCAATGATGACATTTCATCCGCCTAGGATTGCCAACCTTAATCGCCATTTCCCGTCCAGCCAGCCCTGTGACTAGCCCTATTCCCAAACACAAATTACAAGTAAGATAAGAGTTTGGGGGGAGGTAGTATAATGGAGTATTAGGAGAGACGAGAGACTGAAGGTCCTAGGATAATTGAATTCACTTACTCTGTGACAGGCACTTAGTTTTGAAAACATTTGGGCAATTACTAGTACTTACACAACTTGAATCAATATGCCACTTAAGTTTCAGGAAAACAAACTTACTGTTAAACCCCCACCCACCAGCCTCAAAAGCAGTAAAAAACACGTATGCTAAGATAAAGTTTAAAGTATATTTATATATCCCTAACATAAATAATCTCCCGCAAGACCCAACCCACCCCCTCCCAAACCCCAACGAATGTCCGTGAAAACTAAGTCCAAAAAATGGAAAACCCAACTCCCAATTCCCACCCCCCAGAAGTCTTCAAAAAAGGGGCAAGGGACAGTCTCCTCCTACTGCTGGCTGCTGTTGACTTTTCGGGCCAGGTAGGCATGCTCCTTGCGGAGGGTCTTGAGCAGGGTTTTGGTGTTGAGGAGCTCCTGCTCGAGGTAGGGCACCCTCAGTGAAAGGCGGTGCACGCGTGCCTTGCACCTGCTGTGGGGGGCAGCTGATTTCTTTGCTGCTCGGCGGTGGCGGGTGGCTGCGGTACCCCGGCTCCGTACCGCTGGAGACCTGCTGCGCTGACTGGCTGACCCAGGGAGCGCGGAGGAGGATGCACGTGTCGCCTTGGATGTTGTCGACGTACTGTGCGTGTCCTCCTCCTCCTGGGCCACCAGCCGCAGATATTCGGCGACAATGGCCTCCAGCCTCCGTTGCCGGGCCCTTTTAGCCAGCTCCTTCCGTGTTGGTTTGGAAGGAGCATCTATATTAATAAAGAAAGACATAGTCTGTAACCAATGCTCTTTAAGATTAACACAAAATGATTCATCAGAAAGTTGTGTCACAGTAGAACTAGCAACTTGCAAGCGCAGTACATAACTATTGTGGCCAGTATCTATCTAACCTCCCACTTCTTCATCCTTGCTCTAACATTAGTGGGAGTTTAAGGAATCAATTCTACGAGCACTATGGACTCACTCCATTAGAGTCGACTATGACAGTACACCAGTTTTATTCTTCTTCTTCTCTCTTGTTTAGCAAAATTGGTACGTTAACTTCTGCAAGCCGGCATAATGCCAGCGCAGTCAACTTGCACCCGAGAAAAACAGACGCCCGCCATGATGAGTGAGACAGACTTGCGTTACTGTACCAGTCCAGTACATGCAGGTGGTGATGCTCTTACTTTCTATTACGGGTGGCACTGAGAATACTCTGTTACAAGGGCTACTGCTTAATTAATTTAACTTTCACCCTACAGTGCCAATGAATACTAGAAAAGGAAAATGAAGAAGATAAATAATCTGATTATCTATCACTGCACATGGTATGTATTTGCTTACATATGGGATGACTTTAGGTGCTTTGCTTTTTATTAAGTGAACAGTGATACATACACACATGAATGACCGAGTTCTACTAAACTTATTAACAGAGGTAGTAAGCGGCCATCGTAATAGCCGGATATATGTTGTGCTTGCAAAACAAACTACTGCTACTATTCATGGTAGTATTTGGACAAAATTACAACTTCTTTTTCTTGCCTTTCCTACACTGGGACGGACGTGCGGGTGCGGTGTTACATGCTCTTCAAAGTAACACTTAGTTCATCCAGTGACCGTCAACTCTCTCTAGATACACATATGCTATCTAAGAGTCAGATAGTACCATGATCCAGGCATCCATCCATTCAAACTATATGTCAATCATTCTTCTTCATGTCTCTCATCTGGACAAACCTTACTTTTTCTCACAGGAAAACAACCTTTTCATTTTATTTGGGAAACCGCAAGCTTCCGTGCTTGACTTGCATTTGAATTTATACCAAAGCATATATTGCGCACACATACAGTTTCTGTTTCACCCACCAAGGCTGTTCTCCTTCCACCCATCCTTGCTTCATCCTTCACCCAGCCATGCATCATATTCCTTCCCAGCCACCTCGGGCACCAATCAAACACGTATCATTCTTCTTTGTCAGTCATCATTACTTTTAACTTGCTTGTCCTTCCACACTTCCTTACACCCTTCTTTCGCTTTTCGTTCATCCCATCCATCAAGTTCATCTCAGATCAGATTTGGATTCTCAAAAAAAAAATCCCCGCTGAGTTGAAGTAAATTTAGAGGAGGCTACTACCTGGTTGATAAAAAACTTTGTTCTAAATTTGAAAGTCTGCTTAACAGTATAGTAACTTAACTGTAGAACATATATACTACACCCGTACAGAGAGCACACTATGCAGTCTGCAATCTCAATAAGTAAGGAATATAAGAGCTTACCACTGCCCGCCACTACCGTGGCAACCCGCACAGCAGTTTCGTCCGGCACTTGCACCGCCTACTCACCAGAACTGTCCTCCTTCACCTCCGCACTGGGCCCAGCACCAGATGTTCCACCTACAAAGTACATTTAAGAATGTTAGATGTCATAGACATACAACACTCACTAGTATTTTGTCTAGGAATGAAGAAATGTGAATACAGAAACCAATCTAATAATTTGTGACTGTCTACTCTAAAGTAAAAATGTCCCTTTTTCCAGGGAAGGGTGTTGTCTAGCTGCACTTTTTGGCACAACTGATGAATGCTTGCTTTTTAACACGCACCATTTTACTCATAACAGACAGAAGCTTCACTTCTAAGAACAAATCATCATCACTATGACGGAGTGACCAACGATTCAGCACCAAAAAGAAAAATTAAAGTTCAAACCAGGTGAGGTCTCGGCTCGCCCACAATAAATGTGTAAAATAAATCACTAAGCAGTTTCCCATTTTTAATCAACCGTTTATGTTTTTTGACAGGCTTGATTTTAATAAATATTTTTACTTCTAATAAAGCTTTAAAAGTTAAATAGACTCAGTGGTTTTTGGTCAAGAGTGAATGAGCAAAAGGTTTTGCAATTTCCAAGCATGAGTCCGTGCCTCTGACACTTCTGGACTCTGACTCCGTACTCTTGTCCTGCGTTGGATAGTCATCATTGGGGGTCAATCAACGATGAATTCGGGAGCTAAATGACTCTGCCACACTATCTAGTCAGTAAGGAGATTGGGGGTTCTTCAAAGTCTAATATCACTGAGGTATGTGGAAAGTCTACCTGCGCCTAATATAATTGATAAACAATGCACTATTTAGTGTCCATAGTTCTGTTTGTGCAGATTTGTCCCTGCAACAGTAGTAGTATGGATTGTCCTCCTATCCAAACCAAAAGTAAAGTAGTATCTTATTCTTTCTTGGTGGTCATTCACCTTTTTATTGTTGGTAATTGTCAAAGCATAAACATTTAGAAGACTTGAAAAGACATTATGGACAATCCCAGAGGACTGCTCTCAGTGCATACAGCTATTGCTGACTAGAATGGGAGTTTCGCTTAACACCTTTTGCCAACTGTGCAATCTCAGTTAGCTACACAGACAGTCTAATAAGAATAATCTAGTAATACCACAGGGAGTCATAGTAGAGGCAGGATAAGAATTTAAATACAGTCTACAAGAAGATCAAAGACGATTTAGAAAAAATCGAATGAGGAACGCTAGGAAAAAATAGGTACTCTATTTTAAAATTAAAACTTACCGGGACCAGCAAAGGAGCCCTCGCCTGACCGATCCTGGCCTTGAACAGCAGCAGCAGCCGATAACCCCTCCTCCTTTGTCCTCTTACCCCTGGGGGGGGAGCTGATGTACAACATGAAAGAAAGAAAGACCCGAAAACATGGATGATTGTTGTCAACCAAATCAAACATTTCAAAAGAACAATAACAAATTTTTTGGGCGAAATAGCGAATAGACAACTATTCCACGGGATATATTGACCTATCTCATGTGGTCTACTACGATATTAGTATTGCTTGATTTGCGGACCGTCGACTTGGAAAGTTATGTAACTCACTAAACAAACTACTAAAAAGGTTCACCTAGGACTGGCAGGCAGCAGTCCGCAGCACGCGAAGTGACAGACAAACTCCATCGTGATTGCAGATCAGCGACAACACTAAAAAGATTCCTACTACATTAACCAGTCATTAAAATACTCAAGTTATCAATCCACCACCACTATTTCTTCTTATTGCCAGGTGCAAAGGAAGGACTGGACTTGAGTCTGTAGGGGCAGATTTACAAGCCCCTTGCGGCTCTTTTGCTCCATTGTTGCGTGACTTTTGTGACGCAGCGGCAGAACAAAAGAGACGCCATGGTGCGGCGTATATTAACAACGTGAAGCATATGTGAGATGCATCACGTTGTAAAGCCCTGCGTCATCAGGGGGCGTTCCGGCGCAAGGGAGGGCGTTCCTGCGCATCCTAAAAGTGGCTGAGGGAAATCTACAAGATTTCAATCAGTCACTTTTAGGACAATGATGCGTGACTCAAACCCTGCGCCTGCTTGAAGCAGACGTACGGCTTGACGCAGCATTGGGGAGATAGGGCACCCCAGAGCATTGCTGGAGCTGCGCCATCGTTGCGACGCATCTCCAGCAATGTGCCGCCTTTACGGCAGAGATCCATAACGCTTCGGTGACGTTTTGGGCCCATAGTGCGCCGCATTGTAAATATGGCGCATCATGGGTGGTGGTGGCGTGGCGCACAATTACTGGCGCATCCCTGATACTTTGCAGGGATGCGCTGCTAATTGAAAATCTGACCCTTAGTGTCTAGCATTACGCAGTTCTTTACACTACACTCATACATAATTTCTCAGGCCAATTAAATGAACACAAAATCGAAAACAAATAAGCATAGTAGCAATGCTACTGAGAAGGAGAGCAGTGCACCTAAAATGCACAGAAGATTTTGAAATATAATTTACCTACAATGTAATCATCAGCATTATTGCTCTTGGTAAAACACCAAAATTTGCAATATAATAACACACAGAGCGGGAGAAAACAGAGTAGTGATGAAATAGCTAGAAATAGCTACTACTACTCACCAAGCCCGGGGATCTCGATGCCGAGCACGTCCAGCAAGTCGCGTTCCCGGTCCAGGAGATCCGTCCAACGGTGGGTGGCCTGGTTGTAGGTACGCCAGACCCCAGAGTGTTGAAACATGGCCCGGCACACCTTCTCCCACCGCTTCCGGCGCTCCCGGAGCCCGTAGACGCTAGCGATCTTGCCGCCTCCCATGATGGTCCTGGGGAGGCGGCGCTGGACATAAAACACTAGTGCGGCCACCTCCTCCGCGCTAAAAATCTCCTGGGCTATAACTTGCTCCCCCCTCAAACGCCGGCATGGGAGCCGGGCACGGGGTGCAGGACCCTTCCCCTTCTCAGGCTGCTTCTCGGCTCCCTTTACCATGGTCTGGGCAGAAAGGAAGGTAAATAATAAATAAGAAATAAAATAAGGAAGAAGAAAAGAGTTTAAAAAAGTAGTTTAAAATTAACCAAAAGTAGCAGAAAACACAAAAATGAAGAGCTAGAAAAATAGAGGGATAGATAATCAGTAAAATAGATTAAAAAAAACTTCAAACAAGCAAAGGATGGCAGAGATTTACAGAGGATACAGAAAGCATGCCCAGAACATAGCAATGCATGAAAAACAAGATGGCCGCGCCCGTTCACGACCGCGTGGGTAAGTTCGCGCAAGAATTCCCCCACGATCACACGCGAAAATGTACTAGCGAGCCGCACACTTTGCGAGATTACACATAGCGTCCGGAAACGGAATTACGTCACGCAAACAAGATGGCCGCGCCCATGTACAACCGCTAAGGTAACTTCGCAAACGTTGCGCTACAAGCAGCTTGCGAAAACGCAAAAAAAATCACGCGAACTAACACGCCGCAAAAAAAACAAATTGTATATCCGCACGAATTCGCGGCTTCCGAAATCGATATCGACCGAATTCGCGCCCCGCGAATCGCGCGAAATTGCAGAAAAACGATTTTTGCAAAACTGAAAGCACTCAGCAGGTGCAAACGTTTGATCTTATCATTAGTAACCATTCCCTCTAGTGCTTCCTGAGGGCCCCCCCCAGAGTTCAGTTGCCTACTTGCAACTATTCTATGACCCTGCTCTGACCCTCACAGCAGGCTCAGAGAATAGCTAGTATGTCACAAAGGTCCTGTTAAAAAAAATTACACTGCAACAGAAAGCAATTACAGATAAGGAAGCAGGTGCCAGATTGGAAGTTCAAATTCAGTGACAAATTAATCAAGCAGCCCCTAATTCACTCATGTCAGTTGAGGCAGGGCAGGTGTGCTTTTCCCCCCATAATCTACAGTGATGAAACAGAGGGTGGCATGGGTGAGCCAGAGGGTGGCAGTGGTGAAACAGAGGGTGGCAGTGGTGAAAAAGAGGGTGCTGTGATGAACCAGATGTAGAAACAACATGGTCGCAACTGTTGCTACCCGACAAGTAAGTTCACGTTTGCGAACTGGTAAAAAACCCTCGCGAAACGGCAGAAACACTTGTGAACACAAAAAAAAAATCCGCAAGATTCGCAAGAGTTCGCGAATTTTGCAGATTGCGAATCCGTAAATACGCAATTTTGCGGATTGCGAATCCACAAAATTCGCCCATACTTAGTCAATATCTCTGGTACATTATGTAGTAGTTCCCGGCCCCACTTAGAGGTTTACATTTATTGCCATGGTGGTGGTCCATCTATGTATTGCCTTAGCCTGGCTGGATAACATCCTCCAACTTTCTATAAATGGCTGGCACGTCTGCTAGTTATATAAAGTCTAGAGATGGCTTTTATTCAAGAAAAGGAAAAAACACTAGCATAAAGGGGAAACAGATCTGGGCACCTCGAACTGACTGGTGTAGTCATCAACCTTTAGACCCAGCCCCCTAGGTGATATCATCATTTGATCAGGAAAGCAAATTTGCTGGATATCAAGTGCAGGAAATCAATCAATAAAGGGGGATGCAGAATTGCACCTTACCTCAGGTTTTTATAAATCTCACCCACCAATAAGTTTAGGCCGGTAGAAGTCTTGGGAAATCTAATTGAAGGTAAAAGCACTTTATGACAGGACAGGATAAGGTATCTTTAAATAGGATGTTGAAGCTTAGTTATTGTAGTAAAATCCTTCAATGTCAGATCCTATATTAATAATTGAACAACAGTTTGGGCACTGCTGCATTTCATGTAGTTAAAAGACTTGTCCTTTTGGGAAGGAACATAAAGTCTGTCTATTATACATCTTGGCAGACACGAGGCGACCCCTATGCACTATGTTTTATTTCTTTGATGAATTATATTATAAGGAATAAATATATGTGATAAACTGAGACTCTGTTGGAAATTAAAAATAAATTATGATTTTGTATGTAAATCAACTTATCTTGTCTCTACTGGTGTAACTGTTAACGTTTCAATAAAGGTCTTTAACCTTGTATCACTTTTTTGTTCTTAAATACTAGAGAGACTAAGGGCCATATTAAGATGGCGGTCGGTCAGACTGCCTACCACCATTATATTGGGCTGGACTCAACAGTGAGTCAGCGGTCCGATTCATGCAATTAGGATGAGATCGCCAGCACTGCGGACAGAAAGTGCTTTTTGATTCTGCGGCATGTGCTGCGGCCCAGGAAAATGGCTGCAGCACAAGCTTTGTACATCCATGCACCACACGCTGCATGGATGCGTGGGGGACACTACATGTACCAACTAGGCCACTTAGCAGTGGGCCACAAGGACGAGGCCCTTCTTGGGCCCCCAAAGTATGGTTCTGTCTGCCTCTTCATGGCAGTTGGATTGCCAGAAAAAGGCGTTGAAAAGGGATATCCTAATCCCTACAGCGGTGCCTGCACAGGCACCACCTCCATTGTAGGGATAGGATTCCGATGTCTGCCCCAACAGGTTCTTGGATACTGTCAGAGTTGGTGGTCTTTCCCCCTGACTGGCGGTATTGTAATCTGGCAGTCAAACCAATGGCATGGCAGGGGTGCCTGCAAACTCAGCTCTAAAACATCACACAGTCCAGTCATCAAGCCTGCTATAACACATTGCACACATAAATCTGCAAACCCTGCTCAAGCACAATTAAACACAGCAGATCCTGCCTAACTGGCAGCTGATAGACCCAGCAAACAAGGTTTTAACATACTGCACAGTCCAACCAGCAAACTCCCTCTAACACACTGTACTCACCCATCTATGCACAGAGTCACACCCCCCACTCACCCACAGATACTCTCAGGCACCCATACAGATACTCAGAAAACCAATCAATAACCCATTTAGACACTCATACTCACCAACACATGCAGCTGCTTACATACCAACTAACAGACTAATACGGACATTCACACAGTTAAGTCACTAACCCATGCATTCCATAAAACACGATTAATCACTCATTTATACAGTCAGTCACACACCTACAAAATCCTCCATTTAGACACTTATACAACCACTCATTCTTCAATATACCTTGGCATATATATATATACAAAACATATTTAAACTTTACAGCAACACATAGTCACGGGCAGTGATGTCATCAGTGATGTCACTGACCATGTCATGAATAATATTATGAATAATGTAATATGCGATGTCATCAGCAGTGCACTGTGGGGCTCGAGGTATAGCTAGGTGAACTAACTATAACGGCTGAATTTCTCTGGTTTTGTACAAGTAAAATGACCAACTAACTATAACGTCCCTATATATATTCCTGAACAAAAAACTGAGGATTCAGGTACGTTATAGTTAGGAATTAGCATTTAAAAACCATAGAAATTCACTTGAAAAACCACAGGTTTGAGGGACGTTATAGTTAGGCTGACATTTTCTCATACAAAACCAGAGAAATTTGGCCGCTATAATTAGCTGAGCTAACTATAACTTGTGCCCCCACAATGCACTGCTGATGATGTTACATATTACATCACTCAAGACATAGTCAGTGACATCAATGATGACATCACTGATGACATCTCAAATGTGTATATTTTATATATGTATATATATATATAAATATATATATTACCTACTGGCGGTCGCCAGTAGGTATATATAGTTAGGATTTTTTCTCTATGGGATTTTTGAAAATTCTATGTCTAATAACTTTGGCGTTTGTGGACGGAATTGGCTGAAATTTTCAGGAAAATGGCACATTTTGTTTCTGAGCAGCCCCTGAAAATTGGGGGGGGGTTCGTCCAGGGGGGGTTGAGAAAAAAGGGGGGTCCCAAAACATGTTTTTAACATTGAGTTTTCCATAGGGCGGTTGGCCTCACTTTTAGCCCGAACGGCTGAATGGATTTGCACGAAACTTGGCAAAATTGTAGGGACTGGTAGCCCGATGTGCCTTTTGTAGGTCTCAATATATGGGCTACAGTGGATTTTGAGAAATTAACATTTAAAAAAAGATATATATCTGTAACAGCGGACCGGGCAGCGCTCCAGTTCGCGTACTTTTTGCGCAACGGAGCTTTGTGAAGCGAAGCTGATTGGTTCTCCGGCGTCTGTAAACATTCCAAACAGTCCGTAGCGGCCACCATCTTGTCTCTCGGTAGGATCGAGAGACAAGAGGAGGCCAAAGCGAAGGGGCAAATGACCATAAGGGGGCATAGTAGATCCTCCCTGACCTCTTAGGTTTGATGTACCATTTTGCCAAGTTTGGTGTAATTCCGTTCAGCCATTCAGGCTGTAGACGTATCTAAATGTCAATAATCGAACGGCTGAATGGATTTGCACGAAACTTGGCAAAATATTAGGGACTGGTAGCCCGATGTGCCTTTGCTAGGTCTCAATATATGTGCTCCAGTGGATTTTGAGAAATTAACGTTCAAAAAAAGATATATATCTGTAACAGCGCTCCGCTTCGCGTACTTTTCACGTTACGGAGCTTTGCGAAGCTGATTGGTTCTCCGGAGTCTGTCAACATTACAAACAGTCCGTAGCGGCCGCCATCTTGTCTCTCGGTAGGATCGAGAGACAAGAGGAGGCCAAAGCGAAGGGGCAAATGACCATAAGGGGGCATAGTAGATCCTTCCTGACCTCTTAGGTTTGATGTACCATTTTGCCAAGTTTGGTGTAATTCCGTTCAGCCATTCAGGCTGTAGACGTATGTAAATGTCCTATGGAAAATTGCATGGGGAAAACACATTTGAAAGTGTTGAAATTTAGAACCAATTAAAATGTTACTTTGGTTTTGTATTTGTGTGTGATGAAAGTTAATTGGTTATGTATATATCTCAAATGAGAGGAAACCACAGCCATTTTGTGATACTACTGTCTGAGGTACATTTGTGAGGAATTTTTGGTGGTGAATTTCTGGTGTTTGATTTACACAGTACTAACACTTCTCCTACTTTTAAAAAGGTGACTTGTTAATTTGTAAGGGGAACTATGTTGTACACTTGAAGATAATTTGAAAAATGTTTTCTGTTATTTATTTGCAGTCCTTCTGTTATACTAAATACTTGATAAAGTTAGTTTTATATTATGTATTACTAAAAACGATAAATGAAAGTGATTATTTTTTTCTGCAATTTACAGCAAGCAATTTCAAAATAAAATGGCTCACAATGAAGAGACCGTGGCAATTTCTTTTGCATTGTCCACTACATTGATTGAAATTGAGAGCACCAATAATGAAATATTGTCACAAGGAGGAGATGACTTGTATGATTTCATTAGATTGATTGAAATTGACAGCACCAATAATGAAATATTGTCACAAGGAGGAGATGACTTGAATGATTCCACTACATTGATTGAAATTGAGAGCACCAATAATGAAATATTGTCACGAGGAGATGACTTGAATGATTCCACTACATTGATTGAAATTGACAGCACCAATAATGAAATATTGTCACAAGGAGGAGATGACTTGAATGATTCCACTACATTGATTGAAATTGACAGCACCAATAATGAAATATTGTCACAAGGAGGAGATGACTTGAATGATTTTTTTGATCAATCTGTTGATGGCGAATTTATCGAATGTTTGGAGACCATAGAGTTACAAGAATCATCATTGCAGACTTTTAATGAGGAGATTCCAGATGAGATGATTGAAGAGGAAATTGCTGATGAGGACATGTTACTAGTTCTTTCAAATTTAGAAAATTCTGAAGAATAAATTTATATTTAGAAATCAAAAATTGTTTGAGACATTATTCATTTTTATTTTTAATTTATGAGGTTGTAGCGAAGTGATTGTAGTATAAAATGAGACTTATAGTGTAGAGTGCAACATTTTTATGTTACATGGTAAGTTTACTCAAATTTACTTCCCTTCTCCCACTATATTATCTCCAATGTGTATTTGACATCTCTTCTTCATCTCCGGCCTCCTTTCTCTCACTGTGTGTCTCTGATGCATCTTATCTCTGCTATTTTGTGTAATTACAGAAGAGAGTAAAATAAAATAGTTCGGAACGTGAAAAGGGGGCAAAGTAGAGTACCCCTCACCCCCTAGGCCTTCTCAGGCGGTCCCAAAAGGATCAGTTTCTGCTTTCCTGAGAGATTATGGAATGAGTTCCATATACCACAATAATTTGCATTACAACATGCAAGATATATATCTCCTATTACCAACTTTTGGAGATATTCGCGCTAAGCGCGAATATCTCCAAAAAGTAACACCTGCCCTGAGCAGTTCTTAGCCATGTTATCCAATGGGAGGTGGATAACATGGCTAAGAGCATTAGCTCGGTAATGCATGAATATCGCTGACTTTTTAGCGATATTCATGCATTGCGGCCGTTTTTTATCGCATTTGCGATAAACCTTGATAATAGCAAGGTTTATCTTCGATCATTTCTGACGATGCTTAGCGGTAAAAAATTCGTTGGTAAGCATCGTTAGCGATAAATATCGCTTAACTTTGGTAATATGCACCAACGTCTGTTAACGTTCGATTCGAAGGAAATGAGGAAGTGTTGAAAAACATTGTTTGCGCCATCTTGCCTTTTTTGAAATGCCACACTTTTGTCGTGCACGGCAGCCATTTTAGATGCCTTGACCAGACCCACTCTCTGCACGCTGTCGATTCGTAGCATGGCTCCCCACCCTCGCAAGCATCTTCCCCAGGCACTGGTCACCCCCGCTCTCTGTCTTATGCATGGGCAATAAACCTCCCCCCATCTGCGCTGCTCTTCCCTGAGAATCACACTCTGTGCCCGCCCGACACCTCCCTTTTGCCCTATTCACTACCGCACCCTCTGACACTCCTCTTCCTCTGTGTCCGATTGTCCAGGCTATCAGCTAGCCCTGCAGATGTAGTTTATGGCTCCAGCTGTAAAGAATCACCCCTCTTCAAAGGAGTTATAGTAGATCAAGGCCCACACCCGATGAGATCCGTCACACCACACGTGTTCCTACTATCTGAAAACCATCCTGTATTGTGATTGGGGAGGGGACCGAGCCTGAAGCGGAAGATTCTAGGAATGACTCTTTGTACATCAAAGTTTTTACAATTATGTGTCACATTAAAAATATATAGCACTCCAACAAAGTAGTAGGAATATAAAACTTTAATAACATATAAATATATACAACAAAACAAAAACAGTAAAAACATTTAAACAACGAAGAGACCGTGGCAATTTCTTTTGAATTCCTGATGAGGACATGTTACTAGTTCTTTCAAATTATGAAAATTCAGAAGATGTTGCCTGGGGGTGGGTCGTCAGTAGCAGTCTGTTGTGCGAATAGTTCCAAGGCAGCAGAACGCGCTGAAATCTAGATGGCACGAAAGTGATGTCTAGTAAGTTGCCGCCCAGCAAATAATGGCGTGGGGCGCCGCGGGGGTGAGTGAGTCCAGTAGGCACCACAGCTATTCTTACCGGCATTGCAGAATTACTGCTGGGGACAATGCCTGTGCTGTAGCAGGGTCACACCAGAAACAAAAAGGATTCTGTTGAAGATGTTGTTGGTTTTCAATTTGAAAACAGTTCTGGTGTCAACTGCTATGGTAATGTAGTGGTTAATGTTTTGTTTTCTCTAGAAAATGTAAAAGAGGGGGAGGCAGTCCAAAGTTCCGTTAAAAGGGCAAAGGAAAGGATCGGTGGTTTGAACTATCACTTCAAAAGGGGAGGGGGTGCAACAATTTTTCCTACCGGGTCACACTGTGCTTTCACCGGAACTGAGGTCTGCAGGATTCTAGTAATTCAAAGTGAGGCTGGCGCCAGCATGGGAGCGCCGACGTCCCGCGGATACAGTTTCGTCACTCCACGGGCGATCATGGCAGTCATTCCCCATCGGGGGTCGGAGACTCCCGCGGCTCCTGTAGAATCTTCAAGGTCGTGGAGGACTACGGTGGTGGAGTCAACCAGTGACCGGGCCATTTCTTCATGCTGGGCCCGCTCTTGCCAGGTCGATCGCCATTTTGAGAGTTCGGCAGCTACCGGCGATCGCGGGGTCACATGAGCGGACGGGCTCCACCCTGCCGGGCGAGACGTTGCAGCATCGCCACAGTGGACGAACCCTTTTCGGGGCGCCTGGAGCGCTGAGGGTGCAGCTGGGAAGCCTTCACCTGAGGAGGCGGGAGAGGCCTGTTCGCATCGTCTCTCCCTCCCAGTGCACCCCACGGCGCCCCGCTTGACATTTGTTATGGCCGGTGGCGATGAGGATGGGGGGGGGGGGTCGGATGCATGTGCAAGACATCCCCCCCAGTGTTGTCAAAGCCATTTTTGAAGAAAGAAGTGGTGCCTGGCGTGTTGCCGCTGCTATTACGAAGGAGAAAAGAAAAAATGTCCCGTCCGTCTTTGGGCCGGGCTTCCGGTGGATGTCGGCCGGACGCCCCTGGCTCTGGCCCCATGAACGGGTTCCTTGGTTTATCGGCTGCAGCCGGATCCCGTCGGCCTCGGCCCCCGACCGTTGGTGGCCGGACCGGAAGATCATGTGGCGGGACTACCTGAAACTCTCAAGGGCCACCGCGGCCGGACTGGGAGAGAGAGGGGAGGGTCGAGGAGACATTCCCCCCCCTGCAACTCTTCAGCGTTGTAAAGGCAATCCCCAGGCCGGGTCCCGCTGGCCTCGGCCTCTCCTCCGGCTACACCCTACGTTAGGATCTCCTGGCCGAGGCGTGGCAGCAGGACCCGCCTTATATGGGCTGCTCCCGGCTGGGCGTAGCCGCAACCCTGCCCCACCTTGGAAGTTTCCAGAGTGGGGGCGGATGTTCTACTGACTTGCATTTTCCCTAGTCTATCGATTTTTTTGGCGTGGCAGGCGGTGGGACAGCGAGGGGTGATTTGGTTTCTCTTACTGTTTTTCTGGTCTCTCACCACTGGCATATTTCTAACGTTTTCTTGTTTCTAGGACATTAATAGGTTTTATCATTACGTTATGTTATCGTTTCTTTGTTCGTTGTTTAATAAAAGTTCATGTTCATCAGTGGCCTACTGATTTTCGTTTTCCTATTCTTTTCTTTCCAGGTTGTTTCATGCTAAAGTTTCTGTTAACAGGATACAGTGATCACTTCGTTATTATTGCATATGTCCTTTTCACTAGGGGTGCTCTCTGGTCGGGCCAGATGACGTATCTCTAGTAAATGGTCCGGGTGAAACAGGTGCATCAATCAGTGGGGAGTAGATAGGCATGACAGATTACAACGGGGGAGAAAGGTCCGCATTACGTACCCTTTCACTATTTGCAAAGATTTTCCTACGTATATTTGCAAACAGGGAATACCTCCAAAAAGAACCAATTCCCAAACAGTCAATGTTTGGGGAAACAATCAATCAATGAGGAACGAAATAGGCACGACGTGTTAAAGGTTTGCGTTACCTACCCTTCACTATCTGCAAAGGGAGAGAGAATATTCCTATTCTTCCTCGTTTGCAGGCAGAGAAGATTCTTAAGAGAACCAACTTCGAACAATTCAATGGTCGATTCAAACAATCAACAAGGGGTACTGTGAACACAAATGAACGCCGCTTATGTACATACACATTGGTATTATCAACAGGTTGTTCCTAATGTTTCTATTTTAGGGAGGTCAAAAAGAGATTCCATTAGTGGCCTACTGATTTTGCTCGATTCCTTTTGTTTTTTTACACGATTTTTCGCTATCTGCAAAGACTAAACAGAGTATTGCGACTCTGTGCTTGTTTGTAAATAGAGAATGAACCAAAGAGAACAATCAATCAAATGGAGAGAGAAGCAGGCACGACGGATTACAACGGGGGCAAAGGCCTGCGTTAACTACCCTTCACTATCTGCAAAGAGAGAGTACTCCTAATAGAAATGAGGGGTGGGGGGCAGCATTCAAAGCAGATCAGTGTGCATAAACACGAAAATGTTTTTACTTACCACGTACTTGACATTCAACAGCTTATGATATTTGCTATTAAAAAACCATTGAAATTCACTGAAAAAACCATAGGTTATAGACCATATATAGTTAGGAATTAGCATTTACAAAACCTTGAAAATTCACTGAAAAAACCATAGGTTATAGACCATATATAGTTAGGAATTAGCATTTAAAAAACCTTATTTTACTCACACAAAACCATTGAAATTCCATATATAGTTAGTTGCACTAACTATATATCGCGCACCCGCAATCCACTGCTGATCATGTCACATATTACATCATTCATGACATGGTCAGTGACATCACTGATGACATCACTGATGACATCTCAAATGACATCACTGATGACATCACTGATGACTTCTCATTTGACATCATTCTTGTGCTAATACGATAAACCTCTTCAGACTCTAATATAACCTTAGATACACTCAGTGTATACAGACACTCACACAGTGCCACTCATCCATGGAGTTACTCACACACCCAGTCAGTCATGCAAAGAAACAATCTCACCTCCATTTCTTCAACTATACAGTTATACACACCTTACTTATTGAAACATATACTAACACATATTTACTCTCTTATACAATCCTGATACAAGTTCACAATGATCGATACAACCACTCACTCATTCAGTGGCTCTCATGCACAGTTATTTATATATGCCAACTCTCACATGTACTGTGTTTTACATATGTACTTACTATGACATGTAGCATTGAGATATCCATTCACTCATCAATACACTCATGCACACAGTCAACTGCCCATGTAGCTGTTTCCACATGCACTCTTGAACTCATACACCTAGTGAATAAACTGCTCACACATCTATGCATAGAGTCACACACCTTCCAGCCACCCCCACACAAACTCAATCTCCCATAGAAATACTTGGGCAACCAATTAATAACACATATAGCTTCTCGTATAGCTAATGATCAACACATGCAGCAGTTTACATCACAACAGACATAATGATGCACAAATTAAGACAGTTTAGTCACTAACCCATGCATTCAGTGAGACACATTTAATCACTCACTCATACAGTCAGTCACGCACCTACTAAATCCTTCATCCAGACACTTATACATCCACTCATTCTTCAATATGTAAGACATATTTTAACTTTACAGAAACATACAGTCACTGGATGTTGTCATCAGTGATGTCATCAGTGATGTCATTTGAGATATCATCAGTGATGTCATCAGTGATGTCACTGACCATGTCATGAATGATGTAATATGTGACATGATCAGCAGTGGATTGCGGGTGCGCGATATATAGTTAGTGCAACTAACTATATATGGAATTTCAATGGTTTTGTGTGAGTAAAATAAGGTTTTTTAAATGCTAATTCCTAACTATATATGGTCTATAACCTATGGTTTTTTCAGTGAATTTTCAAGGTTTTGTAAATGCTATTTCCTAACTATATATGGTCTATAACCTATGGTTTTTTCAGTGAATATATATATATATATATATATATATATATATATATATATATATATATTACCTACTGGCGGTCGCCAGTAGGTATATATAGTTAGGATTTTTTTCCCTATGGGATTTTTGAAAATTCTATGTCTAATAACTTTGGCGTTTGTGGACGGAATTGGCTGAAATTTTCAGGAAAATGGAACATTTTGTTTCTGAGCAGCCCCTGGAAATTTGGGGGGAGTTGGTCCAGGGGGGGCCGAGAAAAAAGGGGGGTCCCAAAACGTGTTTTTAACATTGAGTTTTCCATAGGGCGGTTAGCCTCACTTTTAGCCCGAACGGCTGAATGGATTTGCACGAAACTTGGCAAAATTGTAGGGACCGGTAGCCCGATGTGCCTTTTGTAGGTCTCAATATATGTGCTGCAGTGGATTTTGAGAAATTAACGTTCAAAAAAAGATATATATCTGTAAGCGCGGACCAGGCAGCGCCCCGGTTCGCGTACTTGACGCGTAACGGAACTTCGCGTAGCGAAGCTGATTGGCTCTCCGGTGTCTGTCAACATTCTAAACAGTCCGGAGCGGCCGCCATCTTGTCTCTCGGTAGGATCGAGAGACAAGAGGAGGCCAAAACAAAGGGGGAAATAACTATAAGGGGGCATAGTAGATCCTCGCTGACCCCCTAGGTTTAATGTGGAGGTTTTAAAGAGGTCCCGCGGGGCAAAAAAAAAAAAATTTTTTTTGTTGTTTTTTTTCGTGGTTAGCGCCCGGTACGCGAACCGGGAAGCGTTCTGGGGAGCGTACTACAATGAAAAATGAATGATAGACTTTTCAAATGCTGTATGTTAATTGATTGTTGGTTTTGTTGATTCTTTTTTTTTTTTTTTTTTTTTTTTTTTAAGCATTTTTTATTGTGTTTCATAATTTATTAAACTTTCTAACATTTCATTGTCAGAAATTTCATTATTATCATGGAATATACATTGTAGTCTCTGAGGTTGTAAAATGTCCTCATTTGCAAGGAGGTTATCTACTGCTTGTACACATTGCAGTAGTTCTTGGTCCCAAGTTTCATCCATAAATTCAATCTCATTTGGATCAATGATTTCTGTGTTGGACTCTGGAAGGACAATTTCAAATGAAATTTTTTGTTCACTTTCCATTTTCCCTGAAATTTGCATAAAAAAATATATATTAGTAGAGGTAGGGCACTGTTGGGATTAATTTTAGATAGGCAGTTTTTAACAGTGAATTTATCTTTGGGCAGTGTATAGTATCAGAGTGGAAGTAGGAATATAAAAAAGTGTATCTAAATTTATAAGTACTACAGAGGGATAGTATATAACTAACAGAAAAAGTTTGCCATATTAACTTAAAGTGCACAATATACTTCAGTTTTAAAAATAACAACTTACCTTTAAAAAGAAGTTGAAGTTATTAATGAAAATCCTATTGAAATGTACACCAGGAAGTAGTAGTCAAAATGGCTGTGTTTCCTTCTCTTCCTTTATATATATTCGGGTACATAACCAATCAAATGTCAGGTAAAAAAAGTAGAAAATGAAAGTAACATTTTAATTGGTTGTCAATTCCAACACTTCAGATGTGTTTTGTGAAGTAATTTACCTCACGGTATTTAGAGAGGTCTACAGGCTAAATGGCTAAATGGAATTCCAATCAAATTTGTGAAAATGGTAGGGATTGGTATGTAGTATGAGCTAATCTATATTTGGTGAAATTGTCTCAAGTGGCTTTTGTGTGAACTACTTTCCCACCTTTTTTGATGGTGCGCTTCCCAGGGAGCGACCCGGTACGCGAACCGTTGAGCGCCCCGGTTCGCGGACCTTAAGCGTTCCGGGAGTCCACCATTTTGTGTTTCGGTCGAATTAAGATACAAGATGGAGGGCAATTAATGTTCGGAATGGGTAGAAGGGGGCACGGTAGAGTTATCTTGACCCCCTAGGTTTTCTGAGGGTGGCTGAGGAGGTTTATATGTGCGAAAAAAAAACATTTTTTTAAAAAATTTCGCGAGGTTAGCTCCCGGTACGCGTACCGGGTAGCGCCCCAGGGAGTGTACTTTGTTGAAAATTAGTGAAAAAAGTTAGAGTAAAATAATAATTGTGAGTGATTAGATGTAGGGTAGCTCTGAGAAGAGCTTTTGGGTTTATGGTACATTTAGGTACTTATAAGTAGGTACCAATGCACATTTTTAAATTCAGAGTGAAAATTCTGTTGCCCTCATCTGAGAAGTGAACTCCATCTCCTCTGTAGATATCTTGCATGTAGTAACGCAAGTTATTGTTGTACAGGGAGCCCATTCCATGGTCTCTCATGTAAGCTGAAACAGATTTGTTTACATGCTTCCTCGACTTCTCAATTTGTGGACAAAATTGGTTTGACCACCTCCATTTCTGTCTTTGGCATATATTTGAATATACCAAGGCAGTCTGAGGAAAAAGTGCCATTAATTGCTCAAAGGTGTCCTTTAAAAGCATTTCCAGACCTACACCAGTCAAAGTGCCCAAGTCATTACCTCCACAGTGCACAATTAACAGGTCAGGTTTTGGCAAATGCATAAAGGTTTTCACCAATGGTATCAATTGGTGACATTTTAATCCTCTGTGGCCAAACCACTTAATTTCCACATCTTGTAAATTGAGGTTAGGTAAATTCCTGCTTTCAACGTACCTTTGAGCCCAGTGAATATAACTATGACCAACAATCCAGACAGAAAACATGGTGAGAGAAGGTTCTCCTGCAGTCAGATGAAGTGTGGCAATGAAATGGCAGTTGAAAAAATGAGAGTTTGAAATGAAAAAAACTGTGGAGTTTCTGTGTTCATGAAGCAGTAACAGTGATTGGTGGATTTTGATTGATGAAAACAGAAAGTTAGGGTGTACAGATGTGTTGTTTGAGAGATGTATTTTGAGTGGTCAATAAAAAATCATTAAATGAAAGAAAGCACTGGATATGCAGGTGCACTGAGAGTTCAGAGTTCAATTGCAACATTGTTGTGTGAACTTGCAAACACCAGAGTTTCTCCAAGAGGTGGTTGCTATGGAAAATAGGCAGAAAGGGCAGAGGGGGAAGGGTTTTCATTTGAAAAAAAGTGAGGGAAGAGTTTTGATTGGGTGACATGAGAAATATGTGTGAAGAATTACAGCATTTCTGTGCTTTTGATAGCTGCAGACTCTGGAGTGCATACCTTTTGCTCTGCTGAAGACAAATTGGTGTGTTTCTTAGACTGTTTTCAAACTCAAAGTATTTGCTAAGGTGAGAAAATATTTCTTTATTTTAGATAGAGAATAGTGTGCTTTAAGGAGAAAATTATGATTTATGTGGCGCAAATTGCTTGTAAATATGCTCTCACATGTGCATGGAAAATTTTGATTTTGAATGTTTGTGTTACATAGCCATGTTAAAAGTGACCCAACCATGCTGGAAAGCCAATCAAAAAATGATTTCATGTGTTTTAATGACATTTTAAGTCATTTTCTCATGTGCAGTGTTTAGAAATTATGATTTGAAAATCGTTTTTGTGGAAAAGGAATTGTTTTTAAATTCATGACAAGGATATAATGGTGTATGGTTCTTTATAAGGCAATTGACTGTCCCTGATGTTATTTTTCTCATTTTAGTGTAAGACCTTTCTCTGTGGCGCAAATTGCTTGTAAATATGCTCTCACATGTGCATGGAAAATTTAGATTTTGAATGTTTGTGTTAAATAGCCATGTTAAAAGTGACCCAACCATGCTGGGAAGGCAATCAAAAAACGCTTTCATGTGTTTTAATGACATTTTAAGTCATTTTCCCATGTGCAGTGTTTAGAAATTATGATTTGAAAATCGTTTTTGGGGAAAAGGAATTGTTTATAAAATCATGACAAGGACATAATGGTGTATGGTTCTTTATAAGGCAATTGACTGTCCCTGATGTTATTTTTCTCATTTTAGTGTAAGACCTTTCTCTGTGGCGCAAATTGTGTGTAAATATGCTCTCACATGTGCATGGAAAATTTTAATTTTGAATGTTTGTGTTACATAGCCATGTTAAAAGTGACCCACCCATGCAGGAAAGCCAATCAAAAAACGCTTTCATGTGTTTCAATGACATTTAAGTCATTTTCTCATGTGCAGTGTTTTGAAATTATGATTTGAAAATCGTTTTTGGGAAAAAGGAATTGTTTTTAAATTCATGAGAAGGACATAATGGTGTATGGTTCTTTATAAGGCAATTGACTGTCCCTGATGTTATTTTTCCCATTTTAATGTAAGACCTTTCTCTGTGGCGCAACTTGCTTGTAAATATGCTCCCACCTGTGCATGGAAAATTTTGATTTTGAATGTTTGTGTTACATAGCCATGTTAAAAGTGACCCTACCATGCAGGAAAGCCAATCAAAAAACGCTTTTATGTGTCTTAAGGACAATTTAAGTAATTTTCCCATGTGTAGTGTTTTGAAGTTATGATTTGAAAATCGTTGTTGAGGTAAAGGAATGTTGTTAAAATTTATGTGCGCCATATGCCCCCAAATTTCTTTTTTAGGGTTGCAGCAGGGTGTTCTTGAGACACCCCTGCACCTTTGGAATAAATTCCTAATTTGTGATGAGCAAATTGTTAATCGCAAATTGCACCTTCATTTATATGAGCCTCCTAGCCCATGGAAATGAATGGGTAATTTGCAATTAGCAATTTTCTCATCGCAAATTTGGAATGGTAAAGAATCGCTATTTATTCCTTAAAATTCGCTTTTTTGGAAATGCAAAATAGTTATATGATACATATGGCGGTTGATGTCTAACAAGATAAGAAGCTTAGGGATACATTTATGATGACTGGCGCAATGAAGTAGAAATCACTTACTTCATTGGTAGGCCTTTACATGAATTATCTCCTCTGTATTCTTCATCAAGCGTAACTTTAATCTGCAATCCTGAGTAGGCCTCACCTTAAACAAACCTCTGGATAGGCCACATCCTATTGTCATCCTGAATTAATCATTTAAAATGCTAGGGACAGATTTATGATAGGTGTATACCTCTTTTGTGCCACTTAGAAAACATTGTCCATGGGGAAATGACTTAAAATGTCCTTAAGACACATGAATGTGTTATTTTAAAACGTTTGCAATTTTTTTGGGTCACTTTCAACATGGCTATGTGACTGAAACAGTCAAAATCTAAATTGGCAATGCACAGGTGGGAGCATATTTACAAGGAATGTGCTTCATGGGGAAAGGTCTTATAATGTAATATGGGAAAAATGACATTAGAGACACTGAAATGCCTTATAGAGAAGCATACACCATTATGTCCTTGTCATAAATTTGCAAACCATTACTTTTCCCCAAAAACGATTTTCAAATTATATTTTGAAAACACTGCACATGTGGAAATTACTTAAAATGTCAATAATTCAAAATTTGCGATTCCTTAAATGCAATGTATCAAAAAAAAAAATATGTAAAAAATGATATTAAGGATTTGGAAACTACCACCAACTTCTAGTTTGTGGTAATTTGCGAATTCTTTTCAAAAAGCATTTTTTTCAAAAAAAAAAAGGTCCCATATGACGCCCATACATGCCATTAGGGCATGTAGGTGTGCCATGTGCTCTCAAATTTCTTTTTCAGGGGTGCAGCAGGGTGTTCTTGAGATACCCCTGCACGCTTGAAAAAAATCCTATTTTGTGATGAGCTAATTGCTAATCACAAATTGCAACCTTAATTCCTATGAGCCTCCTAGCCCATGGAAATGAATGGGTAATTTGCAATTAGCAATTTGCTCATTACAAATTAGGAATAGTAAAGAATTGCTATTTATTCCTTAAAATTTGCTATTTAGGAAATGCAAAATAGTTTGATGGTACATATGGTGGTTCATCTGTAACAAGATAAGAAGCTTAGGGATACATTTATGATGACTGGTGCAATAAAGTGCACATTACTTACTTCATTGGTAGTCCTTTATATGTATTATCTCCTCTGTATTCTTCATCAAGCGTAACTTTAATCTGCAATCCTGAGTAGGCCTCACCTTAAACAAACCTCTGGATAGGACACACTTTATTGTCATCCTGGATTAATCATTTAAAATGCTAGGGATAGATTTATGATAGGTGTATGCCTTTTTTCTGCCACTGTGCGTCACTTTTATGATGCAGCGGTGGTGCAAAATATTTGCTATGAGGTGACAACATTAAAAATTGATGCATTTAGGCAGATATGTCATGGTGTAAAAAAAAAACGTACCACATAAAACCCAATCAGCAGTAATGCAAAAGATGCACCATGTCGCAAGACAGGCCTCACTTGGGGCCATATGTATCAAGCTAATTAGCATTTGCAAAGATCAAAATTCTATGAATTTCGGCCTTTGCGAATGTTAATTAGACAAATGGTATGTATCAAACAACTTTGATGCAAAATAAGGAGTAGCAAAATTTGCTATTCCTTATTTTGCGATTGCACTGAAGCATTTGTAAATTTTGTGACTACTTAAATGCAATGTATCAAACAAAAACTATGTAAAAAATGACATTAAGGATTTGGAAACTATTGTGGTAAATTAGTGGTAATTTGTGAATTCTTTTCAAAAAGCTTTTTTTCAAAAAAACAAAAGGTGCCATATGATGCCAACACATGCCCTTAGGGCATGTATGTGTGCCATATGCCCCCAAATGTGTTTTTCAGGGGTGCAGCAGGTGTTCTTGAGACACCCCTGCACCCTTGGAAAAATTCCTACTTTGTGATGAGCAAATTTCTAATCGCAAATTAAACCTTCATTCATATTAGCCTCCTAGGCCATGGAAATGAATGGGTAACTTGCAATTAGCAATTTGCTCATCGCAAATTAGGAATGGTAAAGAATCGCTATTTATTCCTTAAAATTCGCTATTTAGAAAATGTAAAATATTTTGATGATACATATGGCAGTTCATCTGTAACAAGATAAGAAGCTTAGGGATAGATTTATGATGAGTGGCGCATCACCAGGGATGTGACAGTCATCCTGCGCCACTGCTCCGCCACCCATGTTGTGCTGCATTTACAATGCGGCGCAGCATGGGGCAAAAACGGCACAGATGCGTGACGCATCTGTGCCGTAAAGGTGGCGCATTGCTGGAGTTGTATCGCAAGTGCGATGCAGCTCCAGCAAGGCTCAGGGGTGCCCCATCTCCACAATGCTGCGTCAAGACCTATGCCAGCTTCAAGCAGGCGCAGGGTTTTGACGCAGCTTTCTCCTATCTGATTGTAAGTAGTGTGTTATGTTTTTGATCACTATTACTGATTTACTGTTTGATAATAATGTTTATTAACATTTTTTATTATATTTTTCCTCAGATTCAACTGCAGATCATTTCAAGATTTCAAGATGCCTACAATACAAAGACAGATAAAGGCTGCAAAACGTCAAAGACAGCAGGAGAAAAAAAAAACGCAGCAGTCCTCTAACAAAAAGATTTCTCAAGCCACGAAGAAAGCACCGGGTAAGAGCTCTAAATATTTCATAAGAAATATTTGTAATAAAAAAAATATTACTACAGAAAATGTTTCAGTCCATAACACGAGGAGTAAATCAAATGGAAAGAAAAGGACAATGGAAAATGTTACTGCTAGAGCAAGAGATAAATCTGTGCATGATAGTAGAAGGAAACAACAGTTTAGGGAGATTCGTAAACGAATGTTCCGCAACAGGATAATTGGCAATTTGTTAAAAAATATTAAGAAAGGTCAACAGAAACTAGTTTTTTATAAGAGAAAAAAAAAAGTTGAGAAAGTTATTGATCAGGCATTTGAAATTAAACGTAAGTTATTTATTTTGATAATCAATAGAATTAGGAAGCTAAACAAGGCAATTTTTGATTTCAAAAGAAATAGTAGATGGAAGAGAATAGTTAATCGTAGTAATTTTTGTGAAGTTTTTTCTGGAGAATGGATGCATAGTTCAAGCTGTGAGGCATTTTTTAATGAAGAGAGTTATTTCCAGGATAATGATTTGGTGCATGCAGTTGACATCAGTGGTCGTGCTTATGAAGTGAAAGATGGTTGTCCAGTTGAAAAAGAAAAACTTGTGACAACAGAGGCAGAAGAGTTGTTAGGTAATGAGGTTTTAGGAAGACGTGCTAAGGGTCCTGTGTACACCTGGAAGTGTAGTAGTATTTGCAGTGTGCGACAGGATTCCATCAATTTGCTTTGTGATTTTGTACGGTCATTTAACAAAAAAAGTTTGAAGCAGAAAATGAGGTTGTTGCAAGAATTAGATCCTTGCAGAGTAAGAGAAGTGACAGGTTTGCATGGTCATTCACTGGCTTGTCTTTCCAGGAGAGTATGCCAGAGTGTTTTTCATCATTTCAGGATGCTAGCAGTGCATCATAACAAAGTGAGGAAATTAGTTAGAATGTTGTATTATGCTAAGAGTCCAGCAATTATGCTGAAACAATTATGCGCTGCTCTTTTGCATGGTTCTGAAATAGATGTGAAGAATATATGTGAAGAAATTGAGTTTTGTTACTTTGGAAGTAAAGAGGAGAATGTTGAAATTGAGCAAGAAGTAGAGGGTCATTTGGAAGATAGTGTACATGTTTCCAGTACAGATAATTTCCAGAGGGAAATTGCGACGTTTGACATGAAATCAAGTGAGAGGCCTAATTTCACTTGTGTGTGTTGTAGACGCACTTATTATAAGAATCAGACTAAGTTAGTGGATTTATATGCAAAAAGTGAAAGGGAAAATAATAGTGAATGGAAGGATTTTGCAACATACTTGATGGTAGAAAATTGTTTTGATTTGGGATTGGATCAACGTGTGTGTACTTATTGTTGTAACAAATTAAAACAAAACCAGATGCCTGCTAGAGCAGTTCATAATAATCTGGAATTGGTTGAGATTCCTTCTGAATTGAAGGACTTAAATACTTATGAATCTATTTTGATTCAAAGTATCCATCCCTTTCAGGCTATTGTAAGAATGGAGCCAAAGACAGGGAAATTGCCTCCATCAGATTTACAGAGAGGATTAAAGGGAAGAGTTGTTTATTTGCCTCTAGATTTGAAGAAAAACATTAACACAATTGGAGTAGAAAAAGTGGAAGAGGAACCTCTGGTTATCTTAGTTAATGGGGTTCCGACAAAGAATAAGAAAATATGGCAAGATTTAGTAGATGTTAGGAAAGTTAAAAAGGCAACATTGTATTTGAAAAAAAATAATAAATACTATAAGAATGTATATGTTGCAGAAGAGGAAGTAAGTGAGGAAGAGGATAGCGATTTGTGTGCTGGTCAAATTGAGAAAGTAGAACCCTCTACTAGTGAGGAAATATATGAACATTATAGTGTTCATCCTTTGCATTCCAAGGAAGTCATGGGGAATGCTATTGAGTTGTTTCAAATGAAACAAGCCAAAGGGAGTCCCATTAGTGTTTGGGAGGAAAGTTTGGAAGCTCGGTGTTTCCCACAGCTTTTTCCAACAGGTCAGGGAGGAAGATATGATGAGCGACCTCATCAAATTCCTGCTTCTGAATACCGGACTTTGCGATTGTATGCAGGAGATGCTAGGTTTCGACAATGCATTCCTTATTTGTTTCATCTCCTGTTTGAAAGCGATCTGTCTGGACTGTCATATGCAGTGAACCACATCTTGAAAAGTGGTATACACATGCAAAACATCTCGGCAAGTGATTTTATGGATAAAGTGAATGTCCAAGATAGTATTTTGGATTCTCACCTGATTAATCTCATGGCGTGTCAGCGTGGTACTAATGAGTACTGGTACCGTCGTCATGGTGATTTAAAATGTATGCTGAGGAACTTAGGTACTCCCACATGGTTCCTCACTCTGAGTTGTGCCGAGTATGGCTGGGAAGACTTACTTCAATTTCTACGAGAGGCAAATGCTAACGTAGATAACATCGAATTCAAGACACCCGGAGAACTGTGCTCTTTGGATCCAGTCAATGTATGTAGGTACTTCAATCATAGATTTGAAGCTATGATGTCTTTCATCATGAATAAGAAGAATCCACCTCTTGGAGAGGTGTTGGATTTCTTCTGGAGAAAGGAGTACCAAGCAAGAGGTGCTCCTCATATACATATGTTGCTGTGGATCAAGGATGCACCTAAATTTGGAACGGATCCAGAAGACTCAGTGATGAGTTTCATCCAACAGTATTCTACGTGTGCTGTTCCAAACGCAAAGGAGAAGAAAAGCCTAAGAGAAAAAGTTCTGCGTTTCCAAAGCCATCGATGTGGAAAGTACTGCCGTCGTAAATTCCGAAACAAAGACAAGTTCTACACCAAATGTCGTTTCGGCTTTCCACGACCGGTGATTTCTAAAGGAAGAGTAAACAGTTTGATGTCTTCGCTGCGACATAATGTGATGAAGAAATCACCTAAAAACACATACAATTTGAAGAGGAATGAAGAGTCCAAGTACATCAACGACTACAACCCGGTGATTTTGTCCATGTGGAATGCTAACATGGATATACAGTTTGTGGCTGATAACTGTATGGCTGTGGCTCGGTATGTGACGTCTTACATCACCAAAAAAGAGAAGACAGAATTGAAGGATATGTGGGAGGACATTTCCCATGAAAAGAGCCTCAGCAAGAAGTTGTACAGTTTCAGTCTGAAGATGTTGTCGCATCGAGAAATCGGAGCGTACGAATGTTCTGACCGGTTGTCTTCAGCAAGTCTCTATGCCAAGTCCAGGAGTATCGTTTGGGCGAGTCTTGGTCTTGCTGCAACGCGTAATCGAGTTCTCAAACCTGTGCGGGAAATTGAGTATTTGGCGGAAAAGTAGCCAAACAGTACCGACATTTTGAAGACAAACATGTTGGATACATATTATCCAAATCGAAGCAGTCACCTAGAGAATGTTTGTCTGTATGAGGTTCTGCAAAATTACATATTCAAGAGGAACATCAAAGAAGATACTGAGAAAGGAGTGTATGCTGTAATAGGAAGTGAGGGATGTCTGGTCAAGCAAAGAAAATGCCACTTGATAAACCATCGAAAATTGAGTGGCGAATCTCCTGAAAAAAAGGAGTTTTTCTATTTAGCACTTTTGCAACTTTTCAAGCCTTGGCGTGCAGAAGAGGAACTGCTTGGAGATTTCCTCTGTTACGAAGACTCTTTCAATGCCGCCAAGGAGACCATAGAATGTCCTGCTTTTCCCAAATATGTAGAAATGTTGAATGCGGAAATTGAGCAGGAAGCAACGATTGCAGCCGAGATTGCCAGAGACAGTTCTCAGGACAGTCAGAGTTCTGCTTCATTGAGTCAGGATCCACTAGGAGGACCTCTTATTGAAAATGAAGCTGCCACTGCTATGAATGAAGTGGAAAGAGCCATGGCACATGCTCAAGAGGATGCGGTTAACTTAGAAGAGTTGGAAAGGCAACTCAACGTTGAGCAGAGGAAAATATATGACGAAGTTACCATGCAAATTGATCATGGATTAAGTCATGATAAGAAAGAGTGCTCATGTACGTCGTTGAAGCCTGTCCGACTGTACGTGAGTGGAGAAGCGGGAACTGGAAAAAGTTTCCTCATTAAAGCAATTTCATGCTATTTGCAGGAAAGGACAGAGTCATCGCTGTCTTGTGTTGTCACTGCTCCAACTGGACTGGCAGCACATAATATTAAAGGGATTACTTTACATTGTTTACTGATGCTGCCAGTGGAGCATGACAACAAATTAGAATATCACAAGCTATCTGGAGATGCTTGTTTTGAAGTTTCAAGAATCTTGAGGAAAATGAAACTTCTTATCATTGACGAAGTAAGCATGGTTTCCAATGTCATGCTTGCCTTTGTGCATTTGAGGATGCAAGAAGTTCTCAAAACAGAGTATGATGTGTTATTTGGTGGCAAACACATCATTGTTTTCGGAGATCTTCTGCAGCTGACACCAGTGAAAGGGCAACCTGTGTTCAAAATGCTCACGCATGAAGATACCAGGAAGTGCCTAGGCAGCATTGGCAACGTCAATATATGGTTAAACTTCAATTATGCTGAACTGCATGAAAATATGCGTCAGGCGAAGGATGAAGTTTACAAGACTATTCTACAAGATGTTAGAATTGGAAAAGTGACTGAGCATGGGAAAGAAGTTTTAAATGCACGATTACTGTCAAATTTATATCCAGAACAAGATGTTGTGCCTGAGAATATTTTTCAGAAAATTACTGAAAAGAAATCTGGAATATGTTTGATGCCAACTCTTGCAGAATGTGCCAAATTTAACAACAAAATGTTGCATTTAGAAAAGCAAGAGATTGTGAAACTGGAAGCTATTGATAGAGTAGAGCATATGGGATCAACAATTATTTTGTCTGAGAATCTGAAAACTAAATTGGATTCATTAGAGAAGAGTATATCTAAAACTGCAGGTTTTGAAAAGACTCTGAATGTGTGCTTGAACTGCCGTATAATTTTAAGAAGGAATTTACATGTTGAAAGAGGTCTGGTAAATGGATCAATGGGTAATGTTGTTGATTTTGTGAAATACAGAAATAGAGATGGAATTGAGGGGTATATTATCAAGGGGTTTTATCTCCGCTTTTTTGGCTTTAAAAGCCAAGAAAGCGGAGATAAAATTATCTCCCTATTACCAAGCTGTCGCTAACACCAGTTAGCGACAGCTAATAGGAGATAGCGACCATCATGGGCCCCACTTTGCATGTCAGTGATATTTATCACTAATGATATGCAAAGTGGGCGTGCCAAGATGTTAGCGACTGGAAACAGTCGCTAACATCGCTATCTCCTATTACCAACTTTTGGAGATATTTGCGCTAAGGGCGAATATCTCCAAAAGCTAACACCTACCCTGAGCAGTTCTTAGCCATGTTATCCAATGGGAGGTGGATAACATGGCTAAGAGCATTTGCTCGATAATGCATGAATATCGCTGACTTTTCAGCGATATTCATGCATTGCGGGCGTTTTTTATCGCATTTGCGATAAACCTTGCTAATAGCAAGGTTTATCTGCGATAAAAATCGCCGATGTGCGGCGATAATTTTTGTCTCTAAACAAGTTAGAGACAAAAATTATCGCTAGTTGTTGATAATATACCCCTGAATTTTTAAAAATTCAATTTGATGGCATTGAGGAAGTACAGCTAATTGCTCGTTGTTCTGCTAGATTTTTGCTTGTAAAAGACTTATATGTTCGCCGTAAGCAGTTCCCTGTTTGCTTGGCATATGCGGTGACAATCCATAAATCGCAAGGTTTAAGTGTAGACAGTGCATTGGTCAATATTGGCAGTTCTGTGTTCAAGGAGGGTATGGCATATGTGGCATTGTCACGAGTTAGAACTTTATCGGGATTGTACTTGATTGAGTGTGATGTCAGAAACATTTGTGCAGATCTAGATTGTGTTAAGGAATACAATAGGTTAAGAAGAGAGTATGCGCCACATTTGCCTCAGTTTCCTTTGTTTGAGAAACGTCTGGTAGGCCGGAAACGAAGAAATGAGAACAATACTGGGGAGGTTGTAGCAAAAAGACAAAAAGTGAATGAACCTAAAATTACAAGCAGAAACAAAGAGGATTCTGTTGAAGATGTTGTTGGTTTTCAGTTTGAAAACAGTTCTGGTGTCAACTGCTATGCTAATGTAGTAATTAATGTTTTGTTTTCTCTAAAAAATGTAAAAGAAGAGATTGTGGTCAATTCTGATCAAAGATTTTGCAGTTTGTTAAATTCTGTGTTAGAGAAATGTACCACTGATAGAAGAAACATAGAAAGTGTGTCTGAAATTAGAAATCTGTTAGATAGATGTTCAGGCCAAACACAATTCTCTCAAAATATTCAGCAAGATTGTCAGGAGTTTTTAATGTATATGCTTGATGTATTACATGCTGAAGGTGTAGATGTAGATCAGCTGTTTGGGCTTTCTTATCAATGGCAGCATGACTGCGAGAACTGTATGGTATCAAGTACTACTAGTGTAGACTCAGAAAGATTTATATATTTAACTTTGCCAGACAGTAAATCAGTCTCCTTTAATAAGCTAGTAAAAGCTGCTAATCACAACATGGAGTGTAGCCAATGTAAATCTGAAATGATGTCCACATTATTTATACGAACATATGGCCAGTACGTCATTTTAATGTTCCAACGATGTAGGACTGATGGAACAAAATTGACAACTTTAATAAAAAATTTTGTAGCTTCGCAGTTGTCAATATCAGGAAGGACTTTTGTAACTACAGCAATTATATATCATGACGGCCCTTCAATAACATCAGGACATTACACAGCTTATTTAAAGTCTAGAAATGGCTGGTCATTCTGCAATGATTCTGTTTTAGTTTTCAAAAAAAAATTGCCGTATGACCTTAAAAACTCTTACCTGGTGTTTTTAAAACCAAAATTTTAGGGAAATAATCTCGGGATGTGCTCTGTGGAATTTCAAGAAGTTCTAATGGCTCCTACACAATTTGGCCTTGAGGATAAGTGTAGTTCAGAGACATAACTTCTAATCATAGGACTGGACATCATGGAGATATATGTGCACTTTGAATGAGTTCAGAAAAACTGTTTCTTTTCATAAGCTAATTGAAGCAGCCAATCAAAACATGGAGTAGAGGGAATGTAAGTCTGCAATGCTGTCTACTGTTTTACATTGCTTTGTGATTAAAAGTGATGTAGAGAATTAAATAATTGTAGTACTCATAGAGGTAGTGTAAGTCTGCTTCATATTAAGCAGTATCAGTGTCATAGGAAATGTAGAACATGACTGAGCAAGAAGGGGAAGATATTACTATTCCAGGATTGTGAAAATGATCTTCAACATTTTAATTGTGAAAGTTGCGGAAATGCCAAATGATGGGATTGGCTTACAAGAAATCCAAGAGTTATAAATATCTCTGACTAGATTTGGCCTTGTGGAAAATAGTGGTACAGAGCAAGAAGTCATTTATTGCATGTAACGTGTTTTTAAAAACGATGGAGGTTTTCTTTCAGAAAGTGGCGGGCTGAAAGTAATAACAGCACAAAAGAGTGTAAGCTGTTCATAGGACATCCTTGGACGTCATGGAAAGTAAGTTAACTTTAAGGAGTTCTGAATTTTAATTTCTGATGTTGTATGGGTTTTTTAAACACAATCATTTTGATTGTGTTTTTTTTTCCCCGCTGTTACATGATGAATACCTTCAAGTCACTGTTTTTAGTGAATTTTGATACATTCTGAGAACAGCAAAAATAAACCATTTAACATGTATAATTAATTCTGTACTGTTTGCATTTATGATGTATATGTAGAACTGTGTAGGAGGCATGGAGAAGGTGAGTTTTCTGTAAGTGTTAAATTTATTGCATGCAGTGCTGCACTTCTACGTATTCTTTCATATGCTGGACTACATCTGCACAATGAGATACCTAAGCAAAGGAAACACAAGTGATGTGATTGTGAAATGAGCAAAATAAATTGCACATATTTCAATTACATCACCTGTGTTTCCTATCATTATGAATCACATTGTGCAGATCAAGTTTAGGTCTGTCCAGGGAAACATAGGAGGTTTCTACTTTGTTGAAGAGTGCAGTGGACATGACTCACTTCATTGGTAGACTTTCACAGATATTATCTCCTCTGTACACTTCAACAAGTGTAAATCTCATCTTGAACTCTGAGTAGGCCTCACCTCAAACAAATCTCTGGATAGGAGACATGTTATTGGCATCCTGAAGCGACACTTTTCTGAAACAAGAGCAATGCAAAAGATGCACCATGTTTTAAGATAGGCCTCACTTCATCTGCATCAAGATACTGTTAGTTTAAAATGTATATCTTTAGGATTGTGTAGAGGACCTGGAGAAGCAGAAGCTTCTGTCAGTGTCAAAGTTGTTGAAAAACTATTTGTCCTTCAATATTTTCCCTTGTCTTTTGTAATTTTTAAATACATGTTTTAATATTTTTCAAATGTTGGTTCTCTCTTTCACAGATTGAAAGTATAAAAATAAAATGTGATTAATTTAACGGCAATTACAAGGTAAATAGTTGTACTCTTTTCGTTACATTTCTATCACATTCACCTACTATTAGATCCACTGCTTCACTTCTTTAATCCTCAGTTTCCTGCCTTTGCTACTTTCCTCATTCCTTTCTCTATTACCTACTTACTCAACTCCTTCCACTCTTTTTCTCAGTCCCTCTGTTCTCATAGTTCCTCAGTCTTGTTCACTCACTCCATCTCTATTACTCTTAGTGTCTGTGAATTACTTTCCCACCTTTTTTTTTGGACCGCTTCCCGGGAAGTTGCCCGGTTAGCAAACCAGCAGCGTTATGGGAGTACACCATTTTGTCTTTCGGTCGAATCAAGATACAAGATGGAGGGCAAATAATGTTCAGAATGGGTAGAAGGGGGCACGGTAGATGTATTTTGACCCCCTTGGTTTTCTGAGGGTGGCTGAGGAGGACCATAGTTCTTCACTCTTGTTCACTCTCTCTGTTTCTATTAATGTCACTGTTTATGACTGATCAAAATTTTTTTTTTTTAAAAAGAACAGTAACTATAAGGGAAGGAAACAGACAGTTATGTTAAAAGAAAGACAGCTATAGGGAGTAAACTAAGGATACTGTTACCTACAATCCACTGCTGTTGATGTTACTGACCATGTCATGAATGATGTAATATGTGACATCATCAGCAGTGGATTGTAGGTAACAGTATCTCTTGTTTACTCCCTAACGCTGTCTTTCTTTTCACATAACTGTCTGTTTGCTTACCTTATACTTACTGTTCTTTTTTTTAAAAAATATTTTTTTTGGTTAGCTTCCGGTACGCGTACCGGGTAGCGCTCCGGGGAGCGAACTAATAGAAATAGAGGTTGGCAGAGTTCCAAATATTCTACCAATTTTTTTATAATGGGGAGTTAGTTCTGAAAAGAACTTTTTTTTTATGTTTTTGTTGTTTTATATTTTTTTTAGTATTTTTTGAACATTTTTTTACTTTTTTTGTATTTTCTGAACGTTTTTAAAACATTTTTGGTTTTTTTGGGGGGGGGGAAACAAAAACGATCCATTGTAAAGGGCTCAACAGGAGCAACAAAAAAAAAAGAATTTATTTTTTGGGGCGTCTCGGACAAACATTAACATGATTTTGAATAGCTCGCAAAATCAAAGTGATGCTACTTTCCCTGTAGCAGATGAAAGCGCCACATTCCACGCACACTTGCTTTACGTGCCCAAACAACATTTGGATGTTTGCGATCATCTCCCTCGCCTCTGGTCCCGACACCTCTGGAACAACCGATCTTCTTGCCATTGGGAGGGGATTTTGTTGCTCGTCACGTAGCTGGGCAGCACTATAATTATTTGGGTGCCACCTACTCATATGCCGATGCATAGTGTGATTGCTGTAACTGTATTTTTTATCAGTTCCCCTTGACAATCTATCACCGCATATACGGCAAAACACGTAGCGTGCATTCACTTTTTTTTGCCCCTCAGGAATTCTATAGAATTGCCAGATGTAATTCTCCTTTCGATTGTACCTCCTGGGCTCCTCTGGCAAAAACCTTGGCTCTTCCTCCTCTTCCTCCTCTTCCTGTTCTTCCTCTTCGTGCAAAATTACTTCTGCAGGTGGTCCTCTCTTTCTTGGATTTGGTGGAGGTGGTGGGTTAGCACCAGCTGAAGCTACTAATGAAGCCATCTCAAAGTCTAAATAAAGGGTCTTTCTCTCACCAAGATGAAAGTCAGAGTGAGGAAAGAAGGAGGGATTTTCATCATTTGGGAAAAACAAAAGTTCTAAACCAATGAAAAGTGTTCATTTTAGATCACATGACCTAGTATTACATCATTAGGAAACCAAAAGTGAAATGAACCAATGAAAAGTGTTATTACCGAGTCACATGACCTGCTGTGTTTACGTTACGCGGTCCGCGCCGCGCCGCGGATCGCTTCCGGTTCGCGTACCGCTGCGCTTCCGGGTACGCGAACGTAGCACGTAATATGACGTATTACGCGAGAACGCGAAACGTCATGCTGACGCGACGCGTCACGATGTTGTTTTGTAACGCGAGAGGTGCGCAAAAGGAACGTTTACCGGTTCGCGTACCGGGTCGCGCCTCCGGATTGAGCTAACGGGAAGCTAACCGGTACGCGTACCGGGAGCGAAACAAAAAAAAAATAAAAAAAAAATTGTATTAAAAACATGTAAAAAATATTTTTCTATTTAAAGAATAATACATTGTAAAGGTTTTGATATTAGCTATTAAAAAACCAATGAAATTCACTGAAAAAACCATAGGTTATAGACCATATATAGTTAGGAATTAGCATTTACAAAACCTTGAAAATTCACTGAAAAAACCATAGGTTATAGACCATATATAGTTAGGGATTAGCATTTAAAAAACCTTATTTTACTCACACAAAACCATTGAAATTCCATATATAGTTAGTTGTACTAACTATATATCACGCACCCGCAATCCACTGCTGATGATGTCACATATTACATCATTCATGACATGGTCAGTGACATCACTGATGACATCACTGATGACATCTCAAATGACATCACTGATGACATCACTGATGACATCTCAATGATAGACTTTTCAAATACTGTATGTTAATTGATTGTTGGTTTTGTTGATTATTTTTTTATTTTTTTTATTTTTCAAGCAATTATTTATTATTGTGATTGTGTTTCAAAATTTAATAACATTTCTAACATTTCACTGTCTGAAATGTCGTCATTTTCATTGAACATAGCTTGTAATCTATGAGGGTGTAAAATGTCCTCATTTTGAAGGAGGTCATCCACTGCTTGCACACATTGCAGTAGTTCTTGGTCCCAAGTTTCATCCATAAATTCTATATAATTTGGATCAATTAATTCTTGGCTGCTCTGTTGCAGGACAATTTGAAATGAAACTTTCTGTTCGCCTTCCATGTTGCCTGAAATTTGGATAAAAAAAATATATATTAGTAGAGATAGGGCACTGTTGGGATTAATTTTAGATAGGCATTTTTTAACAGATAATTTATCTTTGGGCAGTGTATAGTATCAGAGTGGAAGTAGGAATATAAAAAAGTGTATGTGATTTAACGTAAGTAAATTCATAATTATAAAAGAGAAGCCTAACTCCATCCATAACTATAACAGAGAAGTCTATCTAAATCTATAACTACTACAGAGGGATAGTATATAACTATCAGAAAAAGTTTACCATATTAACTGATAGTGCACAATATAGTTCAGTTTTTAAAATAACAACTTACCTTTAGAAAGAAGTTGAAGTGATTAGTGAAAATCCAATTGAAATGTACACCAGGAAGTAGTAGTCAAAATGGCTGTGTTTCATTCTCTTCTTTTATATATATTCAGGTACATAACCAATCAAATGTCAGGTAAAAAAAGTAGAAAATGAAAGTAACATTTTAATTGGTTGTCAATTCCAACACTTCAGATGTGTTTTGAGAAGTAATTTACCTCAGGGTATTTAGAGAGGTCTACAGGCTAAATGGCTAAATGGAATTCCAATCAAATTTGTGAAAATGGTAGGGATTGGTATGTAGTATGAGCTAATCTATATTTGGTGAAATTGTCTCCAGTGGCTTTTCTGTAAACTACTTTCCCACCTTTTTTGATGGTGCGCTTCCCAGGGAGCGACCCGGTACGCGAACCGTTGAGCGCCCCGGTTCGCGAACCTTAAGCGTTACGGGAGTTCACCATTTTGTGTTTCGGTCGAATTAAGATACAAAATGGAGGGCAAATAATGTTCAGAATGGGTAGAAGGGGGCACGGTAGACTTATCTTGACCCCCTAGGTTTTGTGAGGGTGGCTGAGGAGGCTTATATGTGCGAAAAAAAACATTTTTTAAAAAAATTTCGCAAGGTTAGCTCCCGGTTCGCGTACCGGGTAGCGCCCCGGGGAGCGTACTTTGTTGAAAATTTATGAAAAAAGTTAGAGTAAAATAATAATTGTGAGTGATCAGATGTAGGGTAGCTCTGAGAAGAGCTTTTGGGTTTATGGTACATTTAGGTACTTATAAGTAGGTACCAATGCACAGTCTTAAATTCAGAGTGAAAATTCTGTTGCCCTCATCTGAGAAGTGAACTCCATCTCCTCTGTAGATATCTTGCATGTAGTAACGCAAGTTATTGTTGTACATGGAGCCCATTCCATGGTCTCTCATGTAAGCTGAAACAGATTTGTTTACATGCTTCCTCGACTTCTCAATTTGTGGACAAAATTGGTTTGACCACCTCCATTTCTGTCTTTGGCATATATTTGAATATACCAAGGCAGTCTGAGGAAAAAGTGCCATTAATTGCTCAAAGGTGTCCTTTAAAAGCATTTCCAGACCTACCCCAGTCAAAGTGCCCAAATCATTACCTCCACAGTGCACAATTAACAGGTCAGGTTTGGGCAAATGCATAAAGGTTTTCACCAATGGTATCAATTGGTGACATTTTAATCCTCTGTGGCCAAACCACTTAATTTCCACATCTTGTAAATTGAGGTTAGGTAATTTTCTGTTCTCAGCATACCTGTGAGCCCAGTGGATATAACTATGTCCAACAATCCAGACAGAAAACATGGTGAGAGAAGGTTCTCCTGCAGTCAGATGAAGTGTGGCAATGAAATGGCAGTTGAAAAAATGAGAGTTTAAAATGAAAAAAACTGTGGAGTTTCTGTGTTCATGAAGCAGTAACAGTGATTGGTGGATTTTGATTGCTGAAAACAGAAAGTTAGGGTGCATGGATGAGTTATTTGAAAGATGTATTTTGAATGGTCAATAAAAAATCATTAAATGAAAGAATGCACTGGATATGCAGGTGCACTGAGAGTTCAGAGTTCAATTGCAACATTGTTGTGTGAACTTGCAAACACCAGACGTCTTCCAAGAGGTGGTTGCCATGCAGAAAAGGCATGAAATGGCAGAGGGGGGAAGGGTTTTCATTTAAAAAAAAGTGAGGGAAGAGTTTTGATTGGGTGACATGAGAGATATGTGTGAAGAATTACAGCATTTCTGCAGACTCTGGAGTGCATACCTTTTGCTCTGCTGAAGACAAATTGGTGTGTTTCTGAGACTGTTTTCAAACTCAAAGTATTTGCTAAGGTGAGAAAATATTTCTTTAATTTAGATAGAGAATAGTGTGCTTTAAGGAGAAAATTATGAATTATGTGGCGCAAATTGCTTGTAAATATGCTCCCACCTGTGCATGGAAAATTTAGATTTTGAATGTTTGTGTTACATAGCCATGTTAAAAGTGATACAAACATGCTGCAAAGGCAATCAAAAAACGCTTTTATGTGTCTTAAGGACATTTTAAGTAATTTTCCCATGTGCAGTGTTTTGAAATTATGATTTGAAAATCGTTTTTGGGGAAAAGGAATTGTTTTTAAATTTATGACAAGGACATAATGGTGTATGCTTCTTTATAAGGCAATTGACTGTCCCTGATGTTATTTTTCCCATTTTAATGTAAGACCTTTCTCTGTGGCGCAAATTGCTTGTAAATATGCTCCCACCTGTGCATGGCAAATTTAGATTTTGAATGTTTGTGTTACATAGCCATGTTAAAAGTGACCCAACCATGCTGGAAAGGCAGTCAAAAAACACTTTCATGAGTCTTAAGGACATTTTAAGTAATTTCCCTGTGGGCAGTGTTTTCAAATTATGAATTGAAAATCGTTTTTGAGGTAAAGGAATGTTGTTAAAATTTATGTGCGCCATATGCCCCCAAATTTCTTTTTCAGGGGTGCAGCAGGGTGTTCTTGAGACACCCCTGCACCTTTGGAAAAATTCCTAATTTGCGATGAGCTAATTGCTAATCGCAAATTGCACCTTCATTCATATGGGTATCCTGGCCCATGGAAATGAATGGGTAATTTGCAATTAGCAATTTGCTCATCGCAAATTTGGAATGGTAAAGAATCGCTATTTATTCCTTAAAATTCGCTATTTATGAAATGCAAAATAGTTTGATGGTACATATTGCGGTTGATGTCTAACAAGATAAGAAGCTTAGGGATACATTTATGATGACTGGCGCAATGAAGTGGACATTACTTACTTCATTGGTAGAGCTTTACATGTATTATGTCCTCTGTATTCTTCATCAAGCGTAACTTTAATCTGCAATCCTGAGTAGGCCTCACCTTAAACAAACCTCTGGATAGGCCACACCTTATCGTCATCATGAATTAATCATTTAAAATGCTAGGGACAGATTTATGATAGGTGTATGCCTCTTTTGCGCCACTTACAAAACACTGTCCACGGGGAAATGACTTAAAATGTCCTTAAGACACATGAATGTGTTTTTTTAAAGCGTTTGCAATTTTTTTGGGTCACTTTTAACATGGCTATGTGACTCAAACAGTCAAAATCTAAATTCACCATGCACAGGTGGGAGCATATTTACAAGGAATGTGCTCCATGGGGAAAGTTCTTATAATGTAATATGGGAAAAATGACCTCAGAGACAGTGAAATGCCTTATAGAGAAGCATACACCATTATGTCCTTGTCATAATTTTGCAAACCATTCCTTTTCCCCAAAAACGATTTTCAAATCATAATTTGAAAACACTGCACATGTGGAAATGACTTAAAATGTCCTTAATTCAAAATTTGCTATTCTTTATTTTGCGATTGCACTGAAGGATTTGCAAATTTTGCGATTCCTTAAATGCAATGTATCAAACAAAAAATATGTAAAAAATAACATTAAGGATTTGGAAACTACCACCAACTTCTAGTTTGTGGTAATTTCCGAATTCTTTTCAAAAAGCATTTTTTTCCAAAAAACAAAAGGTGCCATATGACGCCAATACATGTCCTTAGGGCATGTATGTGCGCCATATGCCCCCAAATTTCTTTTTCAGGGGTGCAGCAGGGTGTTCTTGAGATACCCCTGCACCGTTGAAAAAATTCCTAATTTGCGATGAGCTAATTGCTAATCGCAAATTGCACCTTCATTCCTATGAGCCTCCTAGCCCATGGAAATGAATGGGTAATTTGCAATTAGCAATTTGCTCATTGCAAATTAGGAATGGTAAAGAATTGCTATTTATTCCTTAAAATTCGCTATTTAGGAAATGTAAAATAGTTTGATGGTACATATGGCGGTTCATCTGTAACAAGATAAGAAGCTTAGGGATACATTTATGATGACTGGCGCAATAAAGTGGACATTACTTACTTCATTGGTAGAGCTTTACATGTATTATGTCCTCTGTATTCTTCATCAAGCGTAACTTTAATCTGCAATCCTGAGTAGGCCTCACCTTAAACAAACCTCTGGATAGGCCACACCTTATCGTCATCATGAATTAATCATTTAAAATGCTAGGGACAGATTTATGATAGGTGTATGCCTCTTTTGCGCCACTTACAAAACACTGTCCACAGGGAAATGACTTAAAATGTCCTTAAGACACATGAATGTGTTTTTTAAAGCGTTTGCAATTTTTTTGGGTCACTTTTAACATGGCTATGTGACTCAAACAGTCAAAATCTAAATTCACCATGCACAGGTGGGAGCATATTTACAAGGAATGTGCTCCATGGGGAAAGTTCTTATAATGTAATATGGGAAAAATGACCTCAGAGACAGTGAAATGCCTTATAGAGAAGCATACACCATTATGTCCTTGTCATAATTTTGCAAACCATTCCTTTTCCCCAAAAACGATTTTCAAATCATAATTTGAAAACACTGCACATGTGGAAATGACTTAAAATGTCCTTAATTCAAAATTTGCTATTCTTTATTTTGCGATTGCACTGAAGGATTTGCAAATTTTGCGATTCCTTAAATGCAATGTATCAAACAAAAAATATGTAAAAAATAACATTAAGGATTTGGAAACTACCACCAACTTCTAGTTTGTGGTAATTTCCGAATTCTTTTCAAAAAGCATTTTTTTCCAAAAAACAAAAGGTGCCATATGACGCCAATACATGTCCTTAGGGCATGTATGTGCGCCATATGCCCCCAAATTTCTTTTTCAGGGGTGCAGCAGGGTGTTCTTGAGATACCCCTGCACCCTTGAAAAAATTCCTAATTTGCGATGAGCTAATTGCTAATCGCAAATTGCACCTTCATTCCTATGAGCCTCCTAGCCCATGGAAATGAATGGGTAATTTGCAATTAGCAATTTGCTCATTGCAAATTAGGAATGGTAAAGAATTGCTATTTATTCCTTAAAATTCGCTATTTAGGAAATGTAAAATAGTTTGATGGTACATATGGCGGTTCATCTGTAACAAGATAAGAAGCTTAGGGATACATTTATGATGACTGGCGCAATAAAGTGGACATTACTTACTTCATTGGTAGGCCTTTACATGTATTATCTCCTCTGTATTCTTTATCAAGCGTAACTTTAATCTGCAATCGTGAGTAGGCCTCACCTTAAACAAACCTCTGGATAGGCCACACCTTATCGTCATCCTGGATTAATCATTTAAAATGGTAGAGACAGATTTATGATAGGTGTATGCCTCTTTTGCGCCACTTACAAAACACTGTCCACGGGGAAATGACTTAAAATGTCCTTAAGACACATGAATGTGTTTTTTTAAAGCGTTTGCAATTTTTTTGGGTCACTTTTAACATGGCTATGTGACTCAAACAGTCAAAATCTAAATTCACCATGCACAGATGGGAGCATATTTACAAGGAATGTGCTCCATGGGGAAAGGTCTTATAATGTAATATGGGAAAAATGACATCAGAGACAGTGAAATGCCTTATAGAGAAGCATACACCATTATGTCCTTGTCATAATTTTGCAAACCATTCCTTTTCCCCAAAAACGATTTTCAAATCATAATTTGAAAACACTGCACATGTGGAAATGACTTAAAATGTCCTTAATTCAAAATTTGCTATTCTTTATTTTGCGATTGCACTGAAGGATTTGCAAATTTTGCGATTCCTTAAATGCAATGTATCAAACAAAAAATATGTAAAAAATAACATTAAGGATTTGGAAACTACCACCAACTTCTAGTTTGTGGTAATTTCCGAATTCTTTTCAAATAGCTTTTTTTCCAAAAAACAAAAGGTGCCATATGACGCCAATACATGTCCTTAGGGCATGTATGTGCGCCATATGCCCCCAAATTTCTTTTTCAGGGGTGCAGCAGGGTGTTCTTGAGACACCCCTGCACCCTTGGAAAAATTCCTAATTTGCGATGAGCTAATTGCTAATCGCAAACTAAACCTTCATTCCTATGAGCCTCCTAGCCCATGGAAATGAATGGGTAATTTGCAATTAGCAATTTGCTCATTGCAAATTAGGAATGGTAAAGAATTGCTATTTATTCCTTAAAATTCGCTATTTAGGAAATGTAAAATAGTTTGATGGTACATATGGCGGTTCATCTGTAACAAGATAAGAAGCTTAGGGATACATTTATGATGACTGGCGCAATAAAGTGGACATTACTTACTTCATTGGTAGGCCTTTAGATGTATTATCTCCTCTGTATTCTTTATCAAGCGTAACTTTAATCTGCAATCGTGAGTAGGCCTCACCATAAACAAACCTCTGGATAGGCCACACCTTATCGTCATCCTGGATTAATCATTTAAAATGGTAGAGACAGATTTATGATAGGTGTATGTCTCTTTTGCGCCACTGTGCGTCACTTTTATGATGCAGTGGCAGTGCAAAAGATTTGCTATGAGGCGAGAAAATTACAAATTGATGCATTTAGGCAGATGTGTCATGTTGTAAAAAAAACGTGCCACATGAAACCGATGCAGCAGTGATGCAAAAGATGCACCATGTTGCAAGACAGGCCAACTTGGGGTCATATGTATCAAGCTAATTACCATTCGCAAAGATCAAAATTCTGCGAATTTCGGCCTTTGCGAATGCTAATTAGACAAATGGTATGTATCAAACAAGTTTGATGCAAAATAAGGAATAGCAAAATTTGCTATTCCTTATTTTGCGATTGCACTGAAGGATTTGCAAATTTTGCGATTCCTTAAATGCAATGTATCAAACTAAAAATATGTAAAAAATGACATTAAGGATTTGGAAACTACCACCAACTTCTAGTTGGTGGTAATTTGCGAATTCTTTTCAAAAAGCATTTTTTTTTTAAAAACAAAAGGTGCCATATGACGCCAATACATGCCCTTAGGGCATGTATGTGCGCCATATGCCCCCAAATTTCTTTTTCAGGGGTGCAGCAGGGTGTTCTTGAGACACCCCTGCACCCTTGGAAAAATTCCTAATTTGCGATGAGCTAATTGCTAATCGCAAATTGTACCTTCATTCCTATGAGCCTCCTAGCCCATGGAAATGAATGGGTAATTTGCAATTAGCAATTTGCTCATTGCAAATTAGGATTGGTAAAGAATTGCTATTTATTCCTTAAAATTCGCTATTTAGGAAATGCAAAATAGTTTGATGGTACATATGGCGGTTCATCTGTAACAAGATAAGAAGCTTAGGGATAGATTTATGATGACTGGCGCATCACCAGGGATGAGCCAGTCATCCTGCGCCGCTGTTCCGCCACCCATGGTGTGCTGCATTTACAATGCGGGGCATCATGGGGCAAAAATGGCACAGATGCGTGACGTATCTGTGCTGTAAAGGTAGTGATTGCTGGAGTTGTATCGCAAGTGCGATGCAGCTCAAGCAAGGCTCAGGCGTGCCCCATCTCCACAATGTTGCGTCAAGACCTATGCCTGCTTAAAGCAGGCGCAGGGTTTTGACGCAGCTTTCTCCTATCTGATTGTAAATACGGCACACCATGGGTGGCAGAGCAGCGGTGCACGTTAACTGGTGCATGCCTGGGGATGTGCCATTTAACATAAATCTGCCCCTTTACATTTAAGTATGTGCAGGGGACACAGAGTTGGTGAGGCTTATCCAAGGTTAAGAAGAGATGAGTCCTGTTCACTGAAAAATTAGACATAGGCTTCACCTGCTCAGCATCGCTGGACATGGCTAAATAATAGCTGCAAAATGTTACTCTTGTTAAACAATTTTACTATTATAATCTCTGAGATTTGTCTCTTACTCTGCAACATCTCATTGTTGTTATCTTTCTTTAAAGATAAAGACAACATCAACATGAGCGACAATCTGCAATCAGTTGATTTTGACCTCATCATTGAACTTGTAATTGAAACATCAGTGGATGTTGATCCCTTGGATGATTTAAATCCTGAGGATGAAGAAGAGCGTGATGAGGATGCAGATTTGTCCGAATTATATGACATAGGGTGGGAAGCTGACCTGCTTGAGCCTATGGAACTATAAACATTTATTTTTAAAATTTATAATAAATAAAAAGTAAAAGTGTAAACCGTTTAATTTAAAAATAAAGACACCTTCAAAAACAGGTTATGTGTAGTGTCTTCAATAAAATATTAAAATATGCTCATAAAATTAGATCAGATTCACATATAAAATAGCACAGGTAACATTAATATAAATTCCATTTCTTTTCTGCTATTTCTGTATTGTAAATTTGCCAAGGACTAAAAAATCTTCTATTTAAAATGTCAAGTAGTGTGTTAAGTTTTTGATCACTGTTATTGATTTACTGTTTGGTAATAGTGGTTAATAACATTTTTTAATATATTTTACCACAGATTCAACTGCAGATCATTTCAACATTTCACCATGCCAACGAAAGAAAGAGAGAGAAAGGCTGCAAAACGTCAAAGACAGCAGGTGAATCAAAAGAAGCAGCAGTCCTCTAACAAAAAGATTTGTCAAGTCACGAAGAAAGCACCGGGTAAGAGTACAAAAACATTCATAAGAAATATGTGTAGTAAAAAAAATATTACTACAGAAAATGTTTCAGTCCATAAAAAGAGAAGCAATTCAAATGGAAAGGAAAGGCCAATCAAAAATTTTACTGCTAGAGCAAGAGATAACTTTGTGCATGATAGTAGAAGGAAACAACAGTTTAGGGACATTCGTAAACGAATGTTCCGCAACAGGATAATTGGCAATTTGTTAAAAAATATTAAGAAAGGTCAACAGAAAGTGGTTTTTTATAAGAGAAAAAAAAAAGTTGAGAAAGTTATTGATCAGGCATTTGAAATTAAACGTAAGTTATTTATTTTGATAATCAATAGAATTAGGAAGCTAAACAAGGCAATTTATGATTTCAAAAGAAATAGTAGATGGAAGAGAATAGTTAATCGTAGTAATTTTTGTGAAGTTTTTTCTGGAGAATGGATTCATAGTTCAAGCTGTGAGGCATTTTTTAATGAGGAGAGTTATTTCCAGGATAATGATTTGGTGCATGCAGTTGACACCAGTGGTCGTGCTTATGAAGTGAAAGATGGTTGTCCAGTTAAAAAAGAAAAACTTGTGACAACAGAGGCAGAAGAGGTGTTAGGTAATGAGGTTTTAGGAAGACGTGCTATGGGTCCTGTGTACACCTGGAAGTGTAGTAGTATTTGTAGTGTGCGACAGGATTCCATCAATTTGCTTTGTGATTTTGTACGGTCATTTAATAAGAAAAGTTTGAAGCAGAAAATAAGGTTGTTGCAAGAATTAGATCCTTGCAGAGTGAGAGAAGTGACAGGTTTGCATGGTCATTCACTGGCTTGTCTTTCCAGGAGAGTATGCCAGAGTGTTTTTCATCATTTCAGGATGCTAGCAGTGCATCTTAATAAAGTGAGGAAATTAGTTAGAATGTTGTATTATGCTAAGAGTCCAGCAATTATGCTTAAACAATTATGCGCTGCTCTTTTGCATGGTTCTGAAATAGATGTGAAGAATATATGTGAAGAAATTGAGTTTTGTTACTTTGGAAGTAAAGAGGAGAATGTTGAAATTGACCAAGAAGAAGCGGGTAATGTGGAAGATAGTGTACAGGTTTCCAGTACAGATAATTTCCAGAGGGAAATTGTCACATTTCAGGTCAAATCAAGTGAGAGGCCAAATTTCACTTGTGTGTGTTGTCGACGCACTTATTATAAGAATCAGACTAAGTTAGTGGATTTATATGCAAAAAGTGAAAGGGAAAATAATAGTGAATGGAAGGATTTTGCAACATACTTGATGGTAGAAAATTGTTTTGATTTGGGATTGGATCAACGTGTGTGTACTTATTGTTGTTGCAAATTAAATCAAAACCAGATGCCTGCTAGAGCAGTTCATAATAATCTGGAATTGGTTGAGATTCCTTCTGAATTGAAGGATTTAAATACTTATGAATCTATTTTGATTCAAAGTATCCATCCCTTTCAGGCTATTGTAAGAATGGAGCCAAAGACAGGGAAATTGCCTCCATCAGATTTACAGAGAGGATTAAAGGGAAGAGTTGTTTATTTGCCTCTAGATTTGAAGAAAAACATTAACACAATTGGAGTAGAAAAAGTGGAAGAGGAACCTCTGGTTATCTTAGTTAATGGGGTTCCGACAAAGAATAAGAAAATATGGCAAGATTTAGTAGATGTTAGGAAAGTTAAAAAGGCAACATTGTATTTGAAAAAAAATAATAAATACTATAAGAATGTATATGTTGCAGAAGAGGAAGTAAGTGAGGAAGAGGATAGCGATTTGTGTGCTGGTCAAATTGAGAAAGTAGAACCCTCTACTAGTGAAGAAATATATGAACATTATAGTGTTCATCCTTTGCATTCCAAGGAAGTCATGGGGAATGCTATTGAGTTGTTTCAAATGAAACAAGCCAAAGGGAGTCCCATTAGTGTTTGGGAGGAAAGTTTGGAAGCTCGGTGTTTCCCACAGCTTTTTCCAACAGGTCAGGGAGGAAGATATGATGAGCGACCTCATCAAATTCCTGCTTCTGAATACCGGACTTTGCGATTGTATGCAGGAGATGCTAGGTTTCGACAATGCATTCCTTATTTGTTTCATCTCCTGTTTGAAAGCGATCTGTCTGGACTGTCATATGCAGTGAACCACATCTTGAAAAGTGGTATACACATGCAAAACATCTCGGCAAGTGACTTTATGGATAAAGTCAATGTCCAAGACAGTATTTTGGATTCTCACCTGATTAATCTCATGGCGTGTCAGCGTGGTACTAATGAGTACTGGTACCATCGTCATGGTGATTTAAAATGTATGCTGAGGAACTTAGGTACTCCCACATGGTTCCTCACTCTGAGCTGTGCCGAGTATGGCTGGGAAGACTTACTTGAATATCTACGAGAGGCAAATGCTAACGTAGATAACATCGAATTCAAGACACCCGGAGAACTGTGCTCTTTGGATCCAGTCAATGTATGTAGGTACTTCAATCATAGATTTGAAGCTATGATGTCTTTCATCATGAATAAGAAGAATCCACCTCTTGGAGAGGTGTTGGATTTCTTCTGGAGAAAGGAGTACCAAGCAAGAGGTGCTCCTCATATACATATGTTGCTGTGGATCAAGGATGCACCTAAATTTGGAACGGATCCAGAAGACTCAGTGATGAGTTTCATCCAACAGTATTCTACGTGTGCTGTTCCAAACGCAAAGGAGAAGAAAAGCCTAAGAGAAAAAGTTCTGCGTTTGCAAAGCTATCGATGTGGAAAGTACTGCCGTCGTAAATTCCGAAACAAGGACAAGTTCTACACCAAATGTCGTTTCGGCTTTCCACGACCGGTGATTTCGAAAGGAAGAGTAAACAGTTTGATGTCTTCGCTGCGACATAATGTCATGAAGAAATCACCTAAAAACACATACAATTTGAAGAGAAACGAAGAGTCCAAGTACATCAACGACTACAACCCGGTGATTTTGTCCATGTGGAATGCTAACATGGATATACAGTTTGTGGCTGATAACTGTATGGCTGTGGCTCGGTATGTGACGTCTTACATCACCAAAAAAGAGAAGACAGAATTGAAGGATATGTGGGAGGACATTTCCCATGAAAAGAGCCTCAGCAAGAAGTTGTACAGTTTCAGTCTGAAGATGTTGTCGCATCGAGAAATTGGAGCTTACGAATGCTCTGACCGGTTGTCTTCAGCAAGTCTCTATGCCAAGTCCAGGAGTATCGTTTGGGCGAGTCTTGGTCTTGCTGCAACGCGTAATCGAGTTCTGAAACCTGTGCGGGAAATTGAGTATTTGGCGGAAAAGGAGCTAAACAGTACCGACATTTTGAAGACCAACATGTTGGATACATATTATCCAAATAGAAGCAGTCACCTCGACAATGTTTGTCTGTATGAGGTTCTTCAAAATTACATATTCAAGAGGAACATCAAAGAAGATACTGAGAAAGGAGTGTATGCTGTAATAGGAAGTGAGGGATGTCTGGTCAAGCAAAGAAAATGCCACTTGGTAAACCATCGAAAATTGAGTGGCGAATCTCCTGAAAAAAAGGAGTTTTTCTATTTAGCACTTTTGCAACTTTTCAAGCCTTGGCGTGCAGAAGAGGAACTGCTTGGAGATTTCCTCTGTTACGAAGACTCTTTCAATGCCGCCAAGGAGACCATAGAATGTCCTGCTTTTCCCAATTATGTAGAAATATTGAATGCGGAAATTGAGCAGGAAGCAACGATTGCAGCCGAGATTGCCAGAGACAGTTCTCAGGACAGTCAGAGTTCTGCTTCATTGAGTCAGGATCCACTAGGAGGACCTGTTATCGAAAATGAAGCTGCCACTGCCATGAATGAAGTGGAAAGAGCCATGGCACATGCTCAGGAGGATGCGGTTAACTTAGAAGAGTTGGAAAGACAACTCAACGTTGAGCAGAGGAAAATATATGACGAAGTTACCATGCAAATTGATCATGGATTAAGTCATGACAAGAAAGAGTGCTCATGTACGTCGTTGAAGCCTGTCCGACTGTACGTGAGTGGAGAAGCGGGAACTGGAAAAAGTTTCCTCATTAAAGCAATTTCATGCTATTTGCAGGAAAGGACAGAGTCATCGCTGTCTTGTGTTGTCACCGCTCCAACTGGACTGGCAGCACATAACATTAAAGGGATTACTTTACATCGTTTACTGATGCTGCCAGTGGAGCATGACAACAAATTACAATATCACAAGCTATCTGGAGATGCTTGTTTTGAAGTTTCAAGAATCTTGAGGAAAATGAAACTTCTTATCATTGACGAAGTAAGCATGGTTTCCAATGTCATGCTTGCCTTTGTGCATTTGAGACTGCAAGAAGTTCTCAAAACAGAGTATGATGTGTTATTTGGTGGCAAACACATCATTGTTTTCGGAGATCTTTTGCAGCTGACACCAGTGAAAGGGCAACCTGTGTTCAAAATGCTCACGCATGAAGATACCAGGAAGTGCCTAGGCAGCATTGGCAACGTCAATATATGGTTAAACTTCAATTATGCTGAACTGCATGAAAATATGCGTCAGGCGAAGGATGAAGTTTACAAGACTATTCTACAAGATGTTAGAATTGGAAAAGTGACCGAGCATGGGAAAGAAGCTTTACATGCACGATTACTGTCAAATTTATATCCAGAACAAGATGTTGTGCCTGAGAATATTTTTCAGAAAATTACTGATAAGAAATCTGGAATATGTTTGATGCCAACTCTTGCAGAATGTGCCAAATTCAACAACAAAATGTTGCATTTAGAAAAGCAAGAGATTGTGAAACTGGAAGCTATTGACAGAGTAGAGCATATGGGATCAACAATTATTTTGTCTGAGAATCTGAAAACAAAATTGGATTCATTAGAGAAGAGTATATCTAAAACTGCAGGTTTTGAAAAGACTCTGAATGTGTGCTTGAACTGCCGTATAATTTCAAGAAGGAATTTACATGTTGAAAGAGGTCTGGTAAATGGATCAATGGGTAATGTTGTTGATTTTGTAAAATACAGAAATAGAGATGGAATTGAATTTTTAAAAATTAAATTTGATGGCATTGAGGAAGTACAGCTAATTGGTCGTTGCTCTGCTAGATTTTTGCTTGTAAAAGACTTATATGTTCGCCGTAAGCAGTTTCCTGTTTGCTTGGCATATGCGGTGACAATCCATAAATCGCAAGGTTTAAGTGTAGACTGTGCATTGGTGAATATTGGCAGTTCTGTGTTCAAGGAGGGTATGGCATATGTGGCATTGTCACGAGTTAGAACTTTATCGGGATTGTACTTGATTGAGTGTGATGTCACAAACATTTGTGCGGATCTAGATTGTGTTAAGGAATACAATAGGTTAAGAAGAGAGTATGCGCCACATTTGCCTCAGTATCCTTTGTTTGAGAAACGTGTGGTAGGCCGGAAACGAAGAAATGTGACCAATACTGGGGAGGTTGTAGCAAAAAGACGAAAAGTCGATGAACCTAAAATTACAAGCAGAAACAAAAAGGATTCTGTTGAAGATGTTGTTGGTTTTCAATTTGAAAACAGTTCTGGTGTCAACTGCTATGCTAATGTAGTGGTTAATGTTTTGTTTTCTCTAGAAAATGTAAAAGAAGAGATTGTGGTCAATTCTGATCAAAGATTTTGCAGTTTGTTAAATTCTGTGTTAGAGAAATGTAGCACTGATAGAACAAACATAGAAAGTGTGTCTGAAATTCGAAATCTGTTAGACAGATGTTCAGGCCAAACACAATTCTCTCAAAATATTCAGCAAGATTGTCAGGAGTTTTTAATGTATATGCTTGATGTATTGCATGCTGAAGGTGTAGATGTAGATCAGCTGTTTGGGCTTTCTTATCAATGGCAGCATGACTGCGAGAACTGTATGGTATCAAGTACTACTAGTGTAGACTCAGAAAGATTTATATATTTAACTTTGCCAGACAGTAAATCAGTCTCCTTTAATAAGCTAGTAAAAGCAGCTGATCACAACATGGAGTGTAGCCAATGTAAATCTGAAATGATGTCCACATTATTTATACGAACATATGGACAGTATGTAATTTTAATGTTCCAACGATGTAGGCCTGATGGAACAAAATTGACAACTTTAATTAAAAATTTTGTAGCTTCGCAGTTGTCAATATCAGGAAGGACTTTTGTAACTGCAGCAATTATATATCATGACGGCCCTTCAATAACATCAGGACATTACACAGCTTATTTAAAGTCTAGAAATGGCTGGTCATTCTGCAACGATTCTGTTTTAATTTTCAAAAAAAAATTGCCGTATGACCTTAAAAACTCTTACCTGGTGTTTTTAAAACCAAAATTGTAGGGAAATAATCTCGGGATGTGCTCTGTGGAATTTCAAGAAGTTCTAATGGCTCCTACACAATTTGGCCTTGAGGATAAGTGTAGTTCAGAGACATAACTTCTAACCATAAGACTGGACGTCATGGAGAAATAAGTGCACTTTGAATGAGTTCAGAAAAACTATTTTTTTTTATAAGCTAATTGAAGCAGCCAATCAAAACATAGAGTAGAGGGAATGTAAGTCTGCAATGCTGTCTACTGTTTTACATTGCTTTGTGATTGAAAGTGATGTAGAGAATTAAATAATTGTAGTAGTCATAGAGTTAGTGTAAGTCTGCTTCATAGTAAGCAGTATCAGTGTCATAGGAAATGTAGAACATGACTGAGCAAGAAGGGGAAGATATTACTATTCCTGGATTGTGAAAATGATCTTCAACATTTTAATTCTGAAAGTTGCAGAAATGCCAAATGACGGGATTGGCTTACAAGAAATCCAAGAGTTATAAATGGCTCTGACAAGATTTGGCCTTGTGGAAACTTGTGGTAGAGAGCAAGAAGTCATTTATTGCATGTAACATGTTTTTAAAAACGATGGAGATTTTCTTTCAGAAAGTGGCGGGCTGAAAGTAATAACAGCACAACAGAGTGTAAGCTGTTCATAGGACATCCTTTGACGTCATGGAAAGTAAGTTAACTTTAAGGAGTTCTGAATTCTGATTTGTTATGTTGTATGGGTTTTTTAAACACAATCATTTTGATTGTGTTTTTTTTTCCCCGCTGTTATATGATGAATACCTTCAAGTCACTGTTTTTAGTGAATTTTGATACATTCTGAGAACAGCAAAAATAAACCATTTAACATGTATAATTAATTCTGTACTGTTTGCATTTATGATGTATATGTAGAACTGTGTAGGAGGCATTGAGAAGGTGAGGCTTCTGTAAGTGTCAAAGTTGTTGCATGCAGTGCTGCGCTTCTGCGTATTCTTTCATATGCTATACTACATCTGCACAATGATATACCTAAGCAAAGGAAACACAAGTGATGTGATTGTGAAATGAGCAAAATAAATTGCACGTATTTCATTTACATCACCTGTGTTTCCTATCATTACGAATCACATTGTGCAGATCAAGTTTAGGTCTGTCCAGGGAAACATAGGAGGTTTGGACTTTGTTCAAGAGTGCAGTGGACATGACTCACTTCATTGGTAGACCTTCACATATATTATGTCCTCTATTCTCTTCAACAACTCGAAATTTCATCTGCAACCCTGAGTAGGCCTCACCTCAAACAAACCTCTGGATAGGAGACATCTTATTGGCATCCTGAAGCAATTATTTAAAATTTTAGTGTCTTGCGACACTTTTCTGGGACAACAGCAATGCAAAAGATGCACCATGTTTTAAGATAGGCCTCACTTCATCTGCATCAAGATACTGTTAGTTTAAAATGTATATCTTTAGGACTGTGTAGGGGGCCTGGAGAAGAAGAAGCTTCTGTAAGTGTCAAAGTTGTTGAAAAACTGTTTGTCCTTCAATCTTTTCCCTTGTCTTTTCTAATTTTTAAATACATGTTTTAATATTTTTCAAATGTTTGTTCTCTCTTTCACAGATTGAATGTATAAAAACAAAAAGTGAGTAATTTAACGACAATTATAAGGTAAATGTTTTGTACTCTTTTCGTTACATTTCTATCACATTCACCTACTATTAGTTCCACAGCTTCATTTCTTTAACCCTCAGTTTCCTGCCTTTGCTACTTCCCTCATTCCTTTCTCTATTACCTACTTACTCAACTCCTTCCACTCTTTTTGTCAGTCCCTCTCTTCTCATAGTTCCTCACTCTTGTTCACTCACTCCGTCTCTATTACTCTTAGTGTCTTTGACTGATCACTGTATCACTATTTGTTCATAATGCTTTCTCTGTGTAGTTGAAGCACACTAAGGGGCATATTATGAACACAGCCAATACAATTATTGCTCTTTTTATTGGCAGAAAACTGGTGCAAAAGTGGTTTTAGCGGCAGTTTTCTGCCGCAAAAGCAGCTTTAGCGACACATTTCTGCCAATAAAAGCTGCAAAACTTTTATTGCCTATGTTGATGATATGGCTCTATGTTACTTACATTTCTTTGCTGTTTCAATTAATCTTTTTCTGTTATTTTTTGTTGTCTGTTTTCTATTTTTTCTCTCTGTTATTCCTCATGTTTTAATCTTATTTTGAACATTCACTCACATTCTCCAAGAAACTCTTCTTTGTTAATGTTATACTCTCTTTTTTTTTTCTTTCACTTCGTTATCTATTTTGTTTTTCACAATTATACCCTCTTCCGTCTTTTCTTCGGTAAATAGATCTATTAAACAGTATCTCTTCTTTACTCCCTATAGCTGTCTTTCTTTTAACATCACTCTCTGTTTACTTTCCTTATACTTACTCTTTTTTTTTAAAACATTTTTTTGGGTTAGCTCCCGGTCCGCGTACCGGGAAGCTAACCGGGAAGCGAACCAAAAGAAATAGAGCTTGCCAGAGTGCTAAACATTCTAGCAATTTTTTTTGAAAGGGAAGGTAGTTCTGAAAAGAACTTTTTTTTTTATATCTTTGTTGTTTTATATATATTTTTTTTTTTGAACATTTTTTGTTTTTTTTGTATTTTTTTAACGATTTTATATTTTTGGGTTTTTTTTGGGGGGGGGGACAACAAAAAACAGGCATTGAAAAGGGCTCAACAGGAGCAAAAAAAAAATTACTGGGGGCGGTTAGGGCAATTATGATGTTCATAAGCCAGGTTGATAGCATTTATGCTCATATTGCCACATGCTAACAACGCACGACAGTGCATACAAGTGTGTATCATGTGGCCAACATTTTCTTGTATGTTTGGCACAGTTTCCCGTGCCTCTGCTGGTGTCAATGAAATTGATATTCTTGATCTGGCCACAGGAGTTGATCTTGGATTTTCCTGCAAATCCCGTATTTCCGCCCAGCTATAATTGAGTGGATGCTTCCTGGTCATGTGCCTGTGCATAGTATGGTTCCCATAACTATATTTCTTATCCGTCCCTCTGGATAATTGTTCTTTGCAGATGAGGCAGGTGACATACCTCGCATTCACTTTTTTTTGGCCAGGAGGGATCGAATAAAACTGCCAGATGAAACTGGCTTTCTTATGGGAAACCCGGGGCACCTCTTCTAAGAACTGTGGTTCTTCTCCCTCCTCTTCCTCCATTTCTTCCTCTTCCTCCTCAGTGTTGGTCATGACCTGGGGAGGTGGTCCTCTCTTCCCATGAGGAGGTGGAGGTGGTGGTGGTGGTGCACCAGCTGAAGCAACTACTGAAGCCATTTCTGATATAGTAATAAAGGTCTTCCTCTCACAATGATGAAAGTCAGAGTGAGGAAAGAAGGAGGGGTTTTCATCATTTGGGAAAAACAATACTTCTCAACCAATGAAAATTGTTATTTTTAGGTCACCTGACCTAGCTTTACATGATTATGAAACCAAAAGTGAAGTGAACCAATGAAAAGTGTTATTAACAAGTCACATTACCTGTTATGCTTACGTTACACTCTCCGGTTCGCGCCCCGGATAGCTTCCGGGTCGCTGCGCTTCGCGCCTCGGTCCGCGCCCCGGGGCACTTCCGGGTGCGCTAACGCGGTACGTCACAAGACGCATTACGCGGCAACGCGATACGTCGCGCTTTCGCGACGCGCCGCGGATCGCTTTCGGGGAGCTGCGCTTCGCGCCTCGGTCCGCGCCCCGGGGCACTTCCGGGTGCGCTAACGCAGTACGTCATAAGACGCATTACGCGGCAACGCGATACCGTCACTATGTTGATTTCTTACCGGTTCGCGGACCGGGTCGCGGCATCAATTTGAGCTAACGGAAAGCTTTCCGGTTCGCGGACCGGGAGCGAAACAAAAAAAATATTTAAAAAAAATTATTAATAAACATATAAAATATATTTTTCGATTTAAAGAAGAATACATTTTACAGCTATAGATATTAGCTTTTAAAAAACCAATGAAATTCACTGAAAAAACCATAGGTTATAGACCATATATAGTTAGGAATTAGCATTTACAAAACCTTGAAAATTCACTGAAAAAACCATAGGTTATACACCATATATAGTTAGGAATTAGCATTTAAAAAACCTTATTTTACTCACACAAAACCAATGAAATTCCATATATAGTTAGTTGTACTAACTATATATCGCGCACCCGCAATCCACTGCTGATCATGTCACATATTACATCATTCATGACATGGTCAGTGACATCACTGATGACATCACTGATGACATCTCAAATGACATCACTGATGACATCACTGATGACATCTCAAATGACATCACTGATGACATCACTGATGACATCTCATTTGACATTACTGATCACATCACTGATGACATCATTCATGTGATAATACGATGAACCTCTTCAGACTCTAATATAACCTTAGATACACTCAGTGTAAACAGACACTCACAGACTGTCACTCATCCATGGAGTTACTTACACACCTAGTCAGTCATGCAAAGAATCAATCACACCTCCATTTTCACAACTATACAGTTATGCACACCTTACTTATTCAAACATATATTAAAACATATTTACTCACTTATACAATCCTGGATACAAGTGCACAATGATCCATACAGCCACTCACACATTCACTGGCTCTTATGCACAGTTATTTATATATGTCAACTCTCACATGTACTGTATTTTACATATGTACTTACTTTGACATGTAGCACTGAGATATCTATTCACTCACCAATACAGTCATGCACACAGTCAACCGCCCATACAGCTGTTTCCACATGCACTTTTGAACCCATACATCTATGCACAGAGTCATACACCTCCCAGCCACCCACACACACACTCAGTCTCCCATACAAATGCTTGGGCAACCAATCAATAACCCATATAGTTACTCATATAGCTACTGATCAACACATGCAGCAGTTTACAGAACAACAGACATAATGATGCACAAATTAAGACAGTTTAGTCACTAAACCATGCACTCAGTGAGACACATTTAACCACTCACTCATACAGTCAGTCATGCACCTACTAAATCCTTCATCCAGACACTTATACATCTACTCATTCTTAAATATGTAAGACATATTTTAACTTTACAGAAAAATACAGTCACTGGATGTTGTCATCAGTGATGTCATCAGTGATGTCATTTGAGATGTCATCAGTGATGTCATCAGTGATGTCACTGACCATGTCATGAATGATGTAATATGTGACATGATCAGCAGTGGATTGCGGGTGCGCGATATATAGTTAGTACAACTAACTATATATGGAATTTCATTGGTTTTGTGTGAGTAAAATAAGGTTTTTTAAATGCTAATTCCTAACTATATATGGTGTATAACCTATGGTTTTTTCAGTGAATTTTCAAGGTTTTGTAAATGCTAATTCCTAACTATATATGGTCTATAACCTATGGTTTTTTCAGTGAATACATATATATATATATTCACTGAAAAAGACCATAGGTTTTACACACGTTATAGTTAGGAAGTAGCATTTAAAAAACCTATGAAATTCACTGAAAAAACCATAGGTTTTACATACGTTATAGTTAGGAAGTAGCATTTAAAAAACCTATGAAATTCATCGAAAAAAACATAGGTTTTACACCAGTTATAGTTACCAGGAAATTTTACTCGCATAAAACCATTGAAATTCCCACGTTATAGTTAGTTGGACTCACTATAACTTGCGCGTGCAATGCACTGCTGATGACGTCACATATTACATCACTCATGACGTGGTCAGTGACATCACTCATGACATCACTGATGACACCATCCAGTGAATGTGTGTCTTTCTGAAAAATAAATATTAGTGAGTAATGTTTACATTTTTAAACATATGTATTAATGTTTCACTTTGTGTATAAGTGGCTGCATGGGTTAGTGAGTAGCTACATGTGTAGGTATATGGGTTATTAGATGTTTTTTTTAATATCAATATGAGTGTCTATATGTTTGGTGGGGGTGTTACTTAGCACATAGATGCATGAATGACTGACTCTCTGTTTGTATGTGTTTTGAATACAGCATATGTGCAGAACTGTATGGGTGGATGAGTGTGTATATATGTATGTTAGTGAGTGAATCACTGTCTCACTAGTGTCTTTTTCTGTAACTACATATGTTTTAATCTAGTATATGTGAATACTAATGTATATAAGTGAGTATATGTGAGAGTGAGGAATTGTAACAGTTCCTGTTTAAATAAGTATGTGTTTCTATAAGTGATTGTTTAAGAGAATAAGTATGTGTAATTTTCCTTAGAAGTAAAGTGGTAGTGTGTGTATAGCTGTATATGCAAATAAATGGATGTTTAATAGTTTATTTGCATGTGTGAGTATGTGTGAGAGTATCTTTTGGATGACTGTCGTTGTGTAACAGGATATATAGGTGTATCACTATATATGATGAGTGAGTATATGTATGAGTGACTACATAGAACTGTTGGTGAAAGAGTGGATGTGTATATAGATGGTGGATTTAGTGAATTGGTTGTTGTAACTGGTATGGGTATCTCCATTTCTATTTTTGAATATGTGTTTCAAGGGTTACATTACAGTGAAAAGAGGTCTGTCACTCTGTCGCAAGGATGGTGTCATCAGTGATGTCATGAGTGATGTCACTGACCACGTCATGAGTGATGTAATATGTGACGTCATCAGCAGTGCATTGCACGCGCAAGTTATAGTGAGTCCAACTAACTATAACGTGGGAATTTCAATGGTTTTATGCGAGTAAAATTTCCTGGTAACTATAACTGGTGTAAAACCTATGGTTTTTTCGATGAATTTCATAGGTTTTTTAAATGCTACTTCCTAACTATAACGTATGTAAAACCTATGGTTTTTTCAGTGAATTTCATAGGTTTTTTAAATGCTACTTCCTAACTATAACGTGTGTAAAACCTATGGTTTTTTTGGTGAATTTCATAGGTTTTTTAAAGGCGACTCGTTAACTATAAACTGTTTATAAGTTATATTTTTTCATTATATTTCTTAGCTTTTATTAACTGCGAAATATAAAATATTTTTTAAATGTATTCTATAGTTTTATTATAGATTTTCAAGAAATGCTTTCATAGTATTATAAAGTTTTTTTCACTGTCAGAATTGCTTTGGAACTCCTTGCAAGTCTCAAAAGCTTTACAAAGTCTTTACCGTACGTTCATTTCACCGTTTACAGACTTGTCAGATGTTAAAAAACGTTCCGAGGTGCGCGACAGAGTGCGCGCACCCCGGTGTTTTGAAACAATTAAAAAAGTTTGATACTTTATCGGCATTGTTCTTGTGACCCCATATGAAGGTATTTAATATTTGAGAATGTATACCTTTCCTCATTTTCACATTTTAAAACTTCATTAAATTAAACCGATACTTCTAATTCACGTACGTGTCCGGATTCCGTCACCGCGTATACGTCCTAATACGCGCATGTCAAATCATGTGACTTGAAAAGAACACTTCCTATTGGTTCATAGTAGTTTCTGTTCCGCAATTTTCTAGAAACCACCAACTTCCCTCACTATCTATTTGGCGCTGAAGAGAGAACAACCTTTTTCATATTTCCAGACACTTTGCTGAAATGGCGGCCGCAGCCAATTCTTCTTCGGAATCTGAAGGAAATGGTTATCTTCCTTTAAAAAAAAAAAGGAATCTTTTATTTGGCAATTTTGTACCTTTCCTGAGGGGCAAAAAAAAGTAAATGCTCCGAAAGTAACGTGCACAATTTGTGGCTCCGTACTTTCCCAAGGAAATCCAACCAAAAAATATTATTTTTCAATTCATACTATGAAGAGGCATATGAGCCAAGTCCACCCTGTTCAATATGCAAAAGCAGCGACAAGAGATCTGGCCACACAACTGCCACCATCTCAGGCCAGTACTTCATCGAGCAGACGATCTACATCTGCATCGCTTGAACAGATGGAGTTGAAACCATTTTTAAACGAAGTGCATATAAAATGCAACAAGTGCGAAGGATTAATTGTGTACGGAGAGCAAAGCGTCATTCTTATTCAAAGAAGATTTAATCAGCATAAAATGTTCGAATGCATCTACTTTTTTTACAACTTCAAATGTTCCAGTTTTACAGTTTAAAAATTTGGTTCCTGTTTCACAAATTTTAAAGAATGAAAAACTTTTTCAAAAAAAAAAAAAAAAAACAGTTCTTTTCAGAACTACCTCATTGTACCAAAAAGAGCTCTATTCATAAGCTAAATTATTGCCGCATTTTAGGAACAATAATTAAAGAATGCGGCAAAACTTGGGACATATTATGAAGACGTGATAATTTCACTTCGCTTTAATCGGCATAACGCTGTTAAACAAGCGCTGATAATCGCCTTCATAATATGAGCCATATTATCAAGGATAGACGATACAATATCGCCGCTTCTATCGACAGCAAACTGACGATAAACCAGCGATAATGGACTTGATAATATGCTGTATGAAATTCCTAGCGTAGCCCATATTACATGTTTTCGCATCTTACATGGGCTTTCATAGGATTTCCATAGAGCAAATTATGAAACCCATTATCGCCGCGTTATCGCCAATTTCCTGTTGATAAAAGCGGCTTAAATGTATCGACTGTCCAGTATAATATGCCCCTATGTTTTTCAAAATTCAAAATAAAACGTATGTTATATGCCTTTATATCTAACATGACGTTCCACTGCAATTTATAAAGCATATTATGGACGCCGTTTTCACCTCTATATCGGCAACTTCCTGCCGTTCAAGGCAGCGTTAAACTCTTTTGAATCTTTGTAAATATTCGTCAACATCTTTATAAGAACGTGATAACACCGCCTGCGGTAAAAGCACTTTGCATTTGTGCCGCACAGACAGTTAATGACATGCATAGTAGGGATATGTTAAACTATAAGCAAAATCTGTTTAAAGGCAAAAATACTATCTCGTACACGACTCCTGTTAGGAAAACAGTTTAAATAAACTTGTTTATCATACGAGTGCCACGGGCAGCTGTGATGAAGCATTTGGCAGCGTTAACGTGGAGGTGTGGAAAATAAAACTAAATCAACCCCCTCTCGTATTTACAAAGCACACATTAGTGCATAAAAGCAACGCTTGTTTTCACGTGGCAATATTAAGTGCCGCAGACTGTTACAGGAGTACTATCACATATGTATTAAAATTACGTTAAGACTGCCTCTTTTGTAATTCTCTGCTAACATGCACTCTCATGATTAGAAGTGAAATCATAGTCCTTCTTCTATTTTCATTTTATGTGCCGTTTTTTGCCTTTAGCAATCTTCTTACCGTATACAACTAGCAAAAATGATCACTATTTTGGCTTACTTCCAATAATTTTTCATAGACCAGCGGCGATCTTTAACGCTTAGGAGTGATACAATTATCATACTTTAATTCTAAAACTAGTGATTCCCGAACTGTGCACCACGGCTCCCCAGTCCGCCTTAATGAGGTGCCAAAAACACGACGCACACTAGGATGCCTAACCGTCTGTAAATTGCACAGACGTCAGTACTCTGTTATGTGTAACTGTATCCATCTCAGAAAGCTGCGCGCTCCTCCCCTGTGATAACGCTGACAGTCCATTCTGAAACGGCCTTGAATTATACTGCAGCAGGAGCACCCGTCCCACGCATTGGAATTCTCAAAGGAGCTTTCTGCCTCAATAAACAGAAGACATTGTTTTAGATTAAAAAAGTTAAACTACCATCAAGGCTTATTATGAAACAGTTTCTTTAAAATAGTTTATAAAACAAAATTATTAAATCAGAATAACGTTCTTTGATTATCTTATAAATTTAAAACAGCAGTCTTTTTATTAACATATTCAACAATACCATGGTTACTGCTTATGTACATAAAGGAAGTAGGACCTAATCTCAAAGGCAATAGTGTTTGCTTGTTATTTGTGTGAAGGTATTTCCTAAACTACATATCTGCATGCAGTAAGACAAACAACATACCTCCAGTCGAGCACCACACTATACTACACGCATATTTGTAGTTTAGATGCTTTAATCTGCCTACACAATAACAACCAACACCTCCTTTGAAAACACTCCTTCCTTTTTTAAAACAGTGCTAAAAGTCAGGGGCGGATTACCAAGGCGGACATTCAGAGATGGGCCGAAAGGCCAGTGCCTCAGTGCTCTCTGTGGGCCGTTTTTTTCTCCCCTGCCCCAGTCCACACAGTCTGCACTTGGAAAGGGGAGAAAAAAAGCCGACCCACAGAGTACACGGAGACAGACAGGGAAAATAAAAGCAACCTCTCTGTGCGGCTGAACACCCCTGCCCTACCAAGCAATAAAGCTAAGGCTGGGCTGGGGAGGGATGATTGTTTTCAAGAATCGACCTCCCTAGGGGGTAGGTGTTTCTCAGGCCTTTGAGCCATTTTCACCTAAGCCCCCCTAGGGCCCATGCAGCCCATGCAGCAAGTATGTAAAGTAAACAAAAGTAAAAGGTAGCATACAGTGTGATACCTACAAAAACTGAAGTGTGCAAGTAAAAAAAGAGTACCATACACAAGTACAAGGATAATACTACAGTAAATGGTAAAGACTTAATCTGACAGAACACACTGGGATGGTACTTCCCATGCACCAGCTTCACCTCAACCTCCCTCTGCCTACCTGGCTGTGTTTTGTGGTCCCCTGCTAGGACATTTTCCCGAGGCCTGTAGGACTAATTAATTACCTAATTGCAGGGGCCTTACCTCTCTTCAAGTGCTCCTAAGCTAAAGGCCTGGGAAGGACTAAATAGGTTAGTAATACCAGCGGCTATTCTGCTTTTCAGGTGCTCCTGTGCTGAACGGCTAAAATAATTTTGTGACAAAGGGGCCTTCCTATTTTTTTTAGTTGCTCAGCATATTCCCATTAGCACCTTGGCCCTGTGCCCTATAGAAGAACAGTGTCCTCCCACTTTTATGCTTTGTATGTGCAAATGATGTTTCATGAAAGGGCACACCCCTTGAATATGGACCACACCCATTAAATATGGACCACGCCTCTTGAATGTGGACCACTTTTTTTGCTATGGGGCAACTATTTGATTTTGATCATTTTCAAATATAGCACAAATATGTTCAAAAGTGAGTAAAAACAAATAGTAATGTTAGCAACTGTTTACAGTCACTTACATCTTGCAATGTTAACTTTCTATGTCAATTATATTAAATTTCACAGACAAACAAAGCACATCCCAATATACTCATTATCTATCATTAGTTGTCACTAACTGCTGTTAGCATCAGCTACATACTAATAAGACAATTTTTTCTGCACTATCTTGCCTTTTAAAATCAAAAATGCAGAATAAAATTCCTTTGATAATTTCCTGAAAAGTTCTGTAACACATATCATTTACCTGCAATATTTTCACACATCCGCATTAGTGAACTGACTGACTGAAATGTTGTTGATTTCTTAAATTAATTTTTTAGACACTCCTTGTGACCGTGCAGCCAATCCTCCATGGAAATGTTTATATAAAACACAACACTAATATGACCATGATACTCAAAGAAATAACACAGGGTGTAAAAAGTATTTTTATTATTTATACTTACCTAAGCAATAGTAACAAAGAAAATATTGAAAAATTTGAAAAACATGGTATCTGTTAAAGATAAGTAAAAATATGGTTATAGTGTTATTTCATTAAACAAAACAAAGTAGAAGTGATTGAAGCAGAAAGTGAAAGAAAAGAAGACAGAGGCACAGAAAGAGACCAAGACAGAATATTTTCAAAGAAATAAAAGCACTCAAACAATGACAGTCTAAAGGAAACTAAAGTGACAGGCAAAATAAGAGTATGATCAGTGATAATACACAAAACAAATAGTCTCTGAAATAAACAGACTAAGAGTACCTACATATCTTAAAGAGATAGATAAAATAAAGAACCAACACTAAGAGAAAAAGAGTCAAAAACGTAGAGTAACAGAAGAGAAATAAAATACAAAGAGACATGGAGTATAACAGAGACATATAAACAAAAATAAAGTAGGATGACAAAACTAAACTATAGATTTTAGATTGGAAAGTGTTCATAATTAAAGAAAGCAGAGTAAGGGAACAAATTGTAAGGTATAGTAAGACAAACAAATTAAGATTCAGGAAACAATGCCAATAAAACATCAATGAAGCTAACTCTCTGTAAAGCAACGTTGGTAACAAACTGAAGACTAAGAAAGACTGAATAGAATACTAACAAAAACGATGTAAAAGTAAAAGGATGAGTTAAAGAAAATAACCATATCTAAACACCATTATCAAAGGAAGAGGATGAAGAAAATTAGAGTAAGAGATAGGTACACAAAACTTTCAGATATGATTAGTTGTTCTTACCTTAAAAATATAATATCTGTGGAAGACAATAAAGAAATCTGTTGTAATACATACTTCCAAATCCAATATAACAAAATATCTTAAACAACATATTTACTGGTTTATTTTTGCTGTCTTCAGATAAATTGATTTTCACTATAAACAGTGATTTCAATAGTAATCATCATGTAACAGCGGGGAAAAAAAAACACAATCAAAATGATTGTATTTAAAAAACCCATAAAAGATCTCTATATATACTATAAATACTTAGAAAAAAACATGTCTTAAATGTTTTTCTCTAATTCGCAATTTCTTGAGTAAGCACACCACATATTCCACAATTATAAACTAACTAAAGTATACCAGTTACTTTTAAATACCGCTCCACAAATAACCGTGCAACTATGTTCTTAAAACATTTATCTCAAAACAACATTTTTATATCTGATTTTTTTCCACATGGCCAAATACTATGAGATAATTCCTTATTTTTTGAGTACCTCTCAACAAACTCGCGAGTAAGTATGTTCTAGAAAAATGTATCTGTATTTCACATTTACATATCTCATACATTTCCGCAATGCCAAATGGTATGAGTTAATTCGTTTTTTTTTACTACCTCTCCACAAACTTCCAAGTAAGTGTACTCTAAAAACATTTATCGTAAGTCAACATTTCCATATCTGATTGTTTTCCGTGTTGCCAAATAGTATAAGTTAATTCCAACATATCCTGTACCAGAAACATTAAGGAAACCTTACCTGATGCTATCACTTTGGCACATAATAGTCTCATTTCCATATTTGAACACCCTTAATCACATCATATTTCTAAAGAACACATTTTCATATCTCTACAGTATTACTCTGACTCGACCAAGTAATTTCACTGAAATTTTGGTTGCAAAAATATCAAATAAGAATTTCTTAACTCAGAAGGCAAACGTTTCTTAAAACTTAATTGACTATCATTGCACAGCGTCCAACCAGTTGTACTCTTCAAATAAGCTATGTAATGTCCTGATGATATAGATAACCCTCCATGAAAAATAATTGCTACAGTTACAAATGTTCTTCTAGAAATAGATATTTGAGAAGCCACATAATTTTTTATTAAAGTTGATAATTTACTTCCATCAGCTCTGCATCGTTGAAGCATTAAAATAACATACTGTCCATATCTATGGATAAATAAGGTAGATAACATTTCTGAATTACATTGAGAACAGACCATGTTCTGATATGCATCTTTAACTAGTTTATTAAAGGACACTGTTTTACAATCTGGTAATGTTAAATATATAAATCTTTCTGTGTGTATGTCAGTAGTACTTGTAAAAGAGCAATTATCGCAAATATGTCCCCATTTATAAGAAAGGCCAAATAGACTATCAGTACCTACACCTTCTTCTTCCAAAACTGTAAGCATATACATAATAAATTCCTGACAATCTTGCTGAATATTCTGAGAAAATTGATTTAGTTCTGCACATATATCTAAAACATTCCTCACTTCTGAAACACTTGCTACTTCACTATTACCACTGTTACATTTTTCAAACACAGAATTTAAAGAACAACAAAATGTTTGCTCCTGATTTTCTCTAATTTGTTCCTGTAACTTTTTTAGAAAAATAAAACACATTAACCACTACATTTGCATAGCAGTTGACCCCAGACCTATTTTCAAATTTAAATCCAACAATCTCTGTAGAACTAACGTTTTTCTGACTCTTATGCATGACAGTCTCATCTTTTTTTCTTCCTTTCTCTAATACTTCACTACATTGTTTCTCATTTCTCCTTTTCTGACCAACTATACTCTTTTTAATTAAAGGATATTGAGGTAAATGTGGAGCGTATTCTCTTCTTAACCTATTATACTCCTGTACACATTTTAAATCTGCACTGATCTTTGTCTCATCAAAATCAATTAGATAAAGCCCAGATAAAGTTCTAACTCGTGATAAAGCAACATATCCCATACCCTCTTTGAATACACTATTTCCAATATTTACCAAAGCACAATCTACACTTAAACCTTGCGATTTGTGAATAGTCACTGCATATGCCAAACAAATTGGAAATTGTTTCAGACGGACATACAAGTCTCTTACAAGTAAAAAACGACTTGAGCAGCGACTGATTAGTTGAACTTCCTCTATTTCATCAAATTTTATTTGTAAAAATTCAATCTCATCTCTATTTGGATAATTTACAAAACTAACAACATTACCCGTTGCTCCATTCACCAGACCTCTTTCTACAAGTAAATTTCTCCGTAAATAATCCGACAATTTAAACATACATACAGATTCTTCTCTAAACCAGCAGTTCTAGATATAGAAGTCTGTAGACTATCCAATTTTAACTTTAATTTATCAGACAAAACAATAGTACTTCCTTCATACTCTATTTTATCTTTTGCTTCCAGTTTCTTAATTTCTTCATTTTCCAACTTCAACATTTTCTCATTGAAAACTGAGCATTCTTTTAGAGTTTGCATCAAGCATATAACTGACTTATCTTTTACCTCTTTACTATATATTTTCTCAGGTACATTATCTTCATTGGGAAACAACTTACATATTAATCGAGTTTGTAGAGCTTCTTTTGCATCTTCAGTTAGTCTTCCAATCCTTATATCTTGAAGAATCTCTCCATATTTAGTATCCTTTGCCTGTCGCATATTTTGAATCAGTTCAGTATATTTGAAATGTGACCATATATTTATATTTCCAATACTGCCAAGGCACTTTCTCGTGTCTTCATGTGTCACAGTTTCAAATACAGATTGTCCTTTTACAGGAGTTAGTTGCAGTAGATCTCCAAAAACTATGACATGTTTCCCTCCAAATAAAACATCATAGTCAGTTTTAAGTAACTGCTGCATTCTTAAATGTACAAAAGCAAGCATTAAATTGGATACCATGCTTACCTCATCAATAATAAGAAGTTTCATTTCTTTAAGAACTCTTGAAACTTCATAACAAGCATCTCCAGATAGCTTGTGATATTGTAATTTGTTTTCATGTTCAACTGGCAGCATTAATAAACGATGTAAAGTAATACCTTTAATATTATGTGCTGCCAATCCAGTTGGAGCTGTCACAACACAAGACAATGGTGACTGAGTTTTTTGCTGTAGATATGCAGTAATTCCTTTTATAAGAAAACTTTTCCCTGTACCAGCTTCTCCACTTACATATAGTCTTATAGGTTGAAATGACATACATGAGCATTCTTTTTTCTCATGACGAAAACCATGCTCAATGTGCTCTGTCACTTCCACATATATTTGTCTTTGCTCAAGATTAAATTCCTTCTCCAATTCTTCTAAGTTTATTATATCCTCTTGAGCTTGCTCCATTACTGTTTGTACCTCATCCATAGCAGTGGCTGCTTCATTTCGGATAATTGGTTCTCCCAGTGGATCCTGACTCAACGATGCTGAACTTTGTGTATCTTGTGAACTTTCTCTTGCAATCTCCGCTGCAATTGTTGCTTCTTGCTCTATTTCGTCGTTCAACATTTTCAGATAATTACTAAAAGCAGGACATTCTATACTACTTTTAGATGTGTTAAAAGAATCTTCATAACTTATAAACTCTCCAAGTAGTTCCTCTTCGGTATGCCATGGTTTAAAGAGTTGCAAAAGAGCTAAATAGTAAAATTCTCTTTTGTCTGGATTTTCGCAACTCAGTTTTCGGTGATTAATCAAATGTCCTTTTGTTTGTTTCACCAGACATCCTTCCTGTCCAATTGCAGCGTACATACCTTTTTCAACATTCTCTCTAACATTCCTTTTAAAAGTGTATTTTTCAAGAACTTCATACAGACAAATATTTTCTAGCAGAGTACTTCTATTTGGATAGTATGTATCCAACATATTTGTTTTCAAAATGTCTGTACTGTTTGGTTCTTTCTGTGCTAAATATTCAATTTCTTGCACAGTTTTCAAAACGCGGTTTCGTGTTCCTGCTAGACCTAAACTCACCCACAGGATACTTCGAGATTTCGCATAAAGACTTGCTGATGATAATCGATCACAGCATTCATATGCTCCAATTTCTCGATGTGATAACATCTTCAAACTGTATGTATACAATTTCTTGCTTAGGCTCTTTTCATGAGAAATATCTTCCCACATCTCCTTCAGTTCCGTCTTTTCAGATTTTGTGATGTAACACGTTACATATCGAGCCACAGCAATAGAGTTATCCGCAACATATTGTATATCCATGTTAGCATTGCACATGGACAAAATGACAGGGTTGTAGTCATTTATATATTTGGACTCTTCTCCTCTTCCTAAATTATAAGTATTTTTGGGTGATCTTCTACTGATGTTATGTCGCAAAGATGACATCAAATTATTCACTCTTCCTTTTGAAAGCACTGGTCGTGCAAATCCAAAACGACATTTTGTATAGAACTTATCCTTTGTTTTGAATTTTCGCAGACAATATTTCCCACAACGATGTCTTTGAAACCGTAACACTTTTCCTCTTAAGTCTTTATCACTTGTACTGTTAGGTATGTCACAAGTGGCATATTCCTCAATAAAAGACAGTACAGTTTCATCGGAGTCTTTTCCAAATTTGGGAGCATCCTTAATCCATAGTAACATATGAATATGTGGAGCACCTCTAGCTTGATACTCTTTTCTCCAGAAGAAATCCAAAACTTCACCAAGTGGTGGATTCTTCTTGTTTGTAAGAAACGACATCATTGCTTCAAATCGATGATTAAAATATCGGCAAACATTAACCGGATCCAACAAACACAATTCTCCTGGTGTCTTGTAGTTTATATTTTCAATATTTACATTCGCCTCTCGAAGATATTCAAGTAAATCCTCCCAGGCGTACTCTGCACAGCTTAGAGTTACAAACCATGTTGGTGCTCCCAAGTTTCGTAGCATGCATTTCAAATCTCCATGACGACGGTACCAATATTCATTAGTACCACGCTGACATGCCATTAAATTAATTAGATGAGAATCCAAAACACTATCTTTCTGTTGCACTTTATCCATGAAATCCTTTGCAGAAACATTATGCAGATGCACTCCACTTTTTAAGACATGGTTTACTGCATAAGAAAGACCAGATAAGTCACTCTCAAAGAGAAGATGAAACAAATATGGAATACATTGACGAAATCTGGGATCTTCTGCATATAACCTTGTAGTCCGGTACTCAGAAGCAGGAATCTGCATAGGTCGATCATCATATCGCGCACCTTCACCTGTTGGGAATAAGTGTGGGAAACAACGACCTTCCAAACTTTTTTCCCACACACTAATAGGACTTCCTTCTGCTTTTTTCATCTGAAATAACTCGATTGCATTCCCCATTGCTTCTTTGGAATGCAGTGGATGAACACTATAATGTTCATAAATTTCTTCACTTCTGGACATGTCAACTTTTTCAATTTGTCCAATAGACAAATCATTATTCTCTTCATCACTTACATCTTCTTGATCTACATACACATTTTTATAGTATTTATTATTTTTAACTAAATACAACGTTGCCTTCTTCACTTTCCTAACATCCACTAAATCTTGCCAGATTTTCTTACTCTTTGTAGGTACACCATTAACTAGAATAACAAGAGGTTCCTCTTCTACATTTTCAATACCAATTGTCTCCATATTTTTTTTTAAATCAAGTGGCAAATATACAACTCTACCCTTTAATCCTCTTTGTAAATCTGTAGGATTTAATTTCCCAGTCTTAGGCTCCATACGAACAATAGCCTGAAAAGGATGTACACATTGAATCAAAATAGTCTCATAAGTATTTAAATCCTTCAGTTCCGATGGAATATTTATCAACTCAAGATTATTATGAACAGCTCTAGCAGGCATTTTATTTTCATTCAATTTATTATAACAATATTTACAAATACGTTGTTCAAAACCCAAATCAAAATAGTTTTCTACCAGCAAATAAGTCGCAAACTCTCTCCACTGAGTATTATCTTCATCTTCACTTTTTAAATATAAATCAACTAACCTAGTTTGACTTTTATAATGAATGCGTCGACAACACACACAAGTTTAATTTGGTTTTTCACCTGCAATGACCTTAAATTTTGTTATTTCCTGTTCAAATTCTTCAGTATTAAAGTGTCCAACATTTTCTAACACATTTCCTTCTCTAACTATATCAGTTTCTACATTCTCTTCATCTCGACCAAAATAACTTACCTCAATTTCTGCACAAATACTCTTCACATCTAATACAGACCCATGCAAAAGAGCACTATTTAACTCTTTAAGTTTAAGTGCTGGACTTTTTGCATAATACATATTTCTGACTAATTTTCTCATTTTGGTATGATGCACTGCTAACATCCTAAAGTGATGAAAAACACTCTGGCATATTTTTTTTGAAAGACAAGCCAAAGAATGTCCTTCCAAACCCGTTTTTTCTCTCACTCTGCAACGATCTAATTCTTGCAACAGTACAATTTTTTTTTTAAACTTTCCTTAGTGTACTTACGTAAGAAATTGCGAAAGAAATCAATTGAATCCTGTCGCACACTGCAAATACTGCTACAATTCCAACTATAAACAGGAGCATGAACACGTCCCTGTAAAACTTGTCCACCTATTTCCCCTTCTGTATTTCTCACCTCAATTTTCTCTTTCTCAATAGGACAGCCATCCTTCACTTCATACGCTCGACCACTGGTGTCAACTGCATGCAACAAATCATTACTTTGAAAGTAACTCTCTTCATTAAAAAATGGCTCAGAATTTGAACTATGCATCCATTTACCAGAAAAGATTTTACAAAAATTAGTTCTATTTATGTGTCTCTTCCATTTACTCTTAGCTTTCAAAACTCTGATTGCCCTATTTAGTGTATTTATTCTTTTAAGCACTAAAATAAACAAATTTTTTTTCGTCTCGAACGCATCATCCACAACTTCCACTATATACTTTTTTTTTTATAAAAAGCAGATTTCATTTTTGAAACTTTTTCCTTTTGTAATAAATTCATAACAACTCTCTTATGAAACATACGTTTCCTTATTTCCGCAAACTGATTTGTACGTCTTTTACTGTACATATTTTCCTCACCACTCTTTTCCAACACAGTTTTCTTTTTTCGTCTATTTCTCCTTGTAGATCCTGAAAACTGTTTTTCCTTTGCAACATTATCCAATTGACATTTCCTCTGACACAATTTTTTTTAAAAATTCCTTACTGCTCTTACCAGGAGCACTCTTGTTTTTTTCCGTCCTTTGTTGATTACGTAAATCTTGTCCCTCTTTTCTCTTCAAATGATAAGTCTTTTTATACAGCTTTCTTTTTTCATTTCTCGTCGGCATACTGATTGATGTTTCTGATATTAATGATAACCTGTTTGGAAAAAAGTTAAAAAATATTATAGACCCCCTACTACCATATACCATACAAATTATAACCAATGCTTGATTTTATAACTTGAATAAAAACAAAGAAACAGTCTCTGGTCAGAGTAGGAAATCCTATAGTGAATATTGTTTCTAAATTTGTGACACTCCATATCTATGTTATCCTTACACATGTATTGTATGAATGTAATTTTTGAGAGATATAAGTACTATTCTAACTTTCAAGCATTATCGATGTTCATAATGCTTTTTATTTTTATAACTTTAATCTTTTATCCACCTTATCACAACTTTTACTGTCATTCTTAAAAAAGAGAATACTGATTAACGGTACAACAATAATATTTTCCAATTTTTTTTTATTTAGTCAAAAATAATTTTATTTATTTAATAATTCATATTGCAGAATCACATTTAGCATAATTTCATCTGATATTTCATTACTATTTTGCTCTTCCAAATTCTCTTCTTCCACCATCTCTAAGTATGCACTATCAAAAGTACTGTCCAAAAAGTCCTCATTTTCAGTTGGAATTTCATCGTCAAATACTCCTTCAATTAATTCTTCTAGGACTTCTTTTGCCATTTCAAAATTAATAAACTCATTTTCACAGTAATCTTCCATCTTTTTATTAATTTTCTATCTTCTTTCTCCTTTTAAAAAAATATAAAGACTAATTTAAATATTTTTTATTATTAGTTAACCAATGATTACCTTGAGTAATCTTTTAACTACATACACTTTCATACTTTTAAAGACATTAACTACATTGATTATTATAACACCTTCCTCTTTATTTTTCTAAAAAACAGATACTTTCATGCTAGACATTAACAGTTTCCTATTTAATTTTTTTAATTAAAATTGTGCTATAAAAACACATTTCACTGTGAAATTTGCTTTCTGCATTTCGTGCTGTAGAACTATTTATACACTTTCTAATTTTATTGTAGAGATCTATTTTCTAACTTCACCACTATAAACTGTGATTCAAACTGTATGCAAACTGAAGGAATAACTCACAACATACCAATTAAACATTCACTAAACCGATTGCTACTTCCCAATGAGACAGTTGCTTTTACCTTTAACAGCATACTCATCATGTAAATTTCATCTAATGTAAAACATTTCATCATAGTCATATAAAACCACAATGAGCCGCAACTTGTGGAATTATGGTGCGACAGGGAGACAAGGAGGGAAGATCTTTGCTGGAGGGACCTAAAAAGCAGTATACAGATAATTTGTAGTAAATACATAATTTAATTATTTAAATGAATTTTACAGTGAGCACTACATTCCAAAATGCGATGCTGTATACACTGTAAAAAAAAAATTATTAATTAAAATATATACTTTCCTACATTTATCTATATATCATATTTTAGATCTCTCTACCCTACACCTCCCCCTCCCTCCATCCCTGCCCTACCATTACTCCCTCGATGGCGTCCAACTGACCTCATCATAATACACCTGTGCAAATGCATATAATAAAATGCAAATACATAGTACTGTCACAAAAAAGCTTCTGAAATGTCCATCACGCCAACAGCCATGTCATAATATACCTCTATAATTTCTCAAAAATTACTGTACACCAATGATACAGCATAAAGTTGAAAGATAATGATGACTTAGCACAAATTAACCAAGGTAAACAGCAAACTCTTACAGTCAAAGAATAGATGAACCCAAACTGTATACAAAATAACACATGAACCCGGCCCATCAAAAGATTGTAACAATTAACAATAAAACCGTATTTCAAAATACATATATACTACAAGCATGTTCAGACATGTTGAAAGTACAAATTAAAACCCTCATGTATAAGAGAAGCAGTGTTAATATTTTTTAAATAAACATGCATATTATGATAATCTTTTCCAAAATAAGTTATCATTTTAAATTTAACAACTCACCTGTAAAAAAGGATTTTCTGGTTCTATACTCTCACGTTCAACCTCTGGTTGTTGCTTTTCAGCACCAAACACTCTTTAAAAAAAAAACAGAGCTGAATTTTAGTTATCATAATACACACATATGTATTACACAACATACACCCATTTTACCAAATATGATGCCTACCATATACATTCCCTAATTTTCTATCCAATATATATCGTAAAGCCTAAGTTTAAGGGACCTTATTTATGAAATCCTTGCACTACCGGTGCGTCACTTTTTCCCATGTTAAAAGTAACGCACCAGCGACGCAAGACCTTCATAAATGAGACCCCATAAATGAGACCCAAGATGTCTTTGTGAACCACATTTATTTATCAAATTTTTCCCCCTACCATTTTTTTTAAATCAATCATTATATACAATATAATCTACCATACATTACCAGGATACTACATGCAATATTTTTGATATACACTACTACACAACTTTACTTTCTATATTTTTTACGTAAATACATATACATTATGTGCAGGGAGTTTTTTAACATAATGGCGCTCAACACTTTATGAATTCCCCCAAATTGGGCATATTATCAAAGGAGTTTATCTCCACTTTTTTGCCTTCAAGTGCCAACAAACCGAAGATAAAATTATTTCCCTATTACGTAGCTGTCGCAAACACCAGTTAGCGACACCTCGTAGCAGATAGCAACCATCTAGTGTGCCACTTTGCATGTCAGTAATAATTATCACTAATGATATCCTAAAGTGAGCGTTGTAAGATGAGAGCAACTGGAAACAGTCACTAACATCACTATCGCCTATTACCAATTTTGAAGATATTCGCGCTAAGCGTGAATATCTCCAAAAGTTAACATCTGCCCTGAGCAGTTTTTAGTCATGTTATCCAATGGAACCTAGATAACATAGCTAAGAGCATTAGCTCGGTATAGCATGAATATCGCTGACTTTTTAACAATATGCATGCATTGCAGCCGTTTTTTATACCATTTATTATAATTAGCTGCTGAACGTCTCTCAACATTCCATTCGGAGGAAATAAGGAAGTGTTGCCGCCATTTTGTTAATACGACTGCATATATTCTACCGAACAAACGGTAACTACTTGGAAAGAGAAAAAGGCACAGATTATCTAACCGAGTACGTTTTCTCAGGGAGTGCACTATAGACACTGAACGCCAGAACAAACATTTTTTTTTCTAAAAAAAGTTACGGGGTGTGCGCACTCGATCGCGCAACCCTATTTACAAGACTGTGATTCACATGCTTTATAAGTAAAATTTAATGCTGGAAATACAGACGACACTTGAAGATCGTTTCAGATCTTTAAGTTTACTTATTTTGCCTATTATTTAAAATTACAAAAATATACAGTTTATAGAATTCTCATTTGCTGTTTAACATCTGTTAACATTAGAATCAGTGCAAATCAGAAAGTATTGGCCGCCATTTTGTAACTGCGAGTGAATATATTGTACTGATCAAAGGGTTAGAACATGAAAAGGACACAAGTTACAGATTATGTAACCCAGTACGTTTTCTCAGGAAGTCCAGTATAGACCCTGAACGTGAATGAAACTTTTTTTTTCAATGTAAACAGTTACGTGGTGCGCGCATTGGATCGCTGAATATCGCTAACTTTTTAACAATATGCATGCATTGTAGCCGTTTTTATACCATTTATTATAAATAGCTGCTGAACGTCTCTCAACATTCCATTCGGAGGAAATAAGGAAGTGTTGCCGCCATTTTGTTAATACGACTCCATATATTCTACCGAACAAACGGTGAGAACATGGAAATAGAAAAAGGTATAGATTATCTAAGCGAGTACGTTTTCTCAGGGAGTGCACTATAGACCCTGAACGCCACAACAACATTTTTTTTTTCTGAAAAAAGTTACGGGGTGCGCGCACTCGATCGCGCAACCCTATTTACAAGACTGTGATTCACATGCTTTATAAGTAAAATTTAATGCTGCAAATGCAGACGACACTTGAAGATCGTTTCAGATCTTTAAGTTTACTTATTTTGCCTATTATGTAAAATTACAAAAATATACAGTTTATAGAATTCTCATTTGCTGTTTAACATCTGTTAACATTAGAATCAGTTCAAATCAGAAAGTATTGGCCGCCATTTTGTAACTGCGAGTGAATATATTGTACTGATCAAAAGGTTAGAACATGAAAAGGACAAAAGGTACAGATTATGTAACCCAGTACATTTTCTCAGGAAGTCCAGTATAGACCCTGAACGTGAATGAAATTTTTTTTTTCTCCGTAAAAAATTACGTAATGCGCGCATTGGATCGCGCACCCCTATTTACAAGACTGTGCACTATTACCTTTTCTCACAGATTATTAGCTGCACATATTAAATACACCATAATTTACTTATTTCACTAATCTTTATCAAACTTTAAGTAACAGTTCCGCTAACACTGTAACAATATTCTCATACGTTAGTTTGTGAAAAAAATAAAAACTATTCCATACTAAATGTAACTCTCTTTAAAAGTTTTCCGTTCCGTAACTACACTACACTCACCTAACATCATTTCATTGCGTCACTTCTCCACTAGTCATAAGTACACAGAGCCTTATTTATGAAGCCCTTGCGCCACCGGTGTGTCACTTTTAACATAGGAAAAAGTAACGCATCTATGGTGCAAAATTTTCATAAATGAGGCCCACAGTGTCAAAAATATCAATGCCGCACATAATTGTTCACATCCAGGCACTACCAATTGCATAACTTGTTTAATATGAAGCGCTGTAATGTTGCATGTGTCTTCAATGATACACCGGTATCTCCTATTATGCCTAATTTTACCATAACACTCAGCAGTAATTATTTATTTTCAAGCAATGTTAATTACTATGACTTTTTAATAAACGACAAACTTTAATCTGAAATAGTCACTCTGCAAATGTTTCCCCGTAAAAATGAACTTCACCCACCCACGCATGGGAACCTTGATGTTTGCATCTGGCCACGAAATACGGCCTTGAACTCAAAGTTCCATCCCAAGACTTGAACAACAGCCTTATTGTCCCAAATTCAAGCTACCCGAGCATCTGTTCACAAACATATCTCAGTCACTTAGCTAACAGTCGCAGAAAACTGCATATCTTAATAAATAGTGACCTTCCTTTACAATTTTCTAACGTGACTCTCATAATCTTTAAGGCTCCTCCACTTTCCAGCTGCACTATTTTTTTTACAACTACTAACCAATGCTTTGGTGCTTTTTTTGCACCAAATCATTCTGGCATTCTGCTACTCTCACTCCATACTGTCTGATCTATGTTTCTGGACATCCTCATCTATTACCAGCAGCTGCAACCTTTGTATTCCTATTTTCGTTATTACAAAATGGATGTCCGTCCCGCCTTTGGAAACGAGCTGGAACACTTACAACTATTTCGCCACAGAATGCTTGACGAGTATGGCATTCTGCCACTCGCGACTTTGAGTGCATCATATGGATTATCGTTTCGATTTACCTATTTCACTTGTGTACAGCCTGTATTTCATTGCCTGAGCTGTGATTTCATGTGGGCCCTGGACTTATGTCTCTGCAACTCTGTACCTCCTGAAGTGAATTACAATCATCTCATGAATCCGTTACTTGATCATGAACAGCTTTGTTCCGACGGAGGGATTATGGCCTTTGCAGCGATACATGGAGTTCTGGGTCATTGGAATATTTTCGCAGCGGCGCAAGATTTCTTGGCACACAGCTACATTGAAAATTCACCGAGTTCTCCTCTGATGCTACTAGAGGCTCCGGTGATTAATGACCATGTATGTTCATTTCCTCTTCTCAATTGGATGGCTGACTTGTTTTCGGATGATAACAATGACTTTCTTTTAGAAGCAGTTGCCACTTACTTTGCCTATTTAATGGAAGGATAGCTGTTCTGCAAACCATTGACATCTTGACTGTTTTTTCCCTTCCTAATGTTTCTTAATTTTTTTTTCTTATTATATTTTATATAAACTGACCTATTGGCTTTACTAACATTGGACATTGTAATTTCCTACTGGTGTGAATTTTTTAAGTTAAGTGGAGTTAATTTTTTTTCCACACCTCCTCCATTTTGTTCAAAACATTTCATGATGCTCTAATTTCAACAAATCACTACCTTATGTTATCTTATCTGATTTAAAATATTCTCGAACCAAGGCTGCGTAAAATATGATTAAATGTGCCCTGAGAAATGTGTAAAGTTACAATTACTTTTTATATGATTTTATATGGTTTATCACCATTCTCCCTTTCTACTCCTTATTTCCGCCTCACACACATGTGCTGCTTTTAATTTATGCCTATTGAAAGATTTTTGATTCATAACTAAAAAGTTTATGATTACCCTGATATTACCATTGCTTATCAACCTGTATGAGACATTGTGTACTGAAACCTTTCAAAAAATTATATCAATACAATAGTTGTTCTGAGTACTGATTTTCGAATGTCCCTGCACATAACATACATGCACCTCGAGCCAAATTCTCCCTTTTGGCGCGTTTTTCATTTCCTTTCACAATACCACACAACAAGCTTGTTACTGCTTCGTATGCTGTAAACTAACTGTAAATGAAGTGATGTTTAACCATTACTATTTTCATATATGATTACTGAACTTAAAATCAAAACACACCTTCTTGCATGCAATATAAATAAATATATTTGATTGCGGGGCTCTACAATGTTTTTTAAACGATATTCATTTTGCTTCATACTACATTTCCATCATTTGTGTTCTATGAACTAGTAAATATACCCACTATTTTCTTTAGATTATGTTTACTTGTATTAAATAAAAAACTTTCTCTCCAAACACTGCATCATTGAATAAAAATTTGAAATTTATACGTTCCCTCTTTTAACCCATATTCACAACTGAAATAATTTGTACTAAAACTGTATTCATGTGTTTTACATAATCTCAGCTGCACTCAATTCATGTTTTCTTATGTCAACCTGAATTTTTCATACTTCAACCCGCTGGCCTGTGACGGTCAGTCAACCCTTTCTTTACGAGTTGTGAACCATAGCATCAATCGTACCTCTGGCAAAAAAATTATTTATTACTGTAACAAAACTCCGCCGCACTTGTGCTTCACTCAGAGTATTAATCACTGCTCCCTCGCTTCCACAGAGCACACGCTATATCCTATTTCAGTACTTATCACCCTTTCATCTCCACTATAACAACTGTGTCTGCCTGCAGAACAAACTTCCTTAGCTCAGACTGAACGCACACATACACACACTAACATAACACAAAGCAACTAATATAGAAAGCAGGAGTGAGATGAAAATGGAGTCACACTGTGGTACACAGAAACCTCTATATATATTTGCTCTTCTACATCAATTTATAAAAGGCATATACTCCACGAACCTATCTACAACCTCATGGTCACAATTTTTAAATTTAATTGTACTGGGACACCTCTCCTTCTCACCCCACCCCCACCACTGCATTCCTCGGCCGCAAACCGCACTGTAATTTTTTCCTCAAACTTAAAGTTTAAAATACCAAAACCATTACCACTTTTTTCGACAATATCACATTTAATCAACTATTTTTCTCTCTACCTGCATTATCTGTCCTCTACCAATTCCTTTTTTTTGATCTGTAACCAACTGTACAAATTATGTGCAAACACTCCCAAACGTTTATTAACTTCTGTCTATTTCATTACATTTTATTTTCTATTTATTCAGTTTTCCACAAATACATTCAAAACTATAATTCAGACTTGAAAGAAAGTAAAGAAACGGCGAACAACCCCCATTAACTTCACAGAACTTCAGCCCCTCCCCCCCTCTAACGTCTGCTGTGGAAGCCCAAGATAACACACATCCCAGATACACACAGAGCCGCACCTGAACGTTTCACATCTCTATAAAGAACCATCTCAATATTAATTAGGCCTCGCACTTGTTATACCCATTCTAAGAGCCCCTCCACCTTAACTCTACCTACTGATTACACGTTCATGTCCCCCTACAAAAAATCATTTTTTATCATCCCCCCCCCCAAATTTCGTTGCAGATCCGTCTCTAAGTAACATTTAATTCATAGACCTAACAGTAGCTCATAACTTCAAAACATGACTGAACTCCACTATCCTTAATCACATTAATTAATCGTAATTTTAAACTAATAATTACAAAGAAACAATGTTCCAAAACATTGATGTAATAAAATGGAACATTAGTTGAAAACATATCAAACTGTATCAAAGTCAAAAATGTGCTTCCTTAGACACAGTAACTCACATAATCAAATATATTGATCAAACCACATTTAACGGTACATCATAAAACAAACAGTTATACACTCACCTTTACCAATGCTTTATCAGATGTAGAACAAAGATAGTTGTACAACGATAGCCGTTTGACGGAGCTCTCAATAATACTTCTATCACTGCAACCAAAGAATAATGGCATAGATTTTCTGTCAATACACACTCATATATGTCTCTTCAACCAATCATATTTGTTCCCACACAATTTCATATTCAAATTAACATTTCAGTTGGTTATCCTTTCAATATTTTCAAAGTCACATAACGGTCACCCTTCACCCTCTTCCTTCTCTGGCTGTTACCATGGTAACAGCTCAATCTGCACCTGCCTGAAGGCTCAGGTCAAAAGTTCATATCTCAACATTCTAAATCCAAGCAAAAAGGATAATTTCCCTCCAAACACACCTGCCTATCCACTCTTGTTTTACATTTCTTTTTTTTCCACGACCAATAGAAGATTTGTTTGTAATAAAACTATAACATACAGCGTAGTCTTCAATCTTGAAGTATATCAATTAACCAATCATGTTCAGTTTTTTTTTAACACCAAACCTCACACACTTTTTTTATCGTGACTTTCACCATCTACTTGCCATTCCACTTCAAGAACCCATCGGAGTACTACTGCATCTACCTTGAAAATGAAGGTTTGGCTTGTAGGACACAGTTATATTCACTGGAGTGAAAAATATGCTGCAAACAGACGAATTTCTAACCTTGATTTACCAAATGTGCAGATTACGTGGATTGGCCAAAGAGGATTAAGATGTCACCAATTGATACCATTGGTGAAAACTTTTACGCATCTCCCTGAACCTAACCTGATAATTGTGCACTGTGGTGGGAATGATCTAGGCACATTAACAGGTGTAGGTCTAGAAATGCTTCTAAAAGACACCTTTCGTCAATTGATGTCACTTTTTCCTCGAACTGTCTTGGTGTATTCAAATATATGCCAAAGACAAAAATGGAATTGGTCCAATGAACGTTGTCCACAGATTGAGAAAGCAAGGAAACATGTACATAAATCTCTTTCTGCTTTCCTCAGAGAATATAACATGGGTTCTATATACAACAACAACCTACGTTTCAACATGGAAGGCATCTATCGGAGAGATGGTGTTCATTTCAAGGATGAGGGAAATAGAATTTTCCTCTGTAACATGAGACTCTGCATCGGAACGTACTTATAATTTCAGCAAAAACTCAATTAACACAAGGGCTCTTTTAAGAGCCACCTTAGATCTAAACACTCAAACTTGTAATTTATCTCCATCTTTCTTTATGTTTTTTGATCGCCGTGCGCGACCGAGTGTGCACACCTCGTAACTTATTTGCGAAAAAAAGCTACTTTTAGACTTTCTTCATCCTTAATAAACCCCTCAAGAAACCTACGAAATCAAACACTCTCCACCCTGCTCCCTTTCCATTCTCACCACTATAGTTTTTCACACTCTTGTAAATAGGGGTGCGCGACCGAATGCATGCACCCCGCAAATTTTTTCTCCCCCAAAAAATGGTATTTTCGCGTTCAGGGTCCATACTGTACCCCCTTAGAAAACCTACCCAGCCAGACAATCTCTACCTTCTCCCCTTTCCATGTACTAACCCTTTGTTCTGTATTATATATTCACTCAAACTAACAAAATGGCGGACAACACTTCCTGATTTCCTCCGAATCGAATGTTGACAGACGTTAAACAGCAAATCACAATGCCGCTCGCGCACACCTGCATAGGTGCGCGCACCCGTGCTCGCTTATAGATATATAACTGATTTCAACTTTAATTTTCTCAGCAACTACTGAACGGATTTACACCATTTAAACAAAAGCGTGATCTGCGACCCACACTCTACCTTTCTACCAAATTTCTTATAAATCCATGCAGCCGTTCGAGCTGTAGCCGTGTCTAAACGTCCTATGGAAAATAACATGGGAAAAACACGTTTTGGGACCCCCCTTTTATCTCAGCCCCCACTTCACCAATCCCCCCAAAACTTTCACAGAATGAGCGCAGCTGACCTAGCCATCTTCTTTGAGAAATTCGCAAACATTCGTCCACCAGGGCCAAAGTTATTCCCAATAGAATGTTGCGGATTTCCTATGGAAACTAGGTCCTAACTATAACTACCTACTGGCGACCGCCAGTAGGTAATATATATATATATATATATATATATATATATATATATATATAAATATATATATATATATATATATATATATTCACTGAAAAAACCATAGGTTAGAGACCATATATAGTTAGGAATTAGCATTTAAAAAACCTTGAAAATTCACTGAAAAAAACATAGGTTATAGACCATATATAGTTAGGGATTAGCATTTAAAAAACCTTATTTTACTCACACAAAACCATTGAAATTCCATATATAGTTAGTTGCACTAACTATATATCGCGCACCCGCAATCCACTGCTGATGATGTCACATATTACATCATTCATGACATGGTCAGTGACATCACTGATGACATCACTGATGACATCTCAAATGACATCACTGATGACATCATCCAGTGACTGTGTGTTTCTGTAAAGTTTAAATATGTTTTACATATTGAAGAATGAGTAGATGTAGAAGTGTCTGGATGAAGGATTTAGTAGGTGCGTGACTGACTGTATGAGTGAGTGATTAAATGTGTCTCACTGAGTGCATGGGTTAGTGACTAAACTGTCTTAATTTGTGCATCATTATGTCTGTTGTTCTGTAAACTGCTGCATGTGTTGGTCAGTAGCTATATGAGTAACTATATGGGTTATTGATTGATTGCCCAAGTATTTGTATGGGAGACTGAGTGTGTGTGGCTGGCTGGGAGGTGTGTGACTCTGTGCAGATCAATGTGTACTTGTATCAATGATTGTATAAGAGAGTAAGTATGTGTTAGTATATGTTTCAAAATGTAAGGTTCTCTATGTTTAACTGTATAGATTAGAAAATGGAAGTGTGATTGATTATTTACAGGACTGACTAGGTGTGTGAGTAACTCCATGGATGAGTGACAGAGTGTGAGAGTCTGTATAGGTGTATGAGTGCATATGATAGTGTTGTAAAGATGAGTGATTGTATGTATGAATGATTGTATGGGTAAATGAGTGAATGTGTGTGTAAACATAGGAATCACTGAGTGCGTATGTAGTAACTAGTATTGGTGTGTCAATGGTTTAAAAAATTATACTCTGTATTTAACACTGGGTGTAACAGAGATTATATTAAAGTGTGAGGAGATGCATTGTATTGTCACATGAATGATATCATCAGTGATGTGGTCATTGATGTCAAATGAGATGTCATCAGTGATGTCATCAGTGATGTCATTTGAGATGTCATCAGTGATGTCATTTGAGATGTTATCAGTGATGTCATTTGAGATGTCATCAGTGATGTCATTTGAGATGTCATCAGTGATGTCATCAGTGATGTCACTGACCATGTCATGAATGATGTAATATGTGACATCATCAGCAGTGGATTGCGGGTGCGCGATATATAGTTAGTGCAACTAACTATATATGGAATTTCAATGGTTTTGTGTGAGTAAAATAAGGTTTTTTAAATGCTAATCCCTAACTATATATGGTCTATAACCTATGGTTTTTTCAGTGAATTTTCAAGGTTTTTTAAATGCTAATTCCTAACTATATATGGTCTCTAACCTATGGTTTTTTCAGTGAATTTCAATGGTTTTTTAATAGCAAATATCATAAGCTGTCGAATGTCAAGTACGTGGTAAGTAAAAACATTTTCGTGTTTATGCACACTGATCTGCTTTGAATGCTGCCCCCCCTCCCCCTCATTTCTATTAGGAGTACTCTCTCTTTGCAGATAGTGAAGGGTAGTTAACGCAGGCCTTTGCCCCCGTTGTAATCCGTCGTGCCTGCTTCTCTCTCCATTTGATTGATTGTTATCCAAGCATTTACTGTTTTAGAATTGGTTCTCTTTTGTTCATTCTCTATTTACAAACAAGCACAGAGTCGCAATACTCTGTTTAGTCTTTGCAGATAGCGAAAAATCGTGTAAAAAAACAAAAGGAATCGAGCAAAATCAGTAGGCCACTAATGAGATCTCTTTTTGACCTCGCTAAAATAGAAACATTAGGAACAACCCCTCATGACAAACACGAAACTATTGAGATGAACTGAACTCCACACCATGATGGCTGCAATACAGCTCGGCTCCGCCACCCACCCCGCCCAAAATAACGATAAACTCTATGCAAATATTACAAATATATACAACACACCAGCAAAGTAACAGGGTAAAACATTTTATTAAACAACTATTTCCATAACTATTTTATACTTTTTGTTGCCCGATCCGGCTAGCTCAATCGATCGAGCATGAAACTCATGCACTCTGATGGTTCAAAGTTTTGAGGAGTGCTTGTAACACTGTCTGAAGCCTATTTGCACTTGCTTCAGCTTCACTATTCTCAAAGTAAAGTGGGGGCTGTTTGAGGACGTGACTGCATTTGTGAACAATGTAATGCGGTGCCACCCTGAACCGCTTGACGGAGGCCCCCGAGGGACGGTGTGATGGCGCGGACTCGGAGGGGGCGCTTGGCTCCGGCTCCCTCCCCAAGTCGTGTTCTCCTGGTGTAGCCTTAGATCGCCCCCGACATAGGTGGCCGGCTCCCGGGATCAAGCGGAACTTTTTGCCTTTTGGTAACTCTTCCATTCTTGACCTTGTCCCACAATCCGTTTCACCTAAAGACACGCTGTAGTGGGGCGCCCCTTTACCATTTCAGTTGCCATTCCGCCCGCTTTTGCTACACTGTGCCTCTTCCGCTATTCAGCTGTTTACCGCCCGCTCTTTCGACTACAGCGTCTCGCTCACCATGTAGTTGAGTTGCTCCCGCTCTTGCGGTGCAGCGATAGCCGGCTGCCACAGTACTCTCAAAATGGCGGCCGGCTCTTCAGATTTGGGCGTGGTCCACTAAAATTGCCCTGCGACACCTTGGAACTCGGACGCTTGTCTGCTAGAGATTGGGCTCCATTCTCGAAAGCGTCCCCTCAGCCTTGAAGATTCTACAAAAGTCTTGGGGGCCCCCGACTCCCGCAGGCTTCTGGTGGGGAGCGGCTAGCATTATTGCTCGTCGAATGGCCACGACGGAGCTTGGAAATGGTGGTGCTCTCATGCTAACGCCAGCTTCAGTCTGAAACATCCAGAAACACTGTAGACTACCAATTCGATCAGTTCCGGTAGCGCCCCAACGTGACCCGGTAGAGAAGAACTAGCCCTCCCCTCTTTCACTGATGGTTCTTGTTGCCTGTCCCTTCTGTTGTCATTTAACAGAACTATTTAGCCTGCTGAAAGGGGTTGTGTTCCGACCGCTGGTTGGTGGAGACATTTTGACTATATTCTGGACCTGCGTTGTCGCGTAATGCGTCATATGACGCGCCGCGTTAGCGCATCCGGAAGTGATCCGGGGCGCGACGCGCAGCGCGTAACGTAAGCATAACAGGTCATGTGACTTGTTAATAAAACTTTTCATTGGTTCATTTTACTTTTCTTATTCTAATGATGAAAGGCTTGGTCATATGACCTAAAAATTACGCTTTTTATTACTTTCGAACATTATTTTTTCTTAAATATATGTTATAATGTTCCAGGCTAATGTACTTTCCCGGAAAATTTACAACTGTCCTGCAAGTAAAATATATTCCTTTTTCGAGAAAAAGGGCGTTTCTTCGTCCCATGACGGAGCCGTTGAGCAAAAGAGGGTCGGCCTGCTGTCTTAGTCGCCGATACGCCTGAATATGAGATTCTTATCGATCACTTTATGTTGCAGGAGTAGAAAACACAAAAGCCCTTGACCATTTATCTTTACTGCGTTCCTGCGTATTATACCTTTTACCCTTCATGTAATTGGTCTGCTTTATTTCACTTGCCTTTTACTGATTCTAAAACAGTGACTATTATTAAAAACTTTACCAATGTATATACTACTACCATGTTTTCTTTTAAACACCTTTATTGTGAAAATGTCATTATACAAATACGGGCCTATAACCACGTGGGCCGGCCACGGAGCAAACTGTAATCGTATATGATGAGTAGACATTTACACTGTAGAGGAACGTAACGGGCGGGCCATTAGGTTGCAAGAACTAAAGTGTCTAACAATTGCGGAATCGGTGGACGTACATTTTATAATTAAAATACGACAGGGCCAGTTACAATAAAATTATCTAGACATACATTTGCGGGCAAGTACCATGGGTGACGTTAATTCGAACTTTCAATAGTACAGTAATCAATAACACATCAGAACTTAATATCAATAGGGATATCGAAATATTCAATCTATTCTCGTCCCCGCCCGCCATGTGCTTCAAAACTGCATACGTATCTCGTGATATCAAGGTTGTGCAACCAGTACACAACAAGGAGTTACGAGTCCCATTTATTCCGGTGCCATTTTGGGCGAGGACGGGCAGGTCCAGGATATAGTCAAAATGTCTCTACCAACCATCGACTATGATGATGTTCATATGCTGTATTTATTAGAGTAACACTCATCTGTCCACATGAAATTAATTTGCCACAATCTAAACATGTCATTTTAATCTTTCCAAAGTTCTTCTAAATATTTGGGACCGTTTCCCTTGCCTCTGAAGCTCTCAGTGCCACTTCTTTGATGAATGTACTAGCAGGTCAGGGGTTCTCCTCCAAATCTCTCTTTTATGCAGCACTATAATTAATTGGTGCCACCTCTCCATATGACGATGCATGGTATAGTTACCACAACTATATTTTTTTTCGGTTCCTCTGGAGAGTTCATCGTGGCAGATGAAGCGTGTAACGTACCGGGCATTTACCTTTTTTTGCATGTACAGGAAAGGAAAAAAAAATCGAGCGTCCGAGTTCTAAGGTGTCCCAGGGCCATTTTAGTGGACCAGGCCCAAATCCAAAGAACAGGCCGCCATTTTGAGAGTCCTCTTGCAGCCGCCTGTCGCTGTAGCATCAAGAGCAGCCGAAACTCAGCTGAATGGCAACTGAAACGGTAAAGGGGCGCCCCACTACAGCAGACGAGCCTCCACCTAGGAAGGCCCATTCACGCCGGCTCCCCCCCCTTTCGGGCACCCCACGCTGTTATTCGGAGCAGTATTGTAGGATGGCCACACCAGTGCGGCAACTTGCTAGACATCACCTCGGTGGTAACCGAATCTCAACGCCTTGTGGTGTCTCCTATTCAGAAAACATTGTTATGCTGCCTTCGACCTATTCGCCGCAAGTGCGCACACAACTCAACTGCATAGCTTGCTAGACACCACCTCGGTGCCATCCGGATCTTGGAATGTCAGCACCTTTTGGTGTCTTCTCTTCAGAAAATATTGTTGCGCTGCCTTTGGCCCCATTCGCACATCGGTCCGCTACTGACGCCATCTCACAGGCTAATGGGGCGCCCCACGCCGAGTTTCAGCATTGTAGAATAACCACACCAGTACAGCAACTTGCTAGACATCACCTCGGTGCCATCCGGATCTCGGCGCCCCACTGCAGATGAAGTGCCTCTCAACTATGAAACCACCACGGTGACATCCGGATCTTGGCGCGTTGTGCTGCCTTCGGCCTATTCGCACATCGGTCCGCTACTGACGCCATCTCACAGGCTAATGGGGCGACCCACGCCGAGTTTCAGCATTGTAGGATGACCACACCAGTACAGCAACTTGCTAGACATCACCTCGGTGCCATCCGGATCTCGGCGCCCCACTGCAGATGAAGTGCCTCTCAACTATGAAACCACCACGGTGACATCCGGATCTTGGCGCGTTGTGCTGCCTTCGGCCTATTCGCACATCGGTCCGCTACTGACGCCATCTCACAGGCTAATGGGGCGACCCATGCCGAGTTTCAGCATTGTAGGATGACCACACCAGTACAGCAACTTGCTAGACATCACCTCAGTGCCATCCGAATCTTGGCATCTCAACGCCTAGTGGTATCTTCCATACAAAAAATATTGTTACGCTGCCTTTGGCCCCATTCGCACATCAGTCCGCAACTTAGACATCACCTCGGTGCCATCCGGATCTTGGCATCTCAGCGCCTTGTGGTGTCAGTCAGAAAATATTGTTGCGCTGCCTTTGGCCCCATTCGCACATCGGTCCGCTACTGACGCCATCTCACAGGCCAACGGGGCGCCCCACGCCGACTTTCAACATTGTAGGATGGCCACAGAAGTGCGACAACTTACTAGACACCACCTCGGTGCCATCCGGATCTTGGCGCGTTGTGCTGCCTTCGGCCTATTCGCACATCGGTCCGCTACTGACGCAAACTCACAGGCCAACGGGGCGCCCCACGCCGACTTTCAGCATTGTAGGATGGCCACACCAGTGCTGCAACTTGCTGGACACCACCTCGGTGCCATCCGGATCTTGGCGCGTTGTATTGCCTTCGGCCTATTCGCACATCGGTCCGCTACTGACGCCGCCTCACGTGCCAACGTATTTTCTCCGCATTTTATACCCTATGCCGCATAACAGGTCATGTGACTTGTTTATAAAACTTTTCATTGGTTCATTTTACTTTTGGTTTCCTAATGATGGAAGGCTTGATCATATGACCTAAAAACAACACTTTTCATTGGATGAAAACTTTTTTTTTCCCCCAAACGATGAAAGCCCCACCTTGTTTCTGGATGTTTCAGACTAAACTGGCGTCAGCATGAGAGCACCACCATCTCGTAGCTCCGTCGTGGTCATTCCGCGAGCAATCATGGCAGCCGCTCCCCACCAGAAGCCTGCAGGAGTCGGGGCCCCCAAAACTTTTGATGAATTCTCAAGGCGGAGGGGACGCTTTCGAGAATGGGGTCCAAGACCTAGCAGACAAGCGTCCGATTTCCAAGGTGTCCCAGGGCCATTTCAGTGGACCACGCCCAAAAAGGAAAGAGCCTGCCGCCATTTTGAGAGTCCTGTGGCAGCCGCCTATCGCTGCACCGCAAGAGTGGGCGCAACTCAGCTGAATGGCGGATTTTGACACAGTGGACCAAAAGCGGACGGAATGGCAACTGAAACGGTAAAGGGGCGCCCCACTAAAACAGATGAGACTCCACCTGGAGAGGCCCGTTCACGCCGCCTCCCCCGGGGCGCCCCACGCCGTTATTCGGAGCAGCATTGTAGGATACCAAAACCAGTGCGGCAACTTACTGGACATCACCTTGGTGCCATCGTTCTGCTGCCTTGGAACTATTCGCACAACAGTTTGCTACTGATGACCCACCCCCCGCGACGCCCCACGCCGTTATTTGCTGGGTGGCAACTTACTAGACATCACTTTCGTGTCATCTAGATTTCGGCACGTTCTGCTGCCTTGGAACTATTCGCACAACAGTTTGCTACTGATGACCCACCCCCCGCGACGCCCCACGCCGGAAATCTGGACGTTGTGCTGCGTTGGGACTATTCTCACAGCCGACCGCTACTTCGTTGTTTTTCCCTAAAAATGTTTATATGTTATTACTATTTTTGTTTTCTTGTATATATTTATAAATTATTAAAGTTTTATAATCTTACTACTTTGTCGGAGTGCTATATATTTTTAATGTGACACATAATTGTAAAAACTTTGATGTACAAAGAGTCATCCCTGGAATCTTCCGCTTCACGCTCGGTCCCCTCCCCAATCACAATACAGGATGGTTTTCAGATAATAGCAACACTTCTGCTGTGACGGATCTCATCGAGTGTGGGCCTTGATCTACTATAACTCCTTTGAAGAGGGGTGATTCTTTACAGCTGTGGCCATAAACTACATCTGCAGGGCTAGCTGATAGCCTAGGACCGGCCTGGACAATCGGACACACAGGAAAAGGAGTGTCAGAGGGTGCGGTAGTGAATAGGGCGAAAGGGAGGTGTCGGGCGGGCACAGGGTGTGATTCTCAGGGAAGAGCAGCGCAGATGGGGGGAGGTTTATTACCCATGCATAAGACAGAGAGCGGGGGTGACCACTGCCTGGGTGAGATGCTTGCGAGGGTGGGGAGCCATGCTAAGGATCGACAGCGTGCACAGAGTGGGTCTGGTCAAGGCATCTAAAATGGCTGCCGTGCACGACAAAAGTGTGGCATTTGAAAAAAGACAAGATGGCGCACACAATGTTTTTCAACAATTCCTGATTTCCTTCGAATCGAACGTTAACAGACGTTGGGGCATATTACCAAAGTTAAGCGATATTTATCCCTAACGATGCATTGCAAAGATTTTTTTACCGTCAGAAATTATCGCAGATAAACCTTGCTATTATCAAGGTTTATCGCAAATACGATAAAAAACGACCGCAATGCATTAATATCGCTGAAAACTCAGCGATATTCATGCATTACCGAGCTAATGCTCTTAGCCATGTTATCCACCTCCCATTGGATAACATGGCTAAGAATTGCTCAGGGCAGCTGTTACTTTTTGGAGATATTCGCGCTTATCTCGAATATTTCCAAAAGTTGATAATAGGAGATAGCGATGTTAGCGACTGTTTCCAGTCGCTAACATCTTGGCATGCCCACTTTGCATGTCATTAGTGATAAATATCACTCACATGCAAAGTGGGACCCAAGATGGTCGCTATCTCCTACTAGCCGTCGCTAACTGGTGTTAGCAACAGCTAGGTAATACAGATATAATTTTATCTCCGCGAAGCGGAGCGCTGTTACAGATATATATCTTGTTTTTGAACGTTAATTTCTCAAAATGCACTGAAGCACATATATTGAGACATAGCAAAGGCACATCGGGCTACCAGTCCCTAGGAGATAGCGATGTTAGCCACTGTTTCCAGTCGCTAACATCTTGGCATGCCCACTTTGCATGTCATTAGTGATAAATATCACTCACATGCAAAGTGGGACCCAAGATGGTCGCTATCTCCTACTAGCCGTCGCTAACTGGTGTTAGCAACAGCTAGGTAATACAGATATAATTTTATCTCCGCGAAGCGGAGCGCTGTTACAGATATATATCTTGTTTTTGAACGTTAATTTCTCAAAATGCACTGAAGCACATATATTGAGACATAGCAAAGGCACATCGGGCTACCAGTCCCTAATATTTTACCAAGTTTCGTGCAAATCCATTCAGCCGTTCGATTATTATTATTATTTTTTTTTTTTGCCCCGCGGGGCCCTTTTAAAACCTCCACATCAAACCTAGGGGGTCAGCGAGGATCTACTATGCCCCCTTATGGTCATTTGCCCCTTCGCTTTGGCCTCCTCTTGTCTCTCGATCCTACCGAGAGACAAGATGGCGGCCGCTACGTACTGTTTGGAATGTTTACAGACACCGGAGAGCCAATCAGCTTCGCTTCGCAAAGCTCCGTAACGCGAAAAGTACGCGAAGCGGTGCGCTGTTACAGATATATATCTTTTTTTGAACGTTAATTTCTCAAAATCCACTGAAGCACATATATTGAGACCTAGCAAAGGCACATCGGGCTACCAGTCCCTACAATTTTGCCAAGTTTCGTGCAAATCCATTCAGCCGTTCGATTATTATTATTATTTTTTTTTTTGCCCCGCGGGGCCCTTTTAAAACCTCCACATCAAACCTAGGGGGTCAGCGAGGATCTACTATTCCCCCTTATGGTCATTTGCCCCTTCGCTTTGGCCTCCTCTTGTCTCTCGATCCTACCGAGAGACAAGATGGCGGCCGCTACGGACTGTTTGGAATGTTGACAGACGCCAGAGAACCAATCAGCTTCGCTTCACAAAGCTCCGTTGCGCGAAAAGTCCGCGTCCTGGGCCGCTGCCCAGTCCGCTGTTACAGATATATATCTTTTTTTAAACGTTAATTTCTCAAAATCCACTGCAGCACATATATTGAGACCTACAAAAGGCACATCGGGCTACCAGTCCCTACAATTTTGCCAAGTTTCGTGCAAATCCATTCAGCCGTTCGGGCTAAAAGTGAGGCCAACCGCCCTATGGAAATTAACATGGGAAAAACGTGTTTTGGGACCCCCCTTTTTTCTCGGCCCCCCCTTGACGAACCCCCCCAAAATTTTCAGGGGCTGCTCAGAAACAGAATGTGCCATTTTCCTGAAAATTTCAGCCAATTCCGTCCACAAACGGCAAAGTTATTAGACATAGAATTTTCAAAAAACCCATAGAGAAAAAATCCTAACTATATATACCTACTGGCGACCGCCAGTAGGTAATATATATATATATATATATAAAATTTATATACAATATTTATTATTTTAAATAAAACATGAAGTCGCGTACCGGACTCGAATCCCTGTACATTGCTGACCGTAATTTCTGGATCATCCGGTAAGTGGCTCCCGCTTGATTTTTTACATATATATTTTTCTTATATATAGACAATAATATTATTATGTTCAAGGTTAGAGGTTTGTTAAGATAGTTACTAACTTGTATAGTAATAAATGAAACTAAATAAAATGTTTTTTTAATAGTAATTTCAGGAATAGTGGTAGGTCCGCATAGATTGCAACTTCCGGATTCGTGTACGTGACACAAATTTATTGTTTAAAAGAACTTGGACATAATTATAGATTTATTTACTAATATTTAAATAAGGAGGTACAGTTATTTGTAATTGAAATATTAAAACATACAACCTAATATTGTTCCAATGCAAAATTAAAAAAACTAAACTGCTTCCGCTGGCACCGCGTAGGAGTTGTGCACCCCATGTGACACACAAAAAAGAGATTTGATTGGACAAAAAATCTGTCATCATTAAACTTGCTAGATCCCTCCCTCTTTCTTCTTCTTTAGGGTGCAGTCACCAACAGTTATTCTCATTCTAGGACCAGCTAGCCTGCCGAAAGGTATTTTTTACAGTTCGTTTTTCAACTATGAAAATGGCAACATCAAGAGACCTGCAAGAAGGAGAAGGACAGACCTTGCTGGAAGAAGAGGATGAACCGCCAGGAATAAAAGAGGAGATCATTGTTTGGGAGTTCTTTACAATTCTAGAAGTACCCAAAAAACATAAATGCTCCAAAGGTGACTGCAAGGATTGTCAGAAGGTGCTGTCTCGGGGCATTTGAGGACGATGCATGGAAACCATCTCACGAAAGCCAAATTGGCAATACTGAAGAGTGCTGATGAAGCACAGGGGGCACAGTCATCAAATATTTAACTTTGTGAAAAGGTGCAGAGCATACCACCATCTCTGGCTGATTTTGTAAAAATTGCACTATTATGACCAAAGTGCAAAACTGTTTTGAGTATGAGTGAGCAAGTTGTGCAAACAATGCTGGAAACTATACATTCTCATCATTGTTAATTGTTTTTTTTGTTCCTGCAGTTGTGCTCACTGTTTTGTGTTGCTTTTTGTTTTTATAATTTAAAATGTAAAACAAACAAAAAAAAAACAACATATTTATAAAAACACACAAAAATTATAAAACAGTTTTCAAAAAAGAAGAAAAAAATGGTTCTTACAAATCCACCTATTCTGGTTTGAAAAAGAAAACCTTATGTTGTATGAATACGTGAGTGCATGGGTAGGGCCTGGGTGATTGCAAGAGTGCAGTGGTAGTATCTGGGTGATTGAATGAGTGTATGAGTAAAAGGATGGATGCAAGACTAATGCCTACATCATTGTATGAGTATATAGGTAGTGCCTGAGTGAATGGATGAGTGCATGGTACTGCCTAAGTGAATGGCTGAGTGCAAGAGTAGTACCTGAGTGATTGCATGAGTGCATATGTAGTACATGGGTGATTGCATTAGTGCTCTGGTAGTGCCTGGGTGTTTGGATAAGTGTATTAATAGTGCCTGAGCAGAAGGGTGGATGCAAGTCTAATGCCTGCATCATTGAATGAGTGCAATGGTAGTGCATGTATGAATGGATGAGTATATGCGTACTGCCTTGATGAATGACTGAGTGCAAGAGTAGGGCCAAAGTGATTGCATGAGTGCATACCTGAGTGATTGCATGAGTGCCTGAATGGTGCCTGGGTGATTGGATGAATGTTTGGGTAGTGTCTGGATTCAAGACTAATGCATGTGTCATTGAATAATTATATAGGTTGTGCCTGAGTGAATGGATGTGCGCATCTGTCTAATTGAATGGCTGAGTGCAAGAGAAGTACCTGCATGATTTCATGATTGCATGGGTAGTGCCTGGGTGGTTGCATGAGTGGACTGGTAGTATCAGGGTGATTCAATTAGTGTATGAGTAGTGTTTGAGTAAAAGAATGGGTGCAAGAGTAATGCTTATGTCATTGTATGAGTGTATAGGTATTACCTCAGAGAACGGATGAGTGCATGGGTACCACCTAAATGAATGGCTGAGTGCAAGTGTAGTGCCTGAGTGATTGCATGAGTGCATGGGTAGAGCCTAGGTGATTGCATGGGTGCAGTGGTAGTCCCTGAGTGATTGAATGAGTGTATGAGTAATATTTGAGTGGAAGGACAGTTACAAGAGTAATGCCTGTGTCATTAGATAAATGAATAGGAAGTGTCTGAGTGATTGCATGAGTGCATGGGTAGAGCCTGGGTAATTGAATGAGTGCATGGGTAGTACCTGTGTAAAAGAAAGATCGCATGGGTAATGACTGTGTTTTGCTATTAGTTGAAAACTTGTACTTCAGAGAATGCATAAGTCTACATGTAAGGATAACTGCCTACTTGATTAAATGAGCAACATAATACACATTTTGAAGTATACTAAAGGATCAACATTATTTATATAAGAAACAATTAACATATAATTAAACATTAAACGTTTTTACATGGTAGCATGCATATTATATGAAGTATCCTTATCTTTTAAGTAATTTAGATACATTACTCAATATAAATATTTTATAGTAGTATTGTTGTAAACAGCATTACAACTCTTCAATACTACCTACTATAAAGAAAAAAGAAAAACTGTTATTTAATGATAATATAATACTGAAATTGTAATATTATATTTTTTGGAACTCAACATAAATTTTAAAATTAAATAACATTTTTAGACTCACTTTTTTGCTGTTCTCAGATACCACTTAAACTTCACCAGACACAGTGATTTCAATGTGGTATCTTCAATGAACAGTGGGAGAAATACTATCTAATTGCTTTTCTATCTACACTTTGTTAATTACTTTCTTCACCTAAATAAACTCTATTATTTATCTCAATACATTTGCCAAAATATAGACTTTCATTTACATCAGTTATAAAAAAGACAACAGATCTATAATCTATTTCCTTTTACCAAAAAATTTCCAAACGCAATATCAATTACCACAAATAATATTCCAAACACTAATTATAAATACTAATAGTTTGCATTCCTGTTTAGTTTCTGTTCACATCTTCCTGATAGGCTGAATGATGTACTCAAAACTTTGGCTTCAAAAATAACAAATATGAATTTGGTAATTCATATGGCAGCTTATATTTGAATTCCAAGTAGACATCAATGTAATGCGTCCATGCTTATTACACTTTAAATACACCGTATAGTGTCCAGATATTGTAGTAGGTCCATCATGGAAATTAATGGCCACTGCTGTAAAAGTTCTTCCTGAGATAGATAATTGACTTACTTTAAAATTTGAATTACCTCTGGTGTCTTTGATGCCCAAAGGCCTGGAGAAGAAACTTAGTGAAGCACAGGCACAGACTCTGCAGAAGACTGGCAAGACGACAAGACCAGAAGCAGCAGGAGTTCCAGGCAAAGTCCAACAAAGTCAAGGGTGTCCAGACAATTGAAGTTTAAGTGGTTTCAGATTTGAGGAATCTGAAGAGCCACCCACAGGTAAGCCCCTAAGTATCCTAGGAATAAGGTTGGGACAATTCAAGGATCCCTCTGAGAGCAGGAGCTATACAGAGTGGGGGTACTCCCATGACCTTTGTCTAGTTTTGCACTAGAGAAGGACCAATCGCTCCCTGAACTGCCTCAAACTGGAGTATGCAAGGAGGCACCAAATGTCCCCTTCAAAGCAGTCTGGTGGCACTGGCAAACACCCCACCCCAATCCAATACAATCCCTAAATCCTGTCTGGCAGGTAGTCACACCTCCCTGTGACAGGAAATCTATTGTTCTACCTTCTCCTGCTCCAGCTCAGCTCAGCAGATGGAGGGTAAAATAGCATCTGCAGTCGGCTGCAGCACTAGCTTCCTGTTAGAGCGTAAAAGTCTGGTACCAGGAATAGCGGGGTGTACCCTAGGGGAGCCTCCCAATACGTGGGATCCTACATCCAACTTTGAAATTGGAGATGAGGAAGGATTCCAACATACATGATACAAAACATGACTGGTTTAGGTGCAGCCACAATATAGTAAGACATCTCATATTTTAATTGATGTCTACTATATGTCTTAAATGGCTGACCGCACTTGCAAAGCTTGGATAATCGACTCTTGGGTATGTAGAGGGGCCCTGCTCATGTAGGGGTACCCTCACAATTATAACCTAGCACCCTACCCTCAGGACTGAAGAGTCTTCCATAGAGATGACTTATAGCTATTAAGTGTAGTGACCTCAGATATAAGACAAAGTATATCTGTTGTAAGTGGTGCTAGCACCAACTTACATAGGCTGCAATGGTAGGCCTGTAGTCACAGGTTGAGTGGTGTCTTGTGGGTGGCATAATATATACTGCAGCCCATGGCACACTTTGTGTACCTAGGCCTGGGTACCTTAGTACGATATATTGGGGACTTACCTGGGTACACCAGTAGCCGAATGGGAAGGTACAAAAGTACTTACCACTCTCAAATATAAAGAGGAAGCACAGTGACCGTGGTCCTGATTATCATGATACCAGTCAGACCAGTCAGAAAACAGAATAACACCAGCAAAAAGTAGGGGAAAACATCTGTTATCTACCTTCATCAGTTTAAGCCATAAGAGGGGCTTGAGGGCTGTATGAACAATGAAGTGAGTCCTAAACAGGTATGGCCTCAACATCTTCAAGGCCCAGAATCCAGCAAAGTCCTCCCTCTCAATAGATGACCAATGTTTCTCCCTAGGGGCCAACTTTATCTTTATAAAAGTAACTGGTTGGTCCTGGCCCTCCACATTAAGTTGTGACAAAACTGCTCTTACCCCTAGCTCAGAAACATCCGTCTAGACAATGGAGGTTTTGGAGAAATCAGGACTTTGCAGAAAGGTAGCATAGCACATGAGCTGCTTCATGTTATCAAATGCCTTCAGAAAGCTAACTGCCCGCTGAACTTTCTTAGGCATCCTTTTGGAGTTGAGTTCATACAGGCGAGTCACAATGGACTCATATCCCTTATCAAGCCTCCTGTAGTGCCCAGTCAGGCCCAAAAAAGTTCTGACCTGAGTCTGTGTAGTGGGGGCATTCCATTCCATTATGGTGTGGATTTTGCTCTATGATGGCTGAAGTATACTAAAGGATCAACATAATTTATATAAGAAACAATTAACATATAATTAAACATTAAACGTTTTTACATGGTAGCATGCATATTATATGAAGTATCCTTATCTTTTAAGTAATTTAGATACATTACTCAATATAAATATTTTATAGTAGTATTGTTGTAAACAGCATTACAACTCTTCAATACTACCTACTATAAAGAAAAAAGAAAAACTGTGATTTAATGATAATATAATACTGAAATTGTAATATTATATTTTTTGGAACTCAACATAAATTTTAAAATTAAATAACATTTTTAGACTCACTTTTTTGCTGTTCTCAGATACCACTTAAACTTCACCAGACACAGTGATTTCAATGTGGTATCTTCAATGAACAGTGGGAGAAATACTATCTAATTGCTTTTCTATCTACACTTTGTTAATTACTTTCTTCACCTAAATAAACTCTATTATTTATCTCAATACATTTGCCAAAATATAGACTTTCATTTACATCAGTTATAAAAAAGACAACAGATCTATAATCTATTTCCTTTTACCAAAAAATTTCCAAACGCAATATCAATTACCACAAATAATATTCCAAACACTAATTATAAATACTAATAGTTTGCATTCCTGTTTAGTTTCTGTTCACATCTTCCTGATAGGCTGAATGATGTACTCAAAACTTTGGCTTCAAAAATAACAAATATGAATTTGGTAATTCATATGGCAGCTTATATTTGAATTCCAAGTAGACATCAATGTAATGCGTCCATGCTTATTACACTTTAAATACACCGTATAGTGTCCAGATATTGTAGTAGGTCCATCATGGAAATTAATGGCCACTGCTGTAAAAGTTCTTCTTGAGATAGATAATTGACTTACTTTAAAATTTGAATTACCTCTGGTGTCTTTGATGCCCAAAGGCCTGGAGAAGAAACTTAGTGAAGCACAGGCACAGACTCTGCAGAAGACTGGCAAGACGACAAGACCAGAAGCAGCAGGAGTTCCAGGCAAAGTCCAACAAAGTCAAGGGTGTCCAGACAATTGAAGTTTAAGTGGTTTCAGATTTGAGGAATCTGAAGAGCCACCCACAGGTAAGCCCCTAAGTATCCTAGGAATAAGGTTGGGACAATTCAAGGATCCCTCTGAGAGCAGGAGCTATACAGAGTGGGGGTACTCCCATGACCTTTGTCTAATTTTGCACTAGAGAAGGACCAATCGCTCCCTGAACTGCCTCAAACTGGAGTATGCAAGGAGGCACCAAATGTCCCCTTCAAAGCAGTCTGGTGGCACTGGCAAACACCCCACCCCAATCCAATACAATCCCTAAATCCTGTCTGGCAGGTAGTCACACCTCCCTGTGACAGGAAATCTATTGTTCTACCTTCTCCTGCTCCAGCTCAGCTCAGCAGATGGAGGGTAAAATAGCATCTGCAGTCGGCTGCAGCACTAGCTTCCTGTTAGAGCGTAAAAGTCTGGCACCAGGAATAGCGGGGTGTACCCTAGGGGAGCCTCCCAATACGTGGGATCCTACATCCAACTTTGAAATTGGAGATGAGGAAGGATTCCAACATACATGATACAAAACATGACTGGTTTAGGTGCAGCCACAATATAGTAAGACATCTCATATTTTAATTGATGTCTACTATATGTCTTAAATGGCTGACCGCACTTGCAAAGCTTGGATAATCGACTCTTGGGTATGTAGAGGGGCCCTGCTCATGTAGGGGTACCCTCACAATTATAACCTAGCACCCTACCCTCAGGACTGAAGAGTCTTCCATAGAGATGACTTATAGCTATTAAGTGTAGTGACCTCAGATATAAGACAAAGTATATCTGTTGTAAGTGGTGCTAGCACCAACTTACATAGGCTGCAATGGTAGGCCTGTAGTCACAGGTTGAGTGGTGTCTTATGGGTGGCATAATATATACTGCAGCCCATGGCACACTTTGTGTACCTAGGCCTGGGTACCTTAGTACGATATATTGGGGACTTACCTGGGTACACCAGTAGCCGAATGGGAAGGTACAAAAGTACTTACCACTCTCAAATATAAAGAGGAAGCACAGTGACCGTGGTCCTGATTATCATGATACCAGTCAGACCAGTCAGAAAACAGAATAACACCAGCAAAAAGTAGGGGAAAACATCTGTTATCTACCTTCATCAGTTTAAGCCATAAGAGGGGCTTGAGGGCTGTATGAACAATGAAGTGAGTCCTAAACAGGTATGGCCTCAACATCTTCAAGGCCCAGAATCCAGCAAAGTCCTCCCTCTCAATAGATGACCAATGTTTCTCCCTAGGGGCCAACTTTATCTTTATAAAAGTAACTGGTTGGTCCTGGCCCTCCACATTAAGTTGTGACAAAACTGCTCTTACCCCTAGCTCAGAAACATCCGTCTAGACAATGGAGGTTTTGGAGAAATCAGGACTTTGCAGAAAGGTAGCATAGCACATGAGCTGCTTCATGTTATCAAATGCCTTCAGAAAGCTAACTGCCCGCTGAACTTTCTTAGGCATCCTTTTGGAGTTGAGTTCATACAGGCGAGTCACAATGGACTCATATCCCTTATCAAGCCTCCTGTAGTGCCCAGTCAGGCCCAAAAAAGTTCTGACCTGAGTCTGTGTAGTGGGGGCATTCCATTCCATTATGGTGTGGATTTTGCTCTATGATGGCTGAGGTTGGCCTCCACCTACCAGGTGACCTAAGTACACAACCTTTCTCTGCCCTATCTAGTACTTTGTGGCATTGATAGTGAAGTCCCCTTTACTTGGAGCCTCCAGACCATTTCTGAGGTGGACCACATAAACCTGCCAGGTGGAAATAAAGACAGCAATATCATCTGCATATGCTGCACTATAGGTTTATTGACCTGTTCAAACTTTGTGCACCATCCTCTGAAATGTGACAGGTGCATTTGTTAAGCCAAAATGTATTGCAATAAATTGATAATGACCACTAGGGATTGAAGATGCTGTTTTTTGCTTGGTATCCTCAGATTCTGATTTGCCATTAGCCAGAAGTCAGGTCAAATGTATTAATACACTTGGCTGAGGCAAGAGTATAAATTAGCTCATCTGCCCCATGGAATTGGATGGGCATCAGTCCTGGTGACTGCATTGAGGCCTCTGTAGTGTACACACACTCTAATCTCATTCTTACCATTGTGGGTAATGTTTTGGTACAAGGACCACTGGACTACCCCAAGGGCTATCTAAAGTCACAATTACCCATAATTCTAGCATCTTTTGGACCTCAATCCTCATGCCATCACTGACATGGTCAGGCTGTCTGTAAAATGTATTCTACACAGGCAGACTGTTACCTGTGTCAACTTCATGGGTAGAACAGGTGGTTTGACTGGGAGTCAGAGAAAACAAGTGGGCAAACCGATTGAGGACATTCTTGCAGCTGGTCAGTGAGGCTGCCTAACCTTATAGACACTTATTCCCAATAAACGTGACACACCCGTTTTTTCAATATTATTCGATTCCCTTATGTGTATGAATTCAATTATTCATATGTCACAGTGTCAAATTTAGAAAGAAACACCACGTCCACTACCATCTATAGTCCCCGCCTTTCATTCAATGAAAAAATGTGAGGAGAGAGAGAGAGTACCTCACGGTAGAACCGCCAACGGGGTTACTGGCTAGCAATTACCAGTTTACCCACTTATCAACATTGGTAACTCTCTCTCATTAGTGAACAAGGAAAAGAGAAAAAGGAAAAAAAGCAAGTGGAACCATTATTTGTTCCCCTTATGGAAAGACACAATTAGTAATACTCATTTGTGCAATAGTCAACCAAAGACACCCCCAGTGAGAAATGATAAGTGACATTCGCACCATTAAAATTGTAAGGCTTGCTGGCCACTCCATTTTTATTCTGGGCTGCAAGCCTTCCAAACTAAAATTGGTTCCTGTTACACCAAGTCTAATACTTCATTGCCAACATGTTTCATTGCTGTATTTTAGCACAACTTCATCAGGGCTAACAGGGGTTCATCTTCTCACTCATTCACTTTGTGTTTATATCCAACACCTGGAGGTCGCGAAGTTACAACATACCCACAAACCTCCTTTACGGGTCATCTGTGTCAACTGATCACGTGTCCCTGCGAAAACCATCCATACTCTGGTATTCTATGCCGCATCCCACCAGCGTTGTTTAACGGAGGTGGGACGCGGCATCGAATACCAGAGAAATCTGAAACTCAGGTGCAGCTTGATGACATCACAACCAGGAAGTGTGACTACCCATGCTGCACCTGAGTTCCAGAATCAGAGTGAGAGGCTGGAAGGAGGGCTGAGGCACCAGTGCAGTGCAACAGAGAGTGAGGAAATGGCTACGCAGCAGGGTGAAAGCCAAAGAAAGAGAAAACAGAGGTTTTCAGAAAGGGAGCAGGAGGTGCTCATCCAGGAGATGGTGCAGAGCCATGATCTATTATTTGGAAAAAAAATCCCTCAGAGTGCCAGAGAGCCGGAAAAGGAGAATATGGGCAGAGATCCAAGAAAAGGTCAATTCTATAGGCGTCACCAAACCACAGCGTTGAGGAATTGCGAAAACGCTGGTAAAATATGCACCAGCGTTTGAAAGGAAAGGGTTGCTGCCAGGCTGCAGGAGGCAAAAGCTACTGGTGGAGGGACATCCACTGCCCCGCTTCCACGCCAATGGAGAAATTGGTGGAGGGTACTCTACTACCGGAGAGTGTGAGCAGCGTGGCTGACCTCCACAGCTCCGACCTACCAGGACCAAGACAAGGTAAGAAGTATGCCATCACACCCCTGATACCAACCTACCCCACCCCACCCCCATTAGAGACCCAGACACACATCACAGATGCCGATATATTGCAGGCACACACACAACCACATCAATGCATTATGGGAGATGTAGTCACATCAAACAAACAGTGTAACAGCGAAACCCAGCTAGGCTTGAGCAGTATGTGTGTATGCGTGAAGGCATCATACAGACAGTCAGGGCCCACTTAATAAACCAAATAGTGCAATTTATTGCTTTACCAATGCAAGGCTGGACAGCAAATTAATGTGCGCATTTACGTCCACAGCACCACAAGAAGCACAGGGCCAGAGGCCTGGATGGGAGGAAGAGTCTCACAGCGCAGCAGTACCAGGGCAAGTAGAGGAAGAGGAGGAGGGCAGCCCAGTAATCTCACCGAATCGCCCCCGGCGCATTGCAGTGGCTCCATTGCCACCGCTGGAGGACAAACTCAGTGACACAGATGAAGAAGCTAATGAAGTCTAGGAACTGTCTGTGAAACAAACCAGACCACAAGCAATTCAAAGTCCCACACCTGCCATTCCATCCAGGCGCAGGGCCCGTCCATCCCCAGGTACATCTGTGGCAAGAGAGGAGTCAGTGTTCCGCGGCCTCGAGGGAAATATGCTTCAGGCACAGCTTCTGCAAGGGAAAGGAATACGTCAAATTCAAACACAGCTTAGGGTGGGCTTCAGGGGCATTGCGGGTGGCCTGGAGGCACTCTGTGTGGAGATATGGGCGGCCCGTGCTGCCGTGAAACTCAGCGCCTCCACACACGCCTTGAACTCTTCACAGGGGCTGTTTCCCGGCTGGCCTCAGCCACCTCTATCCAGTCCCGACGCAGAATTAGCATGCAGCGGGAGGTTGCACACAGCAGTCAGGGCATGGGCAGGGGATTACTACAGGTCACATGTGCTGTGGATCAGCTGCAGACAGTTGCTACTGGTGGGACAGGAGTCCTCAGTTCCCTAGAGGAGGACGTACAATCAAGCCGTAGCAGCCTCACTCCACCCCCCCAATAGGATAGGCACCGTAGTGAGCATCATGGCAGGGCTGCAGATGCCACTGATGAGGGGAATGTGCCCTCAGGGCACAGAGCAATGGGACGTCAGCGCCGCCGTTGAGGTGCTAGGACATACTAAGGGCAATGGTTGGATCAACCCATTGCACAAAGAGAACAGTGACAATTTATTGTTTTTGCACTGTGAATCAAACATGTGCATGATAATACTATCCACATTGTGTGCCACACAGGCTGTGTGATATTATGAATCCTGACTTAAAGGATATTAAACACAGTTTATCCTGAATACATAGCATTGTGTCATCATTTCTCACCTAGAAATAGTTCTGTGTTATGTCATCCTGCCTCAGTCACCCGGCTCTGGCTCCAATCACACAGGCTGGCCTGCATCCTGGAGCTGGCCTCTCCTCATCTGATGTGTCTGAATCACTGAGCTCCCCTGGGGTGCCTTTCCGGGTGGCGATGTTATGCAGCATGGCACACGCAACCACCATCTTGCAGCAGGTCTCAGGGCTGTATTGCAGTGCTCCCCCACTCTCATGTGGAGAAGCGTGGCTCAATGGTTAGAGCGGCAGACCCTGATGCAGAGGTCTAGCCCGGGACCAGGGTTCAATTCCCTCCTCGGCGGCTCTTGGACTCAATCCCCCCGGACCTGATAATTCTCGCCTCGGTGCCTCGTCTAATCATGGGTCCCACTCTGTGACTCTGGGCAATAGCTTGCTTAATCTCCACAACGGCTCCAGCAGCGCTTGGATGCCTGGCTTCACCTTGGGGGTGCCCAGGAGTGGACATTTCACATGGAAAAGCCAGGAAGGGTTCCACAGCGGTATGAGTGCAGCGCCGCGGGATGCCCCTTCGCGTGGGCAGCCATGCGCTTTACAAATACAACACATTTACATCCTATGCAGGCATCTGAAACGACTCTTGTACCTCCGCTCCCTTGAGTTTGCAGGATTTAAGTATGGAGTCAATATGAAGTCCCGGACTGCATACGCACTGTCACCTGTAAGGCAAGAGGAAATAGGTTACACACTGTCCTGCCACTGCTGTGCTTTACTATTGTGTCACTGTTTCCTATGCAATTACCTAGAAGGTAGCCCTCTCCAAACCCCCCATTAGTTAGTCGACGGTGGATCCCACTGTGGCGAAAGATGAACGAGTCGTGGGTGCTGCCTGGGTATTTAGCTACAATGTCAGTGATAATGTGCTTGGCATTACACAACCCTTGTATATTCAGGGAATGGTATGACTTGCGATTCCTGAACACATACTCATTCTGGGAGGGGGATATGCCGACATGTGTTCCATCTATGCATCCAATGACGTAGGGGAATTGTGCTATTTGATAGAACTCCTGCTTGGTCCGGTCTAGTGCCTGTGGGGTGCATGGGATAAGTATGTGGTGGGTAGCCTCTGAACCATGGCATCAAGGAACGCGTGGAAAAAATGCGACAATGCACTCTGTGACACCCCTCCTACTGAGGCTATCACCCCTGGAGCTACCTGATGCAAGAGGTGCAGTGAGCACAGGACCTGAATGTGGGTGGGGATGGTGTGTGTCCTGCGTGTGGGGTGTTCAAGAATATATTTGAGTTCCTCAATTAAATCAAGGATGCCCTCTTCATTCAGCCTGTAGTGTGTATGGATGTCCTCCTCAGTCTGCTGGAACAAGGTAATACACGCATGGAATATCCTCTCCTGACATCTACTCCTCTGTGCAGCAGCTCTGAGCCGCAGCCTCCTGGCTATCACATACAGCCTAGCCATTGTGGAAAAATCTGTTGCATTGTGGGACTCCTTAAATAGTTTGCACCTGGTTACCGCCTGCTCATACTTGATGTTAAATGCGATTCTCTAATTTGTGAATTTCGTGAATTCGCTATTTGCGATTTTTTCATAAATTGCATAGCGATTTCTTATTTTGAGAATTCCCGTTTGCGATTTTCGCAAACTGAGAAAATTGCAAACTTAGAAATCGCTAGGGAATTCACAGAATTCTGGTTATCGCAACGTAAGAAATCGCTATATTTGCGATTTCTAATTTTGCGATGCGATTGTGCCTCACACATAGGAAATAGCGATTTTTTTTCCCGCAAATGCTGTTTTTTGCGAATCGCAGCGTTTGCGACTAAAAATTTGGTTGATACAAATGGCCCATGGTGACTAGGTGTAGTGTAGTATTGCACCTATCTCCGCTAGTGAAAACAAAACTTCAAAATGTTGGAAAAAGAGTTGTGCTAGGCATTTAGCAACCAATTGAAAAGTTAAGTAAAACGTACATGTTTACAAAAATATTTTTATATGTGCCTAATTGTAGTGATGGTTTAACATGTAATCCGCACCTAGATTAGCTGCTAAATCAGTGCAGACTTAAATTCCACCACTGCCACCAATCTAGGAGGCTGGCTAGGTATATGGGCCACTTATTTAAGTGAAACACCTTGCACTAATGAAGACAACCGTTATGGTGATCTTAGTTCTCTTAGACAACCTTAGAAAGCTATGTGGTAACTGTGGAGAGCAGCCTTCATACTTAGTCCAGAACGATAGTTAAGCAGCTTGTTTATACAGAACTGATCATGTAGTGTAGGTTAAAAGAAAATAATAGTTATATTTAATATACACACTCACTAACACCTTGGTATATCTCCTAGCCGGAGTTATCAATGCAATACGCACAATATTTCAAAAGGAAACAGGTAAGTAAGCACAAAAACCAAGTGGTCTCCAGGGGGAGACCAAACTGTATACTAAAGAAGTGGAATGCAAACTGTGACTGAATTCAAAACTTGACCCAGAAGACATAGAAGAGCTAGAGACCCAAGGAACAACCCAAGTTGGGTATGTGGATCCCCAGGGAGGCTTCGAGCAGAGTGGAAACACAGCCGTGTGCACACTGCAAGTCAACAGGGAAGTCACGGTTGCAGTTTTGAAGAAAATGGACCCTTCCCTGTAGAACCTGAAGAAACCCTGTGGAAGATGGTAGGCATAGGAGTTGCAAGAGGACCTCGAGCAGCAGACCAAAAATGCAGGTCATGGTTCTTAGGATGGAGTTTCTAGTAGCCCGAAGATATTTGGAGGGCAGAGTCAACAAGTCTTGGCAGCGGCAAGTCAACACTGTGCATAGGGGTACTGTGGGAGTATAGTGTTCAAAAGTGTTTGAATTCCGCTAGCGGTGCAAGCCACCTGCAGGGTGAACGTCTCGCCTAGGACGTAAGTGTGACTTCTTGTTGGAATAAAAGTGCTTTTAGTCTGCTCAACTTGTTGAAATCTGCTTTCAAAGTTGGTATGAAAGGCCAAATTGAGCTATCGAGCTTCCCACGCGGGGAAGGGAAAAGCTAATTTTTACAGCAAATAATGCGCTGTGAACCCGTTAGAATGTACAGTATTCCAGCAACCAAACCGCAGCATTCTTGGTTATTTAAAATAAGATAACTACCATTAGTAAGCAGTGTGAATGAGGGAGTTATTGCAGGAACTGGATTACTTTTTAAAACACAAGCAATGTTCGGAGCCGAGTGCAACAAGGGAATGACCTACTGAAGGATCACAGTCCTCCCACGTAAGGTATACCTCCTTCTCTTCCCATAAACATCTGTATGTGAAGGGCAAAGACCATAATTCATGCAGCCTAGTGGGTAATGTTTCATACAAGAGCTGATTTGAAACAAAGAGAAAGCTAAAGATATAACTCCATGGATGAGCCAGACAGCAGAGTCAGTCCCCATCATGGCGAAAGGCAAAGGGTCTATTTTTTCTATGTGTAAAAGAGAGTAAATTGCATCTTTCATGGACATAAACTGCTGTTTAACTATCAGGTTGAATGGCAAAAACAAAGAAGATATATTTAAATAATCCCATGGTACTTTTCCCATTTTTAGGGTTTGCAAAATCGGAATTGATTCTGACCATGATACAACAAAAACACATCTTCTTGCACAATGTCAATACCAGAAGAAACAATATTATGCAAAGTGTAAATGCGGGAAGCTAGTGTGTTAATACTATTTTTGACAACAGCTAGAACCTTTTCCAAGTTCGATTGGCCAATTTCCCGCGAGCAGGATGCTGCTTTAATCTGTGAAAGTTTCCATATTTCATTGAAAGCTGTGTAAATGAATCTCTTTGTTCGTGGAACCCTAGGTCCCAAGACTAAGTCGGACAAATTTAGGTTATTTGACAATAAAGATAAGTGTTGTTTAACGGACTATAGTGTAGAGTACTGCAACCAATGTTGCCATAATTTACCATCCGAATAGGTTGCTACCGAATGTGTATCTGGAAATCTTGGGTCGAGTCTGTCTAGGATATAACCTGAAGTAGTGTTATGAAAACGAAGTTGGCAGGCATTCAAATTGGTCTGCCAAACTAAACGACCTAAAGGATCCATTTCAGATACATTAAACATGTTATTTTGGAATAAAGCTGGTAAGGCATCACTGGCATAATTCATGTATGAGCACCTATTTTCATATTCACCTAAAGAGGGAATGGCAGGGGCATATAACTTCTTGGCAGTGGCTAAACCAAAGCAAATTGTCTGGTACACTGTATCATTTAAAAACAAAAGTTGTGCTGTGCTGAGGCAGGCACGATGTAAGGCTTCAGTGCCTTGCACCTGCCAGGCCTTGGAACCCCAGATCGATTTCAAATAAATGGGGGCCTTCCAGTGATCATAACCCTTGACTGACAGATCATGTCTGGAAGAATTTGAATACATTTATTTCGTATGGGTCAACATGACTTTGGGAGTTGAAGGAACCTTTAATTTAAAATAATAGGACTCAGGTGATGACCTATCAAAATCAGTGAAGTAAATAAATGTATTCCTAAGTGTCTTTGAACTTCCTTTTATTGGTGTAGGACAATATTCCCACTGCGTATAATTAATGACAGGTCGGAATGTATTAGTCTTATGTTATGCCGATAATGTTGATAAGAGACTAAATCGGCATAATTGGCAGAATTCAAATACAAATCTTCAGCATTAAAGGCAGCATAATTATTGAAATCTGAAAACAATAGTTGTATTGTATGCACTTCCCAGTTGTCTGAACGTATGTCCTGTGTTATCACATAACCCATGGCGACACGAAAGACGTATGGCCGTTGATAATTTCTGTTGGGACATGGACCTGAAAATCCACTTTATCCCAAACAATGCCATCCGCAACTGGGAGTGCTGAGATGTTAACAAGAGTCTGGTCATGCTTCATGATGTGGAAAGATGAGTGGGGGGCCAGCATACGATCAACCATCAACAAAGTTCACAGCAGAGTGTTCTGGTAAGTAGTGACCATTGATGAGTAGGAAAAACACTGTTACAAAACTGAATGATATGAGGAGAAAAATCAGAATGAGGACCAGCCAGATGTATGTCCAAGGAGGGACTAAATAAGTCTGTTTAAACCAGGAGACAAAAATAGTCAATTTGGTAGGGCCAACTGAGGTGGTGGAGGACGAGTCATAAGAAAAGCTGCCAGGATGTAAAGAGCTTTCCGGAAATCCGTGCAAAGACTCAATCATGGGTTAAGCACCTTCCACTGCCTCATTGCAGGAGGAAGCAGGTGGTACAGGCAAATGGTCAACAATAGGGTCCATCTCGAGGACAGTGTCATGTGGTGAATTGAAAGATGCGCCAAGCCCAGGACTCCTCGGAATTGTGTGGCAAGAAACAGCAGGCATCATACCATTTAGAATCAGCCAGATGTTATAGCTTGACATTGTCAATTGACATGTTTCTGGTGTCTTTGTAACCAGGAAGCGGTAGTAAAATGACTGTACGAGTCTCCTTGAAGCCAAGAACTGGAACCAGTGCACAATAAGAGGGACCAAATTCTTTTTTGTTCTCCAACGTCTCATGGACCAGATCACCAACTTTCGGAAGCCAGCAGTCCACCAGAATCAGCAGTGCATCGTCAGTGGCAGAGGGTAAATCTTCAGTTGCAAGACTGTCACGTGTCTCTTGTAGGTCCTGTAACATAGTAGAATGATTATCTATGTCAAAGGTTGTGGCAGCCACCACAACGTCTAGACCACTGATACTCAAAGTACGACCCGAGGGCCGCATGCGGCCCTCCTGACCTTTACGAGTGGCCCTTGGTCAACAGCAACACTGGGCTTTGATCTACTCGTCTAACAGAAAAAAGATGTTAAAATAACAGGCAAGCATTTATTTATAGCTTAAGTGAAGTTAAAGAAAGAACGTTTGTAGGGTGTCCTGCACCTCTTAACTTTACTAACACTCATGTTTAAACACATATTGCAGCAAAAGTGTAAATATTTTATAAACTCTCTTCCAAATTAAAAAAGTATATTTCATTAACATACAGAACTGGTTATCCTTATTACATCAGATTATATCAGTACCATCAGTACCTTGATAAGTATTTTTTTTGTTTAAAGTGATTGCTTTCAAACATGAATTTAAAAACATTAATTCTTCCCTCCACCCTGACAACAATGCCAATACTAAACTAAGATTTAAGTCAGTTGTTATGTGCATCCTCTCCAATGGCCTGGATTCCTATTATACATGGACAACATTATAATTTATCAATCAAACACGGGGAAGGATTTTGTAAAGCGCATTTGCTGAAGTCATACTTCGATATCCCCCTCTATATGATAATGAAGAAAAAGGAGGGAAAGTATAAATAAAGTGGAGAAGCCAGGATTAATCCCAGGTTTCACATTGTGCAGTTAATCACTATATATATATATATTGTATTGTAATTGCATTTGTGTAGCTCTTACCACCCCTGACGAAGCGTAGAAGTGCTTTTTCACCAAGTAGCATGCTACTCCAGAACCTAAGAAGGATTAGTGTTGAATTAGTATACTGAAATATGAAAGTAATTTGAGTAGTGGATAGGTTAGTCAGTTATTTGGATTCAGAAGGATAGCGGAGGGATAGAGGTGGGAAAAACAAAGTTTGCATTTATATGGTGCTTGTTACCCCTGACGGGGTGTTGTAACACTTTCTTGATAAGTAGCATACTACTCCGGAACCCATAAGTATTAGTGGTGAATTAGTATAGAGAAATATGAAATTTGAGCAGTGGATACGTTATTCAGTAATCTGGATTCAGAAGGAGGGCGGAGGGATAGAAGTGGGAAAAGGGTTTGCATTTATATAGTGCTTGTTACCCCTGATGGGGTGTTGAAGCGATTTATTTTATGAGTAGCATGCTACTCTGGAGCCCATAAATGATTAGCGGTGAATTAGTATAGTGAAATATGAAAGTAATTTGAGTGGTGAATATTAGTTAGTTATTTGGATTGAGAAGGATAGCGGAGGGATAGAAAAGGGAAAACAAAGGTTTGCATTTATATGGTGCTTGTTACCCCCAATGGGGTGTTGAAGCACTTTCTTGGTGAGTAGCACGCTACTCCGTAACCCATAAGGATTAATGGTAAACTAGTATAGTGAAATATGAAAGTAATTTGAGTGGTGGCTATTAATCAGTTGTTTGGATTGAGATGGATAGCTGAGGGATAGAGGAAGGAAAAAGTTTTGCATTTATATAGTGCTTGTTACCGGTGTGGGGGGATTGAAGTGCTTTTATGGCGAGTAGCACGCTACTCCGGAACCCATTAAAGGATTAGTATTGAATAAGTTTAGTGAAATATGAAAGTAACTTTAGTGGTGGATGAAATGTTAGTCGGTTATTTGGATTGGGAAGGGTAGCAGAGGGATAGAAGAGGGAGAGAGGTTTGCATATATATTGCAATTGTTACCCCTGATGGGGTGTTAAAACGCTTTTTTGGTGAGTAGCATGCTACTCCGGAAGCCATAAAGGATTAGAGGTGAATTAGTATGGCAAAATATGAAAGTAATTTGAGTGGTGGATATTTGTCAGTTATTTGTATTGAGAAAGATAGCGGAGGGATAGAAGATGGAAAAAGGTTTGCATTTATACAGTGCTTGCTACCCCTAATGAGGTGTTGAAACGCATATTTATATAGATTTCAGGCACGTTATAGTTAGGAATTAGCATTTAAAAAACCTTAGAAATTCACTGAAAAAACCATAGGTTTCAGGGGCGTTAAAGTTAGCTGGACATTTCACTCATACAAAACCATTGAAATTCCCCCGTTATTGTTAGTTCAGCTAACTATAACTCGCGCGCCCGCAATGTACTTCTGATGACTTCACATATTACATCACTAATGGCATGGTCAGTGACATCACTCATGACATCACTGATGACATATCAAATGATATCACTGATGACATCACTGATGATATCATCCAGCGAATATGTGTCTTTCTGAAAAATAAATATTTTTTATATATGTATATCTAAAGGTCGATGGAAGAATAAATGGGCAAATAAGTGTCTAAATGGATGTTTTTTTTGTAAAATTGATTGTATAACTGACTTATAAAGTGTATCCTAGTGAATACATGTATTAGCGAGTAATGTTTAAATATGTAAATATCTGTACCAGTGTCTCACTTTGTGTATAAGTGACTGCATGGGTTGGTGAGTAGCTACATGATTGTGTATATGGGTTATTAGTTGTTTTTTTGAGTATCAGTATGAGTGTCTGTATGGTTCGGTGGGGGATATTACTTAGCGCATAGATGCATGAATGAGTGACTCACTGTTTGTATGTGTTTTGAAGACAGCATGTGTGCAGGACTGTATGGGCGGATGAATGTGTGTATAGGTGTGTAAGTGAGTGAATGGCTGTCTCAATAGTGTCTTTATGAGTAAGTACATATGTATTAAACTAGTATATGTGAGTATTGATCTATATAAGTGAGTATATATGAGAGTGAGAGATTGGAAGAATTCTTGTATAAATAAGTATGTTTTTCTATAAGTGATTGTTTAAGAGAGTAAGTATGTGTATGTTTCTGTAGAAGTAAGTGTAGTGGTGTGTGTATAGATGTATATGCAAGTAAATGGATGTTTGATAGTTTATTCGCATGTGTGAGTATTTGTGTGAATAACTCTATGTATGAGTGTAGGTGTATAACAGGATGTATAGGTGTATGAGTACTTATGATGAGTGAGTACATGTATGAGTGACTATAAAGAACTATTTGTGAATGAGTGGATGTGTATGTAGATTTTGGAATTACTGAATAGGTCGTTCTAACTGGTATTGGTATCTCCATTGATTTGAAAATTGTAGTTTCTATTTTTCAATGTATGTATCAAAGGTTATATTACAGTGAGAGGAGGTCTGCCACTCTTTCACAAGGATAATGTTATCAGTGATGCCATCAGTGATGTCATTTGAGATATCATCAGTATTGTCATGAGTGATGTCACTGACCATGTCATGAGTGATGTAATATGTGACGTCATCAGCAGTGCATTGCGGGCGCGCGAGTTATAGTTAGCTGAACTAACTATAACGGGGAATTTCCATGGTTTTGTATGAGTGAAATGTCCGGCTAACTATAACGCCCCTGAAACCTATGTTTTTTTCAGTGAATTTTTAAGGTTTTTAAATGCTAATTCCTAACTATGACATGTCTGAAACCTATAGTTTTTTCAGTGAATTTCAAAGGTTTTTTGTAAATGACAATTTTTAAATGTATTAAGTGTTATTTTTATTTTTTATACTGATTTTCTACATTTTTCTACAAATTATTTTTAGATATTTTATTTTTTACATTACATTATAGTTACATTATACATTACATTACAAAATATACTTTCTAAGAATGAATTACTTTAGTTTAAATACTTTGCAAATAGACAATAGTCTTCTAAGTACAGTAGTTACAGTTGTTGTAATGCGCAACACAATTCAGACACAATGCAACATTGAGGTCAATGTGAATTTCTAGTTAAATGCAATTAGTTACTTTTTGGATTACTTTTCTAACCACAGGACCGGATCCTAGATTCAGTCCTGGGACATCTCCTCTAAACAGTTGAGTAAAAGTGTTTTGGTTACAGTAGTGATGTTTAAGGAATATTATTGTATTTAAAAAGTTGAAACTTTTTCACATGGAATCACCAATGTTATCCTACGGGAGGAAATTCACTTAGCAGGTAAGTAGTGTTAACATTACTTTTTCTTAATCAGTGGTGACTCCTGGATCCAGCACCGGTGCATCTCCTGTAAACAGTAGAAAGATTGCGTTGAAGTCAAATAGGCGATTTTTAAAGAATATTTTTAGTTTGTGAAAATAGACACTTAGAAACTTTTCTGGTGAAAACTAGACAATAGATTCCTATGGAAGGAAATACAAGTTACTGGTAAGTACGGTTAGAATTACTTTTTAGGATCAGTACTTGGCTCAAAGAAGCAGCACTGAGATCACTCCTGATAACAGGTGAGTAAATCAGAATTCATACTTCTGCTGATTTTATAGGAATTGTATAAAGTTAAAAAACTCCACACTTAGAAGAATTTCCGAATGAAACCAGTCAATGTTAGCCTATGGAAGGAAATTCAAGTTACTTGTAAGTATCGTTGGAATTACTTTTCAGGATCAATACTGGGCTCAAAGATGCAGCACTGAGGTCTCTCCTGATAATAGGTGAGGAAATCGGAATTCGTAGTTCGGCTGATTTTAGAGAAATATTTGTATGATTCAAAAATCAACACTTAGAAACTTTTCTGCTGAAAACCACACAATGGATTCCTACGGAAGGATATACAAGTTTCTGGTATGTACTGTTAGAATTACTGTTCAGGATCAGTACTGGGCTCAAAGAAGCAGCATTGAGGTCACTCCTGATAACAGGTGAGTAAATCAGAATTCGTACTCCTGCTGATTTTATAGGAATTTTATAAAGGTCAAAAACTCCACACATAGAAGAATTTCCAAGTGAAACCAGTCAATGTTAGCCTATGGAAGGAAATTCAGGTTACTGGTAAGTATTGTTAGAATTACTTTTCAGGATCAGTACTGGGCTCAAAGATGCAGCACTGAGGTCTCTCCTGATAACAGGTGAGTAAATCGGAATTTGTTGTTTGGCTGATTTAAGGTGAATATTTTAAAGTTCCAAAACTCAACACTTAGAAGAATTTCCAAGTGAAACCACTCAATGTTACCCTATGGAAGGAAATTTACTTAGCAGGCAAGTAGTTTTATCTTTACTTTTTCTTACTGACTGATGAATCCTGGATCCTGAGCTGGTGCAACTCCCGTAAACAGTTGAAAGAATGCGTTTAAGTCATACAGGCGATTTTTAAGGAATGTTTTTAGTTTCTAAAAATAGACACTTAGAAACTTTTCAGGTGAAAACCAGACAATGGATTCTTATGGAATGAAATACAAGTTACTGGTAAGTATGGTTAGAATTACTTTTCAGGGTCAGTGCTGGGCTAAAAGAAGCAGCACTGAGGTCACTCCTGATAACAGGTAAATAAATCGGAATACGTAGTTCGGCTGATTTTAGAGGAATATTTGTATGTTTCAAAATTCAACACTTAGAAACTTTTCAGCTGAAAACCACACAATGGATTCCTATGGAAGGAAGTACAAGTTACTGGTAAGTACGGTTAGAATTACTTTTCAGGATCAGTACTGGTCTCATAGAAGCAGTACTGAGGTCACTTCTGATAACAGGTGAGTAAATCAGAATTCGTACTCCTGCTGATTTTATAGGAATTTTATAAAGGTCAAAAACTCCACACATAGAAGAATTTCCAAGTGAAACCAGTCAATGTTAGCCTATGGAAGGAAATTCAGGTTACTGGTAAGTATTGTTAGAATTACTTTTCAGGATCAGTACTGGGCTCAAAGATGCAGCACTGAGGTCTCTCCTGATAACAGGTGAGTAAATCGGAATTTGTTGTTTGGCTGATTTAAGGTGAATATTTTAAAGTTCCAAAACTCAACACTTAGAAGAATTTCCAAGTGAAACCACTCAATGTTACCCTATGGAAGGAAATTTACTTAGCAGGCAAGTAGTTTTATCTTTACTTTTTCTTACTGACTGATGAATCCTGGATCCTGAGCTGGTGCAACTCCCGTAAACAGTTGAAAGAATGCGTTTAAGTCATACAGGCGATTTTTAAGGAATGTTTTTAGTTTCTAAAAATAGACACTTAGAAACTTTTCAGGTGAAAACCAGACAATGGATTCTTATGGAATGAAATACAAGTTACTGGTAAGTATGGTTAGAATTACTTTTCAGGGTCAGTGCTGGGCTAAAAGAAGCAGCACTGAGGTCACTCCTGATAACAGGTAAATAAATCGGAATACGTAGTTCGGCTGATTTTAGAGGAATATTTGTATGTTTCAAAATTCAACACTTAGAAACTTTTCTGCTGAAAACCACACAATGGATTCCTATGGAAGGAAGTACAAGTTACTGGTAAGTACGGTTAGAATTACTTTTCAGGATCAGTACTGGGCTCATAGAAGCAGTACTGAGGTCACTTCTGATAACAGGTGAGTAAATCGGAATTCGTACTTCTATTCGTACGTCCAGTATATGTATTAAATGGTTGACCGCAGTAGCAAAGCCTGGAGAATTGACTCCGGGGTTTGTAGGGATTGTCCGACTCCTGCAGGGTACCCTCATACCTACAACCTAGCACCTTGCCTTCAGAATTGTATGCCTGCCCTCTAAGTGTTTAGTGCAGTGACCTCAGATATTTGGAAACTTATTTCTGTTGTGAGGGATGGCTAGCACCAGCTTACACAGGCTGCAACGATAGACCTGTAGTCATAGTTTCAGTGGTCTCTCATGAGTGAAATGTTACATGTTGTGTCCCATGGGAGACCTCTGGTGTACCCATGCCCTGGGTTCCTTAGTATCATATGCTAGGGACTCACCAGTAGCCAATGGGGAAGTTGTCAAAGTATTTACCATAGTCAAATTTAGGGAGGAAGCACAGTGACTAGGGTCCTGACGAGAAGAATCCCAGTCAAACTAGTCAGAAAAACCGACTAACATCAGCAAAAAGTGGGGGTTAACCATGAAAGCAGATCCTAATTTCCTACAGTGGGCCAGTATGATGGACCCTGACTGAAGGAAGGATCCTTCAAACCAGAAGATATGGCTATTGCATAGGACTGTGGCACGGAAGAAGGAGATCTCAAGTGGAACTTCCCCTGCATGTAGGATTGCCTTAGAAACTGGGACTACTATGTTAGGGAGAAACCAGCAGCGTTAATCCAGGCCAAAGTGTGCCCACTACTGCAGAAGGGCACGTCAGTTAGCATCTAGATGCCAGGGGCTTGTCATGTAGTTTCCACTAATCAGTAGGAACTGCAAATTTGTGGACTATTGGATATGGCCCTTCTGGCAGGATTATCCCCAAACATTTAGCTTCTTCCTTTTATTTTATCCTGATCTGCCTTTTTTGATTGTAGGACTCTGGACACTATACAACTGCTGATCAGTGCAGTGCTAAAGTGCATATGCTGTCTGTGTAAATAGTGTTTTATAGATTGGCATTTCCATGATTGGCATATGTGATTTACTGGAAAGTCCCCAGTAAAGTGCTTTGAGTTTGCCAGGGCCTGTAAAACAAAAATTACTAGTGGACCTGCAGAACTGATTGTGCCACCCACATGAGTAGGTCTGAAAAGGTAACTCAGATCTGCCACTGCAGCGTTGGCGTGCAGTTTGCAACTGCCATGTCCACCTGGCAATCCCCAACTGACCCTCTTCTTACATGTTAGTCAACCCTAAGGTACCCATGTGGCCGTGGTTCAGTGCATGTGAAAGATAGGACATGCCCTGGTATGCAAGACTACCTGTTCCCATAGGATAGAATGGCGAGTTTGCATATAACATCTTCTAAACATAACTACCCCTGGGAACAAGGTGGGAATGTAAACTTTAGTATGCCTGGACTCAGAATGTTAAAATTAATCTTTTAGTACGGGTGATTTTTACTGTCTATCTTTGAAAATACCACTTTTAGAAAGTAGGTATTTTCTTGTTTAGCCATGCAGTGTGCCTCTGCTAGGATGTGCATTGACTAACTGGCTTTGGAGCGACAGGGTCCTGGGGATGTGCAGTGGCTCTAGAGAGTCTGGATGAGTCAGGGCTCGGCTGAATAGACCTCAGCTGCATTTAGAGTGGGGGGGGCGATTTCCTTTTACCTGAATGGGCCTGGTCTGCCATCCACAATGCTGTCTCCACCTCCTGACAGGAGGCTGGGCCAAAGAGGACAGAACTGGTTTGAACTAAGCGCAGTCACTCTGTGCCTCAAAGGGGCTTTTGATTATAAATATTGTGGCCCATGCCCCAACATTTAGAACTAACTGGAATCAAGGAACCTGCCAAGAAGAAGAGCTGGAAGAGCTGCCCGGGAGAGTACGTCCACTTTGCTGTGTTGTTGCTTTATTGGGTTGTCCTGCAGTTGCTGCTTCTGCCTTGGGCAGTGAATGGACTGGACTGAACTTTCTTTACATGTGCTGAGTATCTCTAAGGGCATGAAATAGAGCTTGCCTCCTGTTCTGAAGGCTCAGGGACTGCAAAAACTTCAGCAACCTCTGGGTACCACTTCTGGAACTGCTCTTTCAGTTGCCACAGAGAAGGGAAAAGCTACCGACTGCTTCACTGACTGGGTCCATGTCCTGACAACACCACAGAAGGCACCGTCTGCATCTTGCACTGCAACCCTGGTCTCACTGACAACGGCAACCGCCGCCGCTGCCATTGTGCCGCTGCTTGCATCATAACCTGTGGGCAGTGCACTCTGCACCACCTCGTTTCACTTAACCATCCTGGCCTCAGGGACGCCGTCGTTGACTTTGACATCTGTGACCTCATAGTGGCTGGGGGCACCACTCTTTAGTTCCATGACACACCTCCCTGTCACCCACAGCAGTCTGGGCTGACCAACCCCAGCTCCCGCTAACTGGGTGTGTAGCTTGCACCATTACCTGCCAGAACCACACTGACTACCACCTCACCCTGCCCCATAAGCCTTGGTCTCACTGATGCCTTCTGTATGATTGTCACCGAGCCCTGCCTGCACGTATCATGAGGGCACCACACCCTGCACTGCTTCCATTTTGCAACACAACCACAATGGTTGCCAAAACCAAGACAGGTACTGTTACCGAGTCTGTCCATGCTTTCGCTGGCCCGTACCAACACGGTCGGCTGGAACTTTGAGAGTTTCAGCATCGCGGTAGCTCCGGATGGAGCTGCTGACTTGTACGAACTGTGTTTTTTAGGTATTTCTGCCATTTTAAGGATTTCTTGCAAAGTATATATTTTTTCAAGTACTGTATGTTGGATTTTTATTGTTTTGGTCTTGTTTTTGATATAAAAAATTATTGGATATGTTTCTAACTGGTGTGGTGTCCTTTTGTAGTGCTTTCACTGTAGTACTGCAAGTTATGTGCACATTCATTACACGCTGCTTCTGAGATAAGCCTGACTGCTCATGCCAAGCTACAAAGGGAATGAGCAGGGGTTATTTTAGGAGTTGAACTCCCTTACCCTGGCTAGGAAGAAGGGTCCTTACTTGGACAAAGTTGCAAACCCTTGCCAACTAGCGGCCTCCATTTCTAACATAGACGCTTAAACTTTGGGATGGTGCCATACTGATTATGTGCACCACCTCTGGATACGTTCACAGTCAAGTGTTCTATAAAGTCACCATCCATCAAGTATATGTCATCTACATAGAATAATGCCTTATCGTCAAAAATTTCAATTAGTTCTGTAACTCTGGCTAGTCTTAACCCTTGGGGTAAATGAAAAAAAATATTTCTGAGAACCTAGCACACTGAATGCTATCAAATTACTGCTTCCAGGTGCCATATTTTGGCTAAAAAAACAATTTGTGATATTTAGCATTTTATATTTCTTCTGCAGAATATGACACTATGTATTTTGTACTGCAAATGCACTGGTATCTGAGCTTAAATGTGTGTAATCTAATACTAGATGATATGAATGAGCTAATGTCATGACCAGAAAAAAAGGATTATTCATGGAAGAGATGTAAATTTCTATTACACCTTGATATTCAAGTTTTTCCAGGACTCCCTAACTCCCTAGCTTAATTTTTACATTGGATATTGTCTTTGAGGTTGTGGGGTGATGTCATAATAAAGTGATTCATCATCCCACACCACATGGTTGCAGTATAATGCAGTAGCTAGAGCGAGACTCCAACCCTTGGCAAATGACTGTTCAATTGATTCTAGAACGAGGTCTAGGCATGAAAAATATTGTATTCTTGGGTAAGGTCCTCATAAAAAAGGACAATAATAATCCTGAGCATGTCCACTTCCAATTGTAGTTGAACTTCATATAAAAAATGTGGAACGTTGCCCTGGCATCTGGTGTTTGTACAGTGATGCACTCACTCAGTGCTACTCCCACCAGACAATCCATCAGGTTCTGGTGAACTATTGTGACATCTGTCACACTGTCCAGCATTGTCATTTACATGAAAAAAAGGGTGACCTCGAGCGATAAAGGTCCAGCATACATGTTCCTTATCAAAATCAAATTGGAAATGCCTGTCCGGCCAGATGAGGAGGTAGCCCAATGATGAAGCTTGACACCCACTTGGGTGTTCAAGGGGCTATGCTTCTATTGGAGAATATTCCTTTCCTTGGTACCATCTGTCTTAGTCCTTTCACACTAGGAACTGCATACTGTATTCACAACAGCATTGTCAATGACAATTCCCCATTTGTAGGCACTGTCCTTAATATCTGGGGCATGTGTGACATTAAGTCTAGCTACCTTCTTTTATTTAAATTGAGGTTTCGATATTTTAGGCTTTTTTTCTTGCTTGTAGTCAGAGAAGTATTGTGAGTCCTTACTTGGATTCACGGTCTCTTCCGATATGGGCTCTAGTCGTCCTCCCCTCTCTGAACATTTATCGGATGAATCCTGGAAGGAATAAAACAAACATGTATCAGTATCCTGATACCTGTCAGACAGTTTAACACTTCACGGTTCCACAACTTATAAAGTTTCTCATTGGATTATTGTGTAGGAGCCACCCCAAATGGTTTTGTTTTATCTTTGTTTTTCCTAATATCCTGCTTCTTCTTTCTCAAAGAGATGGGTGCTTACTTAGAGATATCCTTTTAAGAATTACTCTTCAACTGTGGTTTCTCAGGTCTGGCCCCCAAATTATCCCTACCATGCATAGCATAGGTTTATTTGATAATTTTAGATAATTAGCGCTCCTGCTGCTCAGGAATAACATCGCTCAGTCGTAGGCGTATTGCTAGCACTGGTGCTTTCCCTCTAATGGTACTTAACATAATAGCAGATACTGAGTCAAAGTTGCACATCAGTTTCATCCGCAGTCCGAGAGCAGGTGTTTCCTGGTACTCATTCTGAATCTGTTTCCACATTTCAGGTAGACAAGTCAAATAAGAGGGTACCATGTGTTCTGGTTTGTACTTCAGCAAAGACTGTAGCTTAAGTTGCGCAGTTCACCACAGAGGAAGCAATTTCCATGGGCAAGCAGGTTGTCAATATTTTATGTGTTTCATGCAGACCAGTATGGTGAAATAATGCTTCAAGCTGATTTGGATTTTTTTGTGCTATCCAAAACTGAATTTCACCCCCTCATTGCTGAGTGGGTCAAGTCTCACGTTTTCTATGGTATGTGAGAGGATGCCTTTAAAGCACTTAATATGTTCTTGGTAAGTGAGAGGAACTTCTATTCCCTCATATAGAGAATATTCATCTGAGATTTAATCTCAGTGTATGTGTGAAATATGTGTGTTACAGCATTGCAGCTGGAAATGCTACCCAAGAATAAAACACCTCTGGTCTGTATGATTCCTGTTCCTCTACCATGAAGATACTGTCCACACCATCTAGTGTGAGGCCATTTTTTAGTAGTTTCTGAGTACTTGCATATCTTAAGGTCTATTTTTTTACCCAATTTTTAGTGCAGCATTTATAAATACAGCCTCAATAGCCCCCCCCTGCACCCTCAGAACCCATTCCAAGCAAAGATCATCCATCTTTATTCTTAGGAAGGTTACAGGTACCAAATGCCACCAGTCAATAAAACTTTATTTATACAGGGCATATAGACAAGAAAAGAAAGAAAGAAAACAAAAAGAAGGAAAAGGCCACAAATTCATTGTGGATAGTCTCCCTGTTCAACTATCAACCTGCATTCCCTCCAACCCCATCAGACCCCCTTCTACTCCATGCTAACCCTTCTTCCATTCGTAGCTTCCCCTATCTTAGCTCTAGGACCCACCCTCAGAGATTCCCATATTCTCAGACCTCTTTTCTTAGCCGCTCTACCTTTTTGGGCATAAGCTGCTGATTGCCGGTCAGAGTGCAGCTCTGATTTTGTTAGATCTCAGCGCTGCCTTTGATACGGCAGCGGCTGATAGCCTTTGATACGGCTGGAGGCCGCAGGGATCACGGGATCCGCCTTAGAATGGTTCTGATCATTTCTAGAGGAAAGATCTTTTTGGGTTTCAGCACCACAGTACATCTCTCAGTCTCATTCTATCGGTCAGGGGGTTCCGCAAGGCTCTGCTCTTAGTCCGTCTTTGTTCAATCTCTATGTGCAACCTCTTGCAGCTGTGGCAAAGGAGTGGGGCCTAACGCTGGTATCATATGCGGATGATACCCAGCTGGTTATCACCCTAGCTGAAGGGCCTTCTGCATCAGCCACTAGGTTTATAGATGGGATGGCAGCTGTTGCCCAGTGGATGGCAGACAATTGTCTGCAGCTCAATGCTAGCAAAACAGAGGTCTTGCTCATAGGGAAGAACATCGCCCTTTGGAATGAGCATTGGTGGCCGGCCTCGTTGGGCACAATGCCAATGCCAAAGCCTCTAGTTAAGAACTTAGGAGTCTGGATGGACTCCTCACTTAGCTTTCTGACCCACACTAAGAGAGTGGCAGCTACTTGTGTGGGCCTGCTGAGAGGCCTTAAACCCACCCTGAAGTACTTTGAGTCAACAGCACGTCAGCTCATTGTTCAAGCCATGATCATTTCACGTTTGGACTATGCCAGCGTGCTGCTCCTGGGTGCTAATAAAGCTGAGGTCCTGCGACTCCAACGGGTTCAAAACTTGGCAGCGAGAACTTTGATTGGACTCCCCCGCAGGTGCTCTGCCAGAGTAACGATTGGAAGGCTGTATTGGCTCCCGATCGTATCTCGGATCCAGTTTAAAGCTCTTGTCATGGCGTTTAAGATCCTTAAAACCGGGAGTCAGGTTTTACTGCGCCCTCTGTTGTCCCCGTATGTTCCCCGGCGTAGCCTGTGCTCACTAGGACAGCATAGGGTGAGTGTACCACAAACTAAATTATGCCGCATGGGTGGTCGCTCCTTCCGAGTCTTGGCGGCTAAACTATGGAATTTTGCCGGTCCACATTCGTGGTATGGAGAACCTGCTTGCTTTTCGGAAAGCCATAAAAACCTTTCTTTTTCCACCATTATAGGTTTCTTCTGTCTATGATTGGCTAGCCCTGAGTATCTGTCTCTTTTGATCCAGCAGCGCCGGGACGCCTCGTTGCTGGGGCAGCTGTTGCGCTTATAAAACTCTTAACATAACATAACATACCATTCCATATGGTATATGGCCAAAACTTCAGCCATCAACTGATAACGTGAAGGCAGTACCAGGTCTAACCCCACAGTAGCCAAACAAAGCCTTAATACTGTCATAGCTATAAACATAAAAGCCTGCAGAGGAAGTGCAGTCATACCCTCACACACCCCAAACATGATTAATTTGTGAATAATTGATATCCACAGTGGCAAACATAAATATTGAGATCTGCCCCATAATCACATCGGGGGAAGTGTGTTCCTGCAACCCCTCACCCTTTCATGATCTGCCCAGGGGTAATATAAAGATTAAACCATATTTTAAAATGCTGCATCTGCACGTTGGCTTCTAATATGTTTAGCTCAGTCATCCACCATCCACCATCCTCCTGTTCTACATCCTATTAATTGTACCCACCGAGGGCTTAGTTTTGAGAACAAAATCGATCACATCAACCCTAGAATATTCGCTGACCTCCTCCTTTTTTCCTCAGGAAATCTCTTATCTGCAAGTATTTAAAGAATTCCCTATGCTCCGATGTAGATTTACTTTTCATCTCTTAAATTGAGTAAATACACGCATCGCCCACAAAATGACCAAGATTCAACCGGGCAAGTTCTTTCCGGCGCTTGACATGTGCATGCCTACAAATATATCCGGCAGCAGTGGATTATTGTCCAGAGAGGTATAAAAATTCAAACAACCTATCCCTAGTTTTTTTCTGGATCCTCATCTAAACTTTATAGGCACAGATAAGCGTTTTAAATTTGACTCTTTTATAATACCCAAACTCCAATTGCTGCGGGTTTGCTGCAGACGTTGCACTGGCTTCCCATCCGCAAACGGATTGCCTTTAAGGCATTGACTTTGGCCTATAAAGCGCTCCATGCGGTGGGAGCGAAGTATCTCCAAAAGAGACTTGCCTTTTACCATCCGGCTCGTTCTCTGAGGTCAGAATCTCTGTTCCTGGGAGAGGTGTGGCGCCGCGGCCAGGGCGACTGACGCTGGAATCTGGGGACCACGGTTCGATCCCCGGCTCCGGCGGCAGGTTAGCCCAGCACCATGTGACTCTGGGCAATAGCTCGCTTAATCTTCCCGACGGCCCCCAGCGCCTAGAGACCCTTACGGGTGATTGTGCGCTTTACAAATGTGGACTTTACTTCCTGGCGGCTGTCTCGCGTGTGAAGAGAGCCCGCCTGGGAGGCCGCTCCTTTGGATTGCTGGCGCCACAGATGTGGAACTCATTGCCGCTCACACTCCGGGGGGCCACCAGTTTACTTGCCTTTAGGAAAGGCCTCAAAACCTGGCTGTTTACTCAGTAGGCCGTTCCGCTGTTTTCTCTTTCTGTGGTCTTTTCCTCTCCTTTTTTTAATGTGTTATGTTATTGTGCTGCAGTTCTTCTTACTTAAAGCGCCGGGACACTCGTTTTGAGTAGCCGTGCGCTATACAAAAAAATAAATAACATAACATAACATAACAATTGAGGCATACGACAGCGCTTAGCTTCGCCTCCTAAGAATTATTCAAAAATTGAGGGAGGCTCACCCTCACCTGGTCCATTTCTCCCATCTCCCCTTTACATGAATATCATTTGCTGAAGGGCAGTGGCCCAGTAATACAAATGGAAATTTGGTACAGACACTCTCCTGCGTCCCTTGTGATGCTGCAACATTTTAGAGCTCTTCTAGGGCATGATGGGCCCACAAGAACCTCAAAATCATCTGATCCACCATCTTAAAACTACAACCCTCAACCTCCAGGGGTGCAGCCCTACAAAAATACAACATTGTAGGTAGGAACAGCATTTTCACAATGCTGCTCCACTCAATCAATGTAAACCTAAAATTATTCATACTCACGAAGTCAAAATTAGTTCCTTGGATGTATGAGCTAAGATTATTCTTCATGGATTTCTCTATATCTGCGATAATATCCACACCAAGATAAACCACATGCGACACCGCCAGCCTATCATTTTATTGAACCTTCCTATTAACAACAATTTGTGTTTTGTTTTAATTTAGTAAATACCACGACAGATGGTCCAACTTCAAGGCCTTCATCTCACTTTTTTTTACAGCATCCTCAGGCTCCTAGGTAACAATTGTTGAATCGTTAGAATATACTACAATTTTCTTTTCCCCTCCGTGACTGTGTATCAGTAAGATTAAAGTATTGCCCTTTATTTCACTAATCAGTGGGTTTATATGGACGGCAAACAGCAAGGGAGAGCAGGGGCACTCCTGTTGTGTACCTCGTCCAATAGCTAACACATCGGCTATATCACTCATCACTGAAATCCTGGCCACTGTATTGTGGTATAACGTTTTATACTGCTGTAATATACTCATGACCCAAACCTTTTTTCTTCATAACTGCCCATAGATTAGGCCAGGATACCCTATGAAAAGCATTTTCTGTGTCAAACAGAATTAATGCCATAGGTTCTCTGGATATATTTAGCAGCATCAAATAATGTAACTGCACTGTGTATCTGATCGATTGTACTGATTCCTGGGATATACCGATGTTGGACTGGGGACACTAACTTATTGATTACCCATGCTAATGTTGTAGCTAAGATTTTGGCATTCATTTTTACATCACTTTTGACTACCGTGATTGGCCGATAAGACCCTAATTCTTGCACTGTCTTCCCATTTTTGGGAAATACAATTATATTGGCCTAAGCACAAGACTCTGGTGCATCTCTCCCGATTGTGCTTTTTAAAAAACTTCCATCAAAAGAGTATGTAGGCAGGAAGAAAGATCGTACAGAATTCCCCAGGGATAATATCTGGCCTTACTGCTTTCCCTGCCGATATTGATCAGATTGCCATAGTAACATCTTCACCCGTAATTGGTTGATCCAACAACTCTTGTTCTTCTATGGTTAGCTCCTCGTGCATCATACACTAAATATTCATTAATTATTTGACCCTCCTGACAACCCTTCTTGATGCATGAGGGTTAGTCCCTCATGCATCATACTGTTATGTTCCATATAGGTTCCCTAATATAGGCTCAGGTAGTCAGCTCATCTTTCACCTATATTCTCCCCTACAATTACACTGCATAACTATTCTTAGTATTGACCTTTTACCTAGTTACGGTAATGTCCAAAGATGACGTTGGGTTTTCTCCCAAAAAGTTTAAGCCTCATTTATTATGCATGAGTATTCTTGGAATCACAGCAGGCCTACGATCTTCTGCATAATAACTATTCCATCCATCACCCTAGTCCAACATGACACAGGAAGGTATATCCCCAGGGGGTACCAGTTACTGTATATATACACCACTATTTGCTGAAATAGTCAGAGGAGAAAAGGACTTCCATGGCAACACACGCGAGACACTGATGCTCCTGCACGCAGACACTCCAGCTCGCAGTGTCCTGACATCCCTTGCGGGGTGTCCATCTCGAGACCAAGACAGGGTTCCACAGTCTCTCACTTCAGGTAAGGGGGTTGATTTTATCCTAGAGGGATTCTTGGCTTATACACCCATATACATGCTAGGTGCACTTGGGTACATTTAGTTAGGGTTGCATCGTAGGAGTACGCACTTTACTGTCGGTATTCTATATACTTGCCTGTATTCATTGTTTTAGCTCGATGGTAGGAATCTGCCATCCTTTTACTCTGTTAGTGCTTATAATCATTTATATCTGTTACTGTCTAGTTGTTCTTTCAGCACACCTCGTGTACACTAGAATGACGCTGGCCCAATAAATGCTTTTTGAAAAACGCCCCCACTGTCTATTCTGTGTATCTCTCTGAGATGAAGTGAGTATGAGTGACTGAGATAAAAGTAATGCACTGTTTCCACGATCTTGAGGGATCAGGATTGTCATGTTCGATAGTTGTAAAAAACGTTTCCATCCTTGGTAAGAGGGGTACCTGGTGGCACTATGAGCTAGGTAGTATACAATCTTACATATTCGGTAGGGGTGTCCAAAATCAATCTGGCTCCAATCCTACACTATTATGTTGTCTCTACACACAGATTCTACATAGGTTTATAGACACTACACAACAATACACTCTAAATATTCATTCATTTCTTGACCCTCCTGACAACCCTCCTTGGTGTACAGATGCTGATACAATTTTTCAAGGAGGACAGTATTCCAGTCAGGTCGAAGGCCATCCCACATTGAGAATCACAAATTTCCCTAATCGCCCCTGCTCTGCCTTCTGTCTCGTATGCACAGCCAACAAATACTCTACCCTTTCATTTAATTCCTACACCCTGCTCTTCCAGGCCATATGTTTATCGACAGATCCAGCCTTTTCCATTTCTCCACCACTAGAAATAGCCATAATTAGTTGTTTTTCTGCTGTTAATAAAACCTCATATAAATCTAGCAGCAGTTTTTTAACCCTATTCTGACAAACCCAGCTATATCTTGATGTCTCCTCCGTATTCCAGCCTTAAGCCCATCCCAAACAACCTCTATCTAGGTGCTCCCATTAATCTGTGCTATAAACTATGGGATCCAATTATTCATATGCTTGATACATTCCTTGTCATACAATAAAACCCCTTTAAATGACCAGCTAGAAGCAGGAACAGAACTTACCCTCAACTGTATCTCCATAACCAAAGGGTTATGGTCAGACATAACCCTAGGATATTTATATATGTGACTTGTATGTACTAGTCCATGAGACATATAAAAAGTATCCAACCTAACATGAACCAGATGAGCAGCGGTAAAAAACGTTAATTCCGCATCATGAAGTGCCTTTTAGGCCCATAAATCAGATAGCCCATGAGCCACCCCTAAATGCGTCAGCGTTCTAAAAACTCTTGTTTTTCAGCCTTGGCGCTGTTCACCACCTCTTTCAAAACCACCCCTTTAATGTTAATATTAAAGTCCTCGCAAACAATAAGAGGGAGTGGCCACCCGGCCAGTTCATTATTGAACCATTCGAAAACATACGGATCATCAGAAACTGGCCCATCCACAGAGTATATTGTAAACAATTTGTTATCCACGTAACACAGTACAATGGCCCATCCGCCAAATTTATATACCCTGCTACGTGGAAACCCAACCCTTCCCTTATGAGCCATAATGGCTACCCAGCTTGTATAGTCCCTTGTATGATGTTAGTCACAAGTTGATAGCCCGCTAGCTCTAATACTGTTTGCCTCAATGTGCATCTCCAATAGACCAACAATGTCTGCTTTCAAAAACTGTATGTCCACATTAACCCCTTGCTTCTTCAGGTGGCTATTCGGCCCACCAATATTTATTGAAGAGATTTGTAACGGTCTCATCTATGTCCTAACTATTACCCTCCAACACTTATCCAGCCACCTACCCATAACCTTCTCCCCTGCTTGACATGCTTGGAATGCACTCACCACAAACCACCTTCTCCCTACCCCCCAGCTACCCCTAATGCTCCTTGATCCCCACCCACCACCCATACCATGAGCAAATAGGTCAGCATAACCCTTGGGATCCTCCTGCAATCACACCGCCCCTGGCCACCCACCCCACCCCAGCCCCATCCCACCTCCAGCATTCTAGTGACCCAACCTCTAGTAAAAAGAAGATAAAAAAGAGAAAATACATCTTGAGCTGGATCCAACTGGCCACAGAGCCCTACCCATTAGATTCCTTAAATCCCAGCACAGCTTTAAAATACCACCACTTTTACGACCCATGTGAGAACAAATGTTATCCTGTACCCGTCAATAGTACATTCCTAAGTTAAGCAGTGCCCCACTCCATTCGAAATCTCCTCTCCTTAAAACATTCATGGGCTTGAATTTGAGAAGAAATTATCTGTGGAGAGAATAGAATTTCTCTGCCCCTTCTGGGGTGCACAAACTCCTCTACTTCTGCCACCCTGGGCTCGGTTCAATATTTGCTTCGGTGCAGAGCAGGAATATTGACGTGGAAATATCGTGGAACAAATATATCGCCACAGAAATATCGTTTGGAAAAAATATCGACCCCAAAAATATAGATGAAAATATTGTTGTAATAAATATCGTTTACAAAAGTATAGTTGACTAAAATATCGATTTTTTAATAATGTTATGTATTTTAGTGTTTTTAAGAAGAATTTTTTGTCATTTTATTATATGTTTTAGAATTTTTCCATGTATTAATTTATTTTAAGTTTAATTGTGCGTTATTAGTTCGGTAGCAGGTTGTGGGTTTATAGGGGAAGAGGGTGGGAAGTAATTTCATTATGTAAAATCAATGTATTAATTAATGTGTTGTAATTAATTTTTTTTGATTAGTTATTAAATAGTTCAAAATGAATTTCTATTAATTATTTAGTCATTATTAATTGTAATTGTGTAATTAAGTTTAGGTGTGTGTTGTGGTGTATATATGTGTAATGGTGCGAAAGCTGGTAAGTAATTAATTGTTTAATTAATAAATAAAAAATAATTTTCATTAATTAATTAGTAAATATAAAATGTAAATGTGTAAATAATTGTAGATATTTGTTGTGGATTTTATAGTGCTAAATAATTATTTTTTTATCTTTGTTACTAATAATATATGTATATGTATCTATTAATTATGTTAAAATTAGAAATTAAATTTATTAAAAATGTTGATATTTTTATTTTTTGTTGTCTTGGGATCCTGCGCTTTCCCTACTGTTGCACTCACTGGAGTGGGAATAGTAATTTTTACCCCTCCGCTATCCTACGCTTTCCCTACTGTTGCACTCACTGGAGTGGGAATAGTAATTTTTACCCCTACGCAATCCAGTGCTTTCCCTACTGTTGCACTCACTGGAGTGGTAATAGTAATTTTTGCCCTCTCGCTATCTAATGTTTTAACTATTAATGTTTTATTTTGTTATTAAATGTATATATTTTTTTTAATAGTTTAATGTGTTAATTAAATATAGAATATATTAAATATGTTTATTTATATTTAATATTTATATATGTTTTTATTTCATTTTTATATAATGAATAAAGTTTATAAATTAAATGAAGATAATCGTTAATAAAATGTATTTAGGTAAATATATGTATATGTACACTTTTTTGTGTTTATATTAATTACATTTACTTTATTTGTTATAATTAGTTAAATATATATTACAATTAATTTAATTTGTTAATAATAATAATAGTATTTAATTAATTTAATTTAAGTTATGTTATTTTTTAAAGTCGATATTTTTTACATCTATATTTTTTACATCAATATTTTTGAGTCGATATTACTGTAAATACCTTTTTGAGTATAGGGAGGTGATATTTTTGTTATCGATATTTTTACATCGATATTTTTTTCAGCGATATTTTTGATATCGATATTTTAACATGGATCCATTTGCTTCTGGCCCCAAAGATAGACTCTCAGAGACCACCAAGCTTTCTATTTCCAGTGGTTGACTTAGCAAAATAGTGTTACCCTATTACGCTTTGAGACAAAGTAAGACCTTCCTTGTCAGCTATAACATTGCCTGTTGCGGACAGTAATGTTTAGTCCGTACTCACAGAATGTGTACCAAAGGAAACATTGGCCGACGTTCCCACTTCCAAGCAATCTGCGACCAGGGCTTTGGCGCAACCTGCTTTCCTCTTCCCTGCCACAGCTGACCACCCGGCAAAGATCTCCAGGATCAAAGGCTGCTTTTCTTTCAGCAAGTCGAGACTAGACTGCTACTCCTTCACTTTCTGTTTCCCGTCTGCTGGATCTTCCTTGTCGTATCCCTCCACAGGTTCAGACCTCATCATGCGTCCTTTACCCAGCCAGAGTTTTCCGGGCGAGAGATGCCACACACGTCCTCATAGATGCTGAAGCCTCAGTGGTATCCTTGATGGGCTTACCTTGCTTTGGAGGCATTGTTGGCTCCTGACTCGGTGATTGCGCACTCTGGGCAACTCCATGGCAACAAAAATGAGGTGAGCTCCCTAACTCCACCAGGCTCCATTTGAACTTATCCTCCGTGGTAAGACGGAAGTTTTCCTGGCCAAGTATAACACTGCCTGCATTATTGTCCTAATATAAGGGTCACCAGAGATATCTTATCATATTGTAGCATGGGCTGGGGTGGGTGGCACTCACATCATTCAAGCAGCCGCCATCATGCCCTACTTGCAAAATAGTAGCATATCTGCAGTTCTCAGTGATGTTTTGTGCCATGTATGCAAAAATGTGGTACAGAGTTATTATATGTTAGACCTGGCATCTTTTGACATGTTTCCCCTGACTTTTGGCTTTCTGACCTCCTGGTTTTGATGGTGCGCTGGACTTCATTTTGGCTGGTGTAGTGTCTCTGGCCACTTTTTCACTGCTGTTCAGTGTCAATGTGCAAGTGCTCATACTGTGAACTGTGATATGAATGGTTATCGATGACTGGCAAATGTGATTTACTGGTAAGTCCCTAGTAAAGTGTACTGAGTGTGTCAGTGCCTGTAAATCAATGCTATTGGTTGTCTTACAGCACTGATTGTGTCCCCATATAAGTAGCCCTATAAATGTATCTCAATCCTACCACTGCTGTGACTGCAAGAACAGTTGTAAATGGCCATGTTGGCCTGGTAAGTGCACCCATTTGCCAGGCCTTAGCCTCCTCAGGTAGGCTCAAGGTACTCCACCGGCTAGGGTGCAGTGTTTGTGAAAGTTAGGACAGGTACTGGTGTGAGTGACATGTGACATGTACTGGTGTGAGTGACATGTCCTGATAGTGAAATACTACCCATTTTGTTTTGACTATTGAAAGGCTAGGTGTTCAATAGGCTAACATGCTTTGTAAATCTTGCAAGTCTAACTTTCCATTGGGACAAGATAGAGAGGGGGAGTTTAGACTTCCTGAATGCAGAATTTAAAGATACAGCTTTTAGCAAAGATAATTTTTATATAGTGTGTTTGAAAATGCCACTATTAGTAGTGGGCCTTTTCTTGCCTACCATCCTCTGTGCCATTTGTGTATCCCCTGTCTGGGTTCCGAGTGACAAGAGCAGGGGATGTACATTCACACTAGACAGACACACAGGGGGTTGAAGGTGTGTCCTGCCATTCCTGGGTGACTCCTAGAATAGACCTGGCTGCATTTAGAGTGCTAGGAGAAGTTATCGCTTGCCCCTATATTGACTGTGGCAGCCTTCCACAAAGATGTCTCCCCCTCCTGGAGTGAACCTGGCCTATGCCAGGCAGAACTGGTTTATGTCTGCAAGTGGAACTCTGTTCGTACCAACTTCAATGGGGAAATGTGGTCTAAATATAGGGGTCCTTAGCCCAGAACTTTAGACCTCATTTGGATCAAGAAACCTGCCAAGAAGAAGAGCTGAAGAACCTGTGAGGTACGACTACCACTTTGCTGTGTACTTTGCTGTGTTGGCCTGCAGTTGCTGCGTCTGTATTGGGCAGTAAAAAGCCTGGAATTTCTGCATTCTATTTCCCTGAGTTTCTCCAAGGGCTTGAGGAAGAGATTGCATCCTGTTCAAGAAGTCTCAGGAGCAAAAAAGACTTTAAGTTCATCTGCTCCCAGCACCAGGAACTGTGTGTTTTATGGTGCAACAGAAGAAAAAGCCACCCAATGCCGTCAACTATGCCCTTACCCGCTCTGTTACGCTCCATGCCAACATCAAGTCTACTGCTTGCACCATGGTTTGGGGGCACTACTTATAAGTTACACGGCCCACCAACCTGTCCCACACAGCAGCCTTTGCCCTCTGATACTGGCTCCCTTGACTCCAGTTCGTCAGCACACAACAGCGCTTCCATGACTACAACACCGCTGCCTGCACCCTGACCTGCCAGCATCGTGATGAGCACCGTCCCACTATGCACCGCAGCCCGGGGTTCATTGACACCACTGGACATGAGCAACGAGCTGCTGCCACTACCGTGATCTGAAGGCACCACACACCACACTGCTGCACTTTTTACTGCTGCCTTGACACATGTTGCAGCCAGTGCTCCAGTCTTCAACCACACAGAGTTCAATCTGTAACACATGTGACTTTAAGGGCTCAACGTCTCCGGCACTGACCTCCCGAACTATTCTTGCCGACGCTGGCTCTTCGGAAGTCATTGCAAGGTCCCTGGCGCCTTGCATTTCTAAAGGTACAGTTTGCGGGTCTTACCAACACCATAGCTTATCCGTGATGCCGGTTTTTCCCAGAAATGTTCTAATTGTTTGTTCACGATGCTGTGATAGCACCAGACAGGGCTATTGACTTAAAATAACCGTTTTTAAAGCCTATTTTTGATTGTTGATATTTTTTGGATAACTGAATGTTGGATTTTCATCGTTTTTGTCCTGTTTTACATAGATTATTATTGGTTATTTTTCTAAAACTGGCGACGTGTGCTTGAGTACTGTTTTCACTGTGTTACTGTGTATTATGTGCAAATGCTTTACACATTTCTTCTGAGATAAACCTGACTGCTAGTGCCAATGGGGCAAGCAGGGGTTATTTTAGAAGTGTTACTCCTTTATCCTGACTAGGATGGTGGGTCCCTACCTAGAAAGGGTAAGAACCTGCCAACTAAAGACCCCAATTTCGAACATGTGTTGTCAGCGATGAGGGTAGGATTTGCATTTGCACTTGACCCACAGTGATTGGTGTTCACTACTACCATTTTACAGAACACATTCTGTTTTGTTTTTGGTCTATTTTTAATCTTGGCATTTGTTTTGAACCTAAACTTTCTAATGCATTGTGCCTGAGTCAATAGCATCATCAGTTACATCCCTAGAAGTGGCCTTTGAGGAGGAAAGTTTGGAAATATAAAACGTGAAGGAGTGGAAGGCTATTTGCACAAATCTAAAAGTCCAACTCAGAAGCCCCACCAGGAAAGAGGAGCTACAAAAAGCACAGAGGGCCTGTGTATCAGCCAGACATGCCAGTGAGCAGGCTGGAAATATTAGTATGGGAGCTGGGGAGCCTTTTCAAATGGGTTGGTGTGCTTTGGGGGGTAGGCCATGCAGCATTGGATTGTCCTCAGAGGAGCTGGAGGACAGGCATGAGGTAAGGAAGTTTGAACTAGAAAAACTCCGGCTTCAGAATGAGAGAGAACACAAAAGAATAGCCATGGAAGATGACCTTGGATCATTAACGTGGTATTAAGGAGCTGGGGTTAAGAAGTAGATCTAGCACAGATGTTGGCAGCAATTCCTCAGTGTACTCAGATACAATAGTACACATCCCCAAGAATGTAGGAAAAGAGTACACGAAGGGAGATGACATATAATGTCAAGGCCTATGAGGCAGCAATCCACATAAATGGGGTCCCTGAGAAGAATTGGAGTGAATTGGGGGGAGGGGGGAGAATTGGGGGCAGGATTGTGGAACCACTTTGCAAAGGAGGGGAGTGACAGTTTAGGTCCAGTAGGAAAACTGATGCACAAACGTGGTTGGAATGTGTGCTTTCTTTCCGCAGGTCACTGGATGGTTGGGTGAAGGGCACTAATTTGACATATTTTCAGGGGCTCTACAATCTGATTGCGCAGAGCACTTCTCTAGTCTAAGTTTTGGAGAACTGCGCCAGCACTTGACAGATAGAAAGCTGACTGACCCTAGGAAGATTTCTATGGAGGTGAACTGATGGGTGTGTACCAGGGAACACAGGAAGGCGCACGGGGGAGAAACCACCAAAGAAGGTCAGGTTCCCCAGTAGAAGCATGGGTGAATAGGAAGCAAAAGAGTTCTCTAAATGGCCCCAAACTAGTACACAGGGCAGGGATTCCCACCCCCTGGAGATAAGAAACAATGGGTCTCTAGAGTGAAGAACGCAGACAAGGGACCCTATTAGTGATATATATGTGACCAGATGGAGAACCTGAAAGGAGATCTCAAATGCCCCAAAGGGCACAGCCACCCACTGGTGGGCAGTCTGAGGTGATGGCTAGTGTAGCACTTTGGGAGGAGGAATAGCAAGAGGAGGGTGGGGATCTCGCAGAAAATATCCATGTCTCATTAGGAGACAGTGAGATTGTCCCTGGAAGCCAGTTGTCTGCAAACACTAAGAAGTACAGCACATAGGTGACCATCAATGGGAGAAGAGTAGAGGCTCTCAGAGATACTGGACCCAGTGTGACCTCAGTCAGGTGTCATCTGGTATCCAGGGAAAAAGTAGTCCTTGGTGCATTCCACCACATAATTGCTGTAGACAATTCTGAGCACCAGTGTAAGGTGGCACAGGTTCCCTTTGAGTGGAGGAGTGGGGTTCTCAGGTCCCTTCAGGGTAGTGAACCCTACCATGCTTGTAGATTGTCTTCTTGGTAATGACCTGGAGCAGTCCTTCCAAAAGCATGTGGAGCTCAGGTCTTATTTGGTTATGCTTGGGTTGCATGTGAGGCCACTCAGTCCACGGCAGCCAGTAAGAGTGATCAGAAGGAACTGGAGCCTGCAACAGTGGCCTAGGTGCCTGCCAAGAAAAGAGGGCATGGGAAAACTGGCCCTGAAGAGTCCACATTCTGGGAGCAGTCTGATCATGAGTGGGATGCCTCGTAACCTACTGCGGAAAAAGTGGCTGAAATGGGGGACTTTTCTGAGCTAACTCATTGACAGCAAGAAGGGGGTCCCACCCAGGAGGAGTTCTGCCGGGACCAGAAAGAATGTCCTTCCCTAGAGGGTTTGCGGCAGCAGGCTTAAAACTAGGCAGTTGGTGATCAGTCTGGAGCACATTGGATCTACTGGGAACATTTTCTCCCATATAGCAAGCCTAAGGTCACTGAGCCTGTGTCAGCCTGTGTTCTAGTGGCACCCCAGCACTTTAGGACCTTCCTACTGGATCTGCCTCACGATGTGCTTTTGGCAGGATATTTTCTTTTTTTTGGGTTGTTTATTTTGTCCTCATACTGCCAAAAACTCATGATGGGATTCCTCCAATCACTCCATGCCATCCTTTACCAGCCCTTGGGAGAGGCAAAGGGAGAAAAAAAGAGCTTTCCCTCCAGGTTAATACCGTTACCTTCTCCCTCTCCTGTTCACATTTCTTGGGGCTCCGGGATGTTATTTAGGAGGCTAGGACCGACGGTACATTGGCTTAATCATAGGACCCACTCTCCTTCTCCCTACAGTTTAACAAAGAAGCCCAGATCTTGCTTTTGCTTCTTTGATCGCAAGCCATATCTAATTCACTAGTATAAATGATGTTCTTCAAGCACTCAGCGAAAGTCAGGGGGTTTCTGATTTCCACACCCCACAAATTTCCCTCCATGCAAGGATTACCACATAAAACACAAAGTTGAATACAGATGCATTCATGTGGTAGTCATTCGGTAGACCGAAAAAGATCATGCTGGTACTTACTTCTATCAGTCTATGCAACACAGCTTCCATAAAGTCACATACCTCCATCCAGTGAGGTTTAATTCTTGGACATTCCATGAACATATGAATATCATCGGCTGCAGGATACTTGCACCTGGGGCAACTATATACATTCCCTGTCACCTTAGATAACTTTTCTGGGGACCAGTACACTCTGTAGGCAGTGTACAGGTGGTTCCTCCTAAGTGTGGCTGGTTTTACTGTAGCCTGCAACATAAGAAAATAGTCAGGCTAAATGTTATACACATCAGCTTCACTTTCTCCATATTCTTCGCCCCACAGTCTTGTGACTTCAGACTCCCCATCGTCATCAGCATCCAAGAGGGCCCAGTACCAGAACGAGACTTGCTTTTTCCATATACCTGTTCTAGTAACTAGATCTGCTTTCCAGTTTGCCTCTTCCTTATACCAATTTTGCGTCGCCCACCAAGAGGATATCTGATAAAACTTAAACCTTGTCAGTGTTCCTCCAGTTAACCTGCTAAGCGCCTACCAACTTATTAGCTTAGAGTCTTCTTGCAGGTCACCCCAGCATCTTTCACCTCCCATTTTTAGAGGCTGACAAAGTTGATCTTGGAAAGATTCTGGGGTGCCGGGGGAGTTCCAAACTGGGGCCTGTGCTGCATAGTATGGAATTTTCATTCTTCTTCTAATATACATCCATTTCTTTAGGGCAGCTCACAGGATCTTTAGCCTGACTTTTCCATAGAACTTCGGGTCTCCGTACTTAAATTGGAAGTACTCATGCCCTCGCACCACATCTTTTAACATTGCCTCAAACTGAAAACCTAATGATGAGGAATTTGTTTTATTAGCCAATCACCCTAAAATTTTTAAAGTGGAAAGCATAACAGTAAGTGAGTAGGTCTGGTATCGCTAGCCCACCCACTGTAAGACGTCTTCTTAACTTTTTCCATGCTATCCTAGGACTTTTCGTAGCCCAAATGAAGGTACCTTTTTTGCCTTGTAACTTAGCTATATCTTCCACCCTAAATAGCAATGGGTCTGAGTTACATAGAAAGGTGATTTTTGGCAAAATTATCATTTTAACTAGATTGACTCTCCCATAGATATTCAAATGGAGATTTACACATTGTGTTAATAAACGGGCAACCTCTTTGGAGACCCTCCTCCAGTTGACTTTAGGAATATCCTCTAGATTCTGGACTAACTGAACCCCTAGGTACCTCATTTCACTCCTTACCCCCTGACTTCCAATAACTTGATTCCATTCCATTATTTCAGTTTTTTCTTTATCCATTTTATACCCTGAAACTTCACCAAACTTTTCTGCTTTCTCAAATAATCTGGGTATTCCCTCTGCTGGATTTGATGTATATAGGAGCAAGTCATCTGCATAGAGAGCAAGTTTTAGCTCTACCTCTCGCATTTTAAAAGGGTGAAGGATAGGGTCTGTCCCGGGCCAACTGACAAATGGCTCAATATACAGATTGAATAATAGCAGTGACAAAAGGCATCCATGCCTAGTGCCTCTTGAAATACTAAACCAATCTGTCTGGGCCCCATTTACCAAAACCTTTTTTTTTAGAAATAAGCACTTCACCGCCTGAACAAAGTTATTAGGAAAATCAAAGAGTTTTAATGTCTCCCACAGATATAATCAGTTAACCTGGTCAAAAGCCTTTGCAGCATCTATTGCTACTATTGTTAGAGGGGCCTTCTTTGCTTTGGCCATGTCTATGGCCCCCATTGCCTGAAAGGTAAGCTCATTTAACTGCCTCTCTGGTATGAACCCTCTATGATCCGAGTGAACTACCGCCTTAATAACCTTTGCCACCCTTGGTTCCAACATACCTGCAAAAACCTTATGATCCGAATTTAATAAAGATATTGCCCTATAAGACTCTATCTTCTGTGGGTCTTTGTTCGGTTTTAAAGTCAGAGTTACTGTTGCTTCTGCCCATGAACCTGGAGTGCATTCTCCCTCAATATACATTTTATCAAACAGATTTTTTTAAAATCGGCACTACCTTATCCAAGATACCTAGGTATAACTCCATTTGGAGCCAATCTGGGCCTGCGGCAGGATATTTGTGGCAGGACAAAACTCTTGACAGTATTACCCTATTCTTTTGGCCTCAAATGCAAGCCAGTCAGATGCTCATTGTAGGTCTTGCTAAACTTACCAGGCAAGTGGTAAAAGTGGGAGGAAGTGTAAGGCTCCTCTCCAACATTTTCTGATCGTAGGCACCCCTTTTGAGAGGGTGGGAATGGACATTATGCGGCCTGTGAACCCCAAGTAAGCCATTGGCAACCGGTATATCATGCTCTTGGTGAACCATGACTCCTGGTACCCAAAGGATATCCCTCTAAGGACTACAACTGCACCTGTGGTGGGTCGGGTTTTAATTGGGATCTTTTCCCACATGGGCTTCCCCAGAAAGGTGGTATCTGGCATGGGTACTAATTTCACATCTAATTATATGACATCAATGTGGGAGAAGTGTAGTGTATGCTACCTGTTCACCACACCTAACCACCCCCAAGGTAATGGTTTGGTGGGGAGAATCAACAAAACCTTGAAAGGCATGATCAAGGGACTGACCAAACCCATGAGGCATAAGTGGGACGTCCTCTTACCATGCCTTCTCTTTGCTTACAGAGAGGTACTGCAGAAGTCATTAGGGTTCAGACCCTTTGAATCACTGTATGGGCGCCCTCCGAGAGGACCTGTCAGTTTGGTGAAAAACGCTGAGAGGCAGATCCCAGGAAGACTCACCAGGATCTATTTAGCTACATGCTGGCCTTTAGGAACCAAACTGCGTGCTTCAGGTGATGCTCTCAGGCTCTTGGTACGACTAGAATTCCACTCTGGTAGACGTTCAACTTTGCCAAAAGTGTGGCTTATGGCTTAGTAGAGCTTTGCGCTCTGCATGCCAAGTGGTCTGGGCCTTTTGAGGTGCTAGAGCACAAGCGTAACGTCACCTACCTGTAAACATGCACACTCCAAGGAACCCTTTAAGAGTCCAACATGTAAACCGCCTTAAACCTCACTTTGAGAGGTCTGAAGTAATCATGCTCTTGGTGACAGATGATGGGGTGGAAGAGAAGAGTGAACCTCTCCTGACCTCCGGTCTACCAAAGAGCACAATGGATTGTGTGAACCTCTCCCCTACACTGGCCCCAGAGCAGCAGAGTAACTGTTGTCAGCAATTTGGACAGTTTGTCACACTGTTCACCCTGACTCCAGGTGTCACCCACTGGAGTACCCATGATGTGGACACTGGAGGCAATCCTCCAGGGAAGCACAAAATTTACAGGCTGACTGACAAGGTCAGAGTCAGCATCATAGAAGAGGTTTCTAAGATTTTGGAGGTAGGGATGATAGAGCCCTCCAACAGTCCAGGGCCATCCCAGTGATCTTTGTCCCAAAGGCTTCTGCACCCGATGGCACTCCTGATCTTCATTTCTGTGTGGACTACCTTGGGCTCAATGCAGTCACCAGGACTGACGCGCACCCCGTCCCCATAGCTTATGAGCTCATAGATCCGTTGAACTGGCCCCATTTTTTGAAAATGGGGCCAATCTTAAGTTCTTAAGAATCTTAAGCTGGGATGCTAGTGATCCCAACTTAAGATTCACAGTGAATTTTAATAATTACAAGGTTGACTTTCTGCACATCAGCATTGCAGGCGTGGAGGGGTACCTAGAAGTGAGTCTGTTTAGGAAGAGCACAGCTAAAAACACCATTCTGAAGTTTGACAGTTACCACCCTAACTGCCAAAGGGAGTCCATTCCCTTTGGGGAATTCTTATGAATCCGTCGCAATTGCACGGATATTAGCACCTTCCACATACATGGAGATGCACTTAAGGATAGACTTCTTAAGAGGGGTTACCCACATCGGCTTGTACGGCATGCCTACAAGAGGGCAAAATACTATGACCGAACCGCACTACTCCAGGGGTCGAAACGTCCTAGCCAGAATCGGATTACATGTGTCATTAATCATTCTGTGGAAAATTAATACGGTTTGGTAAACATTATCTGCGCCATCTTGCCCTTTTTCCCTGATGCCACACTTTTTGTCGTACGCACCCGCCATTTTAGGTGCCCCGATCAGAACCACCCTCCGCACGCCCCCGACCCCCAGCATAGCCCTTCGCCCTCGCAAAGCCCGCACGCAGACAACCCCCCCTCTCGCATGCTGTGGGTCATAAACCCCCCCTTTCAACGCAGCTCTGCCTCAGAGCCCCATCCTGTCCCCAGCGCGACACCTCCCTTCATTCCTTTCATGGTCCCAGACCCTTTTTTGATTCCTCGTTCCCAGGCCGACACCTAGCTCTGCCGATACTGTTTATTACCCCTCCCCGTACAGTAGAAAGCTTCCCTCATCAAAGGACCCCCGAGTTGATCAAAGCCCCCATCCCACGAGATCCGATCACACCCCCACATTCCATGAATCAGCGGAATGTCCAGCTGTGCGATAGTCATCACCTGTTGTAACCGGGGTGGGGACTTCAACTGTAAATATGTGTGGGAACGGGCTTGAAGGGGAGATTCGGAGGATATCCTTTCATACTTCAAAAGCATTACAAGACTGTGTTACCTGCAATAAAATTCATTTAACTGTGTATAAGAGGCCAGGCCTCAGAGATGCGGTTAGAGCACCTCGTGACGATACCTGCTGTCTGAACTGATGTGTTCTCCTCCGGAGAGAATAAACCTTGTTTCCTGCCTTCCCGTCTCCAGCGCCTGCCTCTTCATTGATTAATATTTCGTGGGTTATAGAGGCGATACCGCCGGGCAAATATCGATTGTCCATTGACCTTAGTTTTCACAATTGGCGTCCCAAGCGTGGGGCCCATCAGTGACTCGTGGATCCAGTGGGAGAGGTCCTGACGACAGAGTGAACGACTGCAACGATCGGGAGAGCTCTTGCCCAATAGACCCTCGTCTGGCAGCCGATCATCCGAACTTCACTGGTTCCGAACAGACCTCTCTCGAGTGATCTACGGTCCTGAGTGGGAACCATCAGGAGTGCCACGAGGAATACGAGGAAAAGAGGACGATCGGGCGCTGGATTCGGAAGACAAGAAACTGTCCATACGGTCCGGGTAAGGTCGTGTAGACACGACGAACTGCGAAATAGTTGTTTAATTGTTCAGAAAATACTAGTATTACTCTTTGTTGACCTATTTGGAGATTCACTGTCTGCAAACGGAGAAACAGTAGGCTCTTTCTCTTTGCAAACAGTGAAGGATAAGTAACGCAGCCAGCGTGCCTATCTTTCTCCCCCACTGATTAAATGTTTTTCGGCACTGATTAATTGTTTTTTACCCCGAACTACTGTTCGCGGATTGTTTTCTGGAGATTCTCTATCTGCAAACAGGAAAGAACAGGTTCCCCTTTGCAGATAGTGAAAGGGTAGAGGACGCAGACCTTTTGCGGGCCTACTTATTCTCCCCACTGGTCGTTTATTGTTTATTTGTTATTGGTTCATGAGGTATTCACTGCCTGCAAACAACGTAGAATAGAAATATTCTGTCTAGTCTTTGCACGCAGTGATAAGATAGGCAGTGCTGACTTTTTGTCCTCTTCGCGAGCCGTCATGTCTGTCTTCTCCCCACTGGTCGATAGTTGGTTCAGCCCGGACCGTTTATTAGAGGTGGTCATCTAGCTCCGCTGGAAGGCACCCCTAATAAAGACATGTTCATAAACTATGGATTAGTTACCATAGCCTATAGTAAACTGTGGCACAGGTATACCAAAGAAAATCAAGAGAAACAGGGGCCACTGATAGGATCCTTCGATCTTGATAAAATAGAAACGTTAGAAATAGCCCTTCGTGATAATAAGACAACGCCTATTATGCTCGACAGTCTCGGTATGTGGCGCAAAGAAGCAATGCAACAAAAGAAAAAAGACGAGGACAGAGTAGGTAAAGGAATATATCGACAGGACAACCCCAGGACACAACGACCCGAAAGTAATCCCCCGACACTGCGCACAGGGCGACCAGACTTAGGGCAAAACCAATGTGCTTTTTGTAAATATGCCGGGCACTGGAAAGCCCAATGTCCGACTCTACTAAACAAGAGTAGGAGCGGAGGGCCGACAGGAATAACAGGCCGGCAGAAAGGGAAAAGGCGCGAGACAAAGATGAATCAGACCGACATGGACAGGCCAGATAGAACCACCACGTTCGATTATGCCCGATGGCACAGATTTCGCCAGGCCGATTTCAGCGACATGTTCGAGTCCTCATAGATCAAACAGCACTAAGACGGGAAACCCAGTCTAGCTCTAAATCAACCACGACAAACCCCGAATAAAGCAAAAAGAATAATGTACACACGTGATCAAGCATTCTAACGTTTAGCCAAATAGGGAAAAGTTTAGGGTATTTCGAGGTAAGGGTTAACTCAGAACAATAAGTATGCGCAGCATACAGAAAAAGATAATTATGGCCAATAACTGTTGTATGTTTGTCTTGGGTCTTTGTATATAATACTTGTACTGTCTCCCCGTCTGAGTTTGTGTGTACGTGATGCATGAATCTACGTCATCCCTCTGCCTGTGTTTCCGTGTTACTTAACTTGTGTTAACAGAAGCTTTAGCATGAAACAACCTGGAAAGAAAGGAATGGGAAAACGAAATCAGTAGGCCACTGATGAACATGAACTTTTATTTTTTTAACATAACGAGCGAGAAACAATAACAATACGTAATAACAACACCTATTAATGCCCTAACAACAGGAAATGTTAGAAACAAGAACGGTAAACTGTAGAAAATAAAAGTCAGCAGAACACCCCCCCCACTCTAGAAACTTCCAAGGTGGGGCAGGGTTGCGGCTACGCCCAGCCGGCAGCAACCCATATAAGGCGGGTCCTGCCGCCAACAGTCGGCCAGGAAATCGTAACATAGGGCGGAGCCGGAGGAGAGACAGGGGCCAGCGGGACCCAGCCAGGGGATCGCCTTGACCACACTGGAGAGTTCTGGGGGAGGGATGTCTATGTCCTCGACTCCCTCTCCCAGTCTGGCCGCGGTGGCACGTGACAGTTTCAGGTAGTCCCGCCACATGCTCTCCCGGTCTGGCCACCAATGGCCGGGGACTGGGGCCAACTGGATCCGGCTGCAGCCGATAAGCCAAGGAACCCGTTCATGGGGCCAGAGCAAGGGGCGTCCGACCGACGTCCACCGGAAGCCCGGCCCAGAGACGGACGGGACACTTCTTTCTTTTCTCCTCCGTAATGGCCGCAGCGACACGCCAGGCGCCACTTCTTTCTTGAATAATGGCTGCGACAACTCTGGGGGGGATGTCTTGTACATACCTCCGCGAAAATTAGTCCAGGTCGGGCTGGGAGGGAGAGGCGACGCGGACGAGCCTCTCCCACCTCCACGGATAGGAGGCTTCCCAGCCCTCGGCCCGGCACCGAAATCCTCCAGCCGGATGGTGCCGATACTTGCGCAGCACCGAACATGCAACGGCGCCGATACTTGCGCAGCACCAAACATGCGCCGCAGGTAGCCGTACTTCCGCAGCACTGGACATGAGACTTGAGGCCGAATGTCCTGCTCCTACGACACAGAGTTCCTTTTTCTTTCACTCCAAAAGGTCTCCTCCACTCTTGCAGACTCGACGAAGGGCGGCTGCTGCAGGCCTCAAAATGGCGTCTGGGCCCCCTGGAAGGCGGGTCTAAGCCGCTAGAGTAACTTTGACCAGCAATGTAACTCGGACGCTTGCCCACCGGGGCACGAGCCCCCACCTCCGACAGCATCCCCACAGCCTTGAAGATTCTACAAAAGTCCCAGGAGCCCTCGGCCCCTGCCGGCTCCCGGTGAGGAACGACTGCCTTGGTCGCTAACGAAAATAACCACGACATAGCCACCCCTTCTGTTAGCACGAGTGTTTGAACTGCCGAAGAGGACTCTGGTCCAACCGCCGGTTATGGGAAACATTTTGTCTCTGATGCTACTTCCGGACTAACCCGGCCCCGCCCAAAATGGCGCCGGAATCAATGAGAACTTGCGAACGCCTCGTGGTGTTTTTGCTAAAAAGACTCGATGTTTTGAAATATGTATATGATCCTTTGTACACTTGACGAAAAAGAGGGAGGGTTCACTCGACGAACATGTAAAAGGGTCCCGTGAAAAATTTTCTTTTCAAATGTACAATTTATTATGATGTTTATTGTAGTCGATACATAACCTCGCTTACGACACACGCACACGGTATACATATAGGAAATTTGATCGCAACTAGTCCAACTGTACTGCCAACTATGAAATGAATGCCCCTTGACCCCTCAACTATCGATAGACATTTTAGTTCCCTGCAAATGAAGGAATAAGCCATTTTAATATTCTTAATACTCCCAATACTGCAAAATAACCCCCCCTACTGTACGCACTTTAGCCATTGCCGTGCCCGACCAAATACGATTGCACTGTCATATCTGCATGCTGAACGATTGTGCAAATAAAGGTTTTCCGAACTATGAAATGGGTATTGCATGTTTTTTTTTTTAAATGTGGGGTCAGCGGGAGAGTTTTTGGTGCACCCTGCTTTGTTCTCTCTTTAAGGTTATTAGAAGATGGTTGCCCAGCCCCGGAGGAAGGATCGAATCTAAGACACAATACTCTGCCTCCAAATATGCGACTGGCTCAGGAACTAAAGCATGGAGGAGGACCTCGACCTCCGAGGATGGGTAAAGTGGAGCGGTGTAAATAATAGAATGTTATAAAGGTACGGCACTCAAAAGGTACTAGGGAACAGAGTTGACCGAAGAACCGATAAACCCTAGAACATCGCAGCGTTGAAAGAGATTTAAGGACCCCGATAGCTAGATACACCTACCAACTAGAAACCTCGCACTAAGTACCTCCGATTTTTTTAACATTTCCCTACACACGGCTTATAAGGACACACTGCCCCCCCCCCCCCCGGTTCCAGAAATCAAGACCCCAGGGATTCTATCCCGAGGAGATAAGACGAGTATGAGGTAAGTAAAGGACTTTCGTACCCATGCATTTGATATGCTCGAATGTTGTCCCCCTCCCTTCCCCTCTTTTCCTCCCCCTACAGGGTACACTGGAGATCACGACCGAGGTATGGTGAAGTTCTGAAGCTCCGCCATGTCTGATACACGAAGCGGACTAACGTTGCCAGATGGCACCTAAGCACACCCGCAAACTGTTCTTGCAACGAAAGAACCAATAAGTTGAATGACATAATGAAAAACGATCACCCTTAATCCGTGCTGTGCGAATGGACACGTGTCACGTATGTCTGAAACTATGAGAACATGTTTTTGTGCGACTGAGGCGCTGACTTGACTGGTCGGCGGACCGAGAGTGCGAGAAGTGCGATACAATGGTGTCTTTTACTCAATGCATGCCCCCTCTACCCTGCCTAAATGCTCGTCCGTCCCAAACTGCATGCTTTCGAAATTCTAACACAGACCCGTACTGTCTCATGTTGTGTAATGCGCTGAATAGCCTACCTTAATACACTGCTACCCCCAACATCGCACGTGTACTATTTAGCCTATTGTTGCGCATCTCTCCCTCTCTCTCTCTCTCTCTCTCTCTCTCTCTCTCTCTCTCTCTCTCTCTCTCTCTCTCTCTCTCTCTCTTCCGAACGACTAGCGCCTAAATTGGCAAACCGCCACCCCTAGTGCACCACCCAATTGGCTCCAAATACCGCAAGTATTTGCACAAAATTTGTCCTAAATAAAATCACCCTGATGCCGTGTCACTACCTCTCCTTCCTGCTAAAAATTGATGAAACCGAGAATTGGCCATAAGGGAAAGGACAGGTAAGACGACTGAGGTTCCCTGATCTGACCCGTAATAAGGGAACTACATGTCAGCGGCTTCTATGATAAAAAAAATGCCTCAGATAACGCGACCTTCCCCGTCCCGAATTGTCGCAATACCCAAACAGTAAAGGTGATCGAAACATCCCCATCTTCCCAGAACGCCCCCAGTTTTGTATCAGCTGCCCCAGACGAGATTTTTTTAAACTGTCCCTCACCCCCGATTATAAGAGATGGGTCGACCTACGACTAAAACAGGCCAGCCATTGTTCCTAGAAATGATTTGTTGATAAGCAAGCTACAGAATTTAGAATTCGAGAAATGCCACTGAACGCTTACCAACTGAACTGTGGCCTTCTGCTAAATAATGCCTTTATGACACAAAGCAAGACGATAGTCCCTTACCACAGTTTTCTATGTCCCTAGTTGTTTTCCATAAGACCCCGGTTTTTAATGAAGTAGTCGGGTTGTAAGGAGCTATGTAGGAACTAGAATGATGTTTGCAAAGTTAAAGAATAGACCGAAATGAAGAAATCGTTGCAATAAACCCTGTTGAAAGTAAAATGTTTAGCTGAAAGGTAGGATGCATTGCTAGAATGGAAAAGTGTTTAGCCTATGTTCATTCCTCAGAAAGATACCTATCAGACCATGGTGATGGCACGTTGCACTTCTTCGCAAAATATAAAGCCCTGGAGAACGGTATAACTTTGTAAGGCTCGTACTAGGAAGGTGGGTCTCTGTCAGAAGAACTGGCACAACTGTAATGCAATAAAAGGTACCAGATCTCGTACCACGACAATGAATGTATCTACCAACAAACACCCAAGAAATAGTTAGGACAGGAAATCCAACAGGCCCATCATCAATTATTTTATATGTCGGTTGTGAACCCCAATGTAAGGGACGTTTCTCATTTTGCTCGGAGCTGGGAGAGAAATAGACTTATGTGATTACCTTCCTCTGCCAATTCTCTAAAGACTGTCTTTTCGAACTCATTTTAAGGGTACAACTGTCGGAGGAAAGAAGGACCGGATGTGGGAGCACGAGGCCTGACTACAGATTATGGAACATCTGCGACATTGGCCAAGGCGAGACCGCGACAGTAAGGAGCTGCAGGACGAGGCACTGTTTCCGAGGAAAGGGCTGACCTGATGCCCCTGCTCGAAGTTCAACGTGTGCCAAAAAAATCCCCGCTCTCTGAACTCGGTCGTGAGCCCGCCTACCCGAAATTTTCCGTCCCCTTGGTCTGTTCTCGATCTGGCCCTGCTCCATCCCCCTTTTTCTCCGACCTACCCTAAGGACTGCTCACACGCACATTCCTTCCACCTGAACTTTTTGACAATCGACTCAAAAGGACACAGGGCGAAAAGGACCTCTTTGACCAGAAAAGCGAGGAAAGGGTCATGCCCTGCCACGCGAGACTTAGAATAGAGCTGGATCCATAGCTCCACCGCCGGTGCTCCACAGTGCCAACAAACGACGACAACGAATGCTGAGAACTCACTAACTTCGAACAACGACACCCTTGATTATTGTTTTTACTCTGTCTCATTTCTCTCCCAGCCGCCATTGTATTTATTATGCTCCAACCAAATATGAACAGAACTTGCATATGTAATGACCTATCAGTTTACATTCCGAACGACTATAAGTATCTATGAAATGTACTCAATGCTCACACTACAGAATCGTTTTTGTCCGATATTGCATTACTATGACTTTCCTGCAAACGAGTTTATCAATAGACCCGCCTCCTAAGACGAAAGATTTTAAATGAAATGTTTATAGCTCCTTCACCTAGGTTCCTGCTTCTCTGCTTCTTTCACCACAGTAGACATGGGTAGGAACTAGGCCAGCAAGATGTCTTGGAAATGTTAAAGGGAGGACTGTGGAAAATTAATACGGTTTGGTAAACATTATCTGCGCCATCTTGCCCTTTTTCCCTGATGCCACACTTTTTGTCGTACGCACCCGCCATTTTAGGTGCCCCGATCAGAACCACCCTCCGCACGCCCCAGACCCCCAGCATAGCCCTTCGCCCTCGCAAAGCCCGCACGCAGACAACCCCCCCTCTCGCATGCTGTGGGTCATAAACCCCCCCTTTCAGCGCAGCTCTGCCTCAGAGCCCCATCCTGTCCCCAGCGCGGCACCTCCCTTCATTCCTTTCATGGTCCCAGACCCTTTTTTGATTCCTCGTTCCCAGGCCGACACCTAGCTCTGCCGATACTGTTTATTACCCCTCCCCGTACAGTAGAAAGCTTCCCTCATCAAAGGACCCCCGAGTTGATCAAAGCCCCCATCCCACGAGATCCGATCACACCCCCACATTCCATGAATCAGCGGAATGTCCAGCTGTGCGATAGTAATCACCTGTTGTAACCGGGGTGGGGACTTCAACTGTAAATATGTGTGGGAACGGGCTTGAAGGGGAGATTCGGAGGATATCCTTTCATACTTCAAAAGCATTACAAGACTGTGTTACCTGCAATAAAATTCATTTAACTGTGTATAAGAGGCCAGGCCTCAGAGATGCGGTTAGAGCACCTCGTGACGATACCTGCTGTCTGAACTGATGTGTTCTCCTCCGGAGAGAATAAACCTTGTTTCCTGCCTTCCCGTCTCCAGCGCCTGCCTCTTCATTGATTAATATTTCGTGGGTTATAGAGGCGATACCGCCGGGCAAATATCGATTGTCCATTGACCTTAGTTTTCACAATTCCACCCTGAACTTCAAAATTAGGAACATCATTAACAAGAACCGGCGAATCCTGAATTCTGATGAAAATGCTGCCCCCCTACCATTACCCCTATTACCCTACAGAAGGAACAAAAATCTTAGGGACATGCTAGTACATACTCGGCAAATGAAATGTCCCTCATCAGATGGCCTTCGTTCTATAACGGGCCTTCCAGTTGTTTTAGGCAACCACAGATGCGGCTCATGCCACGCCTGTGATGCAGCCATCATTTCTGAGATCATTAAATATAATGATAAGGAAATCAAACTCCGGCATTTGACAAATTGTCGTAGCAGCAATATCATTTATATTTTGTTCTGTAGCTGTGGTTTGGCTTATGTGGGAGAAACTGGCCACGAATTTCGTCTCCGATTTAGTGAGCATAAGTCTGCCGTCAGGACTAAGAAACTGACGGCACCCTTAGTTCAACATTGTCTAGAAATGAACCACAATGAACAAGATATTAAGTGGTCCATCCTAGAAAAGGTCCTTCCGAGAATGGGTCAATCCACAGACAGTATTTGGAAGAAACGCGAAACCTTCTGGATTTACCACCTTGATTGTGTGAAACAGGGCCTTAATGAGGAGATATCCTGGTATGTTACGAAATGAATGTCGTGCCTCAAATACAGGGTTCATATCTGTAATTCGAACTGGTTTGAGCCATTCTCTGCTCTCCTGAGCCCTGTTAATAAAACTGACATTGCTTATATTTATCTTCTTCCCCCTATTGCCGCTATACCCCAGATCTCATATATCCAGAAATCACTTGTAAACCACTCAACAGACGAACACATCTTAATGAGACCTTGCCGTTTGGAATTTGGAGTAGCTTTGTCAGCTCTATATAAATAATGGTATGTCTCTGAGCCCCTTTTTGCAACACAGGAACACATCTCGATGAGATCTTGCCAATTGGAATTTGGAGGAGCCCTGCTAGCTCCATATAAACAATGATGTTTTTCTAAACCCGTTTTGCAATTTACGATTAATACGGGGTTGTTGTAAATCGATCATCAGGAATTGGTTGTTATTTGCAGATCACCTTGGGTTTATACTAAAAGTTGTTGACGTCCTCCTCCTTAGTTGCAATTAATATCGGAGTTGTGCATATTTTTTCGATCATATAATGGTCCGCTATTTATTTTTATCATTTACACACTTTCGAGATCATGTCGGGTTTCTGGGTAATATCGCGTTAAAATACGCTTCCGTTTAGGATTTAAAAGGTTGAGTTTTGACTCTGAACACCGTTTGTAAAGGGGATACCAGACAGAGGAATACGTGGATGTACACGACATATGGGATCTCGGTAAGAAATACCCTCGTTTTGTATTAGACAGGATATACGCTTTCAAGTGACGAGTGCGCCCCTTTCCCTTGACTGAGCGTATTTGGTGACACATATCCTGTTGTCATATTTTAGATTTCTGACGAGTCGTGCAAGCCATCCCGGCCCCCATAAAACTAAGAAACTCTGGAACATTATTATAAACCGGACATATAGAAAACGGACTCCATTTCTTGGAAGACAAGGTGTGTCTCTTACCAAATGTCATGGGGCCGTACATGCTAGTAACTTGTTTTGTGTCTTAAACCATATATTTCTAAATACGACCGTATTTTTTCATTTTAGTACCAGATTGAAGATTAGACATGTACCATTATAAAGCATCAACTTGACACCAAGATTTGGCCCCGCATGTCTTATGGAATCGGTAAGAACAGGGTAACTAAGGCCAGCAAATAGGGAGTCATGAATTCATTCGAGGATATAATCATTTAAGGTGGGGCATTTCTTCTTACCTCTTAGGTATCCTTTAGACGTTTTTTGTGACACTATTGAAGCATGTTGTCTCACATGAGAATCTGAGACATGGGATAGAAACTAAAACTTGCCTTTCATCGTAAGTAGACCTATGCTTCTTAATAACGAGTCATGTTTCTGATCCCCGTGTTTTAGTAACCCATAGAAATGGATCTCCTTGGGTCTTTAAAAACCTGTATTAGAATTAAGTTCGCGATGATAAACACTGCCTTTTTGTGTACCAGAACCCTATGTGCTTCTTCGATATTTTGTTTATTCCTTTTTCTTTTCCTTTGTTACATTCACTTCTTTCTCAGCGGGTCATGGTCATTGCATGAGCTGCGATGTTAATTTGAGCAACGTTCTCCGATTTTTGTAGAATTTGTTCTTTTATCTCACGTATAGGAGAGTACGTATGGTGACAGTAAAATATTGTCTTTGTATATACATTTTAGGTGCCCGTGATATCTTGGATTTGACTGTATGAAAGAGGTCCTGAGGAAGGTGGCCTAGAGCCGCCGAAACGTGCGTCGACCTGGTGCAGGGTCCCATACTGGTTTTTGAGACCCATAGTTTGGCGTGAAAACTCTGCCATTCAAGACTCAGTTCTTCTTGTGTTTATGTGGTTTGAATGAAGTATGAGTCTGAATGTGGTAGCAATTTGGAATTGTGTGTAGGATATCAAGTGGGGCTTTTTCTTTGATCTATCTTATGTTACATATATTTGTTTGTATATATTTATTACTGTAGGATATATCTTCTTTGTATTCTGCTATGAATTTTGATATGATGTCCATTTAAAAAAAAGTGATGAAATGTCTTTTACAAAATAGTAAACAATGTATAAATTAATATGATGGATAAACTGTGAATTAAAAAAGTCTATAAAATAATGAATCTCTGTCATATATTTGTCACCAACTATAGATGAAATAATATGATGTATATCATTGTTTAAGGATTAAGGCCAGTGCTGGAACAACCCCTTCGTAGTGATATTTGCTTCTCTCCCCTCTGTTCCTTGGCCATAACTTACCTGTTGAGGGGGTCCCATCATACTTGCTAGAAGTGTTATTTTATAACAGAAGGTATCTGGGCTTTGTCAGCAGACCCCATACGTTAGCCTATAGTTGTTAGATCTACATCATGAGTGCTTTTCTCCCTGGAAAGGTCCTTCCCCAAGTGTCTCTCTCCTATTCGTGCACCTCACTAAAACCCAAGTATGCTGTCCAAACAACATCGGCATCTGTATGTCTTGTCTAAGGGCTAAGGACTGGCTGAACAAAATAACAATGGACATTGTTATTTGAACTTGCACTTAATGTTCAGTCAAAATCCCAGGAACATGCAGAAAGCAAACACAGCAACGAGTTCTTATGCGGAAGCAGTCTCTGAAATTATTGCAAAAAATAAAGATGTGTAGTAACATGTGCGAAGCAGCAGACATGTGTTCATGCTAAGTTAGTGAAATACGACAATGTCACTATGGGCCACGTGACACCATCCCCTTGGCCAGGGCGTTAGATATGCAAAAACAAAAATCAGAGGTAAGCAGAGGCAAAGCATATTTGTTGTAGGCAAATTTGTGTAATTTTGTAATAAAAAAAGTTTGTACTGCCACAGTGTCCCAAAATGTTGCCAATTGGTCTTCAAAGTCAAAAATTCCAGAATGATGTAGGTTGAACAAGCACACATGCTCCTCCTATCTAAAAACCTTTAGGAGCATCTCAGGGCAATCTGTGTTAACTTCGATGAAAATGTGTTCTATGAGGCGCTGCACAAGAGCACAGGTACTCAAGTCTGCCATTGGTCTTAGTAGAGGATGGTCCACCAAACATCTACCCCTGGCACGCACCTGCTCTTGGGCCTTTAACGGACCTATTAGCAGATCGTAATCCAGGGTAGCATGTGTGGTATTGGACAGGGCAACTGAGGCTGTGAAACAAAGGTTACACGCAGGTGAAGTGGGCATAAAGGAAGGTCAGCCAGTAGTCGATGGCAAAAAACTCTACTGGCATAGCATCAAAGAGCTGCCACATAAAATCATGGTAAAGTTGCAACTAGACTGGGTTTGGCAGCTTCTCCAGGTACCCTCCGAATAAAACACATTGTTTGGGTATACCTGTAGGTATTTGTACGATCACTCCTCTGGTTCCCTGCATGACCAGCATTTGCTTTATATAAGAACTCCCCTTACATCTATGGTTGAGTCCGCCCGGGTAGTTCTATCTTACCTGGGTGTAGATAGATGGTTATGCTGAAGCATGTCACGATAAGTGAGAGAAGCGTCTACTCCAATATCTTTGGATACCCAATCGACAAAATACAAAATAGAGTGAGACCTTCACATCTGGATAGAACCCTATTTCTTCTCCCCACCCCCATTTTGTCAGGTTTGGACCCATTGCAGGCAGCTCTTTGCAGGTTTCCTCCATCACTAAGTCCTCACCCCCTTCCCTCAACTGGACTCAGCTTGTGGCGAATTATCGTTTCGCCTTGGTGAAGTCATTTCCCTGTTGCCAGTGAAGTGGGGCCAGTTAGCGTTCTAGTGTTTGCTTGGAACGCTGTCTCTGTGACTTGGAGCGCGAGCGTTCAGTAAACGTCGCACTTCAACGGATTTTCCCCGAGAGGCGAACGTTTTCATTCGCGCTCTCCTTCACAGTTAGTTATTTCCAGTCAAAGTTAGTTAGGTCAGTCCTGGTTGGGATTCTTACTTTCCCCGTCACCTGCCCTCTGTGTTTCCCGTTGCTCGGCGGCTTTTCCGGCTGCGTCTACCTCCTCATATTTATTCATTCGCCTCTCGGACTTTAGCGAGGCGTCGTTTTGTCCCTTTACCTTGCCTCCAGTGATTCCCCCCCAGCTCCTCTCATGCTAATAATTCATTTATAACTCTGGGTCGTCTGAAGCGGCTCCCTCGTCGTCCTGGCAGCGGCTCCTTGTGCGCAGCAGAAGCTCCAGAGACTCGCTTCACTGACGGATCATTCTGCAGCAGCCAAGCAGTTTCCAGTTGGTGAGCTCGAACCAATTATCTCCATTACAGAACGATTTTGAACAGTAGCGCATCTGCAGTTTCATAGAGCTTCTTTTGGAAAGCTAATACTAAAGCTTGTCAGTAAAAGACTTTATCAAGACCACTTTGGAACTGAACTTGTTGAAAAGCTTGGTGTAAAGTTCAGGAGCGATATTCCTTGACCCTACAGACTGTGTCTTCAAGTAGATAAAAATATATATATATATTCTTGTGTACCTACAATAACTCCTGCTCATTATTGTCAGCTCAGCTGCTATTATCTACACCGCAGTTGAGTTTAGATCTACAAGAGAGCAGCTAAGGCTCATACACACACAGGTAATAGAAGTTAGGTTCTCTAGAGAGATAGTAATAGGAAAAGGAGTATTGGGAAGGCCAGAACTTAGTAATGTTTTCCTTATGTTTTGCAGAATAACTCTTCACAATTCCTAGAGCGGGAGAAGATATTTGTGTGAGCAGTCTCTCTGTATGTCTATCCACTTCCCCTTTCCCCGCTATCACTGTCGCAAGAGAAATCCGGCACAGTGGTGAAGGGGAATTGGGAACCAGCTTCACCTTCGGTCTGATACTCCAGCGGAGCCCAATTCATCAGGTACTTTCTGACAGATTGAAGTGCCAGCTGTATTTCCGCTTGGTTGTCATGGCCGAAGGATTAGACCTCAAAGCCCTGGGATCCATTTTGGAAGATTTACAAAAGCAATTGATAGAAACCAGAGAGGAGGTTAGGAAATCTAATCAGGAGACAAACTATCTTCGTCAAAAGATAAATGAACTCACTACCAGTCCAAGTCCTGATTTTGGGGGTCCAAAGTCCCAAACCTTTAACCCTTCACCAGCCACCAGTGAGTTTTCCACTCAGGTAGTGCATGCTATGTCTCCCACTATTCCACTAGCCCCTCCCGAAAGATTTTTGGGTGACCCAAATAAGGCACAGGTTTTTGTCACTCAGTGTTCTTTACATTTTCTCTGTAAACCGATAATTTTCAAAGAAGATCAGTCCAAAGTGGCGTTCATGCTGTCGTACCTGAGTGGAGATGCAGCATCTTGGTCATTGCCTCTTGTGTCCACAAATGATCCTGTGCTGTACAATTTTCGGGAATTCAAGACAGAATTTTTACGAATATTTGATCGGAGAGCAATCTCTCAAACCACCGACAATGAGCTTCTGGATTTAAAACAGGGCAATCGAGAGTTGGTGGCATATTTAGCGCAGTACAACAAACTTATAGTTGAGACTAATTGGCCAACAGCAAAGAGAGCAGCAATTTTTTACAGAGGTCTGCGTGACGAATTGAAGGATGGACTCTCCCAGATTCCCAAGAGACCCACTGACGTCTCTGAACTTATAGACTTAGTTCTTCAAATAGATCAGAGACAATCTGAGAGGCGCCAGGAGCGGCGAAAGGAAACTCGAACATTTCCTCCAAGATTTGATCGCATGCGTTCAGAGAGTGTTAAGCCCAAGGAAGAAGTCACGGTAGAAGAACCAATGCAAATTGGAACAGTCCGGGGACCGCTTAGTACTGAGGAACGGGAAAAGAGAAGACAAGGCAAATTATGTATGTACTGTGGAGGATCTGGACATTTTGTCAAGGAGTGTCCACGCAGACCCAAGACATCGACATGGGTAAAAGACAAGCTTCACCAGTAGACGGGGTTGCCCTGGTGGAAGCCGACTCTAAGTCAACTCCTTTAATTCAGTCATTGTCTAACACCATGCAGTTTTCAGCTCCCCATCTCATTCTATCTTGTCAAATTATTTTTGGAAAAGAACAAAGTGCTCATGTAGCAATCATGATTGATTCTGGAGCTACAGGAAATTTTTGCGATATTCTGTTTGCAAAAAGATTGGGCCTTAACTTTGTGAGGAAGGACAAGCCAGAGCCAGTGCGAGCTGTAGATGGAACCCCATTATCTTCCGGTCCGATCGCTTTTGATACAGAAAGAATCTCCGTGATAGGACCAGGAGAACATAAAAGTTACCTTCAATTCAGTTTGATTGACGCTCCTCAGTTCCAATTGATTTTGGGATTGCCTTGGTTAACCGAACATAACCCGAAGATTGACTGGGCTAAGAGAACTGTAGATTTGACCTCAGAATTCTGTCTGGAACACTGTTTTCATCCCCATACTTTGAAGACGGAGTCAAGTGAAACTTACTGTTTGGCAAATCAACAGCAAGTAATTTGCTTGGTGGAACTCCCCGAAATTCCTGCACAGTATCAAGATTTAAAATCCGTTTTTGATGAGCGAGAGGCGCTAAGACTTCCTCCCCATCGAGAATACGACTGCACAATTGAGTTGGAACCAGGAGCCTCGTTACCCTGTAGTCGCATCTATGCTCTTTCGGAATCTGAAAATGTGCATTTGAGGGAATACCTTGACAAGAATTTGGCTAACGGATTCATCAGGCCTTCTCAATCCCCAGTTTCCTCCCCTCTTTTTTTTATTCCGAAGAAAGACAAAAGCCTGAGGACTTGTATTGACTATCGGGCCTTGAATCTGGTTACAAGAAAGAACCGATACCCGTTGCCACTTATCTCAGAACTTTTGGATCAGGTGAAGGAGGCCCAGATCTACACTAAATTAGATTTGAGGGGGGCTTATCATTTGGTCCGGATGGCAGAAGGAGATGAGTGGAAAACGGCTTTCCGAACTCGTTATGGTCTTTTTGAATACCAGGTCATGCCCTTTGGGTTGTGCAATGCGCCTGCGGCATTTCAACATTTTGTCAACGACATTCTTCGAGAATTTCTGGACCGCTTCGCAGTGGTTTATATAGATGACATTCTTATTTTTTCCAAGAATACTGAGGAGCATATCCAGCATGTTCGTACCATTTTGGAATGTCTGTTGAAGAATAAACTTTTTGTGAAATTGGAGAAATGTGTATTTCATGCGACCAAGGTGGAGTTTTTGGGGTTCATTCTCTCCCCTGAGGGAGTTTCTATGGATGAATCCAAACTCAAGGCAATCCGAGATTGGCCAGCTCCAAGTTCGGTGAAAGAAATCCAAAGTTTTTTAGGGTTCGCCAATTTTTATCGGCGATTCATCCAGAATTTTTCCGAAAAAGTGAGCCCCATTACTCGTTTGTTGCGGAAGAACGAAAAGTTTTTATGGGGAGCGGAGGCAGAAGGAGCTTTTCAATTCCTCAAAGAATCCTTTGTCACAGCACCAATCTTGCAACATCCAGATCCGTTGGAACCATTTTTTGTAGAGGCAGACGCTTCCAATCTTGCTATTGGGGGAGTTTTGTCCCAATGCCATAAGAAGACGGGGCAACTTCATCCTGTAGCCTTCTACTCTCGAAAACTTACTGCAGCGGAAATAAACTATGCCATTGCGGACAAGGAGTTGCTGGCAGTAAAGGTAGCCTTCCTCGAATGGCGACATTATTTGTTGGGAGCCAGGCATGTGGTAACTGTGTTTACAGATCATAGAAATTTGCAGTTTCTAAAGTCCGCGCGAACTTTGACCCCGAGACAGCTTCGGTGGTCTTTATTCTTTGCCGATTATGATTTTGTGCTCACGTACAAGCCAGGAATAACTAATGGAAAAGCTGATGCTCTTTCTCGACTAAATGTGGGAGAGAATGCAGAGAAAAAGACTGAGGAATTCCTCATCCCCACCGAAAAGATTGTGGCAGTCACAGTTGTGAATGAGTTGGAAGAGAAGATTGTCCTGGAATTCAAAAAAGATGATTACTTGAATTGGGAGAATAAGGGTCCAGATCGGCTTGTGGAAGATGGGAAACCTTATTTTCAAGGAAAAATGTTTGTCCCCGGAGAGAAATTACAAGAGGAGACCATTCGAAGATTCCATGATCAGCCTTTAGCTGGTCACAAGGGAGTCTTGAAGACGTTGGAGCTGATAAAGCGAAATTTTCTTTGGCCAGGTATGGAAACTCAGGTTCGACAGTATGTTGCCACTTGTGAACTATGTTTGAAAGGGAAAAGTCTCAGGCAATCCCCACAAGGTCTTTTAATGCCTTTACCTGTACCACCTTATCCTTGGCACACAGTATCCATGGACTTTATTGTTGAGTTACCATCTAGTCAAGGAATGTCAGTCATTTGGGTGGTGGTAGACCAATTTTCTAAAATGAGTCATTTTATTCCTCTCAAGAGTCTTCCAAATGCCTCTGATTTGGCCACCTTATTTGTTCAACACATAGTCAAATTGCATGGGATTCCGAAGGTAGTGAGTTCAGATAGGGGATCCCAATTTGTATCCCGATTTTGGAGATCCTTCCTAAGAGGCCTGGGGGTGGACTCTCGTTTGTCCACCGGTTATCATCCCGAGACCGATGGACAGACTGAGAGAGTAAATCAAGATCTAGAACAGTACTTGCGTCTGTATCTATTGGATCAGGAAGGAGATTGGCCATCTTTACTAGCTCCAGCTGAATTTGCCTATAATAACTCAGTCCATACGGCCACTGGATATTCTCCTTTCTTTTTGAATTCAGGTAGACATCCTAATATGTTGGTGGGCAGAGTTGAAGGGGATGTCCCAGCTGCTGAAGAAGTCATTCACAAGTTACTGAGTGCCCAGCAGTCAGCAACTACAAACTTGGTCAAGGCTAAGGCAGCTTTTAAGCAACAAGCTGATAAGGGTCGCAAGGCTAATCCAGTTTATCTTCCTGGGGAGCAGGTCTGGGTTTCCACGCGCCATATGCGCTTGCGGGGAAATCGAAAGTTTCAACCCAGGTTTGTGGGACCCTATCCTGTGGACAGAATGATAAATCCCGTTAGTGTGAGACTCCAGTTGCCAAAAACATTGAAAATTCATCCAACATTCCATGTATCTTTGATTCGGAAAAATCCACCTAATCTTCGTAAGGTTCTTCCACCCGTTTCTGTACAGGTAGATTCAGTGGAGGAATATGAAGTAAAGAGAATATTAGATTCTAAGATCAGGAAGGGACAACTTTTCTATTTAGTGGATTGGAAGGGTTTTGGTCCTGAAGAACAATCCTGGGAACCCAGTTCTAATGTTCACGCAGCCAGATTAGTGAGGGAGTTTCACAAGACTTATCCACACAAACCTACGAAGGGGGTTTTGGTGGGGGGTACTGTCAGGTTTGGACCCATTGCAGGCAGCTCTTTGCAGGTTTCCTCCATCACTAAGTCCTCACCCCCTTCCCTCAACTGGACTCAGCTTGTGGCGAATTATCGTTTCGCCTTGGTGAAGTCATTTCCCTGTTGCCAGTGAAGTGGGGCCAGTTAGCGTTCTAGTGTTTGCTTGGAACGCTGTCTCTGTGACTTGGAGCGCGAGCGTTCAGTAAACGTCGCACTTCAACGGATTTTCCCCGAGAGGCGAACGTTTTCATTCGCGCTCTCCTTCACAGTTAGTTATTTCCAGTCAAAGTTAGTTAGGTCAGTCCTGGTTGGGATTCTTACTTTCCCCGTCACCTGCCCTCTGTGTTTCCCGTTGCTCGGCGGCTTTTCCGGCTGCGTCTACCTCCTCATATTTATTCATTCGCCTCTCGGACTTTAGCGAGGCGTCGTTTTGTCCCTTTACCTTGCCTCCAGTGATTCCCCCCCAGCTCCTCTCATGCTAATAATTCATTTATAACTCTGGGTCGTCTGAAGCGGCTCCCTCGTCGTCCTGGCAGCGGCTCCTTGTGCGCAGCAGAAGCTCCAGAGACTCGCTTCACTGACGGATCATTCTGCAGCAGCCAAGCAGTTTCCAGTTGGTGAGCTCGAACCAATTATCTCCATTACAGAACGATTTTGAACAGTAGCGCATCTGCAGTTTCATAGAGCTTCTTTTGGAAAGCTAATACTAAAGCTTGTCAGTAAAAGACTTTATCAAGACCACTTTGGAACTGAACTTGTTGAAAAGCTTGGTGTAAAGTTCAGGAGCGATATTCCTTGACCCTACAGACTGTGTCTTCAAGTAGATAAAAATATATATATATATATTCTTGTGTACCTACAATAACTCCTGCTCATTATTGTCAGCTCAGCTGCTATTATCTACACCGCAGTTGAGTTTAGATCTACAAGAGAGCAGCTAAGGCTCATACACACACAGGTAATAGAAGTTAGGTTCTCTAGAGAGATAGTAATAGGAAAAGGAGTATTGGGAAGGCCAGAACTTAGTAATGTTTTCCTTATGTTTTGCAGAATAACTCTTCACAATTCCTAGAGCGGGAGAAGATATTTGTGTGAGCAGTCTCTCTGTATGTCTATCCACTTCCCCTTTCCCCGCTATCACTGTCGCAAGAGAAATCCGGCGCAGTGGTGAAGGGGAATTGGGAACCAGCTTCACCTTCGGTCTGATACTCCAGCGGAGCCCAATTCATCAGGTACTTTCTGACACATTTTCCTATAAAAGGCCTAAATTCCCCATGGAAATTTATATGGCAGCGGTTGCTTATATGTGATAAGACTGTACTTGGGAGATTGCAATTGATCTGCTTCCCTCTCACTCTCTCTTGTGTAAAAGAGCTCCAGAATCGCACTGTAACTTGAGGTCACCTCGGCAAAGCTTCCAAAACAGCTGCTTGGGCCAAGCCTAACTCCAATGGTCAAGGTGATGAAGGCTAAGTTCTCCAACTCTCTATCATATGGACACAAGATTATGATGGGCGCAACAGCCATCTTATTAAACAAATTAACCACCAGAATCTTTAAACAAGCATGGCGCCTGCCAAAGTCCTCATCTCCAGCACAAGTTAGACTAGAACTTGGCCTATTAGCTCATAATGGTGTTGAGGCAGGCAGGTTTATTAAGCTCTGTACCAGACTGCGCAACTTCTGGGAAGGCAGTCTGGAGGCCAAATTCTGGATTGAAATATTGACCAGCACATCTAGTCAAAAATATCAGCACCACCTGGCCCACTCCCTACGGCTACTCGGATTCACGGAATATTGAGGAACAAACCCATCACAACAGGCATTAAAGATCGTAACTAAGCATAGTGTCCGACTTTGGTCTTTTCATTCCAACAGGGCAATACTATCTAGAAGGAAACACATCTGGGCTGTTATTTCCGACCTCAAACTGGGTGTTGAGTCATATTACTTATCAAGCACTTTTTCCCTGTTTTGGAAGCTAAAGTTTATGGCCCTGAGGTTGGGCAAATGGCCTTTTTTAAAGCATCTGCCTTGGTGGCACCTCTGTGTCAGTATTAAATGCAGAGAGTGCGGCTACCACTCCGAAAGCACGGAGCACATAGCCTGCACTTGCCCCGCTTTCCTCAATGACAGAAGGATTTTATTGCGGGAGGAGTGGAACAAACAAGGGCCTCACACATGTCATCAGGCCATAATAGCTGCTATGATCTCAGAGAGCACAAAGTTAAACATCCGGTTCACTAAATTCATTAGCAGAGCAGCTAAATCGCTGGGGAAAGATAGGGCAACAAATCTTCCGCCGGTTGGTCACGCCACCTCATCGCATTAAAATAATTTGGCGACCTCCGGCTCATCCAGCGTGGCAGACCAGAACATTGTTTTCAGTTTTCAAATTAATTGTCATGCTCATTCGTCTCCCTTTGAGACTTTTAAAGTGATGATGCGACTGTCTTGTCACCCAAGACCTCGATCTTTACAGGCTACAACCTCAATACTTGGACATTTTTAACCACAACCCATTTTAAAGTAAGACTATTGCACTGCTTTTGTATTGACATGGGTTCATTTTTTAAAACTCTGTTCTGTATACATATGAGCTATGTGGTTTTAACATTTTGTTATGGTTTTTAGTAATCAAATAATAAACTTTGAATTGAACTGAATTGAAGCTCCACAGATCGAGCATCCTTTTCAAAGCAATAGTAGGAGAACCAGAACACAGCATACCAACAAGAGCACCAGGTGAAACCCTCTTAAGGTGCTAGAAAAAAGAGATTGAATAAAGGATGTAATTACTCCAAAAATAGTCCGAAAGAAAGAAACAAGACCGGATTCAACAAGTTTAAAAAAGTGAGCAAAGCCCTCTGTATCAGACACATTAAATATTTGGGGCCTCATTTATGAAAAGTGACGCATCGCTGCATGAAAACAGCGATGCGTCACTTTTCACTGCGCTCTCCCTGCGACATGATTGATGCGTCATATTTATAATATGACGCATCATGTCGCAATGAGTTACAGATACGTCAGTATTTCTGACGTATCTGTAGGCGCAAAAGTGACTCATTGCTGGAGTGTGTCACAAAAGTGACGCAACTCCAGCAATGCTTCCTTTCACATGGGGAAAGCCTCATGTGAAAAGGCTTGCGTCAGTCTTACGCCTGCTGTGAGGCAGGCGCAAGATTTTGACGCAACAGCGTCCTAAAAGTGACGCAGTGAAATCTCATAGATTTCACTGCGTCACTATTACGAGGCATTTTGCGGGTGAACGCCCCCTCTGCATACATTATACCTGACGCAGGTATAATGTAGCGCAGGGGTTTACAAAGTGACGCATCTGCTTAGATGTGTCACTTTGTAAATAGTGCGCATCAGGAGGCATGTTTTACGCCGCCGATGCGTCACAAAAAGTGACGCATCGGAAGCGCAAAACTCACGCAAGGCCTCATAAATGAGGCTCCTGGTGTATCAATTCTCCAAAATGGAGTGTGAGATTCGTGTTTAGCAGCGAGTGTATCTCGCTTGCGGTTCTTGCCACCTGCAGCTCGAAGGTCTCTCAAGTTGATGTGAGAGCCACTTCTTGTTGAAACAATAGTCCTTTGAGTCTTCTTAGATTATTAAAATCTGTTTTCACAGTTGGATTGGAAGGCCAAAGCGAACTATCTACAATCTCATGCAGGGATGAAATAGGACATTGCTGCAACATGTAATTCTTTGAGAAACCGTTATTATACACGGGATGATAGCTCTCAAGCCGTAGCAATCTTCATTATTCAAAATAATATATCTACTGTTAGAAAGCAAAGTTAATACTGGAATAATAGTCGGGACAGGGGTAACTTTTAAATAACAAGATAGATTAGGTGTCAAAACGTTACAGATTCCATGAAGCTTCACTAGTTCACAGACTAGGGAATGTCCTACTGTGAAATCACAGTCCTTCCCTGTAAGTGAAAGGTAAAGACCACAGTTTGTGAATAAAAGTATTGCAGAGGGGCTCACGCCTCCCAACAGGATGATGTTTCATGCATACTGCGAACTGAAAAAGTGAGATAGGATCCGAAATAACCCCATGTATCAACCACACTGCCTCTGCTACGGAAAACGGTAACTGTTCTATTTGCTCAATTTGTAACAATGTGTATGTGGTAACTTTCATGGACTTTAATTTCTGTTTATCAGTCAAATTAAAAAATTGTTCAGTAGCATTCAAATAATCACATGGTACTTTTCTATTTCATGTTGAACAATGTCAATGACAAAAGATAAAATATTATCTAAAATATATATACAGGAAGACATTGAGTTAATACTGTTAGCTACGACTGCAAGAACTTTACCTAAATTAGCCTGGTCCAAATGGTGGAGATGCACCGAAGCTTCCATCTGCGACAGTTTCCAAAATTCATAATATGCGGAATAAATAAAACTTTTTTTGTCACCTGACAAATCAGAGAGGTGTTGTTTCACAGATGACAGTGTAGAAGGTTCCAACCATTGCTGACATAATTTACCAACGAAGTATGTGGTATCTCTATGCGAATGTGGGAAACGTGGATCAGATCTATTTGGTGTAAAACCTTTTGTAGTATTGAAAAAACATAATTGACATGCATTTGAAGTTGTCGGCCATACCAGCTATCCTAAAAGGTCAATAATGGATGAGTTAAGTGTGCCACTTTGAAATAAGACAGCTAAGGCTTCAATTGTGTAGTTAGTGTGTATGTCATGTATCATATGAAGTCAATAATGGAATGGAGGGTATAGTTAGGTTTTTGGCCGTGGCTAAACCAAAAAAAAGTAGTCAGTTGTACCATGTCATTTAAAATAAGATCTGAGACTGTATCAGACATGCACAATGCAAAGCGTCTGTACCTTGCACTTGCCAATCTTTAGTACCCCAAATGGATTTTAAATCAATTGTGTCCCTGTAATGCGCATAACCCTTCAAGGACAAAACATTTCTGAAGGACATGGAATAAACCAGTTTAGTCTGTGTTAAATTTAGTTTGGGGCGGCATCTTCAATTTATAAAAATAGAACTGGAGGTCAGATAGATTGTAACCAGAAAAATATACAAGTGTTCTCTTTTGGGTCTTCAAACTTCCCAGTAACGGTGTTGGGCAATGGCCCCATTGGGTATAATTAAAAACGGGTCTCTGGGTTTTTGTTTTGTGTAAGAAAGGATAGCCGTAATGTTGATCACAAAATAAATCTGCATTTTAAATCAGAGAATATCGAATGAACAGCATGAACATCCCAGTCATCAGAATGGATTTCGGGCAAAACTATATCTCCCAAGGAAACACTGAAGATGTATGGAATGTTCAAAATCACTATCAGGCCAAGGATATCGAATGCAACTTTATCCCAGATAATGCCATCAACAACAAAGAACAATGATATATTGAAAAGGTCTTGGTCTCTTTTCAGTATATGGGATGCTTTGTGAGGGGCCAGAAATCCATCAACAAAGTTCACAGCAGAGCATTCAGTTATATAATGGCAGTCACAAACCTGATCCACATGGAGAGGATTACCATGGTAAGCACCATCCAGATATATGTCCAGGGTGGGACCAAGTACATTTTTATGAACCAGGAGATGAAAATACTAGTATGGGTAGGTGTCTCCTGCACAGGAGATGATGAGGAAGATGTGTCCGAGGTAAAGCTATCATGATCCACATAATAACCACTGGACCCCTGCTGAAACAAAAGTGGATGTGCTGCATCAGATATTCCAGGTATAGTACTCTCAGCAATGTCAAATGTGACCACAAATGGAGGAGAATCATACTCAATATCCGCAGATGTGACTGTAGAATTAAAAACTGGTAATACATCAATTGAAGTTTCCATCTCTCCTTGTAATTGATGGGGAGTAGTCGAAGAAACAGAAGTCATCAGGTTCAGTGAAAAGTCCTCAACGTGGAATATTTTGAGGCATACTATTCAGTATTGGCCATATGGTGTAACTTGACATGTTCCATTGATTCTCCTCACGGCCAGGTAAAGGAGACAGGATCACAGTGCGGGTGCCTTTTAAACCAAGGACTCTGACTGGTGCTTGGTGGGATGGACCAAATTCCTTTTTGTTCTCCACCTTTTCAAGGACCGTATCTCCAACTTTAGGAAGCTGAAGAGGGCAACAGGGCTCTTGCTTGGGAATCACAAGCTTTTTGTAGATCCTGTATCATAGCACAATGATTATCTACGTCAAAGGTTGCAACAGCCGCCACAACGTCTAGAACATCAAGATCTGGTACACACATGTTAATGCCAAAGAGCATTTTGCATGCGGTAGTTCCATCCAGAGATCTTCTTGGGAGATGATTTAGTCGGCTAACCCCGGCCAGTACCTAAGGCTTTAGCCATCAAAGATTGCTTTAGGTCACGGTTCATCTGCTCCTCAATTGAATTGCTCTTGTGCCAGTATGAAGAGGAATATTTTACCAATACCCCCAGAGACTTCATTGCATCCTGGTAAGCCTTAGAGGCAAAAGCAGGACCTTGGTCAGAGTGGAAGGTGCCACAAGGAAACATCCCAACAAAGACACACAAATCTCTAATGACAGTTCGAGTATCAGCACTGCATTGAGGCCAAACCCTAAGGAATCTAGTGTACGAATGCACTGAAACTAAGAAGTGTTTAAAATCAGTGTCAGAAGTCAAGGAACCACAGTGATCAAGAAATAAATAGGCCTGGGAGGTAAATTCCGTTCCACTGGCAGAATTTGCGGAATTTGGGTACTTTTGCGCTCCGCAGAAAACGCGGAATTGCCCAAAATTCCACGATCCATGTCCTCGCAAGATAAATTGTTTGTTCGTGCTTTCAAAATGCGTGTTCGCGAGATATTGCCCCCAGAGCATGCAAACAGCATTCGCGAACAGGAAAAAAGCATTGCGAATGGGCGGAACAAGCAATTCCGCATGTTCGTGGAACTCTGCGTTCTCGTGGAGATTTTTTACCATGTCATGCAGCATTGCGTAGCGCGACAATGCAAATTCCGCCCACCCCTAGAAAAAAACTCCCTGATTAGAGATGTAAAGCTGAGTATGTGGTGGGCGTGCAACAGTAAAAGGCTTAATTTGTTGACAACCATCACAAGAAACTACTTATTTACGTACCTGTTGGTATAAACCACACCACCAAAAAGGCTGCTGCAAAACAGAAACAGTTGCATTCACACCAACATGTGCAGAGGCAACGCCTTCATATGCGGCATCGATCAAAGAAAGTCTGCGGTCCTCGATTGGAATCAGCTGATCCCCAGCGGTCGGAATATTAGCAAATGGTATGTATAACTGATAGGAAAACCTTGGCGAAATTCTGTACCCTCCTTTGTAGCTGCTAAAATATCATCATCAATTTTAGTCATGGACCTTGTGACTGCTGCTACAGAACAAGTGGCACCTGCAGATTTGGCTGCCTCATCAGCCAGGGAATTACCAACAGCGTGTGCTCCCACACTCTAATGGCCCAAAGTATGTATAACATGTGTGAATGGCAAGCCCTCCTTAAGAGCGGTCATCCGGACCCGAAGAGTTTTATGCTTAATTGTGCTACCTTTAGAGTCACGGAAATCATTTTATTTTCAAAAGAATACCCTTTCATTGAATGATTGTACGCAGTAAAACCAATCGGACACAAGCATAAGAACATCAGCATCAGAAAGTTCAAGAGCCAAAACCAAAGCTAATTAAGACAGAGAGTCACCTAGAGAGTGTGTGTGTTCCAGGGAGGATTTAAAAACCTCATCTATAATTTTTCTAGCCACAATTGTGTATGCCGCCGAATAAGCACAGTTAGAACCTACAGCTGGCTGTGCAGATCCAACAGTGTAAACAATGCATATGCACTGATCAAGAGGAACCAATGACACAGGAGGTGGGTGAACATGTTCATATTGTAAAAACTCCTGTGTATGCAAAGACGGGTCAAAGATAAAATTGCCATCAGCCGATGTCAATAAAATAGCCCAAATGTATCCAGCCCAGATGCAAGGCTAAGGGGCCATATGTATCAAAAAGTAATTTTGCGATTCTCAAATAGCGATTATTTGCAAATCGCTATTTGAGAATTGCAAAATGCTATGTATGTAGTATTTGCAATAAATTTAGCGAATCCTACATATTCCTTAATTGCGAATCTCAAATTGCGATTCACAATTAAGGAATACCTCCCCATTCATTCATATGGGCCTAGAGGCCCCTAGGAATGAATGGGAAGACATTCTCAATTTGCGATTAACAATTAGCGAATTGCAAATTGAGAATGCAATTTCAAGGGTGCAAGGGTGTCAAAATGACACCCTGTTGCACCCCTGAAATAAGCATGGGTGCACATGTGGCGCACATACATGCCCTAAGGGCATGTATGTGCTTCACATTGCACTTTGAAAAATGCAAAAAAGTGCATTTTTTACAGAAATCGCAAATTACCACCAACTTGAAGTTGCTGGTAATTTGCGATTCCGTAAGGCCAAATTGCACTTTTTTGGTGCTTCTTACATTGCATTTAAGGAATCGCAACATTTGTGATTCCTTAAATGCAATTGCAGTATTAGGAATCACAAATTTTGTGATTCCTTATTTTGCACGCAGATGTGCCTCATACATACCACAAAGCAAAATTGCGATCGCATTGCAGTTTTGCTTGATACATGTGGCCCTTAGTGTTCGGGACATTAGCCTTTGAAACTGCTTCTAAAGCAGGTACTGGTGAGACTCTGAAAATGAGTTTACCCTGAGCCAGAGAACGTTCTTTCAGAATCGCCATCTGGACAGCAGTCAGAATTTTTTCCATACAAGAGAAACGCATCTCAGCCGCAGTGTACAAATGCAATTTACAGGCTATGCGGACCATGTCCCCCCTCATTGAACATCAAGTAAGTGAAACCCAATGCGCCTGATACTATCCTTATGACCAAATTGGTAGAATTGTCCCCTGTTAACAAGAAGCTGATCGCAAGCAGATCAGACTAAAGATTTGAATAAAAAAAAAAAAAATACAGGCGAAAGCTAAAAACGATCCTCTTCCGAGAAGCTTGGGGCTCGATCTGATTTGGGTACCTATCCTTGCACTGATCAGTTTTCACATTACAAGCGCTTAGAGACCAATCGGTGATAATTGCGCTATATAAATTGAATAAAATAAAAAAAAATTTAAAAAAGACTGCAAAGACCAAAGAATAGCGGTGTGTTCCAGAAGCTAACATGATGCAGAATATAGTCGATCAAATAGATGTCTTCAACATAAGAGATAGCATCAGGGTCAATTTCATGCAAAACAGACACTATGCGTACTGCAAATGCGCTGGGGCTATTCTTTTACCCCATAGGCAAACCTGTATACCTTTTGCGATTGCCAAGGGCACTAAATGTGGTTAGGTCAAGGCTCTCAGGAGCCAAATGGTGACAGTAAAATCCATTTGAGATATCAAGAGTTGTCTTATATTTTTTATGAGAAATGGTATCAACTAACGCAGAGCTGTGGGCGTTCTGTACCACGAAGGCACGAACATGACTGCAATCTAAAACAATACGATATGAGCCATCCGGTTTCAATATCTGAAAAGGAGGATTATTTATTGATGAAACACAAGGTTCAATTACACCCTGATATTCCAATTGGGTCAAAAATGTATTTATGGATGCTTTCGCGTCTCGTTTGATTGGATATTTTGGTTGGGGTTGTGGCATTGATCGCAAAGGAATTTCATGTGCCAGGGACTTCATACACCCAACCCACCTGATTACGATACACAGCGGGGCAAGCACTAGCGCTCACTCCAATGAGAATGCTTCTTTAGCCTCCTCCGAGACATAATGAGAAGAACTTGGGAGGATAACATCTTCCCCTTTAGAGGACGTAGAACAAAAGGGAGAGGCCAATTAACCTCCGCCAACAAAATATCATAGGAAGAAGTAAGGTTGTCCTAAAAGACTGCCTTAATTGTGTGTTTATTATCACTCTCAATTTGGAGGCCTATCTCATGCAGTCTATTAGGGGGTGCAACTCGTGTGTCAGCTGTTTCCACTGTAATGAATCTGTCAGTTGCTTTCACCTCCCGACACTAGTGGAGTGCCTCTCACACCATGGTAACTTCTGCCACGCTGTCGAGGAGTGTTACCGCCCATCTCCAAGAAGGAGCAGTGTTCTCACTGCCTGAGGCATACTTTGCAGTCAAAGCGGCAACTTTTATCTTCTACAATGGGGCAGGATACTGGGGCGGCCCCTCCGGTTTGGCTTTTATGTCAAACTGGTGCTGCAGGTCATGTCTTGGTTGCACAGACTCACCTTCTCAGCGATCCTAACGTCCTCCCCTGCCTAAATGCTGATCTGACTATTCCTGAAAGGAACGAGGAGAACGAGGATCAGGAACCTCAAACCTCTCGGTGCATTCATTTTAGAGGGGTCAGGCAAATCACATCTTTGTTCAGCAGCGTCCGGTGTTGGTGAACCAGCATGAGAACTAGGCTTCTGCTGGTGCTGCCGCTGATTTTTACTCCATGTCTACTTAGGAAGGCTTGGATCACCCTCTTTGTACCGGAGTATAAGTTCTTAATCCCAAACTATTGTGACCCAATGATGTATATACATCCGCAATAATGATCAGTAACTGCCGCTGCTGATCAACATCCGCCACCGCTGAAAGGCATTGACGTATATGCAAGGTAACTGCTTCACCTTTGACAATGGCCAGAATCATATTGGAGACAATAGGGAACATGCCCACTAATCTCATCTCTAATTCTAGGGCCGGACAAGCCCTGTGTTCATCTTGAACCTTCTTCCTAAAGCCTGGTACAGTGCTCATGGAGGGGGTGCCGAAGCACAATGTATACACCACAGCAAGCACCATCCCCAAGGTGGTGCAATCAGCTAAAGTGGGAACTATACCACTCGGTAAACTCAATGTAAGAATCACATGTTTCTCAGCAGGTATAGTATGGAGAAAAAGAGCTTTAAGTTGCTCAAATTTTTCTGCAAGCCAGTAAGGGAAAGCATCCCTATTCTGAGGATGCTAGCTCATCTCTGACTTAATCATGATGGGTCTAATGACAAGACCACCACCATGTCCAGGTGGTTGAAGAGTGGCTCCAGCCTGAGCCATTTGAATATTACATGACATAACCTGTATGACAGCTTTATGTATATGAATCAATGATGTGTGTAATGGACGTAGCTCTGCGTCTGTAACATTAAGATAATTGGGAGGTGGTGAAAAACCAGCCAATATGGGCCATGTGGCCCCATCGATCGATAGTGGTCATAAATGGACGACAGAAACAGGGTGGGGAAGAGTTCCATCAAACCACATGGTATGCTCCCAGGCTGTCAACAGAACTTCAAGTAATCAATAAGAACAATAATTCGGCGGAACAGAGGCCGCGGTATATTCATAACCTAAGTATAGAAAACCTTGCAGCGGTAAGCTGGATCTGCCTCAACCACAAAGTTTATAGAAACTCCCGCATTAGGTACAACATGTTGAGTCAAATGTGCTGTGAATGCAGTGTGTTTAGGAGCCACAATAGCAACCACCTTCACAACAAAAAACTGGATAAATTAGTAGAATAGCAGTGCAACAGTGGGTCAAAAGAGAAAGAATAACCTTTTAAACTTCAAGCTTGAAAAACATATAAAAGTTAAATATAGGAGTCTAAGCCCTCATACCACAGATGTCTCTGGAAACTGGTGTGAGGGGATTGTGGACAAGCACACCCACTAATCAGGGGTCTCGTGAATAAATACCAGATCAATCATTGGTGACGCCATGTTGCAGGTATTCTGCACATATACAGAACTGTGCGCAGGAAATTAGACCTTGGTGTATAGGGACTGCGTCTTCCCACCACCTTAGTACCCAGGGACCCAGGACTGACTAGCTATAGTGTCTCACTTGCTCTCCTACTCACTCCTAGAGAAAGAAAATGATTAGACACCCTATAACACAACACTCCCAAATCTCTCAAGATTCTCGGTACAAGGACGCACTTTTTCGCTCACTCTCTTGTACTCGTCCACAACAAAATCCGACGGAGACACGGAAAGTATTTATTTTAACTAACATGCCCTAACATGCAGTATGCATGCCACAACAAGTAGGAAATTGCATAGTACAAATATTGTCAGGATAGCAGTCAGTCCATAAATCATGAAGGGTGATGTCATCATAAAAAGGCGATGGAGAAAGGACTATAATGCCTAACCTACCTCCCCTTGCTAAGAAGTATATAATAGAGGATCTCTAAGCGTTGTCAGTAGACACCATACCGTAGCCTATAGATGGTAGATCTACATCATGGGTGCTCTTCTCCAGGTCCATGGTCCCTCTCCAAGTGCCTCTCATCTATTCATGCACCACACTAAAAACTCAAGTATGCTGTCCAATCAACAGCTGCATTGGTATGTTTTGTCTAACGGCTAAGGACTGGCCAGAACAAAATGACAAGGAGCATTATTCTCTGACTTTGCACATAATGTTCAGTCAAAATCCCAGAAACATGTGGAGAGCAAATACAGTGATGTGTTCTCATGTGAAAGCAGCTTCTGAAATCATTGCAAAAAATAAAGATATGTAGTAATGTTTGCAAAGCAGCAGGCGAGCTGCAATATGCTCATGCTAAGTTAGTGAAAAACGACAATGTCCCTATGGGCCATGTGACAATCACAAATCAGTGTTGACCCTTTTCCAAATCTGTGTTGACCCCTTTCCTTATGTGAATAGTCCAGCCTTAACTGCCAGGCCTCCCTGGACTGGAAACAAGCATCCTGAGACCGGTGCCGGGGTTTGACCCCTCATCAGCCAGGCTATCGTGAATCCAGTGGCACAGCAGGCAAAGATTGGTGGTGTACTATCAGAATCAGGTAGGAAGGGGCCAGGTGGCACCAATACAGCTTTAGATTGAGACAATTCTGTCTTGAGAGCCCTCCCCAAGACCCCCTTGACTGAGCTAACTTCAAGGAAGTAGCTGGGGAAGTTGATCTGGACTGACGCCTGCCAGACCACTTTTGATGCTCTTAAGGCAACGATGTGCATGGCGCCCATGCTCAAAGCACCTGACTTCTCCAAGGAAGTTGTCATGCAGACAAATGTTTCAGGGTATGGTGTGGGAGTGGTGCTCTCACAACTAAATGAAGAGGGCATAGACCAGCCTATAGTCTTGCTTAGCAGGAGGATACTCCCAGGTGAAAAGAGGTGGAGTGCCATAGAGCAAGAAGCTTTTGCTGTGGTCTTGGCACTAAAGAGGCTATGGCCCTATTAGTTTAGGACTCACTTTCGAGTTCAGACTGACCACAGGCCCCTCAGATTATTAATGCAGAGGAGTGGTGAGAACCCAAAACTGTTAAGGTGGCCTATCTCCCTACAGGGAATGGACATTAGGGTGGAACACCACGCTGCCACTGAACTCGCGAATGCTGATGGTCTGCCCAGGTTTTTCTGCCTTAGAGAAGAGACATTCCAGGTAAGTGGGAAGTTCCCCCTACTTTCAGCTGGAGGGGACATTTGTTAGACTTGGCATCTTTTGACATGTTTCCCCTAACTTTTTGCTTCCTGACGTCCAGGTTTTGATGGTGTGCTGGACTTCGTTATGGCTGGTTTTGGCTCTGTCGACTCTCTCACTGCTGTTAAGTGTCAAAGTGAAATAGCTCCTGCTGTAAATAGTGATATGATTGGTTATCTATGATTGGCACATGTGATTTACTGTTAAGTCCCTAGTGAAGTGTGCCAGGGCCTCTAAATCAAATGTTACTAGTTGGCTTGCAGCACTTGTTTTGCCCACCACATGAGTAACCCTGTAATTGTATCTCAGACCTGCCGCTACAGTGTCTTGCTGTGCAGTTGTAAATTGTCATGTTTGCCCTGGCAAGTTGATCCACTTTTCCTACATGTAGGGCATCCTTCAGGTAGGCCCAAAGAACCCCTGGGGCACGATGTTGTGTATGTGAAACATAGGACATGTAGTAGTGTGTGTGAGATATGTCCTGCTAGTGAAACAGTCAATTTTGTTATCACTATAGAAAGGCAATCTGTCCCATAGGCTAAAATGGGAATTGCTTTGTAACATCTTACAAGCCTAACTTCCCATTTGAACCAGATAGAGAAGTGGAATTTAGACTTCCTGAACTCACAATTTAAAGATACTTCATTTAGTAAAGATGATTTTCATATTCTGTGTTTTAAAATGCCACTTTTAGAAAGTGGCCATTTTCTTGCTTAACCATCCCGTGGGACTCTGCCATTTGTGTATTCCCCATCTGGGTGAAGAGTGACAGAAGCAGGGTATGTGCATTCATACTAGACATACTGAAGGGAGGGTGGAGGTGTGCCCTGCCTTTTCTGGGTGAATGACTAGATCTTGCTAGATTTATAGTGGTGGAAGAAGTTGTTGATTGCACCTGAATAAACTGTGGCTACCTTCCAGAACTCTGTCTCCCCCTCCTGGAGTGAACTGGCCTGAGCCAGGCAGAACTGATTAATGTATGCCAGTGGAAATTTGTTTGTACCTACTTCAAAGGGAAATGTAGTATAAATATTAGGGTCCTGCCTCCAGACCTTTAGAACTCTTTTGGCCAAGAAATCTGCCAGGATGAAGAGCTGGAGAAGCTGTGATGAGAGACCACAACTTTGGTGTGTGCTTTGCTGTTCTGGCCTGTAGTGGCTGCTACTTTCTTCAACAGTGAAAAGACCGGATTGTACTGGGCTTTCTGCATCTTATTTCCCTGAGTTTTTCTAAGGGCTTGAAGTAGAGTTTGCCCCCTGTTCAAAAAGTCTCAAGAACAACAAAGACTTTAAGATCATCTGCTACCAGCACCAGGAATTGTGTTTTGTGCTGCAACAGAAGATAAAGCAACCCAATGCCGTCATCGATGCCTTTGCCGGCTCTGTGACCTGAAGGCCCTGGAGAAGGCACTAGCACATTTCAGACTGCAACCCTGGTCTTACAGACAACATAGTCTGATGCCATTACTGAGCCGTTGCTTGCACCGTGAACTGTGGGCACCACACTTCGCAGAGCTTTACTTCACACAGGTGCTCTGGTATCCCAGACAAGACCATTCCAGGCCAATATCGACCATGCTGCTTACATCAGGGTTTGGGGGCATTGCTCATAAGTTACATGATGCACTGCCCTGTCGCACACGGCAGCCTTTTCCCACCCGACACTGGCACCATTGATTCCAGTTCATCAGCAAACAACAGCACTTTCATGATGATACTGCCTGCCACGTCACCTGCCAGCAATGCGACGAGCACCGTCCCACTTTGCACAGCAGCCCTGGTCTCACTGATGCCGCTGGACCCCGTCACTCCGCTGCACTTTGCACCAAAGCCCTGATGCCCAGATGCTCACCTACACAGCGCTCCCACTTTCAACCACATTGAGTTTGATTTGCACTGCATGTGACTTCAAGGGCTCGATGACTCCTGCACCGATCTCCTGAACTGATACCTGCTGACACCAGCTCTTTGAAGGTCATTGTGAGGTTCCCTAATGCCCTGTATGTCTAAAGGTATTGTTTGTGGGTCTTCCCGACACCGTAGCAGGTCCACAACATTGTCGTATGCCAAAACTGTTGGATTTGTTTGCTCAGAATCCCGTGATAGCCCCAGACGGAGCTATCAACTTCAAGGAAATGTTTTTAAAGTCTTGTGGATATTTTTTGGATAGCTATATCTGAGACACATGACAGGTCCAAATACATAAGGAAGGGCTCAGAACCAAACTACCGCCATTGATGGATGGAGTGGGGGAAAAGGATCTAATGTTTTGAGAAGAATACCACAGGGATAAACCTAACTATAGACAATGTCCAACATCTGCTAAGCAGTATCATTGAAGCGCAGACTAACACGGTGTTCACCCAAGCCTGAGCTCCAGCAGTCATGGTGACAAATCCCGAGCAATCCATTCAATTCATATAGGCACCCAATATGGTTGGCCCTAAGGGAAATATTCCCTTCCTGCCCAGATGTAAGAGGACAGATGGCAGGAAGGATGAAGCCTAGGGAGACTGTAACAGACTTTCTAGCCAGAATGAGGGAAAAATGCGGACAAGAGACAGGACAGCCATGGACAGATACTATCAACCTGTTAAAATTTTTCTACAACATCCCCAAAAAGGGGCTGCTCACTGAGACACAAAATGGATTCGACAGCGTAGGGAGGATAGACACCAAACCCTGGCAGGGAATTCAGAGCCACATTCTACATTATTCCCAAAAGAGAGACAGGGAGAAACAGGGGAGAGCCCCATAAGACACCATCAAGTTGGTCCAACACAAATTGAAAAAGACCAACCTTGAGGGGCGGAATTGCCCGCCAACGTACACATTTCACAGGTTCTGAAAGGGGCGTGTAGGAGGCTGTCCTATATGCGGTGCACACCTATTCAAGTGATGCACCTTGCACTGAACCAGGCAACCCTTATGGTGAATTTAGTGGTCTTTGATGGCCATAGAAAGCTCCCATCTGTGAAGAGCAGCCTTTAGACTTTGCTTGGAGTGTTAAGCAGCTTTTACTGGGTTAATCTGTAGCGTACATTAGATGAAAAGAAACCACATAGTGTTTAGCAGAAATGAATACATTTATTACAACACATTATCACTATCACCTTGGTATATCTGCTACCCGGAGATATGAACACAATACATAACAATATTTCAAATGCAGCTAGGTAAGAAGATCAAAATACAGTGGTCTTGAGGGGGAGACCAAACCATATACTAACAAATTGGATTATGTGACCTGCAGAGTAGAATAGGACTTGGACCAGAAGACCCAGAGGAGCTGGGGACACAAAGAACCACCCAAGGTAAGTACCCAGGAACCCTATTGAGTCTGAGTGCAGAGTTCGGAACACAGCTGTGTGCCAACAAGACTGCCTGTCCCCAAGATGGCCGGTGCCAAACTCAGTTGGCAAAAGGGGAGTTTGTAGTTTAACTATGACAAAGACTCGACCCCTGTAAAACATCACCTGTGGTGCTGAGCGAATTAAGACTCAAGCACCAACAATCTCGTAGGCCTCAGAACTTTAAAGAGAAATAAGTCCCTCCTCATCTGCCAGACTGCCTGACCCTTTAATGGCGGCTGCTGGGACTCGGTGAATACAGTGACAACCGATATGTTCTGCCCCCTACACAGTAAGCACTGATCTACATTCCCCCCATCTTAAAGGTACCAATCCACTCACACCTCCAGCTGAAGCGCCCTACATCGTATCTCCCCTCAAACGACCTGCCACGTCACTTTATAGCCTATCCTGACAACCAGAGGATAGGCCACCACTCTGCACAGTCAATGTGCATGGGTTGAGTGCCCCCACATCTCATCCCAACACACTGACGTCCATCCAAGGTAGAACAAGGCAACAAGAACCCACTGACACTTATCCCCACCTTCGCATGCCGCGGCTTTCTCTGAATCTAGTCCCACGGCTCCTATACCAGCAAGGACCCACGCGTGCCTTTCTACCTCCCAGAGTGTCCAGCTTCCCCCAGACGACACTCGCTGATCAAGGCAGATCCCACATCATAGCAGAAGTGCGGCTCCCCCATCAAAGAAATGCAACAATGTCTCCGGACACTGCAATTTACACCAACCCCTCCATTCCGAACCCACATGAAACTGCAAGGCACAAACTCCTTCGCAATTATCTTCACCCTGATCAAGGCTCTTCAAGAAAGGGCCGGGATTGATGAGGTAGTCCTCAAATGGTTCTCCTTCTTCTTACACAATCGCTCGCAAAATCAAAAACTTTCAGTCTGACCTTCACCCAGTCAACAGGGGAGTTCCTCAAGGGTCAGTGCTCCCACATCAACTATTCAACATCTACATGGAACCCCTCACCACCCTACTCAAAAAAGCTAACATACCCTTGCACCTGTATGCTGATGATACGCAGATTTACTTGGTAATCTCCTCTGTTAATGACATTCAAAGACTCAACGGCATACTGAAGGAAGTGCAACTCTGGTTGTCAAGCAATCACTTTAAATTGAATCCTGACAAAACTGAATTACTCCTCATATCGAACAAAGTGGAGAACACCCAAATGGTGGATTGTCTAAAAGCTATCAATGTGCTCAATGGAAACCTCACCCTGGCTGACTCTGTTAAATTACTAGGCATCACGCTTGACCCGAAACTTGATATAACCAAACAAATTAAGAACTCAGTTAAGAGCGCATTCCTCAACCTGAAGTTAGTGAACAAAATAAAACCTTCACGCCCAAAGATCTCAAACAAGCCACTCAAGCATTGGTGCTGTTAAGATTAGATTATGGAAATGCAGTCTTCACAGGAATTCCAAAATCACATCTTGCACCCCTTAAAACTTCTCACAACGCGGCTGCCAGAATGGTCACAGGGACTCAAGAAATATGAGCACATCTCACCGACACTCAGAGAACTCAAATGGCTCCCAGTAGAATTGCAGGCCAACTTCAAAACAGCCTGCCTCACACACAAAGCCCTACACACCGGCAAAGCCGAATACCTGGAGGCCAAACTCAAAAAAGCAGTCCAGAACAGGGACCTCAGAAGCTCAAACACCCTACTACTAATACCACTGAAAGCTCAAAAACAAAAAAACCACAGACAGGTCCTCTGCTGGAAACGCGCCCAAAATCTGGAACTCTATTCCTCCTCACATCAGAACTATTCCCTCCTTTGCTAAATTCAAATGCCAGCTCAAAATCCTGTTCCTCGATCGATCCCTAGTGAATGCATGGGAGCAATTGGAGAGCTGAAATCGACTCCTCACTCTGCCCTGACTCTATGCCAGCTAGACCTCAAACCTGATCTCTTTGGCATTGTGACCTATCAGTATTTTTATTACGGGATTTTCCGCATCATTGTATTTCTCTGTAACTGATGTAAAGCGATCCGATACCCACCGGTCAGGTCAGTGCTATATAAACGCCTCAAATAAAACAAATAAATAAGTCTACTGAGAAGTTGCGGTAACAGTTTTGAAGAAGAAGGACCCTTCCCATATGACCCTGAAGAATTATTTTGCAGGATGAAAAATTGGATAGCAACCTCACACGTGAATGCCCCGTGAACCAGGTTTCCCCTACCAGGGAAGCCAGGTGCATAGGGGTGAAGAGACGTTGAAAATCTCTTTAGATAAAAACTGAAGACTTATAAGAAGATGCCTCTGGGGAAGTTCAGGAAGGAGTCTGATGTAATCCAAGGGTGGATTCTGGAAACTTAGGGGACAGAGTTTATGCCGCTTTGAGTTAACCAGCAAGAATGAAGACACAATGTCCACCGACACTGGGAGGTTCTGTTGAGTCGACAGTGACCTTGTCACTGCAACTGTGAGAACCAGGCAATGCTAAGGAACAGATGGAGCTGTGCATGAGCTGTCCCACATCGTATGTCAGTGACTAGCTCAGGTGGGAGCACCAACAAGCATTGGTATCAGGTAACTGGTGTAGAAGGAGCAATGTTCAAACAAGCAAGATCCAAGGACTCACCAATAGCAGGAGAGTCAGAGCGGGCCCCATGCAAACGGGGGAGTCCACTGAAGTAGTAGAAGACCCTCAGGAGGGTCCACAGGCCGAAGGCACAGAATTCACAAGATGACCTCTAGCAGCTCACCAAGGATGAAGGCCAAAGGTGCAGAGGAGTAGGTGAGAATGCTGATGTTGGTGGGAAGAGATGCTGAAGGCTGTATCCCAAAGATCTTTGGAGTTCCGAGTCAACAAGCCTTGGTAACGGCAAAGCTGTGCACAGGGGCTTGGTCCCAGCAGTTCTGATGAGGGATACTGGCCCCAAAATTGAAGAGACGGCAGGTCAGGCCTTGGGGAGTTACAGAACCACCACCTGTGTTGCTGAGCCATAGGAAGGATGACAGGAGCCGTAGGCTGGTCAGCTACGTTACGATGCCTGCCGATGCAGGGCAGTGACTCTTTCACTCCAAAGGAGATTCCTTCAGGTGTTTTTGATGCCCACATGCCGGTTGAAGTACCTGGCAGAATCCGAGATACAGATGACAAATAAAACTTGAAGTACCGCTATCCAAGGAGCAGCATGAATTTTCGTTAGTGCAGTCTCTGTTCCAGTCGAAGTCCAAAGAAGTTCAAGTGTAGAAACGTTCAAATAGCAATGCAGTTTCAAGGTTTAGTCTTCTCCCTCAACAAATCTAAGGAACCACTTACAGGTACACCCTTGAGTAATAAGAAAGGGTTGGAACAACTCGGAGGTCCCTCTCACAGGAGTGGCTGGACTGAGGGGAGTATACTCCCATGTCCTTTGTCCAGTCTTGCGGCAGAGCGGTAGTCAAGGGCTCGCTGAACTGGCTCAAACTGGAGTGTGTAAGTAGGGCACTAAAGGTGCCCTTCAAAGCAGTCTAGTGGTGCTGGCAAGGGCCCCACCCTGGCCCAATACACTAAGTCCTATCTGGGAGGTCTTCACACCTCCCTTTGACAGCAAACCTATTGTTCTTCCTTCTCCCGCACAAGCTAAGCTCAGCAGCATGAGGGCAGAATCGTTTCTGCAGTTGGAATCAGAACTAGCTCGCTTGCAGACCTTGAAAGGCTGTTACCAGGAGTACAGGGGAGTATCCAATTGAGCTCCTGAGTAGATGACTGGAATCAGTGTTGGGGTATAATTCCAACATACTTGATACCAAACATGACCGGGTTCGGTGCAGCCACTATATAATTAGACATCTCGCAATGGCTGATGTTCACTATATGTATTAAAATGGCTGACCGCAATTACAAAGCATGGAATATCGACTATGGGATTTGTAGGGGTGTCCTGCTCATGCATAGGACACCCTCACACTTATGACCAAGCACCCTGCCTCAGGGGTGACTTATAGGTAAAGTACAGTGACCTCAGATATAAGAAAACTTCTATCTGTCATGAGAGGTGCAAGCACCAACTCACACAGCCTGCAATGACAGGCCTGTAGTCAGAGTTTAGGTGAACTCCCTTGGGTAGCACAATATGTTCTGCAGCCCTTGGGAAACCCTTGGTGAACTTATGTTCTGGGTACCTTGGAACCATGTACTAGAGAATTATGAAGGTACATCAAAAGCCGATTCCAAAGATACCAAAGTGGTTACCCTGGTTAAATTAGGGGCAAAAGCACAGTTGCTGGGGTCTTGATTAGCAGGATCCCAGCAGACTTGATCAAAACACATTGACACCAAGCAAAAAGTGGGGGTAACCATGAAAGCAGATCCTACTTTCCTACAGGGCTCCACAGCAATAGACCAGAGGGTTTCAACCCAGTTATTTTGGCAGAGGTCAGAGAGGTTGCTGCAGCCAGACCTCAGAGAATGTTTTTTTCCACCGAATGGGCCAAATGGACGACCGATGCAACTTAAAGGCATATCACGAGTAGAGATCAATTAATCTGTACCGGTCCCTGCAAAATTCCCATCCTCAAAACTAAGCCCAAGGTAACCCAAATGCATCGTACAAATGGGTTGAACACCAATAGGTAACTTATGTCAGGAAATATGGGTCACTTAGATAGATAGGTACATGTGGTTGGAAAGGAAAGGGCAACCCCCTAATTGCACAGAAACTTACATGTGTTCCTTGTGTTTCAGCTATATTTAAATAATTTCACTCAAAAAAAATGAGAGTTGTGGTGCAATATTGCATGTACCAGGCATGCAATGGGGCACCTCCATGCTGATGGACACCTACTGACACATCAGTGAATTTGCCCATACCCAGCTAATCACCGGATGGAAGGGCCTATGCTCCCTGGTCACCATACACACCCCTTCCCTAGTCGTTCCTGTAGAACATCTGTCAGAGTTAGACCAACATCTGCTACAGAAGAAAACAACTCTATTGCATCAGGCTTGAGAAAAAATAACTGCTAAGTTAAGAGCTCAGTTCATGGACTTTTTAGAAGAATTCAGATGGTTTTCTGACACACAAGTCAATGTGGGAGGGTCCATACTCTTCTTTACTGTGCAGACGAAATCCAATGCCCTTCGGTTGCAAATAACTAAATGGGAAATGATGACAATGATGAACAACACTGAGCTTAGCCTTAATGCAAGCAATGAAGAGTTAATAGTCATCTGCCTTATGGTGATGCCACATCGATATGTGTTGGACTTGATGACTGCAATGGAGGGAGGGATGTGTGCCAAGGTCAGTGCATCCAGTTACTGATTTATCACAGGCAATGACAGAGACAACGGGACACTGATTCTTACCATCCAAACACTGCCTCATTTATAAACCAACATGCGTAAGGAGGGAGGTGCCCCTGAGCAGGGCTGGTACATCAGTTAGATTTCCAGGCTCCCCCAGTGGAAGACAGGAATCTGTGCATCATTGCTGCCCATTCACATTTCGGTAATTTTGTCTAGTTTCCTACAAGTGGGGCTATCCTGCTGTAAAAATGCAGTCATCAATATGAGTAGAATGCAAGCAACTACAAAAGTAGAAATAGTTAAAACTGAAACACAACTGTCATGTGCCCAGGTTAGGCCTGGTAGAACATAGTGCCATTTTGAAACATACATGGTGCATTTCTTATAGATGTCTTTACTTTGTCACATCAACATTTGAAGTACATTTGCATGTGAGACACTTGGGATAGTTTCTACAACACGCCGGCCTTTCAGACACAAAAGACTTTGTGAGAACACCACCGCCGAGAGATCCCCTTGGGCATGATTTGTTTGCACCTTATAAATCTACAAAATCAAATCAAAGCAAATCACTCTGCCTTGGAATTATGTGCAAGGCCCTCATGAGTGTGAAACAAATGTGTTTGCTATTAAGTCCATTTGGCGACACAGCTATCTGTGGAATAAAAAACAATGGCAGACTGATCACAATCTTGGCCCAAGGCAAGGATGCCCTTTTCTATTTATATGTTCTTCTGACTTTGAGGGATTCCTGCATGCTGAAGCTTTTACCTAGCAGCTGAATGACATCTCCATGACGGGTGTTCAGTAAGTGACAATGACAGGGTTCTACACTCTTGCTCACCAGGTAAAGGGGTTAGATAATCCAGAAGGGAGCTTCTTGGTAGGCCATACATTCACACCCTCGACACATAGATTAGGGTTTGCTTCGTAGGAGTGTGCTTGCTTGTTATAATACTGTATATGCATGCATATGTAAGTTGTCTCAACAAGATGGTTGAACTCTTCATTTTAATCACTGTTTTGACACTCATAACTTTTGTCTGCTTTTATCTATTAATTTGCAGGACATCTTTTCTCTACAAGAATCACTCTGGCTCATACAATTTTTAAAACGTCCCTGTGTTTATTCTTTCTATCTTTCTCTGAGCGAAAGAAAGCACTAGTGACTGAGTGAAAGGTGTTAGGTCTGCCACCATAGTTCCTGAGGAAACAGGATTGCTATGTTCAGTGGTTGCCAGAACTCTTCCCTCCCTGTCTAAGTTTAGGGGGCTAATGGTGGCACTGAGAGCAAGCTGGTCCAACGGACAACATATCCTGCAGGGGTGCATGGAATCAGTCTAACTCCATTCTAAGGTTATGTCATCCAGAATACCCAATTCCTACTGATTAGTAGAAACTACACAGCACAACAAGCCCCTAACAATGTGTACTGTCATGAAGTATGGGATAAAAGATGTAGTTGAAAATTCAACTGGAGGGGGGAATGGTAATATTGATGTTGATGTACCCAATAATACATGTATTTATAAAAATGATATTGAATTGCTGCTGTCGAGCAAGAAATACATGGTCAGGCATGTCCCTGCAAGCTACGTCTGAGGCTGCTGATTGATAGATCACAGGTGGGCTGGCAAGTATCCAGCTGAACAAACTTACAAACAGGAAGAAACAAAATGAGTCCCACAGCATCACCACAATGTTCCGGGGAGATTGGTGCAAAACAAATGCACATGGCCAAAGGGGCACGCGTTCCCAAAACACCATAAAGTTAGATGTCACATTAAATTTGAAAAACACTTAGCCAATCAGGACACAGCACACATAACACACACAGTTATCACGTGATCTCAATTCCAGACACCTGGACACCTTACCCACTGGCCCTCATTGTGTCCACGCAAGGATGAGACCCACCTGCGTTTGCAATCAGGTGGGAGTAACTTAACGCTCCATCACTAGGCCTACATTCATCTCCCTAAACTGAATAGAATGCTTCAAAACATGTGTACATAGACGTTCAAAATTATTGTTCTTTAACACAGTCCTCGCACCCCGGACTGTGTAACTGTTCTTCCGGCTGTAATGTTTGATTAAACCAACTGTTCTGGTTTTGCCAAATGCCTCTTGTCTTTGTTTGTGCACGGTAAAGTTATATTCAAGCAGCAATACATATTAAAAAGAGAGAAAGAATGTATAAAATCTGAATAACTATTCATGTTACCATACTTCAGGCAGACACAACGATTCATTGGACAAGGTATTTTTGCACATTTAGGAACACTCCTCTCAGTATTGGATTTGTATGAAACTTCACAAAAGACCATGCGAAATTTAAAGATTGAAACTACAACATTTAGAGCAAATTCTCAAGGTTTGAAAGTTAAATGTTTTAAAGTTGATGCCATACACAATATTTATTAGAATTGCCATTTGAATGGCTACAAGCATTTAGTCTCAACAAAGCACTATATTTGCAGGAATATAATATAATTTCATATGCATGTAGTCTTTACTGCTATATTGTGTGCACAGTAATTTCAGATTTACAGATCTTTAATGATTACAGAAAAAGGAAATGGGCCAGATAATATTGTGTTATAGTGTTGAATTCTTATCACTTGGTAACATCACTGATTATTGAACAGAACAGCCTTTGATGCCCATGGCACAACAACAAGTGAGCATGGACAATAGATGGTGGTGTGCCACAGAACATTAGAAGCATTTTTCCATTAAATGACGGGTGTGCATGGATGAGTAGTGAGAATATCAAGTATATCTTGAAATCCAAAAAGGGACAGGATATCACCTACGCTGCAGTTCCTTCTTTCCAAGTAGTGATGTGATAAATGTACATTGAAAGGAATTTTAGAACATATGTTTTAAATCGAAGAGCAGCTCATGATTTCATTTGATGGATTTCCGCTATTCAACCAGATCCAGTTTAAGGGCATAAAAGATTGCAGAAATGTCCCAGATACTGCACAGATGCTGTGCTCTCTGAATTTTAAGAACAGATTTGAAATTCCCCCAAAAATGTCATGTTTGTGTCTTAGCAAAGAGCAATACAAAAAGATCTGCACTTAAATAGTTAAAATTAAAACAGCTTTCAGTCCATTCTTCAAATAGCAACTTTATTAAGAATTGTCAGCTTCTATAATCATTAGTGACAGAAAAAAATACCATAAAGGGAGCACTCAGTTTGAGTGTTGCAGCACTGGATAATAAAACAGGATGGAGCAGTACTGCGGAATAAAACAACTATATTAGATTAGATGGTTTGTTTTACTTGCATGAATACCATGTGGCTTGGGCAGCCAGTTTATCTATAACCTGATAATAGAAGTGATCATAAACTCATTAACACAGGGTTCTTGTGAAAATTATTTTTTAAGAATCATCAGTAAAATTAAATAGAAGTGCATCCTATAGGTCATATGTGAAACTTTAATGCAACTAACTTAAGTCTGTATTGAAAGTGACAAGAAGTACTTACCTGGTTTCATTATGGTGACAACTCTGCTAAGAGTTGGACTTACTGGAGCACCTGAAAAGTAGATTCCAAAATTGTAATGAATATATCTTCAGATTTCAAAATATATTCATATACCAACAGTTTATTTACTTTAGAGCTGTTCCTAGTCCCATCTTTCAACCTTATGATACATTCAAATAAACAGTACATCACATGATATGAAACAGGGAATAGAACATACAGTAAATAATGGTTCTAGCATTACCATGAAGATCAATGGGAAACGATAACTGAGGAACAGCGATAGTGGCATTTAGTCAAGTGCTTGGACAAAGCTAGGACTTTGAATGCTGAAGTGCCAACTAACACTCCCCTGACTCCAAATGATCAATATTTGCACACATACATACTAAAAACCTATATCAAGTGAGAGAATGTTTAAAAAATGTGCATTTACCTATTAGTACTATAACTATACATGAATACATATATATTACAGAGAGAGGATTCATGTTATTGTTTTATATTTTTAATTTTTTTTTTTATAAAGTTTTATATAGGACGAACAAGATCCCAAGGCATAACAGAGCGCTTTACAATATGAATGAGAGGAATAACAAAAGCAGTCTCAACATCCTAGCAGGAAAGAGTATCCCAATTAGGGTACAAATTTGTTCATAAGGAATCGTTTGGCTTCCAATTTGAAAGCCATTGTTTAAGAAATTCTGCGTACTTCCGGTGGAAGAGAGTTCCAAATCATTGGTGCAGCACCAGAGAAGGCTCAGTGACAAGTACTTTTTTTGTTCAGGATAAGTGGTTTCAGGAGAAATGTAGTGGCACTTCTTGTGGCTGTAGATCCACAGGATAGTTCATGTTTTTGTGCAAGGTAGCTGAGAGTATTGAGGTGAAGGGCCAGATGCAAAAAACAACAGGTGATCAACAGAATGAAGAACAATGTCATACATTCACCCCAGTACAGAGATCTGGGTCTAAATCCATCGTTTTTTTGCTCACCATGCCATTCCAGTTTGAACCCAGCCATATGCAAATCAGTCTTGACCCTGTACCCCATGGGAACAGTCCAGCCCGAACTGACAAGCCAGGTCCACCCTGGACTGGAAACAAGCATCCAAGGACCGGTTTTGGGCTTTTAGCCCTCTTCAGCCTGGATAGCTTGATTCCAGTGGCATGGAGATCACGGGGCTCACGTCTGAGCATACCCGTCTCACTCGGGGTGACAAATGCAAAAAACAACAGGTGATGGACAGAATGCAGAACAATGTCATACATTCACCCCAGTACAGAGATCTGGGCCTAAATCCATCGTTTTTTTGCTCACCATGCCATTCCAGTTTGAACCCAGCAATATGCTGGGAAGAGGTGTGGCGCCGCGGCCAGGGCGACTGACGCTGGAATCTGGGGATCACGGTTCGATCCCCGGCTCCGGCGGCAGCTTAGCCCAGCACCATGTGACTCTGGGCAATAGCTTGCTTAATCTTCCCGTCGGCCCCCAGCGCCTAGAGACCCTAACGGGTGATTGTGCGCTTTCCAAATGTGGATTATTATGCAAATCAGTGTTGACCCTGTGCCCCATGGGAACAGTCCAGCCCGAACTGCCAAGCCAGGTCCACCCTGGACTAGAAACAAGCATCCAAGGACCGGTTTCGGGCTGTCAGCCCTCATCAGCCTGGATAGCTTGATTCCAGTGGCATGGAGAGCATGGGACTCACGTCTGAGCATACCCGTCTCACTCGAGGTGACAAATGCAAAAAACAACAGGTAATGGACAGAATGCAGAACAATGTCATACATTCACCCTAGTACAGAGATCTGGGCCTAAACCCATCGTTGTTTTGCTCACCATGCCATTCCAGTTTGAACCCAGCCATATGCAAATCAGTCTTGACCCTGTGCCACATGGGAACAGTTCAGCCCGAACTGCCAAGCCAGGTCCACCCTGGACTGGAAACAAGCATCCAAGGACCGGTTTCGGGCTTTCAGCCCTCATCAGCCTGGATATCTTGATTCCAGTTGCATGGAGAGCACGGGACTCACGTCTGAGCATACCCGTCTCACTCGGGGTGACAAATGCAAAACATAACAGGTGATGGACAGAATGCAGAACAATGTCATACATTCAACCCAGTACAGAGATCTGGGCCTAAATCCATCGTTTTTTTGCTCACCATGCCATTCCAGTTTGAACCCAGCCATGTGTAAATCAGTCTTGACCCTGTGCCCCATGGGAAAAGTCCAGCCCGAACTGCCAAGCCAGGTCCACCTTGGACTGGAAACAAGCATCCAAGGACCGGTTTCGGGCTTTCAGCCCTCATCAGCCTTCATCAGCCTGGATAGCTTGATTCCAGTGGCATGGAGAGCACGGGACTCACGTCTGAGCATAACCATCTCACTCGGGGTGACAAATGCAAAACACAACAGGTGATGGACAGAATGCAGAACAATGTTATACATTCAACCCAGTACAGAGATCTGGGCCTAAATCCATCATTTTTTTGCTCACCATGCCATTCCATTTTGAACCCAGCCATATGCAAATCAGTCTTGACCCTGTGCCCCATGGGAAAAGTCCAGCCCGAACTGCCAAGCCAGATCCACCCTGGACTGGAAACAAGCATCCAAGGACCGTTTTCGGGCTTTCAGCCCTCATCAGCCTGGATAGCTTGATTCCAGTGGCATGGGGAGCACGGGACTCACGTCTGAGCATACCCGTCTCACTCGGGGTGACAAATGCAAAAAACAACAGGCGATGGACAGACTGCAGAACAATGTCATACATTCACCCCAGTACAGAGATCTGGGCCTAAATCCATCGTTTTTTTGCTCACCATGCCATTCCAGTTTGAACCCAGCCATATGGAAATCAGTCTTGACCCTGTGCCCCATGGGAACAGTCCAGCCCGAACTGCCAAGCCAAGTCCACCCTGGACAGGAAACAAGCATCCAAGGACCGGTTTCGGGCTTTCAGCCCTCAGCAGCCTGGATAGCTTGATTTCAGTGGCATGGAGAGCACGGGACTCACGTCTGAGCATACCCGTCTCACTCAGGGTGACAAATGCAAAAAACAACAGGCGATGGACAGACTGCAGAACAATGTCATACATTCACCCCAGTACAGAGATCTGGGCCTAAATCCATCGTTTTTTTGCTCACCATGCCATTTCAGTTTGAACCCAGCCATATGGAAATCAGTCTTGACCCTGTGCCCCATGGGAACAGTCCAGCCCGAACTGCCAAGCCAAGTCCACCCTGGACAGGAAACAAGCATCCAAGGACCGGTTTCGGGCTTTCAGCCCTCAGCAGCCTGGATAGCTTGATTTCAGTGGCATGGAGAGCACGGGACTCACGTCTGAGCATACCCGTCTCACTCGGGGTGACAAATGCAAAAAACAACAGGCGATGGACAGACTGCAGAACAATGTCATACATTCACCCCAGTACAGAGATCAGGGCCTAAATCCATCGTTTTTTGCTCACCATGCCATTCCAGTTTGAACCCAGCCATATGCAAATCAGTCTTGACCCTGTGCCCCGTGAAAACAGTCCAGCCCAAACTGCCAAGCCAGGTCCACCCTGGACTGGAAACAAGCATCCAAGGACCGGTTTCGGGCTTTCAGCCCTCATCAGCCTGGATAGCTTGATTCCAGTGGCATGGAGAGCACGGTACTCACGTCTGAGCATACCCGTCTCACTCGGGGTGACAAATGCAAATAACAACAGGTGATGGACAGAATACAGAACAATGTCATACATTCACCTCAGTACAGAGATCTGGGCCTAAATCCATCGTTTTTTTGCTCACCATAACATTCCAGTTTGAACCCAGCCATATGCAAATCAGTCTTGACCCTGTGGCCCATGGGAACAGTCCAACCCGAACTGCCAAGCCAGGTCTACCCTGGACTGGAAACAAGCATCCAAGGAACGGTTTCGGGCTTTCAGCCCTCATCAGCCTGGATAGCTTGATTTCAGTGGCATGGAGAGCATGGGACTCACGTCTGAGCATACCCATCTCACTCGGGGTGACAAATGCAAAAAACAACCGGTGATGGACAGAATGCAGAACAATGTCATACATTCACCCCAGTACAGAGATCTGGGCCTGCATTCTGTCCATCAATTGTTGTTTTTACACTTAGGGGATCCAGGGCGTATTTGAGAAGGCCACTGAGAGTAGCGCAGCCGTAGTCAAGCCTCGGCAAGACAAATGCTTGAACTACCTGCTTGAAAACCTTTAGTGGAAGGAAAGGTTTTATTATTCTGAGTGACCTCAATAAATGGTTTGCTCCCTTACATACCTTCATATTTAAGTGCTTGTCTAAGGTGACTCCGAGGGATTTTGCTGAGTCAATGATGAGAGGTGTGCAATTGAAAGCAGTGAGGTGACTCAGCCATAGGTCTATCTTGGGGATGTGGTTCGGGGGGAGATGAGCAGGAATTCTGTTTTGGAAGTGTTAAGCAGGAGATGGTTCTCAGATAACCAGTTTTGAGTAGACGTTGGAGTAGTGTTGAGGGAGATCCAAGGAAGAGATTTTCAAATAGAGTTGCGTGTAGTCCGCAGACATGTGGAAGAGAATGTTCATAGAGTTTAATGAGTTAGCGAGAGGTTTCAGGAAAAGGTTGAACAGGATGGGAGATAGGGTGGACCCTTGAGGGACCCCCATAAGTACAGGGGAGGGCTGGGAGAGGGAGTGATTTGCCTCGACTCTTTGTGATTTAGATTTAGAAATCTTTAATAACTACAGAAAAAGTCAATGGACCAGAGAGTAGCATGAAATAGTGCTTAGTCTCTTCACTTGGTGACATCAGTGATTATTAAACAGAAAAGCCTTAGAGGTCCATGGTACAATATCAAGTGAGCATGGACAGTAGATGGCGGTGTGCTATGGAACATCAGAAGCAGACTTCCATCAAATGATGGATGTGCATGGATGAGTAGAGAAAATATCAAGTGAATCTTGAAATCTGAAGAAAGGGGTAGGACATCACCCTTGCTGCAGTTCCTTCTTTCCAAGCAGTGATGTGGTAAATGTACATCAGAAGCCATTTTGGAAAATGTGTTTTAAATCAAAGGGCAGCTTATGATCCCATTGGATGGACGTCTACTGATCAAACAGATCCAGTTAAAGGGCATAAAAGATTAAAGAGGTTTCCCACATACAACACAGATAAATACATTTGGAATTCCTAAAAGAAATCTCATGGTTGTATCATAGTAGAGAGCAATTTCAAAAGATCTCCACTCATACAGCTAAAACTTTAACCATTTTTCAGACTATTAGTCAAGCAGCAAGGTGATTAAGAGATGTTAGCTTCTGTCATAATTTGTCAAAGTAAGAAATACACTACTGGTGGAAATATCCACTACAATGCAGGCATTACAACACAATGCCTTTACAACGCAGCCGATGTAACACCAGTTCCATCACAACGCTTGTTATTACAACGTATGCCATTACAATACATATGCCTCACTGACCATCACCTTCTCTGAGGTAAGCACCCAGCAATGTTAGAATAGTAATTTACATTGTAATGATACAAGCATTGTAATGGCTCGTATTGTAATAGCATGCTCTGTAATGGAAATTGCTTTGTAAAAACGGCGTTGTATTAGTTTCAGTTTTAACTAAATACATCCAACTAAGGTGAGGAAAAGCCATTTTAATGTTATTTTCAAAAGCGTAAAAACTCAGTTTGAGTTTTGAAGTGTTGGATAGTAAAAAGGATCTATCTGCCCTTCAGAATAAAAAACCTGTAATATATTCAGGCACACTGGAATTATGCAGAAGGGAGGACCAAATTATGCAGTAGGGTTGACTTAATTATGCAGCAGGAAAAGGCAAATTGTGTGTCATAATGCGCCAGATTTTGTGAGTATAATTTCATTATGTTGACATTTTTACACTTGCTAACATCCTCTGGCCATAGATTGCACCTCATTGGAACCAATGTGACCCCTAAATACAGAAATAATCAATAGAAGGGTGCTGAGTGATCCTTTCCAAAGAGACTTCCTCTGTATGTGAACACTTGTTGTTGCCTTTTTAATAATGTTTTAACTTTTTGAGCTAGACATTTTTTTTATAAAAAAATCTTTAAAAATCTGCAGAGCCTGCAGAAGATGATGGATTATGTGGCAAATACAGCAAATTTATAACTATGGTAAAAAAACAGCAGCCACAAAATCTCATAAGTCCAGTGGTCCTTATGATATTAGATGTTTTGTTTTATTTGTAATTTGTAATTCTGTAAAAAACTAAATGTGATATTATCTAAAAATCATGTGGCTTAGGCAACCAGTTTATATATAACCTGATAGCAAATTTGGCCATAAGCACATTCATGGAGGGTTCTTGTTGAAAAGACTGTATTTACCGATCATCAGTAAAAATCAAATAGACACTGCACCAACCTGATTCTATGAGCCATTGTAATGCAACAAACCTATGTTTGAATGAAAAATGATAAGCAGTGCTTACCTGGTTTCCTTATGGTTACCACTTTGCTAGGAGTTTGACCTACTATAGCACCTCAAAAGGAGATTCCAAAATTGTGGTGACTCTATCTTCAGATTTCAAAATATATGCAGATAAATAAAATGCATTAATCTTAGTGCTCTTCCAAGTCCCTTTTAGGATACATCTTTCAACCTTACAATACATTCCAGGAAGCAGTAAATCACATTACATGAAATGGCACAGGAAATACAGTAATTAATGGTTCTAGAATAATCATAAAAAGCTTGAGAAAAGTATAATTGAGGAATAAAGATAGTTACTTTTACAAGTGGGTGTAGGAAAGTGCCCCTTTTTGCATGGTTGGCCCCCACTTTTTACTTAATGCTGATGTACTTTGACAGAGTGTGCCCAGGGATCCTGCCAATTAGGGTCTATGTTCTTTCCTTAAACTGTATTGTTGCAAAGCCTAATTGGCAACTCTCTGGCTCATCTAGGTCCCTTGTAAAGGGTACTCTGACCAGGGAATGAGCACTTATAGTGCCACCGTTAGAGGCCATGTACCTTTCACACACACACACACACCCAACCATTGGAGGCTGCACGTTTTGGTGCAGAAAAAGTGAAGAATAAACATTGCACCCATCTTTCGGTGCCATGCCTACAACCCACTACCCTGACATAGATAAGCCACCCCCTAGCTGGGTGCACTATATCAGTGTTGAGGCCACAGGTGCATGAGACCTGAACACCTACAGTGTCTAAGTCCATTCTTGGAAGTGCAGTAATGCTGTAAAGAGTATATGATTTGAGAGGTTATCATTACGGATTACTCAGCACCATAATGGCGTTACGTAAAACTGAGAAGTTTGGTATCACACTTCTCAGCACATTAAACCTACACTGATAAAAATGTGGGATTTAATGAACAAATATATTCAGAGGGCATCTGAGAGGTGCCCCCTGGAAAAAACAACCTAACTCAAGTGTGCTCACCAGCTGTCACCACCAGACATGTTTGTGGACCCCTGGGTCGAGAGCCTGCCGCTATTGGGGTCCTGGGTCGAGGTGCCAAGCCCCCTCCCCCAGGATGGGAAGGTCTACAAAGGAGAAGCTTCAAAGGCTTGCTGCCTTTGTGAACTACCCTAGCCATTTGCTGCTCCAAACAACTGGCTCCCACTGGTCCTGACCCCCGCTTTGGGTGGTAGAATCATCAGGAAAACCAAATTAAGAGGAGAGATGTGCCTACCTTTGACAAACCCACCCCTCAGGTAGGGGAGGCAAGGTGAAGCATAACTCTCAGTTCCCGGGGGGCACTCAACCAATCAGAGTGAGGCCTATCCCCCCCTCCCCCTGGATGGGGGCATAATACGGGGTGGGACTTGTTGATCCGGACCTGTACCTACCTGTAAAACCACTAAATTTAGTTTTTAGGGGCAACCCTGATCCTTGCCTCCTTGGATCAGAGCTGATGAGAAGAAACCAGAAGAAGGACCAAACAGCCAGGCAGAGGAAGGAAGAGGAGGACACTCACTGACTTGGCCCCATCCCTACCGGCCTGTACTGACCTCGGACTCCTCCAACAAAACCTCGGTGTTATGCGCAGCCAGCAACCCTCAAAACCCTGGAGAACCTGTGTTGCCTTCACAACCAAACATACTCTTTCTCCCGTGAGCACCGGACTTGCTCAAAACCAACTGCCTCTGACTTCGGGCGATTCCGTGAGTCTCCAACACTCCATCTGAGTCCACCTAAGCCTGAGTGATCCAATATCCACGGTAAAGTTAGTGTGGAACCCAGTGTCCCCTTAACCTCTACAAGCTTCTAAACCAAAACTGCAGCAAACAGCTAAAAGGCCCATTCAACCGTAACTGAAGGCGACACCCTGACCGACTCTGTAACCGAAGCTGTCCAGAAAGACCAACCGTGACCGTCCAATTGACTCCATCTCTGAACGCTTATGGTCACAAGACGATGACTCCCAGGCACCCCATTCGCCTCATCAGCAACTGACAAAATTCAAGGGATCTTTGATCAAATCTGCAGCTTCAGCCAAGACCGCATCCTACAACCTACACCCTCTGTGTAGCTTGCGGTGCACTTCTTCTGTTGGCCAATGGGCCCTACAGTGCCGACATCGACCCCAGGAGCTTTTGTTTTCCTAAAACTGCTGGCCTTCTCAGGGGCACACCTAATTAACTTGTGCTCACCATCTGGTACGCTTTGCAGAGATCAGTAAGGCTTAGTTTAAGAGGCAATGTGTAAAGTGTTTGTGTAACACTTGAATTACAGTAACTCAATGAAAACACCACAAACAAACTTCACATAGTTTTAGAGAAATAGAGAATAGAGAGAGTAAAGCAAGACAAAAATGACAAACATTCAATAAGAGGAGAAATTAATTAGTCTTTAAAATTTTACTTGAGGTCTCGAGGGACTGGTGCCAAGTCAAAGTTTGGGCTGAATACGATGCAGGGCAGGCCGTCTACAGAACACAGACAGGTCTTGCTGCAGAAACACCTTGGATGGAGATTTCCTTGACGTTGAGAGTCTAGGGCGTTGATGTCATGCCACGCAGAGAGGTTCATACGTGGTCATCAAGTTCAGCTGAAGTGAATACAAAGCTTCGCCGTATAGTTATGCAGGCTGTGGATCCTTCATTGATGAACAGCCTCTGCACCTGCATCGAAGGTGCACTGGGGCAGAAATTTGCATGCAGTTTCTTCAGAAATCAGCTGCAGATTCCTCTTCTGAGGCTGGTGACTGGACAGGGCACCTCACTCATGGTTATGACTCATAGATGGCAGAGTCCAGCAGCACCAGCATGATTGCAGAAAGTCTGTTGTGTCCCAGGGACTTCAGAAAACAGGAGGTAAGCCAGCAAACCCTTGGAGTCACTCTGGGATCAAGTGATAGGGTTCAGTCCATGTCCTCAGCAAGGCAGAGATCAGCGGGCAGCAGGGAAGCTCAGCAAAGTAGAGAAGAAGTTACTCAGAACAGTCAATCACAGTGAAGTCGCAATCCTTTCAACACCGCAGTCATTACTTCAGCAATGTACTGATTTGAAAGGGCCTAGAGTAAGATGTATAGCCATTGGCAATTGAGACTCGCAAATTGTGCCGAGTCGCAAGTGCCATTGTACAACACTGTTTGCTATTCCCAATGGGGTCGCAAATTTCATTCCTCATGAATATTCATGAGGTAGTCGCAATTTGCGATCCTATTGGGAATGGCTGCCACTCCTAGAGATGGTGGCCTGCTGGGGTCAGCAGACATCCATGTCTGGAACTGCTTTTAAATAAAGCAGTTTTTTTTATGCAGCCCATTTTACTTAAAGGAACTTTTCAATTTCTTTTTTTAGGGGCAAGCAGTTGTGCATGGGACCACTGCCTGCCCTTAAAAAATATTTTTAGAGCCAGTCACAAAGGCTTCCGTTTGCGAGTGTTTTAGCACCCTTCTGTGAAGGTTGGTGAACTGTAACCATTTTGTGACTGCAATTGCTGTCACTATTAGGAAGGGAGCACCCTTTTTTGAGACTCACTAAATAGGGTAAGTACATGGCCAACAGCATTTTTTGCATGCACGAACGACTCTAAAACCCATTTGCACGAAAATCTGTCTTACATATGGCCCCAGATCCCTTGTACTTATATCCCAAAGTGCCTTTGATATTAGAGGTGTCTTCAAAAGAGTTATCAAGCGCATATGAATCCTTTTCAACCCAGCCTTGGCTCCAAACTACCAGTACAGTGTAAATCAGACATTTTTGTGAGGGCTGGACACAACCTTTTCCAACATAAGGGTGAGCCACATCTCCCCCTTCCTGCCTAGGAAGGTTATCAGTATGCAGATGAATACAGATGTTTTCCCTGTCACACCCAGCTTTTTCTGTGTTGTGGCTGCCTAGATGGAACAAACAAAGTGTAGCTGTCACCCAGCCCAGACGTGTATTAGTTACAGGCTGTAGGCACACAGAGCAAAATTAGAGCAGAGAAAAGTACACTTTCCACCATTACAAATATATTAAAAATGAAATAGCTTTGCCATCAAAAATTTCAGCTTAAAAGATATTTTAAGGAATCCCCAATGTCTGAATCAGGGGATGAGTGCCAAACAGATATAGCCTCAGCTTCTTCAGTGCCCAAACCATAGCAACATTTTCTCTCTCTATTGCACTCCACAACCGTCCCTGGGGAGTAACCTCCTAGAGATGAAGGCTACAGGTTGGTCCATGCCCCCTTCATTGAGCTGTGAAAGTAATTCCTTTACACCATTCTCGGAGGCACCTGTCGAAATTATAAACTCCTGGGAGAAGTCAGGGGCCTTGAGTACAGGAGCTGTTCACATGGTTTGCTTCAGAGAGTCAAATGCTTTTTACCATGCCTCTGTCCAAATCACATTCCTGGGCTGCTTTTTCAAAGTCAACTCATTCAAGAGGGCAGGAATGGTAACAATCCTTGACATACCTCCTATAGCACCCAGTGAAGGCCAATAAGCTCTTACCCCAGTCCGCGTTTTGGGAGCTTCCAGGCCATGATGGTTTATGTCTTGTCCTGAAGGGGTTGCATCTTCCCCCTGCCCACCAGGTGTGCCAGGTACACCAAAGAGACTTGCCCTATCTGGCTCTTACTGGCCTTGATAGTCTTGATTGGCTTTTGCAGGGCCTGAAGCACCTTCCAAAGGTGAAAGAGGCGTTCCTTACAACTACTATTGAAGGCAGCTATGTCACCCAGGTAGACAGCTCAGAAGGCATACAAACTTGCAAGGATCTGGTTCACCAGCCTCTTGAATGTGTCAGGAACATTCCTTAAACCAAAAGGCATCACCCTAAAATGATAGTGGCCCTCTGGAGTGGAGAAGGCTGACCTCTCCTTCGCTCTTTCTTTTAGGTCTATCTGCCAGCTCTCTGGGCTAAGACCAATAGAACTTTTGCGAGCCCTTAACCTGTCAATAGGTTCATCTATGCTAGGCATAGGATGAGCATCACTCTAGGTCACAGAATGTAGCCCTCTGTAATCCACACACAACCTCAGTTCATTTGTGGGGCCTAGTGGGGCAGCTTTTGGTACCAAAACTACTGCACCACTGGACAAGGGGCTACTGCAGGGTTCTATTACCCTCATCTCCAGCATCTTAGAGACTTTACCTTTGATGCTATGTCATCCAGGTAGACAGCTGAGAAGGCTTCCAAACCAGCAAGGACCTGGTTCACCAGCCTACCTCATTGTGCATATGGACCTTGGACTGACTTGAAGATCCTGTACGTATGCTGTCTCTAGTATTGCTTTTCTTTGACCCCACTTGTGGGACTCTTATGTCTAGCTCTCGCAGGCTGAGCTCAGGGGTCATCCAACTCTCCTCCAAGGCCTGTCTTTTCTCCTTTAGACCCAGGTCATTCATAATTTTTCAAGCCCCATTTTAAACTTTCTTTGCAACCTCCTGCATGCCAGTTCCACTGTTGACAGGCTCTTTGAGGAGAGCACTGCTCCCTGCTCTGGTAACTCTTTCTGATCCTGGTAAGCTCTTGGCCACATCTACAGGCAGTTCCACAGCCTTTTCAGACTTATGATTCAGGGAACCCACCTCCTCAGGGATCTCCTGATCCCCCTTCTCTGTCATCTCACCCACTGCTTCCTAGGTTTCGGCCCAGGCCCTTAAATCTTTCTATAGGTGTACCTTCCCATTGAAGACCCATGTACAAACTTCAAAGTTCTTGCGTACATTTTTCAGCTGCTGCACAGTGTAGATTCAAACCTGGCCAGCTCAAACTCAGTGTCTGCAGGTGCATGTGTGGAATCTCCAGAGAGATACATAATGTTGCAGAAAAAACAAAAAGGCCAATCAGGGAGTACTGAAATAGAAATAAACATCAATTAGGACAGGGCAGACAAACATTTTTGCCAATCAGGACCAATTGATACAAATTGGTCTTAGTTGTGGAGTTGTAGTGAATACTGAATTACTATTAGTGTGAAAAAGTCCAGTACCAATGTTGTGTCATGTAAACACCACCTGGTGATACCTAAGGTCAGAGAGAATAAACCAGCAAACTGCTCTTGTACCTACTTGCAGTCTCTGTGTTGCTGGTCTGACAATTCTAGAGGGAGTACAACTCCCTCCACTGACCCACCTTTGACATTGCTAGAGAGGAGGTCTAGCACTGGCTCCCTCTCCTCCTATCCTCCCTCATCTGTGACCATCAACATGGTCATGTCTGTCCTGTCTTGGTAGGGTTTCAACCTATTGACATGTAGGACCCCGTGAGCGCTACTCAGAGTGTTCAGGTCTAACAGGTAGGTAACCTCACCCTTCTTTTCCAGGATTAGAGAGGGCCTGCCCCACTTGTCCTGGAGTGCCTTAGGAGCCACAGGCTCCAACACCCACACCAAATGTATAGGAGTCTACTCAGGCATGGTAACCTTTTGTCAAACCCATGCTTCTTGAGCTCTCCAGATTTCTGCTTGCCTTGTACATGTACTCTGCCATGTGAGATCTCAGGTCTAGCACATAGTCAGCACAATGTCCTTGAGAGGCTTTTACCAAGACTCTTTAACCATGCACAATAGCCCTCCTACAGGGTACCCTTACAACACCTCAAAGGGGCTCAAGCCAATCCCTTTTTGTGGGTACTTCCCTGTAGGGAAACAGTAGACATGGCAGTGGGACATCCTATCTCTCTATGAGATTGTTATACAAATCATTGAGCATGCCCTTCAGGGTTTTATTGAACCTTTCCACCAGACCATTAGTCTATGGTTAATATGGGGTGGTGAACTTGTAAGCAACACCACATTCTTCCCACATCCCCTTCAGATTCGGGACCTGGAATTCATGCCCATATCTGAAACAGCATGTTTAAGGTAACCCACTCTGGTGAACACACCAAGTAGGGCCCTATCCACCTAAGGAAGAGTGACTGTTCTAAAGGGTATTGCTTCAGGGTATCTTGTGGCATGTTCTACTACCACCAGGATATTCTTAGTCCCTCATGCCATTGGTGGTTCTAGGGAACCAACAATGTCTATCCCCACCCTCTAAAAGGGAGTCCAAATCACTGGCAGTTGTATCAAGGGGTCCCTTGGCTGTCCCCCCATCTTACCACTGACCTTACAGGTTGCACAGGAGATGCAATACTCTTTCACTTTGGTAAACATGCTGGGCCAATGGAAATGGTTAACCAACTGATTTCAAGTTGTATTCTGACTCAAATGACCTGCCGTGTGGATGTCATCGCTTAAAGTCAGGAGAAATTCCCCGTATTTCTGGGTGATCACCAACCTCCTGGTAGCCCCTCTTCGAGGTCTCTAGCCTCAGGATAGAGAACTCCATCCCCCAGTAGACTTTGGGGAAGACACTGACATCACTATTCTCTTGGCTGGAGGCTTCAGGCCTTCAATAGTGGGACATTGTTTCGGTCACTGAGACAACTCTCTGGTGGGTCCACCAGATCAATGTAACTGCCAAGTTGGGCAGATCTTGCAGGGGTGGAATCCAGACCTCAGAGGTCAGAACCTCTTCCTCATGTTTAGACACCCCCTGCACCTCTGGAAATCCTTGGACTGGCTCACCAGACCTGATGCCCTTTCTTTTGCCATTGGAACTTGGCCCATTGTTCCAGGTTCCAAGTGTCCAACATTTTCCCGCTATGCAGTCTATGATCTGGTCACAGCAAATTTCAACTCGGAGAGATCCAGAATGCTTGCATGAACCATTCTCCCAACTCCTGACCAGTCAGACTCTTTAAGATAATTTCCCAGTTGACAGTCTCCTGGGAGTACAGGCGACACAAGCAACTTCTTAGTGCCTGTCACACCTCCCCATTTCAAACTCAGCATTGCATGAGATGGACAGTTTGACTCTGCTGTCTGCATAGCTTTTCTGGTGATACACATCAGGTATGAGCTGTCCTGGGGAAAATAACTTCTATGTGACCATAATCACACTGGATTTTGTATCTCTCAGAGCCTCAGCCTTTATTCTATTGATTTTAAGCCTCTGCCTGTACCTCTTTATGCTGCGAAGCCAGATAGCCAGGGTTACAATCTTCACCTCACTCAAGGAAACTAAGGTTGCTTTTACCAATCGATTCCCAATCGCTGGGACAATATCCAACTGTTGGACCCGTCTGCTTCTGAGAGTCCCCTCACCACTATAATTTCTTTTGTTCCCCTGTACCTCCCAAAATTTGTCGCTTTTCATTTGTCTACCAGGACCTTTTTGTATGTTGTTTCATGGGGCTAGGTGTTCCTTGACACCCAGTTGCTCACAAGGTTTCTGGCACCTATGTACAAGGCGCCTGGCGAAACCTGTGGCCATTAAAACTGAGGTTTGCAAACTGTGTGTGTTTAACCTTAAAATGGTGGACACATATTTTCCTCATGAGAGTGACTCCCATTGGAGCCTCCTTGAACCCTGACCTTCTGAGGTTTTGGCGCCCTTTTTGGTTGGCACACTTTCCTGACAGGAATTCTTAAGATTTCTTCAGGTACACAAAATGGCCGCTCCAGAGCTCCAGTACGGTGGCTGTGAGTGACCATAAGACACCTCAGAATGTGTCAACCCATTGACACAGCCAGGGAAGGTTCTAGAACCTTCTGGCTGGTGCCAGTACCTCAGGGCTCTGGCTATATAAAGCCCAGACCCTGGCGGCCATTTTATTGAAGAGAGAGGGGAGTTGATTAGACTACTACACCTAGATGCTGATAGCTGCTGAAGAGGTGTGACCCCTATTCCTGACTTGACACCAGAGAAGACACCTGCCCTGTTTACCCTTGAGGTGGCTGAGAGAACAGGCAGTAGTGTGGCAAGGGTTAATATTGTGGACACTGACTGGCGTTCCAGTCAGGCGTAATTTTGAACCCTTGCGCCTACAGCGCCTGCCCAGCTAGCACCTCTGTGCCCCGAAGACTGTGGCCGAGTTTGTGTGCCTCCCTGCCCCTCCCCGGTGGCGTCAGACTGAGGAAGAAGTCGGGTCGCGAGGCGTGTGCCCGATCGCCGTGACAGTGACCTCATCCTGTGCCCCCTTCACGTGTAGCGCCAAGCGCGGGGGACTTCGACGTCTCCGAGCCCCACCGGCGTTGCGCGCTTCCTGGTTGGTGCCCAAAGTGAGAAGGTGAGGTGGTGCGCCGGGGCGGGGAGAGGCCGGCCTTTACTGGGCGGGATCTGCATCCCTGCCCTTTCCGAGACCCGGGAAACTGTTGCCGTGGGCGGGACCAGCCCCCGTATGAGGAAGTTGGAGGGAGGTCCCGGCAGCCCATGAATTCCCTGATGCTGGCATAGGAGAATACTGTGCCCGACTGAATCACTAATCGATCCAGCCGTTGTGAGGAAATCTGATTCCCCTGTTGGTGCGCCGCGGTAAAGTGGAATTGTGCTCGACATTGAGTTAAGTGAGCGCTGAAGGCAAGAACCCCTGTGTGCGGCCGTTCTTCCGTCCAGCGACGTCGAACTGAGCCGCCTAGGAGCCCGCAGTAGCACTGCAGGCTCGAGTCAACCCCCACCGGCAGCGGACATCCTTCCCCGGTGGCCGCGTAGGGCCGAATGAAGGACTTACTGGGTTTCCTTGTTTTTCCAGTCATACGCGCATAGTTCCCGAGTGAACTAAAAGGAGTCCCCGCTCACCGTGTGACCGCAGGCAGTCCTCAGAACTCCACAAGTACTGTAAACAACCATTTACTAAAAGTGTGTTACTTACCAGAGTCAACTGCATGACTTTCTCTAATTGGTGGCAGCGTTATTAAAATGGAAATGTGGCTTTGAAGACTAAATGAACTAGAGAGTAATGCGCTTTGTACAAGTGGTATTTAATTCATGTAATGGTGACAGATGAGCCTGCTATTTAATCTATTTATTGAACAGAGGTATTCTCAATATTTATGCAATACCAGTATTCTTGAATTCCTATGTATTGTATTTATTCCCTGTATTTATTCTTAACCTGAATCCCAGAGTTTTGTGAAAAGTGAAATGTAACTGTGCTTTCCAATTGATCCCTATTCACAAGCAGAGAACTTTTACATAAATGAATCGTATTTTTCTACAGCAGTGGTGTGGTGTCCTTCTTTTTAGTGTGACTGTGCAGGGGGTTATTATTGGGTCAGAGCCGGCTTAGCACTACAGCCTTCACTGCCTTGACACTTGAGCCAAGCTACCCCCCTTTGTGCTGGGCTTGCCCATCGCAGGTCCAACATAAAATTGGTGCTCAGCGGGTGGGATTGCGAGCCGTGCTTGTTCTGTACCCCATAATAATTCAGTGTGCGTCACTGGTACACTCCCAGCCGCCCTCTGATTTGACATTTTGTTTTTTTCAAATTCTCTTCTGGAGATGGGTGGAGGTGACCCTCAGAGTCTCATATCCTCATAACCTACTTCGGGGGGGTTGTCCACACTTTTCACTGACAAGATGGAATTCGAAATGTCAGAGCTGGAGACCTATACTGTGGCACAGCTCAAGGATTTCTGTCAGGAAAGGGGAGTGTTCGTTAGGCGAGGGGCCAAAAGAGAGGAGCTCCATACTAGTCTGCGAGCCTGGGTGGAAGCACATCCGGAGGGAACGGTAGAGGAGGAGGAGTCAGACAGAGGTACTGTCATTGAGGTAACTGCAGAATGTCCCCTGGGGGTGGGTGAGATGTCAATCAGCCCCAAGGTAGCCTCACGGGAGGGCAGCAGTGTATCCTCAAAAGGGTTGTCAGAGACCGAGTTAGCCGACAGGAGAGAGGAGAGACAGTTCAGATGGGAGTTGGCCAAGCTGGAGATGGAGGATAGGAGAGAGAGAGAAGGGAGGAGGATGGAACATAAGCTCAAGCTACGAGAGCTGAACCTCCAAGCCCGTAACATCACTCCGCGGGGTGTCGAGTCAAAGGAATTTGTCAGGGAGCCCAGGTCTCATTTACCCAAGGACGTGGTCGCCAGTTATACCGCTGGAGACGACATAGCCAAGTGGCTGACAGCCTATGAGGTCTCCTTAAGAGCCCATGGGATCCATGAGAAGCATTGGGGTGGTGGATTGTACCGCTACATGCCTCCGACAGGTAGGGATGCCCTATTGGCCCTAGACCGGGAGGAGCAGCTAGATTACCCCGCCATGAAGGTGGCGCTCATCTGAAAGTTTGGGTTGACCCCAGAGAAATTCCAGCAGAGGTTTAGGGGCAGCCACAAACTGAGCTCACAGAATTGGGTTGACTTCCTGGATTATGCCAAGAAAGCCCTAGATGGGTGGGTCCAAGGTAGTGAGGTGGAAGAATATTGAGGGTTGTACGACCTAATACTCAAGGAACATCTACTCGAGAAATGTCTTCCCGAGCTGAGGCAACACCTGGTAGACAGCAAACGTACTTGCCCCCGTAAGCTTGCTGAGGAGGCGGACATTTGGACAAGTACCCGAGTGTCCACCAGGGGGACGGGAGGAGATTCTCAGAAGTCCGGACAGGGCGCTCCCCAGAAGAAAGAGGGGGGAGATATTAAGAAAAAGGAGTTCTCCAAAGGCCCCTAAAATAACTTTAAGGGGAAAAGTTCCTTCTCCAACTTTAAGGCTAACCCGCAGAAGCACCCTAATCCTGGCCAGAGTCAGCAGCCAAGGGTTGTCCATTGCTTTGAGTGCGGTGGTGTTGGACATTATAAGGGAGACGTGAAATGCCCAAAGAGACCACCCCCTCCCACTGGAGGAAAGGCCCCGGGAGTTGCTAGTGTAGTGCTCGGGGAGGAGATGCCCTTAGTTAACGGGAGGGAGTGGGCGGGAGTCACCTTAGTGTCCCTGGGTGATCGGGAGATGGTTCCAAACATCCAGGTGCCCTCAAATACTACCAAGTATGGGCAGTGGGTCACCATCAATGGCCATAGAGGGGAAGCTCTGACAGATACAGGAGCCAGTATGACTATGGTAAGGAGTCATCTGGTGTCCTCAGAGCAGGTAATTCCAGGCGTACTTCATCCAGCCGCGATGGCTGACGGCAGAATGGGCCACTATCCTGTGGCCGAGGTTCCCTTTGAGTGGGGAGGGGTTGCAGGTTCACTTCGAGTTGCCGTAAGCCCCGCCGTGCCAGTTAATTATCTGCTGGGCAATGATATGGAGCACAATGCTTGGAAGGAGGTGGAATACCGGACTCATTCTGAGATGCTGGGTACACCTGATTGGGCCTGTGTGAGTACCAGGTCTGCGGCTGCTCGGGAGGAGAAGTCGCATGGGTTGGAGCCTGGAACAATGGCCCGCCCAGCTGCTGATGAGGGAGCATCTCGAGGACAGGAGGAGCCTGCCTCGATGTCCGTGCCCCGTGAGACGGATAGGCCACCTGTGGAGGTGGACCCGGAGTCCGCGGAGGAGGACATGGTTCTGATGGAGGACCTACCTATCCCCGCTGAGTGGCGAGTGGAGGGAGGACCGTCCAGGGAGGAACTAAGCAAGGGACAGAGGGAATGTCCCACCCTCGAGGGTCTAAGGCAACAGGCTGAAGCCCAGGCAGCAGGTAACGAGTCTGGGAACTATTGTGTTTACTGGGAGGAAGGTCTCCTCTACAGTGAACCCAGGGCGCCAGTGCACGGACTGTCACGGGCCCTGGTAGTCCCACAGTGTTACCGAGCCTTCCTATTAGAGTTGGCTCATGAGATTCCCTTGGCAGGACACTTGGGTCAGGACAAGACCTTTGCCCGGCTTGTCCCCCACTTTTATTGGCCTCGAATGAGGGTGGCGTCCGACACATACTGTCGGTCGTGCGTGTCATGCCAAGCCAGTGGGAAAACAGGGATGAAGCTGAAGGCTCCCCTGGAACCACTTCCCGTCGTTGGCACCCCCTTTGAAAGGGTGGGCATCGACATTGCTGGGCCCCTAGATCCACCGACATCATCCGGTCACAGGTTTATCCTGGTACTGGTGGATCACGCCACAAGGTATCCAGAGGCAGTACCTCTGAGAACCATTACTGCACCGGTAGTGGCGAAGGCCCTGATGGGGATCTTTACCCGAGTGGGATTCCCCAAAGAAGTTGTGTCTGACAGGGGGACCAACTTCATGTCAGCGTATATGCGGGCAATGTGGAAGGAGTGTGGAGTGACCTACCGGTTCACCACTCCTTATCACCCACAGGCCAATGGCCTCGTGGAGAGGTTCAACCAAACCTTAAAGGGTATGATCAGAAGTCTACCCGGAAGCCTGCGGAGGAAATGGGACGTCCTCCTACCCTGTTTGCTCTTTTCCTACAGGGAAGTGCCACAGAAGGGAGTGGGCTTCAGCCCCTTCAAGCTTTTGTACGGGCACCCTGTACGTGGACCTCTCAGCCTGGTGAGGGACTCCTGGGAAAAGTCTCCCCGGAAAGTTCCCCAGGATGTGGTGAGCTACATGCTGGCCTTCCGGAGCCAAATGGCTAAGTTGTGGAAGCAAGCTTCTGACAACTTGGAAGCCAGTCAAGCAGTCATGAAAGCGTGGTATGACCACAATGCTCACCCAGTGGAGTTGGAGCCTGGACAGAAGGTGTGGGTGATGGAGCCGGGGGAGCTGAGTGCTCTCCAGGAATGTTGGACAGGCCCCTATGAGGTATTGGAGAAGATGGGCAAGTCTACCTATTTGGTGGACGTAAGGACCCCTCGGCATCCGCATCGGGTGTTACATGCCAATCGCCCCACTATGATACGCCCGAAGTCATGCTGATGATGGTGACTGACGGATCGGAGGAAGAGGACACTGAGCCTCTCCCCGACCTCTTTGCGTCTCAAGAAAAGGATGGGTCAGTGGAGGGAGTAAAACTCTCACCATCCCTGACTCCTGAGCAGCAGGGGGAATGTCGCCAGGTCCTGGGGACATTCGCTCCGCTGTTCTCCCTTGTCCCGGGTAAGACCCATCTGTGTACCCACAACGTGGACACAGGAGACAGCCCACCTGTGAAGTCAAAGTCTTACCGGCTGTCTGACAGGGTGAAGGCCAGTATCCGAAGCGAGGTAGCTAAGATGCTGGAGCTAGGAGTCATTGAACCTTCAAGCAGCCCTTGGTCCAACCCGGTGGTTTTGGTACCCAAAGCTGCCCCACCTGGCACCACACCAGAATTACGATTATGTGTGGATTACCGAGGACTCAATTCGGTAACGAAAACCGATGCTCATCCGATCCCTCGGGCGGATGAATTGATTGACCGGTTGTGAGCTGCCCAATATCTCAGTACCATTGACCTCACTGCAGGGTACTGGCAGATTCCCATGACTGATGGAGCCAAGGAAAGGTCAGCCTTCTCCACACCTGATGGACACTTCCAGTTCTGCGTTATGCCTTTCGGGCTCAAGAACGCTCCTGCCACTTTCCAGCGGCTGGTGAACACGATCCTCACCGGGATGGAGTCATTCTCTGCTGCTTACTTGGATGACATAGCTGTCTTCAGTAGCAGTTGGGAGGATCACTTGCAAGCCGTTCTCCAGGCCCTGGAACGGGCTGGCTTGACGATCAAGGCCAGCAAATGTCAGATTGAACAGGGGTCGGTAGTGTACTTAGGTCACTTGGTGGGCCGGGGAACCGTACAGCCCCTTCAGGCGAAGATTGAGGCAATCATGGCCTGGAAACCCCCCAAGACCCAGACTGAGGTCCGAGCCTTCCTGGGCCTCACAGGTTACTACAGACGGTTCGTGAAGGGGTATGGCACTATCGTGGCACCCCTTACAGAACTCACGGCCAAAAAGCAACCCAGGAGAGTCATCTGGACGGAGGCTTGCCAGCGAGCCTTCGACACTCTGAAACAAGCATTGTGTAAAGCTCCAGTCCTGAAGGCTCCAGATTTTTCGAAAGAGTTCATTGTCCAGACAGATGCATCCGATATTGGCATTGGGGTGGTGCTATCGCAACTCAATGAAGAGGGTCTGGATCAACCCGTGGTCTTTCTGTCACGGAGACTGCTTCCCCGGGAACAGAGGTGAAGTACCATTGAGCGGGAAGCCTTTGCGGTGGTCTGGGCACTGAAGAAGCTGCGACCATACCTGTTTGGTTCGCACTTCCTTGTTCAAACAGACCACCGACCCCTTCACTGGCTCATGCAGATGAAGGGGGAAAACCCCAAACTGTTGAGGTGGTCTATCTCCCTACAGGGAATGGACTTTCGGGAGGAACATCGGCCCGGAGTTGACCACGCCAATGCAGACGGTCTCTCCAGGTATTTCCGCCTTAGTGTTGAGAACTCCCAAGGGGTTGGGTAGCTCTCCCCACTTTCAGCTGAGGGGGACGCGTGTTGGACCCGTCTGCTTCTGAGAGTCCCCTCACCACTATAATTTCTTTTGTTCCCCTGTACCTCCCAAAATTTGTCGCTTTTCATTTGTCTACCAGGACCTTTTTGTGAGTTGTTTCATGGGGCTTGGCGTTCCTTGACACCCAGTTGCTCACAAGGTTTCTGGCACCTATGTACAAGGCGCCTGGCGAAACCTGTGGCCATTAAAACTGAGGTTGGCAATCTGTGTGTGTTTAACCTTAAAATGGTGGACACATATTTTCCTCATGAGAGTGACTCCCATTGGAGCCTCCTTGAACCCTGACCTTCTGAGGTTTTGGCACCCTTTTTGGTTGGCGCACTTTCCTGACAGGAATTCTTAAGATTTCTTCAGGTACACAAAATGGCCGCTCCAGAGCTCCAGTACGGTGGCTGTGAGTGACCATAAGACACCTCAGAATGTGTCAACCCATTGACACAGCCAGGGAAGGTTCTAGAACCTTCTGGCTGGTGCCAGTACCTCAGGGCTCTGGCTATATAAAGCCCAGACCCTGGCGGCCATTTTATTGAAGAGAGAGGGGAGTTGATTAGACTACTACACCTAGATGCTGATAGCTGCTGAAGAGGTGTGACCCCTATTCCTGACTTGACACCAGAGAAGACACCTGCCCTGCTTACCCTTGAGGTGGCTGAGAGAACAGGCAGTAGTGTGGCAAGGGTTAATATTGTGGATACTGACTGGCGTTCCAGTCAGGCGTAATTTTGAACCCTTGCGCCTACAGCGCCTGCCCAGCTAGCCCCTCTGTGCCCCAGAAGACTGTGGCCGAGTTTGTGTGCCTCCCCGCCCCCCCCCCCCGGTGGCGTCAGACTGAGGAAGAAGTCGGGTCGCGAGGCGTGTGCCCGATTGCCTTGACCGTGACCTCATCCTGTGCCCCCTTCACGTGTAGCGCCAAGCGCGGGGGACTCGGACGTCTCCGTGCCCCACCGGCGTTGCGCGCTTCCTTATTTGGTGCCCAAAGTGAGAAGGTGAGGTGGTGCGCCGGGGCAGGGAGAGGCCGGCCTTTACTGGGCGGGATCTGCGTCCCTGCCCTTTCCGAGACCCGGGAAACTGTTGCCATGGGCGGGACCAGCCCCCGTGTGAGGAAGTTGGAGGGAGGTCCCGGGAGCCCGTGAATTCCCTGATGCTGGCGTAGGAGAATACTGTGCCCGACTGAATCGCTAATCGATCCAGCCGTTGTGAGGAAATCTGATTCCCCTGTTGGTGCGCCGCGGTAAAGTGGAACTGTGCCCGACATTGAGTTAAGTGAGCGCTGAAGGCAAGAACCCCTGTGTGCGGCTGTTCGTCCGTCCAGCGACGTCGAACTGACCCGCCTAGGAGCCCGCAGTAGCACTGCAGGCTCGAGTCAACCCCCACCGGCAGCGGACATCCTTCCCCGGTGGCCGCGTAGGGCCGAATGAAGGACTTGCTGGGTTTTCTTGTTTTTCCAGTCATACGCGCATAGTTCCCGAGTGAACTTAAAGGAGTCCCCGCTCATCGTGTGACCGCAGGCAGTCCTCAGAACTCCACAAGTACTGTAAACAACCATTTACTAAAAGTGTGTTACTTACCAGAGTCAACTGCATGACTTTCTCTAATTGGTGGCAGCGTTATTAAAATGGAAATGTGGCTTTGAAGACTAAATGAACTAGAGAGTAATGCGCTATGTACAAGTGGTATTTAATTCATGTAATGGTGACATTTGAGCCTGCTATTTAATCTATCTATTGAACAGAGCTATTCTCAATATTTATGCAATACCAGTATTCCTGAATTCCTATGTATTGTATGTATTCCCTGTATTTATTTTTAACCTGAATCCCAGAGTTTTGTGAAAAGTGAAATGTAACTGTGCTTTCCAATTGATCCCTATTCACAAGCAGAGAACTTTTACATAAATGAATCGTATTTTTCTACAGCAGTGGTGTGGTGTCCTTCTTTTTAGTGTGACTGTGCAGGGGGTTATTATTGGGTCAGAGCTGGCTTAGCACTACAGCCTTCACTGCCTTGACACTTGAGCCAAGCTACCCCCCTTTGTGCTGGGCTTGCCCATCGCAGGTCCAACACCAACTTCAACCCTATGCTGGTTATCCCCTGGAACTTCTTTGTTCAGTCAGCATTTCCTAATTTGTGTCCTGATTGATAACACTGACATGCCTTCATAAGGTCACTGAACATTCCTGCTATTGAGGGGGTCAAATAACTTTCCCTGAGGCCCCTTCCCCCTACATAGGTTTTTGTGTGTCTCGTGAGGACTCTTTGTTTATTACCTTCTTTCCCAGAGCCTTTCCGTTCTTCTGATCACCCCTTTGGTACTTATTGGAAACCCCGGTTCTCAACCAGTCATTATCTAGCTCCAACATCTCTCTGGGGCTAGTCCACTTAGAATCCCTAGGCTCAGGAGTAACTTCTCTTGTAAACAATGAGTCAGGATGTGTTTCCTCAGCAGTAAATTGTACAGCCTCTCATAAAAACTCACCTGTTTACCACTAGTCCATCCCTCCAGTGCCTTCACTCAGATGTTCACAATTTCCACTCAGAACTGTGTGGTGGATTTCTGGGTGTCCTTGAGATGGACTATTAGTAAGTTTATCACAATTGTCTACCCCCCATCGTGAGCACCACAGCTAAAATGAATCTTGAAGAGATAGCACAGATTACCACAAACTAGGCAGAAATTCTAGTCTACTCAACAGAAGAGGCGGAGCAAATTTACGGACTCATCAAGGAAACAAGAGCCTTCAGCCCGCAACTAAACACAGTGACTCAACTTTTAAGACAACTTTAATGTGTCAGTAAACGCGAAATAAACCAAAGGCTACATGCAACGACTCTCATACACTACCATAAAAGCAAACGCATCCCGAGGGGATTGAGGATCGCATTGAAGCCTATGTTGTGCAGGAACAATAAAGCTTTCTTAAATAAATGGTACCAGATACTCAACAAATGTAGTCTGGACCTGATCTTGTTGATAGTAGAGGAACTTTCCAATGAATTAAAAACAATTGAAGAAGATTTGGACACAATAAAACGCGAACTCAACACTCATGAAGATCTATCAGCGACATTGGAAGACCTGAATAATGAATTGGATAAATATGCAAAACTAAATTGAAGAAAGGAAGATTAAAAAATATGAAAGAGACACTATAGACTATAAATTAGAGGAGGTTTATAGTTGGGCGTATGTGTACCACCAAAGAAAATGGCAACAACCATCAACAAATGTCAGTTCATCTCAAGAGAGCGTTGTATTCGATTCTGACATAAGACAAAACCGACAACCCTCGGGAAAAACTGCGAAAAATGGTCGCAAGGAGCAACATAATAAAGTGGCTTTTTTAGATGTAAGCCCAGCAGCGAACAGTGCTCCGTCAATGTCCGTACCATCAGTAGAAACCCAAAAATCAGGAGGGGACAAAGAAAAAACAAAAGAGACAGAGTCAGAAAGAGAACTGAGGTCGGGGAAAAAGAAAACAACCTTGTCATAAACATATCTGATAAACAACTGACTCAGGCTCAACAGAATTTACTCAAAAAAGGCTTGACATTTGTGCCGGTTTACAAATCCAATGCCCAGGAGATGGAAATATCGATCTTCAAATTTTTACGAATATTACGATTGAGACAAACCTGAGAGCCCCGTAAAGGAATTTAGAACAAAAAGCACCTTTTGTGCCCCTACGTCTCACAAAACAATAGACGCATATGAAAGAGTCATCAATACTGAGATGAAAAAAATAAATTAAAATAAATTACCAAGGCGGTACCAAAAGCAACTTTTCTAAAAATGAATGGAACACCTTAAGATCTTTGATGGAATTAAATGGCACCACAATTCAGAAAGCAAATAAAGGGGGAGCAATTGTGGTGATGAACACTAACTACTATATGGAACACGTACGTTTACATTTACAGGATACAAATACGTACCATAAGCTAGATCATGATCCCATAGAAGCATTTGCAGTGGTACTGAAAATTATCCTTGACAAAGCTTTGGATATGAAATGGATTACGCCCAAAACTTACCAGTTCCTCAACATCAAATACCCACGGAGACCCAAATTCTATATGCTCCCAAAAATCCACAAACACGCTAAAAGCAAAGATTACCGCGATCACGTGATTGCAATTTAAGCCTATTAGAGCGCGTATTTAAGTTTCAGGACTCGAGAGCCAGGTAGTCGAGTACCTATTAGCTAACGAACGCGACACGCTGGAAGATCACATTTACGTAAGTAGAACATCCCCGCTTTAACTGGATAGCTAATGTTAGGTATATAGAAACCCAACGCGCTGCTTCTTGACTTTAGATATATGTTAGCTGGTTTTGCTCTAAGCGCAGAAGTTTAAACCTGAGAGTTGGCATTTATAAACGGCACAGCGGTTTGTACTGGACAGCAAACCGAGTGTCATGGAAAACAATCGAACTTCTTTCATTGATGCTTTTTTTCTTAAGGTTTGTTCAACCCATGAGCTTGATAGGATGGGTCACGTGTAATCCATGTTTTAAGTATAGGGCAGAGATCTCAGTTGGCCATGAATGTATGATATTACGTTTACTGTTACATTAGTTGTGTACCACTATTTGGAAAAGATTGAGCATGTTGAGTATTCAAATGTTACGTACCATGTGTTACATTATCAGGCCGGACGGCTCATAATATTTTCCTTGTTTGTTCTCAATTTAGACCCCTGAGGAAGGGTCCTTCATGACCGGAAATGCATTGGGAAGATATAAAATGTGAATTATGATGATGTGAAAATCATTTTCCAAAGAAAAAATAAAAGAAAGAAAAAATCAATAAACAAATAAAATGGTTTGAAACTAGTTTAATTTGGAGAAATCTTCATTGAATAAGAATATAATGAAGAAAGACCTTTCAGGTCGTTGTATTACAGTGCACACCACCTTTGAAAGCGGTAGCACCGCTTTCCCCTAACCCAAGTGTCCTTGAGCTTCACCATGCACTGCTTTGGGGGTAAAACACCAAATTTCTTGCCTAACCATTGCCCCGTGTGGGAGTAAGATTTTGCTGCATCCCCTTGTAGGGTCTGGAGCCTTTCCCCCGATAATTAGAGTGGACCTCTCTCATCGGAAGGCCCCTTTCAAATGCAGTCAGTCGTTTGTCAATGTCATCCCCTTCTGTGCACAGTGGAACTATTACCATGGGAACCCTGGGATTAAACCCACCACCCCTAGGCATCTCAGCATCTTCTTCATTGTTGCTGCCAACGTTTTGTTTTTATTTTGACTTTTGCCACTTCTCCTTAGCTAGTTTTGACATACTCTCTTCCAGAGCTATGGAATCTGAGCATCCAGCTAGTCTCTTCTGAAGGCTCTATTGTGATTGTCTGTGGAGTTGCCTCTCTTCCTCCCATAAGCTGGTAGTATGAGCCTGGCACTATAATAAATAGATACAGTGTCATCACCTGCCCCCTTGTGGTGGTTGGACAGCTCACACCCCTTTTCCTCACTGGAGCAGCCTGTGCCAAGGCTTTAAGGGACCTAATCAACTCTACCTTCTTGATTGTGTTGCCATTAGGTAGCCACGTAGACCTACAGAGAACCCTAAGCTCAGCCACTGTGAGTTTGATCAGTTTAGCCAGATCTAGATCCATGATATCCCTAGTTTTGAGTCACACAAACTTTGCAAATCAGAAATAGAACAAATTTAGAAAATCAAAAAGGTGGATTAAAAATCAGTTGTAGTCCAAATCACAAAAATTCTTAAATCAAACGTTTTGTTTTAAGTCAAATTAGAGCACTTTTAAAGATCTTTACTTAATTTACTTTATGATATATTTTAAACACAAGTTCAGATCCTCACTGCTGAAGACTATGGGCCCGATTCACAGAATGAATTTAAGACTAAATCCTAAACTTACTACTATTTGGTATTCACAGAATGCACTTACTACTTTCGGGATTCACAGAGTGAACTTACTACTTTCGGGATTCACAGAATAAACTTACTACTTTCGGTATTCACAGATTAGATTTAAGACTACTAACTCTAAGTCCGAAATCGGGGAGTAAATTCCGGCCCGGAGGCGGAGCTTCCGGTTTGTGGGCGGAGCTTGCGGCCCGGAGGCGGAGCTTGCGGCCCGGAGTTGGAGATTTCAGCATGGCAAAAATCCCCACCTCTGAGCCGCAAGCTCCGCCTCCGGGCCGGACGCTCCGCCCCCAAGCCGGAAGCTCCGCCTCCGGGCCGGAATTTACTCCCCGATTTCGGACTTAGAGTTAGTAGTCTTAAATCTATTCTGTGAATACCGAAAGTAGTAAGTTTATTCTGTGAATCCCGAAAGTAGTAAGTTCACTCTGTGAATCCCGAAAGTAGTAAGTGCATTCTGTGAATACCAAATAGTAGTAAGTTTAGGATTTAGTCTTAAGTTCATTCTGTGAATCGGGCCCCAAATGTTGGAAGGTGGATGATTAGTAGGGGTAAATATGTACCTACCACTAACAATAAAGAAACCAACGCAATATAAGGGACAGATAAATTATTCCCTTGCTCAACTGTTGGTAGCTGGCAACGAGCAGGCAGGCTTATCTTAGGAGATAGGTGTTGTGAAGCATTTAAAAACACCAATACATTAAATAAGTAAGATGCAACACACAATACAAATCCACAACTAATTCATAAACATAGGAATTATTTTAAAGATTAAAATGACACCAACATGACAACAATCCAATAAGAGAACTGTAAATAAAGAATTTCTAGTGCTTATTGTAGTAACTTGAAACTTCCAGTCGTGCTTCACCGGAAAAAAGTCAAAGTTTGAGGCCGACTGTAATGGAGCCCAGGTAAGATACACTAAGAGGGACGCAATTGTCAAATTTTACCTTCGCACTTAAAAACGTTTCTGGTGGATTTTCCATTTTTGTTGTGCAAGGCTCCTCTTCAGGCTTGGCTTTGAGTCGACAACGGTGGCTTGGCTCAGAGCAAGACCTCAGTGAAATCCTGGAAGTCTTGAGCTCCAAAGCTTTAGGCGGTAAAAACCTGAAATCCAGGCCTGGTCGCGGTTTGACATCTGTGGCCTGACTCTCGTCAGATGGGTCGATCACCTTATGCAGTTTTTCTCAAATTTGTTCCAACATTCTCCAAACTTCTGAAACTTCTTCCCGAAGTTCCTCTTGACAGTTCAAAGTGTCCAAACCACAATTCTAATGGTCTAGAAGCTCTGAGATGGTCTCTGGATTTTTGGGACTACAATTCCTACAATACACCTGGCTAAATCCTCAAAGGTCCACTGAACACCCTCCAGACTGGGGCATTCTTGGAAGAGATGGTGCAGGTGAGCTCTGTTAACCTGGTGCTTTCAGGGAGCTCAGTCTGTAATCCGTTTTGAAGCAAGGCAAAGTCCTCAAGGGTATAGTTCCAAGGGTGAAGCAGGAGCAGCCCTTCAGAGTACAATCCCATACAACATCATAGCCCCCCTCAAGAAGATCAACAACAGACACGCCAGGAAAGCCACCGAACTCCGAGAGTCCAGATGCACATGCTGCTGCCTCCAAAAAGCCTGGAGGTACTTCAAATCTACAGAAGCCCACAACAACTTCAGAGCCACCACCAACACCCACCACAAACTCATCGGAAATGCATGAAAGAAAGCGATCAAGGACAAAATCTCCACGCATGCGCACAACAGCAAAGAACTCTTCAGCATCATCAAGGAGTTCGCCCAACCCATCAGCGAGTCTACAGACATCCCTCCCTCACAAGACCTCTGCGACAAACTAGGCACCTTCTTCCACCACAAAATCAAGAACATTTGGACAAAGACAGTCAACACACAGAACCCTCACCAACCACCCCAACACCTTGAAGCCTACGATTGACAGCTGGAAAGCCCTCACCACCAACGACACACTGAAGACAAATAAGTCAATCTACTAGGGGCTCCCATGGACCCCTGCCGCACCCCATTTTCATCAGAGCCAGCGACACCATCACCCCCATGCTTTGCCACACCATCAACCGCTCCCTCATAAAATGCCTCCTTCCCCTACGACTGGAAGCATGCTGACGTCAACCCCCTACTTAAGAAACCCTTAGTGCACCTCACCGACCTCAAGAACTACAGACTGATCTCCCTGCTCCCATTCCCAGCAAAAGTCATTGAGAAAGCCATCAACAGCCAACTTACCACCTTCAAGAAGAAGAACATATCATCTTTGACTCCTCCCAATCCGGATTCAGAAAGCATCACAGCATGGAAACCACCCTCCTCACTGCAACAGACGACCACCGCTCCCTCCTGGATGGAGGAGAGACAGTAGCCCTCATCCTCCTCTACCTTTCAGTGGCCTTCGACACAGTCTCCCACCGCACCCTAACATGCAGACTTCACGACGCAGGGATATGGGACAAGACCTTTGACTGGATCCGCTCATTCTTCTCCAGCAGAACGCAGTAGGTCAGACTCCCTCCCTTCCCCTCGGACCCCACACCAACCACTTGCGGAGTCCACCAAGGATCCTCCCTCAGCCCCATGTTGTTCAACATCTGCATGGCTCCGCTCCTCTCCATCGTCAGAACCCAAAGACTCAACACTGTTTCATATGCAGACGACACCCTACTCATCCTCTCCCTATCCAACATACCTAATGCAGTCAATCACACCTTTCAAGATGACATGGAAGCAGTCTCCAAATGGATGAAGAGCAGCTCTCTACAACTCAACACAGACAAAATAGAAGTACTCATCATGGGCCCACACCACAACGCCTGGAATGATACCTGGTAGCCCCCATCCTCAAAAGCCCGCCCACACCCTCGGACCACGCACGCAACCTCTGAATCATCCTGGACTTCAAACAAATCTGTTGTATCCTCCTGCTGCCACATCCTCCCTCTCCTCCGCAAGACCTTCAATTGGATCCCCCTCAAACACAGAAAGACCGTCACACATGCCTTTGTGACCAGCAAACTTGACTACGGCAATGCACTCTACAGCAGGATCAATAAAAACCTCACCCGCAAACTTAAATACATCCAGAACACCGCCGCCAGACTAATCCTCAACCTGTCACAACACTGCCACATCACCCAGTACCTGCACAGACTCCACTGGCTCCTCATTGAGGCAAGAATCACATTCAAGATTCTCACCCATACACACAAAGCCCTCCACAACACCGGTCTATCATACCTGAATAGCTGACTCACATTCCACGCACCCCAAAGGACCCTATGATCAGCTCAGCTCTCCCACGTCATGGTCCCTTGCACCAGGAATTCCAAATCAGGAGGCCGCTTCTTCACCTTCCTCTCGGCCAGAGCCTGGAACACCCTCCCGCTCCACCTCAGACAGACATCATCACTCCCCAACTTCACGGGAGACCTCAAAACATGGCTCTTCGATAGACTTCCTCCTTGATGGACAGGACACTGCGCCCCCCGCCCCCCAGTGCCTTGAGACTCTTATAGGTGAGTAGTTGCACTCATCAAACACATGATTGAATCCTTTGGGCTAGAGGACAGGGTTCCAGCTGGGCAGTCCTTCTTCTCCTTGTAGTTTCAAGCAGCATATCTGAGTTTCTGTGCATCTCTCACATATTTCTCCTTTACTCTGGGGCAACACGCAGAGGGGCACCACTGACCAATGGGTTATAGGGTTTCACTGAAAAGAATGACAGCTTCCTCTAAAGTGAGGCATTTTCTTTTCTCCCAAAGCACTTTGAATGCAAGACAGAGGATTCCTCTCCAGTACAGTTAGAACTGGCTAATCCAACCTACTGGTGCAGCTTATTTACCTTAACACTCCCTTTTCCAGACATCCTGTAAATTCCATTCCTAGATCTCCCATCTGGCTGGGGGGTACAGGAAGAGAGGGTTGGCCTGGCTGGCATTCCTTACTGTCTTGTTCTTTTTGAAGCCCAGTTTGTGTGCCCAGCCCTCTTCCTGGCCTTTGCTCTGCAGCTGCGGAGCTTACCCCTTTGAAGGGCACGTGTCACTTCATCAATTTAGTTTGGCTAGGACTGTTAAAGTCTGGCCAATCAGCAGTGTCTGCTAGAAGGCTAGATGTTTCCTCCCCCAAAAGAAATTATAGAACTTATTTTCTGTATCAGTTATGATAAATTCAACCTGGCAAGTTGTTGGATTTATCATTACCAATCTTTTAGATCCTTGAAATATTATTTTAGATCACTCCGTTTAATAGTTACTCTGTATTACAGTATCTTCATGTTAGCCTATGGAGCTAAAGTGCTACAATAGAGAAAGAAGATATTGGTAGTTTTTTCCACACCTGGGCATAAAGAACATCTTTTAAAATGTCCCTGCTTATTTGATCATGGCACCCTACCCTTTCTACCATACAGGATGACTTTCTCACATCCCCCCACCAAAAAAGGTGGTGGGAAACTAACCTACACCCTGGTAGTAATCAGTGGAATACCTGGAAAGTCTATTTACATTGGCATGGGCCGTATCAGGTCTGGGTTTCAATGTGAAGTCAATCCCCTATAGGGAAATGGCCCACTTAAATAGCTTTGGGTTCTCCCCTCTCATCTGCATCATCCACCTGAGAAGTCTGTGGTTAATTTGAACACGGATGTGACTACCAAACAAGTATGGTGCCAGCTTTTTCAGTGACCAAACCACAGCAAAGGCTTTACTCTCAATAGCGCTCTGCCGTTGATCTCTGGGGAGCAGTTGCCGGCTAATGAAACCAACTGGCAGATCAAGGACTTTTCCATTTACCCATGCCAACACAGACCCAATCCCTTGTACTGAAGCATCTGTCTGAGCCACACATTTCTCTGTGTGGTTAGGGGTCAATAATACTGGTGCTTAACACATGTAAAAAATTGATACTTGTATAGCGCACTACTCACCCACAAGGGTCTCAAGGCGCTTGTACGAATACCGCTGTGGAACCCATCCTGGCTTTCCCTGTGAGGTGTCCACTCCTGGGCACCCCCAAGGTGGAGGCCAGGCATCCTTAGTATTGTGGGGGCCGTTGTGGAGATTAAGCAAGCTATTGCCCAGAGTTGCAGAGTGGGACTCCATGATTGGAATAGGCACCGAGGCGAGAATTATCAGGTCCGTGGAATTTTGAGCCCAAGACCCACCGAGGCGGGGAATTGAACCCTGGTCCCGGGCTAGACCTCTGCCTCAGGGTCTGTCGCTCTAACCATTGAGCCACACTTCTCCACATAGCCTCTTTCAGAGTGTCAACGACATTCTGTAAATCTGGGGTCCACATGACTTTGTTTGGTTGCTTTTTTTAAGTGAGTTTGGTCAGGTGAGCAACAATCGTCCGATAGTGTTGAATACATCTTAAGACCAAGGAAGGCCCTTACCCGTGTGGTTCTACATGGAACCGAACCTACAAGGTGACCCAGGTGTAAAACTGAACTCTGCCCCATATGGTACTTACTTGTATTAATAGTCAGGCCTGCCTGCTACAGGGCCTGAGGCACTTTGCTCATGTGGCTCAAATAACCCTCTCAGGTGGAACTGTACATAGCTATAGCATCCAGATAAACTACACTGAACAGTTCCAGACCCAAATGACCCTGTTTACTAACCTTTGGAAGATACAGGGAGATTCTTTAAACCTAAGGGCAATATTCTAAACTAATAATGCCCTTATTTTGTGGAAAATGCTGACCTCTCCTTTGCTCCGTCAATGAGGGCTATCTGCCATTAGCCTGAGGGTCAATAAACTATACTCAGATACCTTGCAGCCCCTAACCCAGGTACAAAACACAAAATTACCCTAATTGGCACGTACTGGCCTCAATAGCTTTAAAGTTGATACACTACACATTGTTCAAGGCAAAAACACAGTACTTATTAGAATTACCATCTGAATATTTATGAACATTTTCTGTCCCAAAAAGTTGCATGGGAGTCAGATGATTTCAAATGTATGTTTCCTCTACTGCTACATTTTGGTCACAGTTTGTTGAGATTTAGAAATCCTTAATGATTAAAGAAAAGGGCAATGGCCCAGAGAGAATTGTGGCAGAGTGTTGTGTACCTTCACTTGGTCGCATAATTGACAGTGATTGGACTCTACCCTTGCTGCAGTTCCTTTTTTCCAAGAAGTGTTGTGATAAATGTTCATTAGAAGAAACTTTGGAACACGTCTTTAAAATTGAAACATGTTGTGTCAAAAAAAGTACTACAGCTGCATGGAAATCATATGAATTCATCTGCACGTAGCGTCTACTGCTACACTGTGTGCACAGAAATTTGAGATCAATCAATCAATCAATCAATCAATCATTGCATTTATATAGCGCGCTACTCACCCGGAGGGTCTCAAGGCGCATCGGGAGGGGGGGTCCGCTACTGCTCGAACAGCCAGGTCTTGAGCTGATTCCTGAAGGCGAGGTGGTCTTGGGTCAGGTGGAGGTGGGTCGGGAGGGAGTTCCAAGTCTTGGCGGCCAGGTGGGAGAAGGATCTTCCTCCCGTGGTGGCTCTTCTTATGCGGGGGACGGCGGCGAGGGCTTGGCTGGTCGAACGGAGGTGGCGTGTGGGAGTGTAGAAGTTGAGGCGGCTGTTGAGGTAGCTTGGGCCTTGGTCGTGTAGGGCTTTGTGTGCGTGGGTGAGGAGGCGGAAGGTGATTCTCTTGTTGACGGGGGGCCAGTGCAGGTCTCTCAGATGTCCGGAGATGTGGCTGTGTCGGGGGATGTCGAGGATGAGTCTGGCTGAGGCGTTCTGGATTCGCTGGAGTCTCTTCTGGAGCTTGGCGGTGGTTCCGGCATAGAGGGCGTTGCCGTAGTCCAGGTGGCTGGTGACGAGGGCCTGGGTGACCGTCTTCCTGGTGTCGGTGGGGATCCACCGGAAGATCTTGCGTAGCATGCGCAGGATATTGAAGCATGACGAGGAGACTGCGTTGACTTGTCTGGTCATGGAGAGGGAGGAGTCCAGGATGAAGCCCAGGTTGCGTGCGTGGTCTGTTGGTTTCGGTGCGGTGCCCAGGGCGTGGGGCCACCAGGAGTTGTCCCAAGCAGAGGGTGAGGGGCCCAGGATGAGGACTTCCGTCTTGTCTGCGTTCAGTTTCAGGCGGCTGGTCGTCATCCACTCGGCTACTTCTTTCATCCCTTCGTGCAGGTTGGTTCTGGCGGAGGCGGGGTCGTTGGTCAGGGAGAGGATCAGCTGTGTGTCGTCGGCATAGGAGATGATGTTGAGGTTGTGTTGGCGTGCGATGGCCGCGAGGGGGCTCATGTAGACATTGAAGAGGGTGGGGCTGAGCGACGAGCCCTGAGGGACGCCGCAGATGACTTCGGAGGCTTCTGATCTGAACGGTGGTAGGCGGACTCTCTGGGTTCTTCCGGCGAGGAAGGAGACGATCCACTCCAGTGCCTTCTCCTGGATTCCGACGTTGCTGAGTCGTTGCACTAGGGTGCGGTGGCAGACGGTGTCGAATGCCGCGGAGAGGTCCAGGAGGATGAGGGCCACTGTTTCTCCGTTGTCGAGCAGGGCCCGGATGTCATCGGTGGCAGCGATGAGGGCGGTCTCGGTGCTGTGGTTGGCCCTGAAGCCCGACTGTGACGGGTCGAGGGATCCGTTCGTCTCGAGGAAGGCGGCCAGCTGCTTGTTGACTGTCTTCTCGATGACTTTGGCAGGAAACGAGAGGAGCGAGATGGGGCGGTAGTTCTTGAGTTCGGTGGGGTCCGCTGTTGGTTTCTTTAGTAGGGCGCTGAGTTCGGCATGCTTCCAGCTCTCGGGGAAGGTGGCGGTGTCGAAGGAGGTGTTGATGATGTCTTTCAGGTGTGGTGCGATGACAGCGTCGGCCTTGTTGAAGACGTGGTGAGGGCAGGTGTCGGTGGGAGAACCGGAGTGGATGGAGTTCATTGTCCGGATGGTGTCATCGGTGCTGATCGGGGTCCAGGCGCGGAGGGTGGTGGTGGGGGGCGGTGGTTCCGTTGTGGCGTGCGTTGGTTGAGCGCTGAAGCTGTTGTGTATGTCCGCGATCTTGTTGTGGAAGTAGGAGGTGAGGGAGTTGCAGAGGTCTTGCGAAGGGGTGACGTCGTTGTTTGCGGTGTTGGGGTTGGAGAGCTCTTTGACGATGTTGAAGAGTTCCTTGCTGTTGTGTGCGTTGTTTTCCAGTCTTTCCTTGAACGCTGTTTTCTTGGTGGTGCGCATCAGTTGATGGTGCTTTCGGGTGGCGTGCATGAGGGCGGTCCTGTTGTCTGGTGTTGGGTCTCTTCTCCAGGCTTTCTCAAGGTCTTTGCAGTTCTTCTTGGAGCTCTTGAGTTCGTCGGTGAACCATGGGGCTTTCTTGCTGCCGGGTCTGCTGGGCTGGGTCCTTAGAGGGGCGAGGTCGTCTGCGCAGTTGCTGATCCACTTCATGAGGTTGTCGGCGGCTTGGCTGGGGTTCGCAGAGCTGGCGGGAGGGTGCTGGTTCAGGGATGTGGTGAGCTGGTCGGCCGTGATCTTGTTCCAGCTTCTTCGTGCAACCTGTTGTTGGTGGTGGTGGTGGATCGGGGTCCTACTGAAGCTGAAATGGACGCAGCTGTGGTCCGTCCAGTGGAGTCCAGTGGCGTGGCTGAAGGCGATGTCTTTGCTGGATGAGAAGACTGCGTCGAGTGTGTGTCCGGCGAGGTGGGTGGGGGTGGTCACCAGTTGCTTGAGTCCGAGGTTGGCGAGGTTGTCAAGCAGGGTGGTGGTGTTGCGGTCGTTGTTGTTCTCCAGGTGGAAGTTGAGGTCCCCGAGGAGGATGTAGTCGGCGGAGGGGAGGGCGTGCGGGCTGATGAAGCCGGCGATGTCTTCGCTGAATTGAGTGCGTGGTCCCGGAGGATGGTAGATCAGGGTGCCTCTGAGGGTGGTCTTGGGGTCGGTGTGGATCTGGAAGTGCAGGTGTTCGGCGGTTGTCAGGGTGTCGTCGGTGTTGGTCGTGATGCGGATGGTGTTCCTGTGGATGATGGCGATGCCTCCTCCTGTCTGGTTGGCACGATCTCTCCGGGTGATCTTGTAGCCCTCTGGGATGGCGATGGCGATGTCGGGCGCTGAGGAGGCGTTCATCCAGGTTTCCGTGAGGAAGGCGACATCTGGGGATGTGATGTCGAGGAGGTTCCAGAGTTGAACGGTGTGCCTTTGGACGGATCGGGTGTTGAGCAGGATGCACTTCAGGTGGTTGCTGTTGGTGTTCGGCTTGGTGGGTGCTGATGCAGTGCAGGTCCGGGTGCAGGTGAACTTGCAGGAGCGGCAGCTGAAGGGTCCGTGGGTGCGTCTCGGGGTGGCTCGGTAGCATCCCGGGATTCGGCCGGTGTTGAGTGCGATGAGGGTGGCGGTGTCGTACGTCCGGCGGGTGGGCTGGGGTCCACGGGAGCCGCGGGAGCCAGGGGTTCGGGCGCTGGGCGCGGTCCAGGCGCGGACGGGCACAGACGGGCTTACCTTTGGCGCACCTTCGGCGCACAATCGGCGCGCCCGCTGCGCGTCAACGCTGCGCGTCTGCCACTCTGCCATATGTGGAGAGTGGGGGGGATGGAGCGAGGGAGGGTCAGCTGGGAGGCGGGAGCGGGGTGGCGAATGGGGAGGGCGAGCGAGGGAAGGGGGCGGGGCCGCAGGGGGGCAGCGGCGGGGAGGTGGCGGTAACCGCGACAGGGGCTGGGCGTCCAATGAGGGGGAACAGCGGCCGAGGGAAACACAGGGGGCTGGAGAAAAACGGCAAAATAGCGCTGCACACAACAGGGGAGAGCAAGCAGGTACAAGGAGGCAAAGCAGGTTACAAGAGCCAAAAAAGCGTTACAAGAGTTACAAGAGCCAAAAAAGCGGCGAAGCAGGGGAGAGCAAGCTGGTAACAGGAGGCACAGGATCACCGCAATCCAAGAGGTTCCGGCGGTCGGGGGCACAGCTGAGAGCAGAGGCGGCACTTGGGAACGGGCTCACTCACGGGGAGTGTGCACGGTGGGGTGACCAGCCCAGGGGGACAGAGATCTTGAAATCTGTAATGATTACCGTAAAGGGTAATGGTATATAGAGTATTGTGGCACAGAGTTGAGTTCCTTTACATATTTCCATCAGTGATTATTAAACAGAACAGCCTTTCTAGCCCACTGTACAACATCAAGTGAGCATGGACAGTAGTTGGTGGTGTGGCACAGAACATTAGAAGTAGACTACTATTTAAAGATGGAGGTGCATGGATGAGTAGTGACAATAGCAAGTAAATATACAGTGCCTAAACAGGGATAGGACATCACCCTTCTTGGAGTTCCGTCTTTTCAAGTAATGGTGTGATAAGTGTACGTTGAAAGGAATTTTAGAACACATCTTTTAAATCAGAGGGCAGCCTAATGTGTAGTGTAGTTCCTTTATTCCCAATAGGCTCTGTGTATTGGAATAATATATCCTATAGATTTGACGTAGGACTGAGGTTTACTACGTCTCTATCGAATATACTAAACTTAATTGTGTGTTTGCCGGCTAGCTCAGAGGTCACTAGAAACTTTCTTGAATTAACAAGAAGGGATTAGTTTCTGACAACCGCTTAAAACATGACAACTTTGTTTCCCAAGAATAGGAAATATATCTCTAGAGTCGCAGAAACAATAGATAGTTATTTCACTCAGTCAATCGTGCATGCTTTGTCTCACCAGAGGTGCAGAGAAATAGAGAGACGGGCGTTTTCAATAAAAGTGTATTTATTGAACGGCCTTCTTTCTCAAGCATAAGAAATGAACTGCTGCAATCGTAATACTTGCTGTAAAGTACAGAGCAAATAATACGAAGAGTATTATAAAATAGTACTGTAAAAGCATGATATGGTTTCTAAGCCATAAGATACCTAAAATGCATAAAATACATACTGTGATAAATAATGACTAAAAGTACTCAAGTGGTGCTTCTAAAATACGCCAACCCCGTAGTACCTAACCTAGGTCTAGTACCAGAGAAGAAGTAAGTGAGGTGTAGCCTAGTTTTAAGTATTAGTTGCCAATAATCTATTCCAAGAATTCTATTAGGGTCTAATCAGCTTGTATCTCTCTCTCAGGACTGGATTTCCCAGCAACCCGCAAGGGTAGCCTGGAAACAGTGGAGCTGGATTTCTCAGCAGGAGAAAGTACAGGGTCTCTCAGTGCGTCAGCTGGAGGGTCGGCTTCCTTCGGCACAGGGCGCGTCGGGCAAGTAGATAGTCGAACTGCTCCAAACCACCGTGTGTTTGTTTGGACAAGTGTGGGCATATTTATACCTTGAAGGTGCTGAGTTTGACGTAAGATTGGACATAATAACGTCATCAGAGACTTAATTCTCTGAAAACTCCATGATTTCTTGGATAACTTAATATTCATGCAGGGGGAAGTCCCTGACTGCTGAATGCGGGTTTTTCCAAGAAATATTTGTAGGTTTTCGGAACTGGTGAAGTAGCCAAGCCGTATTAGGACTACTTAAGCTATGTCTTAATATGGTTATGATTTCTATGCCTATATAAGGATAGGGTGATTTATACCTATATATGGGCATGAATCGGGAAAATTACACTAGGGTTCTAAAACGCTATACAACACCCACTCCACGTATTATATCTAATATTACTAAATCTATAAGCATTAGAAACATAACTAGACCATGTGTGCATAATCCCACCCAAAATACATGAAATGCATCAAACATGGTTCATACACATACATGAGTATTTGTTTTTTATTTTATTTATTTATTTTTTGACATTTGTACATTGCTCTGTTACCCGTAGGTGTCCTGGCGCTACGTTTTGTTCGCATTTCACAAGCAATGGCTGTCATTAACAAATGCTATCTTAATGAAACATGGAATTACAGTTATGAAATGGCTCTAAATTTACAGAAGAAAAAGGTCGAGACCATTTCATAGCATAATATTTAAACAGTTAAAGTTTTTTATGAAATAATGCCAAATATTTGTCTATAGGAAGTATCAAATGAATCTCTTGTTCTCTAAGAATAGTTCTACTTTAAGCAGATTACTTTGTGCCAAGTGAAAAGGGTCTATTCTGGGATGAAGAGAAAAAGTTTTCAAATGTAGATTGTAGAAACATAGAGTTCCCAAGTTAGAGGGTTTGTTTTGAAAAACCGAAGGCCGAATTCATGGAACGCTGTGTGCACTTTCAAAAGTTATTCTCGGTGTCGTGAGAAAACAACGAATCATCTACGCTGGCAAAGAAGCCGTCTACCATAGTTGGCGAAAGCGGAAGTACTTCATCAAGTAGATTAAAGTTTGCATAGATGTGAAGCATCGCCGCCAGCATCAGTCGCATTAGCAACGTTCGATGTAGATGGTACCTGTGTGCCTGTTGTTCCACGTACCTCACCAAGAGCTGGATTTGCTGGTAAGATCTCAATGATTGCCGTCATCAGGATTGGCAGCCGTTGGGGGCAACACGATGCACGAGTCGTTACCAGACCTAGCAAGGCGTCAACATCCGTTGGCAGTGCTGATGGAAGTGTAAGACAGATGTCTAACACACATTCTTCTCCGCAAAGCAGGCATCGTAGAAAAGGTAAGATGCAATCTTGCCAGATTGGTCTGAATGAAGGGAACCGAGTGGTATTCAGATCTCTTAAACGAGCCAAGCCAAGAATCTGTGTAATTCTGTCACGATACCGCATGGCTAGGAGAGCGTGTTCCATGGTAGTCTGGGTATCGTTGATGACTGGACTTGCCATATCGGAGCAGGAGAAATAAAAATAGAATTCCTGCTACGAGTCCCAAAATGAGAGGCAGACCGCCGAACACAGAGTGCACGAAATTTGGAAAAATGCCGAGGACTGCTGCGAATGGGGGTAACAGTCCTGAAAAGATCGTCTTAAATACATGTGCGATGCCACTGGTATCAGACATATTTAAGATTTGACCAAACATTTCTGCGAAATGTACTAGGCAGTTTGTTGATAATAATGCATGTATCTCTGCAGAAGTTCTTGCAACTTGCAGATCATACGTTTCTCTAGACGAGGTCGGTGGCACAGTTTTTTGTAAAAGAATGGCTTACATTCTGCTTAAAGTATCAATTCGTATAGGAGAGATATTCAGTGAAGGCCATAGCGCCATCTCCCTGTCTGTAGTAGTATTTGGATACAATACTTGCATACAACAAGTGACCCTGGCTGACACACTAACCAGATAGGCTCTTCCTGGCATCATGCCACAACAGCTGTGATCGTTGAGCATAAAGTAGCTCCCATTGGAAAGCTGCCTAAAAATTGGTTCTATCACGGCCGCTGGAGTACCGTGCATGTGGCAAGAAAGGTTATTTAAAGAACCTTCGCAGGCTCCATGTGAATAAATACCTTTACATAAAAGTGTACCGCTAAGTGAGTTTTTACAGTTTATTGTACTAAGAAATACCTCCTTTCCCCCACTCCAACATTTGTGTGTATACGGTAAATTCCAGGTCGACTTAATGTATCCTTTACCCAACCTTTCATACAGGCCTGCTGGTATGTGCTATAGACAATACTGAAACTGGAAAATCGTCACTGGTATTGAGATGGTGCCATGTATTATCCATTCAATGACAGGTTTTTCAGAACCTGTCAATGGTAATCTTTCCAGTTTTGCAATGCTCAGCACCGTATAGTCTGCTCCTTTTTGTGCCAAAGAGATTTGTTTATCTGTAAGGTTAACAACAGTAAACAATGACGTGGTATTGATTAGACACCATGGCACATAGCCTGAACGGAGATTTTGCAACGTCCAGCTTAGTAGCATTATAGAACGCAATTGAGACTGGCCATGTTGTAACATTAGAAAATTCTGTTCTATTATGTCAATGGCAGATGATACAATGCTGTCCAAAGAATAAATTCTGTAGGACAGAGTCGTTAACCCATTGTCCACTACAGAGAGTGCTTTCTCTAAGTTAATACGATCAATTTCTCGTATTTTTTCTGCAGTTTCCATTTGTGTTATTTTCCAAGCTTTGTTGTATGTAGCGTATATACCAGCGTATATGGAACGTTGTTGTCGTTGTTTACGAGGCCCGAGTAAGAAGTCTCGCAAGTCAAGGTCTTCTTTAAGTAAAGTTAAGTGTTGTTTAATTTCTGGGAGTGTGGATTTTTGCAGCCAATCAAGGCATAGTTTTCCTACACTGTATGTGGTGACTATCCCTGGATGTTGTCTCTGGGAGTACCTTGGATCTGGCTTATTCATTTTGAACCTCTGTGTTTTGTTCAGGAATCTATTTTGACAGTTATTCATGTCTATGGGCCAGATTAACCATTGTTTCCAATCAGGATTGGTTCTGTTGTGATTTAAAATCTGTTTTACGTCTACCTCCTCATCACTTAAAGAAACCTTGAATTGGTGTAGAATTTTCAACAGTTCCACCGGGCCCAAAATGTCATAGTCAATTTTGTTTCATGCTATACCACCAGGTATCAGAACGGCTGTGATGTTCACTGATGACAGGTCTCTTTGCTCAGGATGAGATGATTTGTAAGGTTGCAGGAGTAAGTTCATGTTCTTACTTGCTGTGTCCATTGTACTGTATTTTCCATCTATCATTCATCCCAAACTAAAAACCAGAATGAGCCAGAGCAGGAGAAAAAGTACGCCTAACACAATCCAAAATTCAACCCATGGCGAAACCAGATATGTTTTTTCAAGTTGATGAAAGAGTACTGTTATTTTTTCTTTGAAAGTTTAATTAACTGGCGTTGTTTCAGGTTCACTGGGATCCTCAGAAAAGTTATCAAAGTTGATAAAATAGCCAGAGGCAGTTCTCTCAATTGTTGGTATCACACCCGGATTCTTTGAAATCACTGGAGCTGTTTCCTCCATTGTCATTAAGTATAGTCAGATGCTACATCATTGTAGACAAGAGTTTCTTGACGAACTGATATTTGGGAATCAAAAGGGGCTAGTTCCATAGCTTTGTTGCTTAGTCCTTCTTTTCTCACTTTAGGTTTATCAAAGGTGATAAGCCTTTCAGTTTGAACCTCTTGAATAGTAGCCAGATTCGGTCCTCTGCTACTTCTTGGGAGACCACTGGGCCTACTACTTATTATCAGCCACATGATGTAGTTTTATGAGGTCAATTGTCCCTGTTCTGTTCCCCCTTTTACCAGCAAGGGGCGGTAGTAACACTGATCTTGTTCCAAGAATTGCTAAGACAGGTACTGCTTTTTTATAAGGCCCAAATTCCTTCTTCACCGCGATCTTTTCCCTGACTAGATCCCCAATCTTTGGAATACAGACAGGCCTTACTGGGACAGGTGGTTTTTCTTCAGTGGCTGTCGGTTTTTCTGTTGTGTTACTCAGACTTCTTCTTGTTTCATTTAAGTCCTGTAAAACAGTCAAACGGTCTTTGATATCAAAGGGTTTCTGTTCCACCACTGAAGTGTGACAATCAAGGTCCTGGATAAGCATTCTAGTACCAAATAATAATTCATATGGATTGATTCCCCCCAGAGAATTTCTTGGTAGGTTATTAAGACTTCTTTGGACACTATTTAGATGTTTGACCCAGCTGTCACCCGAACCTAATACCCTAGCTGTTATAGATTGCTTTATGTCACAGTTTTTTCTTTCCACTACCGCATTTCCCTCAGGATGGAAGGGACTTGAACTGTAATGCAACGCCCAAGCTTACCATGGCCTCCTTTTAAGCCCTAGAGCTAAACGCAGGACCCTGGTCAGAACGTTCCATGCCGATTGCGTATGTGCCAATAAAGACTCGCAAATCTTTTATAATAGTTCTGGCGTCAGCCGAGCGCTGGGGCCACATCCAAATGAATCTTGTCTTAATATTTGTGGGACCGCGTATATCCATGGCAATGTCTGCATGTAGAAAGCCTGATGCTGTCTGGACTGGGCTGGCTATACTGTAGTCAGGTACCTGGTGGTTTTTGAAGCTATGATCTTTGTAACAGGTGTCACAGTTTATTCCGAATTTGTAAACTTCAACGCTCATTCCAGGCCACCAGTACATCTCTTCTAATTCTATTAGGGATTCTAAGATCCCTCGATGTCTCAGACTCTCTCCCATATGTGCTTCGTGTACCAGAGCACCTCTCTGGTTCCTATTTGGGATTACTCTGTCCCCCAGTCCAGGGATTCGAGCAAAAGGAACGGAGTTTGCATCAATTATGTATGTATTACAGAGTGGACAGTTTACAGGTAACGCTGTATAGCTACCTTCCATTGAGGCTTTGACTGCTAGCATTGTTTCACCGTCTATTTTCGTTTTTGAATGAGTGATTGCAGCTACGGAAGCAGTTTGCGCAGCTGCCTTTGCGGCTTCTTTAGAAAATGAATTCCCTTCAACGTGAACACCATCACGCTGATGACTCAGTGTATGAATCACGTGAGTCTTTTGTAGTTCTTTTTTGCAAAAGAACTACTTGTTCCCAAAGCTTTTTATGCTTGATTGTGCCACCTTTTGTATTTTTGAAACCATTTTGAACCCAGGTCTGCAGATATTCATTATAATTCCTGACACAGTTATACGAATCGCACACTATGAGTGTGGGGAATTCGTGATCGGTATTTTCAAGCGCCTTCTTGAAAGCCTATAGTTCAGCTCGTTGAGCTGTACAGTCTCCGAGTGATTGAGTTTTAGTGACCATAGGTCTGAATTTACCTTCGCGCCAGCAACCTTTAAAAATCGCGCATGCAGCACTACAGGCTTGTTTACCCCAATTGTGGGTCGTGCTGATCCGTCTGTATATATTATACAGCTGTAATGTTCAAGTGGCAGAATTTCAGTTGGCAGAGGACATTCTAATTCGTATTGTAGAAATTCTTGTGTCTTCAAGTATGGGTCAAAAAAGTATTCAACGTCTGTTGCAGCAAGAGAATTAACCCATTGTATCCATCTCAGATGTAAAGCTTTAGCATTTGGAATGCTTGCCTTTGTCACTGCCTCTTAGGCACAAACAGGGGTAACGATTTTTATGCATTTACCCTGTGCGAGGGCTCTTTCTTTTGCTACTGCAGTCTTAACCGCTGTCAGTTTCTTTTCTGTTGAAGTGAATTTCATTTCAGCTTGTGTGTACAAGTGTGACTTGTATGCTATTGGTACCGTTTCACCTTCGTTAAAGGTTAGGTATGTGAATCCGGATTTCCCGGTGATGATTTGGATCACTAGGTTGCGCACGTTGTCGCGTGTTTGTAACTGTGTTTTTGCTAACATGTCTGTTTGCACTGAACGCAAAATTTCTGTGTGGTTTTGTGTCCAATTAGTAGGGTTGAAATCAGGTTTGATTAGTTCGTAGAGAGGTTTAACCCTTTATGTGTAATTTAGAACATACCTTCTTCCATAATTCAGGAAACATCGAATTGACTGTAAGTTTTTCAGCGTTTTTGGAGGTTGGAGCAGCGCTCATTTCTCTAAAAAGTTTGCTGGCGGGCTTTTGCCTTTACTTGATAACTCATATACCAAATATAGGACATTGAGATGGGCAATTCGTAATTTCTTGAAATTTAATTTATACCCTTCAGAAGCAAACCCAAGTATTATAGTGTTCACTCTTTTCAAGTGTACGTCCAAATCATCATCTGTAAGATAGATGTCATCGACATAGGACAATGCCTCATCATCGTACATTTGTAGTAACTCCGTTACTCTGGCTGAAAATAACCCTGGACTATTCTTGAATCCCATGGGGAGATGGCAAAATTGTTGCTGCTTTCAGGTTTAATGTTTTGACTAAAGAACCATTTGAGATATCTAATGTAGTTTTATATTTTTTACGCACAATTATTTATCAGTGCTGCACTATGTGCGTTTTGTACTGCAAAAGTTTTGCAACAAGAGTTTAGATGTCTGTAATCCAAAACTAGACGATATGAATTGTCTGGTTTGGAGACAGGAAACAAAGGATTGTTTATTGATGAGGTGAATGTTTCAATCACCCCTTGGTATTCAAGTTGATTTAAAATCTCCGTGACCTGTTTTTTAGCTTCCTGCGTTACAGGATATTGCCTTTGCATTGTTGGTTGAGTTTTCAACTGGATTTTATGGTGAGGGGAATCCTCATCATATCCTACATGATTTTTGTATAGTGCTGGGGCCTGGGCTACAGCTCATTTCCTAGCATATGTGTATTTTGTATGAATTGGAATGTGATTTGAGAAAGCTGGAATAATTATATCTCTTCGCCATGTGGGCATTCCCTGACAAATTCAGGTGGCCAGTCTTGCACAGCTAGTAGGATGTCATAACCCGTAGAGAGCTTCTCCCAAAAGAGTGCTCTAATTTTTCTTGGTTTGTCCCCCTCCATCCGGAGTGTTACTTCATATAACTTATGTGGTGCACTAACCCTGGTATCTGCAGTTTCAACTTGGATGCTTTCATTCAAGTCCACTGTCTCCAGATGATTCTTCAGGATCTTGCGAGCTATGGCTACCTCTGCTGCGCTGTCTAGCATTGTTTGGGCCCACTCTTCGTTCTTGAATTGTGTCCTTAAGATCCTCGGCATGGCTGGACTTTAGGCTTGCTACCTTCTTTTTTGGAAATTGGCTTTTCTTATTTTTTAGAAAGTGCTGTTCATCTTTGGACTTCACTCGTTCTTCTTTTTGTTCTGAACGTCCTCTTCTTTCGGATTTCTGCGAGGAAGTCTGAAAGGTAAGAGAGGAACGTGTATTATTATCTTGATATCTATCAGGTTTTCTCAAGTTATCCCTATTTCTGAGGTTGTACCTTTTTTCGGAGGGCTCCTGCTGAGGAGACCTTCTTCTGGACTGGGAACGCTTCTCTTTAGGAAGTGTCTGTTTAGTGCTTTCCCACCTCTTTTTAGGAGTAGTGAGATTATTTTTAATAAAAACTTTTTTAGGATTTTCAGTCAGTTGAGGTTATAATGGTTTCCCACCCAAACTATATCTACCTAGTTCTTCATAGGATTTTTCAATAATTCTGGCAAGCTCATACGGTTGCTCAGTAATATCTGTTTCTTTTAGTTTTTGGCAGATCGCCACTGATGCTGCTTCACCTTTAATGTTGGCTAATAGTATAGTCGAGACCTGTTTGAAATCCTTCAGTAATTTCATACCCAGATTTAAGGCTGGTTCTGGACCGTATTCATTTTGAATCTGTCTTAGAACGTCTGGTATTACCGCCAAAGTCGGGACACCATGTGTTTTTGTGTAGATTGAAGCAAAGAGTGTACCCCAAGTGTCAAAGTCCTCTACGTGTGGTGCAATCCCCATTGGAAAGCAGATTGTCAGAATCCTGTGTTTCTCATGAGGTGTACTATCAGGGAATACTGCCTTTATTTGAGTAATTGTTTGTGCTAGCCAGAACGGAATTTGTTCTCGTTTTGTGGGCAATTTACCAATGACTGACTATATAGTCTGTGGTGTAATTTCATTTGTATTCCCCTGGTGAGGGGTTTGCTGTGGAATTCTTACAGCTGGTTGGACTGTTAAAGTCCTCATGACAAATTGAACCAACTGCCTGTGTATTTTAATCAGCTGTTTTAGCTGAGCTAATAGTTCAGGACCTGTCAATGTTTCAATGTCAGTATGTGGTGTATAGCTGGCTAGTACCGGCCATGTTGCACCTGGTCTACCTAGTTGACCGAGCCTGGTAATGTGATTTTCATGTTGTAGGGCGCCTTTAAACCAGAGCTGATGCTCTTGGTAAGTTAATGGAATTTCAATCTCCTCGTAAGGAATGTATTCCGCTGGTGGTTCCTCTATTTTGTAGTAGTGGAACTGGTGTGTTCCTGCATCTGCTGCAGGGAACGGAATCCATGAATAGAACACCTCTGTCTGCCAATATTCATGTGCCTCTATAACAAAGATTACTTTACCACCTCTTGGTGATACCCCATTATTTATGAGTTTGTAAGTTATAGTTGTTCTTACATTTACCGGGATGATTATAGCATCATCGTTGTTTTGTTGAAGATCTGTTTCTTCTACGGCTGTTCGAGCTGCTGCTGTAGTTCTACGCCTTTCCTCTTCACTATCCGACATTTTATCGACGGGAAGTTTTAGAGGTACAATATTTTGGAACACTGTATCCTTCAACGTTGAACAAACTAAAAACTAATACATAGGATTTTCGGTCCTACTCAGTTTAAAGCAGATATTTTATCCTTTAACCCACTCCAGACGTCTATTGGAGTATTTTACGGGACAAAGGGGTCTGTGTGAAAAGCACGACTGAGTTACTCTAGTATCTAGCTTTAAATTATCGCCTTACCAAACGTTGGGCGCCATGTAGTGTAGTTCCTATATTCCCAACAGGCTCTGTGCATTGGAATAATATATAATATAGATTTGACGTAGGACTGAGGTCTACTAGGTCTCTATCAAATATACTAAACTTAATTGTGTGTGTGCCAGCTAGCTCAGAGGTCACTAGAAACTTTCTCAAATAAACAAGAAGGGATTCGTTTCTGACAACCACTTAAAACATGACAACTTTGTTTCCCAAGAATAAGAAATATATCTCTAGAGTCGCAGGAACAATAGATAGTTATTTCACTCAGTCAATCGTGCATGCTTCGTTTCACCAGATGTTCACGAAGACGGGCGTTTTCAATAAAAAGGGTATTTTTTAAACAGTCTTCTTTCTCAAGCATAAGAAATGAACTGCTGCAATCGTAATACTTTCTGCAAAGTACAGAGCATATAATACGAAGAGTATTATAAAATAGTACTGTAAAAGCATGATATGGTTTCTAAGCAATAAGATACCTAACATGCATAAAATACATACAGTGATAAATAATGACTGAAAGTACTCAACTGGTGCTTCTAAAATACGCCTACCCCGGTGTACCTAACCTAGGTCTAGTACAAGGGAAGAAGTAAGTGAGGTATAGCCTCACTTACTTAGTTTTTAGTTTTTAGTTTTTAGAATTAGTTGCCAAGAATCTATTCCAAGAATTCTCTTAGGGTCTAATGAGCTCCGTACCTTGGTTTTAGAAAGTAGGAGGTCTTGCATCTCTTTCTCAGGACTCAATTTCCCAGCAACCCCCAAGGGTAGCCTGGAAACACTGGATCTGGATTTCTCGGCAGGAGAAAGTACAGCGTCTCTCAGTGCGTCAGCTGGAGGGTCGGCTTCCTTCGGCACTTGCTGCAGCAGGGCGCGTCGGGCAAGTAGATAGTCAAACTGCACCAAACCACCGTGTGTTTGTTTGGACAAGTGTGGGCATATTTATACCTTGATGGTGCCGAGTTTGATGTAAGATTGGACATAATAATGTCATCAGACACTTAATTCTCTGAAGACTCCATGATTTCTTGCATAACTTAATGTGAAGACATCTAACATGGGCTTCGATAGGAATTCCATAGAGCATATTATCAAGCCCATTATCGCCGCTTTATCGGTAGTTTCCTGCCAATAAAAGCGGCGATAATGTATCGCCTGTCCTTGATAATATGCCCCCTAGTCTTCATATTTAAAAAAATATTTAGAAACAAACACTTTAATTATATTAGGGCAGTTCCCAGTCCCCAATAGGAAACATCTTTGAACCTTATAATACATTCCAGTAGATATTAAATCAAATGGAAGACAATAGGGCATAGTAAATGCAGCAATTAATGGGTCTAGCATCACAATGAAAGGCAAAGGGAAAGTAAAACCGAGGAACAGAGAAAGTAACATTTAGACAAGTACTTCAACAACGGTAGGCCTCTGATTGCTGCAGCGCTGAAAACAAACATCTGCTGTGACTCCAATGTATGTATCAATATATGCACATACTCATATTAAAAATATATAAGGTGAGAAATTGCGTGCGACATATTCATTTACCTATAAGTACTACAAATGTACATAAAAACATATAATACTCAAGGAGTATTATGTTACTATGCTTCGGGTAGACACAAAAGTCTATTGGACAAGGTATGTTTGCACATTCTGTAACACTCCTCTCACTGATGAAGTATGCACAAGGCGTAAAATGTAAAGATTGAAACTGCAAAAGTAAGACCAAATACTCCAGTATGAATAAGGGAAATGTTTTAATATTGATTCCAAACACAATGATTATTAGAGTTATCATCCGATATGTGACACGCATTTCGTATCAAAAAAAGGATAACAGCTGAATGGAAATCATGATTTTACAAACATGTAGGCTCTTCCACTAGATTTTGGGCACAGTAATTTGAGATTTAGAAATCTTTAATGAATACAGAAAAGGGCACTGCCCAGTGAGTGTGGTGGCACAGTGCTGAGTTCCTTCACTTGGTGACAGCAGCGATCATTAAACACAAAAGCTTTTGAGTTCCACGGAAGAAAAATAAGTGTGAACGGACATTTGATGGCGGTGTGCCAGGAACAATAGAAGCACCCTTCCATTAAATTATGGAGGTGCATGGACGAGTAGAGACATTATCAAGTCACTCTTGAGAGCCACAATACGCATATAGGACATCACCCTTGCTGCAGCTCCTTCTTTCCAAGCAGGGGTGTAATAAATATACATTAAAAGGAATTTTGGAACATTTCTTTTTAAATCGATGGACAGCTACAATTCCCACCGCATGGATTTCTATAATAAAAGATTGCAGAGGTTTCCCACAAACCACACAGATGATGTACTCTATGAATTGGAAGAATGCATTGCAAATTCCTAAAAGAAACCTCATATTTGTATCTTAGCATTGAGGAATAAGAAAAGATCTGCATATATATTTATAAAACTAAAACAGCTTTCAGTCCATCCTTCTTGCAGCAAGTCGATCAAGAGATGTCAGCTTCGATAACCATCTGGGAAAGAAAGAAATACACCAAGGGGAGAAAGAGCAGATGTACTGTTATTTACAAAAACACACACACTCAGTTTGAATGTTGATACATTGGATAATAAATGATCACACAGCCCTTCAGAATAAAAAAAACTATATTATATTAGATGGTCTGTTTTACTTGTATTACCCAAAGAACATTGACAGTAAAACTGTATAAAGGTCATGTGGCTTGGTGACCAATTTATCTGAAACCTAATAATAAAAGTGACCATACGCACGTACATATAAAACATCAGTAAATTCAAATAGACAGGGCAGGCTATATAATTCTGTGAGATAAGGTAATGCATCAAACTTAAGGCTGTTTTGAAGGTGAAAAGCCGTACTTATCTGCTTTCTTTGTGATTAGTACTTCCCTACGGCCTCTACCTTTTCCAAGACCTAAGAAGGAGATTCCAAAATTTTAATGACTTTAACTTCAGATTTCAAAATAAATTCAGATATAAACACTTCATTAATTCTAGAGCTGTTTCAAATACTACTTAGGATACGTCTTTCAACCTTACAATAAATTCCAGCAAACGATGAATCACATGACATGAAGCGGCATAGAAAATACAGTAATAACTGGTTCTGCATTAGCATCAAAAGCATGCAAGGATAACTGTGAATAGAGATAGAGACATGTAGACATGTGCTTGACACGTATGGTTTCTGAATGTCGCAGCGAAGACAAACTCTGCTGTGCCCCAATGCATGTGCCAATGTATGCATGTATACATATCTGAAAAATATATAGAGTGAGAGGAATGTTTATAAAATAAGCATTTTACATAAAAGAACGAAACATATTCATAAATATGTATATATCACTGAGAGAGAACATTAATGTTAATTTGTTTTAGGGTAGCGCAACAGTCCATTGGATACCGCTTGTTTGCACATTCAGTAACACTCCTCCTCACTATTGGACTTTGCATAAAACCTCAGGTAAATGTCACACAAAATTTAAAGTTTGAAACTCCAAAATTTAGAAAAAATTCTCAAGGATGAAAGGTTATACATCCTAATGTTGATGTCATACCCAGTGGTCACTAGAATTACCATTTGAGTAGTAACAAAACTTTTTCTGTCTCAAAAAGACTACAGCTGCATGGAAATCATATGACCTGAATTGACCCGAGGACGGAGCAGGCACCAGAAGGCACCGGCACCATTTGCAAAGCTCCGGAGGCGCTTAAAACCAATCTTGGGGTCCCGCGGTGTGGGACGCTCGCGGGCGAAGCCCGGGCCAAGAACGAGCCCATCTGCGTCCGTCAAAGTCCGGAGGAGCCTGGGCTCAGCCACCCCTCCTGGTCCTTCACTATCCGCTCTTGGGAATCCTCGGCCTCATTCATGAGGCCGTGCGTCACTTTTACGCCGCCGGTGCGTCACTTTTTGTGACGCACCAGCAGCGTAAGAAATGTGCCTTGTTGCACCATATTTACAAAGTGACGCATCTAGGTAGATGTGTCACTTTGTAAACCCCTGCGTCACATTATACCTACGCAGGTATAATGTATGCAAGGTGGGCGTTCTGACGCAAGACAGGGTCATAGAAGTGACCCAGTGAAATCTATAAGATTTCACTGCGCCACTTCTAGGATACAAATGCGTCATTTTCTTACGCCTGCCTCACAGCAGGCGTAAGACTGACGTAGACCCTTTCACATGGGGCTTGCCCAATGTGAAAGGACACATTGCTGGAGTTGCATCACTTTTGTGTCACACTCCAGCAATGCGTCACTTTTGCGCCATACAGATACGTCAGAAATACTGACGTATCTGTAACTCCTTGCGCCATGATGCGTCATACTGTAAATATGACGCATCATTGGTTTCGCAAGGAGGGCGCAGTGAAAAGTGACGCATCGCTGTTTTCACGCAGCGATGCGTCACTTTTCATAAATGAGGCCCCCGGTTTTTAGGACATAGTTTTGGGAAGCTACGTGAAGGTAAAACAACATATTTTTATATTTTTCCTTATTCGTTATTGTTATTAACAGTTATTTGTACTTTGGGGAAACGGAAGCCCACCGCCACACCAAATACAATGAACACAACATTGGATGGTTATCTACCAAAAACGGTAGGAGTGTTAACAAAGGAGATCTAAATAGCTGAATCCAGACTTTCACTAGCTCCTTGCTCAATTCCATCTTCCCCAACTGACTGTCCAATATCTACCTCAGAAACCGATGTTGAGCAGAGGCCGCACCCTCCTTTATCACCCACCGTAATTATTTCAAGCCAGGGTGTCTTACTTGCCCCCAAAGAAGGAACTGATCCCTCACTTGTCCAGTGGAGAAACCTAGGGCAGATTTACAAGCCCCTTGCGCCACTTTTGCGTCATTTATCCTATGTTAAAATGACTCAAAAGTGGCGCAAGGGGCTTGTAAATCTTCCCCCTACTGTATTGCAAGTCACAAATAGTGGGAAAAGAAAACAAAAGGATGTGGCAGGGGTTGACTGCAAACTAAAAGGTCATCCTCCTAGGGGCAAAAGAACTAATAAAACTCATTCAACTGGCAATCCCTCAAGGACCCATTTGGGAGGAGGGCGAGCTAATGCATTAAATGAACAATGTTGATGACAATGTAGACAAATTCAGCAGAATTGTACAAGAGCCTTTGACACCCATCCTAGTTAGGTTAGCTAGCATTGAAGAACAGCTTGCCCGAGTTGTAATAGGTCTAGGTAATGACTCGGATCCCAAAAACCAGACTGATAATATCGCTTCCTCAAGAAACTCTGGCATAAGTGATATCACTCCTAGTGCCCCGTCAAGTCACTTGATTTCTTCAAGCACAAAATCTACTGTAAATGGCCAGGTTCTTCGCATAGAGTCACTGTCTAATATTGTTAGTAACAATAATGTGGTTTCAGTAACTCAAGACTCCATCATAGTTAGGAACAACGTTTGGCCAAGGGAACACAAATCAATTAAGTTCACTCACAACAGATAGGCGTGGTCTGTCACAAGGTCATGCAAATATCAATGGCATAGGTCAAGAAAATAGGGGTGGGAGAGGTGCCAAAGGCCTGTTAAATTTACCACCAGAATGCACACTGTATACTTTGATCTTGAAGGGGGTTCCATGTCTGGCTACTGTTCAGGAAGAAACCTGTCAACGTCTTATCAACAAATCAGCCCACTGGTGTTCTAAGATAATCTCGCTGAAGATAAATTGGTCGGATAATATTATCATGGCCAAGAGAGTGAGCTGGTTGGGTCATATGATGAAACGTGGTGGAGTGGATTGTGTTGTGCTTAATTTTAATAATGCATGGTGTGTACGCTTTGCCCTGACCCATTTTAAAGTCACATATGACAAGCCGATAGAAGTTTATCCGTTGGGTTTTTTCTACCCTCCATATCCTGAACACTTGATGAGAAAACAGTCCTTGTGGGTGGGCCCTAGCACGCATCTGTTTCCCCAGCATCCCCAATTTAGCCATTATAACCGTTTTGATGTCCTTTCTGGGCAGTCAGAAATTGATTAACTAATCAAGTGTCTTAGTCCACCAGCAGCTACGGCAAGAATGGGATTGCCTCACAAAGCTCAAGGAACAGGAACTCACACTGATATATTCACTAATAGGGATTCTGCGGATCTTTTTGTAATCTTCTCCCCTAAAATAAACATTAGTGGGATGAACCGGGACAAATGCAAAAATTGTTCCCCTCACCATAATTTAATTTTAAGTGATATCACGACTAGTGAGGATACGGGTCACCCCAATATTACAGTTGACCAAGTTAAAAATAATTAAATCATGAGGTTGGGAAACCAGGGTCACCATAAGTCTCTACTTAAATGTATTTCATGGGACATAGCACGCATTCACTCTAAACTGACCGACGGGGTTTGGCTGACATATATCAAAGGTTTTGACATCATCTGTCTTCAGAAGACAAGGTGTATGAAGGACATTGCACTAAATGGTTATTGTTCTTACATGGTCAACGCAACACCCTCGTCATAAGGGAGGGTAAAAGGAGGGTTGGCAATGCTAATCTCAGTAAAATATGACGCTTTAAAAATCATTGTTGTTTGTACATCTCCGTGGTTTCAGTTAATTCTGATTTCCAATATGTTACAAGTCAAGTTACTAGTCGTGAACTGGTAGTACGATAATTTTAATCACAATATCTGCCAGGTTAATTAGGTTTTACTGGCAGAAATTAACAACATTTCTGAGAAATGGCAACTCTTATGTATTCTTTGGGCAGGTGACTATAATTGTTCAGTCTGCCCACATAGATCTGGCCTTGCCTGCGGGATGCTAAGTATAGAGGGGCGGCCCCTGTCAGATTTTAACCATACCCCCCAGGTTGAGGCTCTGCAGTCTATTATTGTGGAGAATGACCTCAATACAGTGCCCACCTATGTTGGTGGAGGTAGGGAGAGTTTTATTGATTTTATGTTTATTTCACGGATGTTCCTGCCACTTATTGGCAAATTTGAGGTGGCTCCAAGTAATGCGAGTGAACATAATCCCCACATAGCCTCCCTTAGTACATTAGCTCAGCCAGGGAATGTTGATGGCTATCAGGTTCTTTTTAATCCTACTACAGGGGTAGGACTTAATTGGAATAAAGTAAATCCCTCTAAGTTTGAAGCAAAATTTGTCCTTACTAATTACGACTCCATTATGAAGTGTTTAGCCCATGATGCGCCCCCAGCTGAGATCACTCAGGAACTTCAATTGATCCTTTCTGATGTAGCTAAAAACTTGACAAAATCAGTTAAGGTGATGGACCCCCAGAGATAAGGTGGTTTAATGTGGAATGCTCAAGAGCCCATTACATTTTAAAGCTGGCACTGCATACAAACCACCAAGGCAAGGCGCAAATTACGTATGCTTGGAAGACATTCAAAAGTATTGTCAAGCAGAAGAAAGAAGAGCTAAGGCATTCAGTCTGGGATGATCTGGAGAGAGCCAGCTCCCTTAAGGACCCAAAAAGCTTCTGGGAAAATATAAATCAGCCATTATTTAATGATGAGATGGGCAAGCTGCATTCCCTGATTCTAGGGCATGTTTTGGAAGCTCACTCTGCGGCTATATTTAAACCTAAAGGCTGCCATTTTGAGATCCCCAGGGAGGATATGCCACAAAACCTAATCTTGGCCTCTCACCTGAGTGCGTCAATCTCAGTAGCTGAGGTCGAGGAAGATATAGCAAAAGAAATTAGCATGAAAGCTCCTGGCCTGGACGGAGTGTCAATAGATCTTTTTAAAAGTAAACCTAATCTGTGGGTCCCATTATGGTCCAATGTGTTTAAAGCAGTGGTAACGGGCCCTATCCCAGCAACTTGGAAGGAGGCCATTTTAGTCCCTGTGTTTAAAAAAGGCAATGGGGGGGCTATCTCGCCGCGAAGATGGACACCTAAGCGTGAAGTTTCACATGACCATCAATATATTTAGCAATTATCTGACAGTTGATAGCTTCTCTGGGGCTGTTTCCAGCACCAGATGAGCTCTGGTGCGGAGTGTGCTGACTCCGACTCCTGTAGCTGCCCAGATAAAAAAGTAAAGGACCTTTATCACTGCGTGGCGGAAATAGGCCGTGATCCCTTAAGCTCCCGTACTGAACTGAGACGGCCTAATGCATCGAGCGGCGGCGAAGACCTGCGCCCGAAAACCAGCTGTTGTGATTGGTGCTGTGCTGGCAGGGAGTGGATCCGGGGCATAGACCCTCTCGGCAAGAAGTGAGCTGACCGTGGAGGCACATAGGACACAGCAAGTTTGACGCTTGGGCGGCTTTGGCCCATGCTGGAGATGACTGTTGCTGGAGACTCAGCTGCGATGCCACACCGAGTGGATGGGTGAACAAATATGCTGCGGCTGTGGTGTTCGGACAGACGCCGGAGGTGATCCTGCCGAGACGCGGCTGTAGTGTGGCGAGCTACGCCCTAGATCGCTTGGTACGGCATTGTGGAGAAGGGATGGCCTGCCATTTTGATTGCAGGAGTGGTGAGATTCCCTATCCAAATTGCCTTGGCTAGGGCAAGAACGGCAGCAAACTTGCAGTGTCTAGCTACCCCTGGAGGTGGGGTGCTCATTGTATGCCCACATGAAAATCACTGATCGTAATTGTGAGTAGAGGGAAATACTGGTGGAAGATTGGCTGGCCCAGCCAATCTTGTGAGTAGAGGGAAATACTGGTGGAAGATTGGCTGGCCCAGAGGTGTTGATGGCGTACCTGCGGTGCTTCGGCAACCCATTGTAAGACACTAAATAATCTGACCTCCCGTGGATTATTAGATGAAGTGTGCACCGGCAGGTGTTCTGTGGAGGGCTAGACATTTGGTTGTAACAGGCTATGGCTATACTCTGCATGTTCCTATGAGTGGTGACCTGCGCTCCACGTTGGAGGATAGAGCGGATGCGGCGATGCTGACACCCTAGTAAACCTATTGTCCTCGATAGTAGGGTGGTGTGGGCCCCGGAGAGGTGACATGAGGCTCTGATCTCCACACCACAGGCTGCAAGGCCTGCTTTGATTGATACGTTGCACCCTGAGATCTACGGTAGCCACTTCGTGCGTTCTATTGTCAGTAATTCGACATCGTAAAGTTTTGACTAGATCACTGGGTGAAGGCCATTGTGAGGGCTGCGTACTACTCGGTTCCGCTTTGTTCCACACCTTGAAAAGTAATATTCCCTCTTTAGCAATGGGCAAAGTTGACAGAATACAACCAAAGCTAACTTTGATCAGCGGAAATCTAAGGGACGTGATGCTGCTACGGTCTAAGGAGATATCACGCAGGACCCACCCAAAGAAGAATCTGATGGCGACATTCGCACTATGCTTGCTGCGATGGAAAAAGGTTTGCAAAGCAGCCTTTCGGTCCTGGGCTCCAAGATGGACTCTCTCTCCTACCTCATGGACAGAATGTCTGAAAGGCTGGACAAGCATTCAGAACAGTTAGACATGCCAGAGCGCCTGGTCACAGAAGTGGAAGATGCCCAGACAATGCTAGATGCCGAATACAAAAAATTGGGGAGAGTGATGCACGTTCTCCAAGATAAGACAGAGGACCTGTAGGAGTGGTCGCGACGCAGTAACCTAAGGATCACGGGTCTGCTGGAATTGACCCTGACTGGCAACATGGAACAATTTGTTGAGAAATTGAAAGTTACAGTTCTTGGTAGCAAAACTTTCTTGCCTCTGTTCGTGGTCAAGAGGGCACACCTCTCCCTGGGCCTTCCCCCAGTGCTTGGCACTGCCCCGTGACCGGTTATAGGTAAGCTACTTAACTATCGAGCCAGGGAAGCTGTGTTGAAGGCTGCCAGAGACAAACAACCTTTGCAATATGAGAACTCTACCATCTTGCTGTTTCCAGACTTCACGCTAAGAGTAAAACAAAGCACGCCAGCACTTTGCTCCCTTGAAGAAACAGCTCCGAGAGCAAAACATTAGACTATGCCATGTTATACCCAGCCAGCCTCCGAGTCAACCGACAAGGCCAGTCACGAATTTTCACGGACCCTAAAGTCTTACAGAAGGCCTTGAAATACTGGGATAAGGATAAACGGCGTAGCCCGAAGAGAGACTCCTGTGAAGGGGCAGTTGGTGGCCGTCTGGATGAACTGGACTGAACTTTGACCTGCCCATAACACAGATAAGCATGTCGCTCAAGAGGTTATTGCTGAAAATTCACTTCGTAATGCTAAAGGTGCATGTCACCTGCAATGATTTGGTTGTGCTAGGTAACACTGCAGACATAGATTAGAACCTATAAATAAGGCTTACGGCTGAGGGTAGAACTTGCTGCTGAAGATTACCTAACTTGATGACTACTGTTGCAGAGTTGTGGGCGCAGGGGTTTGGAATTTCCTTAACTTCTTCAGATTTTTATAATATGCTGATGGTGTGCAGAGCAGAGACCTGATTGGGGCTTATCAACCAAAGTTTCTTTTTTTTTGGAGGGTGTGCTACCTCTGCCCATGCGTGAAACACACACTTGGGGAATTGTTTAATTTTTCAGTTTAATATGATGGTATTGGGGGTCTGTCTGTCATTTTGTCACCCAGGCACTGTTGGGGTTCACCTGGCGTGGTTGGTGGGCGGGAAGGGATAGGGATTTGTTTGTTGAACATTGATTGTGGACACTACTCATTGCACATGGTGAATGCGAGTGTTGTAGGTTCACATGGCGGACACAAATAGCCTGACAGCACCCGATCATGACACACTTTGTAGTTCATCTCATAAGACTGTAAAGCAGGGAGAAATACGTGCTCTCACATGGAATGTGATGAGTCTTGATGACCACAGGAAATTGCGAAAGGTGCAAGCGTACTTGACGAGACACAAAATGGACATTGCATTACAACAGGAAACACATCTTCCTCTCGACAGTCCCATGCTTCACAAGAGAGGGTTGCAGGGTTACACTCATGCAGCGGGGTTTACCACACATGCCCGTGGAGTGTTTGCTTGGGTTCACCATCATTCAACCCTCAAACTCGAAATTTTGGTAATGGATGTGGACGGACAATATGTTATATCCAAATGTTGGAGGCAGGGAATTCATATGTGTGTACTAAATATTTATGGGCCTAATTACGACAACCCTAGCTTTCATATTAAACTGTCCGATAAGGTACGTAACTATGGGACGGGGCAGCAGCTCTGGGGAGGAGACCTCAACTTAGTCTTAGATCCTGACTGAGACCGCTCGGGGGGACCGGTGAGGATAATCACAGTGGCAGCTTACAGATATTATGGTTCTAAAGGACTTGCACCGGGGCGTGGCCAAGATGGGGGCGTGAGCAGACGGAAAGCTCCGGAGCTCCCGCGGACAGCCCACACAGCACCGGCCCCTGGGCCGTTACAGTATCCAGCGGTAACAGCGAAGGAGGCGCTCGTTTGTGCCCGAGGGGGTCGCTGGGACCCGGCCTTGTCACCCGTATGTGAGGCAGCTTGGTTGGCAGCTGAGATACGGAGGCCCGGAGAGGCGGTGTGGCCCCGCCAGGGTCCCCGGATTGATGATAGCAGCGGCGACGGCCGGGGTGGTGGTGGTGGTGGGAGTCAATTTTAATCACCGGAGGCCCGCTGCCGGCCGAGGGAGGCCGATCGGACCGCGCGAGCTGACCTTGGCGGTGGCGGGGATGCCATTTTGAGACTGCCTCTGATAGTGGCCTCTGGCACCGGAGTTCAGCGAGGGCTGGAACGGCTCTCCAGCAGTGGTTGAAAGGGGGCCCTCCGGGGACAGCAGCAGTGTCTCGTCGGCGGTGTGCACCGGAGGTCGGCCCCGGGATGGAGGCGGCTCTGGCTGAGTTCACCGGCGAGGGAGCAGCATGTGGAGCATTGCAGGAAGTGGCAGAGCTCTGGTATCCTACATCCGAGCAGTGTGGTGGCGCGGACTGGCCTAGGGGTGCTGCCGAGGCGAAGCGTTGGGGTAGTGGATCCTGCCACAGAAGGAGACAGTTGGGCTGCGGCCAGCCGGCAGCCGGCCCGGGCTGAGAGCTGATTTGTGGGCGGTGGCGCGAGAGCCCCTTGGTGTGGACTCGGCTGGGGCGACTACTGCTGTGGCTTCGGCGAGCCTAGCGAACCACAATCTGGACTGCACACCCCCTGGAGATCATGCTGTGCCTGAGGCTGATTGCCCTGTGACTGGAAGCAAGTGAGTGGCAGAAGACAGCAGCGTGCCCTATCTGAGCTGTGCACCCCCAGGTGACAGCGCTGTATTTGTGGCTGAGGGCCCTGTGACTGGGAGTAAGAGTGGGGTAGAGGACAATGGCGGGCCCCACTTGAAGATAGGGAACTTCTTGGAGCTGAGGCACAGTGCAGCAGGCGTACTGAGCGTGAGTGCAGTGGAATCGGCACTGTTGTGAGGGCCAGTGACTGCTGGAGTTGCCGTGGCCAGGGCATTACCCCGTGAGAGGAATGGACCTGAGGATATCGGGCGGGGCCGTGGTAACCGCCCAGATAACGCTGTGGCTGAGGCATTACTAGGAGAGAGAGTATTGGAAGTCCCAGCACTGCGAGAGCAAGGTGGGTGACTCGGCCTGGCACCTCTGCAACGGTAGGCCGTGAGCGAGACGTGGGCCTAGAGGTCTAGCAGCAGTTATAGGCGGGGTACCTGTCCGCTGGGTGAACGTTGGATACAAGCCTGGTCTGAAAGGGCGGTGGCTTCGGGGGTGGGCGATGTCCACTTCCAGGGGGCGCAGAGATAAAACAGTGAAGGATCTCCTTGCCAAGGTCCAGGAGAGCCAGCAGCAGGGCACCATGGCATCGGCCGCAAAACAGGCATCGTCGGAGCTCGGAGCCTATAACCAAGGCCTTTTTGGAGTCCTTATTCACGTCCCTGAGAGATGATATTCACACCCTGAAGAAGGAATTTACTAGTGAAATTAGGGAGGTTCGCAAGGACGTGGACGGTATTGAAGAAAGGGTTTCCGAGCCTGAAACAAAAGGCGATAATACTGATACGGAACTCGCGGCTCTGCAAAAAGAAATTGTACAAATCCACGATCAGCAGGTTAATCTCCAGACTCATCTGGGAGATTTGGAGAACCGCTCCCGGTGGCATAATATACTGATTCGCAATGTGCCACCCAGCGAGGAAACAAAAGACCTGTTTCGCTATGCGAGGGAACTCTTCAACCATATCTTGGGGCGCCCGTGGGACTCAGAACTGCGTCTAGATAGGGCTCACCACGATGGGGCCTTGCAAAGCCACTTTGGCGCCCCCTCCTGACATTCTGGTCTGTGTACACAACTTTCGCACGAAGGAAGAGATCCTACAGAGGGCCAGGCAGATGCAGCCATTGACATTTCAGGGGCAGTTACCGGTTCTTTATCAAGACCTCTCAGCGCTCACTTTGCAGAACAGCAGACTTTTTCGGCCTGTTACGGCCCATTTAAAGCAGCAGAAAATTGCCTACAGCTGGGGCCACCCATTCTGCCTGGTCTTTAGATTGGAGAACAAAATGTACCAGCTACGTTCAGTCTCGGAGGCCTGACGACTGTTGGGCATTGATCTACCTGCGGAGGAACAGGAGACAGCGATGATTCCAGGCCCCGGTGGCGTATGCAGAGGCGGCGCCAGAGGGTGAGAAAGCCACCCCGGCCGTGATCACATAGGGTCAGAGAGCTGCGGCCGCCTTGGCCACCAATCCTCCCCAGACTGGCTGATTTATAGATATTGCCTATACTTGCTGGTTTAATTTTTTATTTTCTCATTTCAGTGGTCGACGGTGGAAGGGGGAGCTGTTGTGTGTTTCATGGATTACCCCACTATAAAACCTTACCTTTCATCTGAGGATGAAGGAAAATTTTGAACCTGTTTTTTCTTGGGGGTTTAGTTGGGGTAAGGTAGTCGGGAGGGGGGTTGGTTTGTTCCAAGTCCAGGGAGTTCCATGGGGAGGTTCCAGAGTACTGTCCATACTAAACTTTGAGGTGCGAGGTCCACCACATTCATTCCAGTTGCAGTTAGCTGTATTTCATGGGCACATCCGCGTACCTGGTGAGTAATGCCTGATACCGAACTTAGAGTCCTGACGTTAAATGTCAGGGAACTTAGTAACCCAGTGAAGCGCAAGGCAGTCCTCTCCTAATTGGAGCACTCGCAGGCTGATATTTGCCTCCTACAGGAGACGCATTTACTACAGAGGGATTGTCATCGACTCAGGTCTCGTTTTTTTCTATAAAATTTTTTTTACTCTGCCGCCACAAAAACTGCAGGTGTCGCGATCTTGGTGGCCCAGCGATTTAGGGGCAAGGTTTTGCAGAAGGGGGCGAGATAAGGGGGAGGCTGCTGACCTATAGGTTCTCTCTAGGTTCTTCAGTATTTACTATAGGCTCTGTCTACGTTCCCAATGAGGGTCAGGAGAAGTTTCTTCATCTTGCACTTAGTGAGGCTTCCAACACGATGCATCGCCATGTCCTGCTGGGTGGGGACCTTAACCTTATGATTGACAACACCCTAGATAGGTCATGTCAGCGCACCTCTCAGTCAGGAGCTCTCGCCATAGATGGCTTGGCCCGGTTGCGGAAGGTAGGCTTGGTGGACCTCTGGCGTAGCTTTCACCCTGTGGACAGGGAGTACACTTATTATGCTAATGCACACAAGATATATGCATGTTTAGATTACTTATTGGCCTCCACATCACTTCAGGCACTCACAACGGGTGTAGATATAGGTACTGCTTCTCTCTCAGATCACGCGGCAGTGACCGTTGTGTTTTCCCTCCCGCCGGTTTTGAGTGTGACGCGGAGCTGGAGGTTGCGGGAAACGCTGTTGCATCGCAAGGAGGTGGTTGTGAGACTCAAGGGGGTTATTGAAGACTATGTTAAACATAATAGCAATACAGGCACCTCACTGGTGACGCAATGGGCAACGTTAAAGGCAGTGCTGCGGGGTGAGTTCATTGCGATTTCGGCGGCAGACAACACCGAACACGCATGTAAAAGGGAGGAGCTTACTCAGCAGACGAGGGAACTGGAACAAATACACCAGAGAACGGGGGCTCCCAGGGTTTGGAAGCAACTTAAGGCCATGCGACACCAGTTGGCAGCATTAGACCAGGACCGGGCGGAGTATGCTGCTCTGAGGCTGAAATATACATATTATACTGGAGGGGACAGGTGCGGGCGCCTGTTGGGCAACAAATTGCACGAGGTAAGACGGCAACAGGCCGTACAGGAGATGTTCCCACAGGGAGGTGGGCAGGTTATGGAGGATGCCGATATAGCCGCTGCCTTTAGTGACTTTTATGGCTCCCTTTATGCCGGGCCCTCTATTGAGTCATCTGCGGGAGAGTCCTTTCTTGCATCTGTCCCTCTCCCTGCCCTCACGAAAGAGCAGGTGGATTTCTTAGATCGTGACATTCGGCCAGAAAAGGTTTTTACGGCTATCTTGCGTCTTAAGTTAGCAAAAGCACCTGGGACAGACGGCTTTCCTGCCAGCTTTTATAAGACGTTCTGCTCACAAGTAGCCCCCCTTCTGAAGGTCCTTTTCAATTCATTTTCGGTGCAGGGTGCGATGCCCGGAGACCTGCTAGATGCTACTATTTCCGTTATCCCCAAACCAGGGAAAGACCACTCGCAGTGTGAGGCATACCGCCCCATTTCCCTTCTTAATGTTGACCTTAAGCTTTACACAGGCATTCTAGCGGTACGGCATGCACTCCTTATGAGTGGCCTGATCTATCCGGATCAGGCTGGGATTATCCCAGAACGCCAGACAACACCAAGAGGGCTCTGCACTTGATAGAGAAAGCCACATGTATGCCTGGAGAATTTATGATGTTGGCGATTGATGCTGAAAAGGCTTTTGATCGGGTCCACAGGCCATACCTGGAGCGGGTTCTGGTGAAGGCGGGATTGGGGGAAAAGTTTCGCACATTTGTCATGTACTGCTGTAAGTTTCCAACTGCTATGGTCCGAGTCAATGGCTGTACCTCCCCTCGGTTTGCTGTCGAGCGGGGAACGAGACAGGGTTGCCCCTTGTCGCCCCTGCTCTTTGCTTTATACATGGAGCCGTTGGCGCAGAAGTTGAGGCTTAACTCAAAGATGCAGGGATCAAATTTAGCACCTACATACACACCATAAGTCTATATGCAGACGATGTGCTACTCTCCTTGTCCCACCGGAGAGAGTTGCTGCCGGCGTGTCTTGACACCCTCAACGCTTTTGCACAAGCGGTGGGCTTTAAGGTCATCATGAGTAAGTCTGTAGCCCTGGACTGGGAATTTTTGCAGGGGTCTTTTCCCTTTCACTGGCCGTCTGATATAATCCCGTACTTGGGGATTCAGCTGGCACCTAAACTTCATAATACGGTTCGTATTAATTATGCGCGGGCACACCAGAAAATCAGGCGCGAGCTGGGCCGATGGAGGCATTTCCCCTTGTCCTGGCTGGGGAAGGTGGCAGCGGTAAAGATGACGATCCTTCCCCAGATTCTTTATTTATTTCGCGCCATTCCCCTGCAGCCACAGGTAGACTGGATCCACCAGACTCAGTCAGAAGTGGCTCAGTTTATATGGAATGGATGGAGCTCAGACTTGCGACACTTCCCCCCGAGAAAGGGGCTCTCGGCTTCCCAGACTTGCTTCTTTATTGCCAGGCGGCTCAGCTGCGCTTTCTTGTTGAATGGAGCAGATGGGAGTCCGAGAAACATTGTCTTTTTCAAGACCAAGCGGTCACGGGTCGCCCACTTCAAGAGGTCCCCTTCCATCGTCGGCAGCATTGGCCCCCTAACCTGAATGCCTCGCACATTACCAGGGTCCCTATGGAAGTGTGGGATGGCACCAATGTCAAACATGAGCTCACCTCCTTTCCATCACCCCTCACTCCCTTGATGGATAATCCGGATTTTGGCCCGGGGCAAGACACTGTGGCTTTCGTAAAATGTTGACTGGCGGGATGTAGGTCTTTGTATCATTTGTACGCAGAAGGGGGGGTATTAACGTTCAAGGCTTTTCAAAAGGCATATGGCCTGCCATAGTCGGAGAGGCTCAGATATCTCCAAGCGCGACACTGGGCGCTCAACGGCCAGGTACGCTCTGTGGCCGATAGACATTTGTGGCCGTATGAATATTGGTTAATTACACGGAAAACTGATACAAAGCTCATCTCAGACCTATACCAAATGTTACAAGCCAAGTACACGCACATATATAATTCAGGGAAGATGCGTTGGGAGAGGGAGTTGGGTCGGACCCTCAGCCACAAAGACTGGGAGGGTAACTACTACAGGGCTCGGCACTCCGCATACCATATGGGTCTGACAGACACCCTCACTAAAGTCCCTACATATTGGTACTACACCCCGGAGAGGTTACATGAGATTGACCATTCTAGGAAAGCGACATGTTGGCGTGGGTGTGGGGAGACAGGCACACTAGTCCACCTGCTTTGGGATTGTGTTCAGCTTCAGGGTTACTCGAAGAAAGTCCTGGACGAGGTTGATACACACTTCAACACAGAGATCCCACGGTTTCCCGCCTATGTCTTGCTAGGGTTGACGAATACCATCACATATCCGTTACACTCCCGTAGGGGGTGCTTAATAGTTATTGCTCTGGGTTCTGCTATCCAGAATATTTTGTCACACTGGTGCACCACACATACCCCCACGTTTCAGGGCTGTCTCCATCGCCTGTGGCATGTGTTAGGTATGGAAAAGCTGTCTTTGACATTGGCAGGGGAGGGTGCTAAATATTCTGAGCTCTGGCAGCCTTTCTTGTCCCTGCTGGCCTCAGAGTTCCGAGAGGTCACATGCCCTCGCTATTTGCGCTTGCTGCGTCTGTCAGATGTGGACCAGTAGGAGACGGGTTAGTGAGATGCTGCTCTTGATGGAGGGGGGTAGTGGACTTAGAACATGGGTGGTGGGAGGGAGGTGGGGGTTGGGGTGGGTGTGGGGGGATTTTGGTTTTTCTTGGGTTTCTTTGTTTTTGACAAAGATTGTTTGCAGCTACATCGTGCCCAGTCTTGGAATTGGCTTTATAGCATAATATGGCTCTGTTTGTTCTATTGTCTGAGCTCCCTATTTTACAGTGTAACGAGAGTATGGGGCCATATGGTCATGTGCTGTTTATACATGCATCCTAATATGTCAATAAAGAAATGTAATACTAAAAGACTTGCACGATGGTTGGAGGCGGAGGTTCCCTGACAAATGTGGGTATACGCACTATTCAGCGTTCCACAGTCTACATAAACGCATAGACTACTAGTTGGCCACAGGACAGTTGTATTATCGCGCGCGGGTGTGTGAGGTCCTTCCCGCAAGCTTTCAGATCACTCCCCAGTCTTGCTGGTTTAGATGGGCCCCAGAAAACAATTTTTCCATTCACTTGGTGGTTCCCTCCGTACTCACTGCTAGATCCAGTATTTAAAGAAGAACTAGCTGAAGCGATTGAAATATACTTTGATAATAATGTGTGATCGGTGGACAGCTTTCAGGTGGTGTGGGAAGCATTCAAGGTTTATATATGTGGTGTTACCATGTCCAAACCCTCAGGTATTCTTAGGGCGCTACGTAGGAAGCTTGCAGATTTGGAAGTAGCTAACCTGGAGGCACGTCTACAGTTTGGGCTGATGAAAAGGTACTGAGGGAAATCAAGGCACAGCTAGAGGAATACCACGATGCTGCTGAAATATGCGATGGGGAGGCGCGGATATACAGCAGTCTCTGAACCTAAGACCGTTGAGGGAGAGACACTCACTACTGACACAGCCATAGCAGAGAGATTCAGGCAATTCTATTCGACCCTAGACTCTTCTCTTAGTTCAGGTCTGGAGGAGGACATTTGGACTATTTATCACATATTAAGCTTCCCTAGCTGACTAATACACATTGTGAATTATTGATTCGCCCTCTGAAGAAAGATTAAAATACTTTTGGCACTCGCTAATATGAAAACAGGGGGCGCCCCGGGGACAGACAGCTTGACTATTGTCATGTTGTCGGTGGTCCGGTCGAGGAGCCAGGCTTTCTCGAAGGTGCGGCAGGTCTTCTTGGAGTCCTTGAGGTCGTCGGTGAACCAGGATGCCTTCTTGCTTCTGGGTCTGCTGGGAGGGTTCTTTAGTGGCGCGAGGTCGTCGGCGCAGGCGGTCAGCCACTGTGTGAAGTTGCGGGCTGCTTCGTTGGGGTCCGTTGTGTTGGCGGGTGGGCTCTGGCTGAGGGAGGTGGTGAGCTGGTCTGCGGTGATCTTGCTCCAATTCCTGTGAGGTACCTGTTGCGGGTGGTGGTGGGTCGTGGCTCTTTTGAAGCTGAAGTGGACGCAGCTGTGGTCGGTCCAGTGGAGTCCGGTGGCGTGGCTGAAGGTGATATACTTGCTGGAAGAGAAGACGGGATCAAGCGTGTGGCCGGCGTAGTGGGTGGGGGTGTTGACCAGTTGCTTGAGTCCGAGGTTGGCGAGGTTTTCCAGCAGGGCAGTGGTGTTGCGGTCCTTGTTATTCTCCAGGTGGAAGTTGAGGTCCCCGAGGAGGATGTAGTCGGTGGAGGGGAGGGCGTGCGGGCTGATGAAGTCTGTGATGTCTTCGCTGAATTGTGTGCGTGGTCCCAGGGGTCTGTAGACGAGGGTGCCTCTGAGGGTCGTCTTAGGGTCGGTGTGAATCTGGAAGTGGAGATGTTTGGCTGCGGCGAAGGAGTCGTTGGCGTCGGTCGTGATGCGGATGGTGTTCCTGTGGACGATGGCGATGCCACCTCCGGTCTGGTTGATGCGGTCCCTCCTGATGATCTTGTACCCGTCCGGGATGGCGATGGCGATGTCGGGTGCAGAGGAGGCGTTCATCCAGGTTTCCGTGAGGAAGGCGACGTCCGATGATGTAGCGTCGAGGAGGTTCCAGAGTTCCACGGCGTGTCTGTGGACGGAGCGGGTGTTAATCTGGATGCACTTGAGGTGGTTGCTGCTGGTGTTTGTCTTGGCGGGTGCGGGGCAGGTTCAGAGGCAGGTGAACTTGCAGGTACAGCAGGTGAAGGGTCCGTGGGTGCGTCTCGGGGTGGCTCGGCAGCAGGCGTGGGTCCGGCCGGCATTGAGTGCGTTGAGAGTGGCGGCGTCGTAGGTCAGTCGGGTCGGGTCGTCTTGCCTCGGCGGGGCGGGCCAGGGGTCCTGGCGCTGGGCGCGGGCCAGGCGCGGACGGGCGCAGACGGGCTTACCTTTGGCGCACCTTCGGCTCTCAATCGGCGCTCCCGCTGGGCGCGTCCGCTGCGCGGTCACTCTGGGGGCGTCATAAGTAAGGAGCCTGGAGGGAGGAGCAGCTGGGTGGCGGGAGCGGGGTGGCGAATGGAATCACAGGGGGGCGGGGCCGCAGGGAGGCAGCAGCGGGAAATTCCAAGAAGCAGCGGGCAGCGGGAAATTCCCAGGAGCAGCGGGAAATTCCCAGGAGCTGTTAAATTTTTCCGGGATATAAATTTGTCATTGGAGATTCAAAGGGTCCACCGGGATCCGTTTAAAAAGAAGCCCAGCCAACATAAGCCTAGGAAGATCTTGGTCAGTTTTCTCTCCTATACTGTCAAAGAACAGATATTGTCGGCAGGCCTTAAAAAAGGATCGGTCTCCTTTTCACTGACAGGGCAAGAGCCAATTGCCTTTCAGATAAGATCGGATATATCCCACACAACAGCTACCAGGCAATGGGAGCTAGGGAGCAGGTTAGAGGAGTTAAAAAGCTTAGGAGTTAAGGCCCAGTTGAAATTACCTGCCCAGCTACGAGCTATGTTTAATAATCAAATGCACCTCGTTCGTACAACCGAAGAGGTAGATGAGTTTATGGAAAAAATCAGATGAGGGAAACCTGGGAAATGATCACACAGGGGGTATGATAAAAATACAAAATAGCTTTTTACCGCGGAGCCTAAGAGCGTTCATTCATTTTTTGTCTATGTAAAAATTGTTCTGCTTTTCTTTTTTGTGGACGCAGCCATATAGGCTCGCCTTTACTGGAAGGGAGAGTTCCTCATGGGAGTCATGAGGCACGGGGGGAGGGAGGGGTAGGGAGGCACTGGGTGGGGAGCAGAGGGACAACATAAAAAAATACTCATCTCACTTTTGGAGTTTAGTATGTGGGACAGCAGCTCTGGGTCAGAGATCTCTAACTAGATGGCAGGGTTAACAGCTCAGCGCACTAAGAATCGCTTCATCTCCTGGAATGTTAACGGATTGAGATGCCAAAGAGACAGAGACTGATAATGAAGTATTTAGAGCTTTCTGAGGCACACATATGTATCCTACAAGAAACACACCTAACCGCCGAGGAATCTAGAAACCTGTTTTCTAAAAACCCCTGGGTTGAGAGTTTCTGTTCTTCTAGTCAAACTATAAATAATCGGGGAGTTGCGATTTTGATAAAGCGGGGGTTGGTGTGTTCAATCAAATCAACTCAGACAGATCAAACTGGGAGGGGGATCATCGCGCATCTGGACCTTTAGGGCACGGCCTTAATCTGTGCCTCCTTTTATGGCACAAATGTGGACGATTCGTCCTATATCTCTAAACTTTATTTGAAGTTAATTTTGGAGAACCCACTAATGATTGTGGGAGGGACTTTAATGTCCTCCTAGATCTCCATAGGGATAGGTCATATCAAAGTCACTATATAGGGGCACCTCATATTCGGCGTGCAATAAAGAACTTGATCAATGACCTGGATTTGGCAGATGGCTGGAGGGGGAAGAGGGGAGAGGAAGCCGGGTTTACATTTTACAGTAAAAAAAACATCATTTTACCAGGATCGACTATATGTTAGTGAGTAAAGAACTCCTGACTAAAACACCTGCTATTTCCATCCTCCCATTCCTTCTCTCTGATCATGTCCCCGTCCTCTTTTCATACCAAAAGACAGTAAATCCAACCCAGACTAGATGGACACTTAACAGGAGAAGACTGGCTGATCCTGATTTTATCCAGAGCATTAAAGCTTCCTCCTTAGAGTTTTTTTATATCAATATAGGCTCTACGACCATGGAAGTAGTCTGGGACGCCTTTAAGGCCCATCTTAGGGGCCGGCTACATGGCCTTATATGCTCTAAATACCAAGCTGAAAACCGGGAATTAAAATAGAGAGAGGATAAAATCAGGGAACTAGAAGCTGAATTTACCTTGGTAATGGGAGGGCCTCTGAAAGGTTGAGTAAGGTACAAGAGGATCTTGAACTAGCCAGGCAAGGCGTTAGAGGGAAGCTAGATGAGAAGTGTAAGGCTCAATGGCTACATAAAACATGGAGAATTATGAGTATGGGGAGAAGGCCAGTGCTCTACTAGCATGGAAAGCTGGAACTGACCATACTAAAAACAACATTAGCGAGTTAATCATAAACAACAGTGGGGACAAGTCTACAGACATTGAGGATATAAAGAACGGCCTGCTCTCCCTTTTCTTAGATCTCTATAAAGAGAATTTATGTCCTTCAAAACATCAGATACGATCATGGTTGTACACTAAATCTTTATCTTCCCTTACGCAAGCGGGTAAAGACCTCCTGGACTCTCCGATCTCACTGGAAGAGATAAAAACTCAAATTAGGCTATCTAAAAACAAGAAAGCATCCGGTTTGGATGCCCTCCCAAATGAGGTCTATAAACATTTGGCGGATGAGGTTACTCCAGCCTTGGGAACTCTATTTCAGTCAATTTATAATCCAACAGGGCAAATCCCCAGTTCTTGGAGGGAAGCAACTATTGTCCTAATACCTAAAGCTGGGAAGGAATCTCTGAGAGCAGACTCGTATCTTCCGATCTCCCTGCTAAATACCGACTATAAAATCTTCATTGGTATATTAGCAGGGAGATTAGCCAAATTGGCTCCCGGACTGGTCAATTCTGACCAAAAGGGATTTGTCAATGGACGTTAAATACAGGAACAAACGCAGCTACTCATTGGCAATATAGATCTTGCCACAGTAAGAGCAGAACCCTTGGTGCTGATTGCTTTAGATGCCCCCAAGGCGTTCGATAGGGTTTGCTGGTCTTATCTTTGGGAGGTACTGGAAGCAATAGACTTCGGGCCCGTGTTTATCCACACTTTGAGACAATGCTACCAGGGAGCCTCAGCAAAAATCCTGATAAATCGGTCGCTTACTCGTAGTTTCGGGATTCAGAGGGGAACTAGGCAGGGGTGCCCTTATCTCCCCTGTTGTTCGACCTATATATAGAGCCGTTGGCCCAGGCTATAAGGTTAGATGAACACATTTTTCCTTTCCAATTTCAGCAATATTCATCAAAAATAGCACAATATGCAGATGATATTATTTTCTACACCAGCGACCCAGCAGTAACAATACCAAGGGTTGAGACCCTCCTGGGGGAGTTTGGTTTAATTTTGGGATATCTAGCCAACTCCTCCAAGATGGAGGTAATGTGCTGGAACATTGAGCAGTGGAGGGGGCAGACCAGTACGGAATTTAAATATCTCGGCATTACTATAGTTAGAGAGTTGGATAAGATAGCCCCCTTGAACCTGAAAAAAGTTACTAAGGAAGTAGATCGTCTGTTCGCAAGGTGGAAGAATCTCCCTCTAACTATATTTGGCAAGGTAAACCTAGGCAAGATGACTATCCTTCCTAAGTTGACTTACATCTTCAATGCAGTCGCCCTGACATTTCCCCAGCAGGCTATTATGAAAATACAGAGTAAGATCGGGAGTTTTTTATCGGGAGACAAAGGAGTGAGGTTGTCATGGAAGAAACTGAGGCGGAGGTTGGTCAAGGGTGGGCTAGCTCTTCCAGACATCAGCTGGTACCTGGTAGTGTTTCAATTTAAAGCCACCCGGATGCTTCTGGCAAACCCTGTGTCTTCAGCATGGGGGACACTGAGTTGGTTAAGAATGAAGAGGGGGGCAGTACAGAAGGATTTCTCTATAAATATGGGTCACCGAAGTTTTTCAAAAAAGTGCGCTTGAAGGTCCAGAAAAATGCACTAGCAATCTGGTTTAAAGTAAGGAATAGGTGTGCGATCGGTTACTATTCGGACCACGCCCCTGTCTGGGACTCCCTGGGGACTCCTCTGCGTCTTAAAGACGGACTGGCCGTACCAATCAAGAGAGTTGGAGTCTCTACTTGGTCAGATCTGGGGGATGCAAATGGTATACACCCGCGGGAGATACTGAGAGCTAGGATAGGTCCAGGTATATCTAAATTTAAGTTTTTTCAATTAAAATCTTGGTTTGAGGCAGAGTGCGGGGGAATAAGGGGAGATTGGGATACAGAGCTTCTTTTTAAATCACCACAACTGCTGAAGAAAGAAGTCTCAATTTGTTATAGAAAACTGGTTGAAGCAGATGATGAGAACATTCCAACACAGGTTTCTGCATGGAATCGATCCCCCTTTGAGTCTACAATAGGGGACCTTTTAGAACCTTCTTTAAAACTTCTTTATAAGTTTACAAAATCAGTCAGTTTAAGAAGAATTTTTTTGTGACTAATCGAATATATTACACCCCAGCTAAAATAACTACATTTGCCCCAACCCCCGAGCCGAAGTGTCACAGATGTATGGCCCCTAAAGCTAATGACATTCATGTTTTTTTGAGTGCCCGGCGTTGGGATCGTTTTGGGAAGGGATTGGGAAGTTTTTATGCAGGATCTTTGATTTGAGTATTGTGGTCAACGGGTCTTTAGTTTTCTTTGCCGATGATTGCTCCTCAACAAAGGACCTGGCAGTGCGGGACACGTGGAGAATCTATTTGAAATGGAAAGACCCAAGCCCCCCAAGAACGGAAGATTGGCTTAAATCAGCATTTGCGATGGGTCGTCTTCATCTTGCTGGCTCTAGCAGTATTCTGACTAACCTCTGGCAACCCCTTATCAATATGGGCCAAGATCTTAGACTGTTTGGTAACTGACAATGCAAGGTACCCGTTCCTATGATTACACCTTAACTCCAGTGTAAGGAGTTGGTCGGGAGACCTAAGCAAGTGCAGTTGGCCGGAGGGTGCCCAGGGCCATAACAACGGCCGTAACACTATGCAATATGCTTACAGGTGAGATGAGGACAAAAAAAAAGGATGCACAATTAGGGTAGAGTTATTGACTGGCTTTTCTATTTTGACTGCAGACTGGGACATGAACAGGTGACAGAGCTAGTTACACTCTCCAAAGCCAAATGTGTGCCAGTGGCATCCTGTGGAGCAGGAGTATGGGGATATCATAATAGCCGCCAGCTACAAATCATGAAAAACATATAAAAAAAGGCTATTGATGATTCCAAATAGTGCCCCCACCATTCTTTGTCATCATGGGTTTGGGCTCGACTTTATAGAGGACTGTATAGACATCGCCCCCCTGATTTTATGGGCTAAAGTTTGGTTATTGGAGGAGTTGTTCTTCTCCAAAGACATCATAAAAGATTGTCTTAGTCTCGGTGGAGCACTAACTATCCCTTGGCTTCGATTTGTCAGGGATAGCTTTTATAAGCTAGGCCTGGAACATAACTTTTATTGCCCAGTGGGTATTCATGAGAATGCGAAAAATGTCATAAAAGAGGCGCATTCCATAGGGGCAAATACTAGCGGCTCTCAACCTAAGGTTGCAGGCGCTCCTTATTTATTCCCTGCCAGCAGAAATTTTATTTATCGTTTACTATAATTATCCAAACAGGCTTTTACTTAACAAATTCCGTTTACTCACCCTACATTTTTTAGTGGCCTTTCTGAAACAAACTGGGTGGGCAAACAATTTGGTACCCTGCCCTTGCAACAATGTGGCAGTTCAAAGCACAACACACTTTATGCTAGTTTGCACTCTTTATAAATAGCCTAGAAGAAAATGTACAGTACTGATTTAAAAAGAAATTAGGCCATGTTCTTATATTGATGGTGTTAACGTCTTGCACTCCTTTGCTACATTTGATATATGTGCAAGGGTTTCCAACTACATTAAAGTTGAAATGACTATTAGGAAACAGTACTAGTATTTGTAGCTGTTTCATGACTAGCTCGATTCATCAGCATACAGCCTAAGTGTGCTGTGAACAAAATGGCGTGTGCAGCTAAAGATTGAATTTTAAGGATTGTATACATTTTCTTCTATTTTATTTATCTCTTTCTTAATATTTGAATTGCATGAATTTCCTTTCACGCATTGTAAATAGGTCATTGCAATTATAACTTGTAATTTCAATTTTATGCATTTTTATGATTCTTGTTTTGAAACCGAATAAAGTTACTTTGGCTGACTGATTTTTTTATGATTGAAGCCTCTACTGCTGATTGTGTGCACAGTAATTTGACATTTAGACATCTTTGACGATAACATAAAAGGGCAATGAACTAGACAGAAATGGATCATAGTGTTGAGTCTTTCACTTGGTGATATCATTGATTATTGAACAAAACCGCATTTAAGGGTGTTTGTCCAACATCAAGTGAACATGGACAGAAGATGTTGGTGTACTGCAGAACAATAGAAGCAGATTTCAATTAAAAGATGGAGATGCAATGATGATAGGTGACAATATCAGATAAATCTTGAAATCTATAGAAAGGGATAGGACATCACCTTTCTTACAGTTCCTTCTTTCCAAATAGTTGTGTACATTAAAAGGAATTTTGGAATATGACTTTTCAATCAAAAAAGAGCCTAAGATCCCATTTGATGGATTCCTGTTGATCAGCCAGATCCAGTTTAAGACCATAAAAGTGTTGCAGAGTGTTCCTACATACCACACAGATGCTACACTCTCACTCAATTGTGAGAATCCATTTGAAATTCTTAAAAGGAATATCATGTTTGTATCATGGCAGGTAGCAATATAAAGCACTCACTTATTTATCTAACACTAAAAGAGCTTTTTTGCATCTCTCTTGCATCAAGGTGATCAAGAGATGTAAGCATCTATATCAATTGCTAAATAAACAAATACACTAAGGTGAGAAAGAGCTTAGTTTACTATTATATTCAAAAGATAAAACATTCAGTTTTAGTGTTGAAGCATTGTATAATAAAAAGGATGGAGCAGCATTTAATAGTAAAATCCTATCTAACATTGCATGGTTTGTTTTACGTGTATTATCAAATCAAAACTGACTGTACATCATGTGGCTTAGGCAAATATTTATCTGTAACCTGATAACAGAAGTGACCACAAGCACATTTCTGCTGGGTTCTTGTGGAAAAGATTGCATGTAAAAATCATCAGTAAAAAGGAATAGTCAGAGCAGCCTATATGATACATTGGGATAATGTAATGCAATTCACTTAAGGCTGTACTGAAAGTGACATGCTGTTCTTACCAGGTTTCTTTTTGGTTTCCACTTTGCTAGCAATTGGACCTACTGGAGCACCTACTGGAGCACCTACTGGAGCATCTACTGGAGCACCTGAAAAGGAGATTCCCAAATTGTAATGACTGTATCTTCAAATTTCCAGATAGATTCAAATATAAACTCTATTAATGTTATGGTGCTTCCAAGTCCCTTTTGCGGTACATATTTCGACCTTAATATAAATACTGATAAACTGGAAAGCACATGACATGAAAGAGGTCAGAGACAATACAGTAATTAATGGTCCTAGCACTACCATAAAAAGCACTTGACAAAAGAAACAGTTACATTTTGCCAAGTGCTTAGACAACTTTAGGCCACTTAATTCTGCACTGCTGCCAAATACTGCCGAGCTTTCATTAGATGTATCAATAGATGGATGAATGCATATCAAAAAAACATATAGAAAGAGAGAAAGTGTGAAACATATGCATTTACCCTCAAGTACTGTAAATATAAATAAATACATATAAATTACTGGGAGAGTAGTGATTTTACTATACTTCTGCTAGAAATAGCACTCCACTGGGCAACATATGTTTGCAGTGTCAGTAGCACTACTTTCAGTATTTGAATTTCTATGCCGCTTCAGAAAAATACTTTACACAATTTAAAGTATGAATCTGCAAAATGTACAGTAAATTCTCGAGGATTAAAAGTTTAATGTTGATTCCAAACACAATCGTTATTAGAATTACTATCTGAATGGCTAAAAGAATTTCTTGTGTCAAAAAAGGACTACAGCTTCATGGAAATCATATAATTTTATATGCATGAACCTTCTACTGCTACATTGTGTGTACAGAGATTTGAGATTTAGAAATCTTTTATAATTGCAGAAAAGAGCAATGGCCCAGAGAGTGTTGTGCTCATTGTTGAAATCCTTCTCTGGGTGACATCAGTGATCATTGCAGGGATCAGCCATTGAGGCGCCTGGTTCTACATCAATTAAACATATACAGCACATGTTGGTGTGCCATGGAACATTGGAAGCATTACCATTTGATCGATTGCTGCTGTTCAACCAGATTCAGTTTAACCCTTTCTGTGCCAAGAACATAACCATTACGTCTTCTGCACACGTCAAGGAAATCCCACTGCTTTACAGCAGTGGAATTTAAAAAATAATTCTAGCCTTGGGAGCAGGGAAAGAGCTTCCCCTGCTGCACAGGGAAATTAAATGTTGCACTGACGTTATTACATTGAAAGTAAAGTAAGGCGATCAGCTCATTGGTAAAAAAAAAGGGTCCGTTTCCTGTGGAAAAATACTTTGCATCCGTGTTACGTGTTGGGCCGTTTCATGTCTCGGGCACTAGGTCTACCCACTCAAGTCAGGTTGTATTTGTTTCAGGAGACCTGGGGAATGCCGGGTGAAAGGGAGTTTGTGTCTCCCTGCAGATTCCAGGGAATCATCAAGAAAATGTGAGTAAATATGTCTTTTATAGTCAAAGTTTGAGGTTTGCGAGGGATTCTGGGTAAGAAAATGTGGTGAGATCCATGCAAGTCAGCCCCCCTGGATAAAAATAGGTTGGCTAGGCTTCCCTGGGTGCTGTCTGAGCTAGGGTCCCAACAATAAGGGAACAAAAATGTTAAAACAAGTGTTATGTTTTTTCTGGGCCCAGGGAGCCTTTACTTACATAAGCGGATCCAGGAGCTCCGACCGCATCCAAGAGCCCCACCAGCTTCTGGGGATGACCTCCCACTCAGGACTCTGTACATGCCTGCAGTACCACCAACGGCCCAGGACAGGGTTCTGTCAGGCCTGTGGAGGCCTCCACCTCTTCACCTTTGTGATAAAGTACCCACGGGTCCTGTGACTGAGGCCCAGCTGAGGCTCCGAGCATCCAGGCCGAAGGATTCCCTGAACCTGGCTATTTGGTTGCATGCCATCTTTTCCACTAAGGCAACCAATGGCTGGGCTACCATGGAAATCCCAATGAGGGCTCATTTGCTTCCATGAGCCCAGCCAGGGCTCCATGAGGTTGAGTGCATGCATGCATTTGGTCCCCAGTGTCAGTCAGTGCACATGGATTGAGAGGGGGAGCCTTCATGCAGATTACTAGGGGCAGGACAACCTGGATCCCCTTGTGGTCTGGCTGTTCTCAGCCAGCTACCAGTTACAAGCTAGCCGTAGACCGGGGCCTCTGGCAGGCCGTGGGATGGGGGCCCACTATCCTGATTGCCATCCTCAGGCCTGGAGCACGGCAGAGTGTCCTGGACAGGGCCTTGTGGACCCAGGGAGTACTCCCCTGTGCAACAATATTTAGGACTTCTGACCAGGACCCACCAGGCCCAGGGCAGGTGATCCCACCCTTGTCTCCATCCTCTGGACTATCTCACTTTCATGGGGGATAGGAAGCGGGTCGATTGGGCCTGGAGAGGGTTCCACTGCTAGGCTTGGTTCAGAAGCTCTGACCGGGACCCTGGCAGTCCCTGGGGTGGGTTCCCCCATTCCTGGACTCCATCTTCTGGCTAACTGCAGGGTCAAAACCCTGGGAAAGTATCTTGTGGACCTGGGAGGTCTCCAATGTATGGCTGGGTACAGGAGCTCTTACCTGGCCAGTTGCCCTGCCGGGCACCTGGGCGGGCACTCCAACCATTGGCTCTAGCCTGCTGCACTGCCATGGTCCTGGAATGGCGGTCCATTGAGCTTGGGGAGCCTTCCCTTGCTTGGCTGAGTTGAGAAGCTATGACCAGGGACCTGTTGGGACCCAAGGTGGAAGCCCCCGTGCTTGGCTTCATCCTTGAGTCTGCCACAGAGCAAACCACCAGGGGTTCCTCTGATCACGGAGACGTTTACGCTCCATGGTCAGGTCCATGAGTTCTGACCAGGACCCCGCAGGAACATAGGACGGGTGCTCCCACCCTGGGCTCCAGCTTGCCGCAAGTGCTTGGGACGGGGGCCCTTCGGGGCCCAGGAATGCATCCCCTGCTTGTACGGGATCAGACGTTCTGATCACTTGGGGCCCTGGGTTGTAGCTCCCTAACATGGGCCCTGCCCCTGCATCTGCTGCATCTCACAGTGCCCAGTGTGGGCTTCCGTAGGCCCTGTGAAGTCCTCTCTTGTGCAAATGAGTCAAGGGGCTCTAAACGGGTTGTGGGGCCCTGCGGGACTTCTCCAGGCCCTGGGTGGTTGCCTATACCCTGAACTGTGTCTTCTGGCCTGCTCCATGGCCAAGGGCCTAGGATGGGGTCCAGTACCTTTGACCAGTGCCCACCAGGCCCAGGGTTGGCACTCACACCATGGGCTCTCTCCTACGGCCTGCCCCACTACCAAGGGGCTGAGACTGGGGTCCATCAAATCCAGTGATGCTTCCCCTGCTGTGCCTGGTTAAGAAGCTCTGTGTGGGCCCCCCATCCTCGGCTCTGTCTTCCAGCCCACTGCATGCCCCTGGAACAGGCTCCCTTGGTTCTGGTGGAGGCCTCCCTGGTGCGGCCGGGCTTAGGTGCTTGGCTCCACCCTCAATCCTACTGAGTTGAAAAGTGCTCGGGATGGGTCTCACGGACCTGGGGAGGCCTCCCCCACTCGGCCGGGTCCAGGAGCAACACCCGGGCAATGGGTCTCTGCCAGTCCTGGGGGCAGGTGCTCCCACCCTGGGTTCCGGCCTCCGACCTGTCACACTGCCAAGGTCCTGGGATGGGTTCCAGTACCTCTGACTGGTACTTACCAGTACCTCTGACCGGTACTCACCAGGCCCACAGTTGGCGCTCCCCCCTGGGCTCTGTCATATGGCCTGCCCCACTACTAAGAGTCTGAGACAGGGGTCCAGAGAGCCTTTTCCTGATTGACCTGGTTAAGAAGCTCTGTGCGGGCCCCCCATCCTGGGATCATTCTGTAGGAGGGTAGGGTCTGCTTCCTATGGTTACCCCCACTATTTTCTGTTTCACTGTTTTTACTTTAGTCTGGCTGTGGCCCTGCTAATCAGGACCATAGCCTAGCTGTTCTCTCTCTAAATTGATACCATGTACTTTAGGTACATACCTGATTGGTTACTGGGTTACCCTTGTAAGTCCCTGTATATGGTACCTTAGGTACCCAGGGCATAGGTACCCCAGAGGTCTACCAGGGGCTGCAGCATGTAATATGCCACCCCTGGGAAGCATTCTAAAATGGCACCACAGGTCTGCACATGCAGCCTGGGTAAGGTGGTGTAAGCACCACTTACTTAGATATAGTATACCTATGTATACCTTTACATATAGACACAAAGTAACCTTTAAATCACTCCTATGGCAGTTGACAATCCTGAAGGCAGAGTACTTGATTTTGTGTGAGAGGGTGCCCTAGCAGGAGCTGGGCCCCTCTGTAACTTTTGGAAATATCTCCTTATAGCTGTTCTATGATATAGCCATATCATATACTCTGTGGAAAAATACAAACTGGGGGGGCACTACCAACCAGAATATAAGATCCTTAATTATTGCCCGGCGATGTCGCCTCTCGAACCCACCAAGAAGTTAAACCATTGAAGAGGCAGGCGCTGGAGACTGGAAGGCAGGAAACAAGATTTTTATTCTCTCCGGAGGAGAACACAACGAAACGGACAGAAGGTATCGTTCTGAGGTGCTCTAGCTGCATCCCGGAGGCCTGGCCTCTTATACATGAGTTTATCTCTTTATTACATGTAACACATTCTCGTCGATACTTTGATGTACGGAAAGACATCCTCAGAATCCCCCCTTCCCAGCCCGTTCCCATGCAAGGCTACAGTGGAAGTCCCCGCCCCGTTCACAACAGGTGATGATCATTGCGCAGCTGGGTATTCCGCCGGTTCACGGAGTGTGCGGGTTTCGATCGGATCTCGTGGGATGGGGGGGGGCTTTGATCATCTCGGGGGTCCTTTGAGGAGGGAAGCTTCCTATTGTATGGGGAGGGGCAAGAGTATGGTATCGGCAGAGCTAGGTGTCGGCCTGGGAACGGGAAGACAGACGGGCACACGGGAAAAAGGGGTTTGCATCAAAAGGGCCGGAGGTCATGACGGGGAAGCAGGGAGATGTCGCGCTGGGAACAGGATGAGCGCCTGGGGCAGAGCAGTGCCGAGGAGGGGTTTATGACTCAAGGCAGGTGCAAGCAAAGGGGGGGGGGGGGTTTGCCAGCGAAGTTAGGAGAGAGAGAGAGAGAGACGCGCTAGCTCTCGGCGAGAGCGGGGAAGCCATGGTGTCCAAAATGGCGGCTGTTTTACGCGCACAAAAGGTTTAAGGAGAGCAAGAGGGCGCCGATAATGTTGACGGTTTTCGGCCTAACTTTTAACAGTCCTCCCTTTTCAACATATCTAGCCCACTTGCTTATTCAACGTCAATTTTCATCAAATTCCTAACTTCGGTGTCATATAATGCCCTCATATGTTCGCTTCCAATGTCCACAGTTTTGGGAAAAATACAACTCGCACATAAAGAACACATAGGTGGCAAACATTGAATTCCTAGGCATAGGCCACATATTACAACTACGGGAATCAGGATAATGGTGAGCAGTCTCCAGCCCCAACTTTTGATGGTGTCCCAGAACCAACCACCAAGCGACCATTCTTCTTGCTCTTGGTGAACTTCCGAGGAGAGTCTGTGAAGATGTTCGGTGGCTTTGTACACTGAGGGTGAGTTGTCCGGTATGTATGTACAACAGCTGGCCCCAATAATGCGGCATGCTCCTCCACGGTCCGCCAGAACTACATCTAGAACGAGGCGGTTCTGAAGGGCCACCAAACGGACCGCTTGGAGCTCGGCAGTGTTGTTGGCAAAGATGCCCGCTGTGATGTTCATGGTTGTCTCGACGGCCTGAGTCAAATGTCGGATGGCACGGCTGTTTGCCATCGGGCCCCAGAGGGGGACGAGTCCTTTCATAGCATCGAGGAACTGTGCTCCTGTTGAGTCGGCTTGCTCAACGTCTTTTGCTCGTTTTTGCCTGTGGTGATTCGCTGGGGCCACATAAGTTGGAGGAAGGACGAAGGAGATGTAGCAAGTGCCCCCCCAGCCTTTGGGGAGCCAGGTGTAGGCCTTTGTGCCACAGATGAAATACATGTTTGGGGAGGACACAAAGGAAGGTGGATCCGTGGAGTCCAAAGTTCTGGTAAAGCGGCAAGCGCTGTGACCCACCAGCTGTGTCCCAAGTCCTTCTACACACATGTGGCCTGTGACGTTGATGACCGTCAGGGCTACAGTCAGAGTGGCAGCCGTTCGTTTCCGCAGATAGGAGAAGGTGGGTCTGGTTGGATTGTGGAACACCTGCATTTCGATTCGTTCTTTGGCCGGAATGTCCATTTGGATTGAGTCGCTGGGTGTCAGCGGGCAGAAGTGTGTCTTTGTCTTGTTTCGCCCGGCCCCATGAGAAGAATGTGCTGCAGCTCTGCTGGAGGTGGCATTTTCCGTATAGCTCTCTTGCAGGAGGATCAGCCAGGCAAGGCAGGAGCCGTGGACGGAGAAGGGTGAAGGGATGAATGGTATTGAATGTCCAGTGGCATGGGGTAGCAACCCACAGATCCAGCAGTTGGTGGCGTTGGTGGCAAGATTGTGTTGGTGAAGTAGCTGCACGAAAGAGTTGTTCCAAAACTCCTTTCGCCTCTCTCTTAGTTGAGGAGAGAGTGAAATTAGATAATGTTCCTTCGTGGTGGTAGGCTGAGCAGTGGTTAGGAATGTTTCGTGCGCAGGTGCGTGTTCTTCCATAATCCAGAGCGTAGTCATGAGGAGAAAACAGAGGAGGATTACGATGAAGAGTGCAATTGTCTTTGAGCTATGGAGCCTGTCTGTTCTCGGATTTATGTAGTGGGTATTTCCCGTTGTCTCAGTCGGCTTCTTGTTTGGCGCTTCCATCATCTTCTTATCTGGCGCTTCCATCATCTTCGTCTTCAAGGTGCTCGGTAGTGGGCAGGACGACAGACTCAGTTTTAGCTTCTCTCCAGGTAACCCTTGGTAGTTTGGGTCACCGTTCTGAGATTCTTAAGCTTAGTCCATGGCCTACTTAGCCGAAGCTCCCTCCTTTCGACGCAGGAAATACCCTTCTCGAGATGGCACAGTGGGGTCAGGATGTTTTGAAAGTTCAAGTGTCTCTGTATCAGGGTAGCAGCTCAACGATGGTCGGTCCCGGTTCAGGAGCTCTTCTTGGGTGTTGACGGTGTCTGTCGTGGCCAGGGCTGGAGAGATCTTTTTGCAGTGATGAGCGTGCAGCCAGTGTTTCTTCCCCTCCACTCGAAGTGCGGTCCGAGTGGTGATCAGCACTTGCCAGGGGCCCGTCCACCGGGGTTCCAAACTCTTTGATCGCTGAAAGTTTCGGATCAGCACGAAGTCCCCCGGCTGGATGGCGTGACCCGGACCCCTGGAAGCATCGGGGATGGCCTGCCGCACCTGCTGATGAAGGACAGACAAAGTTTCAGTCAATTTGTACAGATAATCAGACATTAGGACATCCGGAACGTCATGAATGGACGTTGGTTTCGGGGCAGACCAGACGCTCATGGGTCGGCCGAAGACAACTTCATAAGGGGTTAAGTGATGTCGGTTGGGGGTAGAGCGCATCGATAGCAATGCCAATGGGAGGGCGTCTGGCCATTTCAGGCCCGTCGTAGCCACTATTTTGGCCAGTTTAAGCTTTAGTGTGGCGTTGTGTCGTTCGACCAGCCCAGCAGATTGAGGGTGGAAGACTGCGTGGAATTTCTGTTTGATACCCAGCCCATTTAAGATGAGCTGGATAACGTTGGCTACAAAGTGGGGGCCATTATCACTCCATAAAACACGACAGAGGCCATAACGGGGGAAAAACTCTTTTAACAGGACCTTTGCAGTGGCCATAGCGGTGTTGTCACGGGTCGGATATGCTTCCACCCATTTGCTAAATGCGCACACCACGACAAGTACATATTTCAGGCCTTGGCATCTGTCTAGCTGGATGTAGTCCATCTGCAGGACTTCAAATGGGTGGTTTGGGACCCCAAATCCCCCCCCGGGGTACTACAGTTCCCTTCCCGGGGTTGTGTTGCAGGCATATTAAGCATTGTTGGACCAGGCGTTTTGCGGAATCTGGGATCTTGTCATTGTGCCAAACCCTGGAGACAAGTTCGATCATGGGGGCTGATCCTATGTGGGCTGGGGAGTGTGCCATGGATAATATGGGAATCAGGTATGAATCAGGTAGCAACCATCTGTTCGTGTCTTTTGTCCGCCAGCAGCCTTCATCGTCTTTCAATCCCACCCGTGCCCATTCAGTCAATTCATGTTGTGTGCTAGCCATTTGTATGTCTCTAATTGTGTCCTTGGTGTCAGTCCAGTTTTCTGCTTGTGACCTGGTCACGTACATACGTGTTGTCGTTCTATTTTCTGCTGTCGTTCGGGCGGTGATGTCGGCTAGTGCGTTTCCCTGTCCAATAATGTCTGTCACCTTCTTGTGTGCCTGGCATTTGATCACGGCAAGCTTGTTGGGGAGGAGGACAGCTTCGATTAAGGCGGAGACTAAATCCCTGTGCAGGATGGGTGTGCCGTGTGAGGTCAAGTATCCTCTCTCCCTCCAGAGGAGCCCAAAATGGTGAACCACCCCGAAGGCGTACTGGCTGTCGGTGTAAATGTTCGCCGTGGTTCCTGTTGCCAGGATGCAGGCTCTCGTCAAAGCAATCAGTTCCGCTGCCTGAGCAGATCGCTGGGTGATGCGGGCTGTTTCTATTACAGTTCGAGCTGTGGTGACTGCATAGGCAGCGGAAGTGGTACCATCGGAGAGTTTGATGCAAGAACCGTCCACCCACAACTCCCCGTCGGGGTCAGGGAAAGCTGTGTCTCTGAGGTCGACCCTACTCCTGGTCTGTTCGTCCGTAAGAGTCACGCAGTCATGTACGGGGTGCACATTGGGGTCGTTCTCTGGCAGGGGTAACAGAGTTGCTGGGTTCAGTGTGGTGCATCTTTTCAGGGTGATATGGGGGGCAAGCAAGGTTAGTTCGTATCCAGTCAGTCGTGCACTCGTCAGATGTTGCGTCTTGGTTTGGTTCAGGAGGGTGTCGACTGCATGGGGTACCAGCACTGTGAGGGAATTCGAGAGTACAATCCCCTCACTCTGTCGGATAGAGACTGCGGCAGCAGCTACAGCTCGAAGGCAGGCAGGCAAGGCTCTGGCGACAGGGTCAAGGGTGGCAGAGAAGTAAGCGCACGGTCGTTGCTTAGGACCGATGGCCTGGGTCAGGACAGATAAAGCGCACCCCTCCCTTTCGTGAGTGTAAAGGGAGAAGGGCTTTCTGTAATCAGGGGTACCCAGGACAGGGGCTGAGCAAAGGGCATCTCGTAGTTCTGTGAAGGAGGTTTGACACTCAGGAGTCCAAGGGAGTGGGAAAGGGACGTCTTTGTTCAAGAGAGAGAGCAGTGGTTTTACAACGAGGCTGAAGTTTGGCTGAGACCACAGGGTACTGGGGTACTACCACTTTGTTGATCTCTCGGAGGTCGATGATGAAACGGTATGCTTTCTCATCTCCCTCTCCCTGCTTCTTGATAATGGGCAAGATAGGGCTGTTGCAAACGTTGCTAACCACTTCCTCTACCACCCCTGCGTCTATCAGTGACTGGATAATCATTACCAATGCCTTCTCGCCCTCTGGCGATATCCGATATTGTGGGAGTTTTGGGAGTGTTGCATCTGGTCGGACAGTAATGTGCACTGGGTCAATTAACATACGCCCTACGTCCGAATCCGCTTTGGCCCACAGATACGGAGGCAGGGTGTCAAGTAGGGACGCGTCGACGTCGGTGATGGAAAACATGTGTCGGGGGGAACAATGTTTAAGCAGAACGGGGTTGTCGTAAAGAAACACTCGAACTCCATCTTGAGAACACCTAATCGTCGCTCGGAAGTGTTTCAGTAAGTCAAGTCCCATAATGGCGTCAGGGCTATTGGAGGAGAGCAAGAACGTGGTGTCGGTGGTGTTGTTTTCTACGTCAAAGAGAATCGGGGCAGACAAAGGGTTGGTGGAGGGCGTTCCATCGAAACCTGTCGATGTTATGAGTGAGCCAGACAAGGGTGCCCTTGGAATCAGTCGTTTAGATAACGCACTACGTGTTGCGCCAGTGTCTACCAGAAATGGAGACTTGGTACCCAGGACCTTAGCAGTGACATAAGGACCCTGCTGGTCAACATAGAGCTCGACTGGATCCCTCCCTCGCCCTTGGCTGTCCTATGCAAAGGTGTGAGTGTCGTCATAGTCAGATTGTTGATATTGGTTCTGTCTGGGTCGATCGAACGTATTCGGTCTGCTTGATCTGTCATTAGTCGCGTCATTTGGGGGCCCTCGTTGTGTTCCCCTAGGTCTCGGTCCGTTTGCTACCTCCCTGGGGTCTCTGTTCCTGATCATTTCCAGGAGAACTGGGCACTGGGATTTCCAATGGCCAGTCCCTTTGCAGAAAGCGCACTGGTCATCTCTAAGGTCTGTGCGTCCACTGTAGGGAGTCAGAGTGCGGTCCTGGGGAAATGCAGTCTTAGGGGCGTTTGTCTGGTAGTTTCCCCGGTATTGGTCTCGTCCTATAGTCACCCCTTGCAGTTTGGCAATCATCACCCTCTCCTTTAAGTCTTTCTTCTTTTTCTCTGTCGCCCTATCGTTCTCATTTTTCTGATGTTCATAATATTGGGCCATTTGAAGAATCGCTGTAGGTTTGGAGGCTGCCCAACTACTCTCGCTGGCCTGTAGTTTCTGGGAGATGTCCAATGATAGGCCCTTAACATAATTCTGGACAAACAGATGGTGTCCGGTTGCAGTGGTCATGTCCTGGCCGCTGTAATCGGAGAACACCGTTTCAAACCGGGAGAAGTATTCCGATACATCCTCCTGGGGTTTTTGGCGACAGGCTGTTACTATCGACCAGTCCACTTTCTTTTCTGGGATTAGGGTTTTTAATTTCTCTACAATTTTATCTGGGAGGTCTAGAATGGATTTCAACGGCTTTTGTCCTGGTCCCCGTTGTTTGTCCAAGTCATCGAGTTGTGGCCAGGTATGTCCGAACAGCTCAAGGTGGTCGACTTTCCGGATTTGCTTCCACACATCAGCTGGTAGACATAACCCGAAGAACAAGTCGATGTCAGCCAGGGTCATGATAGTCGAACCCAGGGCTGTACCTAATTCAGTATAGAAGGCAGTGGGGTTTTTACGTAGGTCGGGTAGAGATTTCCGGAATGTCAGTATCTCTTGCCGGTCCCATGGCTGGTAGACCCAGTTGTATACTACCCTTCCCTTCGCATCTTGGTTGTTTGCATCATCGTGAGTCCCCGTACCCCGAGGAGGAACCCAGTAAGGGGCAGCCTCACGTATCGGCATCATGGTGTTAGATTGCTCGGTTGGCGGTTCGGTCACTACGGGGGCCGCGGATTTAGCTCCCGGCTTTCGTTCAGTGAGGTGGCGGAAAACCTCAAGCGTACGCGCAAGGAGGTCCGACACATCACACTCGCCCTCATCCCCGATATCGACCTTCCGGTACAGAGTCCTTAGGCTCTCGGGACCTTTGTCTCGATATCGGTCCTCGTATGCATTCAAGACATGATAACACAGTCGTACGGTAAAATGTCGTCTGTGACTCCCTGTATACGAGCTGAACATATCTGTGATGTACTCTTCATCATCCTTCCTTTCTACCAGTGTCCTTGCTATTTTGTCGATCCCCGCTCGCTCATCTTTGTCTAGCCTGTTTATTCTTGCAAGGCCAGCCCCTCGAGTCTCATGCTCGTCTAACGTTGTCGTTGATGTGGGTTTTAATACAAGGGGTTCGGCTGGCACAGAGGCCATTGGGGCCGACGCTGCGGCGGTACCTTCGCTTGTACCTGGGGGTGGCGCGTGCTGCGCCAAGGGCCGAGAAGGGGCATATGGAGGGGGCATGTAGATGATAGGAGGACCTAACAGCAGGTCCTCATTGGCTTGTCGTTTCGAGGGCAAGTCAGGGTAGAGCATGGAGGGGGTTCTAACCGGACACTGGCTTGGCGTTTCCCTTTCTAGTTTCTGTTTAGCTTTCTCTCTTTCCTCTATCTCCTTTTTTAGCTTCTGAGCAGCTAGGTGGGCTGCTTTTTGCAGCTCTTTTTCCAACCTACTCTCAGTTTTCTTTTTACGCTGTTCAGTTTCTTTTCGCCACATGCCGAAACTATCAAGCATAGTGGGTGTTGTTTTGTTTTTACCCAGGGCAGTTTCTAGCATTTTTATTTTATCATCATCGAAGGATCCTGTCAGGGGCCATTGACTTTCTTGACCCTGGTTTGTATATTTATGCCATAGTTTACTATAGGCAATAGCGGTCAATCCATGCTTCATGAACATGTCCTTATTAGGGGTGCCTTCCAGTGGGGCTGGATGGTCCATCTCTAATAAGCGGTCCGGGCTAAACAGGCTACCAATCAGTGGGGAGAAGACAGACATGACGGCTCGTAACGAGGGACTAAAAAAGTCAGCACTGCCTATCTTATCACTAGGTGCAAAGACTGGACAGAATATTTCTATTCTACGTTGTTTGCAGGCAGTGAATACCTCATGGATCACAATAACCAAAGACCAACAAATAACAATGGGGAGAATGAGTAGGTCCGCAAAGATCTGCGTTACCTACCTTTTTCGCTGTCTGCAAAAAGGGTGGTCTCTTCCCTGTTTGCAGACAGGGAATCTCCAGGAAACAATAATTTTGCGAACAACAGTTCAGTTTCAAGCAATTATAGGGTGAGGGAGAAAAAAATAAGCACGGCTGCTACCCTACCTATCCTCCACTGCTTGCAAAGAGAGAGACCTTTGTTTCTCCGTTTGCAGACAGTGAATCCCTCGTGGATCAAGATAACAAAAGACCGACAAATAACAATGGGGAGAGTGAGTAGGTCCGCAAAGATTTGCGTTACCTACCTTTTTCACTATCTGCAAAAAGGGTGGTCTCTTCCCTGTTTGCAGACAGGGAATCTCCAGGAAACAATAGTTTGTGAACAACAGCTCAGTTTCAGGTGACTATTGAGTGGGGGAGAAAAATAAGCACGGTTGTCTGCCCTACCTATCCTCCACTGCTTGCAAAGGGAGAGCCTGTTGTTTCTCCGTTTGCAGACAGTGAATCTCTAATTAAACAAAAAGGAGCAATACTAGTATTTAACAATCAAGCAAATTTTTCGCAATTTGTCGTGGTAACACGACCTTACCCGGACCGCATGGACAGTTTCCTGACTTCCGAATCCAGCGCCCGATCGTCCTCTCTTCTTCGTTATCCTCGCGGCACTCCTGATGGTTCCCAGTCAGGACCGTAGATCACTCGAGAGAGGTCTGTTCGGAACCAGTGAAGTTCGGATGATCGGCTGTCAGACGAGGGTCTATCGGACAGACGCGTTCCCGATCGTTGCAGTCGTTCACTTTGTCGTCAGGACCTCTCCCACTGGATCCATGGGTCGCTGATGGGCCCCACGCTTGGGACGCCAATTGTGGAAAAATACAAACTGGGGGGGCACTACCAACCAGAATATAAGATCCTTAATTATTGCCCGGCGATGTCGCCTCTCGAACCCACCAAGAAGTTAAACCATTGAAGAGGCAGGCGCTGGAGACTGGAAGGCAGGAAACAAGATTTTTATTCTCTCCGGAGGAGAACACAACGAAACGGACAGAAGGTATCGTTCTGAGGTGCTCTAGCCGCATCCCGGAGGCCTGGCCTCTTATACATGAGTTTATCTCTTTATTACATGTAACACATTCTCGTCGATACTTTGATGTACGGAAAGACATCCTCAGAATCCCCCCTTCCCAGCCCGTTCCCATGCAAGGCTACAGTGGAAGTCCCCGCCCCGTTCACAACAGGTGATGATCATTGCGCAGCTGGGTATTCCGCCGGTTCACGGAGTGTGCGGGTTTCGATCGGATCTCGTGGGATGGGGGGGGGCTTTGATCATCTCGGGGGTCCTTTGAGGAGGGAAGCTTCCTATTGTATGGGGAGGGGCAAGAGTATGGTATCGGCAGAGCTAGGTGTCGGCCTGGGAACGGGAAGACAGACGGGCACACGGGAAAAAGGGGTTTGCATCAAAAGGGCCGGAGGTCATGACGGGGAAGCAGGGAGATGTCGCGCTGGGAACAGGATGAGCGCCTGGGGCAGAGCAGTGCCGAGGAGGGGTTTATGACTCAAGGCAGGTGCAAGCAAAGGGGGGGGGGGGGGGTTTGCCAGCGAAGTTAGGAGAGAGAGAGAGAGAGACGCGCTAGCTCTCGGCGAGAGCGGGGAAGCCATGGTGTCCAAAATGGCGGCTGTTTTACGCGCACAAAAGGTTTAAGGAGAGCAAGAGGGCGCCGATAATGTTGACGGTTTTCGGCCTAACTTTTAACAACTCTTAAGTGCATTATAATCCTCGTGGTTATTGCTAACTTTGGTTTGCTTCATCAAAACATGTCGTGTTTGGTGTAAAACACTGTGGAATACTGCCCCCCGCAAGTTCTGGCGGCGGGGGTAGCATTCCACCCTTCTAGAGGGAGAAGACATGTGCACACTGGTATACCCGGTTAAAGTTAAACAGAACCCCAGCATCACAAAATGGATGCTGCTGCCACAGACACAAGTCTGACCTCCTGCTGCTGCACGAAACTCTGGCTGGAGAGGCCTGGACAATAGGTTTCCTGTCCGGGGAGGTGCTGGCACCTCCCCAGACAGGCTTTAGTATATTGGGGCAGGGTGAGTTGCATTCAGTATATGCTTTTCAGATACTTCCTGGGGCACACAAGGTGCTCCATGCATTTCCCTGTGCAAACCGGTTGCTGGGGAACTCTGCCCCAGCTCTGGCCCAAAACTGGACCAAGGGGATGAGGTGTAATCACCCCCTCCCCAGGTCATCCCATAGGTGTGACCCTAGAGTTAGCCCAACCCCTAAACTTAGTATAAGTATAGGAATCCAGAATTTAGATAATCCTGGATGAAACTCTGAAGAAGAAATCTTGGACCTTCGACATTTCATTTTGACTGAAAGTCTGAAGAATCTCACTTGAGGTCAAGGAGTGACCTCCCTGTTCAAAGAGGCACCAAAGAAGCATCTTTGCCGGCATGCATTTACGAGGCTCCTGCCGGATCCTGAACAATTTGCGACACAGTACATGGACTTCCAGACATCTCTGAAGCTGACACAAGTTCCCAGCAGGGCTGAGACCTGTAGCTAACACGAGAGACGTGGAACTTGAACTCTTGGACATCCTACATTTTTGCAACTGCACCTACTTCCAGAGGTGTCCCGAAGTTGTGCATTGAGGTTTTCGAAGCCCCTGCCCGACATCCTTTGTTTGACAGCTCGAATCCAACTCCTGGTCATCGTTGACACCTCTTGGTCCGCATGGGTTTTCGAAGCCCCTGCTCGACATCCTTTGTTTGACAGCTCGAATCCAACTCCTGGTCATCATTGACACATCTTGGTCCGCATGGCTGAAGAGTCAAGCTTCACCGCTTTCACCTGAAAACACCCGACATCGTCTGGCATCCTCCTGTTGCCATCCTGGTCACTGGCTAGTGACCCAGACTCTCTCCCCTCTGCTTTCAGGTTCTTCACATCTCCGATCCACCCTTGGATCCACCCGGACACTTTTCCTCTGGTCGCCTGCAGTATTTCTTCGCAGCTCTCCATTGGAATCGACAACAATACCTGACACGAAAACACACCCAGCTTTACTGGGTGAGGTAACACGAGTACTCCGGACTGCGGGTCTTGACTCTGGAAGTGTCCTAGTCTAAAAGGGCTCCATCATAGTTCACCTCTAAGTGCCCTTAATCTTTAAAATTGTAACTTGTTCGTTCTCCATAGAAAGTCAATGGTGATTTGCGGCTGTGTTTAGACACTGCACGCGTCCCCCGTGGATCTTGGGTGGTTCCTGGTTGCCCCAGCGGTTCTACAGGCCCTAGGCCTGCTTTCTAACCTTCACGTGGTTCTTATACCACTATTTTAGTATATGGTTTGTGAAGCCGCTAGGGCATAACGTATATTGTGCAACTTAACATATGCTAATTAAGTTCCTTGTATTGTACTTTTACATCTGACCTCATGAAGGGACCAGAGGGGTTGTGTTTAGAATAAATACATATATATTTGATATATACCTTATGTGGTGTAGGTTCATTTGATCATTCAAGAGATTATAGACTGGTAGAACAACTTGCTTAACTCGCCTCTAAGTCTCAGCCCGACGGCTGCTCTCTCCAGCTACCACTAGGATAGCTTTCTATAAAGGTTGACTTTAAACCTGCCATCAATAAGGGTTGTTTGGACTGGTGCAAGGTGCCCACTAGATTAGTGGGCATCATATGCCAGGCCAACTTCTCACATTGTTATCCATACTACTGTCTGGCCAAGCCCCTGTAACAGGCTCCTGTTAGTCTGGTGGAGGCCATCCCGATGCAGCCAGGCCGGTGCGCCTGGGCCTAGGGGCTCTCACTGGGCACAGTGCCCATGCCAAGCACCAGGGCAGACCCTTGTCACCTTGGGCGTCGTACTCCGGCGTGCTAGCCAGCTAAAGGTCTGGGACATGGGTTCATTGTACCTGGAGAGTCTTCCCCTGCCTGGCTGGGTTCAAAAGCTCTGACCGGGGACCCCTGAAGGTCCTGGGGACCCCCAATGCTTGGCTCCACCCACAGGCCCACAGAGTGTCAAATAGCATGGGACTGGATCCCAATGGCCTCGGGAAGCCTTCCCACTCCACTGTTTCTAGGAGCTATGTCTGAGCAACAGGGTCCTGCCGGTCCTGGGGTCCGGTACTACCACCCTGGGTTTCATCCTTTGGCTTGCTGCACTGCTTGGGGTGCATCTGGCTCGGGAAGGCCTCTCCTGCTTTGCCTGCATGTTAAGGTGCCTGTGGGCCTCAGGTCAGAGCTCTATCAGGGACGCCCTTGCAGCCCCGTGACTGAGGCCCAGCTGGGACTCCAAGCACCCATGACACAGAATCCCCAACCACTCCAGGAATAAGCAGATGTCATTTTTTTAAGCATAGCCATCTGGTCGTGCTGAACCCCATGGCCATCTGGTCACAAACAATGCTATCCAAAGGCACTAACAGATGGCAGGGCTATGTTTGAAGTCCAGATGAGTGCTTATTTGCTTCCTTGAATCCAGCTAGAGCTCCAGGAGATCAGAAGCATCTGCGCCTTTGGTCCCCACTGTCAGTCAGCGCGCATTTATTACAGAAAAGGGATTTTTCCTTGTGATTAATAGGGACTGGGTACCATGGACCCCTTGTGGACTGGCAGTCCTCAGCCAGGTGCCACCAGGGCCTGGGCCAACCCCACGGATTACCAGGGGCCCAGGTTCACTCTTTCCTCCAAGGGCATTTCCTCCAAGACTCACTTCTCCAAGAGCAGGAAGGGACAGAAAGCAGACATACCAGCTTCCCTTGAATTCCCGATTTGCTTCTTTAAGCCCTGGCAGGGCTCCAGGAGGTTGAATGCAATTTTGCTGGTGGAACACTCTGTTCCTCGGAGCGCACAGAATACAAGTAAGGGTGGTAGCCTTCCTCCGGATTATAAAGGACAGGGTACTCCATATCATCTTGTGATCTAGCAGTACGCACCTGATTGCTGCCAGGGACCAGGCCACTGAGGGGCGAAGGACCGGGTTGATACCTGCCTCTCAAACCTGCCTGATGGCTCTTTCCACTGAGCCTGCCTTTCCTGAGAGCAGGCAGCAAAAGAAAGTGGTCATTCCAGCTGCCCTGGAAGTCCCAATGAGGAATCATGGAATTCCTTAAGCCCAGGTAGGGCTTTAGAAGCTCGGGTGTGTCTGTTCTTTTTCAACTTTGCCTGTTCCGAAAAGCTGCCTACACAAAACCTTTGCTGATGCCATTTGCAGTGGAATAAACAGACACTTTTTTCTTTGTTACTTGTTTCCCAAAACACCCAAAATGCAGCTCTATTTTGGGTGATTTCTCAGTCCCCAGGGGAATCCAAAAACCCTGGGTACCTAGAATCCCTAGGATGTTGGAACAAAAGGATGCAAATTTGGCATTGATACGTTATGTGAACAAAATGTTATGGGGGCCTGTAGGAAAGTAGGATCTACTTTCATGGTCACCCCCACTTTTTGCTGGTGTCATTATGTTTTATTGACTAGTCTGACTGGGATCCTGCTAATCAGAACTCCAGTTTCTGTGCTTCTTCCCTAAATTGGACATGGTAAGCACTTAGGTAACCCCAAATTTGTCTTCTGATGTAGCCTTAAAAGTCTCTAGGATATGGTACCAAGATATCCAGGGGACCCCAATGGCCTGAAGCATATATTATGCCACCCATGGGAGACCACTCAAATTGTTACTAAAGGCCTGCCATTGCAGCTTGGTAAGCTGGTGCTAGCACCACTTACAACAGATATACGTTTCTTTATATCTGAGGTCACTGTACTTAAAACCTATAAGTCACCCCTAATGCAGGCCTTCCAATCCTGAGGGCAGGGTGTTCGATTATAAGTGTGACGGTGTCTGTGCATGAGCATGACACCCCTACAAATCATGGAGTCAATTCTCCTGGGTTGTAAGTGCATCAACCGTTACGATATATAGAGTGGCCGTGCATCATTACATGTTAGCTAACTCTAAACTGGCTGTAACTAGCCCTGTCATGTTTGATATTAAAATTGTTGGAATTATACCACAACACTGTAAACGGTGTTTAGGGTATGATTCTTTACACTGTAATTCTCCTCCGAGAGGCCCTCACTGCTCCTGGTACCAGTCTTCAAGACCCGAACAGAAAACTATGGATGCTGCCATCCAGAGATATAATTCTGCCCTCTTGCTACTGAGCCAAGCTCGAGCAGGGGAAGGCAGAATAATAGGTTTCCTGTCACAGGGAGATATGACCACCTCCAATACAGGACTTAGTGTTTTGGGAGAGGGATTTGGGCGCTTGCCAGCACCACTAGATTGCTCTCATTGCATACTCCAGTTGGAACCAGTTCAGGGAACCCTTGGCTCCCGCTCTGGTGAAAACTGGATAAAGGACATCGGAGTATCCTCCCCACTGTCCAGCCTCTCCTGTGGGAGAGACCCCCGAATCGTCCCAACCTTTTTCTTAGGGTACTTAAGGGCTTAGTGACTATGGCACAGGTGGAAAACTGTAGGATGATATTGCCACAAACAAATCCTTAGAAAATATTTTCTAAATACAAAGTTAATGCAGTGCTAATGAGGTAGGGAGACCCACCCTATTCCCTAACATGTGGTCAATGTGGTGGTGACGATTTTGAAATGCCGAAATATAGACATGTGAAATCTAGTCCGTTTTCATATTGGTGGCTCCTAGAGCTAAGAACACGGAAGTCCGGTCATGTTTGTGACACATAACAAACTTGTGAACTAAGCTTAACAAAGAAGACTAGAAGCACATGTATGCAGGAATTCTTTCTTATTGAATGGCTAACAGAATTATGTCTACGCTCTTAAGTGGTTAAATTATAATCAGATATCCCCTTGTTCTCATATTCAAGGATCGGCATCGAGGACAAGCAGGATCCGTATTTGGAGCACCCAACTGAGGAAAATAATTTGGATGCAAATTGCACAACTCATATTTGGAAACGATGAATTGCAGATGACTTTTAGGCCAGAATTACAACACAATATAAAGTATGTCCAGTCATGTAAATAGATTAATAATGCAGAATTTGTTTCTTTCCAGAGGGAATAATAAATAGAAGATTAGGTATCATATAATTATCAAAATTAGTTTTTATTTGTCATTATTTCTCTGAAGTAAGGGGAGCATAACTTTTTGAATAAATTCAGGCCTTCATAAATAACTTTTTTAAATCATAAAGATTAAAATACTTGATTGCTTTTCCCAATGTACAAAAGAAAATGTTATTTCTATTTATAAATTTGAACCATGAATGTATTAATGCATTGCAGGAATTGAGGCACTGTACTTTGCAAATGGGTTTCCACTAGTTATACACATTCAGAAATACTCTTTTTAGATCTAATGTTCAGCACTAAGGTCACAAAGAGTGATTTATAACAATACATTTCTTTAAACAACATATTATAGTGGATTTTATTTTTATCTCCGTACTTTTCTACCCCTGAAGAAGTTACTGAATATTTTCCCATTAAAGCAAACAAATACGTGTTGGCTGCAGAGTGATACAACTCACTGTTAAATTGATGTCATTTCACAACATCATTTTGAGCATGAGCTGGAGGTTTGCTTGTACTTAAGGGTTTACCTCTGGGTGGGTCTTTAGATTCGTCGTGGGACAAAATTCAAATTTGAAATAACTTGATCTTTAACCATCTGTGAACTATGGACATTGTTAAACCTCACTTTGGGAATGGAGACTGCAAATGGGAAGACTCCTGCTACCCCTGGTCTCAACGTCCTGCTAGTCTTCTTTTTGTCTACGGCTGTGTTCAATACATGCTCTTCTACAGACCTGTGGACATCCACTACACCCGAAGGAATTTCCCTTGAAGTGAAGGAGTCACACCCCTGCATCTGCAGGCATAACAACAAAACTGACCAGTCTGCTGTTTCTTAGCATCTACAGACTCAGAAATGTTCAACAACACAGCTCATGGTTCTGCCACTACAGCGAGGCCTGCACTGTCCTCATAGCAAGTTTGAAGCCAGTATCCCTTGTCGGAACCGCTGCAGCAGTACCTCTGTACACCACATTGGCGTGCCGTTGCCAAGGCTTGTTGACTCTCTTCACCAGAGATCTTCGTGCTCCAAAAAGCTCCAGCAACAATTATCTCTTGCCGCCAAGATTTTTGCCAGCATCGCATCCTCTGTACCGTGGGCCACCATCCTTTGGTAAGCTGCTCAAAATTTTCTTGGAACTCTTAAGCCTCCAGGCAGGGGGTTCTCTTAAGGGTATTGTTTGGCTCCAGTGGGCTCTCCTGCTTGCTCAGTGCCTGCTCTGACTCACCTGCTCGTAGTAAGTCATTTGGACCTTACTGGTCCCAACACTGCACCTTTTCGACTACTACATTGGTTGTCATTGCCAAGGCTTTTTGGTGCTCCTGCCGGACACTCATCCACTGGCTCTTGAAATTAAACTTGGGACAGCTCTTTAATGGCTCCTAGTCTTTCACACCATCGCCTGGTCTGCACAGCTGCAACTTCAAGGGCACCGTCAACTCACCTGCAGTACCGACTTTGGTGGGCATTCGTCTTCCATGCCTCCTGGTCACTCCTGAGTAGCATAGACTCTGTCCCCTCTGCTTGCAGGTACCTTTCATCTTAAATCCACCTCGTAGTTCCACCAGATTCTTTCACCTTCTCCTCAAGTCACTGAAATCCTCCATTGTGGTCCACAGCAGTTTACAAAGTCACTTTGCACTTATGCACCTGATTTTCCTGGTGTAGGTATTCTATTTTTTTTTATTGTTTATATAGCACCAGAATCGACTCCTGGAGGAGTATCTCTGTGCTTCGGACGGGCGTCATAGATAAGTGCGAATGTAACCGGGATCAAAAACAGAAAAGGGTGGTATTAAGAAGCTTCCGAAAGTGGGAATGGTTAGAGCACTGTCTGAGGTGCAGAGGAAGCTCATTCAAATAACGAGGGCCAAGGTAGGAAAGGGCTTTTTACCCTAGTCTTGCCAGCCTAACTCCGGGAACCTCCAAAAGATGTTTGCAGCTCGAGCTGAGAGACATAGAGGGCCGGTAGAGTATGAATTTCTCCAAAAGATAAATGGGGCCAAGATTGAAGAGTGCCTTATGGATGGTACAACAAAATTAGAATTTTACCAGTTGGGGTATGGGATGAAGTTGCAGAAGAAGAGGGTGGGAGGCTGTACTAGGGGGCATGTTAAGAACTAGTCACGCCGCCGTGTTCTGGACCACCTGCAGTCTGCTGATCAAGGTCTCATTAGCAGAGATCAGCAGACTGTTAAAGTAGTCCAGGCGGCCCAATATAAGTGCCTGAGTCAGAGTCTTCCGAGTGGAATCCGGAAGGAGAGGGAAGACTCGACGAAGTAGGCCCAGAGTATGAAAGCAGGTGCGACATGCTCCTTCAAGGTGAGGGCTTGATCCAGATGGATGCCTAGGTTCTTAATAGAGACTTTAGGGGCAGGAGGGGTGCCAAGGTCTGTCGGCCACCATTCAGGAGATCAAAGTAAGGGTACTCTTTGAAGAGTAAAATCTCTGTTTTCCCGACATTACATTGTAGGAGATTACTCTTCATTCAGTGTGAAATGTCTCTCATTCCCGAGAAGGTGGTTAGCTGTACCGAAGGTGTGAATTTGTCAAAAGGGAAAAGCAGCTGTTTATTGTCAGCGTATGATATTGGGTTTCTTGGGGTATCCACGGATGGGGTTGCTCTCCAACCATCCTTTTTCCACTGGATTTCTTCAGGGTCCTCTGAAAAGGTTTCTTCTTCTTAAAAACTGTAACAGTGACTTACCCATTGACGTGTATCAAGTCAGTGCTCAGGGTCCCACCCTGCACACGGCCTCCATGAAGTTCCTGGTCACTTACAGTTGGTGGTTCCTTTTGTCCACGACTCTGCTACGTCTTCTGGGTCTAGTCTCGACTTAGGTCATGGTTCAAATCCCACTGTATAGTTGTGCTACTTATGTCTTCTAATACCAAAGTGTTGTATGTATTGTGGTTCTATCTCCTGGTAGGAGATATTGCAATGTGTTATTGAGTGTTTGTATTAAATACATATTTTGATAACTACACTGTGTGGTTCTTTTTCACTTAACCTACACTATAAAATTAAGTACTGCCAAAACAAGTTGCTTTACACTTCGTCTGGACTAAGGCTGATATCTGCTCTCCACAGCATCCACTTAGAGAGCTTTCCAAGGTTATGTAAGACCACTAAAATCACTATAAGGGTTTTCTGGATTAGTGCAGGGTGCCACACTTACATAAGTGAGCACCATATACTAAGCTAGCCCCCTACATTGGTGTGTAGCATTTGAGATTCATGCCTGCACTGTTTTACTGACTAAACTGAGTGTGGATTACTTAAAAAAACATCATTAGCATAGCATTAGGCACAGGTGATGTGTTTATAGACAAAGTAAGATCTACTGAACTTTTAGATTGGTTGTCAAGGGTCTAGCAAAACACTTTCTCTAATCTTAGGAAGTTTTGTTTCCACTAGGGTAGTAGGTGCAAAACCACTCTATACCTAGATAACATATTTTCAGTAATGGACCGAAATGGGGCCCGGTCTTCTAGGTACAGTGGTCTTAGGAACTAAGCACCCTGTGTACTTTTAGGAGATTAGCGACAGGTAGAAACCCAACCACAAATCAACTCTTAGAGCTGGTCATCATAGATGACCTCCAGAACTCTGAGAGGTCAAAGGATCAGGACAAAGTGGGTGGGAATGCTCCAGAAGATATGTCAGGAGCAGTACCCTTAGTGACCCTAAATTCTGAGCATGACCAAGAGGAGTCAGATAACTCCACCTTGGTGAACTCGGATCCCCCAGGGAATTGTGCAGATGGCACACAGGGTGTCCGTAGATATAGGTCCCCTTTTATTTCTCCTGGGGGCATTCAGAATAGTCAAAGGAGGTCTAGTTCCCCCTCTGTCGAGTCCAATGTTTCAGATCATTCCACAGGGACGTCCATCTCTAGCAAGAGGGAGGACTTATTAGAGAGGTAGTACCACCTGATCAAACTTGAGAGAGTTATACTCAAGCTCAGAGCAGTTTTCCCTTGATAAAGAGACCATGAACGTTCAGAGGGCTTGGAACAATTTGGGACTAGAATGCCATGGTGGCAGCAATAGTGTACCTATAATCAGAGAAACATCCTTTGACACTAGGAACCTGAGCAGGATAGTCCCTCCTTACTAGGAGGGCGATTATATTCACAAATGGAACACTGCCTTCGAGACGGCCTGTACAATTCAGAAGTTCCCCCAAGGGCAGTGGACAGCTCTCCTGTGGCTCTCCTTTGCTAAAAAGGTAGAGACAGGCTCATCACTGTTAGAAAAGAAGATGCTGTCAGTTAATCAGTCTTTTAAAGTGTACTCATAGACGGGTTTGGCTCACCCACTGAAGGAAATTTCCCATTTAGGGTCAAACGGGTCACTCGCGACCACCGCTCAGCCTTCCATACCAAATGAAGAGTTGTAATACAAACCAAGTCTCTGTAGAGTGTTGCTGAGAGTTTGGCATTAGCAGGCATGGAGATACATTATGTACTATTCAGAACAAATGTAGGCCCGCTCATAATGAAATTTTCCAGGCAGATGCAGCTAAAACAAAATAGTACAGAAGGATAGGTTTCAATGCTGAGCCGGGCACACAAATGTATCCTACCCAAGGTCACTCTGTCCGTGCCCGCAAATAGACCAGTAGTAGAAGGCCTCTATCTAGTGGGAAAGGTATGCGCTAACAAGAACAGTGTATTCATTAGCAGAGCGAGGCCCAACCTTGGAGAAATAAAAACTACCACAAGGTGTTTCTCATAAAAACAAGGAAAAGTTTAGAGCGTGATTCAAAATGGCGGCCAGACATAAAAATGGTCCTGCGAATGCTAACTTACATAGAATAAGGCACAGGCAGAAATGACAGAAACATTTTATTTCTAACACCACTGAGCAATACAAGATTATGTTCAGATACACCCAGAAGGACTGGGTAGATTTAATTGGCAGTGCTAGTGCTAGTGTTATTACGGGTCTGGAAGGCTGGCTTCATGAAAACAAGGTACAGGATTCTGAGGGATTGTACAATTTGATGATGAGGGAGCATAGTCAAAACTAATCAGATGGACTCTGATCTGACCTCTCCTCAAAAAATTGGGAAAGAAGGCAGACAAATGGGTAAGCACTAGGGTTAAGAAGAAAAAAAAACATGGTAGAGTGGACCAGAAGAAGCAAAATTCTTCTAATCCCAGGAGAAGGGTGGGAAGAAGGGTAAAGTCAAAAAGGAGTATTCTCAAGGTGCTCAAAAACCAGCATCTGGGGTGAGTACCACAACCCCTAGAAGGGTAAAAAGAAAAGTTGGTGTTTTTTGTGTAAAATAAATAACCATTGGACAAGAGATGCTGACTATCCAAAGGCCAAGGAACCTACTACCACTGCCCCTAAAACAACTGCTCTCCCTCGCCCCAGTACAAGTGGCAGTACAGTAATCAAGGCATTAGTAGAATTAACCTTGGAATTTGAGGTGGGTTCTGGCCTAGTCAGAACTCAAACTCAGGTTGTTCTTGTCTGTGATGGTGGCATGGATGTTGCTTCTGATGTTTGTCTCCGATCGGGGCTGAGGGTGGCTGTGAGCGGGGCTGCGGGTGGCTGTGAGTGAGGCTGCGAGCGAAGCTGTGAGCGAGGCTGCAGTCGGGGCTGTGAGCGAGGCTGCAGGCGGGGCTGTGAGCGAGGCTGCGGGTGGCTGTGAGCAAGGCTGCATGACAGGTTTTACTAACCAAATAACACAATTATAGTGCATTAAGTCAACTAATCCGATGAGCTCATGCACAAGCACTGAATCATGTGAATTCTCGAATAATCAGGACTTTCATCAAAGTGACCTTACTTTCAGACCATTCTTAACGGATTGTGCATGGGCTTAACAGTATTTTCTTATTTCATGTAATGGTTTTAATTAACTAAATCATAAGGGGTGTCGTCAAGATGGCTGGCGGCTAAGACATGTTTTATTGTCTCTCCATCCTTACCACTGAAATATCTCTGAATAGCACACTGCTTGGCAATAAAACCAAACCCCGTCAGCAGTTTAGCCAGCAGAACCAGGTCAGAATCTAAGGTGGAACTAAGGCAGTCAATTTGGTGCCAACACTGCATAAATTTTGGGAAGGCCCACGAGAGCAGAGGGCCTTTCTGGTCCACATGATGGTGGCTTGCAGATACCTCTGAGGAGTAATGCAGCCTCGGTGAAGGAGCCCAGCATTCAGCCAGTTTCCGATAGCACAGCACGCAGCCCTGTAAGCCCAGCTGATCTCCTTCCTTGGAACCCCTTGAAACGAGCCCCTGCAGAAGTGGAAGGTGGGACTTGCAGTGGGGCTTCCTCCAGGATCCGTGCCTGCCTTCGGTTTGCTCCAGCACTCTTGTTTTGAGACAGTCAAGCCATGTGGGTGGCCTGCCTGTGGTGGCGGGTACCTACCAAGGCTTCCAACACGCATCCAAAACAGATATCCGCATTGGCTGATCCTGAGCACCTAAGTCGAGCAACAAGGTCTTCACCATGAGGGATTTGCTCTAATCAGCTGTGGCCAGAGGTTGAGGATCAGGCAGGTGAAGCCCTGCTGGTCATCTGTTAGCCCCAGTGCTGGTCCTGCTACCTGGCCCACTACACATGTATGACACCTGCATGGCTCCGGAGGCTGGGCCTCCATATTTAGAGTGCCTGGGGAGTGGATGATTGTAGCTGCATCCTATGCGATTGTCGACACTGGGAGCAGACTGCTTAGAGGCTTCTAGCTCGTTGCATGCAGTGACTGACTTTGATTCAAACTAAACTACACAGAGATGGTTGCCTTTCTTCAGTCAGTGATTGCACCATTGGGCCTTCCCTCACCGCTTGTGGACCACACCCCGAGTTATGCAATTAGTTGCAGGGTTCTGGGGTCATTGAGGGGGACCTCTATGTTTGTGAAGTGATCTGCCTCCCTTTTGCAACATCCCTTGTTCTGGCCTTGTATTCAACAGTCAGATTGCAGTGGCGACTCAAAATTAATCTCCTTGGTGTGCATTAGAAGGGCTCAAGGCAACGCAGAAATAAGTCAGGCTGTAAACAGTTCTAGATCGTCCAGAGAGCACTCTAGTTATATCTCTATTCATAGAGATTATACCACCGTTTCAGGCTGTTGCCAACGTTAAAAATTGAGCCCATCTCTGATAAACAGAAAACCATCCAACACAATACAGACATTCACTCAAAGGGACAACATTTAGGAAAAGGACCCGGAGCCGGGGCAAGAAACCGCTAGGTTGAGTATCGTTGTAAACCTTTCGGACCATAATTTGACGAATGGAGAAGAAGAAGTACTAAACAAAGGATTAGGCTTCGTGCCGACACCGAACCATGATGCCTTCAAGTGTCGGATGGAGTTTCACGAAACAATGCGCCGCATCAAACTTAAAAAATTCTTTTTTAAACAACCTACAGAAGTAAGTAAGGGTTTCAATTCCAACTTAAGAAAACCCTCCTCTTTCTGCCCACCAACCGCTACGCTTGGCCCAGAAACCGCGGTATTCGAAGCAAAAGTCCTAGAGGAAATTAAAGGCATTGAGAATAAGAACCAGTCGATAGGCTTCAGGAATATGACGAAAGAAAATTGGGATTCCATCAAATCTTTGCAGAACAACGACAAAATAACCATCAAGAATGCTGACAAGGGCGGTGCCATCGTGATTTTAAATACATCTGACTACGAGGCAGAAGTCCGAAGACTTTTAAATGTCAGAACTAACTATCAACCCCTTGTTAGAGATCCTACTCCTGAATTAAGAGAGATGATTAGGAATCTCGTTGCCAACGCGAAGGAAAAGAAGTGGATAAGTACAAGGGAGGCAGAGTTCCTTGTCAACACAAACCCTAGGACTCCTGCCTTCTATGTCCTCCCAAAAATACACAAGCCTGCCAGGCCTCCTCCTGGCAGGCCTATTGTGGCTGGTATTCAGTCAATCCTGGAACCCCTGTCCCAATTCGCAGACTACTACCTACGCGAATCGGTAATAACTCAACGCTCCTATGTCAAGGACACAGCAGATATTTTAAATGTCCTTGATTCAATGACCTACAACCCCGCCACAGAGTATATTGTGACTATAGACATCGAGTCTCTGTACTCGTGTATCCCCCAGGAAGCGGCCTTATTAGCAACTGCTAAAGCAATCAGCAAACAAGAGTGGTTCTACGATGCTCCACAGAGTTTTATCCTACAATGTGTAGAGCTAGCCTTAACAAAAAAATTTTTTGGCTATAAAAACGAGCTTTTCCTCCAAGTGACGGGAACGTCGATGGGGGCTACAATGGCACCGAGTGTGGCTTGTATTTATGTGGGGCAATTCGAGGAGCACGTCATCGATACCGATCAAAACCCTTTCAGGGAACACCTACGCCTGTGGAGGCGGTATATCGATGACGTGCTCCTCGTCTGGTCGGGAGAGGAAGATTGTCTCCTCCAGTTTCTCAATTGGCTGAACACGCAAGACAGGAGTTTACGCTTCACTTGGAATTACCACCGTACGAAGGCAGTGTACCTGGACTTGGACATTGAGGCAGCAGATGGAAAATTTGAGACCAGGGTTCACCAAAAACCAACAGATAGAAATTCTCTCCTCACGTACCAATCTTACCACCCTCGGGCCCTCAGGGATAACCTCCCGGTGGGTCAATTTATGAGGTACAGGAGGAACTGCTCAAAAACTGAGACCTACAGAGAACAAGCTATTGACTTGAGCAACAGGCTACAAGCTCGGGATTACCCACGTAAAATAATCCGTCAAGCCAACAAGAGAGCGCTCAATACACCGAGGACAGCACTCCTAGAGTCAAATAAAAAAGAAAAATCTGAATGTATACCAGTGGTCATGACCTACGACCCACTAGCCACAAAAATCAGACAGGCCATCAGGAAGCATTGGTCCCTTCTTAGCACACAGGACCATAAGATGCCAGCTCCTCGTTTCGCGTTTCGAAGGGCCTCTAATTTAAAAGACAAACTCGTCCATACTAGGATGATAGAGAAGAAACAACCAGAAGCCTCGACTGTACCTAATGGCCACTACCCCTGTGGCAACTGTTCTGTGTGCCATATCACCAATAAATGCAACACCATCCAACTAAAATCCGGAAAAACCTGGACGTTAAATCAGTTTAGCAATTGTAATACTACGAATGTAGTCTACAGGCTGAGCTGTGAATGCGGCCTTGAATACATCGGGCTGACGTCGCGCAAAATCAAGCTGCGCATTCAAGAGCATCTAAGCACGATACGACAGGGCAAGCTAACGACAAAACTAGTGCAACATTGTCATCGCAATAAGCACACCTTCACATGGGTTGTTCTGGAGAGAGTTATGGGGGATGCACAATCAATGGAGAAGCGACTGGCGACTAAAGAAGCGCGCTGGATTTTCCAAGAATCTAGTGAACAACAGGGACTTAATGAGTTATTAGAATGGAATAAACTACGATGATCTAGTTGTTCTTTTGCTTAATAATTCTAGAACACACTGTAAAAATAGGAATTGTCTAAGTATCGGTTTCACATTGGTTTGATGGGTAGCAAGAAACATCTAAGATAGCCAATTCTCACTTATCTATCTAACCCTGGTGAACTTACCTATACACACTGTAATATGTCTCTAGCTTATAGTCAACGCCATGACAGTACACCAGTACCACACCATTAGTAATACGATCTTAATGGGAATTTGATAAGGTGACAAGTAACTGTCAGGAATATGGTGCCTTCATTGGAAACCAGGTACATTTTGAATATAGAAGTAATATTCCAAGATGGCCGTTATGTTTTTGTAGTTTTCAAAGGGACATGTCATTGAGATAGACTGTTCCAAGATGGCGGCCGTCCTTTCGATCTTTGTAAAGTTACATCTGTGAAACTACATCTGTGTACAAAGTAATTCCCCTTGTTTATATCCCACTCGGGTGAGTGTAGGTTTATATGACAAGCTGGATGTAACAGGATAGACATTTTAAACGAGCAAGCGGTCACGTGGTTACAAGGCCCAATCATCGACCTGTTTCTCACGTGAGGTGCTGGGCCAATCAGAGTCTAGCTACACAGAAACGCTGATAAATAAACTGCAAGCCCAACCCATGACGCTCCGGTGTTGAGGAAACGCCGTTTGCAGTACCTCCGCGAGTAAGCACACAAACGCGGAACCTGGGGATGAATAGACGGTGAGAGTAGGCATGCTGATGTTAATTTCCGCCCGTATGGCGTTTTCCCCGTGTCATTTGTCCAGGCACCTCAAGAAGGGAGGCGGGACCCTACTTACCGATCGGAAGGGGGTCTGAGATTTTTGCACAGAGCCAGAGCGGTAACGGTATGAAAGCAAATGTCTTATCTAGGTAAAAAGCATTTTTAATCCATAACAGGGTGCAAAGTGGATATTGAATATGCAGTATTGCTACAGGCAGATGCCCACATATATACATATGTGTGTCTTATGTTTTTGATTTCCAGCATTTAGAAGCACAGTACCGCTGGCAGTGACATCGTAAATATACGTTGGCCCTGAAGAAATTGCCTGATATTATACCTAAGGCAATGAAACATGTCGGCTGCGGGTTGAGTATGAGGCGATAGGTAGTATTCATATCTCACCCTTTTATATTACATGTTGAACTGCAATGCAACAAAAAGATATCAATAAAGTACGAGTAATATCTTGCTGCGCAGTTTAGTGTGTGTTATATGTTGAACGCTGTTAGTCTTGTGTCACATATATGTTGTTTGTACACTGCACCATTCACTGTTATTTTTCTTACTTTGGGTCTTGGACACGTTTTCGTTAAGCTATTTGACACCGATGATGAGAACAGGGCCGACCTGGTGAGTACCAACCAGGGGCCCCATTGGTGGTGCGCCCGTGAGGTGTCATCTAGCTATTCACACCTTTTCCTAAATGTTGTCCCTTTGAGTGAATGTCTGTATTGTGTTGGATGGTTTTCTGTTTATCAGAGATGGGCTCAATTTTTAACGTTGGCAACAGCCTGAAACGGTGGTATAATCTCTATGAATAGAGATATAACTAGAGTGCTCTCTGGACGATCTAGAACTGTTTACAGCCTGACTTATTTCTGCGTTGCCTTGAGGACTGGGTCATTTTTTGATTAGTGTTTGATTGAGTGGAGGGCGATCCAGTCTTTTCTATCCCTCTTGACTCCTAGTAGTTGAATATGTGCATTAGAAGGGGCCTATTAAAACAAGTGTTTCCACCTCCTGCTCCTAGACAGTGTCAGCAGCCACCACAGGACAGCTATAACAGTCTCTGTGGGTGAAACAAGGCCATGTCTACGGCCGGGCCAAGAGAGATCACTCATTTCAGGACATAATCGTGAAGCTAACTGGAAGACCATCAGGGGACAACAAATCCCTGTGACCACTGAAAACCCCCTGAGTCTTATGATGCAGACAGCCCAGTGACCTATCCTTTCCTAGAAGCCTTATTCGACAGGCTGTCAAGAAGGATCTCTCCTCTGACGTTCCTGATGTAGGGCATGACCTGGAGGAAGTAGGAGAGAGGGTCTCCACTTCAGAGTAGAAAGAGACAGGTCACAGCTTGCAGATTGAATGGCTGCACCAGGAGAAGCTCCAGCTCTAGAAACAACAAATTGATTTACAGGCTCATGCCATAGACCTGGAAAATTGCTCTCTGACAAAAAATGTCTGCATTCTAGGGGTCCCAACAGATGCCAAGATACCGAACGTGGATGAATACATAGGGCATCTCTTTCGTCACATTTTGAGAGCTTCTGCAGATCTGGAGATTAAGCTATATTGGTTCCATTGGATGGGACCGCAAAGCCAGCAAACTGACCTCCTGAGGACATACTAATGTGCATTCATGAATTCTAAGTAAAAGAGTCAATTATATGCAGGAACAAGTATAATCTCCAGCTCCAGTTTAGAGAGCACGCACCACTGCTGTTTCAAGACTTGCTGGCCAGAAAGCTTCAGAAGCGGCGTGACTTTTGCTCGCCTGGGGAACTCAGCCATCTCCATCTGTTCTGGACCATTTTCTGTCTGAAACGTTAGCAGCACTAATTTCATTCCCTCACAGAGGCCTACACGGTGATTTTCATTGAGGATCCATCTCACGAGGGATGACATTCCAGTCTGCAGGGTCAGACCCAATTCCCCCTCTGATAGGCTGTGGCCTGATCCAGACAGTATGGCAATGGAAAGGAAGTCTGTCCTGGATGCACTGTCTAGTGCCAACAACAACGTTGATGCATCTTGATATTAGAATATAAAAATAGGCTTTCGCATTGCTTTATGTAGGGTTAGCATTCGCAGCACCATTTTGTGTGTGGCAACCATTTTGAATGATTATCAAAATTAATCCTTTGCCATTTCCGAGTAGCGGTCTTTCTTTGGAGCTGAGTTTTGCTACACTAATAAATGCATTGTTCTTTTTAAAGCATAACTTTCATTTTAGATATAGGCCTTCGCCTACCTGACTAGTGGTGGGTACAGGCAGAGTGATCTTGAATAGTAGATAATGTGTGCCCGGCCTCAGAATCGAAACTTACTCCTATTTGACTGTCCAGCTGCATCTCTTTGAAAAATTCCATTGTGGGTGTGCTCTCATTGGTTTGGAAATGTACATAATATATTGTTATGCTTGCTGATGTCCGTCCCTCTGCAGCACTCCTAGCGACTGGACAAAATGGGCTCCACTCTGAGGGTACCTAAATAAATAGTTATTTGGTTTGTATTCTCTTCTGTCTGACTGACTCTTCATTTGATATGGAAGACTGAGAGTTGATCATGAGTGGCCTGGAGGACCCTAATTGGGCCCTTTCCTTCAGTTGGCGCCCAAACGGGAACTCCTGTGGTTGAGAGACCCATCCCCTTCCACAGATAGGGGGGAGGATGAGGCAATCGTCGGGTCGTACGGACAGATCAGGGATCTGAAGAGTTCCCGGTGCTCATAGCTTCCTCTTCTGTTCTGCCGGACGGTGCCTCGCCCAGGGGTCATCCCGAAGGGCGTCTTGAACAGTAAAACCCTTGGATCTGACCATTTAGTCTGAAGCATCGGCAGTGTAGAATTAATTTGTCATGACCTGCATATATCAGGTGAGTTTTTTTTGGTTCTTTGTGGATATGGTACCATTTTGGTTTGTATTTGGTACGATCTAAGGACCGTCTTTTGGTTAAAAGCTTTTGCAATTGCTTTGCCAACCATAAAATAGTGAACTTATTTTCTTTCGAGAATGCCTGTGTTTAGTAAACTGTTTTCTTTCTTCTGTCGCTGTTGTTTTGCAGATGCTCAATTGGAAGAAGCTCAGCCGGCACCTCCCCTCTAGTATGTTTAGTACATTATGGCGCAAATATATGACGGACAATGCCGAGATGCAGTGGGCATTGACAGGCACTTTCGATGAACAAAAGATTGATTATTTACAAGAACAGTTGTTCAAGAGACAAAGTAGTCAGTCTATGTTTGATTCCCTCCGAACATGGCAGAAAGCAGCTACACAGAGGCGATTGAAGGCAGAAAACGAGGCCTGTAAAGGGAAATTGCAGACATTGACTCAGAAAGCTGTAGCATATGTTAGGAAAAAACAGGAAAAGGATGTTGAACGTGAGGATAGAAGGTTTCGATTACTCGTTGATAAATCTTATGGGGTTCCAGAAGAAGATGCCACATTTGTGGAAGAATTGTTAGATAATCGACCCCACCTCCATATGCCCCGCAAAGAATATGTCCCACTGTTCTGGTGCCATCACATGCGCCCTTACAGTTGTGTCCACTGTCTCTGCCTCTGTATCTACTGCTGGTATTTCAACGGCTGTGACTTTGGATCCTCCTCCTCCTCTTCCTTCTGTTTCTTTGCTTTCTCTGGCAACTGTAACTGTTAGTACCCCTGTCACACCTATTGTGTCAGCGTTCCTTTTACCAGCTCTTTCTCCTGCAACACAAAAACCTGTAACAATGTTGCCTGTTACTTCTGGTGCTACTCCCACTATGGTTTTTCATCCTCTGACATTAGTAAGTGGCAGGACACTGGAAAAAGGATTTGAGGATAGGGATTAGATATAATTTAAGAAGTGCATGGGACCATTAGTGCGTCTGATGTGGGAGGTGGTGAGAAACCGGTAATAGCTACCCAAGCTGCACAGTGGGACCGTAATCCTATTTATAGTGTAGAGGATGTCTGGGTGACTATGAGAGATTTTGATACCATGATAGAGCAGCATGTCCTTAAACAGATGTGTGCAACTTTAATTGGTTTTTGACAACAGTACTTTGAAGCAGAAGGGCCTCAAAGTGTATATGACATCAGAGATCAGAAGTATATTAGTGAATTGGGGCCAGAACAGGTTTTTGCTAATGTTAACAATAATACATCATAGAGGAAGGCTACATGAGAAAAATCCCACTGCAGTGTCAAAGTTTGCGATGCATCCTATATATCTTCTAGAATTGCTGGAATTAACTGATGGCTGTGTTAACATTACCAGGCTAAGGGAGGCGGCACGTTTTCAGGAGTACTGGATGTACTCCGTGGAAAAGAAGTGATGTTTTATCTCTTAAGGCTCATTTGCCTGACCCTAGGAAAAATCCTACTGCATATTATAAGGAATTGATTGAAGCTCCTCTTCCACTATAATGGCTCTTGCTGATATTGAAATGTCTTTTCATTTGAGGGTTCTGGTTGATATTTGGAGGCAAGTACAAATACAAGACCATGTTGTGGAGTTTGGAAGTACATGGAATCAAATTAAAGCATGGGACCAGGAAAGGAAACCAGGTGATGAGCCCAGAGCGGTAATTTTAGAATTGCCAGACCGTAATATTACCTATATGCATTCCCTTATTCCGACAAGAAAAGTAGATTGGGATAAACTGTCTGCTTGTCAACAAAAGAAAGATGAGAGTTTGTCTGATTTTTTTACTTGGTTTGAAGGTACGTTTTTAGAATACAGTTGGCAGGATTTGTCTGTTGAGGGAGATGTTCTGTTGTTTGTTAATAGATTAGTTTCTAATTTGTTTCCTGAAATTGCGACTCGATTGCAGGCCTCTGATTGTACTTGGTCCACCTCTACCTCCTTGAATATGGCACAGTATTATGAGCATAGAGATAATGAGGAGAAAGAGAGGACAGAGTAAAGGCATAAGGATTTAAAAACGAAGGTGTTGTTGCAGCAGGCTTCTAGAGGGAATGGCAGAGGACGTGATGTTCCAGCCCAGGAGCTTCCATACACTAGTAGGCAGCCAAATACTATGGGGCAGATTTATGAAGGCCTTGCGCCGCCGTTGCGTCATTTTTAACATGGGAAAAAGTGACGCACCGGCGGCGCAAGGCCTTCATAAATCTGCCCCTATGTCTTTGGGGCTGAATCAGTGTGCGTACAGTAAGAAGGAGGGACATTGGCGTAGCGAGTAACCTGTGCTTTTGAAGAAGGTAGCGGTCCCTAGAGGACAACGTTCTCGAGGCCGAGGTTGTGGAGCTGATGTTACTGATAGGGCACAGAAAGCTGCAGCCTCACAGGGTTGTTCTGCTAATAATTATTTTGATGACCCTCAGGATGGTCAGTACGATCATGATGATCATGATATGGAGGAAGTGATGGGGATATCTTACAGCTAGGACAGCCAGGGACAGAGTGGGGATCAATTCCGATGATACGTGTAGACCAGAGTGACCCTTATGTAACAGCGGAACTACAAGGTTCGACTAAGGAATTTCTGGTGGACACAGGTGCGACAAAAAGTTCTGTTTCTTGAAATATGGTCTCTGGGCGTCTCTGTCAGGCCATAATAACGTTTTGGTAGGTTTTTCTGCTGTACCTGTTGTAAGCCCCATTTCAAGACCCCTTGCATTGACTATTGGTCCTTACTTTGTGGATTCGGCATTCTTGCTGAAATCCAATTGTGGTGAAAATTTGATGGGCTTGAATTTGTTGAAGAAACTGCATGCTACTATTTATTGTCTCGCAGCAGGTTTCTTTATGACAATGGTACCAGATGTAGTTGGTACTAAATAGTGTTTGTCCAAAGATGCACCTCTTCCTGTTGGATTTGCTGATATGCCACCCACTTTGATATAGACGTGGGACTACTGCAGATACCACCAATTTGATACATGTTAAGGATGGTGCAATTTTGCCCCATATCCCTCAGTATGTTATACTACAGGAGATAGAAAGCCTTATTGCAAATTATTCAGGATTTGATTCAGAAGGGAGTGGTTGAGGAGACATCGGCTAAAATTTGTTTCAGCTCCATTCTTACCATTCTAAAATGTACACCTTCAGGTTCTCCTGATTATCATGAAGATGTTTACATTTTGTGACAGATTTGTGCGAAGTTAATAAAATAGTGGTTCCCCAGTTTCCAGTGGTCCCTGGCATTGCTACTCTTTTGACACTGATTCCTTCTTCTGCTAAGTAGTTCTGTGTTATTGACTTGAAAAACACATTTTTCAGTATTCCTATTCATCCAGATAGCTGGTACTTGTTTTAGTATATGCAAGCTGGCAGATGTTTGAGGTTCTGTTGAGCTCCTCGGGGCTATACTCAGAGTCCAAGTATTTACAGTCAGTCTTTAAAGTCTTAATTGGAATCCCTTTCGCTTTCCATAGGTAATCTATTAGTGCAGTATGTTGACGACCTCCTCATTGCTTTTGATACTGAGCAGGGATGCATAGACAGTAGTGTTAAATTGTTGTTGCATTTGGCCCAACATGGACATAAGTTGTCTCTTTCTAAATTTCAGTATTGTTGCCAGTAGGTCACTTACTGTCGAAGGATGGTAGGAGATTGACCCCTGTGCGCATCAGTACTATGTTTAAAATGCCCATCACACAGACTCAGAAAGATGTGTGTGCTTTCATAGGTATCACTTCCTACTGTCAGCAGTGGATACTTAACTATTTCTTACTAATCAAACCCTTGCTTGGACTAAGGGAGTACCACAGGGCTCATGATTGAACCCGACTCTGTTCAACATTTACGTTACTCCCCTGGCGAGACAGTTGAGGAAATTGGAATTTATCCTCAAATCGTACGCGGATAGCACCCAATTACTCCTCTCACTTGACATGGCTCAAAAAATTCACTCGATCGCTCACATTTGCGAGTCAGATTAATTCAGGACGACCTATTTTTAGATCCTAATCGCCCTTTCTGGAGAGTAGGAAGACAAACTGACATTTGACCTCTCCCTCTGAAAGCAGAGGAAATGTCACAAGATAGAAAGATTTAAAGGCATCTTTATTGCTCACAAAGTAAATGAGCAATACAAATGCTTTTAAATCTTGTTAACTTTTCACATTTGCTCAGCTTTCAGAGTCAGAGGTCAAGTACATTTCACTTAGGTCGAGGAGATTTTGCAGGTTACTAGACCTGCAGGTCTAGTGCATTTTTAATGATTTTTCGAGCCCTGTCGAACCCCAATGCTCAAAACAATATCGGTGAAGGAATGTAGATAATAGAGGGGTGCAGAATCGAAATATTGCCGCAAAAATATCGTGGGACAAAAATATTGCAGCAAAATATCGCCGTGGAGAAGAAATATCGAGAACAAAAATATAGTTGAGAAGAATTTCGACTGACAGGTAAGTAATATCGATTACATAAATATCTTTGTAATAAATATCGTTTACAAAAATATAGTTTACAAAAATATCAATTTATTAACAATTGTATATATTTTAGTGTTTTTAATGTGAATTGTTTGTCATTTCATTATATGTTTTAGAGTTTTACTAGTTATTAATTTATTTTAAGTTTAATTCTGCGTTTTACTTCCGTAGCGGTTTGTGGGTTTATAGAGGAATAGGGTGGGAAGTAATTTAATATTATAAAATGTATTGAATAATTAAGTAATAATAGTTTAATAATTAGTTGTTAATTAATTTAAATGAGTCAATTAATAAATAATTAGGTTAATTGCTTAATTAATTTTAGGTGTAGGTTGTGGTGTTGATATGTGTAAATTGTGTGAAGGGTGGTAATTAATATGAACAATTATTGATTAATTATTAAATACTTTTTAAGGTATTTACCATCAATTAATTAGTAATTCGTAATTGTAATTGTGTAAATATTTTAGGTGTGTGTTTTGGTGTTAATATGTGTAAACGGTGTGAAAGGTGGTAAGGAATTAATTTTTTATTGATTAATTAATAAATAATAAATCAATTTTCATTAATTAATTATTAAATAATAAATGTTATTGTGTAATTAATTGTATGTGTGTGTTGTGGATTTTATAGTGTTAAATCATTGGTAATTATTTGGTATTATCTTTATTAATAATAATTTTTACCCCTCCGCTATCCAGCGCTTTCCCTATTGTTGCACTCACTGGAGTGGGAATAGTAATTTTTACCCCTACGCTATCCAACGTTTTCCCTACTGTTGCACCCACTGGAGTGAGAATAGTAATTTTTACCCCCACGCTATCCAACGCTTTCCCTACTGTTGCACTCATTGGAGTGGGAATAGTAATTTTTACCCCTACGCTATCCAACGCTTTCCCTGCTGTTGCACCCACTGGAGTGGGAATAGTTATTTTTACCCCTACGCTATCCAACGCTTTCCCTACTGTTGCACTCTTTGGAGTGGGAATAGTAATTTTAACCCCTACGCTATCCAATGCTTTCCCTACTGTTGCACTCTTTGGAGTGGGAATAATAATTTTAACCCCTATGCTATCCAACGCTTTCCCTACTGTTGCACTCTTTGGTGTGGGAATAGTAATTTTTACCCCTACGCTATCCAACGCTTCCCCTACTGTTGCACTCATCGGAGTGGGAATAGTCATTTTTATCCCTAGGCTATCCAACGCTTTCCCTACTGTTGCACTCTTTGGAGTGGGAATAGTACTTTTTACATTTACGCTATCCAATGCTTTCTCTACTGTTGCACTCTCTGGAGTGGGAATAGTAATTTGTACCCCTGCGCTATCCAACGCTTTCCCTACTGTTGCACTCTCTCTCTCCTACAGTAATAATATTGGATATTATTTAATTATATTATGTTACTATATATATATGTTTTAACAAATATGATTGTAAATTTGTTATTTTTTTATTTTAATTAATTATTTAATTATTATAAGGTCATTTAAGTATTTTTAAGTATATTTTAGTAATTAATTTTTTATATTAATTTAATTTAACATTGTTTTTAATAAAGTCGATATTGTTATAAACTATATTTTTGTAAACGATATTTTTTACTCGATATTTTTGTACTTACCTGTTTGTAGATACAAAGTCGATATTCTGTCTGTCGATATTTTGTCAACTATATTTTTGATAGTCGATATTATGTCCCTTGATATTATGTCAGTGATCCGGTCATGAGTGACCCGGATCACTCTATTTGGGCCATTTCCTTCATTGAACCTGGGGGTCATTATTAGTCACAATTCTCTCTCCTCTGGTGGGTGGGGCTGTTTATTATTATTATTATTATTATTATTATTATTATTATTATTGTGTCTTTTGTAAAGCGCGCAGCTACCCCAACGGGGTGTCCCGACACTGATTGATTAACAGCTAGTCCCTTCGGGCAGAGGGTTATAGGCAAAAGAGGTAAGTTTTCAAAGCCCGACTGAATTCAGGTTCAGATTTGATCGAGCGCAAACCCAGAGGCAGCTTATTCCATCGTTTGTCGGCTCCTAGCTCGAATGTTTTGCCACCAGAACGGGACTTTTTAAATTTAGGGATGGCCAATACAAGTTTAGAGTTAGAGCGAAGAGCTCTTGAGTTGCAGTAAGGGCGAAGGATAGTTCTAAGATGGGCAGACCCATTGCCCTGAGTGGAGCGATAGGCTAGTGTCATGGCTTTAAACTCAATTTGTTTACTCATGGGCAGCCAATGCAATTCGCGGAGGTAAGGAGAAATGTGCTGCCTACGCGATAGACCTCCAATCAGGCAAGCCGCAACATTTTGGACCATTTGAAGTTTATGGCAGAGGCGGAAGGATAGACCCAGATAGAGTCCATTCGCATAATCCAGATGCGAGATAATTAGTGCATAAACAATCGTCTTTCTGTTAGCGCTAGGCAAGTAATCTATGAGTTTTTTTAGCATTTTTATCTTAGCAAAACATGCCACTGAGACTGATTGGGCCAGACACCCTAGTGACAGCTGTTGATCCCAACGGACTCCCAGATTCCTAACGGAGTCCTTCGGGATCGGGGCGTGACTGAGGTCTTCCGGCCACCAGATATTAGTGTCTAGTGGGGATGGCTGATTGAAGAAGAGCACTTCAGTTTTTGCTGTGTTCAGTCTCAAGATCCATTCATTTAGCGATGTCTCTGATGCAAGATTTAAGGGGATCAAAAATGGAAGGAGATGGCTTCTCAAATGTAAAAAGTAACTGGATGTCGTAGGCATACGACATTGTTTTGATGCCAGACTTGGAGATCATGTCAGCTAGCGGGGAGAAATAGACATTAAAAAGGAGAGGACTTAATGAAGAGCTCTGGGGGACACCCCATTTCAGAGGCCTAGGTGTTGAGGTGAAGGGGGGTGTGAACGTGTTGCGTTCGGTTTGACAGGAAGGAACCTATCCACTTGAGGACCTTGCCCTGTATTCCTATAGTCCTCAATCTGTCCAGTAGTATGGGGTGAGAGACGGTGTCGAATACTGCTGATAAATCCAGCAGCACCAACACCGCCCTCGAGCCCCGATCCAATGTTCATCGGACGGAGTCCGCCATCTCAATAAGGGCCGACTCCGTGCTATAGCCTTTGCGAAAGCCATGCTGGGAATCATGAAAAAGACCATGACTCTCGATGAAGCCAGCGATTTGTTGGTGGGCTAGTCGCTCCAGAATCTTAGCTGGAGTGGGGAGAAGCGATATCGGCCTATAATTGCCGAATTTTCCGAATCTGCGTCGGCCTTTTTTAGGATCGGAACTAGAGAAGCATGCTTCCAGGCTTCCGGGTAAATGCCTGAGCTCAAAGAAGAGTTCCATATAGGGTTAAAAAAAGGGTGAAGGAAGGAAGCTAATGCTTTATATTGTTTTACCAGCCAAGGGTCCCCCGGGGCGCCTGACTTATATCTGAGTAGTTCCCTTAGAGAAGACTCCTCAGATATTTCAGTAAACTCGGAGAGGACAGGACCTTGGTTATGCATGTCAATCTGTACTACAGGGGATCCCATGCTGTCTCCAATGGGAAAAGAGGCATAGATCTGAGCTATCTTGTCCTCAAAAAAATCAGAGAGCTGGGAACAGAGTTCTTGAGAAACAGGTTGTTGTCGAGTCAGCGCCTGTGGATCAGTGAATGATCTAACAATGGAGAAAATTTCTCGCAGGGTATTAGTAGCTTTATCAATCTTATCGGCTAGGAAATCTCTTTTGTGTTTGACAATCAGCTTCTGATACTCTTTGAGGGCTCTGAGGTACTCTTGTTTACTCTCTGTGAGTACCCTGATCTCCAGCGCCTTTCCAATGCTTTACAGGCTGATTTCTGTAGAAGTAGTTCGTCCGAATACCAGGGGGCAGCTTGTGAAGCCCTGAAAGTTTTTATCAGCTTGGGGGGAGCCAGAGAGTTGATTGCCTCAGAGATCCACTCGTTGAGATTGGATGCGGGATTCCAAGTTCACCGCCGGGGAAGGACGACTATCTTTAAGATACTCCCCGAGAGAGCTGTGCGAGATCCGACTCCAATTTCTTCCCAACAACCGCGGAGTAGACGTAGGTCTGTCTGCGCGGGTCAGAAGAAAAGAAAACGGGATAATAAAGTGATCTGACCATATTACCGGAATAGGGTCCTCAATAAAGATCTCCGGAAGGTTGGAGCAGATTAAATCAACTATATGCCCAGCTTTGTGGGAAGGATGGACAACTAACTGAAACAGTCCACAAGCTGCCAAGGAAGATAGAAAGTTTGTACTTATTGGGCAGGAGAAGTCATCAACATGCAAGTTAGAGTCCCCAAGGACTGTAAAATTGGCATAACGGCTACATGATTGGGTGATGTTGTGATGTATTTCCTATGGGAACTGTATCAATATTCCTGCTTCTGACCCTTGCCCGGTTACTAAATCAATAGTGGCCATACAACGGCACAGAAACCCGCTTTCTGATTAGGTCATAGCGCATGCTACCACATTAAGCAAGCACTATTCCTCAAGCCCCCATAGAAAGCATACCGAGTTCTCAAAACAAATCAAACCTCCAGCAACCTGGGAAATCCCCCGCAGCTATTGTTTTGATTTAGCCAAGAACTCCGGTAAAGAATGTAAGAACGACCAGTTCTTATGACATCCTTATTGACGTATTCATGTCCATCCTTACGTCAATCTCGGCACCTTTCAGGTATAAATATTACCAACATTGCCCTAAGCAACACACGGTGGTGGTGACGAGATTGGAGCAGCGCGACTTGCCGAGGAGCCCAGCTGATAGAGAAAGCCCACGGACGCTGACCCTCCCTTTTGACGCGCTGAGAGAGACGCTGCCTTTTCTCGTGCTGAGAAATCCAGCTCCGGCGTTTCCAGCCGCCCTCGCAGGCAGCTGGGATATCAAGTCCTGAGATTGAGATACCAGCCCTCCAGCCTTCTAAATCCCAGGTACTGAACTGAATAACCCCTTACAGAGAATTCTTGAGTCAGACCCTTGGCAAAGCAAATTTAACTTAAACTGCTACTTATCTACTCCCGCCCACGTATTAGGCTTAGGTCAGGTACACTGGGGTAGGCGTAGTTAGAAGCACCAGTTGAGTACGATTAGTCAATGTATATATGTATGTATCTATTTTATCCATTTTAAAGTATCATATGGCTAAGAAACCATATCAATGCTTTTACAGTATTATTTTATAATTCTGCTTTTACTGTATGCACTGTACTTAACCTTAAGTATTGCAATAATAGCGATTCATTTCTCTTGTATGAGAAAAGAGACTGATCAATAAATAACACCTTTTTATTGAACACGCCCGTCTCTTCCTTTTCTCTACAATCTGGTGAAACTAAGAATGCACGTACTGACTGAGTAAAATAAGTTGTCTTTTGTTTTCACACGACTCTAGAGATATACTCTTGATTAGGGGAGAGCAAAGTTTTCATGTTCTATGGTTGTCAGAACCTAAATCCCTTCTTGTCTATCCAGGGAGGTTAAACTCCTCCTTGCCTATTCGAGAAAGTTTCTAGTGAACTCTGAGCTAGCTGGCACACATGAACTTTAAGTCTAATATCGTCAGTAGAAGACGTAGTTAACCACAGTCCTACGTCTATACTATTGAAGATATTATTCCAATGCGCAGAGCCTATTGGGATAATAGGAACTACACTACATGGCGCCCAACTGTTTGGATAGGCGATAAATCTAACGTAAGACATTAGAGTAATTCAGTCGTGCTTTTTCACTCAGACCCTTTTTTCCCATAATACTCCAAAGACGTCTGGAGTGGGTGCAAGGTTAAATCCGCCAAACTTAGTAGAAGGAGACTCCTATGTATGGTTCTTGGTTTATTCAACGTTGAAGGATACACTGTTCCAAAATATTGTGCATCTAATCTTTGTTTCCATAGAAACCTGATCTGCAAATAAACAAAATAACCTTCCTGTCAGTAAAATGTCAGACAGTGAAGTAGAAAGGGAGACAGCTAGAGTAGCAGCTCAACTCCTAGCAGATGACAATAGTCTCCTACAGCAAGACCCGGACGCAATACTCATCCCGGTCAACATAAGGAAAACTATAACTTTAAAACTTATAGAAAATGGGCTGACACCGAGAGGTGGTACAGTAATATTCGTAATTGAGGCACACGAATATCGGCAGACAGAGGTATTCTATTCATGGATAAACTTTCCAGCAGCAAACGCTGTAACAAAGGACTTCCACTATTACAAAATAGAGGAACCTCCGAATGAGTATACTCCTTTCGAGGAGGTGGAAATACCACTCAAACATCAAGAGCACTTGCTCTTGTTTAATGGCGCCCTAAAACACAATAATCACATCACCAGGCTCGGTCCACTAGGTAGACCAGGAGCAACGTGGCCGGTCATAGCCGGATACACACCACATCCAGACATTGAAGAAATGCCTGCACCGGATCTTTTAGCACAGCTAAAACAACTAATTAAAATACATAGACAATTAGTCCAATATGTAATGCGGACTTCAACAGTCCAACCAGCTATTAAAATTCCACAGCTGACCCCTACTCAGGGGAACACAAATAAAATTACACCACAGAACATACAGTCCTGTCTAGGTAAAGTACCCGCAAAACGGGAACAAATTCCATTCTGGTTAGCACAAAAAATCACTCAAATAGAGGCGGTATTTCCGGATACCACCCCTGTTGAGAAACACAGTATTCTGACTATCTGTCTTCCAATGGGAATCACACCACATGTGGAGGACTGTGACACTTGGGGTACAGTCTTTGCTTCCATTTACACAAAAAAACATGGTGTTCCATCCATGTCAGTAATACCAGATGTGCTAAAACAAATTCAAGATGAATACGGTCCAGAACCGGCCCTAACTCTGGGTATGAAATTACTAAAAGACTTCAAACAGGTCTTGGCAATATTACTAGCCAATATAAAAGGAGAAGCAGCAAATGTGGCGATCCGCCAGAGGTTGAAAGAGACAAATATAGCAGACCAACCATTTGAAATTGCCAGAATCATAGAAAAATCCTATGAAGAACTAGGAAGAGATAGTTTGGGTGGGAAACCAGTAAAACCCCAACTAATTGAAAATCCTGAAAAGGTATTTATTAAAAATAATCTAAACACTCAAAAAAAGAGCTGGGATGGAAATAAACAATCCACTCCTAAAGAAAAAAGATTCCAAACCAGAGGAAGGTCTCCTCGGCGGAGAGAAAGATCTCCGGACCAAGGACGCAAGTTTCCCCAAAGGGAGCCCTCTGTGAAAAAATACAACCTTAGAAATAGGGATAATATAAAAAAACCTGATAGATATCAGGATATTGATACACGTCCTCCTCAATCTTTTCAGACTTCCTCGCAGAAATCGGAAAGAAGAGGACGGTCAGAACACAGGGAAGAGCACGTCAAGTCCAAAGACAAGGAACCTGCTCATCAAAATAAAAAATTACAATTTCCAAAGAAGAAGGTAGCCAGTATCAAAGTAATCAAACATGCCGAGGATACTGAGGACACAGCTGAAAAACGTAGAGTGGGCTCAGACAATGCTAGACAGCGCAGCAGAAGTGAGCATAGCTCGCAAGATCCTGATGAATCATCTGGAGACAGTGGACACGAATGAATACATTCAGGTGGAAACTGCAGATACCAGAGTTAGCAAACCTCATAAAATATATGAAATAACATTGCGTATAGAGGGGGATAAGACTAGGAAAATAAGGGGTCTATTTTGGGATAATCTCTCCAAGGGCTATGACATCCTTCTAGCTGAAAAAGACTGGCCACCAGAGTTTGTCAGGGAGTGCCCTCATGGCGAAGAAATAATTATGCCTGCCTTCTCAAATCATATTCCAATACATAAAAAATATACACTTGCAAGAAAGTGGGCAGTAGCCCAAGCTCCTGCATTATATAAAAACCATGTGGGATGGGATGAGGACTCTCCTCCTCACAAAATCCAGTTAAAATCACAACCTATTGCACAGAGGCAGTACCCAATTAAGCAAGAAGCTAAAAAACAGGTAAAAGAGATCCTAGATCAACTTGAATACCAGGGGGTGATTGAAACTTGCACCTCACAAATGAACAATCCTTTGTTTCCTGTCTCCAAACCAGATAATTCATATCGTCTTGTTTTGGACTACAGACACTTGAACACATGTTGCAAAACTTTTGCAGTGCAAAACTCACACAGTGCAGCACTAATGAATAACATAGTGCGCAAAAAATACAAAACAACATTAGACATCTCAAACGGATTCTTTTGTCAAAATATAGCACCAGAAAGCAGATATTTGACCGCGTTTTCAATAAATGGCGTGCAAAAAAAATTCTGTCGTTTACCACAGGGGTAAAAGAACAGCCCAGGATTATTCTCAGCGAGAGTAACAGAGCTACTACAAATATATGATGATGAGGCATTATCTTATGTCGATGACATCTATCTAACAGATGATGACTTGGATACTCACTTGAAAAGAGTGAACACCATAATACTTGGGTTCGCAGCAGAGGGTTATAAATTCAACTTTAAAAAGTCAAGAATTGCCCATCTAACTGTCCTGTTTTTAGGATATGAATTATCAAGTGAAGGCAAAAGCCTGGCTGACAATTTCCTAGAGAAATGTGCTGTAATCCAAGCACCCAGAACACTAAAAAACTTACAATCAATTCTAGGTTTCCTAAATTTCAGAAGAACTTACATTATAAATTATGCAGAAAGGGTAAAACCCCTCTATGATCTAATAAAACCAGATTTTAAAAGAATCAACTGGACTCAAAAACACACAGAAATTTTTAGATCTTTGCAAACAGACATGTTAGTTAAAACAAAACTACAAACACGTGACAACACACGCAATCTTGTGATTTGAGTCATCCCAGGAAGATGCGGATTCACATACCTGACCTCTAATGAGGGAGAAAAGGTACCAATTGCATACAAATCACACTTGTACACAAAAGCTGAAATGAAATTTAGCCCAACGGAAAAAATTCTGACCGCGGTACAAACTGCTGTAGCGAAAGAAAGAGCCCTAGCACAAGGTAAACGAATAATCATCGTGACACCAATACCAGCCCTGGAGGCGGTAACAAAGGCAAGCATTCCGAATGCTAAAGCCCTACATCCGAGATGGATACAGTGGGCCAATTCCCTTGCTGCAACAGACGTGGTATACGAATTCGATCCTAATTTAAAAACACAAGAATTTCTCCAATATGAATTTGAATGTCCTCTACCGACCGAAATTCTGCCTCTAGAACATTACATCTGTATAATATACACGAACGGATCAGCACAACCCGCAGTCGGGGGTAAACAAGCTTAGAGTGCTGCGTGCGCGATCGTTAAAGGTCGCTGGCACGAAGGAAAATTTAGACCACTGGTCACTAAAACGCAATCTACAGCTCAGCGAGCTGAACTACTAGCATTTAAGATGGCGCTTGAAAATACCGATCGAGAATTCCCCATACTCATAGTGTGCGATTCGTACTATTGCGTTCAATCTTACAATGAATACTTGCAGATCTGGGTTCAGAACGGTTTTAAAGATGCAAAAGGTGGCACAATCAAGCATAAAATGCTTTGGGAACAAGTAGTTCTTTTACAAAAGGAACTACAAAAGACTCACGTGATACATACACTGAGTCATCAATGTGATGGCGTTCACGTTGCAGGGAATTCATTGACTGATGAGGCCGCGAAGGCAGCTGTGCAAACGGCTTCCGTAGCTGCCATCACTCAGTCAAAAACAAAAATAGACAGCGAAATATTACAGGCTGTCTGCGCTACGGTAAAAGGTGCGATAGAAACACTCCCAAAAGGCTTTCCAGTAAAGTACTCATACATAACTGATGCGAATAACGTTCCATTTGCTCGAATCCCTGGAGTGGGGGATAGGGCTATTCCAAACATGGAACATAGGTTAGGACTCATTATGAATGAATGAATGAAAATGTTTTTATTCTGCGCATACTTTGCCCCATGGGCGTCAAGGCGCCTAACATCAAAACACAGCTTATCACTCCAGGGAACGTTCAGTTAGAGATAAGACTTCCTAAAGAACCATGTCTTTAGCTCCTTTTTGAACAACTCAATAGATGGCAACCTCTTATAGCGGCACACAAAGGGCTTGCTTCTGTACATGCTGGCGTTTCAGCCACAGTATCGTTATTAAAACAGAGATACTGGTGGCCGAAAATGAGAAGACAAACTAAGAACTATGTTCTAGCATGTGAAATATGTCAAAGAATGAAGGTATCAACAGTGAAACGACCAGCCCAGACGCCCCTTCTAATCTCAGATAAACCACTAGCCTGTGTTTACCTGGACCACTGCGGTCCCTTACAAAGGGATGGTAACTATAAATATATCATGGTCGCAGTGGATTCATGCACGAGATTCATATGGATGTGGCCCCAGCGATCGGCTGACGCCAGAACTGTTATAAAAGATTTGCGAGTCTTTATCGGCACATACGCAATTGGCATGCTGCATTCTGACCAGGGTCCTGCTTTTAGCTCTCGAGCTTATAAGGAGGCCATGACCAGCATGGGCATTGTATTGCGATACTCTTGTCCCTTTCATCCCGAGGGAAATGGAATTGTGGAAAGAAAAAACCATGACATAAAGCAATCTATAACAGCAAAGGTATTAGGTTCGGGAGCTGGGTGGGTCAAACATTTAATAAGTGTCCAACGTAGTCTTAATAATCTGCCAAGAAATTCTCTGAGAGGTCCCAGTCCGTACGAACTATTGTTTGGGACTAGAATGTTAGTCCAGGACTTAGATAGTCAGACTTCAGTGGTTAAAGAAAAATGCTTTGATATCAAAGATCGCTTGGCTATTTTACAGGACTTAAATGAAACAAGAAAGGACCTGAGCAACATAAAGTTGAAACAACAGCCAACAACCACTGAAGAGAAACCACCTGTCCCAGCAAGGCCTGTCTGGATTCCAAAAATCGGGGATCTGGTCAGAGAGAAGATCGCGGTAAAGAAGGAATTTGGGCCTTTTTACAGAAAAGCAGTTCCTGTCTTGTCTGTCAACGGGACAAGATCAGTAGTTCTACCGCCCCTTGCTGGTAAAAAGGAGAACCGAGTTGTATCCATCGACCTGGTTAAACCACAATCATGTGGCCGATAACAAGTAGTAGGCCAAGTGGACTCCCAAGAAGTAGCAGAACACCAAAGTTTGCTACATCCACAGAGGTTCAAACTGAAAGACTAATCACATTTGAAAAATCTACAGTGAATCAACAAGGACTATGCAACAAAGCAATAGAACTTGAACCTCTTAAAACCCAAATCAAAACTTTTCATCAAGAAACACCAACCTACAATGAAGTAACAAATGACTATGCTGATGAAACAAAACAAATTCCAAAAGCAAAAAGTAATCCAGAAGCAATTAGAACAATTGACAGAACGGCATCAGGCTACTTCATCAACTTCGATGATTTTTCTGAAGATCTGAGTGTACCAGAAGTACAGCCAACAACAAAAACTTTTAAAGACAAAGCAAAGGAACTTTTTCATCAACTCAAAGAAACCTATCTGATTTCTCCATGGATTGACATTTGTGTGGCATTTGGTGCATTTATCCTCATACTTTGGCTCATCATGGTACTATGCTTGGGACATTTCATTGAGGGAAAATATGCTACAATGGACACAGCAAGCCAGAAAATCAACTTGGTCCTTAAACCTCACACGTCTTCACACGTCGAGAAAAGAGAACTTTCTTCAGTAAACTTCACAGCCAATCCTATACCCGGCGGGGTAGCATGGGACAATACTGAATACGAAATATATGGCCCGGTTGAACTCCTGAAGTATCCACACCAATTTAAGATTTCATTGAGTGACTTTGTAAAACCCAGCACATTTGCTGATGATTGGGACTTTGAAAGTATTAATGATATGATGTCTGATCTTGTGATGTCTGCTAAATTTACAGAACATGATTATTTGCAAGGTTCTTCTAATTACGACCAAATGTTTTGCTACAACCACTATGGTAACCATTATCTGCATAAATCTTCTCAACCTAGAAATGTTTTAAATTATAACCAATGGGAACATTGTGCAACTCCACCAAAAGGCAGTTCAAAAACATCTTATGATAAATATTCATACTTTTCAGGGTTTAACACAAGTAATGCAGAAACATTCTATTTCAAATTGTTAAATAAGACAGGAGTGAAAACCATGCTTACAAACACAAAATTGATATATTCAGACTCATTTTTTGAAAAAATGAATACATTTGGTTTTGATTTCTGGAACAATAACATTGAAACGAAAACGATCTGGGGCACAAAAGATTGGCAAGTGCAGGGTATAGAATCATTGTTTAGAGCCTGCATGATCCCAGAACAAATTATATTTTTGAATGACACGATTCAACAGACTACCTGTCTTGGCCTAGCCAAAATCAAAGACTTAAACAAACCGTCTATTCCAAAGCCAACAACGGACATTAATAGCACTACGGATGTTGAGATAGACGTAACCCATATTTTAAACCAAAACAGAACACATCCTGATTGGAAAAAATGGTTGATCTGGCCCACAGACACAAATAACTGTCAAGACAGATTCCTGAACAAAATACAGGGGTTCAAATTGACCAGGCCAGACCCTAGATACTCCCAAAGACAACATCCAGGGATTGTAACTACTTACAGTGTGGGAAAGCTCTGCCTTCAATGGCTACATACATCCACACTGGCAGAAATTAAGCAACACCTAACTTTACTTAAAGAGGGTGCTGACTTGCGTGATTTCATTATGGGACCACGCAAACCGCGTCAAAAATGTTTCATAGCGGCCTCTATATATGCAGCTTATAACGAAGCTTGGAAAGAAACTCAAATTGAGACAGCAGAACAAATACGGGAAATTGACCGTGTTAATTTGGAAAAATCACTTTCTGTTGTGGACAATGGGTTAATGACTCTGTCTTCCAGAATATATTCACTGGACAGTATTGTGTCTTCAGCAATCGATATAATAGAGCAAGACTTACTGATGTTACAACACGGTCAGTCTCAATTTCGTTCTATTGTACAGCTTGGCTGGACGTTACAAAATCTGCGTTCAGGCTGTGTGCCTTGGCGTTTAATCAACACAACGTCACTATTCAATATCTTTAACCTTACTGATAAACAAATCAGTTTGGCACAGAAGGGTGCTGACTATACAATTCTGAGCATTGAAAAACTTGAGAGATTACCATTGACAATGTCAGAACGACCTGTCATTGAATGGATAATACATGGGATAATAAATATTCCGATAACGACTTTCCAGTTTCAATACTGCCAAAAATATATACAGGAAGGCCTGTATGAAAGGTTGGGTAAAGGATACATTAAGTCAACATGGAACTTGCCCTATACACACACATGTGTCAGTAATAAAGGACAGAGTGTATTTCTTAGTGGCAATAATTGTGCAAAATCACTAAGCGGTATACTTCTGTGTCAGGGTATAAATTTGCATGGGGCCTGTGAAGGGACTTCAAATAACCTTTCATGTCACCAGCTAGGCGCACCTGCAACACGAATAGAACCATTCTTTATGAGACTCTCAAACGGGAGTTACATTCTAATTGTAGATCACAAGTGTTGTGGCTTAATGCCCGGAAAACCTTATCTCGTAAGCGTGACTACCAGGGTCATGTGCTGTGAAAGAGTATTGTTCCCGAACGATACTCCAGACAGGGAGGCAAGGTTATGGCCCAGTTTTAATTTCTCTTCTATTCAAATTGATACTTTAAGCAGAATGAAGACTGTGCTCCTACAGACGCCAACCAGGTTGACGTCATCAAAAGAAACGTATGATCTCCAAGTTGCAAAGACAACAGCAGAGATTCATTCACTGTTATCAACAAATAGCCCCCAACACTTCGCAGAAATACTAAACGAAATCTTAAATATTTCTGATACAAATGGTATCGCAAGTGTATTTAAGACAGTTTTTTAGGGAGCTTTGACCCCATTCAAAGCCATCCTGGGTATTTTTCCAAACTTCGTCCATTCCATCTTTGGCGGACTTCCTCTCCTGTTGGGACTAGTAGCAGGCGTCCTATTTTTACTACTTTTGCTTCGCTATGGCAAACCATGTCACAGACATGACTCCAGCAACAATGGAAGAAACGATCCTAGCTATCGGCTACCGGGACCGCATAACTAAAGTCCTTGGACTAGCACGGCTACGAGATTTAAATATGACTTGGTTTCTTTCATTCAGACCCTTGTGGCAGTCTTGTGTTATGCCTGTATTAAGATGCTTGCTATGCGGCGAGGAATGCGTGTTGGACACCTGTCTCACACAACAATCAGAAGTGCCATTGGATGCAGAGACTTTGTTGAGTCCAGTTAAGGCTCATGCATTGTGCTGTCCCCAGCGGCTACCAATCCTGATGACGGCATTCGTGGAGACTTCACCACTACGATTGAAGGGTAGTGAAGTACAAGATGAAAGCAGCATCGATCAGGTACGACCATCTGTCAGCAATGCTGATCAAACCATCACTGAAAGCGATCATGCTCATGACTGCATGGTAGCGTCATTTTCCAACCTACTCGAACTATCACCAGAAGCTGTTGACTGTTTTTTCGAACATCTAAATGATATGATGTTTTCACCAGAACAGAAAGAATGACTTTGAGCAAACATGCACACAGCGTTCCCTGAACTCTGAATTTGGCCTTCAATTTCAAAAAACAAAGCCACTGAGAATTTTTTCGAGTCTGCTCCTGCAAACAGGAAATTTTTTCTCCAACATCCATAATATTTACCTTTCAGGCACTTATCTTCTGCTTAAAGTAAACTATTCTTGGAGAACAGAAACTTCTATTTTTAGGTAACTCTAGTAGACATTACCTCGACCTCTAGGTTGTTTGCAAGTAGAATTATATTTCTATGTGATGAAATGGTCTCACACTTTTTCTTCTGTATTAAGAGCCGTTTCATGTGTTATTTTCGCAAATCATTCGTGCTGATATAAAAAGTGCATCCTCTTTGAATGATTACACTGCTTGAATGCATACAGTAATTATATTCATAATTTCATGTGTTACGCTAAATCCAATTAATGTATTTTGGGGCGGTTTGAATACATATTCATTATTAGTTATGTTATGTTTACTATGCTTAGGTTAGTAAATATGGACATAAATTCATTGGAGTGGGTGTGATGTATTTCCTATGGGAACTGTATCAATATTCCTGCTTCTGACCCTTGCCCGGTTAATAAATCAATAGTGGCCATACAACGGCACAGAAACCCGCTTTCTGATTAGGTCATAGCGCATGCTACCACATTAAGCAAGCACTATTCCTCCAGCCCCCATAGAAAGCATACCGAGTTCTCAAAACAAATCAAACCTCCAGCAACCTGGGAAATCCCCCGCAGCTATTGTTTTGATTTAGCCAAGAACTCCAGTAAAGAATGTAAGAACAACCAGTTCTTATGACATCCTTATTGACGTATTCATGTCCATCCTTACGTCAATCTCGGCACCTTTCAGGTATAAATATTACCGACATTGCCCTAAGCAACACACGGTGGTGGTGACGAGATTGGAGCAGCGCGACTTGCCGAGGAGCCCAGCTGATAGAGAAAGCCCACGGACGCTGCCCCTCCCTTTTGACGCGCTGAGAGAGACGCTGCCTTTTCTCGTGCCGAGAAATCCAGCTCCGGCGTTTCCAGCCGCCCTCGCAGGCAGCTGGGATATCAAGTCCTGAGATTGAGATACCAGCCCTCCAGCCTTCTAAATCCCAGGTACTGAACTGAATAACCCCTTACAGAGAATTCTTGAGTCAGACCCTTGGCAAAGCAAACTTAACTTAAACTGCTACTTATCTACTCCCGCCCACGTATTAGCCTTAGGTCAGGTACACTGGGGTAGGCGTAGTTAGAAGCACCAGTTGAGTACGATTAGTCAATGTATATATGTATGTATCTATTTTATCCATTTTAAAGTATCATATGGCTAAGAAACCATATCAATGCTTTTACAGTATTATTTTATAATTCTGCTTTTACTGTATGCACTGTACTTAACCTTAAGTATTGCAATAATAGTGATTAATTTCTCTTGTATGAGAAAAGAGACTGATCAATAAATAACACCTTTTTATTGAACACGCCCGTCTCTTCCTTTTCTCTACAATCTGGTGAAACTAAGAATACACGTACTGACTGAGTAAAATAAGTTGTCTTTTGTTTTCACACAACTCTAGAGATATACTCTTGATTAGGGGAGAGCAAAGTTGTCATGTTCTATGGTTGTCAGAAACTAAATCCCTTCTTGTCTATCCAGGGAGGTTAAACTCCTCCATGCCTATTCGAGAAAGTTTCTAGTGAACTCTGAGCTAGCTGGCACACATAAACTTTAAGTCTAATATCGTCAGTAGAAGACCTAGTTAACCACAGTCCTACGTCTATACTATTGAAGATATTATTCCAATGCGCAGAGCCTATTGGGATAATAGGAACTACACTACAATCCAGTAATGCCGGGAGGTGAGAGGGGCTGGAATTGGAGGGTCTATATACTAAAAGAAACAGATGCTGAGAGTTTTATGCAGAAAGGTAACCTCTCGATATTGTCATTGGGGTCAAATTGTGGGGAGGCAATTGACCATTTATTTTTGTAGACAAAATCCACTACACCCCCCTTCTTGCCGCCCTGTCGGTTGGCGCACATAAAACTAAAACCCTCAGGAATGGCCAGGGCAATGGCGGGGTTGGTTTCCTCGTTAAGCCAGGTCTCGGTCAGAAACAAAAAATCCCAATCGTTGTTAGAGAGGGATTGCTGGATGTCAAAAGAGTGCTTGACCAAAGACCGGCAATTTATCAGTGCAATCTTAATGGGTATGGTCAGTTTAGGGCCCCGTGAGGGTAGCCGAAAGACGCTTTTACTAGATTCAACAAGAACATTCGAGGAAAAGCCACAATGCCCACAAAATAAATCCTCACTCCTTAGGTCCGAAGGATTGACCCGACCAAGGAAACAGCTCCTGGGTCACAATGTGTGTAATTCACTGCGGGTATAACAAATCCTTGTCAGGCCAGTGCCTCGGGCAGAACCTCCGGACCCGGCCGCGATCGGGTCGCGGACGGGCGCAGACAGGCTTGCCATTGGCGCGCCATGGGCGCGCCCGCTGCGCCCGCCCGCTACGCAGACGGGGGATGCCTTCCATAAATAATGGAGGAGGGATGTGCGGGAAAAGCAACTAGTACGCGACCCAGCCCCTCACCAAAGATGGCGGCCTAACCTAACAGCGTCCCCCATCAGCACCTAATTGGCTGTGGGAACTGCTGAAAAGATGAAGTAGGTAAAAACAACCAACACAATGTGCAGAGCTGATTAAAAATATTAAAATGTTCCAAGAAAGTAATGTGCAAAATCTGAAGTTTTTAGAAGCATTAAATCAGAGATATGAACGGACCTAGTTTCCCCGGCTTTGCGCCTCAGGGATGTAGTGCAAATCAATGGGAGCAAAGAGAATGCTGTAATTTATACCGGGAGGGCGGGCGGGCGGAAAAAGCAACTGGTCCGCGACCCAGCCCCTCACCAAAGATGGCGGCTTAACCTAACAGCGTCCCCCGTCAGCACATAATCGGCTGCGGGAACTGCTGAGAAGATGAAGTAGGTTAAAACAACTAACACAATGTCTAGAGCTGATTAAAAATATTAAAATGTGCCAAGAAAGTAATGTGCAAAATCGCAAGTTTTTAGCAGCATTAAATCAGAGATATGAACGGACCTAGTTTCCCCGGCTTTCCGCCTCAGGGATGTAGTACAAATCAATTGAGGGTGGGATGGCACAAGGGAGTCCTGCTGCTTCAATTTGACCCAACTGACTCTTCCTTGATAAGAGATTTTTCCACCCTGGAATTCTGCCCTGGTACTCGCTATGACTGCTGGGACCAGGCTCCATATGCTGTTTACAATATCAATGGACTGATGCAAGTACTTGGTGTTTGATTTCATGTTTTGTTAGTGAGGAATTTTTGGGGTGTTTTTTTCTCCTTCTTCTAGCATGGTCAATCTTTGGCTTTTTAGCTCATTGGTGCAATCTCTTCCGCATTCTGCCCTCAGATTTAGACTTCCAGGAGCTAAAGGTTACTAGACTTACCATACAGGGCCTTAACAATTCCTCTAAAAGGTTAGCGTTTGTCTCTCTCCTTCATAAATCCAGCAGTGACATTTGTCTCCTACAGGAGACTCGCCTGATCTCTAAGGATGTCCGCAGAATGCAGTCTCACTGGTTCAAGCACCAGCTCTGGTTCTCTTGTCTTGAATAGAAGGAGGGGTGCCAGTCTCCTTTCAAGGGGCTTGAAGAGAGATATTAAATCTACCATAGTGGAGGTCAAGGGGTCTCCTTGGCAGTTCAGATTGGGGTGGACGCATTTCACTTTACTCTAGTGTATCTTTATGCCCCTTATGAAAGATAAGAGTCCCTCCTTGAATTCCTTGGCCTCCGTGCTGCAGACCCCTGATGTTGCTATTAAGCTAGATGGGACCTGAACTTGGTTATGGACATAGACCGTAACAGACAACGCTTTGACCACGTGAGGGCCTTCTAAGCTGCAGGGCTATGTTGGTTTATGCACTCTGGACTGCAGGATTTGTGGAAAGAATTACACCCATCTACTAGGAACTACACATACTACTCAGCTGCACATGAGACATGCACATGTATTGATAACTTTCTTGCTACCCTTACCCAGCCAGATCTTTTCTCTGAAACATCTATTGCCATGTGCTCATCCTCTGACCACGCTCCCATCTCCCTAACTCTCAGACTGCCCATCTCCTCGGCCCAGTGCTCCCTTTAGCGTTTTTGGGATACCTTAAGTCTTAGTCCCCTATCGATTTTATTCGGAAGGTATTTGCATCTTATCCCCAAGGTAACAGTACCGGGGAGACTTCCTTAGCCTCTGTTTGGGAAGCCTATTAAGGGAGGAGAATATAGCCATTTTTGCAGCTGCGAATCAACTCCTTCGCAATGAGTAGCATAGTCCTGAAAGTTCTGTTTCTGAATTGGAAGCAATCAATAAATACACAGGGAGCCCTGGAGTGAGGAGGGAGCTTGAGAAGGCCCAGCTTTTTCTCAAACACCTTGATTTTGATAGGGTGGAATATGCAATGTGTGCCTCAAACATATATTTTACCTGGGGAGCATCCGCTGCAGGCGCATGCTGGTGCATCGCCTATGCAGCACCATACACTGCAAATCAGTCAAGAGGATTCCACAGTGTCCTCCACATAGACCTGCTCAGATGAGGAAATAACATCTTCCTTTCAGGCCTTTTATGGTTCTATCTACTAAGTTGCATATTTCTCCAATGGAAATCCCTAACGTAGCCACAAATGGTGCAAAAAGTAGACTGAGGTGGACGGGACAACGCAGGAATGCCCAAGTATCTTGCTGCAGTCCGAGAATCCTTAAAGCGATCCATTGCCGAGTCTGCTTTGTGACCAAAAAGGCAACAGCCATTAAATGGCATATCCAGCAAGGTAGACTGGACATCTCCCAAAAAGCCAGACGTCCTCAACCAGGCATATGCCTAAGGGCTACCAACAGGGAACCGTTCTGCTCAGTTAGTTGGTGGTATCCAGTCAAAAGTGAATCATGAATTTTGCTACATCCCTCTCATCTGCTACGACTTGGTAAAAAACGGCCCAGGCCTCCTTCGGGCACCGAGGAGCACTTGATTGACCATATCCCAGAAAGTATTGTCCCGAGAGGCGCGCAGTAGTCAAGGTCTGAAGCACCAAAATGGAGGAAGAGAACATGTGCTCCTGATGATCAAGCTTCTTGGATTTCCTATCTGGGGGAGCATAAGGGGCTGCACCCTGGGAGGAAGAGTCTTGAACCCCCAAGATCTCAGGGGAAGGGTGTTCAGTGAGGAAAACTGGGTCACCCAGAGCAGGGTGGTGGCATCGGACAATCATCCTTTACCTAGGAGCCCCTGTACTGTGTTTGTACAAGGTGCCCAGAAGGAGGTCTGTGAGGGCTTCCTTGAATGACAAAAAGGGTTCAGAGGACGTTCCCGCCTTCTTAAGCACCTCTGTCATTTGGTTAATCCTGACTGCCACTGAAGGGAGCTCCGGTCCTAAGACTTTGGCTGCCCTTCGCACCAACAGAGTGAAAGACACTCCCTCATCCATAGCCATGGTAGGGGAAGAAAGCAAACCAAGGTCTGGGGAAGTGTCCAGACCACTGGCTTCACCCAGGTCTTCTCTATAGTCAGGCTCTTTTTGCTGGTCTGCAAAAGGGTCCAGAGACCCCTCCCAATCCTCACTACTACCTTCTGGGTGATACCAGGGATGAAAAGAGAACCAAAATTACTGTCTGGCATTGGATTCGACGTTGACCGACTTCTGTCTGGCTCCGGGTCTATCTCAGGGTGAGGTTGGAGAGGGTGTCAGTCGGGGGTACTACTGACACTGGGGCATCATCGTAGGGATTGGCGACGGGGAAGGTCGAGTTAGGTTGACCAGCATCGATCCTGATACAGGCCTGGATCCGTGGGTACCCTCTATGCCGGGGCTGGAACCACTGGCATCGAAGGCCCTGGGCCCCAGACTGGCTCCCCAGGGCCCAAAGGCGCGCCGGCAGATTCAGGCTACCGAAAGATGCAAGAGCGTACCGTAAAAGGCACGAAGTTGGAAAGGGGATGCCCCAGCTACCAGAAACGAGTAGAGGCATGGCGTCACCCCAGAAGGAAGCACCAAAGATGAGGCCTTAGAAGAACAACATTCCGAGTCCTTCGACGCGTCAGCCAACTGACAGTGAGAAGGCAGAGAGCGCCAGTGCTTCTTCACCTTCTTCTTGTGCTTCGACTTACCAGAGAATTTCGAAGACTTGGAGTGGGACAAGGTGTGGGGGATCTGCGAGCGGTCTGAAGACTTTCCTCTAGAGCGAGACCAGGAACAACGTGAAGCTTTCAGGACCGCTCACGCAAATTCATGGCCCTGCAGGTGGAGCATGACTTCGAGTCATGGTGGCACTCCAGACAACAAACGGCGCACGACGTGCGGGTACATCACAGAAATCAGTTTGTGACAGGCCTTGCAGGGTTTGAAGCCGGTCGAGGGTGGGACATCCCTCATGCACCTGGAGTTGAAGACTCAAAAAAGAAGTTGACAAAAGTCAAAAAAAGATTAGTCAAAAAGTGACTATAGGGGTAGGTATCTTCGGATCTGTGCTAGGCTGGCGCAGAAAAAGAAAGAACTGATTTCAGCACGCAGCGGCGGCAGCTAATTAGGCACTGAGATGTCAGCCTGGCAACCACTGCGCTGACAACATATGCAGAATCGACTGATGCCATCTACCGTCTTGCTGGGGTACTGCTAAAAAAAAACATTCTTCGGATCCAGCTTGACGCCTGGGGGAAATTCTAAAGCAAAACATCTATAAATAAGTGTCACTTTCAGATACACTTATTTTTGGTTGAAACTATGTTACTGGTGTCTGAATGCATTTATCAATCATATTGATCTTTGTTGGCTGTATTCGTAATGGAAACATGTAAAAATGTGTTACAGTTTTTACTAACCAAATAACAAGATTATACTGCATTACGTCAACCCACCCGATGAGCTCATGCACTGACACTTTATCAAATGAACTCATGAATAATCAGGACTTTTATCAGTGACCTTACATTTCGAACATCCTTTGACTGATTGGGCATGGGGTAAGCAGTATGTTCTTAGTTCATGTCATGGTTTTATTGAACTAAATCATGATGTGTGTCCAAGATGGTGGGTGGCTAATTCATGTTTCACAGTCTCTCAATCCTCGCCACGAAAATAGCTCTGAATAGCAACCAAATTAACCCCTGTCAACAGTTTTGTCCGGCAGTACCAGGTCTGGATCTAAGGTGACACTGAGACAGTCCATTGGTTGCCAAAACTGGGTGGCCTGCCTGGGGTAGGGGTACCTACCAGGGCTCCTGATGCGCATCTAGGATAGAGATCCGCATCTGCTGAGCCTGAGCACCCGCATCAGGCAACGAGGCCTTCACCACAAGGGATTGGCTCTACTCAGCTGTGGCCAGAGGCTGAGGAGCGGGGAAGAGGAAGCCCTGCCCATCTCCTCAGAGCCTCAGGGCTGGTCCTCCTACCAGACCCACTACGCATTTGTGATGCCTGCACAGTCCTGGAGCATGGGCCTTTATATTTAAAGTGCCTGGGGAGTAGACAGCTGTGACTGCAGCATAGGTGATTGTGGTCACTCACAGTAGACTTCTGAGAGGCTCTCAGCTCACTGCTTGCAATCAACTTATGGGGCTCAAACGAAACCACACAGAGCTAGTTGCTTCTTAGGGGGATCACAGCTCTGTGTCCTACCTCCCCAGGGTGACGCCACTTGTGGATTAAACCGTGAGCTGTGCCTTTAAGCTGCAGGGACTTGGAGCCATAGGAGGGGACCTCTTTTTGTGTGAGGTGATCTGCCTCCGTTTTGGGACATCGATTTCTCTGGCTCCAACATTAGAGCAGGGACTTAAGATCAATCCTGTGGTGTGCATTAGAAGGGTCCTCTTGATGCAGGGTTTCCTCCTCCTGCTTCTATACAGGGTCAGCAGCCATCAAAGGACAGCTACAACAGACTCTGTGGATGAAATAAGGCCATGTCTACAGCCCGGGCCCAGAGGGATCGCTCACTTCAGTACATGCCCCTGAAGCCCACTGGGGGATCAACAGAGGACAAAGCATCCCCAGTGACCACTGAACACCCCAGATTCTGACGATTCAGACAGTCCAGTGACCCGCCCTTTCCTAGATGCCTTTTTCCGTTCCTTACGTGAAGACATATTGGCGATCAAGGAGTACCTGTCATCTGACCTTCCTGATGTGCACCATGATCTAGACAAAGTGGGAGGGAGGGTCGCCACTTTATAGACCAAAAAGACAGGTCACAGTGAGGAGATTGAATGGCTGCACCAGGAGGGCTCCCAAAAAACAAATTGATTTAAAGGCTCATGTCAAAGACTTAAAAAAAATTGCTCTGTGCAAAGCATTGTCCACTTCCAAGGAGTCACAACGGATGACTATAGACCCAACTTGGTGGAATACATTGGGGGTCTCGTTTGTCACTTTTTGGGAGCCTCAGCAGATGTGGAGATTAAGCTAGATCAGTTCCATTGGATGGGAGCACCAAATCTCAAAATCTCCTATTCCTGAGGTTATGCATTTTGGATTATTTTCTGGCTGAAACATAAGTGACATTAACATCACTGCCTCATGGATGCCTGCAGGGTGCTTGGCATTGAGGATCCTTCCCATAAGAGATGACAGTCCAGTCCTCAGGTGTGAAGGCTACTGTGCTGGAACTATCCAAATCACCCTCAGCATCTTGAGACACTGAGCCATTAGTCACAATTCTCTCTCCTCTGGCAGGTGGGGGTGTGTGAGGGGAATGGGACAAATGAGTCCTGCTGCTTCAAATTAGTCCAATGGCCTCTTCGTTGATGACAGATTTTCCACTCTGGATTTCTTCCCTGGTATTGGCTACGGCTGCTGAGACCACATCCGATATGCTGTTTCCGTGATCAATAGACTGATGCAAGTACTTGCTGTTTGTTTTCATGTTTTGTTTGGGGTGCATTTCCCAGGTGTTTTTCTCCTTCCAATAGCATGGTCAATCTTGGGCTTTTGAATTTGGATCATGGCAATCCACTCTGGGAGGCAACACTTTAGTGATAGATGCTCTTCCAGCTCATTGGTGTAATCTTTTCAGCATTCTGCCCTCAGTTTTAGAATTACGGGAGCTCAAGTTTACCAGCCTTACCATAGAAGGCCTTAACAACTCTACTAAACGCTTGGTGTTTGTCTCTTTCCTTCATCAATCCAGGAGTGCAATTGCCTCCACCAGGAGACTCACCTAATCACTATTTACTGCACCTGCTCTGGTCCCCTTGTTCTGCCAAGAAGGGGGGAGTGCCATTTTCTTCTTGAGGGGTTTTAAGAGAGATATCATATCTACCATAGTGGAGGTCAAGGGGTCTCCTTGGCACTACAGATTGGGTTGGTGCCATTCACTTTAATATGGTGCATGTTTATGCCCCTAATGAGAGTTAGGAGTCCTTCCACAAAATCCTTAGCCTCTGTGCTGCAGACTCCTGATGCTGATATTAAGATTGATGGGACCTAAACTTGGTTGGAGACATGGACGTGGACCCTAATAACCAACTCTCTGACCAAGTAATGCCCTTCTCAGCTGCAGGACTATGTTGGCTTAAGGACTCTGGACTGCAGGATGTGTGGTGATGATTACACCCATCTACTAGGTAACTACATATACTACTCAGCTGCACGTGAGACAAACACATGCATAAATAACTTTCTTGCATCCCTGACCCAGCTAGATGTTATCTCTGAAACATCTATTGCCATGCGCTCGCCTTCTGACTATGCTTCCATCTCCCTGACTCCTTTTTTGGATACCTTGCTAAAGTCCCAGGCCACTGTTGATTTGATTCAGAAGGTATTTGCATCTTATCTCCAAAGTAACAATGCTGAGAATCACCCCTGTTGAGATATGCGGCACAGTCTTGAAAGTTCTGTTTATTAATTGGGAGCAATCCATAATTACACAGGGACCCCTAGAGCGAGAAGGAAGCTATAGAAGGCCTGGCTGCTTCTCAAATAGAGATAGGGCGGAATACGCCATGGTGTGCCTCTAACATATCTTTTACCTGGGTAGTATCCACTTCAGGTACATGCTGGAGCATCACCTACGGCAAAAAATCAACTTCGGATCAGTGAAGAGGATCACTTCAGTGTTCATCATATAGACCTGCTCAGATGAGGGACTAGCATCGGCCTTTTAGGTCTTTTACGGTCAATAAGCCTATTCTCATTGAAGCGGTGATATTAGCAACATCGCAACTGAAAACACAAAAGTGCACATGATTGAGGGATTCACCTTACAATTTTATAGAACTTGTGTCAGGACTTATCTCCCCTTCTCACCAGGTTACATAATTCCTTTGCTTATGGATTCCATGCTGGAGGTTTATATTTCAGTGATTCTGAAGCTGGGTAACGACCCGGCCCTCTACGGGTCAAACAGACATATTTCTCTTTTAAATGTAGATGCAAAGCTATTCACTAGTATAGTAGCTCACCAGCTTAACCCACTAATGCCAGAAAGGATCGATCCTGATCAAGCAGGATATATTTTCACACTCCAATGTAGCAATAACACTAAACATCTGCTGCACCTTATAAATGTCTCATCGGCTCTGCTTCTTTACATTGACGCAGAAAAAGCATTCAAAAACATAGGCTGAACTCCTTTTCTCAAGTCTCAGTTTATAAGTTTCTTTGGAAGAATAACAACTCTAGAATTTCACTTGTTGCTCTTCGTAAATCTAAACTGAATGGTGGGGTAAATTTCCAGATTTCCGTCTTTACCATAAATCCTTTTCTCTACGTCAGGCATCGCGATGGCTTTCTTCAGAACTTACCCCTTTTACTCCTCTTTGGCTACTCATTGAGCAACCTTTAATACTACCCTTTTCTTTAGGATGAGGTGGTGCGTTTCTCTTCCAAATCTCCCTGTACTTCCTTTCCTTTATACA